>NC_073404.1:656293-1856293 GCF_028641065.1 Leucoraja erinaceus | reverse complement strand
AGCTGTTTGGCCTGGCCTGTGCTTGCAACTGCAATAGAAATGGAAATGAAATGAAAAGAAAATGCAATGAGCTGTTTAGCCTGCCCTGTGCTTGAAACTGCAATGGAAATGGAAATGAAATGAAAAGAAAATGCAATGAGCTGTTTAGCCTGCCCTGTGCTTGAAACAGCAATGGAAATGGAAATGAAATTAAAAGGCCATGAGCTGTTTGGCCTGACCTATGCTTGAAACTGCAATGGAAATGGAAATGAAATGAAAATGCAATGAGCTGTTTGGCCTGGCCTGTGCTTGCAACTGCAATAGAAATGGAAATGAAATGCAAATGAAATAAGTTGTTTGGCCTGCCCTGTGCTTCAAATTGAAATGGAAATGAAATGTAAATGAAATAAGTTGTTTGGCCTGCCCTGTGCTTGAAGGCCTGCAGGTGGGACTAGTCTAGTGTAGGGGCATCTATGTCGGAATGGACTAGTTGGGCTGAAGGGCCTATGTCCTTGTTTCACAACGCTATATCTCTAAAAGATTTACAAGGATGTTGCCAGGACTTGAGGAACTGAGATCCAGTGAAAGGTTAAGCAGACTAGGATCCTCATCGGGATTTCCGCAGCCGATCGGTAGTTCGAATTTGCTCCCTCTGGCCGGGGCTCTGGAACTCCAGCCCGGCCGGAGCTGGCAGATCCGTTCCCATGGCCGACTTCCTTTACTGGCTGGTATCTCGGCAGCCTAGGCGGAATGTTCGGGTACCGTTAGTCTGGCAAAACGGATAATCCAGAAAGGCTCAGGAACCAAGGGTGCCGGAAAATGGGTGGTGGACCTTAATTGGATGCCTGTGCCACACCATATGTATGACAATAAGCACAACTTGAACGGGAACGAGCTGTGGAGGAGGTAGTTGAGGCAAGTACAATAATGTTTAAAAGATGTTTGGTCTGGTACTTGGATAGAAACGGTTTAGTGGGATATGGGTCAAACGGGCAAAGTGAACGCTTAGACGGGGCATCTTGGTCTGCATGAACAAGTTGGGATGAAGATGGAAAAAGCAAGTCCTGAGTTGAACATAACAAAAGAATGAACAGAAATTGATTCCACAAGAGGGCAGAAAGATGTCAGGTGGAATGTTAAATATTTGTTTAAAATATTTATGTGTGGGACTAAATATTGTTATTCTGAGGGAATAGGTTCTGCAGAGAGTTGGCAGGTCAGTGCAACCTGTATTTTAGACGGTATATGAAACATTGACATTTATTAGTAAGGGGATGAAATGCAGTGTGTCTTGGTGCAACTCTGCAAAGCTTTGCTTATACTTGGAATGCAGTAACGTTTTTACAGGGAACTTGATTTATGGGATTGAGTTTTTCCATCGTGTAAAGATAGTGTAAATTCCATTTTTTTTGTGTTGTCTGATCTTACTGGAATAACAATAATTCTGAGGCACACCAGGCTAGATAGTGAGATCATGTTTACCCTGGTGTGGGATTCTGGAATTTGAGGGATTTATATCCTATTGAAGAGCTGCCATTTCAGATTGAGCAGACGAGGATCCCTTCTGATGTTGTAAACCTTTTGTAACTGAGCCAGAGAGCAGCGGCTGCTGGGAGACTTTTCTGCTTCAAGACAATTGAGCGTTTGGGCGAGTCCAGAACCAGGGACCACAGTCTTAGAATAAAGGGGAGGTCATTTAAGACTGAGGTGAGAAAAAACTTTTTCACCCAGAGAGCTGTGAATTTGTGGAATTCCCTGCCACAGAGGGGAGTGGAGGCCAAGTCACAGGATGGATTTAAGAGAGAGTTAGATAGAGCTCTAGGGGCTAGTGGAGACGAGGGATATGGGGAGAAGGCAGGCACGGGTTATTGATAGGGGACGATCAGCCATGATCACAATGAGCGGTGCTGGCTCGAAGGGCCGAATGGCCTCCTCCTGCACCTATTTTCTATGTTTGGGGTTGGAATAGAGTGTTGCAACCAGAAGCAGACCAGCAGCAAGGTAGCGCAGCGGTAAAGTTGCTGCTTCACAGCGCCAGGTTCGATCCTAACTACGGGTACTGTCTATACAGAGTTTGCACGTTCTCCCCGTTTTCTCCGGGCACTCCGGTTTCCTCCCACACTCCAAAAACGTGCAGGTTTGTACTAATTGGCTTCGGTAAGGATTGTAAATTGTCCCTAATGTGTGCAGGATAGTGCTAGTATGTGGGGTGATCGCTGGTCGGTGCGGACTCGATGGGTCGAAGGGCTTGTTTCCGTGCTGTATCTCTAAACTAAACTAAACAAAACAACAAACTAATCTAAACAACCAAGATCTTCAAAGATCTTGTTGAATGCAGAACAGAGCCACTGCATTCTAAGAATACTTTTCACCATTGTAAGACCAAAGCTTCGTAGAGTTGCATCAAGGCACACTGCATTTCAATTACAGCTATTTACCATCTACATTAGTGATTTAGATGAAGGAATTAAAAGTAAAATTAGCAAATTTGCAGATGACACAAAGCTGGGTGGCAGTGTGAACTGTGAAGAGGATGCTCTGAGGGTGCAGAGTAACTTAGACAGATTGGGTGAATGGGCAGATGCATGGCAGATGCAGTTTAAGATGGATAATGTGAGGTTATCCACTTTGGAGACAAGAACGGGAAGGCAGATTATTATCTGAATGGTGTCGGGTTAGCAAAAAGGGGAAGTACAACAAGACCTGGGTGTCCTTGTACATCAGTCACTGAAAGTAAGCATGCAGGTACAACAAGCAGTGAAGAAAGCTAATGTCATGTTGGCCTTAATAATGAGAGGAGTTGAGTATAGGGGCAAAGAGGTCCTTCTGCAGTTGTACAGGGCCCTGGTGAGACCAGATCTGGAGTATTGTGTACAGTTTTGGTCTTCTAATTTGAGGAAGGACATTTTTGCTATTGCCCGAGAGCCATTGGAGCAGTCGCAGAGGGAGGAGCTACACCCGAGCGATAAGCTTAAAACCCGAGCGCGGGGCTTGGTGCTTACAGAGGCCCGACAGCCATTGGAGCGGGTCGCAGAGGGAGGAGCTACAACGTTCCAACATTCCATTCGCAATTCAAAACAAGTGGGCTTGAGGAAGCCGCTGATTGGTGGAAGCTGACAAGAGGGAGCAGCTGATTGGGAGTCAGATCCCTGCTGATTGTATTGTAGCAGTTTGTATTGTACTTTGTATTGTATCCAGGGTAAGAGGGGAGAACGAGAGCCAGGGCAGTTTACTGTTCTGGATGTCAGATGTGGGAGGTCAAGGAATCTGATAGCCTTCCAGACATCCACACCTGCGCCAGGTGCGTCGAGATGGGGCTCCTAAGGGACCGTATTAGGAACCTGGAGCAGCAGCTCGATGATCTCCGTCTGGTCAGGGAGAGTGAGGAGGTCATAGAGAGGAGTTACAGAGAGGTGGTCACTCCAAGACCACAGGAGGCAGACAAGTGGGTCACGGTTAGGAGGACAAGGGGCAGAGGCAGGGACTAGAGATTAGGTGGCTGTACACCTTGACAATAAGTACTCCTGTTTGAGTACTGTTGGGGGGCACAGCCTACCTGGGGGTAGCGACAGCAGCCGGCCACTGGTACAGAGACCGGCCCTGTTGCTCAGAAGGGTAAGGAAAAGAAGAGGAGGGCATTAATAATAGGTAACTCTATAGTTAGGGGGTCAGACAGATGATTCTGTGGACACAGTATTTGGTAGTTGGTAGTTTGCCTCCCTGGTGCCAGGGTCTAGGATGTGTCTGAACGTGTCCAAGATATGGCTAATGTAACCCCACTTTTTAAAAAGGGAGGGAGAGAGAAAACGGGGAATTACAGACCAGTTGGTCTAACATCGGCAGTGGGGAAACTGCTAGAATCAGTTATTAAAGATGGGATAGCAGCACATTTGGAAAGTGGTGAAATCATTGGACAAAGTCAGCATGGATTTACGAAAGGTAAATCATGTTGACGAATCTTATAGAATTTTTCGAGGATGTAACTAATAGAGTGGATAAGGGAGAACCAGTGGATGTGGTGAAACTGGACTTTCAGAAGGCTTTCGACAAGGTCCCACATAAGAGATTAGTATACAATTGGGGTTTCAGTATTGATGTGGATAGAGAACTGGCTGGCAGACAGGAAGCAAAGAGTAGGAGTAAACGGGTCCTTTTCAGAATGGCAGGCAGTGACTAGTGGGGTACCTCAAGGCTCAGTGCTGGGACCCCAGCTATTTACGATATATATTAATGATTTGGACGAGGGAATTAAATGCAACATCTCCAAGTTTGCGGATGACACAAAGCTGGGGGGCAGTGTTAGCTGTGTGGAGGATGCTAGGAGGCTGCAAGGTGACTTGAATAGGCTGGGTGAGTGGGCAAATGCATGGCAGATGCAGTATAATGTGGATAAATGTGAGGTTATCCACTTTGATGGCAAAAACAGGAAAGTAGACTATTATCTGAATGGTGGCCAATTAGGAAAGGGGGAGACAAGCCAGTCATTAAAAGTAGGCATGCAGGTGCAGCAGACAGTGAAGAAAGTGAATGGTATGTTAGCATTCACAGCAAAAGGATTTGAGTATAGGAGCAGGGAGGTTCTACTGCAGTTGTACAGGGTCTTGGTGAGACCACACCTGGAGTATTGCATGCAATTTTGGTCTCCAAATCTGAGGAAGGACATTATTGCTATAGAGGGAGTGCAGAGAAGGTTCACCAGACTGATTCCTGGGATGTCTGGACTTTCATATGAAGAAAGACTGGATAGACTCGACTTGTACTCGCTAGAATTTAGGAGATTGAGGGGGAATCTTATAGAAACGTACAAAATTCTTAAGGGGTTGGACAGGCTAGATGCAGGAAGATTGTTCCCGATGTTGGGGAAGTCCAGAACAAGGGGTCACAGTTTAAGGATAAAGGTGAAATCCTTTAGGACCGAGATGAGAAAAACGTTTTTCACAGAGAGAGTGGTGAATCTCTGGAACTCTCTGCCACAGAAGGTAGTTGAGCCCAGTTCATTGGCTATATTTATGAGGGAGTTAGATGTGGCCCTTGTGGCTAAGGGCCAGAGGGTATGGAGAGAAGGCAGGTACGGGATACTGAGTTGGATGATCAGCCATGATCATATTGAATGGCGGTGCAGGCTCGCATTGCCTACTCCTGCACCTATTTTCTATGTATCTATGAGAGAGTGCAGCGTAGGTTCACGAGGTTAATTCCCGGGATGGCGGGACTGTCATAAGATGAAACAATGGAGCGACTGGGCTTGTATTCACTAGAATTTAGAAGGATGAGAGGATATCTTATAGAAACATATAAAATTATTAAGGGATTGGACACACTAGATGCAGGAAACATGTTCCCGATGTTGGGGGAGTCCAGAGCCAGGGGCAACAGTTTAAGAATAAGGGGTAAGCCATTTAGAACTGAGATGTGGAAAAACGGTTTCACACAGAGAGTTGTGAATTTGCGAAATTCTCTGCCTCAGAAAACAGTGGAGGCCGATGCACTTGATGCATTCAAAAGATAGTTAGATAGAGCTCTTAGCACTAGCGGAATCAAGGAGTATGGGGAAAAGGCAGGAACGGGGTACTGATTGTAGCGATGTTACAAAACCTACCTTCAGCAGCGCTGCAGATCTGCCACTGGCTGCATGTGTGACTTTGGAGCCTTTGGGGACGGGATTAAAATGCAGGTTGTATCGCTTGTCGGAGAGGGTTTTCCTCGGGCTGCTAGTCGATGAAGAAAAATCGATCGGACTTCCATTCCCGTTTTTTTTTTTTTTTTTTAATCGCTGGACAATTTAATAGTTGGATTAAAGTAAAAAGAGACTTTGAACGCCCTCAATGGGACGGATCGCAATATCAGGACAAAACAAAGCGTGAGTCGTATATTTCACATATAATCTTGCTTGGGGTGGCTTTAGTCCAATTTTACGATGCAAAAATGTTATTCGGCCTGCCGATATGGGGTTAAAATTCATGGCAACGTCAACGTTCCAATCGATAGCATTCCGGAGACACCCACTCGCAAGATGCTAAAAATTCTCTTTTTTTTTTAGCCATGTCATAAGAGCATCTAAATCGTCTATATTTTGTGTAATTTATCCATAATCAATATTTTTATACTAAATATCCACAACTGTTTTAGTCGCATGTATTGTGCAAAAAAAAATGATTTTGATTATATTGAGAGTGGATGTTTCTAGATTAATTTATGGGAATTAAACATTAAATTCCTTCCATTTGGCATATAAGTTCATGTTATATTGTGAATTCTTGTGTGAATGGGATTAGTTTGTTATTTGGATACTTAGGCTATTAAAAAAAATTAGCCTTTTCTTAAGAAATGGATAGATGTTTAGATCTAGTAATTGAATTTAGATGAATTTAATTGATTAGATGAAACAGATGTTTTTGTTGGGTATTTACTATTTGTTTTAGCATTTAACTTTATCATTTCTACCTTTTTTCTAAAACTGCAAATAATAACTTGTTTCTGTTAATGCTGTTCAGTGTTTTTTTTCCTTTACATTTTAAACAGATGTCTCCGAAGAAGAAATGCAAAATTGTCAATCCAAATGCCCAGCAAAAGACAGATTTAGACAGCATTCGCAGAGATTATCCGAATTTGGACTGCTCCAAATGTGATGATCTACAGGACATTCTTAATGGGAAAGTAGTGGGCAGGAAGGCATGTCATGCGTGTTTTGAAGAGCAAAAACCTGTAGTTTACAATGCCAACATTGAAAAGTTGAGGAAAAACAAGGTGTACAGAGTTGCTTACCGGTTACAATCTGAGGAGTATGATGATGCTACTGATTATGATATGCAAATGTACCAGCTAGCAACTGATCTTCTCCATAAAGACTTGGTCTATTGCTAGAAATTGTAATGTATTTACCTATCTGTTACGGACTTACAGCATATAATACAATAATATTAAAGTTCTGATCTTGAGAATATCACATTTTTGAATTTTCAATGCAGTCCGAGTGTTTATTACTATTTCCATCACAACGGTCAATTTTGTAATTAGCTACAATTAGTTAATTCAGATTCAGATTCAGATTCAGATTCAATTTTAATTGTCATTGTCAGTGTACAGTACAGAGACAACGAAATGCATTTAGCATCTCCCTGGAAGAGCGACATAGCAAACGATTTGAATAAATAATAATAAGTGGGGGGGGGGGGGGGGTGGTGATTGGCAGTCACCGAGGTACGTTGTTGAGTAGAGTGACAGCCGCCGGAAAGAAGCTGTTCCTCGACCTGCTGGTTCGGCAACGGAGAGACCTGTAGCGCCTCCCGGATGGTAGGAGGGTAAACAGTCCATGGTTGGAGTGAGAGCAGTCCTTGGCGATGCTGAGCGCCCTCCGCAGACAGCGCTTGCTTTGGACAGACTCAATGGAGGGGAGTGAGGAACCGGTGATGCGTTGGGCAATTTTCACCACCCTCTGCAATGCCTTCCGGTCGGAGACAGAGCAGTTGCCATACCATACTGTGATGCAGTTGGTAAGGATGCTCTCGATGGTGCGTGCAGTTGGTAAGGATGCTCTCGATGGTGCTATGCTCTCGATGGTGATGATATAATTAACTAATTAACTAATTATATGCTTTAATTTCAGGTCATCCAAATAAGATGTTTCATATTTGTTTCAGAATGCTTCAATTTATAATAACTGAAAATTTCATTCAGTTCTCTTAATTTTTAAGAAAGCTATGGACTGTCCTCATCACAGCTTTTGTGTTAAGTTAATGGAAAAGCAATAGGGAACAAGATGCTAATTTCTGAGTATGAAAATGGCCATAACTTTTTTTAATACTGAAGATATGAAAGTGAATTCGGTGTTAATTAAAAATTATTTTTATGCTTTGGCTGATGGGATAAATTACAGGCTTGATGTTTAAAATCTCAAAATGTTGTAACATCCCTATTCTTTCCCTATTTTTTTTCTTTAAATAAACTTTAAAAATTGACGCTATGTAAGAACTCTGTAACCAGTTTGTCGTTTATTATCATTGCTACATATGCTTTTAATTATTATGTTTTCTTTTTTAAAGTCGAGTTTGCATCTGCGCTCGGACTTTCAGTGCGGACTGCAGATGGTGTGATCCACGGATGATGCGAGGAGCTGCCCACATACAGTGGGAGACTGCTCACTCACTCACTCACTCACTCACTCACTCACTCACTCACTCACTCACTCACTCACTCACTCACTCACTCACTCACTCACTCACTCACTCACTCACTCACTCACTCACTCACTCACTCACTCACTCACTCACTCACTCACTCACTCACTCACTCACTCACTCACTCACTCACTCACTCACTCACTCACTCACTCACTCACTCACTCCTCCACAGCGTTCCCGGGCAGCCTGGCTCGGAGCTGGAGCGGGGAACCGAAATGAACCCTCCCCCTTTCAATCGGGAGTCCCCGGGACGTTAAACAGACTCGCCCATTAAGCCCCCCCCCCCCCCCCCCCCCCCCCCCCCCCCCCCGAGAGCTACCTGATGAGGGGGGGCAGGAATGAAGGGGAACCCGTTGGGGGTCGCCGAGAATGAAGTGTGGCCTGGCAAGGGGTTGTCTGCTGTCCGCTGCGAGCAACAGATAAAACAGTTTGATTAACTGTCTGAAACGTTGTTGGTGCCAGAAACATGGCGACACTTGTGTACTGCAGAGGCGGTGTGTTGTGTGGTTCTATGCGGTGTGTTGTGTGGTTCTATGCGGTGTGTTGTGTGGTTCTATGCGGTGTGTGGTTCTATGCCGTGTGTTGTGTGGTTTTACCGGCTTGTGTGTCAAAACAAAGCATTTCATTGTAACCTGGGTACATGTGACAACAAAATGTCATTGGATTGGATTGATAACATGCACAGATCCAGCAGGGGTGAAAACAGACCCAGAAACACTGGCCACGCAGACAGCGGCTGTTCTCTTCACCCCATTCATCTAGGGGTTTATTCCCACTCTCACCTGATCTAGACTTTAGACACACAGCGGCGTGGAAACAGGCCCTTCAACCACCGAGTCCGCGCTGACCAACGATTTACAGAAGCCAAAACCTGCACATCTTTGGAGTGTGGGAGGGAAACCGGAGCACCCGGAGAAAACCCACGCGGTCCCAGGGTGAACCCGTATTCAGAATCGAACCCGGGGTGCGGGCAGGTGAGAAAAGGTGTAGGTTGGGCACTGGTTGGCATGGGCAGGTTGGGCAGAAGGGCCTGTTTCTATGCGGTATGAGTTTGTTAGCGTTGGGTCGGAGCTGGTGCTAAGTTTCTCTGATGTGCTGCATTGCTCTGTCTGCAGTTTCCTCCCTCTCCCCGTGATGATGCACAGGGAGGGAGCTCCTGTGAACGGTCCGTATACATAGTGCTGGTCTCCACATGGTCCATTCAAAGGCTCTGTGTCTTCAGTGTCTGTGGTGAGCTGGAATAGGATGCGTCGTTCTCGTAATTGCTGCCCTCCCGCCGCAGAATCTGCTGGCAAATAATCTTGTGGAAGGTGTTGCGGAACTCCCGGATCTTGTAGGCGTAGATGATGGGGTTACCCACGGAGTTGGCGTGGGACAGGATAATGGCCGCGTCCACCATCTTCGGGCCCAGGGTGCGGAAGAGGCGTGGGTGGAAATAATAAAGACAGTTGATGGTGTGGAGTGGGAGCCAGCAGAACGCAAACAAGCCCACGATGACGGAGAGAGACTTGGCTACCCGCACCTGGTTCTGCAGGAATGTCCTGGACGAGTCTGACCCCACAGAGCTCAGCTCGATCTTCTGCAGCTGCCTCCTGGCCACGGTGAAGATCTTCACGTAGATCACCAGCATGAGGAGCAGCGGGGTGAGGACACATCCCAGGAAGTTGAAGTAAATCATGTATTGCATGTCCACCACGTTCAAGAAGCGGCATTCATGCGTGGCGTTGCCCGCCGGGTGCGGGTGGGACCCCCGGGCGGCGCTGACGTTCCCGCACCCCAACACATCCGCCTTCCTGCTCGGGCTCGGGCTCTGGCTCCAGCCCAGGAACGGAGTCAGCCCGATAAAGAAGGACAGGATCCAGAAGATTGCTATAATCAGCCTGGCTCGTCTCCCGGTTATCAGGCCGCTGTATCTGCATGAGAGAGAGGAAGCGGTGCAAAGGGTCAGGAAAAGAGCTGGAATGTCCATTGTCTCACGGCAGTTCCTGTTGTTTATCACTGGGAATTGCAACATGTTGTCCCCAGACTGTTCTCCCCCATGGCTGGGCCCAGACCAGTGGAGTGGACATGTCCCCTAATCTCCACCAGAAATCAATTCCATTCTCTTGAAATCTCAGATCCCTTCAAATTCTGCACGGCCAGAACTGACACACGGACTGACACAAAAAGCTGCAGTAACTCATCGGGACTGGCAGCATCTCTGGAGAGAAGGAATGAATGGGTGATGTTTCGGGTCGAGACCCTTCTTCAGAAGGACGAGTATGGAGGGATACGGACTAAGCGCGGGCGGGTCGGACTAGTGTAGCTGGGACATGTTGGCCGGTGTGGGCAAGTTGGGTCGAAGGGCCTGTTTCTACACTGTATCACTCTCTGACTGAAGACTGTTCACATCGGCTTTCCAATGGGTTTGAAACAACATCCATCAGGCAAGAGGTACAGAAGTTTGAAACCCCCCCACCCCAACCCACCCCAGGTTTGGAACAGTTTCTTCCCGGCTGTTATCAGGCAACTGAATTATCCTAACATCACCTCGAGAGCGGCCCTGACCTCCCACCTACATCATTGGAGACCCTCCGATTATCTTTAATAGGACTTTACTGGACTTTATTTTGAACTAAACACTATTTCCTTTGTCCTGTGTCTGTACATTGTGGATGGCTCGACTGTACAGTATTTCCGCTGGCTGGCAAACACGCAACAAAGGTCGTTTATCAATTATTGTGGTCTTCTTGGGCATCGGTACGATAGATGCCCTTTTGAAGCAGATGGGGACCAACCTCAGACTGTGACTAATCCCGTGGGCTTGCAATTCCCCAAGTCATCAGGTCACCTGCTGTCACGCGTGTATTCGCTGCACACACATGTCCCACTCGTGAACAGTTGAGCCAATAGACAATAGGTGCAGGAGTAGGCCATTCGGCCCTTCGAGCCAGCACCGCCATTCAATGTGATCATGGCTGATCATCCCCAGTCATTACCCCGTTCCTGCCTTCTCCCTATATCCCCTGGCCCGCTATTTTTTAAGAGCCCTATCTAGCTCTCTCTTGAAAGCATCCAGAGAACCTGACTCCACCGCCCTCTGAGGCAGAGAATTCCACAGACTCACTCTGTGAGAAAAAGTGTTTCCTCATCTCCGTTCTAAATGGCTTACTCCTTATTCTTAAACTGTGGCCCCTGGTTCTGGACTCCCCCAACATCGGGAACATGTTTCCTGCCTCTAGCGTGTCCAAGCCCGTAACAATCTTATATGTTTCAATGAGATCCCCTCTCATCCTTCTAAACTCCAGAGTGTACAAGCCCAGCTGCTCCATTCTCTCAGCATATGCTGGGGCAGTTCCACTCAATGATACCCTCACCTTGTGTCCATTGCCGCCCACTCAGCTACTTCTCACCGGTCTGCCACCGATCCTTCCTTCCACCCGTTTCAGTCGGGTGGCGCCGCGGTAGAGTTGCTGCCTCTCACAGCGCCAGTGACCCGGGTTCGATCCCGACTACGGGTGCTGGCTGTACCGAGTTTGCATGTTCTCCCCGTGACCTGCGTGGGTTTTCTCCGAGATCTTCGGTTTCCTCCCACACCCCAAAGGTCTGTAGGCAAAGTGTTTAAGAAGGAACTGCAGATGCTGGAAAATCGAAGGTAGACAAAAATGCTGGAGAAATTCAGCGGGTGCAGCAGCATCTATGGAGCGAAGGAAATAGGCAACGTTTCGTCCCGAAACGTTGCCTATTTCCTTCGCTCCATAGATGCTGCTGCACCCGCTGAGTTTCTCCAGCATTTTTGTCTATCTCAGGTTTGTAGGTAAATTGGTCTGTGTAAATTATCCCAAGTGTGTTTAGGATTGTGTTAATGTGCGGGGATCGCTGGTCAGTGCGGACTCGGTGGGCCGAAGGGCCTGTTTCCGTACTGTATCTCTAAAACTAAAACTAAACTAAATGCTAAGGAAAGTAAGTGTAGATATGGCCCGGTCTACCAATAGGTATTGGCCATCCTACCATCAAAGGGATCTACAGGATGCGCTGCGTCAAGGCTGCAGTTAATGTCACCAAAGACCCCCACCACCCTGGTCATGTTCTTTCAACTCACTATCGGAAAGAAGGAACAGGACCTTCGGGTTCAATTACAGCTTCTTCCAGCAACACTGCACAACACCCGAGGGTGGCACGGTGGTGCAGCGGTAGAGTTACTGCCTAATTACAGCGCCAGAGATGTGGATTCCATCCTGACCACGGGTGCTGTCTGTACGGTGTCTGTACGTTCTTCCCGTGACCTGCGTGGTGTTTCTCCGGGAGCTCCGGTTTCCTCCCACACTCTAAAGACGTACTTGGCTTGGGTAAATTTGTAAATTGTCCCCAGTGTGTGCAGGATTGTGTTAGTGTGCGGAGATTTCGCTCTGTCTCTGTATAAGCTAAACTAACAACAACCATACCTCAACAACTGCCATCTATAATGGACTTTGTTTGATTGCGCTATTGTGGTCCGGTATTATGAATGTGTTGTGTTATTGACCGTGCAGTTAGTAAGATTGGCATTGTTCCATTGCCAATACATGTGACAATTAAACATCACGAAACATAAAGTGCTGGAGTGACTCAGCGGGTACAAGCAGGCACCCGGCTCTGGAGAACATGGACAGGCGACTTTTCGGTTCGGGACCCTTCTTTAGGCTGACTGTAGTAGAGGGGAGAAAGCTGGAAGAGAGGTGGGTGCGGGACAAAGCCTGGCATGTGAGTGGGTGGGTACAGGCTAGGGGGAACACGTGAGTTCCTCACAGTTTGTGTGGGGGCTTGTACACCAGCATGTCCACAATGAAACACAATTGCGTCTGACCTCCTTCACCTCTTCCCTCCTTCCTGGCAGCCTTGGTGTTCCTGCTTATCCCTCTCCTAGCTGTCTCCACTTCTCCATCTTGTCTCCCTACCTGCCCATAGTCCCTCCCTCACCCCCCACCCCTCCTCCATCACCCCTCACCCCTCCTCCATCACCCCTCACCCCTCACCCCTCCTCCATCACCTACCGATCCCTGTCTCATCCCGCCCCTTCTCCACTTTATACCGGCTGAGTTTCCCCAGCAGTTTGTGCACATATCTGCACACTCTTAGTTTAGTTTAGAGATACAGCACGGAAACAGGCCCTTCGGCCCACCGAGTCCGCACCGACCAGCGATCCCCGCACACTAACACTGTCCCACACACACTAGGGACAATTTACATTTATACCAAGCCAATTAACCTGCAAGTCTTTGGAGTGTGGGATGAAATCAGAGATCTCGGAGAAAACCCACGCGGTTATGGGGAGAACGTACAAACTCCGTACAGACAGCGCCCAGAGACAGGGTCGAACCCAGGTCTCAGGCAGTAACTCTACTCCTAAACTCTCTTGGCCATCACAAGTACAACAAAATAAAAATAAAAATAAAAATCATTAAACAATTCTTCCATGTGTTACTGGACTAAACAGGCGCGAGTGCCAAGCCCGGGTAATACTGAGTAGGATGTAGGTGAAACATGCGGCACAATAGACTTCATCCCAGGGAACACATTCCGATCGCACGTTAAAAACTTCAACGACAAAACATTATTTGCATTTCTATTTTGTTCTAAGAATAAAGCTTCCCTTGATGAATCACTCAAGGCCAGTGGGACTGGTGTGAAAGCAGGAAGTAAAGTCGCTGTGGGGATGTTGGCGGGGCGGGTACGCGTTTACTGTGGAATTAATATTGAACAGATGAACGTGTTCGATGTTGAGAAACAAAAACCTCATCCAGACATCATCCTCAAATATCAATCCTTTCTGCAGAAACCGCTTTATTGCTAATATTCCCCTGTCAATGGTGTAACGAAGCTCAGAGAACGTCTTGTGTACATCCCCGCCCACTGCATCCCCCCCCCCCCCCCCGTCCATCAAACTGCCCTCCACAGTGTACAGATACATGATAAAGGGAATAATGTGAATACTGTTCCGTGCAGGATAAAGTCCGATCAAAGTTAGTCCGAGGGTCTCCAATGAGGTAGATAGTAGTTCAGCACCGCTCTCTAGTTGGTGAGAGGATGGTTCAGTTGCCTGATAACAGATGGGAAGAAACTGTCCCTGAATCTGGAGGTGTGCGTTTTCACACTTCTGTACCCCTTGCCTGATGGGGAAGGGGAGAAGAGGGAGTGGCGGTGCCATTGTACCACATACAGCTGTACCAAGATGCAGTGAAAAGTTATCCACGCTAACCAATACGTCGGGTGATACAATCAAGACAAGTACCACAGGTAGAGCAAACGGGAAGATACAGAGTGTGCAGGAAGGAACTGCAGATGCTGGTTTATACCGAAGATAGACAACATGCTGTTTTGTTCTGGCCTTCTCTATCTTTCAGTCTGAAGAAGGGTTCTGACCGGAAACGTCACCTTTTCTCCAGAGATGCTGCCTGACCCGCTGAGTTACTCCAGCATTTTGTTTCTATCTTAGTCGTAGAGTCCTACAGTGTAGAACCCGGCCCTTCGGCCCAACTTGCCCGCGCCAGCCAACGAGCCCCGTCCACACTAGTCCCACCTGCCTGCATTTAGCCCATATTCCTCGAAACCTGTCCTATCCATGTACCTGTATAGATGTTTCAGAAACGTTGGGATCGTCCCAGCCTCAACTATCTCATCTTTTAGTTCAGTTTAGTTTAGTTTAGTTTAGTTTAGTTTAGTTTAGTTTAGTTTAGAGATACAGCGCGGAAACAGGCCCTTCGGCCCACTGACCAGCGATCGCGGCCATTAACACTATCCTACACCAACGAGGGACAATTTTTACATTTACCCAGCCAATTAATCTACAACCCTGTACGCCTTTCTACTCAACTACTTCGGAAGTTACAGCGAGTGCAGAATACCGTTCCAGAGACAAAGTCACATTTCTGCAATGGGAAGGGGTGAAGGGGGGGGGGGGGGGGGGGGGGGGCAGAGGTAAGTCCTGATACACCCTTTGCATGAGGCAGTACTGCTACATCCCTGTCCCCAGCCGGTGCCCGGCTTCCTGTATCACCAACTATTACAAAGATGTTGCCAGGACTAGAGGGCCTGAGCTACAGGGAGAGGTTGAGTAGGCTGGGACTCTTCCTTGGAGCGGAGGAGGTTGAGGGGGGATCTTATGGAGGGGTATAACATCATGAGAGGAATAGATCGGGTAGATGCACACAGACTCTTGCCCAGTAGGGAAATCAAGGACTCAAGGACACAGGGTGAACGTGAAGAGGAAAATATTTCATTGGAATCCGAGGGTAACATTTTCATATTGGGTGTATGGAACAAGCTGCCAGAGGAGGTAGTTGAAGCTGGGACTATCCCAGCGTTTAAGAAACAGTTAAACAGGTACATGGATAGGACGGGTTTGGAGGGATATGGACCAAGCGCAGGCAGGTGGGACTAGTGTATCTGGGACATGTTGGCCAGTGTGGGCAAGTTGGGCCGAAGGGCCTGTTTCCACGCTGTATCACTCTATGGACCGTGTGCAGACGCGGAGAGTTTGTATCCGCGACCCTAGGTCCGGGTGTCTGAGACGGGCCCCCCTCGCCCCCCCACCCCCTCCTCCCGTGCTCACGTCCCCTGCTCACATCTGCTCGTATAATCTACATTCAACAGGCCATCAGTCAGCCGACACGCTCTCCACAACACATGCCCTTCAATCACCACTGTTTGTTAACGTTGATGGAGCCGCGCTCTGGAGCAGGAGCCTCTCCCCACCCCCCCCCCCCCCCCCCCTGCCCGCCTGCCCTCCACCCCCCCCCCCCCCCCCCCCCCTTCTCCCTTCTACCCTGCCCCCAATCCTCTCCCCTCCACCTTCCCCACCGCCCCAGGTCATGCGCTGCCAGTCCAGCGTGGATATAAACAGTTTTACACATCACACAGTCTGTAGCTGCTCCGGGGGGTCGAACAAAAGCACCCAGACGCCGCCAGCACCCGCGGCCCCCTCAGCCCCCCCCCCCCCCCCCCCCCCCCCAGCGCTGTATTGGGGGGCCCGGGGGGTGGAGGGGAGGGGGGGGGGGAGTTGGGGGGGAGGAGGGGGTTGTGTGCCCGGGGCAGGAGGCGCTTGACAAGACAGTGAGATGTCGGAGAAGTGACAAAGTCCAACCGGAGCACCCGGAGAAAACCCAGGCGGTCACGGGGAGAACGTGCAAACTCCGCACAGACAGCACCCGTGGTCAGGATTGAACCCGGGTCTCTGGCGCTGTGAGGCAGCAACTCTACCCATTGTAAATGATGAAATCTGCGGTCAAATGTTCGTCTCAGTAACAGTGACCAGGGTCACAACCCTCCTCCAGACACTGCCCCTCGCTGTGCAGTCCGGCCCCGGCCGCTTGGCCCGTCTTGTCCCGTCCTATCCCTACCTGAGGTGGATGCTGACGGCCAGGTAGCGGTCGATGGCGACGCCCAGGAGGCTGAAGATGGAGCTCTGTGTGAGGACGAGCACGAAGCAGGCGAGGAAGCGGCAGGGCTGGGACGGGATGGGCAGCGCCAGGCTGATGGTGATGGCGAACGGGATGGCGAACGCGCCCACGGCCACGTCGGCCACGGCCAGCGATACCAGGAAGTAGTTGGTGCCGGTGCGGAGGCTGCTGTTGGCGGCCACAGCCCAGCAAACCAGCACGTTCCCCAACACGGCCAGCACCGCAATCGCCAGCTCCAGTCCCACATACACCCAGTCGGCCGGGCCCAGCAACACTCCCATCCGCCCCCAGCCGCCCCACACCCTGTCTCCCCTCACCTTGTCTCCCCTCACCCTGCACACTTCACCCTGTCTCCCCCTCACCCTGCCCCCCACACCCTGCACCCCACACCCTGCCCCCTTGATCACCTGCCTGCACCTCTCTACGCCCACCCCACTCCCCTCACCCTGGCTCCCTAATCACCTTCCTGCCCCCCTACTTCTCTCCTTCCACCCCCCTAATCTCCCCCCCACCCCCTAATCCCTGCACCCCCCTCTTCACCCACCCCTCTCCTGTTCCTCTCCTCCTCTCCCCCTCCTACTCTCCCTGCCTGCCCCCTCCTAATCTCACCCTATGCCTCTCCCCCTTCCCAATCCCCCCCTTCTCACACCTCTCCACCTTCCTCCCTCCCCTCTCCCCCCCCCCCTACCTACCCATCTCTCTCCCCTCTCTCTCCCTCATCCCCCCCACCGTCTCCCTCTCCCTGTTCCTGCTCCTCTTTCCCCCCGCGCAGCGTTACCTTGTGGTCTCTGGATCTGTCGCTCTCTGTATATCTCCAGCCCTGGTGCCTCTTTCTCTCTCTCTCTCTCCCTCGCTCTCTCTGTCTCTCTCTCTTACTCACTGTCTCTCTCCCTTTGTGTGTCTATCTTTCTATTTCTCTCTCTCTCTCAGTCTCTCTCTCCCTCAATCGCCCCCTGGCTTTATCTTCTCCAGATGTGTCCGGTTACATTTACTGCCCCAACGCGCCCAACTCTGGCGGTGTGAGTCCAAACTACTCAAGGGACCGTCTCCAAATCACCAACAGTCCCTGACTGTCGGGGAGTGTGGCTAAATGGCAGGGTCTGCGTGGCGGCCGACTGGCCTGGGGGGGGGGGGGGGGGGGGGGGTGTTATTTCGCTCCATGTGCCAGACCTTTGGCCACCTAGCCAATCTTTATCGAGTGGGAAGGAACTGCAGATGCTGGTTTACGCCGAATATGGACACAAAATGCTGGAGTAACTCAGCGGGACAGGCAGCGGCTCTGGAGAGAAGGAATGGTTGTCGTTTCAGGTCGAGACCCTTCTTCATTCACAGTTTAAGGATAAGGGGGAAATCCTTTAGGACCGAGATGAGAAAAAAACATTTTTCACACAGAGAGTTGCGAATCTCTGGAATTCTCTGCCACAGAAGGTAGATGAGGCCATAGAGGTAGTTCATTGGCTATATTTAAGAAGGAGTTAGATGTGGCCATTGTGGCTAAAGGGGTCAGGGGGTATGGAGAGAAGGCAGGTACGGGATACTGAGTTGGATGATCAGCCATGATCATATTGAATGGCGGTGCAGGCTCGAAGGGCCGAATGGCCTACTCCTGCACCTATGTTCTATGTTTCTATGTTTCATTCTGCGAGTCTGGGGAGTGGGAGACACAGAGACATGGAAGGGTAAGGAGACAATCTTAATGCCCCTCTACCCTCTCTCTGTCCCTGCCTGTCACCATCAGCTTAGGGGAGGGGGTATTAGAGACAGCAAGTTGTCACACTCCACCTGAAATGGTGCCTCTGGTGAAAGGGGGGAGACCTGATAGAACATCGCGAGAGGCATAGATGGAGTAGAGAGCCGGCAGCTATTTCCCCACGATGGAGGAACCAGTCACTAGAGGGCACAGTTTTAAACTAAGAGGGGCAAATATTAATGACGTTCAATACTTTCAAAGAGGGTCAAGTTTTTGTTTTACACAGAGGGTGGTGGCCTGGCCTGGCCTGGCACACACTCCCGGGGGTGGTGGTGGAGGCAGATACGATAGTGGAGTTTCAAAGAGGTTTGGATAGGTGTTTAAGAAGGAACTGCAGATGCTGGAAAATGGAAGGTAGACAAAAGTGCTGGAGAAACTCAGCGGGTGCAGCAGCATCTATGGAGCGAAGGAAATAGTCAACGTTTCGGGCCGATTCGGCCCGAAACGTTGCCTATTTCCTTCGCTCCATAGATGCTGCTGCACCCGCTGAGTTTCTCCAGCACATTTGTCTACCTTTGGACAGGTGCATGGATATGTAGGGAATGGAGGGATGTGGATCTTGGCATCATGTTCGGCACAGCCATTGTTGGCCGAATGGCCTGTTGCTGTGCTGTTCCATGTTCTAACTTATTGGAGTTCTTTGAACTAACGCGTGTAGTTGAACCAGCGGGCGTTGTAGGAAGATTTCAAGAAGCTATGCGTTCGTTAAGATGCGGTCATTGCAGAGAAAGTCTGGTGAGGTCGCAGGTGGCATTGATCAGCTGCTAAAGGATCAAAGAGGGTCAGCGATGGTGAATAATGAAAGACCAGCCAGTGCCAGCCATCGACCTGTTCCGAAACGTTGCCTATTTCCTTCGCTCCATAGATGCTGCTGCACCCGCTGAGTTTCTCCAGCATTTTTGTGTACCTTTGTTCTATTTGATCGGGTAAGTTGATTGCATTCGTCGAAACAGGGCGGACCACGTGAAAGTTGCAATCTCCGCACCCCCAGCAGTTGAATAAGGGGTGGGAATTAATCAGCTTTGGTTTCTTCCTGCTCCTTTTCGGACACATACGATTTCATTTATCTATAGATATTATTTATGACAGTTTCTAAATATTCTTAATTGTTTTTTTGTTTTTGTTTTTTTGTATGCTGTTTCACACTTGCTTTTTATTCTTTTATTCTGTTCGAAATAAAGAATTAAATAAATAGATAAATAAATAAATAACCATGTTGACCAGTGTGGGCAAGTTGGGCAAGATGCTGCCTGACCCGCTGAGTTACTCCAGCACTTTGTGTCTATCTTTAGTATAAAGCAGCATCTGCAGCTCTTTGTTTCTACGTATTATCTGATCTATTTGGACACAAAACTCTTCACCGTGCCTCGGTACACGTGACACTCATAAACCTAAACCCCACTCTTATATAAGCCCTTGTTGAGGCCACGTGTGTAGTTACAACGGAGATAAACACAAACTGCTGGAGTAACTCTGTGGGACAGACAGCATCGTGCCCAACTTGCCCACACCGGCCAACATGTCCCAACTATACCCTAGTCCCACCTGCCCATATCCCTCTAAACCAGGCCTATCCATGTCCCTGTTTAACCGTTTCTTAAACGTTGGGATAGTCCCAGCCTCAACGACCTCCTCTGGCAAGTCGTTCCATTCACCCACCACCCTTTGTGTGAAAAAGTCACCCTTCAGATTTACATTGTTTAAGAAAGAACTGCAGATGCTGGATAAATCGAAGGCAGATTAAAAAAAAAAGCTGGAGGAACTCAGCGGGTTTCAGAGGCAGCATCTATAGGACAAACAAGCTGGAGAAACTTCAGAAGAAGGGTCTCGACCCGAAACGTCACCCATTCCTTCTCTCCAGAGATGCTGCCTGTCCCGCTGGGTTACTCCAGCATGTTGTGTCTATCTTCAGTTTAAACCAGCACCTGCAATTCCTTCAGCCACAACGAGAGGAGTGTTCTTTCAGAGGGTGGCGATTCTTTGGTGCTCTTAAAGGGGGCAGGAACCCTAATCTAACGATATTTCAAAGACGCTTCCTTGACTACGGTTTAATAACTGCGAAAAAACCTATACTTAAATTCTGGAAAAAGATAACAGTCCCTACAGTGAAGATGTGGATGACAGAAATGACCGAGACACCACATCTAGAAAAAATAAGGCTTGTCTTGACTGACAAACCAGATCAATTTTCCAAAATATGGTCTCCTTTTATTGAATTTCTTCAACAACATAATGCTTGAACACAAACTCAAAACCCCACGCTAGGGTCGGGTGAGCGGGCGTAGGGAAGGGCAGCGGGATATATCTCCACTTCTTTCACTTCTTCGTTAGTTCTGGGGTTTCCTTTATTCTTTTTCGTGTTTTACTTGAATTTTTTTATTTTATTTTTCTTCTCTTCTTTCTTTCCCTTTTTCCCTTTTTCTTTTTCCCGGTCATCTAGTTATTAGTTCATAAAACGTTAAAACTGAAGCAGTACGAAAATTGTATAATTGTTATGTCGATCATTCTATTTTTGTACAATTGTTTCTAATACAAATAAATGCAAAAAAAGGGGAGGGGGGGAGGAAGCAAAGTGTGTGAATGGGTTTGATGCCGGCGGGGAGAATGGCCTCCAGTTCAGTGTCAACCCAGGGGAGAGAGGGGAGGAGGAGGGAGGGAGGGGAGGGAGCGATGCCTAGTTCCCTGCCCCACTCACGGAGCCGGGTACCGGGACAGCCCGGGCCTGCAGCCGCTCTCTCCGGGCAGAGCGGTGTCCTCGGCATATCGGGGCTGGGGTTGGGACGCTGCCCGCTGCTGGCCGCTCACTGCCCGGCCCCCTTCACCGTGTGGACATCCCCAGCCCAGCTGCCCAGTCCTCCGGGGACGGGACACACACACACAGAGTGAGTCTCACACACACTCACTCTCTCACACACACATACAGTCTCACTTAAATACACATACACACACTCTCACACTCATACACACTCTCACACTCAGCCCCTCACAGTTTCACACACGCAGTCACATATACAAACACTATCATACACACACACACAGGCTCTCACACACACAGTCACACACACGCAGAGCCACACACTCAGTCACACACAGTCACACACACACACACACACACACTCACAGTCACACACACACAGTCACACACACACACACACACAGACACACACACACACACACACACACACAGACACACACACACACACACACACACACACACACACACACACAGTCACACACACACACACACACACACACACACACACACAGTCACACACACACACACACACACACACACACACACACACACACAGTCTCACGCACACTTCACATACACTGTCACACACAGTCACCATCAGTGTGTACGCACGCCGTCACGTACAGTGTAGAAACAAGGAACTGCAGATGCTGGTTTACAAAGTGCTGGAGTAACTCAGCGGGTCAGGCAGCGTCTCTGGGGAACATGGATAAGTGACGTTTCAGACGGAACTCTGAAGAAGGGTCGCGACCTGAAACGTCACCTATCCATGTTCCCCAGAGAAGCTGCCGGGCCCCCTGGGTTACTGCAGCACATTGACTTCTTATTAGTCACATACACAGTTGCTCACACGCACCCTGTCCAGCTAATTCGGTGGCACAGAGGGAACTGAAGGCGGGGACTGGGCAACAAGCGGGGGGGGGGGGGGGGGGGTTACTGTCGTAGTCAGGGTGAACCCAGGTCTCTGGCGCTGCGCCATCGTAATAATATGTTTATTATCACTAAATAAAAAATAGCCATTTTTACAATATTGTCTATTTAATTGTCTGTTAGTTTTATATATATATACTGAACTTGTTTGTTGATTATTGTGGTGTTTACAGAGTACTGTGTTTATACACCAGTTGTGCTTCTGCAAGTATCAATGTGTTTAAGAAGGAACTGCAGATGCTGGAAAATCGAAGGTACACAAAAATGCTGGAGAAACTCAGCGGGTGCAGCATCATCTATGGAGCGAAGGAAATAGGCAACGTTTCGGGACGAAACCCGGAAGGGTTTCGGCCCGAAACGTTGCCTATTTCCTCCGCTCCATAGATGCTGCTGCACCCGCTGAGTTTCTCCAGCATTTTTGTGCTGCTGCAAGTATAAATGTTGTTGTTTAGTTTTGGGACAATAGACAATAGACAATAGGTGCAGGAGTAGGCCCTTCGGCCCTTCGAGCCAGCACCGCCATTCAATGTGATCATGGCTGATCATCCCCTATCAGTACCCCGTTCCTGCCTTCTCCCCATATCCCCTGACTCCGCTATCTTTAAGAGCCCTATCTAGCTCTCTCTTGAAAGTATCCAGAGAACCTGACTCCACCGAGGCAGAGAATTCCACAGACTCACCACTCTCTGTGAGAAAAAATGTTTCCTCGTCTACGTTCTAAATTATTCTTAAACTGTGGCCCCTGGTTCTGGACCCCCAACATCGGGAACATGTTTCCTGCCTCTACCCTTAATAATCTTATATGTTTCAATGAGATTCCCTCTCATCCTTCGTCACCTGTTCCTTTTCTGCATAGATGCTGCCTGACCCGCTGAGTTACTCCAGCCGTTTGTGTCTATCTTCCATGTTTACCACCTGTATCCACCTATTTTCCAGCATCTGCAGTTCCTTCTTAACCACCTATCACTTGCCAGGTTTTGCCCTGCCTGCCCCTCCTCTTTTGGACAATAATTGTGCATTGACAATAATAATGCCCCAGGTCTATGTAGTTCAGAGCCCATTTGGAGGTTGTGGTGTTTAATAGCCCAATGGCTGTAGGGAAGAAGCTGTTCCTGAACCGGGACGTTACAGTTTTCAAGCTCCTGTACCTTCTTCCCGATGGCAGGGCTGAAATGATCGCGTGGCCAGGATGGTGTGGGGTCTCTGATGATGCCGGCTGCCTTGTTGGGGCAGCGTCTCCTGTAGATCACTTTGATGGTGGGGAGGTCACTGCCCGTGATGGACTGGGCAGTGTTCACCACTTTCTCATTCCTGGGCGCTCGAGTTGCTGAACCAGGCTGTGATGAGACCAGTCAACATGCTGTCTACCGAACACCTATAGTGGTTCATGAGAATATTCACCAACATGCCAAACTAGACGACACAAACGTTCTTGATGTTGTGGGCAGTGAGGAGATCAGGGGCGGCTTGCAGCAAGATACAACTGTTGGGGGCGGGATGAGTTTAGTTTATTGTCACGTGTACCGAGGTACAGTGAAAAGCTTTGTGGTTGCATGCTAAACCAGTCAGCGGAAAAACAATATGTGATTACAATCGAACTGTCAACAGTGATACTGATACAGGATAGAGGGAATAGCGTTTATTGCAAGTCCAGAAGTCTGATTAAAGACAGTCTGAGGGTCTTCAATGAGGTAGATCATTAGTCAGGGCCGCTCTCCAGTTGGTGATACGATGGTTCAGTCACCTGATAACAGCTGGGAAGAAACCTTCCCAGTATCTGGAGGTGTGCGTTTTCACACTTCTGTACCTCTTGCTTGATGGGAGAGGCACCTACCTGGCAGATGGAGTTAATTGTGGAGAAATGTGGGGACAAGGAATAGGAGAGGCTTTAGAGAACAAAGGAGAGTGTTATGAAAAGACTAGGGGAGTGGAGGTGTGGGTGGATATGGGGGACACACACACTCCGCTTGGCGTTATCAGTAGAGGCAGGGGTGTAACGGAACCACACTGGCCCTATACAGTTGTCAGTGGCACAGCGGTAGAGTAGCTGCCTCACAGCGCCAGAGACCTGGGTTTGATCCTGACTACAGGTGCTGTCTGTACGGGGTTTGTACGTTCTCCCCGTGACCCATGTGGGTTTTCCCCGGGAGCTCCGGTTTCCTCCCACACTCCAAAGACGTACAGGCTTGTAGGGTCATTGGCTTTGGTAAAATTGTAAATTGTCGCTAGTGTGTGTAGGATAGTGAACGTGTACGGGGGTCGCTGGTCCGTAGGGACTCAGTGGGCAGAGGGGCCTGTGTCTGCGCTGTATCTCCAAACTAAACTAAAAACCCCAAAGGTAGACACAAAATGCTGGAGTAACTCAGCGGAACAGGCAGCATCTCTGGAGAGAAGGAATGGGTGACGTTTCGGGTCGAGACCCTTCTTCAGACCCGGAGTCCTTAGTGCAACCAAGACCGTTTTTAGCATGCAACAAAAGCTTCTCTCTCTACCTTGGTACACGTGACAATAAACTAAACTGAAATTCATGAATTGGCTTCTGTAAATTGTCCCTAGCATGTAGGATGTAGTGTATGGGGGTGATCGCTGGTCAGCATGGACTCGGTGGGCAGAAGGGCCTGTTTCCGCACTGTATCTGTAAAGTCTACACACAGCTCGGTGCAGCCTCATCCCCAGCTCACCTCTGGCCGCCCTGGACACTGGACACTGGACACTGGACACTGGACACTGGACATTGGACAATGGCCACTGGCCAGAGGCCAGAGGCCAGCAATGATTCATGACAGTGACCCCGGGAAGCGCAGCTGCGGATGACAGAGGCTGCGACTGTTTTCCTTGGAGGGGAAGGACGAGGAGATCAGACAGAAATAAATAAATACAGCGTGGAGGGGAGGCTTCTCCCAGTGGGGGAAGGAGCACAGGACACAGGCGTGGAGGGACGGGCGGGGGGGGGGGGGGGGGGGGGGGTGGTGAGACCGTGTGGGAAGGGGCCACGGGGAGGTGGCAGGGGCAGGATCCGATCCTGGGGGGAGGGGGGGGGGACATTTGTAGAGCTACAGAGCAGGCAGGGGGTGGGGAAGGGGGTAGGGGGATGATCAGAGCATCAAGGGGCGTAATTTAAGAGGCACGGACAGAGGGCACGGGTGAGGCAGAGTCTATCCAGTCTTTCTTCATATGAAAGTCCTGACATCCCAGGAATCAGTCTGGTGAACCTTCACTGCACTCCCTCTATGTCAATAATGTCTTTCCTCAGATTTGGAGACCAAAACTGTACGCAATACTCCAGGTGTGGTCTCAACAAGACCCTGTACAACTGCAGTAGAACCTCCCTGCTCCTATACTCAAATCCTTTTGCTACATACCATTTGCTTTCTTCACTGCCTGCTGCACCTGCATGCCTACTTTCAATGACTGGTGTAGCATGACACCCAGGTCTCGTTGCATTTCCCCTTTTCCTAATCGGCCACCATTCAGATAATGGTCTACTTTCCTCTTCTTGCCACCAAAGTGGATAACCTCACATTTATCCACATTATACTGCATCTGCCATGCATTTGCCCACTCACTCAACCTATCCAAGTCACCTTGCAGCCTCCTAGCATCCTCCTCACAGCTAACACTGCCCCCCAGCTTAGTGTCATCCGCAAACTTGGAGATGTTGCATTCAATTCCCTCGTCCAAATCATTAATATATATTGTAAATAGCTGGGGTCCCAGCAATGAGCCTTGC
Source organism: Leucoraja erinaceus (assembly GCF_028641065.1). Lineage (NCBI taxonomy): Eukaryota > Metazoa > Chordata > Chondrichthyes > Rajiformes > Rajidae > Leucoraja > Leucoraja erinaceus. The sequence goes on along the minus strand of NC_073404.1, from coordinate 1,830,552 downwards.
GGTACCCCAGTAGTCACTGCCTGCCATTCTGAAAAGGACTTGTTTACTCCTACTCTTTGCTTCCTGTCTGCCAGCCAATTCTCTATCCACATCAATACTGAACGCCCAATATCATGTGCTTTAAGTTTGTATACTAATCTCTTATGTGGGACCTTGTCGAAAGCCTTCTGGAAGTCCAGATATAACACATCCACTGGTTCTCCCTTATCCACTCTACTAGTTACATCCTCGAAAAATTCTATAAGATTCGTCAGACATGATTTACCTTCATAAATCCACGCTGACTTTGCCCAATGATTTCACCACTTTCCAAATGTGCTGCTATTCCATCTTTAATAACTGATTCTAGCAGTTTCCCCACTACCGATGTTAGACTAACTGGTCTGTAATTCCCCGTTTTCTCTCTCCCTCCCTTTTTAAAAAGTGGGGTTACATTAGCTACCCTCCAATCCTCAGGAACTACTCCAGAATCTAATGAGTTTTGAAAAGAAGGGTCCTGACCTGAAACGTCACCTATTCCTTTTCTCCAGAGATGCTGACTGACCCGCTGAGTTACTCCAGCATTTTGTGTCTATCTTCGGTTTAAACCAGCATCTGCAGTTCCTTCCTGCACACTCTGTTTCTTCCCCTTTGCTCTACGTGTTGTGATTGAGTTTGTCTCGATTGTATTTATGTACGGTATTGCCCGATGTATTGGGTAGCATGGGTAGCCTTTCACTGCATCTTGGCACAGCTATACAAAAGCAGACCCAGCGTGTGGGGGGGGGGGGGGGGGGGGATGCTGTGAGAGAGGGGGAAGATCAGTGGACAATGGGGACGCAGTGTGGGGGGACCGCTGTGAGGGGGGGAGAACTAAGGAGGACCTGGCACAGGGGTAATATGTAACTTTGTGACAGCGTCCTTTATGTGGCAACTATTGGCATACCTTGGGTATACAAGCAAAGAATGTCACTGTGACTTGTCACATGTGACAATAAAGCATTCATTCATTCATGCATTCATTCATCATACATTCATTCATACATTCATGCATTCATTTATTCATTCAATCATTCAGTCATCATCCATTCATTCATTCATACATTCAGATATTCCTCAATGCCCCCCCACAGATGTGTGCTCCTCTTCATGAGAGACACATGGCTGTGATCTGTGATGCTTTATACTGAGGGCAGATCATGCCCCTGGCTGTGTGCAGACAGTGCAGGCAGCAAGGTACGGTTTCTGTTGCCAGGGGTCATGAGGCTTGTTTGCCATCCTTTCTCCAGCGGTTGAGGGGGAGACTCCCCTCCTCTCTCTCTCTCTTTTTCCGATCCTCCATCCTTCTCCCTATCTCTCTCGCTCACACTCCTCCTCTCTCACTGTACCCCTCTCTCTTCCACTCCATCTCTCTCACCCTCTCTCTCTCTCTCTCTCTCTGTCCCTCTCTCTTTCATCCTCTTTCCCCGTTACTCTCTCACACACAATCTCTCTCCCATTCTCTCTAACTACCATCTCCCTTTCACTCTCCATCTCTCAAATTCTCAAATGATATTGTGCCGCTTGTTTTCCTTTGTTGTTTCTGTTATTTAAGATAATTTGCAATATTTGTACCTGATAAGATTATTTTGGTTAAAACGAAATATCCTCTTTGTAGGATGACCAAAATAGTGAGAGTTGTTTCCAAACTTGCAAATGCACGCTGAAAATGGGACATTTAAAAAATACTTTTCAGACTTGTTTCCAGAAGTCTGGTGTTTCCGTTGTCACCATAAGAAAATACATCATTAACAAGTATCCATCATTGGAACTCGAGCGCAGGGGATATTTACTGAAGCAAGCCTTGAAACGAGAGCTGGATCGTGCTGCTATCAAACAGGTAGCCCTTAGTTTATTATCAAACTGCCTATCAAAAACCTGTATATACATATCAATGAAAATAAAGTGAAATGACACCGCTTTTTTCCTTCTTGTTTATCTGACTTTTTAAGTTGCTCCTCTCTATCCTAAGGGGTAACCTCGCCGATTCTCCCTCTCTCTCTCTCTCCAATTCTCTCTCTCCCATTCTCTCTCTCTCTCTCTCTCTTCAATTCTCTCTCTCCCATTTTCTCTCCCCTCTCTCTCCCCTCTCTCTCTCCATTCTCTCTCTCTCCATTCTCTCTCTCTCTCTCTCTCTTCAATTCTCTCTCTCCCATTCTCTCTCTCTCTCTCTCTCACCTTATCTCTCTCTCTCCCCTCATTCTCTCTCTCTCTCTCTCTCTCTCTCTCTCTCTCTCTCTCTCTCCATTCTCTCTCTCTCTCTCTCTTCTCTTCTCTCTCTTTCCCATCTCTCTCTCTCTCTCTCTTTCCCTCTCTCTCTCCCCATTCTCTCTCTCTCTCTCCCATTCTCTCTCTCTCTCTCTTTCCCATTCTCTCTCTCCCATTCTCTCTCTCTCTCCAATGGTCTTGCAGTGCCCCAGTGCAGTGGGGCCCTCTGCTGGTGACCAGTCTGCTGCCGAGGGCCACAGTGTATTTCTCAGCCCCCCCCCTCCCCCCGGTCTCCAGGGAGGGGTTCGTGCCAGAAACACACAGACAGGAAGGCAGCTCCACATCTATCCCACGGCCCCGGCGAACAGCTGCCATCCTTCACACACGGATATTGTTTCATCAGTCAGGCTGGCTGGGATGTGGACAAGACCCCGAGAACATAACCCGCTCCTCGACACAGGTTCAACCCTGGCCTCGGCTGCTGTCTATTTTTGTTTACCGCGGAGATACAGCACAGCAAGAGGCCCTTCGGCCCAGCGAGTCCGTGCCGACCAGCGATCCCCGCACACTAACACTCTCCAACACACACTTGGGACAATTTACAAATTTTCCAAAACCAATTAACATACAAACCTGTACGTCTTTGGAGTGCGGGGGGAAACCAGAGCACCCGGAGAAAACCCACGCAGGTCACGGGGCGAACGTACAAACTCCATACAGACAGTACCCGTAGTCAGGGTTGAACCCGGGTGTCTGGCGCTGTGGGGCAGCAACTCTACTGCTGCGCCACCATGCTGCCCGTCTGTGTGGAGTCTGCACGTCACATAGAACATAGAACCGGACAGCACAGGAACAGGCCCTTCGGCCCACAATGTCTGTGCTGAACATGATGCCAAGACCAACTCTTATCTGCTCGCACATGATCCATATCCCTCCATACCCACGGGCCTGGACAAAACTCTTTTAAACGGCACTATGGTATCTGCCTCCACCACCACATCCCCCACCCCCCGTGACCACCCCCCGCGACCGCAAGTTTGCGGAGATTTGTGACTTGCCCTCCAACCGTATATTGGAGCGGGCTAGATTCTTTACAAGCAAACAGCAGCCTGATGAACCTGTTGAATGTTTTAATGCTGACCTGCGCTACCTTGCTCAGTGTTGCCGTTTCGAGAACATGCGTGATCAGCTCACCAGAGATATTTTGGTCATCGGCATGCTAGACCAGAAGCTACGAGCAGAGCTGCTGTGAAGACCGGATCTCACCCTGACTCAGGCTATGCATGCATGTCGAATAGCTGAGGTGGTTGCCCCGCCACATGAGCAGAGGGGATCTGACAATCGGTCTATTAATCTGACTGGCGTTGCTATGCCCCGCCGCAAGCAAGACAACATTCGCCCTGCACCGCGGCTGACTTATGCCGCTCGGTTCCCGCTTGTCAACAAGTGCCCCAACTGTAATTATATCCACTCTATGCAGTCGCAGTGTCCAGCATTTGGTAAAGCTTGTAATTTCTGTAAGAAGATGAACCATTGCTCAGCTGCCTGTCGCTCCCGTGGGAACGTTCCTCCAGCTCCCAGACAAGTTTTAAACAACCTTCAACAAGTTGTTAACGAATTCGGTTCCCAGTCTTCTGTCGACACTGCCCTCGACACTGAGCCCAGTATTTCCATGGGAGATGCCAGTGTTTATTCTCTCCTTCATAATCAATCTCGCCTCCCCGATCCTTCTGTGCTTGTCACTGTCAACAACAAATCCTTCACTGCTAAGCTGGACACGGGGGCGAAGGTGAATGTTATGTTAACATCCCTGTTCAGGAAGATAAGAAATAATGAGCTGTTAACTGCTGATCGCTCCATATTGCGTGCTTATGGGGGAGAGGAGCTGAAACATGTGGGGAGGGCCACCTTGCACTGTGTGCTGAAGAAATCTTCCCGTGACCTGTTGTCTTTCATTCTTGACTGCGACTGTGTGACTCTGTTGAGCAATCAGGTGTGTCAGGATCTCGGGCTGGTGACCTTTGACCGTACTGTCCACAAAGTGCAGGTGATGCTGAATCCACTCTCCGAGTACCCTGACCTATTCGATGATGCACTGGGTAAACTGCCCCTTGTATACAAGATCGCAACTGACCCGTCGGTTGTACCAGAGGTCCGTGCTCCACACAGGGTGTCGTTTGCCATGAAGGGCAAGGTTGAAGCCATGCTGAAGAACATGGTTGACATGGGAGTGCTTGAAGTTGTCAGTGAACCCACCGAGTGGGTCTCCACCATGGTCGCCACCATGAAGAATGGTAAGAGCGAGATACGGGTGTGCATCAACCCCAAAGACTTAAATCTGGCAATAAGACGTCCTCATTGCCCCATGAGGACTGTAGAAGATGTTGCTGCCCAGGTCGGTCAGGCCACGGTGTTCTCTGTCCTTGATGCCAGGAGCTCATTCTGGCAAATACCTCTAGACAAACACTCCTCAGACTTGACCACTTTTGGCACCCCCTTCGGAAGATTCAGATTTTTGCGGATGCCGTTCGGCATCAACTCTGCCAGCGACGTGTTTCAACGCTCCATGGAGCAACTGTTTGCTGGTCTGCCGTGTGCCATTATCGTGGATGACATCCTGGTTTATGGGAAAGATGCTGCTGAGCACGACAACAACCTCCGACGGATTCTAGACCGCGCTCGCCAGATCAACTTAAAACTTAACCCGTCAAAGTGCAAGTTCCGTGTGACTGAAGTTCCCTATGTTGGCCACATCTTCACAGCCCACCGGCTGAAACCTGATCCGCAGAAGACCAACGCTATCTCCGAGCTGCCTGCCCCGACCGACGTGACCAGCCTGCAGCGTTTCCTGGGCATGGTCAACTATTTGGGGAAGTTTATCCCCGACCTCAGCGAGTTGAGCGCACCCCTGAGGCAACTGACGAAAAAAGACATTGCCTGGTCCTGGTTTCCCCAACACCAGCAGGCTTTCGACTTTCTCAAAACAAAGCTGATTAGCACACCGACTCTCAAGTTTTTCGATCTGCAACGTCCGATTGTAGTTACGTGTGATGCTTCCCGCTTCGGACTCGGTGCTGCCTGCCTGCAACTCCATGATGACGGCTCGCTGCAGCCCATTTCTTATGCCTCGCGTACCATGACAGACACTGAGCAGCGCTATGCACAAATCGAGAAGGAGCTTCTTGCGGTTGTATTCGCCTGCTCCAAGTTCAAGGACTTCCTTTTCGGTACCAGGTTCACCGTCGAGACGGATCATCAACCCTTGGTGACCATCCTCAATAAGCCCATCCACATCGCTCCAGCCAGACTACAGCGCATGATGTTACAGCTCCAACTATTCGACTTTCTGATCGTGTACAAGAGGGGCACCGAGATGCATGTGGCCGACACGCTGTCCCGGGCCCCCCGGTCCTCCTGTGACAGGCACCCCTATGAGCAGGAGGATCTGCAGGTACTCAATGTCAACTTTGTTCCCTCTAAACAGCTGCAGTGCCTGGTTGAGGACACCGCCAACGACCCAGACCTGCAACAGCTCGCAGCTATCATCCAGCAGGGGTGGCCCAGCAGACGCACCTCACTGCCTGCGGGCGCCCACCCTTTCATTCTGGTCCGCGACGAGCTTGTGCTCCGGGACGGCATCATCATCAAGGGTCACAAGGTGGTCGTCCCTGCCTCCTTATACGACTTGTACTACAACGCTGCCCACATGGGGCATCCCGGTGCCGATGCCACTGTCTCACATGCCCAAGAACAATACTATTGGCCCGGCATGGCCAAGTACATTAAAGCCCGTGTAGCCTCCTGTCCTGATTGCAACACTCTTGCCCCACATCAGCAGCGCCAGCCACTTCTGCAGCAGCCTGCGCCTGCCATGCCCTGGACCTCGCTGGCTGCTGACATATTCAAATGGCGAGGCAAGCACTGCCTGGTCTTGGTTGATTCACACTCCAACTGGTTCGAAGTGGATCTTCTCCCTGCTACCACCTCTGAAATGGTTATCAGTAAACTGCGCAGACACTGCTACCTTTGGGTCCCCGGTCCGTTTGCAGACCGACAACGGCCGTCAGTTCACCAGCGCAGAATTCCAGGCTTTCGCTGTGAAGTGGAACTTCACTCACTATACCAGCAGCCCCGAATACCCGCAGAGCAACGTCCTGGCCGAGCGAGCTGTCCGCAGTGCCAAGAATTTGCTTGAGCAGTCTCGTCTCTCCAATGGTGACTTCTACCTGGGTCTACTAAACCTTCGCAACATCTCACGGGACCCTACCATGTGATCCCCTGCCCAGCGTCTGATGTCTCGCGTGCTTCGCCCACCGATGCCGATCGCCCAACGATCCCTGGTGCCCAAGGTCCTCCAGACCAAACGACCTGAAATGGGAGGGAGAGGAGCCCGAGGTCGTGGTACATATTGGTACCAATGACATAGGTAGAAAAAGAGAAGAGGTCCTGAAAGGAGAATTTAGGGAGTTAGGAGGAGAGTTAAGGAGAAGGACCGCAAAGGTAATAATCTCAGGATTACTGCCTGTGCCACGCGACAGTGAGTAGGAATGGAGCGAGGTGGGTGGGTGCAGAGGGCAGGGATTCAAGTTTCTGAATCATTGGGACCTCTTTTGGGGAAGGTGTGACCTGTACAAAAAGGATGGGTTGTACTTGAACCCGAGTGGGACCAATATCCTGGCGGGAAGATTTGCAAAGGCTACTGGGAAGACTTTAAACTAGAACGCTTGGGGGGAGGGACTTTCTCAAATAGAGAAAGCTAGTAGACAGTGTGTGAGGCAGGAGGCAGAGAAGGGAAGCACTCAGACCAAACTAAATAAACAGAGAAAAAGAGGTGGTGGATTTCTTAAATGTGTGAGCGTAGAGACAGAGGGGTGTAAAATGAGGGTAGAAGCAATAGGTAGCAAGGTGAAAAGTAAAAGTGGCAGGCAGACAAAACCAGGGCAAAAATCACAAAGGGCCACTTTTCAACATAATTGTATAAGGGGTAAGAGTGTTGTAAAAACAAGCCTGAAGGCTTTGTGTCTCAATGCAAGGAGCATTCATAATAAGGTGGATGAGTTGAATGTGCAGATAGCTATTAATGATTATGATATAGTTGGGATCACGGAGACATGGCTCAAGGGTGACCAAGGCCGGGAGCTGAACATCCAGGGATATTCAATATTCAGGAGGGATAGACAGAAAGGAAAAGGAGGTGGGGTAGCGTTGCTGGTTAGAGAGGAGATTAACGCAATGGAAAGGAAGGACATTAGCTTGGAGGATGTGGAATCGATATGGGTAGAGCTGCGAAACACTAAGGGGCAGAAAACGCTAGTGGGAGTTGTGTACAGGCCACCCAACAGTAGTAGTGGAGTTGGGGATGGCATCAAACAGGAAATTAGAAATGCGTGCAACAAAGGAAAAACAGTTATAATGGGTGACTTCAATCTACATATAGATTGGGTGAATCAAATTGGCAGGGGTGCTGAGGAAGAGGATTTCTTGGAATGTATGCGGGATAGTTTTCTAAACCAACATGTAGAGGAACCAACGAGAGAGCAGGCTATTCTAGACTGGGTATTGAGTAATGAGGAAGGGTTAGTTAGCAGTCTTGTTGTGCGTGGACCCTTGCGCAAGAGTGACCATAATATGGTTGAGTTCTTCATTAGGATGGAGTGACATTGTTAATTCAGAAACAAGGGTCCTGAACTTAAAGAAAGGTAATTTTGAGGGTATGAGACGTGAATTGGCCAAGATAGACTGGCAATTGATTCTTAAAGGGTTGATGGTGGATATGCAATGGAAGGCATTTAAAGAATGCATGGATGAACTACAACAATTGATCATCCCAGTTTTGCAAAATAATAAATCAGGGAAGGTATCAAAACAAAAGATGAAGCGTACAAATTAGCTAGAAAAAGCAGCCTACCAGAGGACAGGGAGAAATTCAGAGTCCAGCAGAGGAGGACAAAGGGCTTAATTAGGAAAGGAAAAATATATTATGAAAGAAAACTGGCAGGGACCATAAAAACTGACTGCAAATTTTTTTATAAATATGTGAAGAGAAAAAGATTAGTTAAAACAAATGTAGGTCCCTTGCAGTCAGAAACAGGTGAATTGGTCATGGGGAACAAGGACATGGCAGACCAATTGAATAACTACTTTGGTTCTGTCATCACTAAGGAAGACATAAATAATCTGCCGGAAATAGCAGGGGACCGCGGGTCAAATGAGATGGAGGAACTGAGTGAAATCCAGGTTAGCCGGGACGTGGTGTTAGGTAAATTGAATGGATTAAAGGCCGATAAATCCCCAGGGCCAGATAGGCTGCATCCCAGAATATTTAAGGAAGTAGCCCCAGAAATAGTGGATGCATTAGTGATAATTTTTCAAAACTCTTTAGATTCTGGAGTAGTTCCTGAGAATTGGAGGGTAGCTAATGTAACCCCACTTTTTTTAAAAGGGAGGGAGAGGGAAAACTAACTGGCAGAAGAATTGAATAGGTACTTCGGATCTGTCTTCACTAAGGAAGACACAAACAATCTCCCAGAAGTACTGGAGGACAGAGGATCTAAGGGGGTAGAGGAACTGAAAGAAATTTTCATTAGGCGAGAAATAGTATTGGGTAGGCTAATGGGACTGAAGGATGCTAAATCCCCTGGGCCTGATGGTTTGCATCCCAGGGTCCTCAGGGAGGTGGGTCTAGAAATAGTGGACGCATTGGTGATCATTTTCCAATGTTCAATAGATTCAGGATCAGTTCCTGTGGATTGGAGGATAGCTAATGCTATCCCACTTTTCAAGAAAGGAGCGAGTGAGAAAACGGGGAATTACAGACCAGTTAGCCTGACTTCAGTGGTGGGAAAAATGCTGGTCAATTATTAAAGAGGTAATAATGGGGCATTTGGATAGTAGTAAAAGGATTAGTCCAAGTCAACATGGATTTATGAAAGAGAAATCATGCTTGACTAATCTTCTGGAAATTTTTGAGGATGTGACAAGTAAAATGGATGAAGGGGTGCCAGTGGATGTAGTGTATCTAGACTTTCAGAAAGCCTTTGATAAGGTCCCGCACGGGAGACTGGTGACTAAAATTAGAGCACATGGTATTGGGGGTAGGATGTTGACATGGATAGAAAATTGGTTGGCAGACTGGAAGCAAAGAGTAGGAGTGAACGGGTCCGTTTCAGAATGGCAGGCAGTGGCGAGTGGAGTGCCGCAAGGCTCGGTGTTGGGGCTGCAACTGTTTATTATATATATTAATGATTTGGAAGAGGGAATTAGGAGCAACACTAACATGTTTGCGGATGACACAAAGCTGGGTGGCAGTGTGAACTGTGAAGAGGATGTTAGGAGATTGCAGGGTGACCTGGACAGGTTGAGTGAGTGGGCAGATGCGTGGCAGATGCAGTAAAATATAGATAAATGTGAGGTTATCCACTTTGGCGGCAAAAACAAGGGGGCAGATTATTATCTCAATGGGTTTAGGATAGGTAAGGGGGAGGTGCAGCGAGACCTGGGCGTCCTTGTATACCAGTCACTGAAAGTTGGCTTACAGGTACAGCAGGCAGTGAAGAAAGCTAATGGAATGTTGGTCTTCATAACAAGAGGATTCTAGTATAGGACTTGGGTGAGACCACATCTGGAGTATTGTGTACAGTTTTGGTCTCCTAATTTGAGGAAGGACATCCTTGTGATTGAGGCAGTGCAGCGTAGGTTCACGAGATTGATCCCTGGGATTGCGGGACTGTCATATGGGGAAAGATTGAAAAGACTAGGCTTGTATTCACTGGAGTTTAGAAGGATGAGAGGATTCTTATAGAAACATATAAAATTATAAAAGGACTGGACAAGCTAGATGCAGGAAAAATGTTCCCAATGTTGGGCGAGTCCAGAACCAGGGACCACAGTCTTAGAATAAAGGGGAGGTCATTTAAGACTGAGGTGAGAAAAAACTTTTTCACCCAGAGAGTTGTGAATTTATGGAATTCCCTGCCACAGAGGGCAGTGGAGGCCAAGTCACTGGATGGATTTAAGAGAGAGTTAGATAGAGCTCTAGGGGCTAGTGGAGTCAAGGGATATGGGGAGAAGGCAGGCACGGGTTATTGATAGGGGATGATCAGCCATGATCACAATGAATGGCGGTGCTGGCTCGAAGGGCTGAATGGCCTCCTCCTGCACCTATTTTCTATGTTTCTATGATCCATATTGGTAGCACAGTTCCATGTGCCTATCTAAAAGACTTTTAAACGCCACTTTCATATCCGCCTCCACCACCACCACCCTGGCAATGTGTTCCAGGCCACCACCACCCTGTAAACAACGTGCCCCGTACATCTCCATTAAACTTTTCCTTCTCACCTTATAGCTGCGCCCTCTAGTGTTGGACATTTCCACCCTGGGAAAAATGTTCTGACTGTCTACCCTATCTAATACTCTCATCATTTTATATATTTCTGTCAAGGTGTCAGGGGTCACTCTGTAGGATAAATTATTGACATTAGATGGAATATATACAAAGTGACTTTCAGTGCTGGCTTCCTGTAAGTCACACTAAAGCAGGTGATACAGCTTCATTGGGATGGTTTGTTTTCAGGAGTGGACAGTGAAGGCCATTGAGTTACAATTGACAATTACAGAAGTGGTGCCCAGGTATGTCATGGAGTCAGAATGATACAGCGTGGACACAGGCCCTTCGGCCCAACTTGCCTGCAACGGCCAACATGTCCCATCTACACAAGTCCCACCTGCCAGAGTTAGGCCCATATCCCTCTAAATCTGTCCTACCCATATACCTATCAAATGTTTCTTAGACGTTGCGATAGTCCCAGCCTCAACTAACTCCTCCGGCAGCTCGTTCCATACACCCATCACCCTTTGTGTAAAAATGTTACCCCTCAGGTTCCTATTCATTCTTTCCTCCCTCACCTTAAACCCATGTCCTCTGGTTCTCGATTCCCCTAGACTGAGCAAAAGACTGTGGGTCTACCTGGTCTATTCCTCTCATGATATTTGTGTGGCATAACAGTAGAGTTGCTGCCTTACAGGACCAGAGACCCAGGTATGATCCTGACCACGGGTGCTGTCCGTACGGAGTTTGTACCTTCTCCCCTTGGGTTTCCTCCCACATTCCAAAGACGTACAGGTTTGTAGGTTAATTGGCTTGGTGTCATTGTAAATTGTCCGTGGTGTGTAGGATAGTGTTAGGGGTGGGAGATTGCAACCTTCATGTGGTCCGCCCTGTTTCGACGAATGCAATCAACTCGGCGTGCACAATCAAGTAAGATCAAATAGAACATGTTGTCCTACAACTTTAGGCTGTGCACGCCATACACAAGAAGAAGGATAGTGTTAGTGTGTGGGGGATCGCTGGTCAGCGCGGACTCGATCGGCCAAATAGTCTGTTTCCGCTCTGTATCTGTAAACTAAACACCTCTATAAGATCACCCCTCATCCTCCTGCACTCCAGGTGAAGAGTCCCAACCTGCTCAACCTCTCCCTGTAGCTCACACCCTGTGGTCCTGGCAACATCCTCGTACATATGTGCCACACTATTGAATAACATTGCAATTGTAACGGACCTCCAACTGTTGGTACGTTAGTAGATGAAAGGAAAATTCAAAATAAAAATCATAGACATGCATATTACACAAATAACTAATCCAGAAAAATATTTTAATTTTCATTGAAATGAGATTGTCTTGTGTACAAAAGGCACCAGGCTCAGCAATCCATTAAAGCCTCTTTGGGAAAACGTGTTACCTGGAATTAAAACATGCATTCAGTTTTGTGGCCACGGGTTTCATTTGGATCAACAGAGCGTCAATTTGGAGTTTCATGGCCTGTGGAGAATATTAGAGCATGTCCACTTCACTGGCTGCACTCTCAGCTTCATCTCCAGGGTATGGCTACCATGCACTGCTGGAGGCCATTGCCCCAGCCGACCTCTCACTGGTACTCAGTGATTCAGGGCCTGGTCACACCAGCCCCCCACCCCCCCGTCACACCAGGTCACCGACCAGCTCCCACCCAGGGACAGGCCCGATGCCCTGGGCCGGCCCGGCCACACCAGGCACTTGCCCTCATTATGTGAGCATGTGGCCAGGGCAGGGAGCTGTGTGCAGTCTAGAGAGGCCAGGACAGGCCAGGGCTGGAGTGGTGTGAGCCCCTCTGCTTAGGGAGCTGACCAGCCCCACTGGGGAAGGGATGGTGCCTGGGATGAGTTTCACTGAGGGAAGACTGGATAGGCTGGGCCTGCTCCTCCTGGGCGGTGGAGGCTCAGGAGGGGACATGAGGCGGGGGAGGATGGGTGGCTAGAGGGCAACATTCACCCCGTAGTAGCGATGCCAGACACTAGAGCACAGAGCTTCAGTGTGGGGGTGTGAGGGGATCTGTTGTGTAGAGGGTGGCTTGGAACACATTGTCTGAGACTCCCACAATATCGACACAGTGGGGCGGCACGGTGGTGCAGCGGTAGAGTTGCTGCCTCACAGCGCCAGAGACCCGGGTTCCAACCTGACTACAGGTGCTGTCTGTATGGAGTCTGCACGTTCTCTCCGTGACCTGCGTCGGTTTTCTCCGAGAACTCCGGTTTCCTCCCACACTCTAAAGAATTGCAGGTTTGTAGGTTAATTGACTGCTGTAAATTGTAAATTGTTCCTAATGTGTAGGATAGTGTTATGTGTTAGGAAACCTGAACGGAAACCTCTGGGAGGTTGCAGGTGGTTGCAGGTAGTGGAAGCTGGTAGGGAGACTGACAAAAACCTCCGGGAACCGCACGGAAACCTTGGGTGGGGCGCAAAGTCTCCAGAGGTTTCCGTTCAGGTTTCCTAAGTGGGACAGGGGCATAATGTTACGTAGTGACCACTGGTCGGCACGGACTCCGTGGGCCAAAGGGCCTGTTTCCGTGCTGTATCTCCGAAGTAAAGCAGAGCCCCATTGGTGCAGGGACAACAGGACGCTGGTTAATGGCTGCCCTCCCTCACCGGCGCCTCCTGCTGACCCACCTGAGAGAGTGCAGGGCGTCCAGCTCCCTCTGCAGCTGTTGGGAAGTGGTCCTCTCCTCCTCCAGCTCCCTCCCCAGCTGCACCACCCGCTGCTGGCTCTCCGCCTTCATGCCCTCCGCCACCACCACGGCCGTCTGCAGGTCCGCCTGGAAACGCTGCCACTCATCCGCTGCTTCCTGTGGGCACAATGCCAGCGGGTCCCCACGTTAGTGATACCCACCATCTCACTGGGGCAGAAGGGGCTAGTCCTCAAGGATGCACTTTCGGCCCCACGCTGCTGATCTTTGGTCACCCGGTACATAGGGGGGAGGGGGGAGGGAGGTTGGGGGGGGGGGGTGAAGGGGGGGGGGGGGGGGGGGGGGGAGGGGGGGGGGGGGGGGGGGGGAGGGGTCTCCCTGTGGGTTTGCTCCTGGGCCTGGCCAAGATGTAGGAATACAGCGTGGAAACAGACCCTTTGGCCCACAGAGTCCGTTTTGCCCGTGACCTGCGTGGGTTTTCTCCGGGGGCTCTGGTTTCCTCCCACACTCCAAAGGCGTGTGGGTTTGTAGACTCATTGGCTTCTGTAAAATGCGCTAGTGTGGAGGGCATCCGCACGGTTATTACTCTTTATTACACTGCTTTTGTGTCTAATTGAATAAAAGCTCCTTGTTAAGGAAGAGGCAGAGAGAGAGAGGCAGAGACAGAGGGAGATAGAGAGAGAGATGAAACGAGAGACTGACAGGGAGAGACAGAGAGAGACGGAGGGAGGGAGAGAGAGAAGGGTAGTGTGTGCCACTCTCCAAAGGTGCACAGTTTTGTAGGTTGATTAGCTTCTGCAGATTGTCCCTAGTGTGTGTAGGGGCAGTGTTAGTGTGCGGGGGTCGCTGGTTGGGGCGAACTCGGTGGGGCTGAAAGGCCTGTTTCCGCTGTATCTCTAAACTAAACTAAACTAATCAAACCCTTCTTCAGACCCAACCCAAAATGTCACCCATCTATTCTTCTCCACAGATGCTGTTGGACCTGCTGAGTCTCTCCTGCATTTTGTTTCTATAAGCCTTTATACGCTACATAAGAACGCACTTATCTGTACTCTCTTTAACACCATCAATGTGTTGTTGCTAGTTAGTCTGATTAGAATCTCTCTTTCACACTGACACTGTGTCTCTCACTCTCTTCTATCTCTCTCCCACTCACCGACACCCCTCTCTCTCTTGCTGAAAAATGCATTTCGTTGTCTCTGTACTGTACACTGACAATGACAATTAAAATTGAATCTGAATCTGACACTTTTTCTCTCTCTGACATTCCCTCTCTCACAATGACACCCTCTCTCTCTGACTCTCTCTCTCTCTCACTGCCTCTCCCTCTCTTTCTCCCCTCCCCTCCCCTCCCTCTCTCTCACACTCACACTGACCCAGTGCTTCCGCATATCAAAAAAACATACTTCAGTAGAATCCAAATTTCGTGGAATTTGGTGGTATTTCCTGAAATTTTCAAAAATGCTTCCTGCGCGCTATGTGTTGTTGGTTTTTCTCGCGGGCACACGTTAACAACACAAAGAACAAGGCAAAACAGATCGATGTAACTACACTGTAGCTGCCTGCTTCTGTTACTCACTTGTACAGTGTTATACAAGGCAGCTTTCCTTGCCTCCTATAGCTTTCGTTGTCTTTGTTTTGTCAACCTGCTCTCATCCCAGTTCGGCAAAAGAATAAATCAGGGAAGGCATCCGTGGATAACAAGGGAAAACAGGGATAGTATCAAAACAAAAGATGAAGCGTACAAATTGGCTAGAAAAAGCAGCCTACCAGAGGACAGGGAGAAATTCATGGACCAGCAGAGGAGTACAAAGGGCTTAATTACGAAAGAGAAAATAGATTATGAAAAAAAACTGGCAGGGAACATAAAAACTGACTGCAAAAGTTTTTATAGATATGTGAAGAGAAAGAGATTATTTAAAACAAATGTAGGTCCCTTGCAGTCAGAAACAGGCGAGTTGATCATGGGGAACAAGGACATGGCAGACCAATTGAATAACTACTTTGGTTCCGTCTTCACTAAGGAAGACATAAATAATCTGCCGGAAATAGCAGGGGACCGCGGGTCAAATGAGATGGAGGAACTGAGTGAAATCCAGGTTAGCGGGGAAGTGGTGTTAGGTAAATTGAATGGATTAAAGGCCGATAAATCCCCAGGGCCAGATAGGCTACATCCCAGAGTACTTAAGGAAGTAGCTCCAGAAATAGTGGATGCATTTGTGATAATTTTTCAAAACTCTAAAGAGTTCTGGAGTAGTTCCTGAGGATTGGAGGGTAGCTAAAGTAACCCCACTTTTTAAAAAGGGAGGGAGAGAGAAAACGGGGAATTACAGACCAGTTAGTCTAACATCGGTAGTGGGAAAACTGCTAGAGTCAGTTATTAAAGATGGGATAGCAGCACATTTGGAAAGTGGTGAAATCATTGGACAAAGCCAGCATGGATTTACGAAAGGTAAATCATGTCTGACGAATCTTATAGAATTTTTTCGAGGATGTAACTAGTAGAGTGGATAAGGGAGAACCAGTGGATGTGTTATATCTGGACTTTCAGAAGGCTTTCGACAAGGTCCCACATAAGAGATTAGTATACAAACTTAAAGTACACGGTATTGGGGGTTCAATATTGATGTGGATAGAGAACTAGCTGGCAAACAGGAAGCAAAGAGTAGGAGTAAACGGGTCCTTTTCACAATGGCAGGCAGTGACTAGTGGGGTACCGCAAGGCTCAGTGCTGGGACCCCAGCTATTTACGATATATATTAATGATTTGGACGCGGGAATTGAATTCAACATCTCCAAGTTTGCGGATGACACTAAGCTGGGGGGCAGTGTTAGCTGTGAGGACGATGCTAGGAGGCTGCAAGGACTTGGATAGGCAAGGTGAGTGGGCAAATGTTTGGCAGATGCAGTATAATGTAGATAAATGTGAGGTGGCAAAAACAGGAAAGTAGACTATTATCTAAATGGTGGCCGATTAGGAAAAGGGGAGTTGCAACGAGACCTGGGTGTCATGGTACACCAGTCATTGAAAGTAGGCATGCAGATGCAGCAGGCAGTGAAGAAGGCGAATGGTATGTTAGCATTCATAGCAAAAGGATTTGAGTATAGGAGCAGGGAGGTTCAACTGCAGTTGTACAGGGTCTTGGTGAGACTACACCTGGAGTATTGCGTACAGTTTTGGTCTCCAAATCTGAGGAAGGCCATTATTGCCATAGAGGGAGTGCAGAGAAGATTCACCAGACTGATTCCTGGGATGTCAGGACTTTCATATGAAGAAAGACTGGATACTCAGCTTGTACTCGCTAGAATTTAGGAGATTGAGGGGGGATCTTATAGAAACTTACAAAATTCTTAAGGAGTTGGACAGGCTAAATGTAGGAAGATTGTTCCCAATGTTGGGGAAGTCCAGAACAAGGGGTCACAGTTTAAGGAATAAGGGGGAAATCTTTTAGGACCAAGATGAGAAAAACATTTTTCACACAGAGAGTGGTGAATCTCTGGAACTCTCTGCCTCAGAAGGTAGTTGAGGCCAGTTCATTGGCTATATTTAAGAGGAAGTTAGATGTGGCCCTTGTGGCTAAAGGGATCATGGGGTATGGAGAGAAGGCAGGTACAGGATACTGAGTTGGATGATCAGCCATGATCATCTTGAATGGCGGTGCAGGCTTGATGGGCCGAATGGCCTACTCCTGCACCTATTTTCTATGTTTCTATGTTTCTATGTGTCTCTGCTCTCTCTCCCTCCCACTCTCCATCCTTCCTTTCCTCCCTTCCTCCTCTCTCCCTCTCTCTCTTTCTCTCTCTCTTTCTCTCTCCCCCGTTCTCTCTCCACCCCTCTCTTTCTCCCTCTCTTCCCCCATGAGCCCATCCAGTGTTCTGTAAAATCAAGGCCAATCCCAATGTGACTGCAATCCCACCGCCCACTGGTAACCTTTCACCACTAGGCGTATCCAGAATTCTACCACTGCTTGATCAAAGGCTCAACTTCCCGTGAGAAAGAGAATTCCAAAGACTCATTGTTATACGAGAATTTTCCCGGCCAGCCTGTGACCCACAGCGCTGTGGCCATAGCGCTATGTTTAGAATCCATAGTGCTGCAGCGGACAGCTCTGTTTAAATTCCCAAACTGAGTTCAAATACAAACTGTGTATTACTGTAGATTGCAGGATCATCTATGGAGCGAAGGAAATAGGTAACGTTTCGGGCCGAAACCCTTCTTCAGATCCTTCTTCAGTCTGAAGAAGGGTTTCGACCCGAAACGTTACCTATTTCCTTCGCCCCATAGATGCTGCTGCACCCGCTGAGTTTCTCCAGCATTTTTGTGTACCATCGATTTTCCAGCATCTGCAGTTCCTTCTTGAACACTATTACTGTAGATTAGTGTGTTAGTACTATATATATATATATATATATATATATATATATATATATATATATATATATATATATACATACACACATATATATATATATATATATATATACACACATATATATATACATATATACACATATATATATATATATACACATATACACATATATACATATATATATATATATACACACACACATATATATATATATATACACATATATATATATATATATATATATATATATATATATATATATATATATATGCTACCACACAGATTATGCATGTTACACATTCCTTATGTCACTCATACTGCTGATCCACTCACAGGCTTGATAGTGAGTTCTCTCTCTCTCTATTTAGTCTAGCTGAATTCACGGAGATGAAAGCACCCAGTGTTTCCTCCGTAGAGTTGCTAATAAAAGACTATAGATTCTAATCACTATGTGTGAGTGATCATTTCAACATGGTGTCAGATATTTCGGACCATCTCCTCGCCTAGTTATTTTGTTCAGTTTGTGGTTTTACAATGGCTGCTTGTCTTCACAAGCCCGAGCCTTTAGTGTTTGATGGTGACCTCGCCGAGTGTTGGCGCATCTTTGAAGAGGATTTCACTGTGTCTGTTCATGTGGCGCACGCTGCCACCGCTCCAAATGTTCGTGCCTCTATTCTCCACCACCTAGATGGTACGGAAGCCACTCGCCGTGCTAGAAGATTTCATTATGCCCCGGCACTGTTCAATGCTGCAGGTATCCAGATTATTCCGGCTGAATCTATTCAAGACCCTGAGTGCCGACTAAACAAGTTCAGACAACTATGTCAGTTACGCATTAATCTTGTGATGGGCCGCCATACATTTTTTTTCACGCAGCCAAAGCACACGGTGAACCTGTTGAAGCGTACATCAGTTCTTTGAAGCACATCGCCAGTCGACGTGAGTTTGACAATTTGTGCGATAGTCTGATACGAGACAGACTGGTTTATGGAATTCTCAATGATAAGGTACATGATGAATTTCTACGTGATGCTGATCTCACTCTGGAGAGCGATGAAAATCACTGTCGTATTGCAGAAATGACAGATTCTCACACCAAATCTTTGGGGCAGGGTCCCCATTCTGCCTATAATGTTAATGTTGCCGGCACGGTTTATCAGGCCCAACGGCAGTTTTCACAGGTGCGTGGTAGATCTGGTGTTATCCTTATCATTAATAATTGTGCGAACTGTGGAGGTTCGCATGCATTCAGGCATCCGTGAACGTTGCCTGGCTAATGGAAAACTTTGCCACTTCCGTAAACGCAGAAATCACTTCATTCATTGTTGCCATTCACTTGGAAACAGAATACAGACAAAGCAATCTGTCCACCTGCTCCAACGTGAGAGTTTCGATCCAGAGCCATCCCATGTAGCTCCCACGCAAGCTGCTCTGATTAACGAGGACACACTGCCTACTAACGAGAGACTGGATATCAACATACATTCCTTGTCAGATTTGTCTCGTAAACATCAAGATCCCATGGTCACTCTCCTCATTAACGGAATGAATGTTATTGCACTGGAGCTCGTTGCAACGTTTTATCCTTATCTGAACTCAATAGGATTCGAAAAAAAAAAAACGAGGTCATCAATCACACGTCCGCCACTCTACATCCATTTGCAGGAGGCACAGTACTCACTGTCGGTCAAGTTGAGCTATGATGCTACCTTGATTCACGTGTCCACAGCCTGAGCTTCTTTATTATCTGAGAAAAAGTGCCTTCTCTGCTAGGCATTGATGCTTGTAACAACCTGGGTCTGGTCACCTTCAGTACATCTGTCTATCAACTGTCTACAACATGTGGCTTCACTCAACAAATCCTGACATAATACCAAAATCTGTTTGACAACAAGCTGGGCAGGTTGTCTGTCTGGCACACTGGATTCCCCATGCTATGCAGGACCGGGTACAAGGTGAACCCGACAGAATAATGACTATGGGTGTGATTACCCCCGTCGCTGACCCATCGGATTGGGCCTCGACCATGGTCATAGCAAAGAAAAAGAATAAGGAAGAATTACGGATTGGTATCAATCCTAAAGATAAATCCACTGCCATTAAACGACCACACTATCCCATGTGCACAGTGGAAGAGATTGCAGCGCAGCTGGGCAAGGCGACTGTATTCACAGTGCTAGATGCCAAGAGTTCATTGTGCCCTGGATCACAACTCCTCCAAGTTAACTACCTTCAGCACACCCTTTGGACGTTACAAATTTCTTCGTATGCCATTTGGCATAAATTCTGCTTGTGAAGTATTTCAACGTGCTATGGAACAATTGTTTGCAGGCTACCCATGCTCCATCATAGTTGATGATATCCTTGTTGCTGGACAAACTATTTAAGAACACGACGCAAATTTAAAGAAGCTTCTGAAGCAATCAACCTCGTTAAACCCTCTAAAGTGCAAATTCAGAGAAAATAAACTACATAGGCCATGTGTTCACTAAAGACGGCCTCAAACCTGATCCATCAAAAAACAGTGCTATCAATGAGTTACCAGCATCCACAGACGTCCTCAGCCTGCAGAGATTCCTTGGCAAGGTAAATTACTTGGGGAAATTCATTCCTAACCTCAGTGAACTATTGGCCCCACTGCGCCAGCTAACCCACAAAGACACTGTTTGGGCCTGGCATGAGCAACAGCAGAGGGTGTTTGACACTCTCAAACAACAGATGTCTTGTGCCCTCACTCTTGCTTACTTTGATGCTAAATTACCGGTCACATGGACTTGTGACGCCTCGCGGTACGGTTTAGGGGCAGCCCGTCTCCAACATGATGGTGACGGCAACAGGCCTGTTGCATATGCTTCACGCACCATGACAGACACGGAACAACGTGACGCCCAGATTGAAAAGGAGCTGCTAGCGGTCATTTTCGCATGCACAAAGTTTATTGACTTTATCTTTGGACAAACGGTCATGATCGAAACTGGCCCTCAATCCCTAATCAACATTTTGAACAAATCAATACACGCCTCCCCAGGATGCCTTCAACGGATGTTGTTACAGCTTCACAACTATGACATTGTTCTAACTTACAAACGTGGCAAGGACATGCACCTGGCTGACACCCTCTTGCGTGACCTGCGCGGGTTCATCCACACCAGATGACGGTTTTGTGGTTATGACTGTTTCCTTTATTGCCTCGCCCTGCTTGGAGGACCTGGCAGCCCACATAGCCGCTGACGATGCGTTACATTCGCTCTCCTCTGTCATTACGCGCAGTTGGCCTGACAAGCAATACAATCTACCACTTCCAGTTCGGCCCTTCTTTGCCGTTCGTGATGGACTAGTACTACAAGATGGCATTATCGTACAGGCCACAAAGCTGTAGTTCCTGCGTCTCCACACAGCAAGCATTTTGATGCTGTCCATGCGGGACACCCAGGAGCCGAAGCAACTGTCTTGCGAGCAAAAAACATGTTTTTCTGGCCTGGCATGGCATGGCCGATTACATTCATGAGAAGGTGGAATCCTGTACAGTGTGCAACAGTTTGGCACCACATCAACAAAAGCAAACACTTCTCTCACACCCGACTCCTGCCCTCCCGTGGTCTACAGTGGCAACTGACATATTTGAGTGGCGTGGCAAACAATACCTGGACCTTGTCGACTCGTATTCTGGTTGGTTTGACATCGATCTTCTTAGTAGCCCCACTTCTCTACAAAATTCTTAAGGGGTTGGACAGGCTAGATGCAGGAAGATTGCTCCCGATGTTGGGGAAGTCCAGGACAAGGGGTCACAGCTTAAGGATAAGGGGGAAATCCTTTAAAACCGAGATGAGAAAAACTTTTTTCACACAGAGAGGGGGGAAACTCTTGAAAACTCTGCCACAAAGAGTAGGTGAGGGCAGGTTATTGGGTATATTTAAGAGGGAGTTAGATGTGGGCCTTGTGGGTAAGGGGATCAGAGGGTATGGATAGAAGGCAGGGATGGGATACTGAGTTGGATGATCAGCCATGATCATATTGAATGGCGGTGCAGGCTCGAAGGGCCGAATGGCCTACTCCTGCGCCTAATTTCTATGTTTCTATGTTTCTCATGGGGTGGTTCAGAAGCTGGCAGGCATTTCTCTGACCACGGAGCTCCATGTCGACTACTATCTGATAATGGCAGTCAATAACCCAATTCAAAGACTTTGCTACACGCTGGGGTTTTCCTCAAATCACCAGCAGCCCTGTGTACCCTCAGTCAAATGGACTAGCTGAACATGCTGTCAGGAGTGCTAAACAATTAATGGAACGGTCCCACAGAACAAAATCGGACGTGTATCTGGACCTGCTTAACTTGCGCAACATCTCATAATGGGTTCACCCGCTCAGCGTCTGATATCAAGGCAGACCCGAGCCACATTGCATGTGAAGAAACAGGCATTGGCACCGCATGTGTTCCCACCATCAGAGGTCCAGTCCAGACTACAACAAGTGCGACGTTCAGAAAGGGTGATATAACAAAACGAGCAGACCGCTTCCACCACTAGCCGAGGGACAAATGCTGCGTCTGTAAACCGACGAAGGTCACAACCGCATCGGTGTAACTCGTTGTTATACGAGAATTTTCCCAAACAGCCTGTGACCCACAGCGCCGTGGCCATAGCGTTATATTTAGAATCCATAACGCTGCAGCCGACAGCTCTGTTTAAATTCCCAAACTGAGTTCAAATACAAACTGTGTATTACTGTAGATTAGTGTGTTAGTACTATATTTATATACATATATGCCACCACACAGATTATGCATGTTATACATTCCTTATGTCACTCATATTGCTGATCCACGCACAGACTTAGACTAGCTGAATGCACGGAGATGAAAGCACCCAGTGTTTCCTCCGTAGAGTTGCTAATAAAAGACTATGGATTCTAATCACGATGAGTGAGTCTGATCATTTCAACAATTACCTTTACACCACATCGCGGGCCGGATACGGAAATTTCCCCAAATTATTCCATTTCCCTAAAATTACCCGAAGACAACCAGAATTTCCCTAATTTCAGGTAATTTCTTTCAAAGTGGAAATACTGCACTGACTACTCTCTCCCCCACGGCCTCTCCCTCCATCTCTCCCTCTCTCCCCCCGTCCCACTCTCCCCCCCCCCCCTCCCCCCCCCCTCTCCAAGACTGCCACTCTCTCCCCACCCTCCATCTCTCCCCCCTCCCTCTCCCTCCCCCCTCCCCCTCTCCCCCCCTCTGTCCCCCTCCCCCCCCTCCCCTCTCTCTCCCCCCCCCCCCCTCCAAGACTGCCCCCTCTCCTCCCCTCCCTCCCCCCCTCTCTCCCCCCTCTCTCTGTCCCCCCTCCCTCTCTCCCCCCCCTCCCCCTCTCCCAGACTGCCACTGCTCTCGGTCGTGACTTCACTCACCCTCATTTTCCTGTTGAACGTCTTCAGCTGTTTCTCCAACTCCAGCTTCTGCCCCTCTAGACAAACCACCTTGTCTGGAGAGAGGAGATTCAGTCAATCGTTGTCCGTGGGCTCACATGGAAGGGGAAGGGGGAGAGGTGGGGGTGGGGGTGGGGAGAGGTGTAGGGGAGACGTGGGGGGAGGTGTCAATGCCCGCCGGGAGGAGGGTGGGGGGAGCCCAAGGCGCCTGTACTTACTCTCCAGCTGCTGGATGGTTCTGTCGCTGTGCAGCTGCACGGCTCTGCATTGCTGCACCTCGTCCTGCAACTCCAGGATGGTCTCCTGCATCTCCTGCAACTCCCACTGCACCGGCCCACATGCACCACCAGCGCAGGCATCCTCCTGCAACCACACCCATCAGCACCCTGCACCCACCACCCTGCCCCCACCACCCACCCACCCTGCACCCACCACCCCTGCACCCACCACCCTGCACCCACCACCCACCACCCTGCCCCCACCACCCTGCCCCCACCACCCTGCACCCACCACCCTGCACCCACCACCCTGCACCCACCACCCACCACCCTGCCCCCACCACCCTGCCCCCACCACCTGCCCCCACCACCCTGCCCCCACCACCCTGCCCCCCCCACCCTGCACCCCCACCACCCTGCACCCACCACCCTGCCCACACCACCCACCACCCTGCACCCACCACCCACCACCCTGCACCCACCACCCTGCCCCCACCACCCCCCACCACCCTGCCCCCACCACCCTGCCCCCACCACCCACCACCCTGCACCCACCACCCTGCCCCCACCACCCTGCACCCACCACCCTGCCCCCACCACCCTGCACCCACCACCCTGCCCCCCACCACCCTGCACCCACCCCCCTGCCCCACCACCCTGCACCCACCACCCACCACCCTGCCCCCACCACCCTGCACCCACCACCCTGCACCCACCACCCTGCCCCACACCACCCTGCACCCACCACCCTGCCCCCCACCACCCACCACCCTGCACCCACCACCCCACCCCCCCCCCCACCACCCTGCACCCCCCCACCCCACCCCACCCACCACCCTGCACCCACCACCCCCCCCCCACCACCCTGCACCCACCACCCTGCCCCCCACCACCCTGCACCCACCACCCTGCCCCCAC
Source organism: Leucoraja erinaceus (assembly GCF_028641065.1). Lineage (NCBI taxonomy): Eukaryota > Metazoa > Chordata > Chondrichthyes > Rajiformes > Rajidae > Leucoraja > Leucoraja erinaceus. The sequence goes on along the minus strand of NC_073404.1, from coordinate 1,806,391 downwards.
CACCCTGCACCCCACCACCCACCACCCTGCCCCCACCACCCTGCCCCCACCACCCTGCACCCACCACCCTGCACCCACCCCCACCACCCTGCCCCCACCACCCTGCACCCCCACCACCCTGCACCCACACCCACCACCCTGCCCCCACCACCCTGCACCCACCACCCACCACCCTGCCCCCCACCACCCTGCCCCCACCACCCTGCACCCCCACCACCCTGCACCCACCACCCACCACCCTGCCCCCACCACCCTGCCCCCACCACCCTGCACCCACCACCCTGCACCCACCCACCCACCACCCTGCCCCCACCACCCTGCACCCACCACCCCACACCCTGCCCCCCACCACCCTGCACCCACCCCTGACTCGTGACTTTAGAGATACAGCGCGGAATCAGGCGAGTCCGTGCCGACCAGCGATCCCGGACACTAACACTATCCTCCACACAGACACGAAGGACAATTTACAATTATACAGAAGCCAGTTAACTGCCAAACCAGTACGTCTTTGGAATGTGGGGGTAAACCAGAGCGTCCGGAAAAAAGCACGCAGGTCATGGGGAGAACGTATAAACTCTGTACAGACAGCACCCATAGACAGGGTAGAACCCGGGTCCGTGGCGCTGTAAGGCAGCAACTCTACCGCTGTGCCACTGTGCTACCCCGTATCGCACAACCTCTACAGCCACCTGTTTCAGCCCGGGTTACTTCCACATTCAGCCCTTTAATTGTAACTCTTGGGTGCTTCTCCTTAGTAATAGCCACTCCACTAACTTCCAGTGCCTGACTTGAATTTCAGGCACGTTGATGGCGTCTTCCACTGTGTAGACTGATGCAAAAGTTATACGTATTGTACTGCAAGGGGCCTGGACTCAAACCCACACGGGCTGGACCCTGGGTGGAGTCACCCTGTCACATGATGCTGAAGAAGTGATAATGGGGAATAAAGAAGGTAGACAAAGGTGTTGTAGAAACTCAGTGGGTGCAGCAACATCTATGGAGTGAAGGAAATAGGCAACGTTTCGGGACGAAACCCTTCCGGGTTTCGGCCCGAAACGTTACCTATTTCCCTTCGGGGTTTCGACCCGAAATGTTGCCTATTTCCTTCGCTCCATAGCTGCTGCTGCACCCACTGAGTTTCTCCAGCACTTTTGTCTACCTTCGGTTTTCCAGCATCTGCAGTTCCTTCTTAAACACATTGGGAATAAAGAAATGCAGAGGAATTGAATAACGTTTTCGAATCAGTGGCACAGCACAATGGGGGGATGGTGAGGTGACCCCCCCGACCCCAGAGTGATCCCAACCGTGGGACGACCCTCCACCCTAAAATGACCCTCCACCTTGGAATGATCCTCGACCCTGGAATGACCCCTGACCCGTGCCCCCACTCGCGGTCACTCACCTTTGAGCAGCCGTCCCTCGCAGTCTCAGAGCCGGGTCCTGGAGACGCCATGTCCAGACGGAGCTGCCCCTCCCCCCCAGGCTGTGTTGAACCCCCTTGCCCCAGCCCCTGTACACAGGCGACACCGCCCCCTCCCCCTCCCCCAACCTCAGTCTCTCCCTCTCCTTCTCCCTCTCTCCCAACCTCAGTCTCTCCCTCCCTTCCCCCCCAGTTTCAGCCTCTCCCTCTCCTTCGTCCTCTCCATCTCCCTCTCCCTCGCTTCCAACTTCAGTCTCTCCCTCTCCCTCTCCCTCAACCGCAGTCTCTCTCTCTCCTTCACCCTCTCCCTCTCCCTCTCCCTCAACCGCAGTTTCTCCCTCTCCCATGCCCCCTGCCTCAGTCCCTCCCTCTCCACCCTCTGTCTCCCCCTGGCCCTCCGTGTAACACCCGCTCCCCAGGGGCCCGTGGCTCTGCTCCCCACACACAGGGCCCAGCTCCCCAGCACTGGCGGGGCACCAGGTCAGGAGGTCAAAGGGCAGGAGGTCGGAGGATAGGAGGTCAGAGGGCGGGAGAGTGAAGGGCGGGAGGTCGGAGTGCAGCGGGTCAGAGGGCGTGAGGTCGGAGGACAGGGCATCAGAAGAGAGTGAATAGGGCTCAGAGGGTGGGGTGTCGGTGGTGACAGGGCAGGGGTCAGAGGGTGGTGCGACGGCGAAAGGGACTGGGTCAGAGGTGCGAGGGTAGGGGTCAGAGGTGGCTGGGGGGCAGATGGGGGTCAGATGTCAGAAGGTGGGGGTCAGAGGGCATGGGGTCAGAGGTGACTGGCTGGGGGTCAGATGTGAGGCGGGGGCGGGGGTCAGAGGGCTGGGGGGTCAGGGGTAAGAGGGCGGGGGGTCGGTGACAGGTCGGAGGCGGGAGGCGTCGGGGCGGAGGGTGGGGCGGAGGTGAGAGGGGTGGGGGGTGGCACGGGGGTTAGGGTGGCCCCGGTCAGTGGGGGAGCTGGGCCCCAGACCCCTGCCCCGGGCTGGGGGGGCCGCCATGCGTCTACTCTGTCCTAGGGGGCTGTGGGGGGCTGCCAGCCTCTGTCCCGCCGACCCCCGCACTGGCAGCGAGCTGACCCGCACACCTGCCTGTCCACAGCCCACCCCCTCCTTACGCCCTGACACACGGGCTGGGGCAGCTCGCGGCCCAGACAACATCCCTGGGGGGGGGGGGGGGAGGGGGAGGGGGAGAGGAGGAGGGAGGGGGAGGGGGGGAGGGAGAGGGGAGAGGGGGGGGGGAGGGGAGAGGGAGAGGGAGAGGGAGAGGGGAGGAGAGGCGGGAAAGAGGGGAGAAGAAGGAGAATGGGAAACGGCGGGAAAGAGGGAACACAGCAATGACCCATATACACAGCCCTGTCTCAGCCTGACCCCATCACCAGCTCTAAGCCAGTGCTCGCCCCATCCTAAACCTCGATCCCACCCACACTTTTACATCACGATGAACACCTCCCCCCCCCTCCCCCCACCCCCCCCCACTACCACAACAACTACCCACATCAACCCAGACCATGTGCTGTTGCACAGACCCTGCACCATGCACCACGCACCCTTCACCATGCACCCCTGCACCATGCACCCTGCACCATGCACCCTGCACCATGCACCCCTGCACCACGCACCCTGCACAATCACCATGCACCCTTCACCCTGCACCACCCTGCACCATGCACATGCCCCTGCACCATGCACAATGCACCCTGCACCCTGCACCATGCCCCTGCACCCTGCACCATGCACCCTGCACCATGCACCCTGCACCCTGCACCCTGCACCCTGCACCCTGCACCCTGCACCCTGCACCCTGCACCCTGCACCCTGCACCATGCACCATGCACCCTGCACCATGCACCCTGCACCCTGCACCATGCACCCTGCACCATGCACCCTGCACCATGCACCATGCACCATGCACCCTGCACCATGCACCATGCACCATGCACCATGCACCATGCACCATGCACCATGCGCCCTGCGCCATGTGCCATGCGCCATGCGCCCTTCACCCTGCACCATGCACCCTGCACCATGCACCCTGCACCATGCACCCTGCACCATGCACCATACACCACCCTGCACCATGCACCCTGCACCATGCACCATGCACCCATGCACCATGCACCCTGCACCATGCACCACGCACCCTGCACCATGCACCAGGCACCCTGCACCATGCACCATGCACCATGCACCCCCGGCCTTCTCCGGCCTCCCCACTGCCCCCTGCCCGGGCCACATACCTGGACCCTTGCTCTTGGTGCCGCTGAGTGGAGTCACAGCTCCCAGACCCCGGGATCTTGCCGTTGTCGGCGGCGTCACCTCAGGCCCGGCCTGACTGCCCGTCTGGGGGAGGGATGGAGGAGGATGGGGGCAGAGGCAGAAGTGGGAAGTGGAGGTGAGGGGAAAGGAGAACGGGAGACGGGGCAGGGGAGAGGGAAGTGGTGAAGTAGGAGGGAGGGAAAGGAAGAGGAGAGGGAGAGGGAATATGTCAATGGAGGAACGTTGCGTTGATTGGAATAAACACATTAATGAGGGACTTGAGCCATCCACCCAGCTCTCCCTTCACCCCTGCACTCCCAACCCACTCAAAAGACTGCCCCTCACATGAGGGGGTCACCATTATTGGCACACTGCCCCTCACCCAGTAGAGATGAGGATTGGGGTGAAGGCAGCCAGGATGCATTGATAACCTGTTGTCCTCAACGCTGCTAAGTGCTCATTAAAGATGTGTTTAAGTCACACACTGACTGGCCTTTGTTTACATATTGTTGACGATATCCTCGTATGTGGCAAAGACGCAGCCGAACACAATCACAATCTCAGGCTCATCTTGGAGCGGGTGTTAATATAAGTGTTATAGAGGGGTTGAGTTAGTGATGCTGGCTTGTGTGTTATTGGCTCACATGCATCATCAATCTACAGTGTGGACAATGGCGGGTGGAGTGCAGGGCATGCATTGCTGGCTGCACGGCTGTGTCCTACCTCACGGAGCTGCGTGGGTCTGCGGAGCGAGCGGGCAGCTGGGGATGGTTTCATTGCCGCTGGGGCAGCTGGCATTCCCCGGGCACTCGGCTTGTTCACCGTGCCAACAGTCCTCTTCATGGCCGCCGTGTGATTCCCAGCACAAACAACAGCCTGGGGAGACAGACGCACAATGCTGGAGTAACTAACTCAGCGGGTCCCACCGCATCTCTGGAGAGAAGGAATAGGTGATGTTTCGGGTCGAGACCCTTCCCCTGAGGAGAGGGCAGGGGGAGAGTTACATTGCTCAACCTCTCCCTGTGGTTCAGGCCCTCCAGCCCTGGCAGCATCCTTGTAAATCTTCTCTGCACCCGTTCCAGTTTAACGACATCCCTCCTCCAACACGGTGACCAAAACTGAACACAATGCTCTATACGGCCTCACCGACGTCTAGTTCATCTGTAAGGTAGTCTCAGAACTTCTACACTCAATACTCTGACTGACGAAGGCCAATGCTCCAAAAGCCTCTTTGACCACCCTATCTACCTGTGATGCCACTTTCAAGAAACCATGCACTCCCAGATCCCTCTGGTCTACAACACTCCCACAACCCTGCCGTTCACTGAGGTCCTGTCCTGGTTTAACGTCATACCTCACACTTGTCTGCATTAAATTCCATTAACCATTCCTCAGCCCACTTGCCCAACTCATCAAGAGCCTGTTGTATTTGTGGATAAACCATGTTCACTATCTATCATACCACCCACTTTAGTGCCATCTTCATGCTTATTAATCATGGCTTGTGTCCTCTCATCCAAATCCTTGATATAAGCCACAACATCAATGGGCCCAGCTCTGATCCCTGAGGCAAACCACTAATCACCGGGAGAGTTTTCCCTGCACGTCCTGTTATTGCTCCTGGTCCACTCTGGCCTCATTACTGTCTCCAGCTTAGATAGACACACGATGCTGGAGACAGCATGTGTAGGAGGTAACTGCAGGTGCTGGTTTAAACCGAAGATGGACAAAAATGTTGGAGCAACTCAGTGGGGACAGGCAGCATCTCTGGAGAGAAGGAATGGGTGACATTTCGGGTCGAGAGCCTTCTTCATTCTGATGCTGCCTGTCCCGCTGAGTTACTCCAGCATTTTGTGTCTATCCGGTTTAAACCAGCATCTACAGCTCCTTCCTACACATACTGTCTCCAGCATGTTGACCCCAGAGGGCTGATACTGTAAACAGCAGCAGCTATAATGCCCAGAGCACAGCGCTGCAGCCCGGATCAACGTCACAGCTCACACGTCCCCACTCACCAACCACACCCACAATGTGGACACCTGAGGCACAGACACACACACACACACACACACACACACACACACACACACATACACAGACACACACACACACACACACACACAGACACACACACAGGGACACACACACAGACACACGCAGACACACACACACGACACGCAGACACACACATATATAGACACACACATACACATATGCACAGACACAGTAACACACATGGACACACACACAACGACACACACACACACACGCACACACACACAGACACAGTCACACACATAGACACGCACACGTGCACATACACACAGTCACACACACACAGACACACACACTCACACACAGACACATACAGTCAATCACAGACACACACACTTAGTCACAGACACGCATACAGTCACATACATAGTCACACACACAGTCACACACACACTCACAGTCACACACACACAGAGACACACACTCACAGTCACAGACACACACACACACATAGACACACACACACACATAGACACACATACACACACACACACACACATAGACACACACACACACACACACACACACACACACACAGACACACACACACAGACACACACGCACAGTCACACACATCGTCACACACACACACGCAGATACACACAGTCACACACGCAGACACACACGCAGACACACACACATAATCACACACACACACACAAACGCAGTCACACACAAACAGTCACACACACACAGTCACACACACACAGTCACACACACACATCGTCACACACACGCAGACACACAGTCACAGACGAGTCAGTCTCAGTCTATCCCAGGACAGAAGGGGGAGGAGTTGAACAGTTTGATAGCCACAGGGAAGAAGGATCTCCTGTGGCGTTCTGTGCTGCATCTTGGCGGAACCAGTCTCTTGCTGAAGGTGCTCCTCAGGTTGACCAGTGTGTCATGGAGCTGTATTGTCCAGGATGCTCCGCAGTTTGAGGAGCATCCTCCCCTCCAAGACCAACCTCCAGTCAATCCAACTCCACCCCCAGGATGGAGCCAGCCTTCCTGATGAGTTTGTTGATCCTGTTGGTGTCTGCAGCCTTCGCCCCGCTGCCCCAGCACACGGCAGCAAGGAAGATGGCGCTGGCCACCACCGATTGGTAGAACATCTGCAGCATCTTACTGCGGAGGTTGAAGGAGCGGAGCCTTCTCAAAGAGAACAGCCGGCTCTGTCCCTACTTGTACAGGGCCTCAGCGTTCCTGGACCAGTCCTGTTTACTGTCCAGATAAACTCCAAGGTATTTGTACTCTATGGTAAACTGCACATCCACACTATTGATGGAGACAGGGTACGGGGTGCTCCTCTCCTCCTAAAGTCCACCACTAACACCTTAGTCTTGTCGGTGTTGAGCTGCAGGTGTAGATGGTGAACAGGAAGAGAAGGCTCTACTAAAATAATTTCCACGTATCCCCCCTGGTCCAATCTCTACCGACCCATGCCTCACATACCCTTTGTCTCATCAATGACTTTTGCTTTCCGAGCCTCCGCTCCCTCATCTTTACAATGGACGTTCAGTCCCATCCCCTCCAGGAAGGTCATAAAGACCCCCATTTCTACCTCAACCGCAGAAGCATCCAATTTCCCTCGACTTCTACTCCTCCCACTTCCTCCAAATCAGCGCCGTAGCTATGGGCCCCGCATGGGCCCCGCATGGGCCCCAGCTATGCCTGCCTCTTTGTAGGGTTAGTTTACTGTTACATGTACCAATATAGGGTACAGTGATATTCGAATTACCATACAGCAATACTAAAAAAAAGCAACAAGACACACAATTACATAACAGTTAACATAAACATCCACCACAACGGATTCCCCACATTCCCCACATTCCTCACTGTGATGGAAGGCAATATAGTCTAATCTTCTTTCCTCTTTATTCTCCCGCAGTCAGGGGCAGGCAAACCATCCGTCGCTGCGGTCGAAGCCCCCGTGTCGCGGCGGTCGAAGCCCCCGTGTCGTGGCGGTCGAAGCCCCTGCAGCTTGAAGCTCCCGAAGTCGGTCACAAACCAGGAACAGCGAGCTCCACGATGTCGTCGACAGACTCCCGCGGTTGGAGCTCCCGGTCGGTCTCCAACAGAGGCCCGCAACTCCTCGATGTTAGGCCTCAGTGCGGACGGAGATACTATACGGAAAAAAATCACAACTCAAGGTAGGAGATTTAAAAAGGTTCCCCTCCCCCCCCCCCCCCCCCCTCACATAAAACAAGCTAAAGAACCCTAAAACATACATTTAACACATACTATTAAAACAGCAAAGGTACGCTGGCCCTATCCCGGATGCTCTCTCCGTTACATTGAAGACTGCATCAGTGCTACCTCCTGCACCCGTGCAGAACTCACGGACTTCATTAACTTCACAACCAATTTCCATCCTGCACTCAAATTCAATTGGACATCTACCTACCATTTCTTGATCTCACCGTCTCCATCTCAGGAGATAGACTATCAACTGACATCTATTATAAACCCACTGACTCCCACAATATTCTAGACTACACCTTCTTCCCACCCTGCTTCCTGCAACGACTCTTCCCCCTACTCCCAATTCCCCCGTTTACGCTGCATCTGCGCTCAAGATGAGGTGTTTCACACCAGGACATCCCAGATGTTTAGGTTAGTTTAGTTTAGTTTAGAGATATAGCACGGAAACAGGCCCTTCGGCCCTCCGGGTCAGGGCCAACCAGCGATCTCCGCACATCAACACTATCCTACTAGAGACAATTTTTACATTCACCAAGCCAATTAAACAACAAACCTGTACGTCTTTTGTGTGTGGGAGGAAACCGAAGATCTCAGTGAAAAAACCCCCAGCATCCACCAGCATCCTCATTCCATAGACTCACAACACTGTGTGTGAAAAAGTATTTCCTCATCTCCGTTCTAAATGGCTTATCCCTTATTCTTAAAATGTGGCCCCTGGTTCCGGACTCCTCAGCATTGGGAACATGTCTCCTGCCTCTAGCGTGTCCAAACCCTTAATAATCTTATGTTTCAATAAGATTCCCTCTCAACCTTCTAAATTCCAGAGTATACAAGCCCAGCTGCTCCATTCTATCAACCTTGTAAACCTACCCTTCAGTCCCTCAATAGCAAGAATGTCCTTCCTCAAATTAGGGGACCAAAACTGCACACATGAATACACACACTCAGACACACACTCACTCACTCAGACACACACTCACTCAGACACACACAAACACAGACACACAATGACACACACACACACAGACACACACACACACACTCAGATACACACACACTCACTCAGACACACACACACCCAGACACACTCACACACACACACACACACACACACACACACACACACACACACACACACACACACACACACAGACACACACACACACACACACTCACACACACACACACACTCAGACACACACACACACAGACACACACACACACACACACACACACACACACACACACACACACACACACACACACACACACACACACACACACACACACACACACACACACACACACACACACAGACAGACACACACACACACACACACAGACACACATACAGACACCTCACCTGTGAGGCCGAGCTGTCACTGACAGTTGACACAGTGGTCGTGGAGTCCCGGATGGCAGATTGTTTGGAGAGAACGCTCTCTCGCAGTAGAGGAGCCCGCAGTGAGTAGGCAGCAGCCCCGGAGGCGGGAGGAGACGGCCCCGGAGTGTGGCAGGGGGCTGTGACGGGGAGAAGCAGGGAGACCGCGGTGGTTCAGCCCGAACCGGTGCCGGTCACAGTCTGGGTGGGAGAGAGAGAGAGAGGGAACGGTAAATGTAGGACGGGGACCTCCACCACTTCCTGCCCCCACCCCGTCCCGCGCTAGGCAGCGTTACAGATGCTGCTAATTACTGGGAAGTATGCAGAGTCACCCAGCGGATAGCGAGGCTGTGGCCAGAGGGAGGAAGTCACGGAGCAATAATTAGTCAGTGTGGAGAAGCTGCAGGAACCCTGATTATAGCTGCTCGCATCAGAGTGAAACAGCTTCTCCACCGCCTCCCGCAGAATGGGGAAGCTCACACTCCCCTGGCCCTGGATACACACCCACACAGGGGCCACCAGCACAGAGGCCACTCTGCCCCTCCTCACCGTGCTTTTCACTTCAGTTGTTTAGTTTAGTTTAGAGAAACAGTTCCTTCGGCCCACCGAGTCTGCACCGACCAGCGATCCCCGCACACTAACACTATCCTACACACACTGGGGACAATTTACATTTATACCAAGCCAATTAACCCTACAAACCTGCACATCTTTGGAGTGTGGGAGGAAACCAGAGCTTCCCGAAGAAACCCCGTGTGGTCACGGGGAGAACGTACAAACTCCGCACAGACAGCACTCGTGTCAGGATCAAACCCGAGTTTCTGGTGCTGTGATGCAACAACTCTATCGCTGCGCCACCACGCTAGCCTGCGGTTCCATCCAGCAAGATCACCGCGTGTGTCAAACCAGGGGCCAGCACTACAGTCTATCTTGGGTGTAAACCAGCATCTGCAGTCCCTTCCTATACACTGTGAAGCTCAGGAATGACTGGGTTAACATATGACAAGCGTTTGACGGCACTGGGCCCGTCCTCGCTGGAGATAAGAAGGATGAAGGGACACTTACCGAATAGTGAAAGGCCTGGATAGAGCGGATGTGGAGAGGAGGTTTCCACTAATGGGAGAGTCTAGAACCAGAGGGCACGGCCTCAGAGTAAAAGGACGTACCTTTAGAAAAGAGATGCGGAGGAATTTCATTAGTCAGACGGCGGAGAATCTGTGGAATTCATGGCCACAGACGGCTGTGGAGTGCAAGTCAATGAGCATGTTTCAGGCACAAAAATGACAGGTTCTTCATTAGTGCGGGTGTCAGGGGTTATGGGGAGAGGGCAGGAGAATGGGGGTGGGAAGGAGAGATAGATCAGCCATGATTGAATGGCGGAGACTTAATGGGCCAAATGGCCTAATGCTGCTCCTATCATTCATGAACTGATGAACAGTTGGGGTGGCCAGGCGGGCGTTGGGGTGCTGTGGGGAAGGGCAGGTCATGTTTGACCTATCCTGTGTATGACAGGGAGCTAGCTGGCGTTCCCGGATGGCACAGGGTTATTGTGGGAAACACAAGCTCGGCTTTAGTTACGTTTAGAGATACAGCGCGACAACAGGCCCTTCGGCCCAAGTTGACCAGCGATCCCCGTACACGTGTACTATCCTACACACACTAGGGACAATTTACCCGACAGACCTGCACGTCTTTGAAGTGTGGGAGGAAGCCAGAGCACCCGGAGAAAACCCACGCAGTCACGAGGAGAACGTAAGCTCCGTACGGACAGCACCCGTAGTCAGGATCAAACCCAGGTCTACGGCGCTGTAAGGCAGCAACTCTACCGCTGCGCCACCCTGCCACGCCGGTATAGGAATGATCCCGGAGCAGTACTGGAGCCCCAAGCCTTCAGTCTGTACCAGTGACTCAACCTGCTGCTGACATAATAGACAGGAACACAGGCTCTGGTGAAGAGTTGTGAAGGGCCGTTAGAGTTGCTGCCTTACAGAGACCCGGGTTCAATCCTGACTACGGGTGCTGTCTGTACGGAGTTTTCACGTTCTCCCCGTGACCTGCGTGGGTTTCTTCTGGGTGCTCCAATGACGTACAGGTTTGTAGGTTAAGCGGCTTCAGTAAATTGTCCCTGGTGTGAAGGATACAACTAGTTTATGGGTGAGTGCTGGTCGGCGTGGACTCAGTGGGCTGAATGGCCTGTTTCCACACTGTATCTCTAAACCAAAAAACTAAAGTGCTTCTATCTGATTCTGCAAAGGGACATCGACAGGTTAAGTGGCAAAGGTTGGCAAATAGAAATGTGACTTTACTTCTAGACTTTAGAGATACATTGTGGAAACAGGCCCTTCGACCGCACCGACCATCAATCCCCGTACTATCCTACACACTAGGGACAATTTACATTTTTTTAATTGAAGCCAATTAATCTACAAACCTGTACATCTTTGGAGTGTGGGAGGAAACTGGAGATCCCGGAGAAAACCCACATAGTCACAGGGAGAACGTACAAACTCCGTACAGACAGCGCCCATGATTAGGATCAAACCCGGGTGTCCGACGCTATAAGGTGGCAACTCCACCTCTGTGCCATCCTGCAACCCGACTTATAGCTGTTAGTTTTGCACATTCACAGCCTCTTTGAAATCTCGTTATAATGTACAGTGTGAGTAAATGTGGTGTTCGCATCAGCAGGTAAAATAAAGAGGCTGCCTATTACTTAAATGCTGAGAGAATGCAGGGATAGTGGGACAGCAAGTAGTTTGGGAAGCTGACAGAACGTGCCTCTTGCAGAGAGAACTGAATATTACATCGGGAAGGGGCACTGGTGGGATCACATTTGGACAGCCAGTGCTGGTCTCGTTATTTAGGTTGTTAATATGCTAGATCAGTACCTGGAGTAGCTGGGATGTCTTACGAGGAAAGGTTGGACACACTTGGTTTATATTCACGGACGGAATGGTGGAGTAATGGTAGAGTGGCTGCCTTACAGCCTCAGAGACGCAGGTTCGATCCTGACCACAGGCGCTGTCTGTATGAAGCTTGTACGTTCTCCCCGTGACCTGCGTGGGTTTTCCACGAGATCTTCAGTTTCCTACCACACTCCAAAGACGTGCAGGTTTGTAGATTATTTGACTAGTGTGTATAGGATAGTGTTAATGTGCAGGGATCACCGGTTGGTGCGGACACTGTGGGCCAAGGGCCTGATTCCGCTCTGTATCTCGAAACTAAACTAATATCCACTCGAGTAACAGCAGAGAGAGAAAGCTGGAAATACTCAGCAGGTCAGGCAGCATCTGTGTGGGGAGAAGGAGAGGCAGTACTTCAGGCTGATGACTTTTTGTCAGAATTGAGAAGTTGCAGCATATCAACTTCCGCATCACAGTCATAACGGCCCAATCCGTAGCATTATTCAAGCCCATTCCAGGCTCCAAACACACCACATTGCTCATGCTTCCTCATCCATTCAGCTGGTTGCAACTTCAAAAATTACCCAGCGATGTGTCAGAGCTAGTTAGACAGAAAGTGCTGGGGTAAAGCCCCTGTCCCACGTACGTGTCCTTGGCACGCTAATTAAGCGACATCGTGGTCGCGTTGAGGCGTGACGGTCCCGTGAAGGTCGCGTGCGACTTGATTCATCTGCACAGCCGTCTGGAGCGTGTGACGTCATTTGAAGATGGACACAAAATGCAGGAGTAACTCAGCGGGACCGGCAGCATCTCTGGAGAGAAGCAATGGATGATGTTTCGGGTCGAGACACTTCTTCAGTCTGAAAGAAGGGTCTTGCCCTTAAACGTCATCCATTGTTTCTCCCCAGAGATGCTGCCGGTCCCGCTGAGTTACTCCAGCATTTTGTGTCCATCTCCAATGGTCTTGGCCCCGCTCTGGGAGTAGGAGTGGGGACGGATCCGGATCAACAACGGCCGTGAGCCCCAGGCCGTGTTCGACGATCGTTTGCCTGCTGCTGCTGCTGTTGGAGGTGAGACGTTGCATTGTGCCAGGCCGGTCCCACTTTGGCCGTCAGGCCGTTGGTGCGCGAAGATTCAGTTCGGTACAAACACTTTGGAGCTCCGCGCGATACCGCGCACAACTACTTACCCCTCCGTGGTTGTCAGTGGGACCGGCCCCACGCAGCCATATGATGCCCGTGCGCCTCAACGCGACGACGAGGTAACGTAATTTGCATGCCAAGGACACGTAAGTGGGACAGGGCCTTAACTCAGTGGGTCAGGCAGCATCTTTGGAGTACATGGATAGATGACATTTCAGGTTGAGACCCTTCTTCAGACAGAGTCAGGGGAGAGGGATATGAAAAGGTACAGAACAAATCAGTCGGCACCGATGACCAAAAAGCCCACAATGGTCCATTGTTGGCTGCGGTGATAACAGAAGGATATGAATGGTAAAACAAGCAGGTTGACTAGGGTGGGGGAGGGAATGGAGAGAGAGAAAAAGCAAGGGTTACTTGAAAGGAGAGGTCAATATTCATACTGCTGGGGTGTAAGCTATCCATGCGATATATGAATCGCTGTTCCTCCAATTTACAGATGGCCTCACTCTGACAGTGGAGGAAGCCCAGGACAGAAAGGTCAGTGTGGGAATGTGAAGGGGAGTTAGAATGTTTGGCAAGTGGGAGATTGCGTGGGCCAAGGCAGACTGAGCGAAGGTGCTCAACAAAACGATCGTCCAGTCTGCGCTTGGTCTCATCGATATATAGGAATCCACAATGCAAACAATGGATACAGTAGATGAGGTTGGAGGAGGTGCAAGTGAATCTCTGCCTCACCTGAAAGGGCTGTCAGGGTCCCTGAATGGAGTCGAGGGGGAGGTATAGGGATAGGTTTTATAGACAGATCTATTGTTGGTCCATGGCCACTGATTCTGCGATGCTCTGATACTGATTCACAGGTGCCTTCCCAGTAACAGACTCTGGCATTTCCCCAACTGCCTTCAGACAAGTTTGGTTTGTGGTTCCCAGTCTTCCCTTCCCCCCTCTGCTCTGGTATCGTGCAGTCACACTTACCACCATCCGGTCTGTGTGGAACCTTCTAGATTCTGTGACCTCTGGAAGATGCCGTCAGCAGGCACCTCCTCTAAAATCCCCACACGTACGTCATCAGGCCCTGAGCAGATTTTAGTCCCATCCATGTCTCCCATCTGGGAGTTTCAATTTCTTTACCAAGATAAGTTTCGTTTAGTTTTAAAATGCAGCGTTGAAACAGGCCCTTCGGCCCACTGAGTCCGTGTTGACCTGCAATCACCCCGTACACGAGCACTATCCTACACACACGAGGGGCAATTTACAATGTTACTGAAGCCAATTAACCTACAAATGTGAACGTCTTTGGAGTGTGGGAGGGAACCGCAGCACATGGAGAAAATTCACACAGGTCATGGGGCGAATGTACAAACTCCGTACAGACAGCACCCGTTGACTGGATCGAACCTGGGTCTCAGGCGCTGTAAGGAAGCAAGTTGAGGTTCTCATTCACTGAATTCTGTTATTTCCTGGCAACATTACTAACCCTTTACTTCAATCTAACACTTTCTTTAACTAGAGATCAACACAAAAAGCTGGAGTAACTCAATGGAACAGGAAGCATCTCTGAATAGAAGGCATTGGTGACGTTTCGGGTTGGGGTCCCTTCGACCCTTCAGAGGGGTCTCTACCCGAAATGCCACCCATTCCTTCTGTCTAGAGATGCTTCTTGATCTGCTGAGTTACTCCAGCATTTTGTGCGTATCTTGGGTGTAAACCAGCATCTGTAGGTCACTCTTACACTTTCTTTAATTATTCTTGACAGCCATGGTTGAATGTAATAAACAGGAACTGCACATGCCAGCTTGTAACAAAGAAAGACAGGGGGAGCTCTCCTAAAGTCTACAATCAATTCCACTGTCTTAAGAGCATTGAGCTCCAGGTTGTTGCGATGGCACCAGGATGCCAGCTGTGACACTTCCTGTCTGTAGGAAGATTCCTCCTCATCCTGGATCTGTCCTGTCAGGGTTGTGTCGTCCGCAAACTTGAGAAACTTGACTAGGTGTCTGTGGAGGTGCAGTCGTTGGTGTAGAGAGATTAAAGGAGAGGGGAGAGTACGCAGCCTTGCGGTGCTCCTATGCTGAGGGTCAGCGGGTCCGAGATGTGTTTTCCCAGTAGGGTAGTCAACTGTCTCGTATTAACTGGGACATCCTGTATATTGGGCAAAATTGGTTTGTTCCATACGGGACCGCCCTTGTCCCGTATTTGACCGCTACAACTCGGGTCGAGGAGACTGTCGTGTCAGAGCGCCGCGTCCGGCCCCGCCTCACCCGTCCCGACGTGGTGCAGCCCATGGAGTGCAGCAGCAGCACCTCGCCCGTGGCCCCGTCGGTTGGCAGCCCGGCCAGCTGTCCGACCTTCGGACCTTCGCTCACCACCGACATCACCACCCCTCCTTCTTATGGCCGATCATCGGTTCACGAGTTGGATGGGGTGCTGGAGCAAGAGAGAGGGGGAAGGGGAGAGGGGAAGGGGTGAGGGGGATTATATTTAGTGAGATTGCAAAATTAAGGTGGGTTTTAGAGCAATTATATTTTCTCCTCCATATGAATAATATCAAACAATTGGAACTGCTTTCTTTTCCTTGATAACAATAATAAAAAATATGAATACCATAGTTTGCGACTCTTTTTGCATCATATTTTTAATATAATTTGAATATTATAAAAATGTGCATGTTTTCAGGATCATCATGGATCTGTCTGCAGTAATGCAGCAGTCCATTGATGATGTTGCTGCTGAGGAAGCTAGGCAGAAGATGGTTAGAACAGGGGTGGGGAACCTTTTCATGTTGGAATGCCACATTAAGTTAGCTGTAATCTAATAAGGCCACATCCAAGAAACTTCAATTAGATATACTTCAAAATGTACATCATTTTGTCAAAATCGAATTACTATGTACTAACTTCAAGAAAATGAAAATAAATTGTTAATTCTAAAGTTAACTAAGCTTTTAATGATTTTGTTGTGACTGCTTTTTGTGGGTAAGCATTTGAATATTTGGTGCAACATGGAGGTACGCAGTTTCAGCTGATCTTCTAGATGGGTATCCGTCATTTGTGACCTTAAGGGCATCTTGATTTGGGTTCGGTAGGAGAATGTACATCGCTCAAAATTAACGGGTGCCCAGTTGCTAATGGCCATCTAAAGTCCCACCGGGCAACCTAAATGCCGTGTCATTTTGCCCGGAATTCACAATCGGCATTTGATTTTTTCGAGTAAATTAAAAAAATTGGGGCACAATATGTTTTTATTCTACACCAGGACAGATGGAGTCTTCCCTTTGGGCTCCTTGTCCCTCTTGCAGCCATACAGCCACTGGATGACCCTGGCATTGCACTAGATGACCGAGAGAGTGGAGGCTTGTTCTTCCCCCGAAGGCGGCATCGGCGGCAAACTTCTCCCTGACCAGGTCTCGATCACCTCGGGCTCGAGTCCGCAGTGCTCTAAATAATTGTCCAAGCTCGAGCAGGCTTGGGAGAAGCGGCAGCTGAGGATGGAGTGTGAGCTCCTCGATCCGCTTGAGCGGCTCCTTGGGGCACTCTGCCGCTGCTTCTCAGTGCGCTGCTGGCGTGGCAACTGGGGGAGGGGGAGAGAGGAGAGAGGTCGGGGGAGGGGGGAGGAGGGGATGGGGAGAGGAAGGGGGGGAGAGAGGAGCAGTGGGGAGCGAGCATCATCCAAAGGAGGAGGGACGGGTGAGGGGTTGACGACACTCGCTTCGCGAGCAAGATTGTGCAGACTTCAAAGTTTGTCAGATTTTTGAAGATTTTCATTAATAACTCGAGAAATAAAGCATGACATTTTCAGATAAGGCAATTTTGGACTCCAGGGGAAAAATCTCTAACGGAATATGTAAAAATGTTACCATTACCCCGTCCTTTTTTCAAGAAGATGTAATTATACACAAACAAACACACACACATGAACAAACACACACACACGAACAAACACACACACACGAACAAACACACACACATCCAAGTTCAGACTTATAATAGTTACTAGACCAAGTGGGACCCATAGGGTCCCGTCCCCTCAACACGCGGTTGGGGGCGGGGGGGGGCAGCCTGAGGTGTCACACACACACTAAGGAGGAGGGAGAGAGAGAGAGGGAGAGAGAGAGAGAGGGGGGAGGAAAGAGAGAGAGGGGGGAGAGAGAGGGAGAGTGGGGGAGAGAGAGGGGGGTGAGATGAAACCCGAACCAATGCGCGAGCATGCGCCAACCAAAGCTCTCGGGTACAGGGCCCGAGCCAAGCCGAGCCGACGAACATCTTCAGTCAACAGGGTGACTTTTGAACAACGGGGGGGAGGAGGGAGGGGTGGGAGGTGACGTCAGTCGCAGTGCGAGGAGACGGCAGGCAGATCCATTGTCACGTCATTAGTGAAAAAAACAGGCATTTTGAATTCAAAGTTGGATCGGATTTGTGAAGATATTTATTAATAACTCAAGAAATAAAGCAAAACATTTTCAGGTAAGCCGATTAATGACTCCAGGGGATAGATCTCTACTGGAATATGTAAAAATGTTCCCGTTAATGCGTTGTTTCTTCGAGTATATGTGATCACACACAAACAAACAAATAAATACACACACACACACAAGATCAGAGTTTTATAGTTATAAGGATATGATTGAATCAAAATCAAGAATTATAAATTCACATTTCAAAAATTGGTTTCACAATTCAGTAGTACTGATTTTCAGTATTCCACACTGATATTTGAGAATACATGTTGAATGCAAAATACTGGTTTTCAAAAATTCAGTTTCTGTGTGGTACGTTCTATTGTATTTATGTGAGAAATACTGATTTCCCCAACAAAATACTGATTTTCAGCCATCAAAACACGGAAATGCTCGGTGAAACGTGGCAGCTCTACAATTATTCACAATCACATTGTGTTTGAGAATTCAAAATGTTATTTGTGATCTTGTTTATGAGTTATCATGGAACTAAAATGTGTTATAATAGTATGACATTATAATAGGTTAGTTTGAAAGCGATCATAGTATGTAAGTGTTTAAGAAGGAACTGCAGATGCTGGAAAATCAAAGGTAGACAAAAATGCTGGAGAAACTCAGTGGGTGAGGCAGCATCTATGCAGCGAAGGAAATAGGCAATGTTTCGGGTCAAGAACCTTCTTCAGACTTCGTAATTCTTAGTAATGTAAATGCACCATTTAGTTTGACTTCAATTTTCATGATGGAAATTGAAGTCGAACTAAATGTTGTATTCAATTCACTATTCCATGTTGAAATTGATGTGATGTGAAGTTGTTCGGTCAGGAGGACCATTAAAGGTGCACTGCACACACTAACACAGTCCAACAGTAACAGGCAATCAAATCAACACACAAAACATTTTCTAAAAAAAGGTTTTATTTACTGCGAAAACTTACAGTGTTTTATAATTAATCGTTTTTTATTGGAGGGAAGAAAATAAATAAATAAATTCACGGTACATCTGATGTATGGCATTACATTTTCCTCCATTTTGTTTTTTATAAATAATAATAATAATAATAATAATAATAATAATATAAACAAAATAACCCTAACCCACCCTCCCTAAACACCCCTTGGCAGCTTATTTTTTCACAATCCAAATATATCACAAAATCAAGTGCACTTTTTAACAATAATAAAGTAACAAAACAGAATAAAGGCGGATCCCCACTTACTGTCAAGTGCCCTCAGTCAATAGGTAGCTCCTTTAGACTCTCAAAGTATGATAAAAAGGGTTCCCATTTCAAATAAAACTTTTTCAATGTGAATTTAATCTTTTCTAGCCTTAAAAAAAAACATGATGTTTTCCAGCCAAGCAGCGGCAGATGGAGGAGTGGTAGATTTCCAGACCGGCAAGATTCTCCTACGGGCCAAAAGTGATGTAAATGTAATGAGATCAGACTGGGTTGTATTTAAACCCAAGGTTTTATCTGTTACACCAAATACAGCTACAAGCGGGCAAGGTCTCACTGTCATCCCAAGGACTTCACTGATGGTTTTAAAAACCACTGCCCAGTAGTTAACAAGTTTGGGGCAAGACCAGAATGCATGAGCTAGATTGGCTGGAGAGAACGAGCACCTGTCACAGCCAGCGTCCGTCCCTGGATATATGTTAGCAAGCCTGGCTTTGCTTAAATGAGCCCTGTGTAAAACTTTAAATTGTATGAGCCCCAATCTAGCACATGATGACGAGGAGTGGACTTTTTTCAGCGCTTCTGTCCAGCATTCCTCAGACAGATCCATACCAAGGTCATCCTCCCACCTAGCTTTAACTTTGTTCAGGTTTTGATCTCCTAAATACATCAATTGAGAATATACTGCAGAGATCAGTCCTTTATTTGCAAAGGTAAGAGTGAGTTTATCCAACACTGGAAGGAAAAGAAGGAAATGTTTTCATGACAAAGTGGCAAACCTGAAGATATTTAAAGAAATGATTATGTGGGAGGCCATGTTTTTTGTGTAGGTTGTCGAAACTATCAAATATGTTGTTAGTGTATAAATCCTTAATGCACATAAGACCATTCAAACCCCACTGTCGAAAGGTTGAGTCAAGTGTAGAGGGGGGGAATAATACAGTGTTTTATTTGCAGTTTTTGCATGCTCCTTCATAAACGTTTTACATAACATTTTACAACTGTACAACTTGATTATTAAAACCAGGACAACTTCAATTCTTGATTTAAAAAAATGTATACAACAATGACCCCATTCCACCCACTCATTACTCTTGACTCAACCAAAATTATTTCTGAAATATTGGTCATAGATTTGGTGCAAAAAAGCTCCAAAATAAGGCTCAGAATGCACCAGAGAGCATCTAAAACCCCAGAGCTTCCAAGGCCCTTAAGCGGGCCCTGGAACCCGGACGCAAGGGGCTTCCCACTTGTGATGTGGGCTGCGCGCACTTATTTCACATAAAATTTGCGTAATCCTGTCATGCCACCCCCTTTTTGAAAATCTTTATACGGGCCTGGGCAGCATCTATGGAGAGAAGGAATAGGCGACGTTTCGGGTCGAGACCCTTCTTCAGACCAAAGATCATAGAGCGGAGTATGATGGTCCACTCCTACAAAATCCAATGGACTGACGTGTAGTACGCAATGGAGCGGAAACTCCGCTGTTTTAGTAAACCCGACCCAACTTCAGTTATGCCTCTTGCAGTGTAATCAGCATTGCAGGGGAACAGTTTGTGTGTGTAGCTCATCTACCAAATTCTTAATTTTATTAATTTTATATTGAAATGTTTTTTTAAATGTTCTTTTTAAATGGCTCATGTCCTGTGTTTGAATTGATTTTTGTATTAAAATTTGCACTCTGTAATTCATCTAATCCCATTGACAGTATTTTGTATGCTCAAAGTAAAATAAGGAAGACTAGGCAGGAATATCAAAATTATCACCTGCAGCTGAAAAAAAGATGATTTGTGTGGTACAGTATTTGGTCAAATAATAGCAATATGAATATTCCAGTTGCTCTTCTTTTGGAGTGTTCCTTAATAGCCAGAGGGTGGAGTGAGATCTGTCTGTAATAGTGGGGTTATCTAAATGAAGTATTTAACAAACTAAAATTTGTTTTGAGCAAGATTAACAAATGATGTATAACTTTATTTTATTCAGCGACCATACAACTTATTTGATTGTGTTAGAAAGAACTGCAGATGCTGGTTTAAATCAAAGGTAGACACAAAAAGCTGGAGCAGGACTAATGAAGGGTCTCGACCCAAAACGCCACCCATTCCTACACTCCAGAGATGTTGCGTGTCCAGTTGAGTTACTCCTAACTTATTGGATTGATCAATTCTAAATTGCAACCATATACAAGTGTTGAGTGAGAATTTGGAATAGTTAAACGTTACCATCTTCACAGCTCCAATTTCAGAACGTTGCCATTTGCTATGTCCTTTTGCTTTTTGTCAAGGTGCTATAAATTTGGCAACTGATGTGAAAGGGTGAGGGATTAGCTGTTTTAGCCATTGTATTTCTCACCCTTTCAATAAATTACACACATATATACACACATATATAAATGTGATATAGATGTATATAATTATATAACACATACATATATATTTCTCGTTTCTTATATATATAAACACATATATTCATTATATATATATGATGCATATAAATACATATGTAAATATATAACACACACACATATATATTTCTCTTGTTTCTTTCTTGAGGTCTCTAATTATTTGTTGAGCATCCTTTTTCTTTCTTTCTTTCATCCATTTAAATCCCTCTCTCTCTCCCCTATGAAATCCTAATATTGTGAATAAAATATCAATGAACACAAAGGCTGGCGTGACAGGATCAAGGGTTTAGTTTAGTCCAGGGGTCGGCAACCTTTATTTTTTATTGGGCCCAGGACCTTCCAGGATTAGCTGCAGTTCCCAGGTCGCCTGCGAGCCCCTGATCTAGCTGCAGTTCCGCTGTCCGGTCCTGGCGGCCGCTAGCAGCCACCCGAGCTACTGAGTGAGTTGCTGGCATGATCCCCTGATCCCAACCTTCTCAACGCTCCTGCCCTCCCCACAACTTTACCCCTGGCGGCCTAGCCGTGCTAGATTCCCCACATGTTGTAGAAGGAACATAGGCACAATTTGGCTTTTTATTGTGATTTATGGATTATGCACCAACCCACTCAATTTTAAATAATGTAACATCGAAATTCATAAACAAGTATAACACTTTTTATTTCGGTCATTCATGGTAAGATTTACATAGTTGACATTGTTTTGTGTGCGAGATATACAGGGTTGCAGTGTTTCGCATATCAGCTAACCAATGACGGCAGTTCTTTGACAAGTACTCCGTAGTTCGGTGTAGGAGATCTTGTCGACGAGTATTCTGGTCGACATCTGAAATTACAGAAAATATCATATAGGATTAATTTATAAGAACAATCTTATTATAAGATTGACATAAGAATATCTTATAGGATTAACATAAGAACAAATTTGATTATAACTACATACCTGCAGAATGGATGACACTTAAATGCAAAGATTGTTTTCAGGGGTGGGGAGAGACATGTATATTGAAGACGCATTTTTCCTCTAATATGTCAATTTATCTTAAATGTAGTTTATAAAATCTTCTTACACTAGCATGCATGCCTTATAACAAGAACAAACCCTAAAATGTACAGCAAGTGCATACATCCTAGTAGGAGGTGGGGCAGGTTGACAGAGCAATTAATAAAGCAAATAGGATGCTGGATTTTTGGCTATATTAAGGGGAAATGGCATGATATTGTCTAGGACAGCTTAATTTGGGGGCTGAGCTCAATGTACAATTCCAACGGCGGAAGTCAATAATATTCGGGCCACCTTAGGTGGCAACGAGAATTTAAGGTATCCCATTTTTGATACCTTAAAATCACTCTTTTTTTAAAATTATAATTCACTGTTATATGGTTTACTTAATAATAGTATTCTGTTTTTTCTATGTATTTTTCAACGCACTTCTTTTTTCTTCCTATGGAGGTTCAATAGACGGAGGAGATGTAAAATAACGTTAATAGGGGACGGTTACCCCACACCCAAAACCTCAAGGTATTTAACCACACCACATGAAATAAAACTAGCAAAATTAATTAAGAATGCAAGACATTAGGGGAAAAAGGAATGGAGGAATCACATTTTGTAGTTGGAACATTAGGGGTGCGAACGATCCAATTAAAAGGGGTAAGATTATGGCTCAATTAAAATCTTTAATGGTGGATATTGCGTTTTTACAAGAAATGCATGTGAAATTACAAACACAGATGAGACTAAAAGCAAATTGGATAAGCCAGACTTATTATTCGTCATTTACTTCTAAAGCTAGAGGTACGGCTATTATTATTCGGAAAGGTATATAATTTATATCAAAGAACACTATATCTGATAAGGAAGGAAGGTACAATATAGTGGCAGGAGAAATTTATTCTACACCACTGACTCTGATAAATATTTATGCACCAAATTTTGATAAACCCCAATTTTTTAAGAAAATCAAGGATATAATAGATGAGTATAATTACCAAAATGTAATATTAGGGGGCGATTTTAATTGTGTTATAGATACATATTTAGATAAATCAATAAAAGTAAGGAAGAGTAAGGTTAAATCTAAAACTAGTGAATTTTTAAACATATATATATAAAACACTAATATAACAGACGTATGGAGAATAGTCAACCCTACGGGAAGGGAATACTCATTTTACTCAGCGGTACATACAACTTATTCGAGAATTGATTATTTTTTAGTGGACACAAAATTAATTCCTTACACAATTAACCCTAAATATCACAATAGTATTATTTCTGATCACTCACCATTGACCTTTACTTTAAAACTAGAGGGAACGCCAGGTATAAAATCGTTTTGGCGTTTTAATACACAGTTAATTAATAATTCACAAGGTTATGAATATTTAAAACAACAAATGAAATTATTTTTTGATACAAATGAGACACCAGGCATTTCACCATCTTTATTATGGGAAACTTTTAAGGCATTTATACGTGGAGTTATAATCTCATGTCAAAGTTACCAAGATAAAAAGAACTCCATAGAACAAGAGACTTTAGAAAAGGAAATTAAAATATTAGAATTAGATAACGCAAAAGACCCAACTATAGATAAACATAATAAGATCACAATATTGAAATTTAAACTTAATCGAATATTATCGGCAAGAGTAATAAGATTATTTCAGATCACAAAACAGGCACAGTTTGAATTTGGTGATTAACCACATAAACTTCTGGCTAGTCAATTGAAGAAACAGGAGAAGGAAAAGACGATTACTAAAATCAAATCAGAGAATGGAGAACTATTAACGTTACCCCAGGATATTAATAAAAGGTTTGCCCAATTTTATCAAAACTTGTATACGTCTAAAACTAAAATAGAAGATTTTATTATAAGACTAAAATTGTAGATTTTTTAGATAATTGTAATCTGCCAAAATTGGATATTTTGGAACAAGAGGAATTAGGAGCACAGATCACAAGGGAAGAAATAAGTGAAACAATAAAAGAGCTGAAAAATGGGAAAACGCCAGGACCAGATGGTTTTAATAATGAATTCTATGAAGGTTTCCAGGAGTTAATGGTACCACGGTTATTTAAGTTATATAAATATGCCTTTACCGAAAATAAATTACCAGAAACATTAGCCGAATCCACAATTACGTTAATACCTAAAAAAGATAAGGACTTAGAAGAACCAGGCTCATATAGAGCCATATCACTCCTAAATACAGATCAGAAAATTTTAGCAAGAACTTTAGCAAGAAGATTGAGTAAATATATTAATAAATTGATAAATCCGGACCAAACGGGGTTTATACCTAAAAGACAATCATCTAACAATTTGAGACGCCTTTTTAATATAATGTATTCATACAAAAAGGAAAAGGAAGACTTGTCAGTTATATCTTTGGATGCAGAGAAAGCATTTGATCAGGTAGAATGGCAGTATTTATACAAAGTACTCCAAAAATTTAATATGGGAGAGAATTTTATCAGATGGGTTAAATTACTGTATGATAAACCAATGGCAAGAATACTAACTAATAATATATTATCTTCAAAATTTCAATTATCGAGGGGCAATAGGCAAGGCTGTGTTTTATCACCCCTGCTATTTGCACTTATGATAGAGCCGCTTCCTGAAAGGATAAGAAGGCATCCGGATATTCAGGGATATAACACTAAGGATACTATTAATAAAATATCACCATATGCAGATGATATACTTTTATATATTACAAACTCCCAAACGAGCATCCCAAATCTATTTTACTTCGGAGTCACGTGAGTGACTACGTGAAGAAGCCCGCCACGACGCATGCGTGTCATATCGCTTTCACGCTTGCGAAACGACAGGCGGGGTGGAGCGTTCCCCCGCAGCGGTAAGTTTGAAACCGCGACCTGCAGGTAAGTGATTTACTCTGCGGTAGTGTTTGTCCCCGCGCTGTTTTACACAGGGACAAAATAGTGTCCACAAGTGCTGCGAGTGAAGCTGGCTGGGGAGGACCGCGAAGTTGCGGGAGCCAGCATCAGCTGAAGGCACAAGCCCCGTAAGGGATCAGCTGTGCCGATTTCTGATTCCACGCCGGCCAGAACACCACGGCCGGGCGGGAGACTATTCAGAATGGGGCCGTCGACTTTTGACAAGTCGATAACGGCAGGAGGCGGGGTGGAACGACGTTCCCCCGTAGCGACAATTTAAACCAGGACCTGCAGGTAAGAACTGCGGTCTTTATGTGTTTTCCCATGCTGATTACAGGTGGAGAAAACAAGGTCTGCGACAAAGCTGGTGAGGGAGGACCGCGGAGCAGCGGGCAGCCAACAGCAGCCAGCGCCACTCGGTTCACCGATAGTGGGATCAGCTGTGCCCGATGTCGCCTCCGCACCGGCCAGATCCACGCGGCCGGGCGGTAAGGCTAGACACAAAAACAAACAAGGTCGTGGACTCAGAGGAGTCCGACTTTGAACAACCGCGGGCGGCCAGCGACCGAGAGCGCTGGAGCCGGATGGAGTGGTGTGTGAAGCATTTGTTCCAACGTGACAGACTCCGGGAGATGGAGTTGGGTCACTGTGATAAACCCACAGCAGTACCTCTTGAAGGGCTGCACAGTGCTTCTACCTCATCAGAGGGGAGCACTGCGGGTCAGTTCTGGGCTGACCTGGAAGAGGGGCCCGCAGAAGGAGAGACAAGTGTGCAAGGGGTGCAGGAACGAGAGAGCCTACTGGACTAATAAAAGGGACTCCAACAAAAACCCACTACAGCCAAAGACAGCACCCCTATGCACCCACCAGCAGAACAAGAATGACTGGTGAAAGCTCGAAGGCCCGGTACTCAAAACATGAGTCTTTTTTAGGCCAGGGCCCAGGTCGGCCTTCTTGGAAGATGTGCGGGCCTCCAACGCCAACCAAACCGAAAATCCAGACACCAGCGCAACAACAGCAGCGAAGAACCTACAAAAAGAAGTAAACCTGCCACTGGTAACTATGGAGGTAGGTGGGTCTGGTTCCCTACAAAATACAGGGAGCATGGAGGTTGGGGGGAGATTACACTCTTTTCTGAATGCATGGAGCATGTTAACAACCGATACTTACATCTTAAGCAGTATCCAGGGATATACAATAGAGTTTATACCCAAGTACAACCCTCCAGTTCAACATATACCGAACCGAATGTTCGTGCTCTCTGAAAAAGAAAAATCAAAAGCGCAAGCTGAACTGGAGCGGCTTTACGTTAAAGGTGTAATTGAGAAAACTCAACACGAACCATTAGAATTTGTGTCCAATATATTTACCAAAAACAAAAAAGATGGTGGTTGTCGCATCATCATAGATCTGACAAAATTGAATATATTTGTACAATATATTCACTTCAAAATGGAAACCTTTGTTACTGCTAAACAATTAATTTTCAAATGTTCCTTCATGTCCAGCATCGATTTAAAAGATGCTTACTATTCAGTGCCTATACGAGGTGACCACAGATGTTACTTAAAATTCAACTGGATGGGACAACACTGGCAGTATAAAGCACTGCCAAATGGTTTATCATCAGCCCCAGGCTGTTCACAAAAATTTTGAAACCAGCCCTAGCGTTTCTACGGAAACGTAAACACATGGTCATGGCATATTTATATGACATACTCATTGTGGGCAAAACATTGGAATTGGCCAAACAAACTTTAACAGCCACAAAACAGTTATTTGAAAAACTGGGATTTATTATCCATCCAGTTAAATCTAAACTAACGCCTTCCACTACTATGGACTATTTGGGGTTCACCATTGACTCAGTTCACATGTCGGTGACTCTGCCTAAGGGAAAGGCTAGATATTTAATAGAGGCTTGCAATAACCTCATTGACATCGGCAAACCATCCATCAGATTGGTAGCAAAAGTAATTGGCAAAATGGTGGCTGCCTTTCCAGCCACACAATTTGGACCTCTACATTACCAAAACTTACAGAGAGCAAAAATACAAGCACTCTAAATTAATGCAGGTCACTTTGACAGACCTATGAAACTACCAATCAAAGCTAAAATGGAACTAAAATGGTGGATAGATAACATCTGGCTTTGTTCCAATCCAATCATTGTCAGTAACCCTTCCATGGTACTACAAACTGATGCCAGTGCACTTGGGTGGGGAGCCACCAATACCATCACCAGCTGTGGAGGTAGATGGACTGCTCAGGAGGCATCATTATTACTCACACTGGGCATAAACTACCTGGAAATGTTGGGTGCATTCCATGGCCTAAAGTCATATTGTACTGGGTCATATCACCAGCATGTTAGACTACAGATAGACAATACCACCGTGGTAGCATACATTAACCACATGGGTGGAAACAAATCGACATCATGTGACAATCTGGCTAATACAATTTGGCAATGGTGTATCCAGAGAGATATTTGGATATCAGCCACTTACCTACCAGGAAGACTAAATTTAGTGGCAGACACCAGGTCACACAAATTTAATGAAAACACCGAATGGATGTTGAATAAAAAAGTATTTGCTGATATTACAGCAAAATATGGAACACCAGATATCGATCTATTCGCATCCAGACTTAACCACCAGTTATCAAATTATGTTTCATGGGAACCAGACCCTGGGGCAGCAGCGACAGATGCATTTTCGCTGCATTGGGGGAAATTGTTTATTTACGCATTCCCTCCTTTCTGCCTCATCAGTCGGGTATTAAGGAAAATACAACAAGACTCTGCGTCTGGTATTTTGGTAGTACCCGATTGGCCTACTCAACCATGGTTCCCAGTGGTATTAAACATGGTATTAGAACCATGTATCGCCATCCCACATAGACCAGATTTATTGCTACATCCCGTAACAAGGGATTGCCACCCATGCCATAAACATTTGAACTTATTAATTTGTAGAGTTTAAAAACACCTCTACTACAACTGGGACTGACGGACCGAACAGTGAACATGATCTCGGCGGCCCAAAGACAGTCAACCAAAAAACAGTATCTGGTCTATATCAGGAAGTGGGAGATGTACTGCCATAAAAACAACATCACCTACAGAGACATGAACATCCCGTCTGTTCTGGAATATCTGGCAGGCCTCCACTATGATGAGGGGCTCAGTTACAGTGCCATCAACTGCGCCAGAAGTGCCCTATCGACTTACCTATGGCAGGGGACAGAGCGTTACACTGTTGGGACTCACCCACTGGTAACAAAACTTATGAGGGGAATTTTTAATACTAATCCCCCAAGAACCAGGTACTCCCAAATATGGGATGTAAGTATTGTCCTGAAGATGCTCAGGAATTGGTCTCCAGCAACAGCTCTGTCCCTACACAGACTGACATTAAAAACAGTCATGCTAATGGCATTGGTCACGGCACAGAGGGTACAGTCACTGCATAAACTAAGACTGGACAACATGACTTCCTCAACAGAAAATATTACGTTTCATATCTATGAGTTAGTAAAGCAGAACAGACAGGGATCAGCAGGCCTCAATATACAATTTAGGTCATACCCAACAGATGACCGTCTGTGTATAGTAAGACATCTGTTGTTATACATGGAGAAAACGGAAATCCTAAGAGGCAATGAGAAGGCACTTTTTGGTCAGCCACAAGCAACCACACAAAAGAGTGACGGTCCAGACCATCTCAAGATGGCTGAAACAGGTGCTAACACAGGCTGGGGTGGATACTAATATTTTAAAATCTCATTCCACCAGGGCTGCAGCTATATCAGCAGCGATACAGTTGGATGTACCAATGGACCAAATCCTCAAGGCAGCAGGATGGTCTGGGGAAAAAACATTCCAATTATTTTACAACAAACCAGTAATGAAACCTGGAACGTTTGCAGAAACAATTTTAAGTTCTGTAAATTAATTTAAACCCATAAAAAGGGGTTATAATTTTGTGTTAATAAATTTTATGATTTCAATGTCGAATTCATGTCCAAATTATGTTAACACAATTCCTCCTACAGTCATCAAGGCAGACGTGATGCATGGACTCGTTTCCACGGCTCCGCTCCCACCCTTGATCATATACTCAACTGGTATCTCTTCTCTAATCTTACTATGTTTAGTCATTACAGTTATCTGTGATTTCACACAGCTGCTTTGAAGAATGACACGCATGCGACGTGGGGGGCTTCTTCACGTAATCCCTCATCGCAACTCCTCATAAAATACAGATCAAACTTCAAACTTTTAAGTTCTCGTTTAATCTTACTATTATATCTAATTGAGGAATTTGGCTCTTTCTCCGGTTGTAGAATAAATTGGAATAAAAGTGAAATTATGTCATTAAAACCCCAGAAAGCGAATCACCTATTAAAATTTCCATTTAAAATCGCAACAGAAAAATTTAAGTATTTGGGTATTCAAGTTACTAGAAGATATAAATCATTATTTAATGCTAATTTTATACCATTATTAAATACATTTGATTCACTGATTAAATTTTGGAGAACGCTCCCACTGTCACTAATCGGCAGAATAAACGCTATAAAAATGATAGCGCTATCACAAATAATATATTTATTCTAATCTATACCGATATATATACCAAAACACTTTTTTTTTAATTACTCAAATATTTTTTATCTTATTTGGGATTATAAAGCACATAGAATTAAAAGAAATCACTTGTGCAAACCCAAAGAGGTGGGGGGGGGGGGGTTTGCATTACCTAATTTTCTATACTATTATTGGGCAGTACATATTAAAAATATAATTTATTGGTTGGACAGTTCTGCTCAACAGTTGGAATGGATAAGAATGGAGAAAGAGGATTGCGCCCCCTACGATCTAGGAGCGATCATTTTTCCCCAATAAAGCTGAATAATATGTTATATAAGAAGAATCCAATTATACAAAATACAATACGAATCTGGAAACAAATAAAATTAACTTTAAAATTAAGAAATTTATCAGTGTTAACACCAATAGTGAATAACCCAGTATTTAAACCATCTGGTATGGATAAAACATATAAACAATGGGAAAAAGTGGGAATTAAAAAGGTAGGTGATTTGTATGAATTGGGAAATTTATTATCATTTCAACAACTAAAATCAAAATTTAAATTGAATAACAATCAATATTTTAAATACCTACAGGTATGTGACTTTATGAAGAAATATATACCAAGATTCCAAAGTATAATTTTAGACCCACTGGAAGAAGTAATGAATATCAATGCGGAGTCAACAAAATTAATATCATACTTGTATAACAGTATTTTAAATATAGAATTACCATCAACAGAGGCAATTAGAGAAGACTGGGAAAAATAATTAATGATAAAAATCTCAAAAGAAACATGGGAAAAATATTTGATACATATACATAAATGTTCGATCAATGCTAGACATAACTTAATTCAATTTAAAATATTACATAGATTATATTATTCCAAAACTAGGTTGAATAAATTTTATCCAAATATTTCTCCCATTTGTGATAAATGTCTTTCTCAAAATGCCAATATTACGCACTCATTTGTCTCTTGTTCAAAACTTTATAAATTTTGGTGTGATATATTTGATATATTCTCAAAGCTATTTTAAGACAAAAATGGAACCTAACACTGAAATGATTATATTTGGAGTAAGTGGAGATGGGAACAAATTAAATACACACCAAAACTAATTTCTCAATTATGGGTTAATAACAGCAAACAAACTTATACTTAAATTTTGGAAAAATGCTAATATACCAACATTTAAAATGTGGATCAGTAATATGCTGGACACAGCACATTTGGAAGAAATGAGACTCCTCCTAATAGACAAACAAGACCTATTCTTAAGGAGTTGGTCCCCATTTATTGATTTCTTGGATTCATGTGGTGACATAGTATCATGAAAACCAACAGTTTCAGGTATGGGTGAAAGATGATTTAGAATATTTGAAAAAACCCCATCTCACTGTGACAATGGAATAATCTCTCTCCTGCTTTCCTTCTTCACTTATTCCTTCTCTTTCACTTTTTCTTTATTGGTTTTTCACCCACGCTCACTAATCTATTCTTCACTTTTCACAACCTCTTTTTCTTCTCTCCTTTTTCACTTCTCTCTTTAAAAAAAAAGGGAAGTTGTACAGAGAATGTAATATGTTAACATCGTTTTTGTACCAATGCATTGTACTCACTTCTAATAAATAAAATATATATTTTTTAAAACAGACACTAATATAAAAATAAAAATATGATGTTGGGATCATAGGAATAGAATTGTACATATGTTATATGTATATGGTTACAATCATCATACATTGGGAAGGAAATTAAGGCTGTAATGTGTGCTCCTCGTGGCATGTCGTTGTTCTCTTAGATATGGGAACTGCACGTGCAACAGAGTCTAGATCAAAGTTCATAGTCCCTTCGTGGATCTTGGAATCTTGGAAACTTTATTGTCATTCAGACCTTTCGGTCTGAACGAAATTTTGTTGCCTTGCAGTCATACATATAATAAGATAACAAAACACAGAATAAACACAAATTTAACATCCACCACAGTGAGTTTACCAGACACCTCCTCACTGTGATGGAAGGCAAAAATCTTAACATAGAAACATAGAAATTAGGTGCAGGAGTAGGCCATTCGGCCCTTCGATCATGGCTGATCATCCAACTCGGTATCCCGTACCTGCCTTCTCTCCATACCCCCTGATCCCCTTAGCCACAAGGGCCACATCTAACCCTCTTAAATATAGCTTGGGAAGGAAATATTCCTTCAACAAAAGAGTCTTTGTCTCTTCCCTCCTTGTTCTCCCTCTGCGCTGAGGCGATCCAGGCCTCCAGACCGGGTGATAGTAAGTAAGTCTCGCGGCTCAACCGTGCTCCGCGAACGGGCTGGTTCAATCTCCGCGGCCCGGGGAAGTCGAAGCTGCCGCCCCCCAGTCCAGCGGACGAAGCTGTTGCCGTGGGAGCTCCGGAAAAACAGGTCACCAACCTGTGACCTGCGAGCTCCCGACGATGTCATCTACTGGGCCCGCGGCCAAACCTCCGAAGTCGGGTCGCCGCCGCCGGAACGCCACCACAACCCCGAGTCGGGCCACCACCGGAACGCCAGAACCCTCCACAGCCCCGAAGTCGGCCAGCCTCGCGCTGGTAAGTCCTGGCTGGCTCTGCCTCTGGAGCCTTGAGGTCGGTCGCAGTTGGAGGCTGCCAGCTCCGCCATTAGCCCTCAGCGCAGATGAAGACGGGAGATACGGGGCAAAAACAGGAAAGCAGACTATTATCTAAATGGTGGCCGATTGGGAAAGGGGGAGATGCAGCGAGACCTGGGTGTCATGGTACACCAGTCATTGAAGGTAGGCATGCAGGTGCAGCAGGCAGTAAAGAAAGCGAATGGTATGTTAGCTTTCATTGCAAAAGGATTTGAGTATAGGAGCAGAGAGGTTCTACTGCAGTTGTACAGGGTCTTGGTGAGACCACACCTGGAGTATTGTGTACAGTTTTGGTCTCCAAATCTGAGGAAGGACATTATTGCCATAGAGGGAGTGCAGAGACGGTTCACCAGACTGATTCCTGGGATGTCAGGACTGTCTTATGAAGAAAGACTGGATAGACTTGGTTTATACTCTCTAGAATTTAGAAGATTGAGAGGGGATCTTATAGAAACTTACAAAATTCTTAAGGGGTTGGACAGGCTAGATGCAGGAAGATTGTTCCCGATGTTAGGGAAGTCCAGGACAAGGGGTCACAGCTGAAGGATAAAGGGGAAATCCTTTAAAACCGAGATGAGAAGAACTTTTTTCACGCAGAGAGTGGTGAATCTCTGGAACTCTCTGCCACAGAGGGTAGTTGAGGCCACTTCATTGGCTATATTTAAGAGGGAGTTAGATGTGGCCCTTGTGGCTAAGGGGATCAGGGGGTATGGAGAGAAGGCAGGTACGGGATACTGAGTTGGATGATCAGCCATGATCATATTGAATGGCGGTGCAGGCTCGAAGGGCCGAATGGCCTACTCCTGTACCTAATTTCTATGTTTCTATGTTTCTATACAACAAGAAAAGTAGCATCCCCCCGAAGGAAGAGACTAAAATACGTTTCACCCACCCCCCCACACATACACAACCTAATAACTCAAATTAACAAGCTACGATCTTTGGTCTAGATGTTCAGCTAAATTTGTATGAGAGGCTGAAAGAAATTATATTATTTAGCCTGCCCGGTCTCTCCCACTTGATAGCTCAGATAGTCGATCCTGGCAACAACTCAACTAACTGAGCTACAGGGAGAGATCGGGCAGCTAAATAATACTTTCACTACACGACAGAAAGTAATACAATTTTTCTCACCTTTCGTTTTTAGTGGGGAACCTGATGAAAGACAGGTCGGGTCGCCTACATTGGCGATTCGAGCAAATTATAGCTCCGCTTGTAGGTGTGGATGCCATGACGGAAGCCGGTTACGGAAATGGAGCTGCAGATTACCCATGACCTACTATGGCTCTTTCGCTGAGTGGACTATCTTGCTCGGCTCTATGATTTTTGCTTCAGACTGATGTCGGGGAGGGGGGGATAGAGAAAGGAAGTAGGCGGAGACACTAGGACTTGGAGAGAACTGGGAAGGGGGAGGGGAAGGAGGAGAAAGCAAGGGCTGACTAAAATTAGAGAAGTCAACGTTCATACTGCTGGGGTGTAAACTACCCAAACAAAATATGAGGTGCAGTTCCTCCAATTTGCGCTGGGCCTCACTCTGGCAATGGTGGAGGCCCAGGACAGAAAGGTCAGATTGGGAAAGCAGAAGAGGGAGGAGATGGGAAAATGTGGCCAGTAGTGGGATCCCGTTGGAGGTGGCAAAAATGTCGGAGGATTATATGTTGTATGCGACAGCTGATGGGGTGGAAGGTGAGGACAAGGGGGACTCTGTCCTTGTTATGAACAGGGGAAGGGGGAGTAAGAAAGGAGCTGTGGGATATAGAGGAGATCCTGGTGAGAACTTCATCTATAATGGAAGAGGGGAACTCCCGTTCCCTGAAGAATGAGAACATCTCCGATGCCCTAGTTCGTCCCTTCCCACCCAAACCTCCCCCTCCCGGTACTTTCCACTACAACCGCAGGAAATGCAACACTTGTCCCTGTACCTCCCCCCTCGGCTCCATCCAAGGACCCAATCAGTCTTTCCAGGTGAGGCAGAGGTTCACCTGCACCTCCTCCAACCTCATCTACTGCATCCACTGTTCTAGGTGCCAACTTCTCTATCTCGGCGAGACCAAGTGCAGGCTCGGCGATCGCATCGCATCGCTGAACACTTCCGCTCAGTCCATGTTAACCAACCAGATCGTCCGGTTGCTCAGCACTTCCCCTCCCATTCCCAATCTGACCTTATAGAAACTTACAACATTCTTAAGGGGTTGGACAGGCTAGACGCAGGAAGATTGTTCCCGATGTTGGGGAAGTCCAGGACAAGGGGTCACAGATTAAGGATAAAGGTGAAATCCTTTAGGACCGAGATGAGAAAAACATTTTTCACACAGAGAGTGGTGAATCTCTGGAACTCTCTGGCACAGAGGGTAGTTGAGGCCAGTTAATTGGCTATATTTAAGAGGGAGTTAGATGTGGCCCATGTGGCTAAAGGGATCAGAGGGTATGGAGAGAAGGCAGGTACAGGGTACTGAGTTGGATGATCAGCCATGATCATATTGAATGGCGGTGCAGGCTCGAAGGGCCGAATGGCCTGCACCTGCACCTATTTTCTATGTTTCTATGTTTCTGTCCAGGGCCTGTGAGGCCCAGCGCAAATTAGTGGAACTGCACCTCATATTTCGCTTGGGTAGTTTGCACCCCAGCGGTAAGAACGTTGACTTCTCTAATTTTAGAATGGCCTTGCTTTCTCCCTCCTTCCCCTCCCCTTCCCACCTATCCCTCAAATCCTACTGGCTCCGCCAACTTATTTTCTCTTTCTGCCATCCCCCCCCCCCCCGCTGCAGATGCTGCCTCACCCGCTGAGTTTATCCAGCATTTTCTGTCTACATATGATGTCACAGTGTCTGTATATTCATAGAGGCTTGTGGTTGCTTCCCTGCACGCATTCCAATCAGTGCAGTCAAAGCAAGACTGTAGGTCATCAATGCCCTCGCTTGTCCACTTTTTCATTGTTCTGACCACAGGCTTAGCAGATTTTAGTTTCTCACTGTAGGTTGGTATATTGTGAACTGCACAATGATCAGAGATTGTTTTTTAAATTTTGCGAAAGTCCGTGCCCAGCTACTTCCTCTGGCAGCTCGTTCAATACACCTACCGCCCTTTGTGTAAAATAGTAACCCTTCAGATTCCTATTAAATCTTTCACCTCTCACCTTAAACCCATGTCCTCTGGTTCTCAACTCCCCTACGCTGGGCAAAAGACTCCTTGAGTTTAACCAATCTATTCCTCTCATGATTTTGTACACCTCCTGCACTGCAAGTAATAAAGCCTTAGCCTACTCAACCTCTTCCTATGGCTCAGTCCCTCGAATCCTGGCAACATCCTGGCAAATCTTCTCTGAACTCTTTCATAAGTTCATAAGTTCTCGAAGCAGAATTAGGCCATTCGACCCATCAAGTCTACTCCGCCATTAAATCATGGCTAGTCTATCTTTCCCTCTCAACCCCATACTCCTGCTTTTTCCCATATCCCCTGATAAATTTCACACCTGATATCTTTCCTATAACACAGCGCCAAAAACTGGACACAATACTCTAAATGTGGCCTAGCCAATGACTTATATGACTGCAATATAACCTCCCAACTTCTATACTCAATACCCTGACTGATGAAGACCAATGTGCCAAAATCCTTTTAGACCACCCTATCCCCTACAGTCAGGCAGCATCTCTGGAGAACATAAATAGTGATGTTTCAGGGTGAGACTCTTCTTCAGACTGAAGCATTAGTCCTGTGTGACTGGGCCTTTAAGGGAGATTAATTCTTTTTGAAGGGTCTTGACCTGAAACGTCACCCATTCCTTCTCCCCAGAGATGCTGCCTGACCTGCTGCGTTACTCCTGCATTTTGTGTCTATCTTCAATTTTAACCAGCATCTGCAGTTCTTTCCTACACATTAATTCTTTCAATGTTAGTCATCATTTGTTTACTGTCACACCTTTTAACATTGTTTCCTAAGCTGCCGTAACCAGCATGTACCTCATGACTTCATTATTCATTTTGTTTGAATTTCAGACTCATTTTTCATACTGAACTAAATTACATTTTGTCAACACTGGGCTTGTACTCGTTGGAGTTTAGAAAGATCATTGAAACATACCAAATAGTGAAAGGCTTGAATAGAGTGGAATTGGAGAAGATGTTTCCACTAGAGGGAGAGTCTAGGACTAGAGGGCACACTCAGAATTGAAGGTCGTACCTTTTGAAAGATGAGGGGGAATTTCTTAGTCACAGGGTGATGAATCTGTGGAATTCTTTGGCACTGCTGTGGAGGCCGTCAATGGATATTTTTAAGGTGGAGATTGATAAATTCTTGATTAGTACAGGAACAGGAGTTATGGGGAGAAGGCAGGAGAATGGGGTTTGGAGGGAGAGATAGATCCGCCATGATTGAATGATGCTGTAGACTTGATGGGCCGAATGGCCTGATACTGCTCCTGGAACTTAAAATCTTTCGATCACATTATGATCAGTTTGCTCTAGTGGCCGTGACTCGTGGATGTGTCACATTGCAGCGGTGGATGTGCCCAAACACTGGTTGCCCTCAGAGCTGGAACCGTCCCTAACCGGGTACATATCACCGCAGTCAATCAACCCGGGTTACATATGTCTTTAACTTTCCGTTGTAGTTCAGATTCGCAGCATCTGCAGCAAGAGCTACAGAGCGACCCAGCGGTGAAAGCGGCCCTTCGGCCCACCCAGTCCGTGCCATCTTGGCGCAGTGACGTGTATGCTGAGCATCGACGAATGATGCGGCGCGTTGACACAAGGCTGTGACGCGGTACGCAAGGATGGTCCCGGCGCATTGACGCAGGGCCATGACGCGGCACGCAGGGTGGTCCCGACGCGGTGACACAGGGCCGTGACGTGACACGCAGGGTTGTCCCGGCGCGGTGACGCGGCACGCAGGATCCCGGCGCGGTGACGCGGCACGCAAGGCGATGGCGGCGCCGCAGGCGGGCGGGCCCGCTCTCTCTCCGCTCCCGGGGCCGGCGGGCGGCGCTGCCGGTGTAGCCGGTGTAGCCGCTGCCGGTGATGCCGGGGGCGGGGCGCTGATATACTCGCAGCTCCTGCAGCAGCTGGTGGGGGAGCGGCGGCAGCCGCGGCCTCTCAGCCCCCGCAGCGCTCGGCGGCTTCCCCGCGCCCGGCAAGTCGGAGGAACAGAAGATGGTGGAGCGGGCCATGGAGAGTTGCGGCTTCAAGGCGACGCTCGCCGGTGTGGGAGGTCAGGGTGCAGGGAGGGAGGCGGGGGGTCAAGGGTGAGGGGGCGGGAGGTCAGGGGTGAGGGAGCGAAGGGCCAGTGAGCGGGATGTCAGGTGTGAGGGAGCGGGGGGTCAGGGGTGAAGGGTCAGGGATATAAAGGTCGGACATGGGATGTCAGGGGTGATAGGTTGGACTGTAGAGGGTCAGGGCTGAAGGGTCGGTGAGCGCAGGTCAGGGGTGATGGGTCGGGGTGCGAGGTCAAAGATGAGGGTTCAGGATAGAGAAATGAAGGGGTCAGATCTGAGGGGTCGTGTGCAGGTTAGAAGGCAGATTAGGGTAAGAGAGCAAGACTGTGTTAAGGGTGAGCGGTTGTAGGGCCAGAGGTGAGGCGAGCAGTTGGTGGTCAGAGGTCATATTGTTTATTATCCAAACGTTGATAAATAACCATGCGGCAGAGGGGGGCAGGCAGGCCCCAGCAGAACACCCTGCATGTTCAGGACATCAGGAGGGCAAACACGGGGCTAGAGAGAATTGTGGTAGATAAGATTTTATGTACATTAGGGAAAAGAGCGAAAAGGGCCCCATGCAAACCAAAGCATCGTCTCTGTGTGCAGCTGCAGAAGGTCCACAATATTTCTCTTCTGTTTTAACCATGGAGAAACAGGTGAAGGCTAGGGAATAAGGGACAGTTAATGGAGGTGTCTTGAGGACAGTCAGTATTACGGTAAACATCCTAAGGCATATAAAGGTAGACATATCTCCCAGGCCGGATCTGATATATCCAAGGACACAGTGGGAAGCTAAAGAAATTGCGGAAGCCTAGATAAGATATATGAATCATCATTAGACAAGGTGAGATGCCAGATGACTGGGGGGTGACCAATGTGTCTCTATTTAAGAAAGGCTGCAAGGAAAAGCCTGGGAAGTATAGACTAGTAAGCCTAACATCTGTGGTAGGCAAGTTACTGGGGAGGATTCTGAGGGATACAATGTAAATACATTTAGATAGACAGGGACTAATTAGAGTTAGTGAGCATGGCTTTGTATGTGGGAGAACAAACACCATCAGAGGGGGGGGGGGGACACCACACCGGCAGCGAATTTGATTGTTTTTTGAAGAAGTAACCAAGATAATTGCATGGACGTAGACATTGTCTATATGGATTTCAGCAAGGCATCATATAAGGTCTGCATGGTAGGCTGCTCTGGAAGGTGAGAGCACTTGGGATCCAGGGAGAGATAGCAAGAGTCCAGTATAGGGAGAGTCCAGTATCGACTTCATGGAAGGAAGCAGAGGGTGATGGTGGTCTGTGACTAGTGGTGTGCCTCAGGGGTGGGTGCTGTTTGTGGTTTGTGTCAACAATTTGGGTTCACTATTTGGCAATGATTAGTAAATGTGCAAATTACACTAAAATGGGTGATATCATAGATTGCGAAGATAGTTATTAAAAATTACAGCGGGATCTTGATTAGCTGCGTAAGTGGGCTGAGAAGTGGTTAATGGAGTTTAATGCAGATAAGTGCGAGGTGTTTTGGAACATCAAACCAGAGCAGGACCTTCACAGTGAGTGGCAGGGCTCTGGGGAGTGTTGTAGAACAGAGGGAATTAGAAGTACAGGTACATAGTTCCCTGACAGTGGCATCACAGGTAGACAGCATGGTTAAATATGTTTTTCTACATAGGCCTTCATATCAGGGTGTCACGTATAGAAGATGGGATGTTATGTTACAATTGGACGTCATTTGGAGCATTGTGTTAGTTTTGGTTACGTTGGCACAGGAAGGCTGTCATTAAGCTGCAAAGTGCAGAGAAGATTAACAAGGGTGGTGTCAGGACTTGAGGGCCTGAGTAAAGGGAGAGGTTGGGCAGGCTGGGACCTGGAGGGGAGGATGAGGGATTATCTTATAGAGGTGTACAAAATCAGGATATGGTAAATGCAGTCTTTTATCCAGGTTAGAGGAATCAAGAACCAGAGAACATAGGTTTCAGGTGAAGGGGTCAACTTTTTCACACTGTGGGTATATGGAACGAGCTGCCAGAGGAGGTATTTGGGGCAGGTACTATAGCAACATATAAAAGACGTTTGGACATGTACACGGATAGGAAAGACTTTGTGATATGGGCCAAATACAAGCAAATGAGACTAGTATAGAGATGGGGCATCTTGGTTGGCATGGATAGAGTTTGGTTGAAGGGCCTGTTTCCCTGCTGGATGTTTTTGGCCACAGGCCCAGGGCCGGCATCTGTTCCCTTCCCAATTTTCCATTTTCTACTCTTCCTTCATTGGTGCTCCTCACCCTTTCCCTCAATATCCTGACTTCTCTGTTCCCCGGGCGGGTCTGGGTATCTCTGATCATTGTCTAGTTCGCCTTATTCCGACCTACAGGCAGAAGCTAAAAGCCTGTGGTCAGAACATTGAAAAGGTGGACAGGCGAGGGCATTGAGAACCTACAATCCTGCTTTGACTGCACAGATTGGAATGTGTTCAGGGAAGCAACTACAAGTCTCGATGAGTATACGGACACTGTATCATATGTTAGCTTTTGCGAGGACAGTTGCATTCCAACTAAGACCTGGACCTGGTTCAACAACAACAAGCCCTGGTTCACTGCAGAACTCAGACAGCTCCGACGGTCTAAAGAGCTGCCAAGAAAAGGTACGCTGAGAAGTTGAGGAGCAAGTTCTCAGCTAGTGACTATTCTTCAGTTTGGAAGGGCTTGCAAGAAATTACCAGCCACAAGAGGAAAGCCCCCCGCTCTTTGGAGTTTTACTGCAGGTTTGAAAATCAGAAACATAACCCTGGTACCCCGACCCCAACCAACACAGCCAGACCCCCAGTCTACAAAGAATGGACCCTGCACCCTCTCCTTCCCATTCACCACTTCACACCTACTTAGGGCAAGACTCCAGTATGAAAAGACTGGACCATTTCGCACCTCAACCAACATGTCACACCCGCTCACAGCCTGACCGCATTTTGCAAAGACTGGGCCTTTCTACACCCACCTCTCTCCAATCACCACTTCACACCCAATCACCCACACCCTCCGAGCTGCACAACATCACTTCTCCATCATCAACAATAAAAATAGAGGAGGTGGAGAGGCTTTTCAGAGTACAAAAAAGCCAGAAATCTCCAGGACCTGACAATGTCTCCCCCTCTACTCTTAAGCTCTGTGCCAAACAGCTGGCACCAGTCTATAGACATTTTTAGCCAGTCCCCGCAAACATGTACTGTCCCTGCCTGCTTCAAAGTCTCCACGATTGTCCCTGTACCCAAAAAGGCAAGGATTACTTAATGACCTGTCGCACTGACCCCTGTGGTCATGAAGACACTCGAAAGGCTTGTGTTGGCCAAGCTGAAAAATATCACAAACTCCCTGCTGGACCCTGTGCAGTTTGCATATCGGGCCAATAGATCTGTGGATGATGCAGTCAACCTGGGCCTGCGCTTCATCCTACAGCACCTGGACCGCCAGGGGGCCTGTGCGAGGATCATGTTTGTTGATTTTAGCTCTGCATTCAACACCATTGTGCCAGAGCTACTACACTCCAAACTTTCCGAGTGGACTGTGCCTGAACCCCTCTGTCGGTGGATCACCAGCTTCCTGACAGACAGGAAGCAGCATGTGAGGCTGAGAAAGCAAATCTCGGACGCGCAAACCCTCAGTATAGGAGCACCGCAAGGCTGCGTACTCTCCCCTCTCCTCTACTCTCTCTACACCAATGACTGCACCTTCACTGACACCTCTGTCAAGCTTCTCAAGTTTGCGGACGACACAACCCTGATTGGACTGATCCAGGATGGGGAAGAATCTTCCTACAGACAGGAAGTGTCACAGCTGGCGTCCTGGTGCCATCGCAACAACCTAGAGCTCAATGCTCTTAAGACAGTGGAATTGATTGTAGACTTTAGGAGAGCTCCCCCTCCCCTCACCCCACTCACCATCAACAACACCACAGTCACATCTGTGGAGTCTTTTAAGTTCCTGGAAACCATCATCTCCAAGGACCTTAAGTGGGACGCTACCATAGACTCCACAGTCAAAAAGGCCCAACAGAGGATGTACTTCCTACGGCAGCTGAGGAAGCACAATCTGCCACAGGCAACAATGGTCCAATTCTACACGGCCATCGTAGAGTCTGTTCTCACCTCCATCATGGTCTGGTTTGGCTCAGCCACCAAGCACGACACCTGGAGGCTGCAGCGAATCGGCCGATCAGCAGAGAAGGTTATTGGCTGCAACCTTCCCTACATTGATGAACTGTACACTGCAAGGGCCAGGAAGTGAGCGGGCAAGATCATCTCTGACCCCTCTCACCCTGGCCACAAAATCTTTGAATCACTTCCCTCTGGAAGGCGACTCCGGACTGTCAAAGCTGCCACATAAAAACAGTTTTTATCCACGAGTAGTTGCTCTACTCAACAGCCAAAAATCTGTAGCCTCCCTTTGATCTGGTATTTTGTTGGTTCATATGCTTGATCAATGGTGTTTTATCATTAATGTTTCATTATTATTAATGTTTAGTGTTTCCTGAGGCATTTGTAACTGTCACTGTATGTTATGTTGCTTGTGGGCGGAGCACCAAGGCAAATTCCTTGTATGTGAATACGGCCAATAAAGTTACTTACTTCTCTGTTTCCTTCAGTACTATTGTCCCAAACTGTCCCTCCCCTGCAGCCCCTTTCCCTCTCTCTACTCTTAACCTTTACTGTTTTATTCGTATGGCTGTATGGTAACTCAAATCTCACT
The DNA here is from genome assembly GCF_028641065.1 of Leucoraja erinaceus. Classification (NCBI taxonomy): domain Eukaryota; kingdom Metazoa; phylum Chordata; class Chondrichthyes; order Rajiformes; family Rajidae; genus Leucoraja; species Leucoraja erinaceus. The sequence continues at coordinate 1,763,892 of NC_073404.1, read as the reverse complement.
GTACTAATTGGTGCACGTGCAATAAATGTGACTTGAACTTGCCAGCTCTCCCTTTCCCCCCCACCATGTTCTATTCTTCCCCATTTCCCTTTTTCCTCTTCCCTCTGCCACCATCTGCCGGTGTCGTGACTCCCCTCTGACGGTCTCTGTTCCCCCTCAGGCTTGGTGCTGGGCGGTGCGTTTGGCATCTTCACAGCGGGCATCGACACCAACGTGGGCTTTGACCCCAAGGACCCTCTGAAGACACCGACGGCCAGGGAGGTTCTGAAGGACATGGGGCAGCGCGGCATGTCCTACGCCAAGAACTTCGCCATCGTCGGGGCTATGTTCTCATGCACTGAGTGCATCATCGAGTCGGTACGGTTGTGTGTGTGTGTGTGTGTGTGTGCGCACACGTGTGTGGGACTGTATTTGTGTGAGTTTGTGTGCGCCCACGTACCTGTAGCCATGTGTGTGTGTGTGGGGGTATGTATATGTGTGCGTGTGTGGGTCTGTGTGTGTTTGTGTGCGCATGTTGGTCTGTATGTGTGCGTGTATAGGTTTGTGTGTGCACGCGCGTGCATGTGGATTATCGTAGAGGATGATTTGTCCCCTGTCCTCACTGATTGGGGTCCGTTGGTCAGGAAGTCAAGAATCTAGTTGTAGAGATGAGTGAGGATACCAAGTCCCGCAGGTTTTGGTGATAAGGGCTGTCCCACTTGGCGATGACGTATAGATGCACGGTGTTTCCTCAAGTGGCGCAACATTGTTTTTGTCACCGCTGGATTTTGAAATGTTCAAAATCTTTCGGTGACCCTGAAACGTCAGTCAATGACGCCGGCTGTCGCTGAAAGAATCTGCAAGTGGGACTGGCCCTATAAGCTTGGATGGTATAATGGTATTAAAGGCAGAGCTGTAGTATATGAATAGGGGTGAATATATGTGCGAATGCGTGTGTGTGTGTGTGAGTGTCTGTGAGTGAGAGTATCTGTGTGAATGCGTGAGAGTGTCTGTGAATGCTTGCATGAGAGTGTTTACGTGTCTGTGTGTGTGAGAGTATTTGAGTGCTGCACAACTAGTATGATGGCATGGGGAAGGGGGGGACTGTTTACACGTGAGGATAGAGGCTAGCACAGCGGCTGGGGCTGAACGGTCTCCTTGGTGTGTGGGTGTTGTAACAGCTGAGGCTGAGGGTCCAGCGTGTGTGTGACTCTCTGTCCTTCCTAGTACCGTGGCAAGTCCGACTGGAAGAACAGTGTGCTAAGCGGCTGTGTGACAGGTGGCGCCATCGGCTTCCGCGGTAAGTGTGTCGTGTGTTCCCGTCCCCCCCATAGATAGCTGTTTCTCCCTCACCCTCCCCACCACCTGTAACCCCCAAACGTGTCTCCGTTACCCGGTCGTCCACCATGCTGTCTAACCTTCCTGTCTCAGTCACCCCGTCGCCTGTGACCTCCAGCTGTCTCCACCACCCGTGACCTCCGACTGTGTCTGTTTGTCCCGTCCCCCCCCTCACCCGTGCTGCCTGTAACGTGCGTTTGTGCCGGCAGCTGGTCTGAAGGCGGGGACGCTGGGCTGTGCCGGCTTCGCCGCGTTCTCTGCCGTCATCGACTACTACCTGCGCTGAGGTGGTCGGGGCCGAGCGAGGACGGGACGGGCTCCCGACCAACAACACCGACTGACGGGCGGCTGTGGACGGTAGCTGTGGGGCCGGGAGCGGGCTGGCCGGCCGGCTGTTGACGCCGAGTGTCTTGTGACCGGCACTCACTACGGAACCGGGCATCGATCGATCGAACCAAACGCCTGTATTTGTCTCTACCGACGGCATGCCATTAAAGTACTGAACTGTCCACACAGACTGGCTGTTTATTCACAGTGAGGGATCACCAACGTCGGGGCGGGCAGTGTGTGTGTGTCCTATGATGCCCTTGGTGACGGGTACAAGGTTCAAGTGAGTTTATTGTCATGTGTCCCTGATAGGACAATGAAATTCTTGCTTTACTTCAGCACAACAGAATATAGTAGGCATTGACTACAAAACAGGTCAGTGTGTCCATATCTCTATATATATATATTACTAAAACTCTGTTCTTGACCGGTCTTGGCGATCTGTGTTGCGATTTCCGAGAGAACGCCGCCACCTACGGCTGTCATTTTTGGCCACCTCGCTCAGAGCCCCCCTCCGCTGCATTTGTGCCGAGGATTTTTCCCGTCGATGAAATATGACAGAGATATTAATGATTTTACAAAATTCTCCATTCTCTCTGCTGCCCCCGCTGGCAGCAGGGGGGAGGGACTATAAAACCAGGAAGTGGTGCGCCTCAATCAGTCTCTGCAAGTGGTGTGCCTCAATCAGAGCTTTGAATGACACTGCCAAATGTCTACAGCACTGTGAGTACCCTTAATTTGGTTTGAAAATGAAAATATGGTTAGAGGTAAAAAAGCACTGCCTGCAAATGGTTGTTTGGGTTTGGGTTGAAGTAAAAAGGCACTCTTTCCCCCCCCCCCCCTCTCCTCCCCCACCCCCTCCCCCCCCCCCCCTCTCCTCTCCCCCCCCCCTCCCTCTCCTCTCCCCCCCCCTCCTCCTCCTCCCTCTCTCTCCTCCCCCCTCCTCCCTCCTCCTCCTCCTCCTCCCCCTCCTCTCCCCCCCCCCCTCCCTCTCCCCTCCCTCCCTCTCTCCCCCCCCCTCCCTCCCTCTCCCTACTCCCCCCCCCCCCTCCAACCCCCTCCTCTCTCCCCCCCCCCCCCCCTCTCTCCCCCCCTTTCCCCCCTCTCTCTCCCTCCCCCCCTCTCCCCCCTCTCCCCTCTCCTCTCCTTTCCCCCCTCTCTCTCCCCCTCTCCTCTCCCCCCCTCTCCTCTCCCCCCCCGACTCTCTCCCCCCTCTCCTCTCCCCCCTCTCCTCTCCTCCCCCCCTCTCCCTCTCCCTCTCCCCCTCCTCCTCTCCCCCTCCCCCTCCCTCTCCCCTCTCCCCCCCCTCTCCCCCCCTCCCTCTCCTCTCTCTCCTCTCTCCTCTCCCTCTCCTCCCTCCCCCCTCTTTCTCTCCCCCCTCCATCCCCTCCCCCACCGTCCCTCCCCTAAACCCCCCTCCCCTCCACACACCCCTACCCACTCCCTGCTCCCTGCCCCTCATTTCACCCCCCTCTCAGCACTCCCCTTCTCTCTCCCCCCCCTCCCTCTCCCTCCCTCTCTCCTCTCCCCTCTCTCTCCCCTCTCTCTCTCCCCTCCCCTCCCCTCCATTAGCGGGAGTGCGGGAGGGGGGGGGGGATAGTTAGTGTGTGACTGCATGCCGCCTTCCCCCACAACCGCACGCTGGGGGAACAGACTTGGTCTAGTACCATTATATAAATATATACACACATGAATAAATAAACTGATAACGTGCAAATAACAGATAATGGGTTATTAATGTTCAGAGTTTTGTTCGAGCCAAGTTTAATAACCTGATGACTGTGGGAAAGTAGCTATTCACACAGGGGGAGCTCAATGTAACATCTATACACTGTAAATAGCTCGACTGTAATCATGTATTGTCTTTCCGCTGACTGGTTAGCACACAACAAAAGCTTTTCACTGTACCTCAGTACACGTGTCGCTGTCTTACCAATGTAGCCAACAGAATCCTGGACCCATCATCACATCCACGTCATTCCCTCTCCCATCAAGCAGAGATACAAAGCTGGACAGCACACATAATTCCAGGGAATTATAAACAGTTAAGTTCACATGAGCAGTTGGGAAACTTTTGGAGAGGATACTTTGGGATAGGATTTACTCCCAATTGGAAGATAATGGGTTAATTAGGGACAGTCACCCCGTGGCTTTGTACACGGCAGGTTGTGTTTTACTAACTTGATCGTGTTTTTTGAGGAGGTGACAAAGGTGATCGACGAGGGTCGGGAGGTGGGTGACGTCTGCATGTATTTCAGTAAGGTATATGATAAAGTCCCCCATGGTAGGCTGATCCAGATGATCAAGATGCACGGCATTAATGGTGAGGTGGTTGTATGGATTCAGAACTGGCTTACTGATAGAAGACAGGGTTATGATTGAAGGTGGTTATTCAGGCTGGAGGCCTGTGACCAGTGGAGTTCTGCAGGGATATGTGCTGTTTGTGATATATCTATCCATATACTATCCCAAGTGCAGACCCGTTGGGTCTGTTCCCCCAACGTGCGGTTGTGGGGGGGGGGAGGTGGCATGCAGCATCACACACACTAACTATCCCCCCCTCCCCCCGCACTCACGCTAATTACTCCCCTTGATATAATATTAATATTATTAATTTGCTCCTTTTACCCCATAACCACCGTATCTACTGACGCATAGCCCCCAACTTGCAGTCACAGCTAGAGGGGGGGGGGGGATGAGAGTGAGGGCAGAGAGAGAAGGGGCAGAGACAAAGAGGGAGAGAAACACAGAGAGAGGGGCAAGAGGGAGAGGAGGGTGGGGAGGAGGAGAAGGGACGGGACGGTGGAGGAGGGGATGGGGAGAGAGGGGGGGAGAGGGAGGAGAGGAGGAGGGGGAGAGGAGAGAGGGAGAGAGAGCGGTAGGAGAGATGGGGGAAGAGAGGGTGTGATGAGGCGGGTGAGGTGAGGGGAGGGGGAGAGGTGGGGAGCAGGGAGGGTGGAGGGAAGGTGGTAGGGGTGTGTGGAGGGGAGGGGGGTTTAGGGGTGGGACGGTGGTGGAGGGGAGGAGGGGGAGGGGGAGAAAAAGAGGGGGGGAGGGGTGGGAAGAGGAGAGGGGGGAGGGAGTGAGGGGGTGTACTGAGAGGGAGGTGAGGGGATGGTGGCAGAAGAGAGGAGGGGGGGGAGAGGAGAGGAGGGGAGAGAGAGAGTGCCTTTTTATTTCAACCCAAACAACCATTTGCAGGCAGTGCTTTTTTACTTTAACCATATTTTCATTTTCAAACCACATTAAGGGTACTTACTCATAGTTGTGTGGACATGTGTTCAGTGTTATTCACAGCTCAGAGAAACGTGACCCTCTGCCTTCCTCCATCTTGAAGAAACTGATTGAGGCACACCAATTCCTGGTTTTATAGTCCCTCCCCCTGCTGCCAGCGGGGGCAGCAGAGAGAATGGGGAATTTTGTAAAATCATTAATATCTCTGTCATATTTCATCGACGGGAAAAATCCTCGGCACACATACGGCAGAGGGGGGCTCTGAGCGAGGTGGCCAAAAATCACGGCCGTAGGTGGTGGCGTTCTCTCGGAAATCGCAGCACAGATCGCCAAAACCGGTCAAGAACAGAGTTTTAGTAATATAGATAGATAGATATATATATGGGCGGCATGGTGGCACAGCGGTAGAGTTGCTGCCTTACAGCGCCAGGGACCCAGGTTCATGGGTAGTGGGTAAGGGGTTTATACGTTCTCCCCGTGACCTGCGTGGATTTTCTCCGAGATCTTTGGTTTCATCCTACACTCGAGTTGTGCAGGTTTGTAGGTTAATTGGCTTGGTATAAATGTAACATTGTCCCTAGTGTGTGTAGGATAGTGTTAATGTGCAGGGATTGCTGGTCAGCGCGGGCTTGGTGGGCCGAACTGCCTGTTTTTGCACTATCTCTAACTAAAACTAAATATAGACGACTTGGATGATATATTATAAATAACTTTGATGTAAACACAGCTGGTTGGGTTAGTAAGTTTGCTGGAGTCACGCACTGTGAGGAAGGCTGCCAAATTATACAGCGGGATATACAGTAGATCAGCTACCGAAATGGGTGGAGAAATGACAGATGGAGTTTAATCTGAGCAAGTGTGAGGGCGAATGTAAGGGAGGAGTACACAATTAATGGCAAGACCCTTAACACCAATGATGTGCAGAGAGATCTTGGTCTGCATGTCTATAACTCCTTGTAAGTGGAAACATAAGTCGTTACGGCGGTAAAGAAGGTGTGTGGTGTGCTTGTTTTCCTATGTTTGGGCATTGTATATAAGAGCCAGGAAGTCATGATGCAGCTCTATAGAACATCTGAAGATGGGTCTCGACTGGAAACGTCACCCATTCCATCTCTCCAGAGATGTTGCCTGTCCCGCTGAATTACTCCAACATTTTGTGTCTACCTTCTATAGGACTTTGGTTAGGCTGTATTTGGAGTACTGTGTGCAGTTTGGTTGCAGCATTACAGGAAGGATGTGGTGGCTTTGGAAAGTGTGCAGAGGAGATTTACCTGGATTAGAGGTGGTGCAGCGGTTAGTTGCTGCCTCACAATGCCAGGGACCTGGGTTCGATCCTGACTACGGGTGCTGTCTGTACCATGTTTGTACGTTCTCCCTGGGACCGTGCAAGTTTTCTCTGGGTGCTCCGGTTTCTCCAAGGATGTATAGGTTTGCAGTTAATTGGCTTTGTAAATTTGTCCCTAGCATGATGTTAGTGTGCAGGGAGATCTCTGGTGGTTGCAGGGCCACTGGGCCGAAGGGCCTGTTCCTGCACAATGTCTCTAAAGTCTAGATGATTTCAACTACTGGGAGAGTTTGGACAGACTTGGATTGTTTTCTCTAGAATGCCAGAGGTTGTGCGGAGACCTGTTAGAAGTATTTAAAATGATGAGAAGCATAAATAGTGTCAGAACCTTCTTTCACGGGATGGAAAAATCTAGAGGGCACGGTTATAAAGAGAGGGGAAAAGTTTAAAGGAGGTGTGCGCGGCAGGTCTTTTACAGAGCGAAGTGCCTGGAACTCGCTGCCGGGGGTGGTGGTGGGAGATATGCCGTGACCAAAATGGTCAATAAGGACAGCTGTAGCAAAGCGATCAACAAGGTTCCACATAGTAGGCTGCTCTGGAATGTTTGATCGCCTGGGATCGAAGGGGAGATAGCTGAATGGATAGAACATTGGCTTCATGGAAGGAAGCAGTGGGTGATGGTGGAAGGCTGCTTCTAGGACTGGAGGCCTGTGACTAGTGGTGTGCCTCAGGATTCAGTTGTCAGCCCGTTACTGTTTGTCATCTACATCAATGATTTGGATGAGAACATACAGGGCAAGATTAGCAAGTTTGCAGATTATACAAAAGTTAGTGGTTTTGCAGATAGTGAAGAAAGTTGTGAAACTTTGTCGCAAGATCTAGATCGATTGGCCAGGTGGGCGGAGGAATGGTTGATGGAATTTAATGCAGAAAAATGTGAGATGTTGCATTTTGGGAAGTCTAACATGGGCAGGACCTACACAGTGAATGGTCGGGCTCTGGGTAGTGTTGTAGAGCAGAGGGATCTAGGAGTACAGGTGTGCAGTTCCCTGAAGGTCGAGTCGCAGTTAGATAAGGTGGTCAAAAAGGGTTTTGGCACTTTGGCCCTCAGAATTTGGGAGGTCATGTTGCAGTTGTATAAGGCGTTGGTGAGACCGCATTTTGAATATTGTGTTCGGTTCTGGGCACCATGTTATAGGAAAGATATTGTCAAGCTTGAAAGGGTTCAGAGAAGATTTGCGAGGATGTTGGCAGGATTATTGGGTGTGAGCTATAAGGAGATGTTGAGTAGGCTGGGTCTCTATTCCATGGAGCGCAGGGGGATGGGGAGTGATCTTATAGAGGTATACAAAATCATGAGAGGGGTAGATGCACACAGTCTTGCCCAGAGTAGGAATCGAGGACCAGAGGTCTTAGGTTCAAGGTGAAACATAGAAACACAGAAAATAGGTGCATGAGTAGGCCATTCGGCCCTTCGAGCCGGCACCGCCATTCAATATGATCATGCCTGATCATCCAACTCAGTATCCTGTACCTGCCTTCTCTCCATACCCCCTGATCCCTTTTGCCACAAGGGCCACATCTAACTCCCTCTTAAATATAGCCAATGAACGGGCCTCAACTACCTTCTGTGGCAGAGAGTTCCAGAGACTCACAACTCTCTGCGTGAAAAATGTTTTTTTCATCTCGGTCCTAAAGGATTTCCCCTTTATCCTTAAACTGTGACCCCTTGTCCTGGACTTCCCCAACATCGGGAACAATCTTCCTGCATCTAGCCTGTCCAACCCCCTAAGAATTTTGTAAGTTTCTATAAGATCCCCCCTCAATCTTCTAAATTCTAGCGAGTACAAGCCGAGTCTATCCAGTCTTTCTTCATATGAAAGTCCTGACATCCCAGGAATCAGTCTGGTGAACCTTCTCTGTACTCCCTCGAAGGCAAGAATGTCTTTCCTCAGATTTGGAGACCAAAACTGTACACAATACTCCAGATGTGGTCTCACCAATACCCTGTACAACTGCAGTAGAACCTCCCTGCTCCTATACTCAAATCCTTTTACTATGAATGCTAACATTTTTTCACTGCCTGCTGCACCTGCATGCCTACTTTCAATGGCTGGTGTACCATGACACCCAGGTCTCGTTGCATCTCCCCCTTTCCTAATTGGCCACCGTTTATATAATGGTGAAGGGGAAAAGATTTTATGGGAATCTGAGGGGTAACTTTTTCACAAAAAAGGGTGGTGGGTGTATGGAACCAGCTGCCAGAGGAGGTAGTTGAGGCTGGGACTATCCCAACATTTAAGAAACAATTAGATAGGTACATGGAAAGGACAGGTTTGGAGGGATATGGACCAAGCGCAGGCAGGTGGGACTAGTGTAGCTGAGACATGTTGGGGGATGTGGGCGTTGGGCTGAAAGGCCTGTTTCCACACTGTATGACTGGTATTTAAGATTTTCAGGAGTTAGTTAAGAGTGTTTTATTGTCATGTCCCAGACAGAACAATTAAATCCTTATGGGCCTGTCCCACTTAGGTGATTTTTTAGGCGACTAGGCTGTTGCCACATGGTCGTGAGTCGTCTCCTCAGTCGCCCAAAGAGTCGTAGCGTCATTCTGGTCACTGCTGGATTTTCGACGTTGAAAATTTTTCAGAGATGGTCGGCGATTGTGGGTTTGACGCCACTGAGCGCAGCTTGACTTCTCCTGACGTAGGTGCTGTTGTCGTTGTCGCCAGGTCGATGTAGGTTGTCGCTGGTGCTGGCTTTGTTTTGTTTTGTTTAAGTAATGATTTTATTTCAAATTTTATGTCGAAGTGGGGTCCAGTTGCTGTTTTTTTTTTGGCGACCTGCTACGACTCTGACAGTTGCCAGCAGTCGCCTAAAAATAGCCTAAGTGGGACAGGCCCATAATTTGCAGCAGGAACAACAGAATTTGTAAACATAGTGCATTGTAAATAATATAATCAATGAGTTCAGTTAAATATATATACACACACACACACATATATATATATATATATACATACACACACATGAACATATATACATACACACACAAGTACATATACACACACATATATATATATACATACACATATACATACACTTAGTTCTGGAACAAAGATAAAGAATCAAGAGCTTACAAGCAGGGAGAGGGAAACTACAGAGGGTGCAGGGGAAGTAGGGTCCTGCTTTAACAATAGACCTGCTGGAGATGTGAAGGCCAAGAGTCAGAGTTTGAGGACCTGAAAGGTATGGGTATTGTTCACAAATGTCCATGAGAAGTGGTGAGAACAATGATTGGCATTGCCAGGCCTAGCGAGGAATCTGCATTCCTGCCTCTCCCAGTGCCACACACTGCAGTTGTTCCCCTGGGCCAGAGGGAGCGCCACCCCTGCGGGAGGGGAGGATGAGACGAGATGAAGGGTGGGTGGGGGGAAGTGAGAGGGAGGGAGGGACGGGGTTGGAAACATGAGTGGGGGGAATAAATGGATGGGGGTGGGGGCAGGGGTAGAGGGGAGAGAGAGAGGAGGGGGGCAAAGAGAGAGAGAGAGAGGGAGGGGGGGCAGAGAGAGGGAGGGGGGGGCAGAGAGAGGGAGGGGGGGCAGAGAGAGAGAGAGGGGGAGCAGAGGGACAGAGAGGGGGGGCAGAGAGAGAGAGGGGCGGCAGAGGGAGGGGGGCAGAGGGGGAGGGAGGGGGAGGGAAGGGGGCCGAGAGAGAGGGGGGGGCAGAGAGAGGGGGGGGGGTGGGGGGCAGAGAGAGGGAGGGGGGCAGGGGTGAATTCGGGCGCCAGAGAGCTGGAGTCAAACAAACAAACGTAATACAAGACGTGGTGGAGCTGGCCGTTCAACCCATCACGCCCATACTAGCGGGCAATCCCTCCTCACTCTGCAACGCCCCTGAGCGTGTGTTCCGGGTGCTGTGTGAGACCGTGGAGTGAGGAAGTGAGAGGGAGATAGAGAGAGAGGGGAGAAAGAAAGTGAAAGAAACAAAGAATTAAAGAGAGAGGGGAAGGGGGAAGGGAGAGATCAAGCGTGGGGAGAGAGAGACAGGGGAGGGAGCGGTACCTGTTGAGCGGGGCAGCGGCTCTAGGCTCCGGGCCGGGCAGCGATGTGGGACCCGGCCGAGTTTGAGGGCCACTGGCGGCGGGAGTTCCCGGACAGCGAGGCGCCGCGGATGGAGCTACGGTCGCTGGAGGAGGTGGAGGCCGAGCTGGGCCGGTGCCGGCAGCAACTACGGCGCCGCCAGGACCAGCTCGCCCAGGAGAGGTTCAAAGTAATTTACCTGGAGACGGCGCTGGGCCGCGGGCCGGGACCGGGACAGGGACAGTCGCGACCCCAGCCCCGACCCCGGCCCAAGCCCAAGCCCCAGCCCCGACCCCCGGGCGGTAAAGGAGGCGCCGGCCCCTCGGTACCCCAACAAAGTTTCGGCGCGAACACTCCAAGTATCGACCCGGAGATACAAAGCACTGGAGAAGGGGCACAAAGTATCGAACCTGAGACTCAAGGTATCGGCGCTGAGGCACAAGGCACCGACCTGCAGACACAGAGTATCGGTGCCAACACTCCGAGTATCGACCCGGCCACACAAAGTACCGGAGAAGGGGCACAAACTATCGCCGCTGGGGCACAAGGCACCGAGTCGGCGACACAAGGTATCGGAGCCGAGAAAGAAAGTATCGAGTCGGCGAATTCTCCAAGTATCGACCCGGAGACGCCAAGCATCGGCGACGAGGCACCGAGTACCGGAGACGGGCCAGCGAGCACCGGAGACCGGCCAGCGAGCACCGGAGACGGTCCACCGAGCACCGGAGACGGTCCACCGAGCACCGGAGACGGGCCACCGAGCACCGGAGACGGGCCAGCGAGCACCGGAGACGGGCCAGCGAGCACCGGAGACGGGCCAGCGAGCACCGGAGACGGGCCAGCGAGCACCGGAGACGGTCCACCGAGCACCGGAGACCGGCCAGCGAGCACCGGAGACGGGCCAGCGAGCACCGGAGACGGGCCAGCGAGCACCGGAGACCGGAGCACCGGAGACGGTCCACCGAGCACCGGAGACCGGCCACCGAGTATGGTCCCGGGGAGCCAAGGTGTCGGCGCTGGGGAGCGGGGAGCAGCTGCTGCGGGCAGGGAGGTGACCGGGCCCGGCATCCCGGGGCTGGGGCTGGAGCCGGGGCGGGAGGACGAGAGAGACAGCGAGGGAGAGGCGCAGAGCCCGCAGCTGGCGGCCCGGAGCCCGGCTCGGCCCGTGGTCTTCCCCCGCTTCAGGCCGCTGACCAAGCAGCGCGGCAGAGGCGGCGGCTCCCCGGGGCTGCGGCGGCGGCAACAACTAGTCTCTCCGTCTGTCCGCAGGTTCAGGGAGACTTCACCCAGCGACGGCAGCGACCGGGAGTACAGCTCCGACCGCGACTCCACAGGTGAGAGCTGTAGGGCTGGGTCTGTCTGTGTAACTGGGCTGGGTCTGTCTGTGTAACTGGGGTACAGTACCAGTGGGCAGGGTCTGTCTGTGTAACTGGGGTACAGTACCAGGGTGTATGTAACTGGGGTACAGTACCAGTGGGCAGGGTCTGTCTGTAACTGGGGTACAGTAGCCGTGGGCAGGGTCTATGTAACTGGGGTACAGTACCCGTGGGCAGGGTCTATGTAACTGGGGTACAGTGTCGGTGGGTGGGCAGGGTCTGGGCAGGGTCTATGTAACTGGGGTACAGTACCCGTGGGCAGGGTCTATGTAACTATGTAACTGGGGTACAGTAGCAGTGGGCTGGGTCTCTCTGTGTAACTGGGGTACAGTACCCGTGGGCGGGGTCTCTCTGTGTATCTGGGGTACAGTACCGGTGGGCAGGGTCTGTCTGTGTAACTGGGGTACAGTACCAGTGGGCAGGGTCTATGTAACTGGGGTACAGTACCCGTGGGCAGGGTCTGTCTGTAACTGGGGTACAGTACCAGTGGGCAGGGTCTATGTAACTGGGGTACAGTACCAATGGGCAGGGTCTGTCTGTAACTGGGGTACAGTACCAGTGGGCAGGGTCTATGTAACTGGGGTACAGTAGCCGTGGGCAGGGTCTATGTAACTGGGGTACAGTACCGATGGGCAGGGTCTATGTAACTGGGGTACAGTACCCGTGGGCAGGGTCTGTCGCCGTATAACACCTGGGTTTCTAGAGACATACAGCATTGAAACGGGTCTTTCGATCGACTTGCCCTTTCCGCCAAAGATTCCCCATCTACACTAGTCCCACCTGCCCGCATTTGGCCCAGATCCCTCTACACCTTTTCTATTCATGTACCCATTTGGATATCTTTTAAAAGTTGTGATAGTCCCAGCCTCAACTCCCTCCTCTGGCAGTTTGTTCCATACATCCACCGCCCTTTGAGTTTAACAAAAAAAGTAACCCCCCCAGGTTCCTATTAAAATTTTCCACCCCTCAGCTTCTACCTATGTCCTCTGGTTCTCGATTCCTCGACTACCCTGCGGAACGCACCCATCATCGGATGTCTTTAGGGTTTTGGACAATGAGAGGGAATTGCAATGAGCTGTGTTGAGTCAACTTTACTGTGTTGTTGTGAACTTTACCTTAGTTTTGAGATACAGCATGGACACAGGCCTTTCAGCCCACGCTGACCATCGATCATCGAATTCACACCAGTTCTATGTTGTCCCACTTTCACATTCACTCCCTACACAATTAACCTGCAAACTTGTACGTCTTTGGAGTGTGGGAGGAAACCAGTGCACCCGGAGAAAACCCACGCGGTCTCAGGGAGAACGTACCAACTTCACACACAGACAGCAGCCGAGATTAGGTTCAGACCCGGGCCTGCGGCGCTGTGAGGCAGCAGCTCTACCCGCTGCGCCACTGTGCCGCCCCAAGCTGTAAACAAAGTGGGGGCGTGGGATAAAGTGTAAGGGGCGGTGTGCTCCACACATCAGGGTCCAGCGACACAGAGCAGGGCAGGCCAGCCGTGAGAAAGGACTGTGACAACGTCAGACTCAGACAGCATGGAGAGAGGCCATTCGGTCCATCCAGTCCATGCTGACCATGAATTCCTGATCACATTCCCCTGTGCCCGCTCTTTGCCTTCTTCTCGGGCACTCGCCCTGGGGCACAGGAGGTTTACACTTCAGAGATACAGCGTGGAAACTGGCCCTTTGGCCCACCGAGTCCGCACCGACCAGCGATCCCCACACACTAACACCACCCTACACATTAGGAATAATTTACAATATTTACAGGAGCCAGTTAACCTCCAAACCTATACATCTTTGGAGTGTAGAAAGAAACCGGAGCACCCAGAAAAAACTCACGTGGGTCACGGGGAGAATGTACAAACTCCGTACAGACAGGACCCATGGTCAGGATCGAACCATGGCCCCTGGCTCTGTAAGGCAGTGGCTCTACCACTGTGCCACCCCAATGGTGGAGAGGTCCTGCCACCACCACCCTCCAACTCAAGGGGCTCCAGGTCCAACTTCCCTGGGGAAAAACATTCTTCCTTGGACCTCCCCCCCTCCCCCCCCAACCTCTCTATATTTTTTCCCTTTAGCCCTCTGGTCATCGAACATCTCCCCGCCTTGCCCCTCCCTCTCTGTCTCTCACACAGTGGTGCAGCAATAGAGCTACTGCCTTGCAGCGCCACAGACCCAGGCTCAATCCCAACTACGGGTGGAGTCTGTACGGAGTTTGTACGTTCTCCCTGTGATCACATGGGTTTTCTCTGGGTGCTCCAGTTTCCTCCCACACTCCAAAGATGTACAGGTTTGTAGGTTAATTGTCTTGGGTTCGTATACTTGGTATGAGTGTAAATTGTCCCTAGTGTGTGTAGCCTTGTGCTAATGTACGGCGATCGCTGATCAGCGCGGACTTGGTGGGCCGAAGGGCCTCTTTTCGTTCTGTATCTCTAAACTAAACCAAACCTCCTTCCATTCCCCCCACAGTCTCCTGTGCTCCGTTGAAAACAATCCCAGCCTACCCAGTCTCTTAGATGATCAGCCATGATCATATTGAATGGCAGTGCTTGCTTGAAGGGCTGAATGGCCTACTCCTGCACCAATTTTTCTATATTTCTATATTTCTTGTCGTCACTGATACATCCTGTCCAACACAACATCCAGGGGCAGAGGAGGTTGGTCAGGGGGATTCAGTTACAGGGAGAGGTTGGTCAGACTTGGAATGTTTTCTCTGGAATGCAGGGGTAATAGAGGTGTTTAGAATTACGAGAGGCATAGATAGGGTAGACAGTCAGAACCTTTTTCCCCAGGGTGGAAATGTCAAATACTAGAGGGCAGAGCTATAAGGTGAAAGGGGGAATGTTTAAAAGAGATGCGTGGGGCAGGTTTTTTATACAGAGGGTGGTGAAGCAGATATGATAGTGGGATTTTAAATGCTTTTATATCGGCACATGGATATATGATACGATAGATTTATCCCAGGAGGGAAATTGATCTGCCCACAGTCAGAAAAACACAAAATACATGACACATGAAATTAAAGTGACGAGTGGAAAGGCTTGGGGGATGTGCAAAGATTGGGCTGGGGGGGGGCACTCGGTCTACCCCAGGACAGAAGGGTGAGGAGTTGAACAGTTTGATAGCCACAGGGAAGAAGGATCTCCTGTGGCGCTCTGTGCTGCATCTTGGTGGAACCAGGCTGTTGCTGAAGGGGCTCCTCAGGTTGACCAGTGTGTGTCATGGAGCTGTATTGTCCAGGATGCTCCGCAGTTTGAGGAGCATCCTCCCCTCCAAGACCACCTCCCGTGAATCCAACTCCACCCCCAGGATGGAGCCAGCCTTCCTGATGAGTTTGTTGATCCTGTTGGTGTCTGCAGCCTTCGCCCTGCTGCCCCAGCACACGGCAGCGAGGAAGATGGCGCTGGCCACCACCGATTGGCAGAACATCTGCAGCATCTTACTGCGGAGGTTGAAGGAGCGGAGCCTTCTCAAAAAGAACAGTCGGCTCTGTCCCTACTTGTACAGGGCATCAGCGTTCCTGGACCAGTCCAGTTTACTGTCCAGATACATTCCAAGGTATTTGTACTCCCTGGTAAACTGCACATCCACACCATTGATGGAGACAGGGGACGGGGTGCTCCTCTCCTCCTAAAGTCCACCACTAACACCTTAGTCTTGGGAATGGGGGGGGATATGGGTTATGTGCAGACAGATAGGTGATAGTTTTGGCATCATGTTCAGTACAGACACCGTGGGCCGAAGGGCCTGTTCTTGTGCTGTACTGTTCTATGACAGTGTAGATCAGCCAGGGACTGTGTACATCCATAATCTAGCATAATTCTGGTAAACTATGTCTGTACACTATACAAAGCCTCCACATCCTTCCTGTAATGGGGTGACCAGGAGTCCAAATACAGTCTAACCAAACGACATCATGACTTCCTGACTCTTGCACTCATACTTTGACCAACGGAGGCAAGCAAACTGCACGTCTTCTTAACCACTCTATGTACTTGTCACCTTCAGTGAGCTACAAACATCCAGTTCCCTCTGTACATCAATGCTTTTTAGGGTCTTGCCATTAATTTTATCATTTCCCCTTTGCATTTGACCTCCCAAAGTGCAACACATCGCACTTGCTCGGATTAAACTGCCACTTCTACCCCTATTTCTGTAGCTGATCTACAGTATATCCCGCTGTATACTTTGACAGCCTTCCTTACAGACCCCTGCAGACTTGGTGTCACCTGCAACCTCACCAACCAACCCATCTACATCACAAAACAGCAGCGGTCCCAGTACAGATCCCTGTGGAACTCCACTGGTCACAGACATCCAGCCCGAATATTCCACCACAACCCTTTAAAGCTGAAGGGGAAAAGATTGAATAGAAATCTGAGGGATAACTTTTTCACGCAAAGGGTGGTGGATGTATGGAACAAGCTGCCAGAGGAGGTAGTTGAGGCAAGGACACGATGACTGCCTTTTGTCAGTTTAGCCAGTTCTGAATTACTGTTAATCCTGTGCATGTTAATTTCCTGGAGCAGCCTACCGTGGGGGACTTTATCAAATGCCTTACTGATATTCATCTAAACAGCATCCACCGTGCACACTCGTCGATCACCGTCGCCACCTCAAAAAACGCGAGATCAAGTTAGCAAGACATGACCTGCCAAGTACAAAGCAATTCTGACTGCCCCTAGTTATCCCATTCTCTTCCAAATGGGAGTAAATCACATACAGAACAGAAGGCTCTCGACCCCAAACATCACCCATTCCTTCTCTCCAGAGATGCTGCCTGCACAGTTACTTTTGTGTCAATCCTCTCTAATAGTTTCCCTATCACTCATGTGAGGCTCAGCGGTCTATAATTCCCTGGATTCTCTCCAATTCCCTTCTTAAATAAAGTAACAACATTAGCTACTCTCCAGTCCTCTGGGACCTTGCTTGTGGCAAAGATCTTCATCAAGGCTCCTGTAATCTCATCTCATGGCTCTCTCGATAACCTGGGATAGATGCCATCAGGTCCTGGGGATTTATCCACCTTCATGAAGCCAACACCACGTCCTGCTTGATCTCAAACTGCCCTTGCATGTTAGTGTTCTCCACACTGATCTCACTGTCCTCCATGTCCTTCTCCTCGGTGAAAACAGATGCAGTGAATGTTTTTAATGCCCATATTGACAGATTCTTGATTATGGGGTGAAGGCAGGAGAATGGGGTTGAGAGGGAAAGATAGGTCAGCCATGGTGGAATGGTGGAGTATTGATGGGTCGAATGGCCTAATTCTGCTCCTATTGCTTACATATGAGCTTATGAAAGTATTTGTTTAGGACCCCACTTAAATCCCCAGATTCCAAGCACAAATTCCACCTTTAAACCCCTTTCTCACGGGGTGACTTGACGCAAGAGTTAACCAGAGTTGAACATCATGGGAACGTCTTGCGATAACCGTGCGGCATTCGTGGACCACCGTGGCGCTAACGGCAGGTACTCGTGTAACTTGGTGACTCGGGAGGAAATTCAAACAAGCTTGAATTTCTCCAAGAGTGACTTGTACACTTGTGGTTGAACATTGCAACATTATATGCACGTAGTGGCCAGTGCGATATCCGTACTGACTCTTGCGTGTACCGTGGGAACTCCTGCGAATGGTTAACCCGGAAGCTGGACAGAGGGGACAGAAGGTGAGTAAAAAATTGTCTTCTGTGGGATTGAATTTAAAAAATAAAGATTTGCATCCGTATATGGACATCAACTGCTGAGGTCATCTGTTGTTGGCCCTGATTTGTCCCGGTCTTTTCTTGCTTCCAGTTCCCCCCTACAATCATCCCGAAGAAGGGTCCCAACCAAAAATGGAATCTATTCCTTTTCTCCAGAGATGCTGCTTGGCCCGCTGAGTTACTCCAGCATTTTGTGTCTAACTTGCTGATTCAGACAGTTTTTGATTATCAAGGATTCTGCGCTGACTCTTTACTCTGAAACGCACGTTGGAAATTTAAACTTGGGCGCAACTAACATCGTCTTAATACCGTGGGAACTCTTTAGACTGATTCCTGGGATGTCAGGACTGTCTTATGAAGAAAGACTGGATAGACTTGGTTTATACGCTCTAGAATTTAGGAGATTGAGAGGGGATCTTATAGAAACTTACAATATTCTTAAGGGGTTGGACAGGCTAGATGCAGGAAGATTGTTCCCGATGTTGGGGAAGTCCAGGACAAGGGGTCACAGCTTAAGGATAAGGGGGAAATCCTTTAAAACCGAGATGAGGAGAACCTTTTTCACACAGAGAGTGGTGAATCTCTGGAACACTCTGCCACAGAGGGTAGTTGAGGCCAGTTCATTGGCTATATTTAAGAGGGAGTTAGATGTGGCCCTTGTGGCCAAGGGGATCGGAGGGTATGGAGAGAAGGCAGGTACGGGATACTGAGTTGATGATCAGCCATGATCATATTGAATGGCGGTGCAGGCTCGAAGGGCCGAATGGCCTACTCCTGCACCTAATTTCTATGTTTCTATGTTAACTCAGCAGGCAGGCAGCAGTTAATTGTTGCTCCCTTCAGTTTCCCAGGGGGTCGGGACGGGACTGGAGTTGGGAGGGAAAGGTGGGGGAGTCGAGGGAGAGGAGGGGGAGACAGATGGGGGTGTCTTCATTTACTGGCGGCGGGTGTCTGTCACTGAAACAGGCAAGTGAGATTTCACATTCACCTTGTATGTGCCTCTCTCTCTCTCCCTCCCTCCCTCTCACACAGGCTGAGAGACTCTGCCTCTGTGAGTGTACGTCTCTTTCTCCCCCTCTCCCACACGCAGTAAGACCGAGGTACTGTGCTCAGTCCATCTGTGTCTCCCACATACACAGTAAAACTCTGCTTTGTGTGTGTATATACGTCTCCCCTCATTTCTCTCTCTCCCCCCCATCATTTGTGCCACGTGGTGATTTAATTACACTTGACAGTTTACAGTGGTCATTCAAGATTTAACGGGAAAGCTCGGGAGACGGACAAGTCACTCGCACAAATAACAGAAATGCCGAGTACTGCGGGAACTCTTTGTCTACCCCCCCCGTTATATCGTGCTAGACCACGACCACTTCACTCTGGCTACATCTTGCGTCACGTCGCCCCGTGAGAAAGGCCTATTACCGTGAGTGGTCGGTCCTACCTCCTCCATTGTTATCCCCTTTTTATTAAAAGGAAAAGCTATGGGATTTTCTGTAACCCAACTCACCAAAGCCTTTTTTATGCCCCCCTTTGGCCTTCTCATCATCTGCTTGAGTTCTTTCCTCCTTTCTTCTTGTTGCTGAAAGGCCCTTGTCCCTGACTCTAACCCCCCCCCTAACCCCCCCCCCCCCTCAGGGCCAGAGTCCTGACCCTCCCCTGTCCCCCTCCCCCCAGATGGTGCCTTCCACTCTTCCCCTTACTCGCCCCTTAAGATATAAAACTGTATAAGATCATGAGAGGAATAGAGCAGGCAGATGCACAGAGTCTCTCGCCCAAAGTAGGGAAATCGAGGACCAGAGGACATAGGTACAAGGTGAAGGGGAAAGGTTTTAATAGGAATCTGAGGGGTATTTTTTCACACAAAGGGTGTTGGGTGTATGGAACAAGCTTCCAGAGGAGGCAGTTGAGGCTGGGACTATCCCATTGTTTAAGAACAGTTAGACAAGTACATGGATAGGACAGATTTGGAGGGATATGGACCAAGTGCAGGCAAGTGGGACTAGTGTAGCTGGGACATGTTGGGTGGTGTGGGCAAGCTAGGCTGCAGGGCTTGTTGCCCTCCCCTGTTCCAGGGTGATTCCCTGCCCACCCAGCTGTGTTCCCCTCCGTCAGTCCCCTGTCTGCATTTGCTGCAAACTGCAGGGGAGTGGGAGGGTCGGCAGGGTTGCAACAGTGGGTGGTGCAGGGGTGTGTACTGCAGGGGTGCAAGGGGGAGGTGCTGCAGGAGTGCAAGGGGATCTGTAGGGGTGCAGCAAGGGTCAAGCTGGTGATGCAGAGGTGCAAGGGTGGGTGGTGTCGGGGTATACAGTGCCCTCCATAATGTTTGGGACAAAGACCCGTCGTTTATTTATTTCCCTCTATACTCCATAATTTGAGATTTGTAATAGAAAAAACATCACATGTGGTTAAAGTGCACATTGACAGATTTTATTAATGGCCATTTTTATACATTTTGGTTTCACCATGTAGAAATTACAGCTGTGTGTATACATAGTCCCCCCACATTTCAGGGCACCATAACGTTTGGGACACACGGCTTCACGGGTGTTTGTAATTGCTCAGGTGTGTTTAATTGCCTCCAGTCTTTCCATCACCTTTGGAAACTTTTATTGCTGTTTATCAACATGAGGAACAAAGTTGTGCCGATGAAAGACAAATAAGCCATTTATGAAATTGAGAAACAAGAATATAACTGTGAGAAACATCAGCCAAATTTTAGACTTACAAAAATTAACTGTTTGGAACATCATTAAGAAAAAAGAGAGCACTGGTGAGCTTACTAATCGCAAAGGGACAGGCAGGTCAAGGAAGACATCCACAGCTGATGACAGAAGAATTCTCTCTATAATAAAGAAAAATCCCCAAACACCTGTCCGACAGATCAGAAACACTCTTGAGTCAGGTGTGGATTTGTCAATGACCACTGTCCGCAGACTTCATGAACAGAAATACTGAGGCTACACTGCAAGATGCAAACCACTGGTTAGCCGCAAAAATAGGATGGGCAGGTTACAGTTACACCAAGAAGTACTTAAAAGAGCAACCACAGTTCTGGAAAAAGATCTTGTGGACAGATGAGACGAAGATTAACTTATATCGGAGCAATGGCAACAGCAAAGTATGGAGGAGAGAAGGAACTGCCCAAGATCCAAAGCATATCACCTCATCTGTGAAACACAGTGGTGGGGGTGTTACAGTCTGGGCATGTATGGCTGCTGAAGGTACTGGCTCACTTATCATCATTGATGATACAAGAGTCCAGAGTTTTATTGTCATATGTCCCGGATGGGACAATGAAATTCTTACTTGCGGCAGCACAACAGAATATGTGAACATAGTACATAACGGGGCCAGAGATTAAAAAAAAAGTTAAATAAATAACAAATATAGTACAATAATAAAATAGTATTTTGCAGTTCAGAGCACAGAGCTTATTTGTTGTTGTGTTTGACAGCCTGATGGCTGTAGAGAAGAAGCTGTTCCTGAACCTGGACGTTACAATTTTCAGGCTCCTGTACCTTCTTCCCAATGGCAATGGTGAGATGAGTGTGTGGCCAGGATGGTGCGGGTCCTTGATGATTTTGGCAGCCTTTTTGAGGCAGCGACTACGATAGATCCCTTCGATGGTGGGGAGGTCAGAGCCGGTGAAGGACTGGGCAGTGGTCACAACTTTATGCATTCTTTTCCGCTCCTGGACGTTCAAGTTGCCAACCAGGCCACGATGCAAACAGTCGATGTGCTCTCTACCGCTCACCTGTAGAAGTTTAGGAGAATCCTCTTTGACATGCCGAATCTCCGTAATCTTCTCAGGAAGTAGAGTCGCTGATGAATGATCAATTCTTTATAATTGCATCGGTGTGCTGGGTCCAGGAATGATCTTCGGAAATATGCACGCACAGGAATTTGAAGTTATTGACTCTCTCCACCATCGTCCCACTGATGTGAACAGGATTGTGGGTCCTCATCCTTCCCTACCAAAGTCCACAATCAGTTTGTTGGTCTTACTGATGTTGAGAGCCAGGTTGTTGTGCTGGCACCATTTGGTCAGTCGGTCGATCTCACTTCTATACTCTGACTCATCCCCATCTATGATTCGTCCAACAACGGTGGTGTCGTCAGTGTACTTGAGGATGGAGTTGGCACTATGTCCATCTACACAGTCATGGGTATAGAGTGAGTAAAGCAGGGGGCTGAGCACACAGCCTTGAGGTGCTCCTGTACTAATTGTTACTGAGGATGAAGTGTTTCCGCCAATTCAAACAGACTGTGGTTTGTGGATGAGGAAGTCGAGGATCCAATTGCAGAGGGACGCGCAGAGAACCAGTTCTGTGAGCTTGATAACCAGCTTGGAAGGGATGATGATACAACTGCTGATGGTAGTAGCATAATGAATTCTGAAGTGTATGGACACATCCTATCTGCTCAAGTTCAAACAAATGCCTTGTAACTCATGGGCTGGCTGTTCATTCTACAGCAAGACAATGATCCCAAACATACTGCTAAAGCAACAAAGATGTTTTTCAAGGCTAAAAAATTGTCAATTCTTGAGTGGCCAAGTCAATCACCCGATCTGAACCCAATTGAGCATGCCCTTTATATGCTGAAGGGAAAACTGAAGGGGACTAGCCCCCAAAACAAGCATAAGCTAAAGATGGCTGCAATACAGGCCTGGCAGAGCATCACCAGAGAAGACATCCAGCAACTGGTGATGTCCATGAATCGAAGACTTCCAGCAGTCATTGCATGCAAAGGATATGCAACAAAATACTAAACGTGACTACTTTCATTTACATGACATTGCTGTGTCCCAAACATTATGGTGCCCTGAAATGGGGGGACTATGTATAAACACTGCTGTAATGTCTACATGGTGAAACCAAAATGTATAAAAATGGCCTTTATTAAAATCTGTCAATGTGCACTTTAACCCCATGTGATTATTTTTCTATTGCAAATCTCAAATTGTGGAGTACAGAGACAAATAAATAAATGATGGGTCTTTGTCCCAAACATTATGGAGGGCACTGTATATGTGTGAGCTGCAAGGTTGAAGGGAGGCAACTGTAAATGGGCAATGTGGGGGTGTAGAGGTGCGGGGGTGGGAGGAATGGTCGCGCTGCGGTAGGATAGGCCGGTGGGGCTGAAGGGCCTGTCTCCTGCACGCTGCGGGGAGGGGGAGGGGGGAGGCGTGTGTGTGTGTGTGTGTGTGGGCAGCAGCCGCTGCATTGTCCCGGCTGCAGAGAGCAGCGGCGGTGCCCAGCTGCTCCACGTCGCAGAGGCCCCGAGCACCGGCAGCGGGCAGCGGCAGCGGCAGCGGCAGCGGGGAGACCGGCAGGGAGTGAGGGAGGGGAGTGAGAGACTGTGAGGGAGGGGAGAGAGAGGAGGTGGTCAGTGAGAGGGGAGGGTGAGTGCGGGAGGGGGGACACACATCGAAGGGGAGAGAGAGCGGAGGTTTTGTGGAGAGAGTGAGTGTGGGATACACCGGGAGGAGAGGGAGAGACAGGGAAGGGAGGGGGGAGACTGAAGGAGGGGGCAGCGAGTGAGGGGGGAGACACAGGGGCGGAGGGGGGGGGGGGGTCTGACTGTGGGAGCCCCTGTGTGGGATGAGCCAGGAGACGAAGGGGGATCATGGACCCCGTCAGTCACCAGCCTCCACCTCGGCTCTCCTGGATCAACACTCTCTACAGCAGTAAGTCTCCCTTCCCCACTCTCCCTGACCCCCCCCCCCCCTCTCTCCCCCCCCCCCCTCCCCCTGCCCCCCCCCCTCAAACCCCCTCTCCCTGCCCCCCCTCTCCCCCCCCCCCCTCAACCCCCCCTCTCCCCCCCCCCTCTCCCCTGCCCACCCTCTCCCTGCCCCCCCCCCCCCTCACCCCCCCCTCCCTGCCCCCCCCTCTCCCTGCGGCCCCCCCCACTCTCCCTGTCCCCCCCCCCTCCCTCACCCCCCTCCCTCCCCCCCCTCTCCCTGCTCCCTCTCCCAGCCCCCCCCTCTCCCTGCCCCCCCCTCCCCCCCCCCCCCTCTCTCTATCTCTCTCTCTCACACCTCTCCCACTCTGTCCCAATCCTTACAGTACTGGTGGGGACGGGTCTGTGTGTAACACTGGGGTACAGTATTGGTGGGGACGGGTCTGTGTGTAACACTGGGGTGCAGTGCTGGTGGGGACGGGTCTGTGTGTAACACTGGGGTGCAGTGCTGGTGGGGAGTTTAATCAGGATTAAATTCAAGATAGGGTTTAATCTTTCTAGGCTGGGGTAAAGCTGTGATCTTTAAACCAATACGCCTGACGTAGGGTGAGCTGTTACTGGGGGTGAGGGGGGTTCGAGGGGGCATCTGAGGATAAGATATACATGCATTTGGATAGCTAAGGGTTGATTAGGGATAGTCAGTATGATTTCACAAATTTGATTGAGTTTTTTTGAAGTAACCTAAAGATGAATGAGGGTGGAGTTGCAGACATTGTCTGTATGGACCAGCAAGGTATTTCATAAGGTTCCGCATGGTAGGCTACTTGGTTTAGTTTAGAGATACAGCGTAGAAACAGGCCCTTTGTCCCACCAAATCCCCCCGACCCGTGACCCCCGTACACCAGCTCTATCCTGAAGCCAATTGAACTACAAGCCTTTGGAGTGTGGGAGGAAACCAGAGCTCCCAGAGAAAACCCACACAGGTCACGGGAAGAATGTACAAGCTCCACACAGACAGCACCCGTGGTCAGGATTGAACCCGGGTCTCTGGCCCTGTGAGGCAGCAGCTGCGCCACCGTGCCGTCCCTCCTGCTGTGGAAGGTTAGATGGCATGGGGTCCAGGGAGAGCTGGCCGACTGGATAGAGAGTTGGCTTGGTGGAAGGATGCAGAGGGTGAGGGTGTTTTTCGAACTGGAGGCCTGTGATGAGGGTGTGCCTCGGGGATCGGTGCTGGGCCCATTGCTGTTTGTGGTTTATATCAGCGATTTAGATGAGAATGTATATGACATGATTAGCAAGTTTGCAGTGGGTGGTTTTGGAGACTGCAAAGATGGTTATTAATAATTATGGCAGTATCTTGATCATCGGCCCGATGGCAGAGCAGTGGAGTTGCTGCATTACTGTTCTTGCAGCGCCACAGAGCCGGGTTCCATCCAGGGTTCAACTACGGGTGCTGTCTGCATGGAGTTTGTACGTTCTCCCCGTGACCGGGGGCTTGTACACTCTGGAGTTTAGAAGGATGAGAGGGGATCTCATTGAAACATATTAGATTGTTAAGGGCTTGGACGCGCTAGAGGCAGGAAACATGTTCCCGATGTTGGGGGAGTCCAGAACCAGGGGCCACAGTTTAAGAATAAGGAGTAAGCCATTTAGAACAGAGACGAGGAAACACTTTTTCTCACAGAGAGTGGTGTGTCTGTGGAATTCTCTGCCTCAGAGCCAGGTTCTCTGGATGCTTTCAAGAGAGAGCTAGATAGGGCTCTTAAAGATAGCGCAATCAGGGGATATGGGGTGAAGGCAGGAACGGGGTACTGTTTGGGGATGATCAGCCATGGTCACATTGAATGGTGGTGCTGGCTCGAAGGGCCGAATGGCCGAATGGCCTACTCCTGCACCTATTGTCTATTGACCATGTGGGTTTTCTCCGAGTTCGATATCCTCCCACGCTGCAAAGATGTACAGATTTGGAGGTTAATTGGCTTGGCGTATGTGTAACATTATCGCTTGTGTGTGTAGGATAGTATTAGTGTGCGGGCATCACGGGTCGGTGCGGACTCGGTGGGCCGAAGGGCCTGTGTCCGAGCTGTATCTCTCAACTAAATGTTGGGCAGGTGGGCTGAGGAAATGGTTAATGGAGTTCAATACAGATAAGTGTTACATTTGGGGAGTTAAACCAGGGCAGGACCTTCACAGTGAGTGGCAGGGCTCTGGGGAGTGTTGTAGAGCAGAGGGATCTAGGAGTACAGGTGCATGCTGGTTTACCAAGGAAGGACTCTAAATACTGGCGTAACTCAGTGGGTCAGGGACTCTTGCAATCCATCTGAAGAAGCGGCCCCACCCGAAAGGTCACCTATCCATGTTCTCCAGAGATGCTGCCTGACCCGCTGAGTTACTGCAGCACATTTGTGACTTTCCTAGGAGTGCAGTTACTTAGTTCCTTGAAAGTGGCATCACAGGTAGATAGGGTGGTCACAACGGCTTTCAGCACTTTGGCCTTCATCAGTCAGAGCACTGTGTATCGAAGTTGGGATGTTACAGTTGTACGAGTCGTTGGTGAGGCTGTATTTAGAGTATTGTCTTCAATATTGGTTACCTTGCCTCGGGAAACATTTTGTCAAGTTAGAAAGCGTGGAGAGAACATTTACGAGGATGTTGCCAGGACTTGAGAATCTGAGCTACAGGGAGAGATCGGGCAGGCTAGGACTTTATTTCTTAGAGGGCAGAAGGATAAAGGGTGATCTTATAGTGAGTGGTGTGTATAATCATGAGGGGAATAGATAGGGTCAAGAACTGGAGAACATAGCATCAAAATGAGAGGGGAAAGATTTAATAGGAACCTGAGTGGAAACTTTTTCACACTGGGTATATGGAACAAGCTGCCAGAGGGTACGGCACAGTGGTAGAGTTGCTGCCTCACAGCACCAGAGATCTGGGTTCAATCCTGCCTATGGGTGCTGTCTACGGAGTTTGTTCGTTCGCCCCGTGACCGCGTGGGTTTTCTCCGGGTGCTCCGGTTTCCCCCCCACATTCCAAAGAGGTGCAGATTTGTAGGTTATTTTGCTTTTGTACATTGCCCCTAGTGTGTGGGATGTGAAACAGGGCTGATGTAGAATTATTGTGTGGGGATCACAGGTTTGTGTGGACTCGATAGATTAAAGGGTCTGTTTCCACGCTGTATCTCTAAACCAAACTAAGGAGGTAGTTGAAGCAGGTATTATAACAGCATTTAAAGAACGTGGATAGGAAAGGTTTGGAGGGAAATGGGTCGGGTGGGTGAATGGGTCACAGTTCAAGAATAAGCGGTCGGCCATTTAGGACTGAGATGAAGAAAAATGTTTTCACCCAGAGAGTTGTGAATCTGGAATTATCGGCCACAGAAGGCAGTGGAGGCCAATTCACTGGATGTTTTCATGAGAGAGTTAGATTTAGCTCTTAGGACTAATGGAATCAAGGAATATGGGGAGAAGGCAGGAACGGGGTACTGATTTTAGCAGGCTCGAAGGGCCGAATGGCCTACTCCTGCACCTATTTTTCTATGTTTCTAATAGGATTGGTGTAGATTGATATCTTGGTCGTGATGGACGGGTCGGGCCGAAGGGCCTGTTTGGTGCTGTACGACTGTGTGCTGGGGATGGGGCAATGAATGAATGCGGGCAGCACGGTGGCGCAGCGGTAGAGTTGCCGCCTCACAGCGGCAGAGACCCGGGTTTCATCCTGACTGTGGGTGCTGTCTGTTTGGAGTTTGGCCGTTCTCCCTGTGACCTGTGTTGGTTTTCTCCGGGAGCTCTGGTTTCCTCCCACACTCCAAAGACGTGCAGTAAATTGTGAGTTGTCCCCAGTGTGCAGGGTGGTGCTGGGATGGCTGGCCGACGCGGACTCGGTGGGCCGAAGGGCCTGTTTCCGTGCTGTACCTCTAAACTGAATAGACGCGGAGTTGAGGAGGGTAGGGAACAACACTCTGGGAGACGGCAGTGGACATGTGTAAAGTGAACAAGTAGGTGTGACCGGGTACACTGTGGGTTGGTGGAGGCAGGAGCGTTGCTCAGCACTTGTCAACGTGCTGTTGTTGTTCACAGACAGGTCAGACCAGCCCTGCAACATTCCAGTGTCTGCAGAGAATGGGGGCAGTGCAATAATGCTGATGTTTACAGGGGCATTGAGTACAACACTTTAGTTTATTGTCACGTGTACTGAGGTACAGTGAAAATATTTTTGTTGCCTGCCTTCCAGTCAGCAGAAAGATTTTCATGATTACAATTGAGCCATTCACAGAGTACAGATACATGATTAGGGAATAGTGTTTAGTGCAAGGATAGTCCGAATGTTCCCGATGAGGTAGGTGGTAGTTCAGCACTGCTCTCTGGTTGTGATAGGATGATTCAGTTGCCTGATAACAGCTGGGAAGAAACTGTCCCTGAATCTGGAGGCGTGTGTGTTTTCACACTTCTGTACCTTTTGCCTGATGGGAGAGGGGAGAAGAGGGAGTACATCCTGGATTATATTGGAAGATGCATCTATGCTGGGACCTCTGCTGTCTGTAATATTTGTCAATAACTTAGACGGAATGGTTAGTAAGTTTGCAGATGACACCATGATTGCTGGGATCATGGACTGTGAGGAAGGCTACCAATGTATACAGTGGGATATAGATCAGCTATAGAAATAGGTGGAGGAATGGCGGATATAGTTTGACCCGAGCAAGTGTGAGGTGTTGCACTTTGCGAAGTTGAATGAAGGAGAAAATATACAATAAATGTCAAGACCCTTAACAGCATTGACGTACAGAGGGATCTTAGGATCCAAGTCCATGACTCCCTGAAAGTGGCCACAGAAATAGATAGAGTGGTGAAAAAGGCTTACCTTCGCAGGGCGGGGCATCTATACTTAATTAAAACTCTGATCTTGTTATTTTCCGGTTTGCGTGGTCTTTCTATTTGCGCAAAAACGGTACGCGAGAGCGCTCCAATGTTCGACAGCGTACTCACCGTTCTCCTGTGCTGCGAGTGCATCGTTTCATTCCGATCGGTGGTCTAATGTAAAAGTTAGTGAGGTTTAAAAATCTTAAAACCCGCGCGTGCGCAGATCGATCTCCTCTCCTGCCAATGAAAACCTCCTCTACCCCACAACCCCGTCTATTCTCCGAGCTTCCCCCCCCCCCCACAAATCCCCCCAGCCCACGCACACACAACCCCTCCGCTCACAGCAACCCCGCCACACAGCGGCTGGCCACGGCAACCCTCCACCCCCCACACCCGGCCCCCACCTGAAGCCGTCCCGTCCTCAGCAACAGAATGCTCCCCCACCCCCACCCCTCGCCCCCCCCATCAGCCCCCTGAAGGCGTCTCGATGCTCCACACCGGTCCCCACCTGAAGCTGGTGGGGAGCGGTAGGCCATGGCAGCCCTCCCCCTCCCCTCCCTCCACTGGCCCCCGACTGGCGCCACCTGAAGCCGTACCAGTCCCCGGCTGCAGGACGCTCCCCTCCGGCCCCCGCCTGAAGCAGTCCGCATCCCTCGGCTCCAGAACGCAACAAAAGACGCAACAAGAAAGAATGGACTGAATAAATCTCATTTTTAACATTTAAATTGTTATATTTTAAGAGTTATTCACATTTTAAGCTTGTGGTGCCCGTCAGCTGCGCCTGCCTGCGCAGTAATACTTGCATGTCCTACGTCACAATTAGAACCCAATGGGCGGGAATGGCTGCGCTGCCAGAGAATGACGAAGAGTGGATGGATGGCGGGGGTTGAGGGGGGATGGAGTAAGTACAGGACGCTCCCACCCCCACTGGCCCCTGACAGCCCCCGCCAGAAGCCGACCCCCTCCCCCGGCTGCCCGTAGTATGTGGGATGTGAAACAGGGCTGATGTAGAATTATTGTGTGGGGATCACAGGTTTATGTGGACTCGATAGATTCAAGGGTCTGTTTCCACGCTGTATCTCTAAACCAAACTAAAGAGGTAGTTGAAGCAGGTATTATAACAGCATTTAAAGAACGTGGATAGGAAAGGTTTGGAGGGAAATGGGTCGGGTGGGTGAATGGGTCAAAGTTTAAGAATAAGGGGTCGGCCATTTAGGACTGAGACGAGGAAAAACGTTTTCACCGAAAGAGTTGTGAATCTGTGGAATTCTCTGCCACAGAAGGCAGTGGAGGCCAATTTACTGGATGTTTTCAAGAGAGAGTTAGATTTAGCTCTTAGGACTAATGGAATCGAGGGATATGGGGGAAAAGCCGGAACGGGGTACTGATTTTAGATGATCAGCCATGATCATATTGAATGGCGGTGCTGGCTGGAAGGGCCGAATGGCCTACTCCTGCACCTATTTTTCTATGTTTGTAATAGGATTGGTGTAGATTGATATCTTGGTCGGCATGGACGGGTCGGGCTGAAGGGCCTGTTCCGTGCTGTACGACTGTGTGCTGGGGATGGGGCAATGAATGAATGCGGGCAGAGTTGCTGCCTCACAGCGGCAGAGACCCGGGTTCCATCCTAACTGTGGGTGCTGTCTGTTTGGAGTTTGGCCGTTCTCCCTGTGACCTGCATGGGTTTTCTCCGGGAGCTCTGGTTTTCTGCGGGACCTCTAAACTGAATAGACGTGGAGTTGAGGAGGGCAGGGAAGAAACACTCTGGGAGATGGGAGTGAACATGTGTAAAGTAAACAAGTAGGTGTGACTGGGTACACTGCGGGTTGGCGGAGGCAGGAGCGTTGCTCAGCGCTTGTCAACATGCTGTTGTTGTTCAGAGACAGGCCCTGCAACATTCCAGTGTCTGCAGGGAATGGGGGCGGTGCAATAGTGCTCAAGGTCCGAAGGTCCCCAATAACCATATAACCATATAACAATCACAGCACGGAAACAGGCCATCTCGGCCCTTCTAGTCTGTGCCGAACACTTACTCTCACCGTCCCATCTACCTGCACTCAGACCATAACCTTCCATTCCCTTCCCGTCCATATACCTATCCAATTTATTTTTAAATGATAAAACCGAACCTGCCTCCACCACTTCTACTGGAAGCCCATTCCACACAGCTACCACTTTCTGAGTAAAGAAGTTACCCTGAAACTTTTGTCCCTTAATTCTCAAATCATGTCCTCTTGTTTGAATCTTCCCTACTCTCAGTGGGAAAAGCTTATCCACATCAACTCTGTCTATCCCTCTCATCATTTTAAAGACCTCTATCGTCCCCCCTTAACCTTCTGCGCTCCAAAGAATAAAGACCTAACTTGTTCAACCTTTCTCTGTAACTTAGTTGCTGAAACCCACGCAACATTCTAGTAAATCTCCTCTGTACTCTCTCTATCTTGTTGACACCTTTTCTATAATTTGGCGACCAAAATTGTACACTATACACCAGAATTGGCCTCACCAATGCCTTGTACAATTTTAACATTACATCCCAACTTCTTTTCTCAATGGTCTGATATATAAAGGCCAGCACGCCAAAAGCTTTCTTTACCACCCTATCTACATGAGATTCCACCTTCAGGGAACTGTGCACAGTTATTCCTAGATCCCTCTGTTCAACTGCATTCCTTAATTCGCTACCATTTACCATGTACGTCGTATTTTGTTTTGTCCTGCCAAGATGTAGCACCTCACACTTATCAGCATTAAACTCCAACTGCCATCTTTCAGCCCACTCTTCCAAATGGCCTAAATCTCTCTGTAGACTTTGAAAATCGACTTCATTATCCACAACACCACCTATCTTAGGTTACACAAAAAAGCTGGAGAAACTCAGCGGGTGCAGCAGCATCTATGGAGCGAAGGAAATAGGCAACGTTTTGGGCCGAAACCCTTCTTCAGACCTGTACGAAAGAAGTTAACCACCTATCTTAGTATCATCTGCATACTTACTAATCCAATTTACCACACCATCATCCAGATCATTCATGTATATGACAAACAACAGTGGACCCAACACAGATCCCTGTGGCACCCCACTAGTCACCGGCCTCCAACCTGACAAACAGTTATCGACCATTACTCTCTGGTATCTCCAATGAGGTAGATAGTAGTTCAGCACTGCCCTCTGGTTGTGATAGGATGATTCAGTTGCCTGATAACAGCTGGGAGAAACTGTCCCTGAATCTGGAGGTGACGAGGGAGTGGCCGGGGTGAGACTCGTCCTTGATTATGTTGGAAGATGCATCTATGCTGGGACCTCTGCTGTCTGTAATATATGTCAATAACTTAAGCCCCTGTCCCACTGTACGAGGTAATTCACGAGTTCTCCCATGTTTCCCCTGATTCGAACTCGGAGAATTACGGTCATGGCTGCTCGTAGGTACTCGGGGCTTTTGTGGACATTTTTCAACATGTTGAAAAATCCTCACTAGTCTTCACGGGCTTACTGCGTTTCTCGAGTACCTGCCATTAGCGTTACGAGCCGCTAAGAGACGCCCCGAGCTCCGACGTACCCGCTATGTACATTCTACGTGCTTACCACGAGTTTGATTTTTTTTTTTAAACTCGGGAGAGTTCTTGGATGACCTCGTTCAGTGGGACAGGCCCTAAAGACGGAATGGTTAGTAAGTTTGCAGATGACACCATGATAGCTGGGATCATGGACTGTGAGGATGGCTGTCAATGTGTACAGTGGGATATAGATCAGCTATAGAAATAGGCAGAGAAATGGCAGGTGTAGTTTGACCCAAGCATGTGTGAGGTGTTGCACTGTGCAAAGTTGAATGAAGGAGAAAATATACAGTAAATGACATGACCCTTAACAGCATTGACGTACAGAGGGGTCTTGGGGTCCAAGTCCATAACTCCCTCACAGTGGCCACACAAGTAGATAGAATGGTGAAGAAGGCGTATTGTATACTTGCCTTCATAGGTCGGGGCGTTCAGTATAAGAGTCAGAATGACATGATGCAGCTTTATAGGATGGCTACATCAAACCACGACAAAGATTCACCTGTATCTCCTCCAACCTCATCTACTGCATCCGCTGCTCTAGATGTCAGCTGATTTACATCGGGGAGACTAAGCGGAGGTTGGGCGATCGTTTCGCCGAACACCTCCGCTCAGTCCGCAATAACCTACCTGAACCCCCGGTGGCTCAGCACTTCAACTCCCCCTCCCATTCCCAATCCGACCTCTCTGTCCTGGGTCTCCTCCATTGCCAGAGTGAGCAACACCGGAAATTGGAGGAACAGCACCTCATATTCCGCCTGGGTTGCTTGCGTCCGGATGGCATGAACGTCGAATTCTCCCAATTTTGCTAGTCCTTGCTGTCTCCTCCCCTTCCTTAACCGTCGAGCTGTCTCCTTCCATCCCCCTGCCCTCGGGCTCCTCCTCCCTTTTTCCTTCCTTCTCCCCCTCACCCCCCATCAGTCTGAAGAAGGGTTTCGGCCCGAAATGTCGCCTATTTCCTTCGCTCCATAGATGCTGCTGCACCCGCTGAGTTTCTCCAGCAATTTTGTGTAC
The DNA here is from genome assembly GCF_028641065.1 of Leucoraja erinaceus. Lineage (NCBI taxonomy): Eukaryota > Metazoa > Chordata > Chondrichthyes > Rajiformes > Rajidae > Leucoraja > Leucoraja erinaceus. The sequence continues at coordinate 1,731,442 of NC_073404.1, read as the reverse complement.
CTTCGATCTTCCAGCATCTGCAGTTCCTTCTTGAACAGCTTTAGAGGATGTTGGCCAGGCTGCATTTGGAGTATTGCACGCTGTTCTGGTCGCCCTATTCGAGGAAGGATGTGGGGCTTTGGAGAGGGTGCGGAGAAGGTTTACCAGGTTGATGCTTGGATTTGGGGGTATTAGTTACAGGAAGAGTTTGGACACTCTGGAACGCCGGAGGTTGCGGGGAGACCTAATAGAAGTGTATAAAATAATGAAAGGCATAGGTCAGCTCGATAGTCAGCATCAAAATGTCACATAAATTTGTCCCTCCCCAAACTATGTTTTAAGGTGAGGGGCAAAGTTTAAAGGAGATGTGCAGGGGCAAGTTTTTTTACACGGGATGGTGCCTGGAATGAGCTGCCGGGGGTGATGGTGGAGGCAGGTACAATAGTGGTGTTTAAGAGACTTCTGGATAGGTGCGTGCATATGGAGGGATATGGATTGTGTATCTCGGCATCATGTTCGATGTAGACATTTTGCCGGTTCCCTGTGCTCTACATTTCTGTGTTTTTCATGCTTTTAAAGGGAAGCATCGCGGCAGTAATGAGAGGATATCATAGCATTGATGCAGGCCATTTGGCCCAACTAGACCATGCCGACCAAGATGCCTTGCCATTTATTAGTCCATCTAAACCTTTGCTATCCATGTACCTGTCCGAATGTATTTTGAATGCTTATATAGTACCTGCCTCAATTACCTCCTCTGGCAGCTCGTTCCATATATCCACCACCCTGGGTGAAAAAGTTGCTCCTCATGTTCATAAGTCATTGGAGCAGACGTAGGCCATTCGGCCCATCGAGTCTACTCTGCCATTGAATCATGGCTGATCTACCATTTCCTCTCATTCTCCTGTTGTTAGTGATGGAGAAGTGGCCAGACTGATGTTGGGCAGCAAGGTGGGTGTGGGTAGTGGACGATGGCCCAGTTTGTAGACTGGAGTCAGGCTGTGAGTAGGTGTGAAGTCATGGTTGGAGAGAGGTACCAGGGTTAAGTTTCTGTTTATCGAACCTGCAGTAGAACACGTTCGGGTCAGCTGACGATTGTCCAAGGAGCAGGGGGGCTTTCCTCTTGTGGCTGGTGATTTCTTACAAGCCCTTCCAAACTGAAGAAGCCATTAGCTGAGAACTTGCTCCTCAACTTCTCAGAGTACCTTTCCTTGGCAGCTCTGATTCCTCTTCTCAGCTTGTACTTGGCCTGCCTGTAGAGGTCTGCATCCCCGCTCCTCTTTAGACCGGCGGAGCTGTCTGAGTTCTGCTGTGAACCAGGGCTTGTTGTTGAACCTGATCCTCACAAAAGCTGACATATGATGATACAGTGTCCGTATACTAATCGAGGCTTGTGGTTGCTTCCCTGAACACATTCAATCCATGCAGTCAAAGCAGGACAGTAAGGTTTAGTGTAGTGTAGTATTGCTGGTTGGTGCGGTGGGCCGAAGGGCTTGTTTCTCCCGCTGTATCACTAAACTAAACTAAACGTCCTGCTCTGGTGTAACTGCCCACAGTGCAACATCTTGTGCCTGCGTGAAATTCTATCTGTCATTCTTTGTCCCCCTCTCCCAGTGGGTCTAAGTCCTATTACCCATGGGGCAACCTCCATCACTATCCGCTGTACCACAATTTTAGTCTCATCTGCAAAATTATTAACACTGCCAAAAACATTTGTTTTTTCAGGTTGTTTAGCCTAGAGATACAGCGTTGAATCAGGCCCTACGGCCCACCGAGTCCACGCCGACCACCGATCGCCCCTTCACACTAGTTCTAGGTTATCCCACTGCAACATTATGTCAGCTTTTGTGTGGGCAGTCACGGTGGCGCAGCGGTAGAGTCGCTGTCTAACAGCAAAATGCAGCGCCAGAGACCCAGGTTCGATCCCGACTACGGGTGCTCTCTGTACGGAGTTTGTACGTTCTCCCCGTGACCATGTGTGGGTTTTTTCCGAGAACTTTGGTTTCCTCCCACACTCCAAAGATGTACAGGTTTGTAGGCTTGTTTTATTGGCTTGATAAAATGTTAAATTGTCCAAGTTGGCGATATGCAGAGTACTGCCCTGCCGACAACAGAATTGAGAAGGCTCCCGCCCACTCCCTCCGCACCAGGGGCAATTTACAGGAGCCAACTAACCTGCAAACCTGTACGTCTTTGGAGAGTGGGAGGAAACCCGGAGCACCCGGAGAAAACCCACGCAGTCACGTGGAGAACGTACAAACTCCGTACAGGCAGCACCCGTAGTCTGGATCGAACCCGGGACTCTGGCGCTGTGCGGCAGCAAATCTACTGCTGCACCACTGTGAGCAGACTTGCTAATGTAGATGACGAGCATCAGTGAACCCAGCATTGACCCCCTGTGGTGACCACTGGTCTCAGGGCTCCCGTCTAATCCATCACCTTTACTCCACCCTCTGGCTTCCACCAAAGCACTCACTCTACAAAATCTTCCTCCATCCCATGCAATCTCACCCACCAGACTAACATACCATGCGGGACATTGTCGATTCCCCCCAGACCTTTAGGCTTTAGTTCTGACTTTAGAGATACTGCGATGAAACAGGCCCTTCAGCCCACCGAGTCTGCGCTGACCAGACGTACACTAGCATTATTCTACACACTAGGGTCAATTTACAATTTTATCGAAGCCGATTACTTTGATTTATCATAGAAACATAGAAATTAAGTGCATGAGTAGGCCATTCAGCCCTTCGAGCCTGCACCGCCATTCAATGTGATCATGGCTGATCATCCAACTCAGTATCCCATACCTGCCTTCTGTCCATACCCTCTGATCCCTTTAGCCGCAAGGGCCACATCTAACTCCCTCTTAAATATAGCCAATGAACTGGCCTCAACTACCCTCTGTGGCAGAGAGTTCCAGAGATTCACCACTCTGTGTGTGAAAAAGGTTCTTCTCATCTCGGTTTTAAAGGATTTCCCCCTTATCCTTAAGCTGTGACCCATTGTCCTGGAAAAAGGTATCCTTTTTCATACCTTTCATTCATTTGTTCTATGTACCTTTTCATATCTCTAGTTTCCCTCTCCCTCGACTCTCAGTCTGAAGAAGGGTCTCGACCCGAACTGTCACCCATTCCATCTCTCCAGAGAAGCTGCCTGTCCCGCTGAGTTACTCCAGCTACTTCGGTTTAAACCAGCATCTGCAGTTCCCTCCAACACATTCAAACCTGTACGTCTTTGTGTGGGAGAAAACTGCAGATCCCGGTGGAAACCCAGGCAGGTCACGGGGAGAACGTACAGACTCCGCACAGACAGCACCCGTGGTCAGGATGGAACCCGGGTCTCTGGCGCTGTGAGGCAGCAACTCTACCCATTGTAAATGATGAAATCTGCGGTCAAATGTCCGTCTCAGTAACAGTGACCAGGGTCACAACCCTCCTCCAGACACTGCCCCTCGCTGTGCAGTCCGGCGCCGGCCGCTCGGCCCGTCCTGTCCCGCCCTATCCCGTGGATGCTGACGGCCAGGTAGCGGTCTATGGCGACGCCCAGGAGGCTGAAGATGGAGCTCTGTGTGAGGACGAGCACGAAGCAGGCGAGGAAGCGGCAGGGGTGGAACGGGATGGAAAGAAGTATTTGATGCAATTTGTCTCCTTGTCCTGGATGTCATGGACCTCTTGACAACACAGCCATGCTGACGACCACAAGCAGTCCCGGCCTCTCCCTGTGAATCCTGTCCTTCCAGTAACATTCCCACCACTCACGTCAGGCTCACCGCGGTGCCTGCAGCTCCAGGCCTGTCCCTGCCGCCCTCCTTAATCAACCCCCTCCAGTCCTCCAGTAGCTTACCGTGACTAGTGATAGGAAGCAGCCCACCACCGCCAGAGTTGGGGCCAGAGACCCGGGTTCCATCCTGACTATGGGCGCTGCCTGTGCGGAGGTTGCACGTTCTCCCCGTCACCTGCGTGGGTTTTCTCTGGGGGGTCGGGGCGGGGGTCAGAGGTTGGGTCGGGGTCATCATCACTCACCTGTGCTCTCTCTTTCTCCACAGACTTTGGGTTTGGGGAGGGGAGTGAGGGGGAGAGGGGTGAAGATCCTCCCCCTACACAGGATGGAGCAGAGACCCTCCCCTTCATCGACGAGTCGCCCACCAGCTCCCCCCAGCCCAGCGCCACCGCACCCGAGGACCAGCACTCCCCACCCCCCACCCCAGACGGCACCCCTGAGGTAGGTCACAGCAACTGGGTGAGGGGGAGGGAGGGGTGGGAGGAGAGGTGGGGGCTTAAGGGGAAGGGGAAGGGGTGGGAAGAGGAGGGAGTGGGGTGGAGAGGGATTGGTGACGGGGAGGGGGGTAGGAGAGGGACAGGGGAGGGGGGAGGGGGGAGCAGGGAGATATTATCTGCCATCTGCCCCATTTTTGCCCTGATTTTCTTATGGTGGGGTACAGTACCGGTGGGGACAGGTCTGTGTAACACTGGGCACTTTGGCAGGTTCAATGTAAGGGGAACATATACAGTTAATGGCACCACCCTTAACAACATTGATGTACAGAAGAATCTTGGGGTCCAAGTTCATAACAGCCCGAAAGTGGTGAGACTAGTAGATAGAGTGGTGAAGAAGGTGTCTGGTATACTTGCCTTCACAGGTCATGGCATTGAGTATAAGAGTCAGGAAGTCATGAAGCTGCTCTCTAGGAGGTTGGATGGGCCACATTTGGAGTAGTGCGTACAGTTCTGGTCGCCCCATTACAGGATAGGCTTTGGTGCAGTGGAGGTTTACAGATATAACAAACAAATAGAGACAAAGTGCTGGAGTAACTGAGTGGAGTTGGTCAGCTGGAGAACATGGAGAGGTGACGTTTCAGGTCACGATCCTTTTACGCGAATGATGCCTGGATTAGTGGGTGTAAAGGGCCTGTCCCACTTTCACGACCTAATTCACGACCTCTGCCGAGTTTGCCCTTGACTCGTACTCGCAGCATGGTCGTCACGAGGTCCTAAGCAGGTCGTAGGTAGGTCGTGATGCTATAGGTACTCGTGGCATCAAGTAGGTCGGGACGTTTTTTCCACATGATGAAAAATGTCCACGAGTAAAGAAAGGTGGTGAAAGTGGGACAGGCCCTTTAGTTATCGGGAGAGGTTGGGCAAACTTGGATTGTTTTCTCTGGAACCGTTGGAGATTGAGGGGAGACGTGATGGAAGTGTGTACAATAATGAGAGGCAGGGATAGGGTAGACAGGCAGAACCTTGCTCCCAGGATGCAAATATCAAATACTAGAGATCACAGCAATGAGGTGGGAGGGGCAGAGATTCAAGATGTGCGGGGCAAGTAATTTTACACAGAGGGTGGGGGCCTGGAACACAGTGCGGGGGGGGGAGACAGATATGATGGTGGTGTTTAGGAGGCTTTTGTAAAGGCGCAGGGTCTACAGGGAATGGAGGTGATGTGCATTATGTGATGGGCAGGTAAGAGTGGATCACGGCATCGAGTTTGGTACATCGCCCCCATGTGGTAATTCACAGTGTTGGTGTGGTCGGGAACTGACCTCTCTCCCTCCCCTTCCGCCCTCTATCCCCCCCTCCCCCCCCCCCCCCCCCCCCCCTCTCTCCCCCATCCCCCCCCTCTCTCCCCCCATCCCCCCCCTCTCTCCCCATCCCCCCCTCCTCTCTCCCCCATCCCCCCCCCCTCCTCTCTCCCCCTCCCCCCATCCTCTCTCCCATCCCCCCCCTCCTCTCTCCCCCCCACCCCCCTCCTCCTCTCTCCCCCCCCCTCCCCTCCTGCCCCCTCCTCTCCTCCTCCTCTATCCCCCTTCCCCCCCCTCCCTCCCCCCCCCTCCTCCCCCCTCCCCCTCCCTTCCTCTCTCCCCCTCCCTCCTCCTCTCTCCCCCCCCAATCCCTTCCCCTTCACCCTCCAGCCGGGCAGACAGCTGGAGATGAGGGGTCTGGTGTTGTCGGGGGTGCTGGCCAGTGAAGAGATCTACCTCAACCAACTCGAGGCCCTGTTGCTGGTAGGTGGGGGAGGGTCGGGGGGGCGTGACCTGGGTGTGGGGGGGCTGGGGGGAGCGAGTGAGCCCCTGTGTGGCTGGCTGTGGTGGCCAGGCCAGTGGTGACGTGGGGAGGGGAGGGGGGTGGGAGACCAGTGGTGATCTGGGGGTCGGGGTGAGACCCCCTGTCATCCTCTCTCTTGATATGGGGGTTCAGGGGGGTGGGGATGGGGTCGGGGTCGATCGTGGGGTGACACCCTTTCACTCCCCCCACCCCCTCAGCCCACTGAAGGCGGCCATGATGCAGTGGGCCGCGGAGGGGGGTGGGGTTCGTGGGGTCAAGGGTCAGTCTCGGTGTGACCCCCCCGCCCCAGCAGCTGAAGCTGGTCGTGGCCATGGTGGGAGGGTGGGTTGGGGGGGTTAGCGTCAGCCCCCCTCACTCTCTCTCCCCCCCACTAGCCACTTCGGCCACTGAAGGGCGGCGGCCACCACCTCTCAGCCGGTGCTGAGCCACCAGCAGATCGACACCATCTTCTACCGGGCTGCCCGACATCCACCAGGCCCACCACACCTTCACACAGAGCCTGAGGCCTTGTCTCCAGAACTGGCACCCTCACAACACAGTGGGACAACTCTTCCACACGCTGGTACATGTGCGGCGGGGGGGGGGGGGGGGGGGCAATTTGGGGGGGGGGTGGAGGGAGGAAGGTAATGTAGGGGGGGGGGGGGTGGGGGAGAGGGTCAGGGGAGAGAAGCAGGAGGTAGACAATAGACAATAGGTGCAGGAGTAGCCATTCGGCCCTTCGAGCCAGCACCACCATTCAATGTGATCATGGCTGATCATCCCCAATCAGTATCCCATTCCTGCCTTCTCCCCATATCCCCTGACTCCGCTATTTTTTAAGAGCCCTATCTACCTCTCTCTTGAAAGCATCCAGAGAACCTGCCTCCACCGCCCTCTGAGACAGAGAATTCCACAGACTCACCACTCTGTGAGAAAAAGTGTTTCCTCGTCACCGTTCTAAATGGCTTACTCCTTATTCTTAAACTGTGGCCCCTGGTTCTGGACTCCCCCAACATCGGGAACATGTTTCCTGCCTCTAGCCTGTCCAAGCCCTTTACAATCTTATATGTTTCAATGAGATCACCTCTCATCCTTCTCAACTCCAGAGTGTACAAGCCCAGCCACTCCATTCTCTCAGCATATGACAGTCCCGCCATCCCGGATATTAACCTTGTAAACCTACGCTGCACTCCCTCAATAGCAAGAATGTCCTTCCTCAAATTAGGAGACCAAATTAGGGTGTGGTCTCACTAGGGCTCTGTACTACTGCAGAAGGACCTCTTTGCTCCTATATGCCCTCTCATCCTTCTAAATTCCAGAGTTTACAAGCCCAGCCGCTCCATTCTCCCAGCATATGACAGTCCCGCCATCCTGAGAATTAACTGTGTGAATGGTTAGATAGGGGTGAAGGGGGGCATAGATGGGGAGGGGGGGTTTGTAAGTTCTCCCCGTGACCCGCGTGGGGTTTCTCCCACACTCCAACGACGTACAGGATTGTGGGCTACTTCCCTTCTGTAAAAATTGTAAAATTGTCCCGAGTGTGTCGGGAGTGGATGAGAAAGTGGGATAATATACAACGAGTGTGAACAGGTGATCGATGGTCAACATGGACTCTGGGCCAACGGTCTTGTTCCACGCTGTGTCTCTAAATGAACTAAAGTCATCTCTCTATGCCCCCCCCACCCTAGGCTGAGAGTCTGGGTCTGTACAAGGAGTTTGTGGACAACTACAAGTTGGCGGTGGAGATGGTGGAGAGATGCAGCCTGACCAATAGCAACTTCCGCAAATCTCCGAGGTGTGGGAGTTGAGGGTTGGGGGGGAGGAGGGTGGGGTGATGGGTAGCGGTGGGTGGGGGAGGAGTGAGGGTGGGGGGGGAGTGAGGGTGGGGGGGGGAGGTGTGGTGGGGAGGAGGTGGGGGGGGGGGAGTGGAGGGTGGGGGTGGGGGGGAGGCCATGAGGGTGGGGGGGGGGATGTGTTGGGGGGGGGCAGTGAGGGTGGGGGGGAGTGTGGGGGGGGTGGGGGAGGAGGAAGGTAAAGGGGAGTGTGGGGGGGGAGTGAGGGTGGGGTGGAGGCGTGTGGGTGGGGGGGGAGTGTGGGCGTGAGGCAGTGGGTAGTGGGAGTAGTGGAAGTGGGCGGAGCCGAAAACGAGGGGGAGGAGCAGGGGGAGGTGAGGCTGGGGGTGAGTGGGGGGGGGGGAGGGAGTGAGGGAAAGTGAGGGGGGACGGGGACAAGGGGGGGGGTGGTATGGGAGGGAGAGTGGAGAGGAGGGTGGGGTAGGGGGTAGGGGGTAGGGAGGGAGGGGTGACAGGGGTGGGGGAGGAGGTAAGGGATGGGAGGGGGTGGTCTGGCCGGTGCTGACTCTCCGTCTCCACAAGGATCTAAAGGTGAAAAATTCCCGGGACCCAAAGGAGACGTCCACCTCCGTCAAACTGGAAGGTAGGAACATGGACCTCTGACCCCTGACCTCCCCAACCACTGACCCCTGACCTCCCCAACCCCTTATCCCAAATACAAAGGGGCTTGGGAGCTGGTGCAGGAGTCCCAAAAAGTTAATCTGCAAGTTGAATCGGTAGTAAAGAAAGCAACCTCATTGCGAGCATTTATTTCGAGAGGGCTTGTATACAAAAACAGGGATGTGATGCTGAGGCTCTATAAGGTGCTGTTCAGGCCACATTTGGAATATTGTGAGCAATTTTTTGCCCCGTATCTGAGGAAGGATGTGCCGGCTCTGGAGAGGGTCCAGAGGAGTTTTACAAGAATGATTCCAGGAATGAGTAGGTTAACCTATGATGAGCGTTTGTCGGCACTGGGCCTGTACTCGCTGGAGTTTGGAAGGATGAGGGGCACCTCATTACAACTCACCGAATAGTGAAAGGCTTGGATAGAGTGAATGTGGAGAGGATGCTTCCAATGGAGAGTCTAGGACTAGAGGTCACAGCCTCAGAATGAAAGGATGTTCCTTTAGGAAGGAGATAAGCAGGAATTTCTTTAGTCAGAGGGTGGTGAATCTGTGGAATTATTTGCCACAGAAGGCTGTGGAGGCCAAGTCAGAGGATATTTTTAAGGTAGAGATAGATATATTCTTGATTAGTACAGGTGTCAGAGTTTATGGGGAGAAGGCAGGAGAATGTGGTTAGGAGGGAGAGATAGATCAGCCACGATTGAATGGCTCAGTAGACAATGGGCCGAATGGCCTAATTCTACTATCACATATAAACATGAAACTTTCCCAAGACCTCCGTCACACCTGAAGCTAGGACACAGGTTTCCCCAAACCCCACCCTACCCCGCCCCCCCTTTGTACCCATGGGGATGTGAGTGGGAGGTGGAGGCACTGCCCCACCCATCTCCCTCATCCCTGGCCCTGCCCACCCCGCCTCCCTGCCCACTCCCCCTCTCCCTTCCTCCTCCCCTCTCCCTGCCCACTCCCCCTCTCCCTGCCCACTCCCCCTCTCCCTGCCTCCTCCTCCCCCTCTCTCTGACCCTTTCTCCCTTTCTGCCCCTCCCCCTCTCCCTGCCCCTTCCTTCCCTCTCTCCCCCTCCCCCTCCCCCTCACTCTGCCCCTCCTCACGGTGCCTCTTGTTTTGCAGCTCTCCTCTACAAGCCCATTGACCGGGTCACACGCAGCACCCTCGTACTGCACGTGAGTATCAATGGGGGAGGGGTTCCCAGGACATGCCCAGGGAGTCTCCTGTACAGACCCCTCCTCCACACCCCACGCTTCCCTGTCCACCGTCAGGTCATGATGTGGGGGGCGGCGTTGCCCCCCAGGGGGGTCTGTCTACACAGTGATTCTTCCCCATTAGATCGGGGACCCGGGGTGGGGGATACAGCATGGAAACAGGCCCTTCGGCCCACCAAGTCCATGCTGACCAGCGATCCCCGCACACTGGCACGATCCTACACACTGGGGACAATTTATAATTTTACCAAAACTAATTAACCTACAAACCTGCACGTCTTTGGAGTGTGGGAGGGAACGGAGCACCCGGGAAAAACCCACGCGGTCACGGGGAGGAGAATGTACATCTCCGTACAGACAGCACCCGTAGTCAGGATCGAACCTGGGTCTCTGGCGCTGTGAGGCAGCAACTCTACCGCTGCGCCACCGTGCCTCCCTTAATCATTGTATCATGGTGAAGGGTGTGTTATTATAGTTTGTTTTGTAAATATTATTATTGTAAATAATTGAATAGTTAGTTTTGATTTATAAGAAACAGTGGGGCCCTCTGACCCCTGACCCCTGACCCTGCACCTTGGCCGTTGCAGGACTTGTTGCAGCACACGCCACCCGAGCACCCGGACTACCCGCTGCTGCAGGACGCACTGCGCATCTCCCACAACTTCCTCTCCTCCATCAACCAGGAGATCGGAGAGCGCAGGACCCCCGTCGACATGGCCAAGGGCGAGGTGGGGAGAGGGGGGGGGGCAGGGATGGTGTGGGTGAGGGGTGGGTTCATTGTGGGAGAGGGGACGTGTCATGAGGGGAGAGGTGGGGGGGAGGGGTAGAGAGGGGGAGGGTGGGGGGGGGGGGGAAGGGGGAGGCAGAGTTGTGGGGAGGGGGTGTGGGGGTGTGATTTAGTGGAGGACGACGGGCGGATAGGGGCAGAGATGGTGTGGGTGGGAAGGGGTGAAGACGGGTCAAAAGAGCACAGGGAGGGGGAGGGGTCATAGTGGAGGGGGGAGGGTGGGAGAGGATTGCAGGGAGGTAGGTAGGGGGTGGTTGAGGGTGGGACGGTGTGTGGTGGGGGGGTTGTTTGGGGGGGGAGGGGGAGTGGAGGGGCCTGGGATGGGGGAGTGAGGTGCGCGGTGGTGACTGGGCCCGGACCCCCTTGCCATGACAGAGCCGGCAGCGGGTGCGGGATGGGGTGTGGAGGGGAGTGGATGGGGGGAGTGTGGGGATGGGGATGGGGGAGGAGGGGCTAGGGGGGGATGGAGGGAGGGGGCTAGGGGGGAGAGTGGGGAGGGGATTAGGGGGGAGAGTGGGGGGAGGGGGAGTGTGGGGAGGGGGAGACAGTGTGGGGGAGGGGCTAGGGGGTGGAGAGTGGGGAGGGGCTAGGTGGGGGAGAGAGTGGGGAGGGCTAGGGGGGGGGAGAGAGTGGGGAGGGGATGAGTGAGGGGGGTGTGGGGAGGGGAGGGGCTAGGGGGGGGAGAGTGGAGGGGATGAGTGAGGGGGGTGCGGGGGGCATTATGGATCACCTGGCGGTGAGTGACCCCCCACTGTCCACACAGAGCCGGCAGCTGGTGCGGGACGGCTTCATGGTGGAGGTGTCGGACGGGGTTCGTAAGCAGAGACACGTCTTCCTCCTCACCCCCCTCCTGCTCTGGTCAACTGAAGAAACAGGCCGGCGCACAGGGGGGGTGAAAACCGACCCCCCTCCTCGACCCCCCCCTCGCCCCCCCCTCTCCCCTCGACCCCCTCCACTCTGAACCACCCCCCGACCCCCCACCCTCGACCCACCCCCCTCAACCCGCGACCACCCCCCCTCGACCCCCGACCCCCTCGACCCCCGACCCCTCGACCCCCCCACCCCTCGACCCCCCTCACCCTCGACCCTCGACACCCTCGACCCCTCGACCCCCTCGACCCCCCCACCCCCCTCGAACCCCCCACCCTCGACCCCCCCACCCTCGACCCCTCACCCTCGACCCCCCCCCTCGACCCCCCACCCTCGGACCCCCCTCCCCGCGACCCCTCACCCTCGGACCCCCAACCTCGCCCCCCTCACCCTCGACCCCCCTCCCCCCTCACCCCCCCCCGCATCATCGACCCTCACCATTCGGCGAACCCTCACCCTCGGCCCCCCTCACCCTCGGACCCCCCTCACCCTCGACCCCCTCATTCTGACTCTTCACCCAAACCCCACCCCTCACCTTTGACCCCTCCACTGGTCCTCCACCACCCTCTCCTCAACTCTACCTGACCAACCTCCCAACCATGCCTTCCCCCATTCACACCCCACTTTTCCTCCCCTCGTGCTGGCCCCCTGTCCCTCTGGGGGGGGGTTGTGCCTGATGTTGAGGAGGGGCGTTGCTCTGTATGTTCCCCCCCCCCCCCCCCCCCCCCCCCCCCCCTCTAGAGGCACTGTGACAGGTAAAGTGTGGGTGAAAAGCTCATGCAAAGTCAGCAGGGAGGGCGGCTGGAAGAACACTAGCTTATGGAAAGACTGTTCACAAGCCTGACCACAGAGGGCAAGAAGCTCTTCTAGGGTCCGGTGGTGCTCACTTTCAAGCTTCTGTACCTCCTGCCGATGCGAGCAGGGTGAAGAAGGAATGACCGAGTCTCTGATTATATGGGCTGCATATCCCAGGCAACGTGAAGTGTGGATGGAGTCAATGGTGGGGAATCTAATCTGGTGGTGAATCTGTGGAATTCTTTGCCACAGAAGTCAATGGATATTTTTAAGGCAGAGATAGATAGATTCTGCATTAGTGCATGTGCTGGGGGTTATGGAGAGAAGGAAGGGGAATGGGGTTAGAAGGGAGAGATAGAAACACAGAAAATAGGTGCAGCAGTGGGCCATTCAGCCCTTCGAGCCAGCACAGCCATTCAATATGATCATGGCTGATCATCTAAAATCAGTACCCCGTTCCTGTTTTCTCCCCTTGATTACGTTAGCCCTAAGAGCTAATTCTAACTCTCTCTTGAATATATCCAGTGAATTGGCCTCCACTGCCTTCTGTGGCAGAGAATTCCACAGATTCACAACTCTGGCTGAAAAAGTTATTCCTCATCTCAGTCCTAAATTGCCTCCCCCTTATTCTTAAACTGTGACCCCTGGTTCTGGACTCCCTCAACTTTGGGAAAATGTTTCCTGCATTTAGCTTGACCAATCCCTTAAGAAATTTATATGTTTCTATAAGATATCCTCTCATCCTTCTAAATTCCAGTGAATATAAGCCCAGTCGATCCATTCTTTCATCGTATGTCAGTCCCGCCATCACAGGAATTAACCAGGTGAACCTATGCTGCATTCCCTCATTAGCAAGAAAGTCCTTCCTCAAATTAGGAGACCAAAACTGCACATAAGACTCCAGGTGTGATCTCACCAGGGCCCTGTACAACTGCAGAAGGACCTCTTTACTCCTATACTCAAATCCTCTTGCTATGAAGGCCAACATGCCTTCATTAGCTTTCTTCACTGCCTGCTGTACCTGCATGCTTATTTTCAGTGACTGATGTACAAAGCCAACCAGGTCCTATTGCACCTCCCCTTTTCCTCATCTGGCACCTTTCAGATGATAATCTGCCTTCTTAATGCAGAATTCTACCATGTTCACTGTTGTCCAAGGGGCTTTGCACAACAACATTGCTATATAAACCTTCCTCATTACACAATACCCAATCAAGGATGAAGAAGGATCTCAACCCGAAACGTCACCCATTCCTGCTCTCCAGAGATGCTGCATGGCCCACTCAGTTACTGCAGCTTTTTGTGTCTTTCTAGGATGGCCTGCCCTCTAGTTGGTTCTTCTACATAGTGGTTTAGAAAACCATCCCGTATACACTCCAGAAAATCCTCCACCTCAGCGCTGCTACCAATTTGGTTGGCCCAATCTATATGTAGATTAAAGTCATCAATGATAACTGCTGTACCTTTGCTACGCGCATCCCTAATTTCCAGCCTGATGTTGTCCCCAACCTCTCTACTGCTGTCTGGTGGTCTGTACACAACTCCAACAAGCGTTTTCTGCCTTTGTCTGTTTCACAGTTCTACCCGTACAGATTCTACAGCATCCAAGCTAATGTCTCTCCTTACTATTGCATTAATCTCCTCTTTAACCAGCAATGCCACCCCACATCCTCTTCCTTTCTGCCTATCCTTCCTGAATATTGAATAACTCTGCACGTTTAGCTCCCACCAGCCTTGGTCACACCTGGAGCCATGTCTCCGTAATCCCAACTATATCATATCCGTCAACAACTAACTGCACATCTAATTCATCCACCTTATTACGAATGCTCCTCGCATTAAGGCACAAAGCTTTCAGGTTTGGTTTTCGTTTCTCCCTTCTATCTTTTGCCCCTGCCCTTATTTTACGGCCCTCTGTCTCCCTGCATTGGTTCCCATCGCCCTGCCATATTAGTTTAAACGTGACCTTTCCTGCACGCATACGCTTCCACATTGTTGACCCCACCATGATTGATCAGCCATGATTGGGCTTGATGGGCTGAATGGCCTCATTCATCTCCTATCACATGAATTTATGACTGGGCTACATCTACAACTCTGCAGTGTGAGAAGTTGGTGAGTCACTGGAGATGTGCTGGACTTGCTCAGTCCCCTCAGGGAGTGGATCTGTTGGATTGTCTTCCTGCTCTTGCCCCAGTGTGGATGGTGGAGCTGCTGGGGAGAGGCAGTGATTGTCCCAATCCATCCCCATGTTTACGGGGAGAGGCAGGAGGTTAATATGGATGTGAGGGTGTGGTGTGTGTGTGTGCGGGGGTCAGGTACACCACCCTGTGGACATGGCTGGCAATCACCTATTTATTTCTCTCATTCATTTTTTCTCTATCATTCTCTCTCTCCCTCTCTCCCTCCCCCTCCCGCGTGCAGGAAGCAGCAGCAGTATGAGTGTAAGTGGTACGTGCCGCTGAGTGAGTTGGTGTTGTTGAGTGGCGAGGAGGTCGATGGCCCCCTGGTGCAGGCCGTGCCTGATTACGAGCTGGAGGAGGCCAAGGTGAAGATCTCCCACTCCATGAACGAGCTGCAGCGAGAGAAGGTGGGCTCACCGCGACCTCTGACCCCGCCCTCACCCCCACCCTGTCCTCTCACCCCCACGCCGACCCCTAACCCCCACCCCGCCCTCTCACACCCCCACGTCGACCCCTAACCCCAACTCCCACCCCTAACCCCCACCCCGACCTCTCACCCCCGACCTCACCTTCACCTATCAGACCTCCTGATCTTTGAACCCCCCCCCACGACCTCTGCCCCCCTGCACACACTCTCTGGCACCGCCCACTAATCTCCGTTCTCTGAACCCGCTCTTTGATCTCCCTGTTTTCCGAGCCCCCCCGAACATTAGCCCCGATCCCTCCTTACCCCCCACTCCCCCCTATCCCCCCTGACCCTTTAACCACCCTTGACCTCTAGCCTCCGACCGCCCCACACCTCCCCCCCCCCCCACCCCCACCTCCCCCCCCCCCCCCCCCCCCCCCCCCTGCACCTCTGCCCTGTCCAGAGGGTGGGAGCCCGGAGTCTTGCAACACTCAACCTGTGACCCCCACTCTAACCCCATGTGAACTCCGCTGACCCCTCTCTGACCCTCTCTACCCTCCCCCAGAGACAGCCGGGCCGTGCGGTGGAGCGGTTGAAGAAGAAGGTTTACGACTTGGAGTCATGGCTGCTGCTGCACTCGCCCGCCATCCCGCTCCGCATGCACCAGCGCAACGGCAAGGTCAGCCCGGGGTCATAGGGCAAGGGGTCACGGGGTGGGACCCAGGATCATAGGGATTCCTCGGCAGGTACCTTCCCCTGGAACCGCAGAAGATGCAACACCTGTCCCTATACCTCCTTCCTCGACTCTATCCAGGGACCCGACAGTCCTTTCATGTTCGGCAGAGGTTCACTTGCACCTCCCCCAACCTCATCTACTGTATCCGCTGTTCAAGGTGCGGACTCTTCTACATCGGCGGGAACAAACATAGGCTGGGCGATCGTTTCGCTGAACACCTTCGCTCAGGCTGCCTGGACCTACCTGATCTCCCGGTTGCCAAACACTTTAAATCCCCTTCCCATTCCCACACTGACCTTTCTGTCCATTGTCAATGAGGCCACGGGCACATTTGTGGAACAGCACCTCGTATGGGCAGTTAAAACCCAGTGGTATGAATGTTAATTTCTCTAACTTCAAGTAACCCCTGGCATCCCCTCTCTCTCTGTGTCCCTGCCCCACCCAAGTCATACTATCTTCAAAGTCGTCTTGTTGTCCCGTTGTCTTTAACTCATTTTCACACAGATAACAACGGCCTGTTTCCTTTATCATCGTTACTTTATTGCATATCTTTCATTCATTTGTTCAATATCTCTCTACATCACCGTCTATATCTCTCGTTTCCCTTTCCCCTGACTATCAGTCTGAAGTCTCGACCCTCCAGAGATGCTGCCTGTCCCGCTGAGTTACTCTGGCTTTTTGTGTCTATCTCCAGGAACAATATTGTCCTTCCAGCACCACACTCTGCCTTCTATCAATAAGGCACTCTGCCTTCTGAATCCATACAACCACATTCATAAGGTATAGGAGCCATTCGGCCCATCAAGTCCACTTCACCATTCAATCGTGGCTGATCTATCTCTCCGTCCCAACACCATTCTCCTGCCTTCTCCCCATAACCCCTGACACCTGTAGAATTCATCCATCTCTGCCTTAAATCTCTGCATTAAATCCCGTACATCTAATAATAATAATAATAATATAATAATAATAAGTTTATTTATATAGCACATTTATAGTCAATTTTCATTGACCCCAAAGTGCTTTACATAATTTAAAAATCAGTTCCATACAAAGCATAAAGATGGGTTAACAAAATAATAAAATGCATAAACAGGACACAACATGTAACATAAACATCCACCAGAGCATTCATCACTGTGGTGGAAGGCACAAAAAATTTTGGCCGTCCTCCTCCATTTTCCCCCCCCCCCCCCCCCCCCCGTGGACAAGACCAGAGTCCAGTGCAGGATCGGTCTTTCCTCACCGGAGACCGCGGCTTCAAGATTGTGTAGGCCGCAGGCCGGCAGTCGAGATTTAAAGTCCCCGCCGCAGCCAGAAGCACCGTAGACTGCAGGGCCGGCGGTCGAAGCTCCCCTCCAGGGGTGATGGTAAGTCCATGCCGGGCCCGCGGTAGAAGTTATCCGCGGGCCGGCAATGGCGGCTTCTTCTTCCCCCGGGCCCCCCACGAGGGATCCCGGGCTGTAGACGCCGCACCAGCTGGAGCTCTGCAGACTGCGGCTTCAGGCTGCCGGCTGCCCCGGGCCAGCGAAACGGAGCGCTCCCCTCCAGCGAGCCCCAGCGAGGCTCACCCGCTCCACGCCGAGTCCACGCTGCGCCTGCCGCTGAAGCCCCGGGCAGTCTCCGGGAAAGACCTCGCCGATCCTTGATGTTAGGCCACGGGGGAGGCGACCTGAAATAGTCGCCTCTACATGGAGGAGGCGACCTCAAGCGGTTTCCCCCCTTCCCCCCCCACCCCCCCCCCCCCACCACCCCCCCACACACAACACACAAAAACCCCACTAAATACACACTTTAAAACATACTAAAAATAAAAATAAACTTGAAAGGCTGACACGCTGCTGCCATGGCTGCCGCCAGAAAAGCACCCCCTTCAGCCATCTTCTGGATCAGTCAGTTTGGAGGAGTTTATTAAATGCCGACTGGAATCCATGTCGACACGGCCCTCTGGACACACTGATCTGTTCTGTATTATGCCGACTGTGTTCTGTGTGCTGAAGCAAAGCAAGAATTTCATTGTCCTATCAGGGACACATGACAATAAACTCACTTGAACTTGAACTTGTCCCCCCTCCCCCACATAATATAGCTTCATCACCTCATCAAAAAACAGTGGACAGGGCTCAAGGGCCGGAGGGAGGGTGACCATGGAGAGGGTTCAGGGGTCAGATTGCAAGGGTCAAGGTTGGTGCTGGTCTAACTGTATCCGTCCTATCCAGAGTTTCCAGTTCCTGCTGTCGTCAGACTACGAGCGGTGTGAGTGGAGGGAGACCATCGAGAAGCTGCAGAGGAAAGGTAGACCCCCCCCCACCTGACCCTGGCCCCTCCTCACCCTCTCCCTTTGCCTCCCTCCCCCTCTCCTCTTTCCTTTGTCTCTCCCCTCTCTCTCCCACCTCACACTCCCCCCTCTCACACTCCCCCCTCTCACACTCCCCCATCTCCCCAGATGTGCAGGGCCTGGTGCTGAGTTCTCTGGAGCTGCAGATGTTGATGGGATCGTGTGTGAAGCTGAGAACCGTCCACAATCTCCCGGTCACCAGCAACAAAGAGGGTGAGGGGTAGGCAGGGGTAGAGAGGGGTGGGGGAGAGATGGGTGGGGGTGGGGGGGGGGGGGGGGGGGGGGGGGGGGGGTGTGGGGAAGAGAGAGGAGTGGGTGGGGGAGCGTGGTAGGGGGAGGGCAGGATGGGGAAGTTTACGGAAGGGGGAGGGAGAGTTGGGGGAGGGGGGCGCGTGTTTGTGGGGAGGGTCGGCGCGTGTGGGGGTGGAGGGGTCTCGGAGCCCCCACTGACCTCTCTCTCTCCCCCAGATGAGGAGGTGGGCCGGTCCTCTGGGGATTTCTCCACGTCATTGTCCGGTCCGCACGAGGCCTTCCGCAGCTCCGCCTGAGTGATCACCTCGCCTTCCCCCCGTGTCCACTCCACTCCCCCCTGCGTGACCCCTCCCCCCCTGAACCCGTTTCAGTCCCTTCCCCCCCCCCCCACCGTTCCAATCTGTCTGATAGTGTATTTTAACTGACCGTTGCTCATCTCCCCCCTCCCTATCTTCCCCCCTCCCCTCTCGCTCGCCTCCCTCCCCCCATCCCCCCCTCTCTCTCCCCCTCCCTCCCTCCCCCCTCCCTCTCTGGCCCCTCCCTCTCTCCCCCTCCCTCTCTGCCCTCGCTCTCTGTCCTTTCGCTCTCTGTCCCCCTCCCTCTCTGTCCCCCTCCCTCTCTCCCCTCTCCTCTCTCTCTCCCCCCTCCCTCTCTCTCCCCCTCCCCCCCTCTCTCCCCCTCCCTCTCTCCCCCTCCCCTCTCTCCCCCTCCCCCCCCTCTCTGTCCCCCTCCCTCTCTTCCCCTCCCTCTCTCCCCTTCTGTCTCTCCCCACCCTCTCCCTCCCCCTCTCTCTCTTCACCGTCCCTCTCCCCCCCCTCTCTCCACCCTCACTCCCTCCCACTCTGAGACATGGATCTCCTCCCCCTCCCTCTCCTCCCCCTCCCTCTCTTCCCCCTCCCTCTCTGTCCCCTCCCTCTCTGTCCCCCCTCTCTCTCTCCCCCTCCCTCTCTCCCCCTCCCTCTCTCCCCCTCCCTCTCTCCCCCTCCCTCTCTCCCCCTCCCTCCCTTCCTTCTCTCCCTCAATCTCTCTTCTCCCTCTCTCCCCCCTCCCCTCTCTCCTCTCCCTTCTCTCTCTCCCCTCCCTCTCCTCCTTTCTCCCTCTCTCTCCCTCTCTCTCTCCTTCCCTCTCTCTCCCTCTCTCCCTCTCCTTCTCTCCCCCCTCCCTTCTCTCCTCCCCCTCCCTCCCTCCCCCTCCCTCCCTCCCTCCCTCCCTCCCCCCCTCTCCCCCCCTCCCCCTCTCCTCTCCCTCTCTCCCCTCTCCTCCTCTCCCCCCCTCTCTCCTCCCTCTCCCCCAGGTCTGTATTGTACGCCTGGAGGTTGATTCCTTCGGCTACTTTTGTCAGTAAGGCCAAGACCCGGGTCTTCAGAGACACCACCCGAGCCGCAGTGGAACGAGGTGGGGCAGGGGGATGGGGAGGTGTTTTCTTTGTGGGGGGGGGGGGGGGGTATGGAGGGGTGGCTGAGAGTCGGGGAAGCTGAGGGAGGGGGTGTGGGTTTCAGGTCTCTGCAGTGGGGGAACTGTCCATGGGGGGGGGGGAGGTGAGGGGGGTGGTCTCGGGGCGGGGGGAGGTTTAGGGGGTGGTCTCGGGGCGGGGATGAGGGGGGAGGGGGGGCGGGGGGGATCAGGGGGGTGGTCTCGGGGCGGGGGGGGTGGTCTCGGGGCGGGGATGAGGGGAGGTGGGGGGGGGGGGGGGGTGAGGGGCTCTGGGTCGTCTCTGACTCTCGCCACTACACCAGGAGTTTTGAGATTGAGCTGGAGGGCTCGCGCTGGGTGCGGGTGCTGTGCTACGAGACATCGCTGGACAAGCTGAAGCTGCACAAGGACGACAACGAGATCATCGACAACGTCCTGTTCAGGGGGCAGCTGCAGGTCAGCACAGGGGGGGGGGGGCAAAGGTCATCACGGGGGGCAAAGGTCATCACAGGGGTTGGTCGAGCAGGGACAGGGATGGGGTGCAGGGATCACCAACTGGGGTCAAGGGTCACCGGCAGGGAGCACGGGTCAGCATTTTTGGGCGGGGTGGGTGTAGAGGGGGGGGGGATGAGTGGACCCCACACTTGGGACCTGGGTCGGGCTGCCTGTCTAGCCCAGGCCAGAGGGTGAGATGGGAGCGTCACGGGCTGGGTGGGCATTGGGTGGGATCTGGGGTTGTGGCTCTGGGTGGGGGGTGTATATGGGGTGGGGGTGTATATGGAGGGGTGGGGGTGTATATGGGGTGGGGGTGTATATGGGGGGGGGGGGGGTCTGGGTGCAGAACTCCCAGGCCCGGTCAGTGGGACGCCTGTACCCGTGTTCAAGACCAGTGCCACAATGCTGGCAGCAACACAGAACAGTACAGGAACAGGCCCTTCGGCCCACTATATCCATGCCCGACGTGATGCCAAGTTACACTGATCTCATCTGCCTGTAGTTGATCCATATCCCTCTCCTCTCTGCACTTCCATGTGGCTCTATAAGCCTCTTAAACACCATTATTGTATCTGGCCCCGCCCCCACCCCTCTCTGTGTAAAACATGATGATTTGGGTCGGGCTCTTCCCCACACTGACGTGTGCTTGTTGTACATTCTCTACGTGATCATGGCAGCTTCCCTGTCCCCTTGTTCTTCATCAACTCCACAACCTATTTCCATCCTGCACTCAAATTTACTTGGACCATCTCCGACAACTCCTTCCAGGCTCACTTGCACCTCCTCCAACCTCAACTACTGTATCCGCTGTTCCAGGTGTAGGGGTGGAGCAGGCTGGGAGGGGGACGGTGGGGGCGGGACCAGTGGGGGGTGGGGACCAGTGGGGGTGGGGACCAGTGGGGGAGTCTGTGTCGTTGCCAACATTCACCTTATACCCCTCAGCTGGACGAGACGTTGGCCCAGAGCAAGAGCTGGCAGCCGGCCACACTGGAGATGGACGGGGTGAGTGAGGGGGGGTGGGGAGAGAATGGGGGACAGAAGGGTGGGAGTGGGTGGGGTAATCAGGTGTTGGGGGATTAGAGGTGTCTTAGTAGCAATGTTACAAAATGTTGAGATTTTAAAAATCAAGTCTGCAATTTATCCCATCAGATAAAGCATAACAATAAGTTTAATTTGACACCAAATTCACTTTCATATCTCAAGTATTAAAAAAGTTATGGCCATTTTCATACTCGGAAATTAGCATCTTGTTCCCTATTGATTTTCAATGGACATTACAAAAAAGCTGTGATCTTGGATAGTCAAAAGCCCATTTCTTAAGGAAAGATTAACATTTTTAAATAGCCTAAGTGTCCAAAGATTATTCACAAATAATTCACAATATAACATGATTTTAATATCTAATTTACATTAATTTATAGGCCAAATGGAAGGAATTTAGTGTTCAATTGCTGTAAATAAATGCCCATTTAAATCGGCTTTCTAGTGGGTTCATGTGGAACGCGCTGGTTTAGAACGTTGACATCGCGCTGGATTAGTGTCCTCAAATGCCGAGAAAAATACTGCGGGATATAAAAAGCCCAAAATGAACTACTCGCTATAGATAACTTTAATTACAGGGTTATATATGCCCCATTTAATGTAAAAATAAGGTACATACCTTTAATAGTTTGCTTTATAAAACCCTGGGGCTGCGAGAGGTTGCGGAGTGAACGAGAGCTTTTAAAACTATTATATCTATTATTCGAGGCCTATAAAACTAATAATAGCTTTTGCGACCGGGTCTTGCAGCGATTCTCCGTTAATGATTTACTAGGCTGAACATCTGCGATTGGAACAGCCTAGTAAAAATCGCGTTTTAAACCCGCCCCCTCCAAACAGCGCCAAAATCACACACAAGGGGTGGGGCAGATGCTCAGCCACGATTCAGGTAGGTTTTGTAACATACCTAGTCTTAGGTTGCAGGATGGGGTCAGAGGTTGTGGAGCTGGTTTGTGGGTCGGTTAAGGTTCAAGGCTTGGCCAGGGGTCGGGCTGGGATTGAGGGTGGGTCAGGGGTCGGGGCTGGGGTTGCGGGTGGGTCAGGGGGTCGCGGCTGGGGTTATGTTGGGGTAGGGGCTGGATGTGTCAGGGGTGAGAGTGCGGGGGTGACCCTGTGTGTGACCCTCAGGTGGAGGTGGACATGTCGGTAAAGTTCACCAGCCGTGACCTCAGCCTCAAGCGCACCCCGTCACGCAAACAGACCGGCGTCTTCGGGGTCAAGATCAGCATCGTCACCAAGTGAGGAGAACACCCCCCACCACAGAAACCCACAGAAACCCCCCTCCCCAAAACCCCACCCCTGCCCAACCACACCCCACCCCAAACCCCACCCCAACCCCCACCCCAACCCCCAAACCCCAACCCCAACCACACCCCCAACCACACCCCCACCCCCACCCCAAACCCCCCGCACCAACCCCACCCCCCAACACCCAACTCCAGACCCCACCCCCTCCCCCCCACCCCAAACCCCACCCCACCCCAAACCCCCCACTCCCCAAACCCCCCCCTCCCCAAACCCCCCCTCCCCAAACCCCACCCCTCCCCAAACCGTACCCCTCCCCAACCCCCCCCCTCCCCCAAACCCCCCTCCCCCAAACCCCACCCCTCCCCAAACCCCACCCCCCCCCAACCGTACCCCTCCCCAATCCCCCCCCTCCCCAAACCCCCCCTCCCCAATCCCCTCCCCAAACCCCCCCCTCCCAAACCCCCCCTCCCAATCCCCTCCCCAAACACCCTCCCAAAACACCTCCCCTCCCCAAACCCCCCCCCTCCCCAAACCCCCCCTCCCCAATCCCCTCCCAAACACCCTCCCCAAACACCCTCCCCTCCCCAAAACCCCCCCTCCCCAATCCCCTCCCCAAAACACCCTCCCCTCCCCAAACCCCCCCCTCCCCAAACCCCCCCCTCCCCAATCCCCTCCCCAAACACCCTCCCCAAACACCCCCCCCTCCCCAAAACCCCCCCTCCCCAATCCCCTCCCCAAACACCCTCCCCAAACACCCTCCCCTCCCCAAACACCCTCCCCAAACCCCCCCCTCCCCAATCCCCCTCCCCAAACCCCCTCCCCCACACCACCGCTTCCCCAAACCCCACCCAAACACCCTCCCCCCAAACCACACCCCACCCCAAACCCCACCCCTCCCCAAACCCCTCCCCAAACCCCACCCCTCCCCAAACCCCACCCCCACTCCAAACACCCCCCTTCCCTCTCTTCACCCCTCCCCTCCACCCCCCCTCTTCCCCCCCCCCCCAATAGTTTGTACTCTCATGCCCCAGTTACAGAGCTGTGCCCATGGTGAATGAACAGATCCACCACCGATGTTGCGGCAACTGGTGATCCAGCGCCTCCTTTACTCCGGACACAATGACCACAACGTGCTTGAAATCCCCCCAGGAAGTCCCCCCGTAATAGTGTCCCCTAGGCCGGGTGAGGGGGCCGATCTTGACCTCATCGGGATTTCCACGGCCGATGGGCGGGTTGAATCTTCCCCCGTGGCCAGGGCTGTGGAATTCTGGCCCAGCCAGAGCCGGCAGATCCGTTCCCGTAGCCGAGCCTCACGGCAGACTTTACGGGCCAGTATATCGGCCCCTCGGCAGCCCAGCCGGAATGTTCCAGGACCGTTGGATTAATCTCAGAGGCCGAGACCTGTGTCGGTCTGGAAAAACGGATAAACCAGGGTGCTGGAAAATCAGTGGTGGATCTGTACTGTATTATTGATGATATTTATGTGTTCATCGGCCTGGAACACTGCAGCAATAAGAATGTTTCCTTGGTGCTGTATACACTTGATCGCACAACATATCAATTCCCCTCTCCCCTCCCCCCCTCTCTCTCCCCCCCCCCCCTCTCCCCCCCCCCCCCCTCTCCCCCCCTCTCTCCTCCCCTCCCCCCCTCTCTCCCCTCCCTCCTCTTCCCCTCTCTCTCTCCCCCCCTCTCTCTCTTTCTCCCCCCCTCCCTTCTCTCCCCTCTCTCTCCCCCCCTCTCTCCCCCTCTCTCTCCCCCTCTCCTCTCCCCCTCTCTCTCCCCCCCCCTCTCTCTCCCCTCTCTCTCTCCCTCTCTCTCTCTCTCTCTCTCTCCCTCCCCCTCTCTCTCCCCCTCTCTCTCCCCCCTCTCTCTCTCCCCCCTCTCTCTCCCCCCCCTCTCTCTCCTTCCCCCTCTCTCCCCCCCCCCTCTCTCTCTCCCTCCCTCTCCCTCTCTCTCTCCCCCCCTCCTCTCTCTCCCCTCTCTCTCTCCCCCTCTCTCTCCCCCCCTCTCTCTCCCCCCCTCTCTCTCCCCCCCCCTCTCTCTCCCCCTCTCTCCCTCTCCCTCCTTCTCTCTCCCCCCTCTCTCTCCCCCTCTCTCTCTCCCCCTCTCTCTCCCCCCCCTCCCCCCTCTCTCTCCCCCCTTCTTTCCCCTCCCCTCTCTCCCCAAGACGTGAGCGTTCCAAGGTGCCGTATGTGGTGCGTCAGTGTTTGGAGGAGTTGGTGAAACGGGGCATTGAAGAGGTCGGCATCTACCGTGTGTCCGGGGTTGCCACCGACATCCAGGCGCTGCGAGCTGCCTTCGACAGCAGTGAGTGGAAACCCCCACACGCTCCACACCCCCGGGACCTCCCCCACCCCCGCGACCTCACCCACCCCCGCGACCCCACCCACCCCCGCGACCCCACCCACCCCCCGCGACCCCCACCCACCCCCCGGGACCTCCCCCACCCCCGCGACCTCACCCACCCCCGCCACCCCACCCACCCCCGCGACCCCCCCCCACCCCCGCGACCTCCTCCACCCCGGGACCTCCCCCACCCCCGCGACCCCACCCACCCCCGGGACCTCCCCCACCCCGGGACCTCATCCCCCACCCCGCGACCCCACCCCCACCCCCGCGACCCCCACCCACCCCCGCGACCCCACCCCCCCCCCGCGACCCCACCCACCCCCGCGACCCCACCCACCCCCCGCGACCCCACCCACCCCCGCGACCCCACCCACCCCCGCGACCCCACCCCCCGCGACCCCTCCTCCACCCCCGCGACCCCTCCACCCCCGCGACCCCACCCACCCACCCCCGCGACCCCACCCACCCCCGCGACCCCACCCCACCCCCGCGACCCCACCCACCCCCGCGACCCCACCCACCCCCGCGACCCCACCCACCCCCGCGACCCCACCCACCCCCGCGACCTCCTCCACCCCCGCGACCCCCACCCACCCCCGCGACCCCACCCCACCCCCGCGACCTCCTCCCACCCCCGCGACCCCACCCACCCCCCGACCCCACCGACCCCACCCGACCCCGCGACCCCACCCCCGCGACCCCACCCCACCCCCCCGACCTCCTCCACCCCCGCGACCCCACCCACCCCCGCGACCTCCTCCACCCCCGCGACCCCACCCACCCCCGCGACCCCACCCACCCCCGCGACCTCACCCACCCCCGCGACCCCCACCCACCCCCGCGACCCCACCCAACCCCCGCGACCCCACCCACCCCCGCGACCCCATTCCCCCCGCGACCCCCACCCACCCCCGCGACCCCACCCACCCCCCCGCGACCCCACCCACCCCCGCGACCTCCTCCACCCCCGCGACCCCACCCACCCCCGCGACCTCCTCACCCCCCCGCGACCCCACCCACCCCCCGCGACCTCCTCCACCCCCGCGACCCCCACCACCCCCGCCCCTTCCCCACCCCCGCGACCCACCCACCCCCGCGACCCCACCCACCCCCGCGACCCCACCCACACCCCGCGACCTCCTCCACCCCCACCGCTACCCCTCTGACCCACCCCCCACCCCCCCACCCACCCCCGCGACCTCTCACCCACCCCCGCGACCCTACCTCCCCCCCGCGACCTCCTCCACCCCCGCGACCTCCTCCACCCCCGCGACCCCCACCCACCCCCGCGACCTCACCCACCCCCGCGACCCCACCCACCCCCCGCGACCTCACCCACCCCCGCGACCTCTCCCCACCCCCGCGACCTCCCCCACCCCCGCGACCCTCCTCCACCCCCGCGACCCCACCCACCCCCGCGACCTCACCCACCCCCGCGACCTCCTCCCCCACCCCCCGCGACCTCCCCCACCCCCGCGACCCCCTCCCCACCCCCGCGACCTCCCCCAACCCCCCCCCCACGACCCCACCCACCCCCCGCGACCTCCCCCACCCCCCGCGACCCTCCCCCACACCCCCGCGACCCCACCCACCCCCGCGACCTCCCCCCCCCACCCCCGCGACCTCCTCCACCCCCGCGACCTCCCCCACCCCCGCGACCTCCCCCACCCCCACGACCCCCACCCACCCCCGCGACCTCACACACCCCCGCGACCTCACCCCACCCCCGCGACCCTCACCCACCCAGGGCCGTGACCACGTGGGTTTTCTCCGGGTGCCCCGGTTTCTCCCATATTCCAGACGTGCAGGTTTGTAAATTAATTGGCTTGGTATGAATGTAAAATGGTTCCTAGTGGTTGTAGGATAGCGTTATTGTGCGGGGATCGCTGGTCAGTGCAGACTCGGTGGGCCGAAGGGCCTGTTTCCGCGCTGTATCTCTAAACTAGTGTTAACCCACCCATTCTTTACCCCACTGACCACAACCTGCACTGTGGGACCCTCCCTCAAAATCACCTTCAACCTCGAACCTCTCCCTCCCCTCCCCCTTGCTCCCACCTCCCCCTCACTCACTCTCTCCCTTCTCTTCACTCCCCCCCCTCTCTCTCTCCCCCCCCCCCCCCCCCAACCCCCCTCCCAGATGCCAAGGATGTGCTGCTGATGCTGACTGACCTGGACATCCACGCCATTGCCGGGACCCTCAAACTCTACTTCCGACAGCTGCCTGAACCCCTGCTCACTGACCGGCTGCACCCCGCCTTCCTGCAGGGCGTCGGTGAGTCCCCGCACACACACCGGCTCACACACACACACACCGCTCACACTCGCACTCCCCGCCACGCACACCCGCTCACACACACCCGCGCACACACTCACCCCGCCACGCACACCCGCTCACACTCACCTCGCCACACACACCCGCTCACACTCACACACCCCGCCACACACACACCCGCTCGCACACACACCCGCTCACACTCACCTCGCCACACACACCCGCTCACACTCACCTCGCCACGCACACCCGCTCACACTCACCCCGCCACGCACACCCGCTCGCACACACCCGCTCACACTCACCCCGCCACGCACACCCGCTCACACTCACCCCGCCACACACACCCGATCACACACACCCGCTCACACTCACCCCGCCACGCACACCCGCTCGCACACACCCGCTCACACTCACCCCGCCACGCACACCCGCTCACACTCACCCCGCCACGCACACCCACTCACATTGATCCCGCCACGCACACACAACCGCTCACACACACATGCTCACACACACACACACACACACTCCCTCGCACAAGTGCACATAATCACACACGCCGCACACACCCGGGGACGCACCACACCCGTGCACGCGCTCACACATGTACACACGCTCACAATCATGCGCACATGCTCGCACACCCGCGCTCACGCCCGTGCACTCCCGCCCACACACACACTCGCACCTGTGCACACCTGCTTTTGCACACTCACACCCTTGCAAACACATTCACCTATGCTAATGCCAGTGCACGCATGCTCACACACGACCACACCCATGAAAACACACTCAAACATTCTCACGTGTGCACATCTGCTCACTTTGCCTCTGCCTGTGCACACCTGCTCACGCGCACTCAACCAGTGCATGCATGCTCACCCGTGCATGCTAGCTCACACCCGCTCGCACACGTTCACGCCTCTGCATGCACCCTCGTGCCTGTGCACGCCTTTCACACCACTGCACACAGGCGCACTGCAGTGCACATCCACTTGCACCTGTGCATGCCAATCACATTCGCTCACGCACACTCATCCCTGTGCACATCCACTCGTGTGCACACACGCCAGTGCTTGCACGCATGTTCACACCTGTGCACACATTTCACATCCCGGCACGCATGCTCACACCCACTCACGGCCATTTACACACTCACACTTGCACACCTGCCCACACGCTCAAGCACACTCACCTGACCACACATGATCACGCCCATGCACTCACGTGCACGCTTATGCACATCCGCTCACACCTGTTCATTCAAGCTTAAGCACTTACATGGCCGCTCACACCCGTGCACACCCGCTCAAGCTAGTGCACACCTGCTCGTGCACAGCTGTGTACCCACCACCACTCCTGCACACACCTACGCGCTCACACACACACACACACCTTTGCACACCCTGCTCGCAGGCTAACATTCATGCAGTGCCGCGCACACCCGTGCATGTGTGCATGCAACTCACACACGTGTGCCCCTCACACATGCGCACGCGATCACACTGACGGCGAGGGGCAGCGTGGTTGCTGGCTCTGCACTGACCACTGGTGCACTATTGCAGCTCTGTCGGACCCCGCAGCCAGGGAGAACTGCATGCTGCATCTACTGCGCTCACTGCCTGAGCCCAACGCCAGCACCTTCCTCTTCCTGCTGCAGCACCTCAAAAGGTACAGTACCCCCCCCTCACCCCCAACCAGTGCCCCCCATCCCTCCCTCACTCCCTCCCGCCCTCCTCCACCACCATCCCTGCCTTTATCCCCGCCCCACCCCACCCCTCAGCCTCCTGAGATCCAAGGAATAAACTCCTAGTTTGCCCACCCTCTCCTTGCCTCAACTACCTCCTCCAGCAGCTCATTCCATACACCCACCTCCCTCTGTGTAAAAGAATTACCCCTCAGATTCCTATTAAATCGTTTTCCCCGCACCTTAAACCTATGTCCTCTGGTCCTCAATTCCCCTACTCTGGGCAAAAGATTCTGTGCATCTTTTATCCACCTCTATAAGATCCCCCTCCCTCATCCTCCTGCGCCCCAGGGAACAAAGTCCCAGTCTACTCAACCTCTGCCCATAGCTCAGGCCCTCTAGTCCTGGCAACATCCTCGTAAATCTTCTCTGTACCTTTCCCAGCTCGACACCATCTCTCCCGCACCAGGGTGACCACACTATTCTAAATGTGGCCTCATCAATATCTTGCATATAGAACCCACAACAGTACAGCAGGAACAGGCCCTTCGGCTCACAATGTCTGTGTTGTATATGATGCCAACTCCACGTGCCGATCCAAAAGTCTGGTAAACACCACTATCATATCTGCCCCCACCACCCCCACCCTGCAGCATGTTCCAGGCACCCACCACCCTCTATGTAAATTAACTTTCTCCACAAATCACCTTTAAACTTGCCCCTCTCACCATAAAGCTCTTCCCTCTAGTCTGTGATATTTCCACCCTGGGGAAAAAGGTTCTGACTGTCTACCCTATCTGTGCTTCTCATTATTTTACACACTTCTATCAGGTCCCCCTGCAGCCTCCGGCATTCCAGAGAAAACAATCCGAGTGTCCAACCTCTCCCTGTACCCGTAGCCCTCTAATCCCGGCATCATTCTGGTGAACCTCTCCTGCACCCTCTCCAAAGCCCCCACATCCATCCTGTAATGGGCCGACCAGAACTACACGCAATACTCCAAATGCAGCCTAACCACGGTCCTATAAGGATGCAGGATGACTTCCTAATTTGTGTACTCAATGCCCCGATCTGCAAAAGCAAGCAAATAAATTTACCTTCTTTACCACCCTATCTGCTTGTGCTGCCACCTTCATTCAGTTAGATACCAAGTCAGATTCCAAGATCCCTCTACAATCAATGGTGTTAAGAGGCTTGCCATTGACTATACTTTCCCCTTACATTCAACTTCCCAAAGTGCAACACTCCTCACTGGCTCGGGTTAAACTCCATCTGCCATTTCTCTGCCCATTTCTGCAGCTGATCTATATCCCACTGTATCTTCTGACAGGCTTCCTCACTGTCTGCAACTCTGCCAATTTTGTTGTCATCAGCAAACTTATCCACCAGCCAATCTATATTTATGTCCAAGGTAGACAAAAATGCTGGAGAAACTCAGCGGGTGAGGCAGCATCTGTGGAGCGAAGGAATGGCTGATGTCTCGGGTCGAGACCCTTCTTCAGACTGATGTAGGGGTGGGGGGGGGGGCCGGAAGAAGAAAGGAAGAGGCGGAGACAGTGGGCTGTGGGAGAGCTGGGAATGGGAGGGGAAAGAGGGAGAAAGCAAGGACTACCTGAAATTGGAGAAGTCAATGTTCATACCGCTGGGGTGTAAACTACCCAAGCAAATATGAGGTGCTGCTCCTCCAATTTACAGTTGGACTCACTCTGGCCATGGAGGAGGCCCAGGACAGAAAGGACGGATTCAGAATGGGAGGGGGAGTTGAAGTGCTGAGCCACCGGGAGATCAGGTTGGTTATTGCGAACTGAGTGGAGGTGTTGGGTGAAGCGATCGCCAAGCCTACGCTTGGTCTCACCGATGTAGAGCAGTTGACACCTAGAGCAGCAGATGTAATAGACGAGGTCCAACTTGTTCCAACTCTACATTTACGTCCAGGTCCCCTATGTATCTGTAGAAGGGTCTCGACCCGCAATGTCACCCATTCATTCTCTCCGGAGTTGCTGCTTGTCCCGCTGAGTTACTGCAGTTTTTTGTGTATGTCTGTGTGTGTACGAGTGGGTGTGAGTGTATGTGTGTGTGTGTATTTATTTATATACATGTGTGTGTGTATATATATATACAGTGCCCTCCATAATGTTTGGGACAAAGGCCCATCATTTATTTATTTGCCTCTGTAATCCACAATTTGAGATTTGTAATAAAAAATCACATGTGGTTAAGGTGCACATTGTCCGATTTTAACAAAGGCCATTTTTATACATTTTGGTTTCACCATGTAGAAATTAAAACTGTTTATACATAGTCCCCCCATTTCAGGGCACCATAATGTTTGGGATACATGGCTTCACAGGCGTTTGTAATTGCCTCCTTAATGCAGGTATAAGAGAGCTCTCAGCACCTAGTCTTTCCTCCAGGCTTTGGAAACTTTTATTGCTGTTTATCAACATGAGGCCCAAAGTTGTGCCAATGAAAATCAAAGAAGCCATTATGAGACTGAGAAACAAGAATAAAACTGTTAGAGACATCAGTCAAACCTTAGGCTTACCAAAATCAACTGTTTGGAATATCATGAAGAAAAAAGAGAGCACTGGTAAGCTTACTAATCGCAAAGGGACTGGCAGGCCAAGGAAGACCTCCACAGCTGATGACAGACGAATTCTCTCTAAAATAAAGAAAAATCCCCAAACACCTGTCCAACAGATCAGAAACACTCTTCAGGAGTCCGGTGTGGATTTGTCAATGACCACCGTCCGCAGAAGACTTCATGAACAGAAATACAGAGGCTACACTGCAAGATGCAAACCACTGGTTAGCCGCAAAAATAGGTTGGCCAGGTTACAGTTTGCTAAGAAATACTTAAAAGAGCAACCACAGTTCTGGAAAAAGGTCTTGTGGACAGATGAGACGAAGATTAACCTATATCAGAGTGATGGCAAGAGCAAAGTATGGAGGAGAGAAGGAACTACCCAAGATCCAAAGCATACCCCCTCATCTGTGAAACACGGTGGTGGGGGTGTTATGGCCTGGTCATGTTTGGCTGCTGAAGGTACTGGCTCACTTATCTTCATTGATGATACAACTGCTTATGGTAGTAGCATAATGAATTCTGAAATGTATAGGCACGTGCTATCTGCTCAAGTTCAAACAAAACTCATTGGCCAGTGGTTCATTCTACAGCAAGACAATGATCCCAAACATACTGCTAAAGGACCAAGGGAGTTTTTCAAAGCTAAAAAATGGTAAATTCTTGAGTGGCCAAGTCAATCACCCGATCTGAACCCAATTGAGCATGCCCTTTTATATGCTGAAGAGAAAACTGAAGGGGACTAGCCCCCAGAACAAGCATAAGCTAAAGATGGCTGCAATACAGGCCTGGCAGAGCATCACCAGAGAAGACACCCAGCAACTGGTGATGTCCATGAATCACAGACTTCAAGCAGTCATTGCATGCAAAGGATTTGCAACAAAACACTAAACCTGACTACTTTCATTTACATGACATTGCTGTGTCTGAAACATGGTGCCCTGAAATGGGGGGACTGTGTATAAACACTGCTGTAATGTCTACATGGTGAAACCAAAATGTATAAAAATGGCCTTTATTAAAATCTGACAATGTGCACTTTAACCACATGTGATTTTTTTTTCTATAATAAATCTCAAATTGTGGAGTACAGAGACAAATAAATAAATGATGGGTCTTTGTCCCAAACATTATGGAGGGCACTGTACATGTGTGAGTCTGTCGCCATCACCTGCCCCACCCCAGCAGCCAGTATTAGTTGTACCCATCACTGTTTACCCATGTTGACCCCCCCACCCCCCCCTCCCTGTGCTCACCCCGTGTCCCCCTGTGTGCCGCAGGGTGGCGGAGCGGGAGGCGGTGAACAAGATGTCGGTACACAACCTGGCCACGGTGTTTGGGCCCACTCTGCTGCGGCCCTCAGAGATACAGACCCCCAGCGCCACACCCAGCCACGCCTGGTCACACGAGATCATGGCACAGGTACGGCACCTGGCAGTAGGGGATGGGGCCGTGGGCTGGTAGTGAGGGGGGGGGGAGTGTGTGAAGGGGAGGGGGAGTGAGGGGTGAGGTGAGGTGAGGGGAGGGGGGGATTGAGGAGGGGAGGTACTGTGGTGGGCGGTGGTGATGCTGGTGGATGTGGGCGGGGGGGGGAGGGGAGGGATTGGCCTGGACTGTGGGGGTGTGGGAGAGGGGGGGGTTGTGGTGGGGGCTGGTGCTGAGTGTGAGGGGACTGTGGAGGGGGGGGGGGGGTTATGCTGCACCTTCTGACACTCCTCGTTCCCCTCTCTCCCCCCCCCAGGTACAGGTGCTGTTGTACTACCTGCAACACCCTCCTCTCACGGCCAGTGAGTTGCGGCGTAACTCTCTCACCTACCCCATGTACCCCCCCCCCCCCCCCCCCCCCCCCCCCACCACGGTGCACGGACCACTCGCTTGGCACGGAGACCCAGCCAAGCCCCAGTGGTGAGGAGAGGGCTGGCCCACCCCCCGACACCCCCAACCCGTTCCCTCCGTCCACACACCTTACACCCCCACATTACTGCAACAACCAGGGGCCCAGCAGGATCCCGGTCCCAATGCCTGACCGCTCTGTGACCTCTGACCCCTCCCCCATCCACCCAGACCCCTTGACCCCCTTCCCCACCACCTTGAATTCCTGACCTTCCTGACAGTCCTGACCTCTCCTCACCCTCTGACCCCCCTGACACCTCACCCCCTCACCCCTCCACTTCTCCATTGACCCTATGCCACCCCCCGACCCCTCTCCCCAGGGTCATGCCCTCTGCCCTGGGCCTGTGTATCGAGCGCCGCTGGACCAGTCACGGATGAAGCGACCCATGACCCCGGACCCCTGACTGACCCAGGGCAACGTTTCCAGTGTGTGTAACGTGTGAGAGCTCCCCGGGTAACGGGGGCTCAGCTTGGTGAATGTTTCTGTGTGTACGTCATGTCAGCATGGCTAATAAACGGCAACCATGCAGTGTTTGTACAAACTCCAAACTCCTCGCACTCAATTGTACTTTAGCCTAGTGTAAAGATACAGCGCGGAAACAGGCCCTTCGGCCCACCGAGTCCACGCCGACCAGCGATCTGCCCAGAGAGTTCACCTCCACTGTTGTGACTGCAGCCTATATCCCTCCTGATGCTAATGCCAAGCTTGCAATGAAAGAGCTGCATACTGCCATTAGCAAACAACAGACTCACAACCCCGAGGCAGCCTTCATTGTTGCGGGTGACTTCAATCACTCCAACCTGAAGACTGTACTCCCCAAATTCCACCAACATGTATCCTTCCCCACTGGAGTAGACAAGACACTGGACAAAGTCTACACCAACATGGCTGAAGCTTACAAAGCCGTCCCCCTCCCCCACCTTGGTCAGTCTGATCACCTCTCACTGTTCCTGCTCCCTAAGTACTCCCCACTCATCAGACGGGTTAAACCAACTGTGAGGACAGTTAAAGTCTGGTCAGAGGAAGCGGACTTCACACTTCAGCAGTGTTTTGGAAACACTGACTGGAAGGCGTTTGCAGCCCAGGCCACCCTTGACTCCCACACGGACATTGATTCCTACACATCCTCTGTTCTGGACTTTATAAACTCCACCATCAATAGTGTCACCTCCCTCAAACGGGTGACCATATTCCAGAAGCCATGGATGAACAGCGAGGTCAGGCTACTGCCGAAAGCACGGGACACCGCTTTCAGGTCATGCGATGCTCGAGCCTACAGTTCATCCAGGGCTAACCTGAAGAGGGGCATCAGGAAGGCCAAGCACTGCCATAAGCTCAGGATTGAGGAGCACTTCAACAACAACTCCGACCCCCGACGCATGTGGCAAGGCATCCAGGCCATCACGGACTACAGACCCTCCAACATCACCCCCACATCCAGCGACGCCTCCTTCCTTGAGGAGCTTAATCGCTTCTATGGCCGCTTCGACAGGGACAATCTAGAGACAGCCATCAAGGCTGTGCTACCTGCCGATCACCAACCCCTCACACTCACCCCCTACGACGTGTACGTGGCACTGAGTAGGACTAATGCACGTAAGGCTGCTGGCCCTGACGGCAACCCCGGGCGCGTGCTCAGGGCCTGTGCTGCGCAGCTGACAGACGTCTGGACTGACATCTTCAACCTGTCACTTGCCCAAGCAGTTGGCCCCACGTGCCTTAAAACCACCTCCATCGTGCCGGTGCCAAAACACTCCACTGCGGCAAGCCTCAACGACTTCCGCCCAGTTGCACTTACCCCCATCATCACCAAGTGCTTCGAGAGGCTGGTCCTGGCACACCTCAAAGGCTGCCTTCCCCCCACATTGAATCCCTATCAGTTTGCCTACCACAAGAACAGGAGTACGGAGGATGCCATCTCAACGGCACTTCACTCCGCCCTCTCCCACCTCGACAACGGAGACACGTAAGAATGCTGTTCATCGATTACAGCTCAGCATTCAACACCATTATACCCTCTAAACTGATCACCAAACTCGGTGACCTGGGCATCGACCCCTCCCTCTGATACTGGACTTTCTAACCAACAGACCCCAGTCTGTGAGGTTAGACAAGCACACCTCTTCAACCCTCACCCTGAACTCCGGCGTTCCACAGGACTGTGTGCTGAGCCCCCTCCTCTACTCCCTCTTCACCTACGACTGCACACCTGTATATGGTACTAACACCATCATCAAGTATGCAGATGATACAACAGTGATTGGCCTCATCAACAAGATAAGATAAGAATAATAAGTTATAATTATTTTCCACACAACAGGGCGGTGGTGTTGTCAGCCTACAATAATAAAGAACACACTCTACTAACCCAAACATCACCTACACTTCATCACTGTGTGGAAGGCACATGGCCAGTACTAATTTCCCCCCCATCATCCAGAGTATGCAGATCGGCTCTTCCTACGGAACGGCTTTAAGATGGTGTAGGGCCTCACTCAACAACACCGTACGATGCAGGGCCGGCGGTCGAAGCCTCCAGGGGTGATGGTGGTCCATGCCGGGACCCGCGGTAGAAGAGTCCAACTCCTAGCAGCATGGTGCGCTGACAACAACCTGGCCCTTGACTCCAAGAAGACCAAGGAGCTCATTGTAGACTTCAGGAAGTCTAGGGGCGGCACGCACACCCCCATCCACATCAACGGGACGGAGGTGGAACGTGTTTCCAGCTTCAGGTTCCTGGGGATCAACATCTCCGATGACCTCTCTTGGACCCACAATACCTCAACTCTGGTCAAGAAGGCTCACCAGCGTCTCTTCTTCCTGAGGAGACTGAAGAAGGTCCATCTGTCTCCTCAGATCCTGGTGAACTTCTACCGCTGCACCATCGAGAGCATCCTTGCCAACTGTATCACAGTATGGTATGGCAACTGCTCTGTCTCCGACCAGAAAGCATTGCAGAGGGTGGTGAAAATTGCCCAACGCATCACCGGTTCCTTGCTCCCCTCGATTGAGTCTGTCCAAAGCAAGCGTTGTTTGCGGAGGGCGCTCAGCATCGCCAAGGACTGCTCTCACCCCAAACATGGACTGTTTACCCTCCTACCATCCGGGAGGCGCTACAGGTCTCTCCATTGCCGTTCCAGCAGGTCCAGGAACAGCTTCTTCCCTGCGGCTGTTACACTACTCAACAACGTACCTCGGTGACTGCCAATCACCCCCCCCATGGACACCCCTCCCACAGGAAAAACACTATGTATACATGTAAATAGATTTATTTATTGAAATCATATTCTATGTCGCTCTTCCAG
Source organism: Leucoraja erinaceus (assembly GCF_028641065.1). Classification (NCBI taxonomy): domain Eukaryota; kingdom Metazoa; phylum Chordata; class Chondrichthyes; order Rajiformes; family Rajidae; genus Leucoraja; species Leucoraja erinaceus. The sequence goes on along the minus strand of NC_073404.1, from coordinate 1,695,079 downwards.
GGAGATACTAACTGCATTTCGTTGTCTCTGTACTGTACACTGACAATGACAATTAAAGTTGAATCTGAATCTGATCAACCCGTGTACACTAACACTATCCTACTCACACTAGGGACAATTTACAGAAGCCAATTAACCTACAAACCTGTAAGTCTTTGGAGTGTGGAAGGAAACTGGAGCACCCGGAGAAACCCCACGTGGTCACAGCGATAATGTACAAACTCTGCGCTGACAGAACCCGTAGTCAGGGTCGAACCCGGGTCTCAGTCTGTAGGGCAGTAAGGCAGCAACTCCACAGCTGCGCCACCATGCCACCCTGAATTGTCTTCCATATGCTCCATTCCTACATCCCTCGCTCCCGCTCTGGCCTTCCATCCCCCTTCTCTTCCTCCCTCCCCTCTCACTCTCCCCCCCCCCCACCCACCCAACGTCCCTCCCCTCACTCTCCCCCCTCCCTCAAATTTCTCCCCATCCCCCTCTCACCTCTTCCTCCCATCCTCCTCTCTTTACCCTCTCCTCTCCCTGTCCCCCCTTTCTCTCCCCTCTTCCCAGACTCCCCCCCCCCACTGGAAATCTGGACGAAACATGCAGTCTTCCTGCGGCGGGTGGGACGGTGTTGGTAAAACCCCGGACCCCTCACCTGGGTTGAGGGAGGGAGGGAGGGAGAGAGCACTTGCTGGCTGTGCTGAAGGCGGAGAATGAGTGTTATGGGTAGGTTTGATCGTGCAGGTGTGTAGGTTCATTGGCTTCTGTTGTCCCGAGTGTAGGAGAGTGCTCATGTGCGGGGATCACTGGTTGCGATGGACTCGGTGGGCCGAAGGGCCCGTTTCCGTGCTGTCTCTCTAACGTAAAAGGGAGAAATAGATCGGCCGTAATTGAATGGTGGAGTAGACTCGATGGGCCGGATTCTGCTTGTACAACTTATAGAAGTTGGGGTGAGGGGAGGAAGACGAAGGGGTGATGAGAGTGTAGGGAGGGTGAGAGGTGAGGAGGGAGTGAGAGGTGGGAGGGAGGGGAGAGTGGGTGATGAGGGGCGGGGTGGGGAGTGGATGGAGTATGGGGTGGGTTAGGACAGTGAACATCTGGCCGGGGTGGGTGGATACAGTGAGGGAGGGGTGGGGGATATGGTGCGAGGAAGGGGGATACTGTGGGAATATACGGGGGGGGGGGGGATACAGTGGGGGATACAGTGGGGGGGGAGAGCCGTTATTGGGTGAATTTGCCTGTGGCGCCGGCAGGGCGCGGGAGCTGGCCCGGTGGGGCGGGAGCTGGCGGGGGATTGGCTGGTTGGAGCCGCTGTCCGTCACCCCGGGGGCGGGGTCCTGTGATGCAGGGGGCGGTGGTCCTGTGATGCCAGGGGGCGGGGAAATCAGCGGATGCAGGGGCATCTATGGGGCCAAGGATGCAGGCGACGTTCGGGCCTGTGAGGAAACCCTTCTTCAGGAGGACTCAGAGGGACTTCAGATAGTGAGCCCAGAGGCCGGGAGCGGGGCCCTATGCCGGAGGGGCGCGGGGAATGTGATGCAGGGGGGCGGGGAATGGTGATGTAGGGGCGGGGTCTGGTGATGCCGGGGGCGGGGTCTGGTGATGTAGGGGGCGGGGCCTGGTGATGTAGGGGGCGGGGTCATGTGATGCCGGGGGCGGGGTCCTGTGATGCTGGGGGCGGGGTCTGGTGATGAAGGGGGCGGGGTCCTGTGATGCAGGGGGCGGGGTCCTGTGATGAAGGGGCGGGGGCCATGTGATGCAGGGGGCGGGGAATGGTGATGATGGGGGGGCGGGGTCCTGTGATGAGGAGGAGGAGGGGCCTGGTGATGCAGGGGGCGGGGTCCTGTGATGCAGGGGGCGGGGCTATGTAATGGCGGGGATGCAGGGCCCGGGGCTCGAGTGGCGGCGCCGCTGCCGTCTCCACTGGCGCCACATGCCCGACCTCCAGCGCCGCCGCTTCACCTCCAACACCCGGCTCGGCCCCCTCCTGCGGCTGGCCCGACGTTGGCTGAGGTGAGTGAGGGAGGCGGGGTCGGGGTCGCCCCGCACTCTGTCAATGACTGAGTGAGGAATATTGGAGCCAGCAGCGCCGTTCACTGTCACCATGGCTGCCCATCCACAGTCAGGACCCTGTTCCTGCCTTCTCCCATATCCCTTGATTCCTTTAACCCGAAGAGCTAAATCTAACTCTCGTTTGAAAACATTATTGGCCTCCACTGCCTTGTGTGGCAGAGAATCCTACAGATTCACAACTCTGGGTGAGAAAATGTTTTCCTCATCTCCGTTCTAAATGGCCTACCCCTTATTCTTAAACTGAAAGTTTCTCCTCAGATTCCTATTAACTCTTCCCCCTTCTGGTCACGAGTTATGGGTCATTCGGCCCATAAAATCTACTCCGCCATTCAATCATGGCTGATCTATCGTGTTTAAGAAGGAACTGCAGATGCTGGAAAATCGAAGCTAGACAAAAGTGCTGGAGAAACTCAGCGGGTGCAGCAGCATCTATGGAGTGAAGGAAATAGGCAACATTTTGGCCCGAAACAATGCCTATTTCCTTCGCTCCATATATGCTGCTGCACCCGCTAAGTTTCTCCAGCATTTTTGTCTACCTATAGCTGATCTATCTCCCTCCTAACCCCATTCTCCTGCCTTCTCCCCAGAACCGCTGACACCTGCACTAATCAAGAAATTGTTATCCCGTCCCCTGCTCTAGGCAAGAGACTCTGTACATCCACCCAATCTATTCCTCTCATGATTTTATACACCTCCATAAGATCACCACTCATCCTCCTTGCGCTCCAGGGAATACCCAGCCTACTCAACCTCCCCCTATAGCTCACACCCTCTAGTCCTGGCAACATCCTCGTAAATCTTCTCTGAACCCTTTCCAGCTTAATGACAGCCATCCTATAGCAGGGTGACAAAAACAGAATACAATATTCTAAATGAGGTCTCACCAACGTTTTGTACAACTGTAACATAACCACCCGACTTCTATCATCATTATAGTAATGGTGGGGCTGGTCTGTCACTGAAAAACAATATCATAGTCATAATCACGGAGCGTTACAATGTGGAAACAGGCCCTGTGGCCCAACTACCTCCTCATGCAGCTTGCTCCATATACCCACCACCCTTTGTGTGAAAACGTTACCCCTCAGATTCCTATTAAATCTTTCCCCTACACCTTACACCTATGTCCTCGTGTCCTCGATTCACCTGCTCTTGGCACAAGACTCTGTGCGTCCACTGATCTATTCCTCTCATGATTTTATACATCTCTGTAAGATCATCCCTCATCCTCTTGTGCTCCAAGGAGTAGTCCCAGCCTCCACAACCTCTCCCTATAACTCTAGCCCTGACAACATCCTCGTGAAGCTTCTCTGTACCCTTTCGACCATAATGACAGCCCGATCACACCCATACCTGCACATGTTCACTCCCCTCTCTCAGAGTGTTTGTACCTTGCCCTCTCCCCGCAGTTCAGGCCTGCAAGCCCTGGCAACATCCTCAAAAATCTTCTCTGCACCTTTTCCAGTTTAACAACATCCTATACTAGGGTGACCAAACTGAACACAATCTGGCCGCGCCAACATCTTGTACAGCTGTAACATAACATCCCAATTCAGGTTAACCATCTTCACTGCTACGATACCACCTATTTTAGTGTGATTTGCAAACCTACTAACCATACCTTCTACATTCTAATCCAAATTGTTGATATAGGGGGGTTGCACGTAAGGTCACCGGGTCAAAGATGTTGACGCACGGAGCCGCTCAATCCATCTGGAGGACATCGTTGTTAAAAACCGCCAAAATTGTGAATTTTTGTACTGTACATAAGTGTGGAAGTCGGGGTAACCGTAAGAGACATCTATCCTACTTCAGAATTCCAAAAGTGAAGAAAAATGAAGGTAAAGAGAAGCGAGAGCTGAAGGGACAACAACAGCTAAAGTGCTTGGCGAACATTGGCTGTGCAGATATCAAGATTGAAAATATTGGGAATTATTGCGTTTGCTCACTGCATTTCATCAAAAGTAAGGCATTATTTGTGTTTTTTCTTGATTCCTTTGGTATCTAAAAAGTTTCAGAAGTGATAAATCTGGCTGTAAAATTTAAAAATCGCCCATGGTTCTGAAGTGGGTTTTTACATGCAAAAAGAAAACGCTTCTGAAGCTAAATTTATCATTAAAAAAAATCTCCAGACTTACAAGTGGTGTGTGGAAAAGTAGGTTTTCTATCATGCTATTGAGATGTATATTTTGGCAAATAATAAAATGTCCTGACAGCTTAAACACCCACTGCCTTTCAATAGGATATTGTCAATTTGCTGAGGTTGATGTCCAATTAACAGCTAACAATTATGCCATTCCTTGGCTTGCATCTGAGTAAAATGTAATTCAAAACACATGTATGGTTTGCGATTTTTTTTTCAATGATAGATTTTGCTTCAGAAGCGTTTTCTTTTTGTATGTAAAAACCCACTTGAGAACCATGGGTGATTTATCATGCCAAAGGAATCAAGAAAAAACACAAATAATGCCTTACCTTTTATCTTTTAATATTTTATCTTGTATGTATCGTTAACTTTTAGAAATGTTTGAATGGTGCACTGACTGGCTGACATTTTTAAATTTTGTTGTACATGGTTCATGTTACAATGACAATAAAGAAACTTCTATACTTCTTCTTCTATTACCGTTGATGAAATGCAGTGAGCAAACAGCCAATGTTCGCCAAGCACTTTGGCTGTTGTTGTCCCTTCACCTCTCGCTTCTATCTACCATCATTTCTCCTCACTTTTAGAATTCTGAGGTAGGATAAATGTCTCTCACACTTATCCCGATTTCCATAAATATTTACAGCGCAAAAAATGACCATTTTGGCGAGTTTGTTGGGCCCGCTACGCTGGAAACAATGGTCAGTGCCTACCTGCAGTTTATCGCATGTACTCCAGTTGGCGTAGCGTAGCAACAGTACGGGTCATGGGTCGTGACCCGACTGCCGTGCAACCTCCCTATAGATGATAAATAACAGTTGTCCCGGCACCAATCCCTGAAGCACGCCACTAGTCACAGGCCTCAAGTTCACAAAATACCCTTCTACCATCGCCCTCTGCTTCCTTCCATGAAGCCAATTCTCTATCTAGTCAACTAGCTCTCCCTAGATCCCATGCGGTCTAACCTTCCAGAACAGCCTATCGTGCAGAACCTTATCAGATGACTTGCTGAAGTCCAATAAAGACAACATCTATCACCCTGTATAAATCGACGATCTTGGTTACTTCTTTAGAAAAACAAAATCAAATTTGTGAGAGACAATCTCCCACACAAAGCTTAAATTTATTGGCCAAGTATATTCACATACAAGGAATTAACCTTGGTGCTCTGCCCGCAAGTGACAACATGACATACTGTGACAGTTAGAAATGACACATTAAACATTAAAATAATAATAAAACATTATCCATTAAACATGTGAATTAAATAAAATACCAGAGCAAAAGGAGGCTGCAGATATTTGGTTATTGAGTGGAGCTATTATTCGTGGGGAAAAAGCTGTTTTTATGTCTGGCTGTGGCAGCTTTGACAGGCCGGAGTTGCCTATCCCTAATCAACCTCTTTCTTTCTAAATTCATATATATCTGAACCCTCAGAATCCTCTCCAGTCACTTACCTGCCACAGATGTTAGGCTCACTGGTCTATATAGACAGGTACACCATAAAAAACATTCTATCATACATCGCAGCTCCGTTTGGCATCACCTCTACAAAAACCGTAAGAGATTGCAGAGGGTTGTGGATGTAGCCCAATCCATCACAGAGACCAGACACCTCACCGTTGACTCCACCTACACTTCATGTACCTTGAGAAAGCAGCCAACATAATTGACCATTTTCACCCTAGACATTCTTGCTTAGTTTAGAGATACAGTGCGGAAATAGGCCCTTGGGCCCACCGTGTCAGCGCCGACCAGCAATCTCCGTACACTAACATTGTCGCACACACACTAGAGATCATAGAGACTCCTTACAGACAGCACCCATAGTCAGGATCGAACCCGGGTGTCTAGCGCTGTAAAGCAGCAACTTTACCGCTGTGCCGTTCTCCCCTCTCCCGCCGGGTAAAAGATACAAAAGCTTGAAAGCACGCACCACCAGATTCAGGAACAGCTTCTTCCGTGCTGTTATCAGACTACTGTCTAGTAGCAATATCTCAGTACAAATGGCAATAACAAACCAATACCATCAGTTCCCAGATAGACACAAAATGCTGGAGTAACTCAGCGGGACAGGCAGCATCTCCGGAGAGAAGGAATGGGTGGCGTTTTGGGTCGCGACCCTTCTTCAGACCTGAAACGTCACCCATTCTTTCTCTCCAGAGATGCTGCCTGTCCTGCTGAGTTACATGGAAACATATAATGTAGGTGCAGGAGTAGGCCATTCGACCCTTCGAGGCAGCATCGCCATTCAATATGACCATAGCTGATCATCCTGAATCAGTACCCTGTTACCGCTTTTTCCCCATATCCCTTGATTCCGTTAGCCCTAAGAGCTAAATCTAACTCCCTCTTGAAAACATCCAGTGAATTGGCCTCCACTGCCTTCTGTAGAGAATTCCACAGATTCACACAACTCTGGGTGAAAAAGTTTTTCCTCATCTCAGTCCTAAATGGCCTACCTCTTATTCTTAAACTGTGACCCCCGGTTCTGGACTCCCCCAACATCGGGAACATTTTTCATGCATCTAGCCTTTCCAATCCTTTAAGAATTTTATATGTTTCTATAAGATTCCCTCTCATCCTTCTAAATTCCAGTGAATGCAAGCCCAGTCGACCCATTCTTTCATCATATATCAGCCCTGCCATCCCGGGAATTAACCTGGTGAACCGACGCTGCACTCCCTCAATAGCAAAAAGTTCCTTCCTCAAATTAGGAGACCAAAATTACACACAATACTCCAAGTGTGGTCTTGCCAGGGCCATGTACAGCTGCAGAAGGAGCTCCTTGCTCCTAAACTCAAATCCTCTTGCAATAAAGGTCAACATGTCATTAGCTTTCTTCACTGCCTGCTGTGCCTGCGTGCTTACTTTCAGTGACTGATGTACAAGCACACCCAAGTCTTGTTGCACCTCCCCTTTTCCTAAGCTGACACTATTCAGATAATAATCTGCCTTCTTGTTCTTGCCACCAAAGTGGATAGCCTCACATTTATCCACATTATACTGCATGTGCCATGCATCTGCCCACTCACCCAACCTATCCAAGTCACCCTGCAGCCTCAGCATCCTCATTGCAGCTCACATTGCCACCCAGCTTTATGTCATCCGCAAACTGTACATTTGTTACATTCAATTCCCTCGTCTAAATTGTTAATATATATTGTAAATAACTGAGGTACCAGCACTGGGCCTTGCTGCACCCCACTAGTCATTACCTGCCAATCTGAAAAGCATGCTTTTTGTGTCTATCTTCGGTTTAAACCAGCATCTGCAGTTCCTTCCTACACATTCCATCAGTTCCCAGAATTTCCTTTGTGGCCATAAATAACAGCACAGCAATAGACATCCACCAGTCCTTCCACACCTCACCTGAGGCTGAAGATAAAATTACCACGGTGTTCTTGGATAGATCTGATCAGGCCTAGGAGATTAATTGGAGGAACAGCATCTCATATTTCGCCTGGGCAGCTTGCAGCCCAGTGGAGAGACACAAAAAGCTGGAGTAACTCAGCGGGCCAGACAGCATCTCTGGACAGAAGGAATGGGTGGTGTTTTGGGTCTTGACCCTTCTTCAGACTGGTTGGGGAAAAGGGTAATGAGAGATATAGACGATGGTGTAGAGACATTACTTTTTTGTTACTTTTTTGCATATCTTTCATTCATTGTTCTTTATCTCTCTACATCATCGCCTATATCTCTTGTTTTCCTTTTCCTTAACTAGTCTGAAGAAGGGTCTCGAACCGAAACGTCACCCATTCCTTCTCTCCAGAGATGCTGCCTGTCCTGCTGAGTTACTCCAGCATTTTGTGTCTATCCTGGAGATTTAGTTTAGATGCAGCACGGAAACAGGCCCTTTGGCCAACTGAATCCTCGACGAACAGCAATCCCCGCGCACTAACACTATCCTACAAACACGAGATAATTTACAATTTTACATAGGCCAATTAACCTACAAACCTGCGCGTCTTTGGAGTGTGGGAGAAAACCTACGCAGGTCACGGTGAGAGCGTGCAAGCTCCATACAGACAACGCCTACAGTCAGATCGAACCCGGGTCTCTGGAGCTGTGAGGCAGCAATTCTACCGCTATGCTACCGTGGCAGATTCATATGTTTGAAGATATACAGCACCACCTCTACTGTAACACGGACTATCCCAAGACAACCTGTTAACTTTCCAGAGTTCATGTCTTTCTCTGCAGTAAAATGGAAAACAATATTCCTTAAGGACCTTGCCCATCCCCTGTGGCTCCACACATAGATGACCACTTTTAGTCTTTGAGGGGCCCTATTCTCCCCTTCATTACTATTTTTTCCTTTAATGTATTTAACAATTCTAAATATTCTCCTTGTTTGAGTTTAGTTTATTGTCACGTGTATCAAGGTACAGTGAAAAGCGTTTGTTTCGTGGTAACAAGTCAGTCGAAAGACAATACATGATTACAATTGTTCCATCCACAGTGTACCGATACATGATAAAGTGAATTATTTTTCTCTGCCAGAGCTTTCTCACAACTGTTTTTTTTTTTTTTCCCCCTGGTTTCCTCCTGTAGGCCCGATACACCTCCAGGAATGCCCTTGTTCCCAGCTGCTGTTACCTTTACTGGCGGCGCAGTGGGGCAGTCCAGTTCCTCCTCATCTCTGTCCCAGACGTACAGGTTTTTAAGTTAATTGACTTGGTATCAATGTAAAAAAAATTGTCCCGAGTGTAGGATAGTGTTAATGTGCGGGGATCGCTGGTCAGTGCGGACTCGGTGGGCTGAAGGGCCTGTTTCTGCACTGTATCACTAAACTAAACTTTATCCATCCCTCCTTTTCCTTACCAAACATTATTTTATTGTATCGCCCAGTGTTCCCCACTCCTGCCTGCCTGCCTTAAACTTCACTCAACCCAAAAACAGATCTGAACTCTCTCCATCTCACTTTCTAAAGCATCCCACTTTGCCTGCAAACAACCTACTCCAACCAGCTTCTGCAAGCCCCTGTCTAATATTGTAAAACATTTACATTCCACATGTTTAAAATTAAACTAGTGGATCAGCGCTGTTCTTATCCACATAACTGGACTGCCCCACTGTAGCTTCAGTCACTTGCTGTCCATACTTCCCTGGAGCAGGTCAAGCCTCGCCTTCTTCCTAGTAGGTTTATAACCTGAGGAAACTTTCCAGAACTCTTAACAAATTCCACCCCATTAAAGCCCTTAACTCAATGGCAAAGATAAAATCGCCTACTAATGACAGCCTCATTGTTTCTGTAACTGAAATCTCCTGGCATATTTGGTCTTCAAAAATTCATAAGATGTTGGAGCAGAATTAGTCCATTCGGCCCATCAAGTCCACTCCGCCATTCAATCATGGCTGATCTATCCCTCTCAGCCCCATTCTCCTGCCTTCTCCCCATAACCCCTGACACCCGTACTAATTAAGATTCTCAATCCCCACCTTAAAATTTCCATTGACTAGGCCTCCACAGCCGCACTGATTCACCACCCTCTGACTAAAGAAATTCCTCCTCATCTCTGTCCCAAAGGAACGTCCATTAGGGATGTAAAACAGGGATGTAATGTTCAGGCTCTATAAGGTGCTGGTCAGGCCACATTTGGAGTATTGTGAGCAATTTTGCACACCATATCTGAGGAAGGATGTGCTGGCTCTGGAGAGGGTCCAGAGGAGGTTTACTAACATGATCCCAGGAATGAGTGGATTAACCTATGATGAGCGTTTGACAACACTGGACCTGTACTCACTGGAGTTTAGAAGAATAAGGGGGGACCTCATTGAAACATAGAAAATAGTGAAAGGGCTGGGTAGGCATGCAGGTGCAGCAGGCAGTGAAGAAAGCGAATGGTATATTAGCATTCATAGCAAAAGGATTTGAGTATAGGAGCAGGGAGGTTCTACTGCAGTTGTACAGAGTATTGGTGAGACCACACCTGGAGTATTGCGTACAGTTTTGGTCTCCAAATCTGAGGAAGGACATTATTGCCATAGAGGGAGTGCAGAGAAGGTTCACCAGACTGATTCCTGGGATGTCAGGACTGTCATATGAAGAAAGACTGGATAGACTCGGCTTGTACTCGCTAGAATTTAGAAGATTGAGGGGGGATCTTATAGAAACGTACAAAATTCTTAAGGGGTTGGACAGGTTAGAGGCAGGAAGATTGTTCCCGATGTTGGGGAAGTCCAGGACAAGGGGTCACAGTTTAAGGATAAAGGGGAAATCCTTTAGGACTGAGATGAGAAAAACATTTTTCACACAGAGAGTGGTGAATCTCTGGAATTCTCTGCCACAGAAGGTAGTTGAGGCCAGTTCATTGGCTATATTTAAGAGGGAGTTAGATGTGGCCCTTGTGGCTAAAGGGATCAGGGGATATGGAGAGAAGGCAGGTACAGGATACTGAGTTGGATGATCAGCCATGATCATATTGAATGGCGGTGCAGGCTCAAAGGGCCTGCACCTATTTTCTATGTTTCTATAGAGTGGATGTGGAGAGGATGCTTCTAGTAGTCGATAGTCTAGGACTAGAGGTCATAACCTTTGAATTAAAGGACATTCTTTTAGGAAGATGAGGAGAAATTTCTTTAGTCGGAGGGTGGTGAATCTGTGGAATCTTTGCCACAGAAGGCTGTGGAGGCCGTCAGTGGATATCTTTAAGGCAGAGATAGATAGATTCGTGATTAGTACAGGTGTCAGAGGTTATGGGGAGAAGGCAGGAGAATGGGGTTAGGAGGGAGAGATAGATCAGCCATGATTGAATGGCGGAGTAAACTTGATGGGCCGAATGACCTAATTCTGCTCCAATATACTTATGACCTTTAATTCCCATTGACTATTTGGAGGCCTATAATACACTCACAACAAGGTGATCAATCCCTTTTTATTTCTCAGCTCCCCCCATATAGCCTCACTGGACAAGCCATCTTTAATGTCATCTCGGACTACTGATGCAACATGCATCTTAATCAATAGAGCAACCCCCTTCTCATCTCTTATCTCACCTCTATCTCTCCTGTACCTGGCCCATTAATCTGCCAGTCCTGTCCATCTCATTTTTAGTTGAGTTTAGTTTAGTTTAGAGATACAGTGCGGAAACAGGTCCTTCGGCCCACCGTGTCCACACCGATCAGCGATCCCCGCACACTAACACTATCCTACACACACACACAAGGGACAATTTACTTTTACACCAAGCCAATTAACCTACAAACCTGTATGTCTTTGGAGTGTGGGAGGACACCAAAGATCTCGGAGAAAACCCACGTAGGTCACTGGGAGAACGTACAAACTCCGTACAGACAACACCTGCAGTCAGGATTGAACCAGGGTCTCTGGCGCTGTGAGGCAGCAACTCTACCGCTGCGCCACTGTGCCGCCAGAAGTGTATGTGTAGAAAGGAACTGCAGATGCAGGTTTATACTCAAAACAGACATAAATACAGCGGAGATGCTGCCTGACCTGCTGAGTTACTCCAGCACTTTGTGTCTGTCTGTCCCTCTCTTAGCCAGGTTTTCTATAATGGCCACAACGTCTCAGTCGCACACACCTATCCATGCCCATCAGGCCTCTCGCATTTAAATGTGCAATTCAATCCAGCAGTCCTTCCTACGTCCCGGCCATGCTCCTGTCTATCCTGTCCACTGAACTTTCTTTCATCGCCTTCCCTATCTACTTCCAGCCTCTCCCCTGCCTTGGATCCTGCCCTTCTGCTAATCCAGTTTAAACCCACCAGCATAGCACGAGCAAACCTGCCCCCAGGATATTGGTGCAGGTGCAACATATTCCTCTTGTACTCTGCTCCAGACGAGATCCCAATGGTTCAAAAATCTGAATCCTCATCCCCTGCACCAACTCCTCAGCCTGAAGAAGGACCTCGACCTGAAACGTCACCCATTCCTTCTCTCCAGAGATACTGCCTGCCCCGCTGAGTTACTCCAGCTTTTTGTGTCTATCTTTTTGTCCTATCTTCCTGTTCCTACCCTCACTAGCACGTGGCATCAGGAGTAATCCAGAGATCACTAGCCTGGAGGTCTCGGTGTTTCATCTTTTGCCTAACCGCCTATATTCACTTTGCAGGACCTCATCCCTTTTCCTATCTACATCATTTGTGCCAACATCAACATCACCTCCGGCTGCTCCCCTTGGGGATGTCATGCAGTCACTCCAAGATACCTTAGCGCCAGGGAGGCAACACACCATCCTGAAGGGTCCCGACCCTGAATGTCACCTGTCCATGTTCTCCACAGGTGCTGCCTGACCCGCTGTTATTCCAGCACTTTGTGCCTGTTGTTTGTAAACTGGCACCTGCGGTTACTACTTGTTATTGCACTATCTTGGAGTCTCGTTTGCTGCCACAGAATAACTGGTCTGTCCCCCCCACCCCTCCCTCGTTCTCCCTTTTGCACCCCTCTTACTCTCCCATCCCCCCACCCCCCTGTCTACTGTCTCCCCCCGTCTCTGGTCACCACTAACCAACGTGCCCTCTGTGCTGTGCAGACCTGCGGACACGGCTGTGCTGGACGAGCTGTGCGCGAGCTGGCGGGCTGGCAAGGACCGCAGCACCGCTCTCGACCTGAAACAACGGGGCAATGACAGCTTCAAGGCCAGGGACTACCCGCAGGCCCTCTCACTCTACACAAAGGTAGGCCCAGCCCCGAGTGGGAACAACATCCCCACCCCAACTCACAGTGTAGTTGTGTAGTTCTGGTCGCCCCTTTACAGGCAGGGTGTGAAAGGTTTGGAGAGTGAGTGGAGGAGGTTGACCTGAATGATGCCTGGATCAGCGGTTTTCAGCTACATGGGGAGTTGGGATAGACTTGGATTGTTTTCTCTGGAATGCTGGAGGTTGCAGGGAGACAATAGACAATAGGTGCAGGAGTAGGACATTCGGCCCTTCGAGCCAGCACCGCCATTCAATGTGATCATGGCTGATCCTTCCTGCCTTCCTGCCATTCTCCCTATATCCCCTATTTTTAAGCCCTATCTAGCTCTCTCTTGAAAGCATCCAGAAAAACTGCCTCCACCTGCCTCCACTCTGAGGCAGAGAATTCCACAGACTCACTACTCTCTGTGAGAAAAAGTGTTTCCTCGTCTCCGTTCTAAATGGCTTACTCCTTATTCTTAAACTGTGGCCCCTGGTTCTGGACACCCCCAACATCGGGAACATGTTTCTTGCCTCTAGCGTGTCCAAACCCTTAACAATCTTATATGTTTCAATGAGAATCCCTCTCATCCTTCTAAACTCCAGTGTGTACAAGCCCAGCTGCTCCATTCTCTCAGCATATGACAGTGCCGCCATCCCGGGAATTAACCTTGTAAACCTACGCTACACTCCCTCAATAGCAAGAATGTCCTTCCTCAAACCTGGTAGAAGTATATAACATTATAGGCATAGATAGGAGAGGGTGGTGAGTGCCTGGAACACACTGCATGATAGTGGGATTTAAGAGACTTGGATAGGACATGGATATGCAGGGAATGGAGGGATATGGATCATTTGCATGCAGATACGAATTGGTCTTGGCATCATGTTGGGTACTGATACTGTGGACTGAACTGCCTGTCCCAGTGCTGTACTATGTTGTGTTCCTGAGGACATTGGTGGAGGGTTGTGTTCCTGTATGGAGGCCAGTGACCAGTGGAGTGCCATAGGAGGTCAGAGTTGGGAACTACATTAATAGTTGGCATGCCTATGTTGGCAGGGGTACACACAACTGGGTGTTGTGTACAGGCCACCTAACAGTAGTAGTGAAGTTGGAGATGGTATCAAACAGGAAATTAGAAATGCATGCGACAAAGGCAAAACGGTTATAATGGGTGACTTCAATCTACGTATAGATTGGGTGAATCAAATTGGCAGGGGTGCTGAGGAGGAGGATTTCTTGGAATGTATGCGGGATGGTTGTCTAGATCAACATGTAGAGGAACCAACGAGAGAGCAGGCTATTTTAGACTGGGTATTGAGTGATGAGGAAGGGTTAGTTAGCAGTCTTGTTGTACGTGCCCCCTTGGGCAAGAGTGACCATAGTGTGGTTGAGTTCTTCATTAGGATGGAGAGTGACATTGTTAATTCAGAAACAATGGTTCTGAACTTGAGGAAAGGTAACTTTGAGGGTATGAGACGTGAATTGGCCAAGATTGACTGGCAATTAATTCTAAAAGGGTTGACGGTGGATATGCAATGGAAGACATTTAAAGACTGCATGGATGAACTACAAAAATTGTTCATCCCAGTTTGGCAAAAGAATAGATCAGGGAGGGTGGTGCATCCATGGATAACAAGGGAAATCAGGGATAGTATCAAAGCGAAGGATGATGCGTACAAATTTGACAGAGGAAGCAGCATACCGGAGGACTGGGAGAAATTCAGGGACCAGCAGAGGAGGACAAAGGGCTTAATTAGGAAAGGAAAAATAGATTATGAAGGAAAACTGGCAGGGAACATAGAAACTGACTGCAAAAGGTTTTATAGATATGTGAAAAGAAAGAGATTAGTTAAAACAAATGTAGGTCCCTTGCAGTCAGAAACAGGTGAGTTGATCATGGGGAACAAGGATATGGCGGACCAATTGAATAACTACTTTGGTTCCGTCTTCACTAAGGAAGACATAAATAATTTGCCGGAAATAGCAGGGGACCGCGGGTCAAAGGAGTTGGAGGAATTGAGTGAAATCCAGGTTAGCCGGGAAGTGGTGTTGGGTAAATTGAATGGATTAAAGGCCGATAAATCCCCAGGGCCAGATAGGCTGCATCCCAGAGTACTTAAGGAAGTAGCTCCAGAAATAGTGGATGCATTAGTAATAATCTTTCAAAACTCTTTAGATTTTGGAGTAGTTCCTGAAGATTGGCGGGTAGCAAACGTAACCCCGCTTTTTAAGAAGGGAGGGAGAGAGAAAATGGGGAATTACAGACCAGTTAGTCTAACATCGGTAGTGGGGAAACTGCTAGAGTCAGTTATTAAAGATGGGATAGCAGCACATTTGGAAAGTGGTGAAATCATTGGACAAAGTCAGCATGGATTTACGAAAGGTAAATCATGTCTGACGAATCTTATAGAATTTTTCGAGGATGTAACTAGTAGCGTGGATAGGGGAGAACCAGTGGATGTGGTGTATCTGGACTTCCAGAAGGCTTTCGACAAGGTCCCACATAAGAGATTAGTATACAAACTTAAAACACAAGGCATTGGGGGTTCAGTATTGATGTGGATAGAGAACTGGCTGGCAAACAGGAAGCAAAGAGTAAGAGTAAACGGGTCCTTTTCACAATGGCAGGCAGTGACTAGTGGGGTACCCCAAGGCTCAGTACTGGGACCCCAGCTATTTACAATATATATTAATGATCTGGATGAGGGAATTGAAGGCAATATCTCCAAGTTTGCGGATGACACTAAGCTGGGGGGCAGTGTTAGGTGTGAGGAGGATGCTAGGAGACTGCAGGGTGACTTGGATAGGCTGGGTGAGTGGGCAAATGTTTGGCAGATGCAGTATAATGTGGATAAATGTGAGGTTATCCATTTTGGTGGCAAAAACAGGAAAGCAGACTATTATCTAAATGGTGGCCGATTGGGAAAGGGGGAGATGCAGCGAGACCTGGGTGTCATGGTACACCAGTCATTGAAGGTAGGCATGCAGGTGCAGCAGGCAGTAAAGAAAGTGAATGGTATGTTAGCTTTCATTGCAAAAGGATTTGAGTATAGGAGCAGAGAGGTTCTACTGCAGTTGTACAGGGTCTTGGTGAGACCACACCTGGAGTATTGCGTACAGTTTTGGTCTCCAAATCTGAGGAAGGACATTATTGCCATAGAGGGAGTGGTGAGACGGTTCACCAGACTGATTCCTGGGATGTCAGGACTGTCTTATGAAGAAAGACTGGATAGACTTGGTTTATACTCTCTAGAATTTAGAAGATTGAGAGGGGATCTTATAGAAACTTACAAAATTCTTAAGGGGTTGGACAGGCTAGATGCAGGAAGATTGTTCCCGATGTTAGGGAAGGCCAGGGCAAGGGGTCACAGCTTAAGGATAAAGGGGAAATCCTTTAAAACCGAGATGAGAACAACATTTTTCACACAGAGAGTGGTGAATCTCTGGAACTCTCTGCCACAGAGGGTAGTTGAGGCCAGTTCATTGGCTATATTTAAGAGGGAGTTAGATGTGGCCCTTGTGGCTAAGGGGATCAGGGGGTATGGAGAGAAGGCAGGTACGGGATACTGAGTTGGATGATCAGCCATGATCATATTGAATGGCGGTGCAGGCTCGAAGGGCCGAATGGCCTACTCCTGCACATAATTTCTATGTTTCTATGAAACCCAGTTCTGTGCTCTTGATAACCCGTATGGAGGGGATAATGGTGTTCAACACTGAGCTGTAGTCTATGAACAACAGCCTGACATGTGTGTTTTATTATTCAGTGCTCCAGTGCAGAGTGAGATTCCATCTTCTGTGACCTGTTTAGTTTAGATAAACAGTGCGGAAACAGGCCCTTCAGCCCACTGAGTCTGCGCCGACCAGCGATCCCCGTACACTACCACTATCCAACTCGCACTAGGCACAATTCACAATTTTACCAAGTTAATTAACCTACATGTCTTTGGAGTGTGGGGGGAAACCGGAGCACCCGGAGAAAACCCACATAGGTCACGGGGAACGTACAAACTCCATTCAGACTGCACCTGTTGTCAGGATCGAACCCAGGTCACTGGCGCTGTGAGGCAGGCAGCAGCTCTACCGTTGTGCCACACTGTTTTGTTGTGGTAGTTGGCAAATTGTAGTGGGTGGAAGTTTAGAGAAGATTTACAAAAATTCCCTTGAATAAAATCTGACAATGTGCACTTATAACCATATAATATAACCATATAACAATTACAGCACGGAAACAGGCCATCTCGACCCTTCTAGTCCGTGCCGAACACATATATATATATTTTTTTACTTAACTTTCACTTTAACCACATGTGGTTTTTTTTCTATTACAAATCTCAAATTGTGGAGTACAGAGACAAATAAATAAATGATGGGTCTTTGTCCCAAACATTATGGAGGGCACTGTAAGTTTAAGATGAAGGGGGAAAGATTTAATAGGAATCTAGGTAACTTTTTCACACAAAGGATTGTGGATGTATGGAATGAGCTGTCAGGTGAGGGAGTTGAGTCGGAGACTATCGCAACGTTTAAGAAACAGTTAGACGGGTACATGAATAGGGTAGGTTTAGTGGGATATGGGTCAAATGCAGGCAAGTGGGACTAGTATAGATGGGGCATGTTGGCCGGTGGGGGCAAGTTGGGCCGAAGGGCCTGTTTCCACACTATCACTCTATGATCGCATGGGCATCTCTAGTTTCCTCCTACGTTCCAAGGACGTGCATGTTTTAAAGTTAATTGGTTTCAGTAAAATTGTAAATTGTCCCTAGTGTGGGATAGTGTTACTGTGGGGATTACTAGTTGGCGTGGACTCGATGGGCCAAAGGGCCTGTTTCAGTGCTGTGACTCGAAACTAAACTAAACTAAGAAGTAGTGAGGATGGTGAAGAAGCCATGTGTAAGCTTGCCTTCATAGATCAGGACATTGAGCTGAGAGTGGGGCGTGAAGCTTCATCTGTACAGGTGACTGGTGGGACCTCACTCGGGGAATTGTGCATGGTGGGCTCACCCTGCCACAGGAAGGATGGTATGATGCTGGAGAAGGTGCAGAGAAGATTCACCAAAACCTTGCCACAACTGGAGGGCTTGAGTTACAAGGAGATATTGTCAAGCTTGAAAGGGTTCAGAAAAGATTTATGAGGATGTTGCCAGGACTTGACGGTGTGAGCTATAGGGAGAGGTTGAGCAGGCTGGGTCTCTATTCCATGGTGCACACGAGGATGAGGGGGGATCTTATAGAGGTGTACAAAATCATGAGAGGAATAGATTAGGTGGATGCACAGAGTCTCTTGCCCAGAGTGGTGGAATCGAGGACCAGAGGACATAGGTTCAAGGTGACGGGGAAAAGATTTAATAGGAATCCGACGGATAACTTTTTCACACAAATGGAACAAGCTGCCAGAGGAGGTAGTTGAGGCAGGGGCTAGAACAGGATTTAAAATCCATTTGTACAGGTACATGGATAAGAAAGGTTTAGAGGGATATGGGCAAAACGCAGGCAAATGGGGCATCTTGGTTGGCGTGGGCAAATAGGGCCGAAGGGTATGTTTCCGTGCCGCCCAGCCAGGTGAGGGGTATATGAGCGGGGGCAATGCAGTGCTGAGTGATCGTTCACCCCTTCCCCCCCTCCCCCCGTGTCTGACTGTCTCTCTGTCACCACCAGGGTCTCAGGTACATGCCCGCTGACAGCCCAGAGTGTGCGCTGCTCTACGCCAACCGCTCCGCCGCACTCTACCAGCTGCACCGCTACCAGGTGAGACCCTCTCTCTGCACTCCTCCCCCACCCCTGTCCCCCACTCGACCAGCTGCAGCAAGACCCTCCCCCTGTTCCCATCCACCCTCCCCTCTCTCTCCCCCACCCCTTGCATTGACGTTGCCCCCTTGCTCCCTCCCACAGGACTGTGTGGAGGACATAGACAGAGCGGAGAGCCTGGGCTACCCGCCGGAGCTGCAGCACAAGACGCAGTCGCGCCTTGCAGCCTGCCTGCAGCGGCTGGGAGGGTCCGGGGGAGGGAGCAAGGAGTCAGAGCCCCCCTCCCCAGCGCCCCCTGCCCCGGGGGTGGGGGAGTGCGCCCCCGGCCTCTCTCTGCGCTGGGAGGGCAGCAGGGGTCGGCACTACCGCGCGTGCCAGGATGTGGTGAGGGGGCAGGCGGTGCTGCGGGAAACTGCCTTCGCCGCTGTGCTGGTGCCCGGCCTGCCGTCCCCGGACCACCCCCCCACCCAGGAGCTGCTGTGCCACCACTGCCTGGCCCCCGCCACCCTGCCCCTGCCCTGCCCCTCCTGCAGCTACGCCCAGTACTGTGGGCAGCTGTGTCGCTCCACCGCCTGGCACACACATCACTGGCTGGACTGCCCACTGGGCGGGCATCTACTGGCCCTGGGCACCGGCAGCCATCTCGCCCTACGCACCACACTGAGGGGGGCATGGGGAGAGGAAGGGGCACTGCGGGGGGAACCTCTAGGAGAGACAGAAGTGGGACAGAGGGGTGGCGCCCAGGGAGAGGTGCAGTACAAAGTTGCGGCATCTGAGCTTGGAGGAGTGGGGGGTGAGGGCAAGAAGGTGGTAGAGGGTGAGGAGGTCATGCCCAAGGTGGGGGGAGTGGGCGGGGAGGAGAGGGGTGACGGTGAGAAGGGGGGACCCAAGCGGGCGGGAGTAGTGGGGGAGGATGAGGATGAGGATGAGGGGTGTTTGCCCTGGGGGGGGGTGGGGGGAGATGAGGGGTCCTGGCGGGGAGGATGGGTGGGGCGGGTACCTGGAATGGGGGGGGAGGGGGAGGAGGAGGGGAGGGGGGGCCCTGGCGTTGTGGGGAGGGGAGGATGAGGGTGAGGAGGGTGGCTGGGGGGGGAGGGGGAGGATGAAGGGGGGGAGGATGAGGGTGAGGAGGGGGTCCTGGCGTTGGGGGGAGGGGGAGACCCCCGGCTGTTACCCGGGTGATGTGCAGCTTGCTAACGCACCGCCGCTCGCAGAGTCCCCAGCAGCGCTTTGTGTGTGCAGCCAGCGCCGCAGCCCTGTGCTGGGCCCTGCAGCACCGCCGGCCTCAGGGCGAAGGGGTGGGGGCGCTGGGGCAGGGTGCGCGGCTGGCTGCACTGGGGGGTGGCAGTACTGCGACACATGCTGCAGCTGCAGTGCAACGCCCAGGCCATCACCGTGCTCCACGACACTGGTGAGTGGGGGCGGGGGGGGGGGGGGGGGGGGTGTACGGGGGAGGGGGGTGGGTGTACAGGGGGTTAGGGGGTGGGGGAGGGGGTGTATGGGGTCATTGGGGGAGGGGGGTCGTGTATGAGCTGGGGGAGGGGGCAGCAGAGCTGGGGACAGAGGTCTATGATCTGGCAGAGACGGAGTGGGGGGAGGGGGGGTGGTGGATGGGGGGGGGGGCAGATCCGAGCACAGGGGGGTGGCAGGGGTGGGGGCCAAGTTGCGGGTGGGGGTCGGGAGTCATAGAGTGATACAGCATGGAAACAAGCCCTTCAGCCCAACTTGCCCACACTGGCCAACATGTCCCATCTACACTGGTCCCACCTGCCCCCGTTTGGCCCATATCCCTCTAAACCCGTGTTATCCATGTTCCTGCCTAACTGTTTCTTAAATCTTTCTTACCGAATGTTTCTTACCCTCTCGTTCCTATTAAAAGTTTTCCCCCCTCATCTTAAACCCATGTCCTCTGGTTCTTGATGCCCCTACTCTGGGCAAGAGATTCTGTGCATCTACCCGATCTCTTCCTCTCATGATTTTATACACCTCCGTCAGATCACCCCTCATCCCCCTGCACTGCAAGGAATAGAGTCCAGCCTATGCCCAGACCCTCCAGTCCTGGCAACATCCTCGTAAACCTTCGCTGTGCCCTTCCCTAGTTGACAACAATGTTCTTACAACATGGTGATTAGAACTGAACACAATACTCTAAATGTAGCCTCACCAACGTGTTATACAACTGCAACATGCCCTCCCAACTTATATACTCAGTTCTCTGACTGATGAATGTGCCAAAGCCTTTTTGCCCACCTTATCTATCTGTGAACCGACTTCCAAGGAACGATGTCTCTGCACTCCTAGATCCCTCTGCTCTATAACCCTCCCCAGAGCCCCACCATTCAGTGTGGGTCCTGCCCATGTTAGACTTCCCAGTGGGGGAGTGAAGGGGGGAGGGGGAGGTGGGGTGGCAGGACCAGGGGAGGGGGGGGAGCTGAGTCAGGGTTAGGGGTCGGGGGAGGGTGTTGAGGGCTGGGAGAGGGGATAGCTCCATGGATGGGGTGTGGGTGTGTGTGTTGGTCCTCTTCCCCTGACTGTGTGTGTGTGTGTGCCTACAGGAGAGGGTGCGGGGAGTGTCAGGGACACGCGGGAGGTGTGTGTGGGCACAGCCCTGTACTGCTGGGCCAGCCTGCTCAACCACTCCTGCCAGCCTAACACCACTGCCAGCTTCCAGGGGACCCGCATCACCCTCCGCGCCACCGAGCCTATCCCCGCTGGAGAACAGGTGCTGCACTGCTACGGTACGTAGCCCCCCCCCCCCCCCCCCCCCCCCCCTCCACACCATCCAGGGGGACGGGGCGTGTAGTGGGGACGGGGGGGGGTGTAGTGGGGGGGGGGGGGGGGGTGTAGTGGGGTGGGGGGGGTGTGTAGTGGGGACGGGGGGGGGGTAGTGTGGGGACGGGGGGGTGTAGTGGGGACGGGGGGGTGTAGTGGGGACGGGGGGGTGTAGTGGGGACGGGGGGGTGTAGTGGGGGGGGGGGGGGTGTGGTGTAGTGGGGACGGGGGGGTGGTAGTGGGGACGGGGGGGGTGGGGGGGGGGGGGGGGTGTAGTGGGGACAGGGGGGTGTAGTGGGGGGGGGGGGGGGGGGAGGGGGGGTGGGGGGGGGTGTAGTGGGGACGGGGGGGGGGGGTAGTGGGGACGGGGGGGGTGTAGTGGGGACAGGGGGGTGTAGTGGGGACGGGGGGGGTGTAGTGGGGACGGGGGGGGGGGGGTAGTGGGGACGGGACGGGGGTAGTAGTGGGACGGGGGGGGGTGTAGTGGGGACGGGGGGGTGTAGTGGGGATGGGGGGGGTGTAGTGGGGTAGGGGGGGGGGGTGTAGTGGGGGGGGGGGGGTGTAGTGGGGACGGGGGGGTGTAGTGGGGACGGGGGGGGGTGGAGTGGGGACGGGGGGGGTGTAGTGGGGTAGTGGGGGGGGTGTAGTGGGGATGGGGGGGGTGTAGTGGGGACGGGGGGGTGTAGTGGGGTGGGGGGGGGGGGGGGGGGTGTAGTGGGGATGGGGGGGGGGTGTAGTGGGGACGGGGGGGGTGTAGGGGGGGGGGGGGGTGTAGTGGGGATGGGGGGGTAGTGTGGGGGAGGGGGGGGGTGTAGGGGGGGGGGGGGGGGGGTGTAGTGGGGGGGGGGGGGGTGTAGTGGGGACGGGGGGGGTGTAGTGGGGACGGGGGGGGGGGGTGTAGTGGGGACGGGGGGGGGTGTAGTGGGGACAGGGGGGGGTGTAGTGGGGACAGGGGGGGTGTAGTGGGGACGGGGGGGGGGGGTGTGTGGGGACGGGGGGGGGTAGTGGGGACGGGGGGGGGTGGTAGTGGGGGGGGGGGGGGTGTAGTGGGG
Organism: Leucoraja erinaceus; assembly: GCF_028641065.1. NCBI lineage: Eukaryota > Metazoa > Chordata > Chondrichthyes > Rajiformes > Rajidae > Leucoraja > Leucoraja erinaceus. The sequence continues at coordinate 1,672,660 of NC_073404.1, read as the reverse complement.
GAGTGGGGGGGGGTGTAGTGGGGTGGGGGGGGGGGGGTGTAGTGGGGACGGGGGGGTGTAGTGGGGACAGGGGGGTGTAGTGGGGGGGACAGGGGGGTGTAGTGGGGACGGGGGGGGGGTGTAGTGGGGGGGGGGGGGGGGGGGTAGTGGGGACGGGGGGGTGTAGTGGGGACGGGGGGGGGTGTAGTGGGGACGGGGGGGGGTAGTGTAGTGGGGACAGGGGGGGTGTAGTGGGGACGGGGGTGTGTTGTGTGGGGACGGGGGGGTGTAGTGGGGACGGGGGGGTGTAGTGGGGGGGGGGGTGTAGTGGGGGACGGGGGGGGTGTAGTGGGGAGGGGGGGGGTGTAGTGGGGACGGGGGGTAGTAGTGGGGACGGGGGGGGGGGGTGTAGTGGGGAGGGGGGGGTGTAGTGGGGACGGGGGGGGTAGTGGGGACGGGGGGTGTAGTGGGGGGGGGGGTGTAGTGGGGACGGGGGGGGTGTAGTGGGGACGGGGGGGGGGGTGTAGTGTAGGGGGACGGGGGGTGTAGTGGGGTGGGGGGGGGTGTAGTGGGGATGGGGGGGGTGTAGTGGGGATGGGGGGGGGGTGTAGTGGGGATGGGGGGGGGTGTAGTGGGGATGGGGGGGGTGTAGTGGGGACGGGGGGTGTAGTGGGGTAGTGGGGGGGGTGTAGTGGGGATGGGGGGGGGTAGTGGGGGGGGGGGGGGGGTGTAGTGGGGATGGGGGGGGGTAGTGGGGATGGGGGGGGGTGTAGTGGGGACGGGGGGGTGTAGTGGGGATGGGGGGGGGTGTAGTGGGGACGGGGGGGGTGTAGTGGGGACGGGGGGGGTGTAGTGGGGACAGGGGGGGGTGTAGTGGGGACGGGGGGGTGTGGGGGGGGGGGGGGGGGGGGTGGGGGGGGGGGGTGTAGTGGGTGTAGTGGGGGGGGGTGTAGTGGGGATGGGGGGGGGGTGTAGTGGGGATGGGGGGGGGTGTAGTGGGGATGGGGGGTGTAGTGGGGACGGGGGTTGTAGTGGGGACGGGGGTGTAGTGGGGACGGGGGGGGGGGGTTGTGTAGTGGGGGGGGGGGGGTGTAGTGGGGAAGGGGGTGTAGTGGGGACGGGGGTCCTTTAGTGGGGGGGGGGGGGGGGGGGTGTAGTGGGGACGGGGGTGTAGTGGGGACAGGGGGGTGTAGTGGGGACGGGGGGTTGTAATTGGGACGGGGGGGTGTGGGGAGCTGGGGGGGGTGTAGTGGGGACAGGGTGTAGTGGGGGGGGGGGGTGTAGTTGGGGGATGGGGGGTGTAGTGGGGACGGGGGGGGTGTAGTGGGGACGGGGGTGTAGTGGGGGGGGGGGGTTGTAGTGGGGACGGGGGGGGTGGTAGTGGGGACAGGGGGGTGTAGTGGGGACGGGGGGGTGTAGTGGGGACGGGGGGGGGTGGAGTGGGGATGGGGGGGTGTAGTGGGGATGGGGGGGGTTGGTAGTGGGGGACAGGGGGGTGTAGTGGGGATGGGGGGTGGTAGTGGGGATGGGGGGGGGTCTCGGGGGGGATGGGGGGGGGTGTGGTCTGGGGGGGTTGTAGTGGGGATGGGGGGGGTGGAGTGGGGATGGGGGTGGGTGGAGTGGGGATGGGGGGGTGTCAGGTGGGCATGGGGGGGGTGTAGAAAGCTGGGGGGGGGGGGGGGATGGGGGGTGGAGTGGGGATGGGGGGGGGGGTGGGGATGGGGGGGTGGAGTGGGGATGGGGGGGGGTGTACAGGGGGGGGGTGGGGGTGTAGTGGGGATGGGGGGTGGGGATGGGATGGGGGGTTTGTAGACAGTGGGGGGGGGGGGGGGAGTGGGTGGAGGGGGGGGTGTAGGTGGACCGAGGGGGGGGGGGGGGGAGTTTTTTTGGGGGGGGTGGGGTGAAGTAGTGGGGAATGGGGGGGGTGTAGTGGGGATGGAGGGGGGGGTGGAGTGGGGACGGGGGGGTGGGGTGGGGACGGGGGGGGACGGGTGGGGGGGGGGGGGGGCTAGCCGTGTGGGGGTTGTCAGTGTCCATGATGAGATTCTGTGTGGTGTGTGCAGGTCCCCACTGGAGTCGGCAGTGCGTGAGGTGATCGGCGGAAATCTCTGCAGACACAGTACTACTTCTGGTGTGAGTGCAGTGCGTGTGTCGCGGGGGGGGCAGAGGGAAGCCCGGCCCCACAAGCACAGTTCCTGTGCCGCCCCTGTGGGTCCGCTCTGTCGGTGAGTCTGGGCGGCTGCAGGCCCCCTCCGGTCCACCCACACCCCGCTGAGTGCTCCCACTTGGAACCCCGCTCCGGTCCCACCACACCCCGCTCCGCTCTGCTCCCACCCACTCCGCTCCGGTCCCACCCACCACGCTCTGCTCCCACCCACCCCGCTCCGGTCCCACACACCCCGCTCCGTCCGCTCCACCCACCCCGCTCCGGTCCCACACACCCCGCTCCGCTCTGCTCCCACCCACTCCGCTCCGGTCCCACCCACCCCGCTCTGCTCCCCACCCACTCCGCTCCGCTCTGCTCCCACCCACCCCGCTCCGGTCCCACCACCCCGCTCCGCTCTGCTCCCACCCCACTCCGGTCCCACCCACTCCGCTCCGCTCTGCTCCCACCCACTCCGCTCCGGTCCCACCCACTCCGCTCCGCGTCACCGGGTCCACTGATCTTCACTGGGTGGGTGTGGGTGGCAACGGTCTGCACTGGGTTCCTTCTCCACACTTAGCTCCAGCCCACCCTCTCCCACCTCCCCCTGCCCCCTGTCCTCCGCCCCCCACTGTCCTGCCCCTCACACCCCTGCTGCCCCCGGCCTCTCATGGCCATTACTCCACTCTTCCCAGCTTCCCTCCCCTTGCATATCGGCCCTCTAGTATTTCACGCTGGCACCCTGGGGTCAAGGCTGTGAATGTCTACCCTCTCTGTGCCCCCACAGCTGGAGGAGGGGGGCTACAGATGTGTCCGCTGTGCCCAGCTGGTGCCCCCACAGTCTCTACAACAACAACTGCAGCAGCTGCGGCTCCAGATGGAGGGAGCCGGCAACATGCACTCCACACACACAGGTACACACTGGGGGAGGGGGAGAGAGGTTGACGGGTGGCTGGTGGGGGGGGGGGGGGGGGGATGCTGCTGGGCTAGCCTTTAGCCGGTGCTGGGGATGAGGGCGAGGTGGGTGGGTGGGAGGTTGTTGAGGATGCCGCTGGCCCTGATGGTGGGGGGGAGGGGGGTTTGTCGTCCGTGTGTGTGTCCCCGCTCCCCGTCACTGCGCCAACACGTAGGGCCAAGGGCCGGCTGTCACCGGGAGATGCCCTGTGACCGGGAGCCAGGAGCTGCCCACTCCTCTCAGCCGGGCGTGGGGAGGACGGGCTGGCACTGACGGGCCCTCTCTCTCCACAGACACGGCCCTGGCCCAGCTCCAGCAGTGCCAGGCCGGTGCCCAGAGCCTCCTGCCCGCCCAGCACCCGCTGCACGGAGAGATTGATGACAGCCTGGCCCGGGTCTACGCCACTCGCGGTAGGTGGTCCGTGTGTGGTCCGTGTGTCGGGGGGAGGCGGAGGGAGGGGGGGGCGCGGTGAGAGTGAGGAAGGGGGGTAGATGGATGTGTGTGGGAGGGTTGAGGGGAGAGAGAGGCATGGGGGGGAGAGGGGTGTTGAGGTGATGGGTGGGGGGGGGGGTCTGTGTGGTGTTGGGGTCCTGAGGCATTGTGAGGGGGTTTCAGGTTGGGTGGCTGTCAGTAACGGGGGTGTCAGTAACAGATTTGGGGGGGTTTCTGCGTGGGGCGGTTCCCTGTCACTAACGACTGGCCCTGTGCCTGCAGGGGAGTGGGAAGCAGCGGCGCAGCACCTGCAACGGAGCGTGCATGCGGTGGAGCTGCAGTACGGGGCCGGCAGCGTGGAGCTGGCACAGCAGCTCCTCAAACTGGCACAGGTGCTGTTCAACAGGTACGGGGGAGGGCAGGGTCTGGGCATGGGGGGGGGGGGGGGCACCAGAGGGGAGGCACAGGGTCATGGGGGTGCATTGCCTGGGCATGAGGGGGCTCAGGGTGGCAGAGGGTGCCCTGGGCACGTGGGGGGGGGGGGGGGGGGGGGGGGGGGGGGGGGGGGGATGTACATTGACTTATTGGGGGGAGTCCATCGACTGCCTCCCTCTGCAGTGGTGTGTTGGGGTTCCCCATGACTAAGAGGGGGGTTCCCCATGACCTTTGGGCGGGGGTGTGGGAGGGGAGGTTACCATGGGTGGAGGTCCCCATTGACTGAATGTCTCCCCTGCCCCTGTAGCCGGTCGGTGTGTGAAGCGGAGAGTGTGATTGACCGGGCCATCCCGTTGCTCACCACTCACTACGGCGCTGACCACGACACGGTGGCGGAGCTGAGGGCGATGAATTCCTGTCTACGGAGCCTGCCCGGCCGGAGCTGACCACACGAAGCGACCCTGGACGAGGAGCGGGCAGGGACTGGACTGGAGCCCGCGGGCAGCTGTGGAGAGGCACAGAGTGTGGCCTGGGACTGGAGTGAGCAAGAATGGACTTATTCACCCTGGGCAGCGGGGACCAGACAGAGTGACCCTGGGCAAAGAGCGGGCAGGAATGGACTCGTTCCCCGTGGGCAGGAGTGGTCACACACAATGATCCTGGGCACGAACAGATGACCCTGGTGTGGGGGATGGAGGGGCCGCCGTGCCCGTGTTCACGACCCCTGCAATAAACGTTGGCAGTGCCCATGGTGTGTGTGTTCATTATGTGGGGTGTGGAGGACAGCCAGACACTGTGGTGCTCTGGGTTCAGATTTAATTACTTCATGTACCGGGGTAAAGTGACCACCTTTACTCTGCATATAAACAGATTAGACATACCTTAGATACAATCAAAGGTAAAGTCCATTGAACACCTGGATAAGAGACACACCTACGTCAGCCTCCTATTCATCGACTACAACTCTGCCTTTAACATCAATATACCATCCAAGCTTATTATCACCATACTTGTGGGACTTGGTGTCAGCCCTCACCTCTGCAACTGGATCCTCGACTTCCTGACCTTCGGTATGTCCCCAACTGTTAGAAATTTTCCAACAAAGACCATTACAAAAACGGAGGTAGAATCTGAACGAACTTTATTGAGAGAGAGAGTCACACAGAGCCCAAGTGTCCGTGGGAGTCTTCTCTGAGCTGATGCTGAAAACCATCTCTTTTATACATTGATTTAGACAAAAAAGCATCCAGACAAATGGTAATGAACAAGGACACTCAGAATTCAAAGGAAATAACATTTAGCTGTGGAAAGTTACACCGGAGCAAGATTAGCCGTTCTGCAAGTTCTGTGATAGACTCTTAATCTCTTGACCGTGACCTGTCAATCACTTGTGCCCTAGGCAGTTTCCGTAAACAATCTTGTACAGACACAGATAGAATACACAAGGAAATAGTTACATACATTTTTCCATCATTTTCTTCCTCTTTATACAAATTTACTGAATTATAATCTAAAACAAATTTATGTCCTTCGAGTTGAAGTCCCCAAGTTTCTTCACAGAACCACATGTTCTCTCGACTTTCTGTAGTTCGATCATTCGTGAGGGTTCAATCAGTCGGGAATGTTTCTCTCAAGTCAATTTCATAGCATTGTCTCTCTTCTGCTTTGGATGGTATTAGTTCGTATAACATAGTCATTTTCTTAGTGAGGGCCATTTCAATCAGTCGCTGGGCGAGTCCTCTCACACAGGGGATGATGCAGCAGCCCAGGCAGACCAGTACCCCTGCAATGACTATGAAAGCGGTTAGTGCAGAAATAACAACATTTTTCCATTTTCCAAACCATGAGTCCAGGAACCCTGTCCAGGAGGTGACGACTCCTGAATTCTCAGCCAATTCCTCTGCCAGTGAAGTGAGACCAGCCAGGGCCCTGGAGACCGACCCATCAGGAGCGGTATTATTGGGAATAAAGGTACAACAAGATGATCCGAACATTACACATACTCCTCCCTTGTCTGCTAGTAGCATGTCCAAGGCCATTCTATTCTGCCAGGCCATTAGACTGGTCCGATCTAGTTGTTCGGCTAACCCTTTCACAGCATCTCTTGTATAATTGATAAATCGCTGCTGATTATAATATAAGTAATTTATCCAATCTACATTTTTATTAATGGTTGACCACCAGAAGATGACAGACTCAAATCCTGCAGCTATCTGATTGCGTGCCTTAAATTGATCTGGAACCCCTCTGGGCACTCCAATTTCATCTATGTAAATGTGTGCATCAAAAGAACCTTTAGCAAGTTCCCTTTTCACTCTATTCCCTGTCTTGGATTTCTCCTTCACATCTTTCAGTGTTACGAGAGTAAACGGCATCATCAGCTGTATCAATGCACAGGTACCTTTCCAGTTCTTAGGTAGTTTTGCCCTCAATATTCTCCCTCCACAGTACCACCAAACATCTGCCCTCCCGACCTCATGTTCAACCAGAGCAGTTGCATCCAACCCTGGCAAGGGACCAGATGATAGTACAGGGGCAGGGACGGAGACATTTACTATAATCTCGCATAACTCCAGTGTTCCCAGCTCCTTACCTCCAAGATCCCATCTAGTGAAACAATTAAATTGTCCGCCGGTTGGTACAGTGAATGGAGGTGGGATCATGTCCTTAACTATGGGGGGGGGAATAGAAAATGCAAATCTGTGCAATTCTTATTCTGTGGCTTGCGTTTACTAAGGTACAATGATAACATGCACTTGACTCCTCCTGGTGAGTTGGTAAAATTTAACGGGAAGGGCGTTGGAATAAGTTGTGGTTTTGCGGATGCACAAACATAACAAACCGTCCTGTCTAAGGACTTAGCTGTGTAACGCATCCATTCCAGCCATGCATTATCATCCGTATATACGGTCTCAATTTCCTGACTCTTCCGGACGTCTGCTACTGGGATGACCATAATTACTTGTTCTCCTGTCTTTGGTGGTGCCCGAGTTTCCTTATCTACCTGGGGCTTTACTGTAACTTCAGTGTCTGCTGGTTCGACTACTCTCACTTCCAACTGGCTACAGGGATCCTTCCAACTAACTTCGACACACACGTAATACCAGCCTTCATCTTTCTTCTGGATGTTCCTCACGGTTATATACGTTTTCCAAGTAGGCTGTGTATTTCCCCATCTTCCCCGGTTACTCCAGCCAGGGTTCGTATGGGTGTAGGACTTTCTTTTTAATGACCATCGCTGGTATTGCGCGATTCTGGTCTCTTTCTAGCCTGAGGCCTCAGAGTGTTGGAAAACATAATGCCATTTCGAACAGGGTGCTAGACAGACATACACCCCATCCGTTACGTATGCTTTGTTCTTGCAACTGTCACTTTTATACTGACATGGGTCGATTTCAAAAGTGCTAGTACTTCCTCGGTACAGGTATATTGTATACTTCACATATGCTGTGGTGATTAATGCAATTCCACTCAGAATAATCAGCCCCCACTTCATGGTTTCGGAGGTGTAGGTTTCCGATCGTTACTGGACCTATACAGGCCGTCAGCCATCGTCGGTCCCCCTTTCTCCTACTCTGAAGTTGGGATTTTTACTCTTTTGCAGTGTGTGATATGTACCCACGTTGGCCTTTCGGCAATTCTTACCGCAGTGGGAGTAGTAAGTAGTACTTGATACGGACCTTCCCACCGAGGGCTTGACCAGCTTTTTCTTTTGGTAATTTTTATGAACACCCAGTCTCCGGGCTTTAATTCCTCCACGAGATCCCCTTCCGCTTTCAAGACCTGTTAAACCTTTCAACACACGAGATTTGTTTATTAGCATTTTCTTCATGTACTGTGCTAGGGTACTATCTTCACTTACTGTTTCAGAAAACCTTTGTAGAACAGGGTATTGGAATGGTTTACCATACAATATTTCGTACGGGGACTTTCCCCTCGTACTTGGCAGCATTCTCATATTTAATAAGACTAATGGGAGACAATCTATCCAGGAAAATCCCGTTTCCGCCATTGCCTTCCTTAATTTGCTTTTAATAGTTCCATTAGTCCTTTCTACTAACCCTGCAGACTGTGGGTGGTAAGAGCAGTGATGTTTTAATTGTATCTTTAGGGTCGCCGTGAGCTTCTCTATTACCTCATTGACAAAATTGCTCCCATTGTCACTATATATTTTCTCTGGTATCCCGAACCTTGGTATGATGTCCCTGAGGAGAGCTTTTGCCACTGTCAATGCATCCACATTGGCAGAGGGAAAAACTTCAACCCATCGGGAAAATACATCAATAATCACTAAACAATATTTCTTCCCTTGCGAGGGGGTTAATTCAATAAAGTCCATATTTAAATTTTGAAATGGGTACCTTGGTTGTGGGTACTTCCCTTGTTGTTTCTCCATGTTTCCTTGTGGATTGTACCTGACACATATCTTGCACGTTTCGCAGTACTTCTTTGCATAACTCGTGAACCCATAGGTTTTGAACACCTTCTCGACTAGTTGCACCATTCCTCCTGTTGAGACATGGGTTACCCCATGGCTCATAACACAGGCAAATCGGAATAGGGCCTTTGGCAATATCAAGCGTCCATCTTTATATCTCCACAGTCCATCCTCCTGTCTTTCCGCTTCACCCATTTTCCATTTGTATATTTCCATTGGGGGTGCGGCCTTTTACATGTTTTGCAACACTTCCTGGTCCACTTCTTGTATCTCCAGTCCAAACACTTCTTTATGGTCTGGGGGTCGCTGGGCTGTCTCCTTGGCAGCTGCATCAGCTCTTCGGTTTCCGTTACTGATTGAGTCTGTCCCTTTGGTGTGTGCGGCACATTTGCAAATGGCTATTGCTTTTGGCAGTAACATGGCTCCAAGAAGGTTAATGAGATCCTTATGCAGTTTGGGTTTTCCTGTGGATGTAACCATTAATCGGTTCCTCCATTGTGCGGCGAAGACATGTACCGTGGAGAAAGCGTAGGCACCGTCTGTGTAGATGTTGACCCTGTTCCCCTCTGCCAGTCTGCAGGCTTCTATAAGTGCGACTACTTCTGCAGCTTGTGCAGAGTAATGCGGTGACAGTGCTTCGGCTTTCAGTATCTCTGTTTCTGTGACCACTGCAAAACCCGATTGGTTTGTTCCAGTCTCATTCTTGCAGGACCCGTCGATATACAATGTCAGGTCCGGGTCTTTCAAGGCGATGTCCTTGAGGTCTGGTCTTGGCATTACTAACTTGTCCGTTTCTTCCAGGCCATTGTGCGGTTCCCCGTCTTTCTCGGTCGGCATCAGTGTAGCTGGGTTCAAGGTAGTACATCTTTCTATAGTCAGGTTGGGTTGTGATACCAGTACTGCCATGCAAGACAAATGCCTAAATGCCTAGCTGGTGATAAATACGAGATCTTTTGTTGTAGTGATAGGACTGATACGGGCGTGTGGTACCTTCAATACCAGTGGCCTATATAAGATGATCGTTGCAGAAGCTTGTACTGCTAATGCTGCGGCTATAACCGATTGTAGGCACGTTGGAAGGGCTCGTGCCACTTGGTCCAGCTTGGTTGAATAGTGGGCTATGGGCCTCAGTTTCCCTCCATGGTCTTGCAGCAGTACAGACGTCATGTATCCCTGTTTGCTGTCCACTGTTTTGATAAATGGCTTCTCTGAATTTGGTAAGGCTAGTACAGTGGATGATACCAGTGCTGGTTTTACAGTCTCAAATGCTTGCTCACCTTCTTTGCTCCAAGTTATCTGTTCCGCCATTGGTTGGTGATAGATGAGTTGCAGAAGTGGTCCCGTCATTTCAGCATAGCTTGGGATCCATTGTCTGCAGAAATTGGCCATTCCCAAGAATTGCATCATTTCTCTCTTGGTTGTAGGCCTTGGTGCGGCTAGGATTGCTTTTATTCGGTTCCCATCCAGTTCCCGTCCTTCCTGGGATATATCGTACCCCAAGTACTTAACCTTTTCTTTACATAGTTGTAGCTTTCCTTTACTAACCTTATGTCCTTGTTCTGACAGGAACTTAAGTAATGTTACTGTATCCTTCTAACAGTCTTCCATCGTCGAGGAGCAGAGCAACATGTCGTCCACCTACAGGAGAATTTTGCTACCGCAGGGGGGTGTAAACTTCTCAATATTTGAACTCATTGCCATAGAAAATATTGTCGGACTCTCGGTGTATCCTTGAGGTAGTCACGTGTAAGTCCATCTTTTTCCTTCAAAGGTAAAAGCAAACCAGAATTGACAATCCGGGTGTACTGGTATAGAGAAGAAGGCATTAGCTAGGTCGATCACAGTGAAGTACCTATGTTTAGGGTCGATGTCACTCAGGAGGGTACTAGGGTCGGGAATACACGGAGCCCTTGGCATCACAGCTCGATTTACGGCTTGGAGGTCTTGGACCATTCTCCATCCGTCGGACGATGCCGCTTTCTTTACCGGGAACATAGGTGTGTTACACGGAGAGTCTTCACATGGAATGATGACTCCTTTTCCTTTTAATTCAGATTGGTCTTATCCCCTCCATTGCCTCTTTTCGCAAGGGGCACTGCCTTTGGTACGGTCGGTAGGATGTTTTTGGGGTTACCCGTACAGGACTGATTCCTTGTATGTGGATAGTCCGGCTGACCACAGGTGTTTGGGAATCTCAGCTATCAGTTCCTCGTCCTGTTCCGTGAGGTTCAGGACTAGTCAGCTTCTGCCGTTGGCTAGGTGGACCCCCTTGGCCCCCCTTGTTGTCCAGTATAAAGCTCGTGTATATAGCCCTGCACGGTTACTGTAGTAGACCTGTGCTTTCTCGTCTACCAGTGTCCAATTTTTTTCTGCTTCCCCCTTTGCAACTAATTCTCCTAGGTATCTCCACCTCCCCCCTTGCTTTTTGGAGACGGAGACGTGGGGTCTTGAAGGGTTGCTGCGGAACAATTCGTAGTCCTTCTTAGCTAGCCTTACTGCTACGGCGGCATTATCTTGTTGATCCCAATACAAGTCAGTCAAGTATAGGGTAGAGTATCTTTCTTTCAGAAGCTTGGTCTCATACCCTTCATCCGACCCTGTGGTGTATTTAAACCACACGGTGCAATGTAACTCATCAGGCGCATGTAGGACAGCTTCTGGTATTATTCTTTCCCTTACTTCCCTGACCAGATCTTCCACTACCGAGGTTGGTCCGTTTCTCGCTAAGTCGATGGTATAGTAATAGTGTGGCTCTCCTGCCCCCTCCTGGACAAAGATTCTGGTTGTCTCAGTTGTCCCTGGTGACAGCTGTATAGCTTTCATCCCCTGTGTGGTGGGTATTATACCAGTCCGCAATCCCATCATAATGTCTCGGCCTAGCAAATTTACTGGACAAGTCGCTGAGACCAGTACCTGTTCCTCGCAACACATATTAGATATTGGTTCTTGGAACTTAAGTGGTTCCGTCAAGAACTCCACGTTAGTATGTCCGGTGGCGGAATTTACAGTTATTGAATTTTTGGAGTGTAGTGTTCCCGGGGGCTCTTCGTCTTTTATTATGACAGTTTTACATGCTCCGCTATCGCATAAAAATGTCATCCTTTCCCCATTCACTATTAAACTTATCGTAGGCTTTAGGTAGTCTTGTAAGACATAGAAGATTTCTTCTAGATCCAATATTTGCAGAGGCTCTTTGTCGGCTGGGGGAGTGGGAGTATCTCTAGTTGATTTGTCCCTCCCTTCAGCCTCGGTCAGTCAGGATCGGTCATAGCTTCGGCACCTCGAACCCTCCTCGCCTTCTCTTAGTGTAATATGCTTAGTCCGGGGACAATCTCGAACCCAATGGTCGAGTTTTCCGCAGACAAAACATCCCTCCCCCCTTGGGGACCTACTCCCTCTACCTCTGCCTCTACCTCTACCTCTGCCTCTCTGGCCTCCCCGCCCCTGATCTCCTTGTTTTACCCGGCAGAATACAGGGACAGTATTTTCGCTTATTTCCTCAACATCGGCCAGATAAACGTTCTTTACAATCTTTTTCTGTTTGGTGTTTTCCACCGCATGTACTGCCCAATCTTTTACATCATTGAGTGCCTTTGTTTTCCATCCCACCATGTGCTTTTTTATATATAAACTAATCTCGGGTTTTAATCCGTTTAACAGTTCGATTTTAAACTGTTGGGCAAACGGTCCATCATCCACCCACGGGATCGGTACTTCATGTCCACTATTTGCCTCAAAGACAACCTAAGTCTGGAGAAATAGTGGAGCACAGGCTCGTCTTTATTTTGTGTACATTCCCTAATTTTATTGTAATCGACTCCTCTCTTATTCAATTTTCAATAGCTATTCGTCTGTTATAATAATCATTCTGACCTGGTGCCCACTGAAGGGGTGCTCCATTTACAATAGCATTCCAGTCTCCTTCAATTAAACACCAATCACACCCGATAAGACTTTGCCATGCTTGTTCATATTCTACCGTATTTAAACGATAACTTACAACCAGGTTTCCAAAGTCCCTCTGCCACTTTGCGAAATTATCTCTAGGATGTGGAATGCCCTCCAGTGCCTTTTTAATATCCTCCATATTCCATGGCCTGTACACGTACATTGGCCCCACTGCGCCGGCATCTGGATTAGGCATTGCAATCATAGGATACATTTCAGCCCTGCTTGGTCTTATTGACCGTGGAGATTTAGGCTCAAATATAGGACCTGCATGAAGATTATAAACGGTACCTGAGCGAGTCGTTTTCGGACTTTGCAAACCTGGGTGCAGCTGGCCGTTCCTTAATGGTTGTTTTTTGTTCCAGTACGGGGGTTGGAGCTCTTGTTGAGTCTGATCCCACGGTTTCTTCCACCGGTGGCAAGGCCACCCCCTTTTTCTCCGGTGTGTACGGGGGGGGGGGCACTCGCCATACCCGGTGATCGGTGGGAGACCTCGTTGTCCCCCTTCTGGAGGAAAGCGTTTGTCGATGGTTCGCTTTTAGTAAGTTGTTCCTTCTCTTTTTCCTTTCCGTGTCTCCGCGATCTGGCTTCCTGAAGCCACAGACGTGCTTCATGGTAGCCCAACTTGTCTTTATCCTTCCTTCTTTTTGTTGCATCTTTGGCAATAGCAGACATTAATTTACACCAATCATCAACAAGTAACTTACCACTAAAATCAAACCTTTCTTTCCACTTGTTTAAGTACTTACAATTACGCTTACTTTGTATAAACATACATTTCTCATCACCTTCATAACCTTTTGAGTTTGTCGAGCCCATTCTGATTCCCTCCTCGAGAATTACGACTATACTTTTTCCCCGTCAAGTCCAACTTGACTGAAGTCCCAGACTTCTTACCTTGGACGACCCCATTCGTCGCCCGAGTCGTCCAGCTACTCTTCTCCTGTCAAGTCCAACTTGATGTCTGAAGTCCCAGACTTCTTTGGTGACCCAGTCGCTGGAGTGTTCCAACTACTCTCTTCAATTGTCCCCGACAATTCTGTATGCCGTCCCGGGTCTCTGAGGAAGGTAACAAAATACAACTCGGCAAAGTCAAAATTACTTAGCTGGGGCCCCACTATCTACGGAACGTTCAGTCCTACCTCCGGCGTGTCGGTTGAGCCCCGTCACTCTGCCCCGGTGTCCGTAAGGAACCTTAAAATGAGCGCTCTTGGTTCCCCTGAAAACCGGCAACAGAGGTATTGGGGCCCCACGTTGGGCGCCAATTATGTTAGAAATTTTCCAACAAAGACCATTACAAAAACGGAGGTAGAATCTGAACGAACTTTATTGAGAGAGAGAGTCACACAGAGCCCAAGTGTCCGTGGGAGTCTTCTCTGAGCTGATGCTGAAAACCATCTCTTTTATACATTGATTTAGACAAAAAAGCATCCAGACAAATGGTAATGAACAAGGACACTCAGAATTCAAAGGAAATAACATTTAGCTGTGGAAAGTTACACTGGAGCAAGATTAGCCGTTCTGCAAGTTCTGTGATAGACTCTTAACCTCTTGACCGAGACCTGTCAATTACCTGTGCCCTAGGCAGTTTCCGTAAACAATCTTGTACAGACACAGATAGAATACACAAGGAAATAGTCACATACATTTTTCCATCACCAACAACCCTCACCAACTTCTACAGATGCACCATAGGAAGCATTTTATTGGGATGCATCACAGCTTGGTTTGGGAACAGCTCGATCCAAGACGGCAAGAAATGGCAGCGAATTGTGGACGCAGCCCAGACCATCACACAAACCAACCTCCCTTCCATTGACTCCATTTACACCTCACGCTACCTCGGCAAGGCCAGCAGCATAATCAAGGACAAGTCGCACCCTGGCCATTCCCTCTTCTCCTCTCTCCCATCGGGAAAAAGGTATAGACGTGTGAAAAGATTCGGGGACAGTTTCTTCTGAACCATCCCACCACAACCAGAGAGCAGTACTGAACTACTATCGACCTCACTGGTGACCCTCTGACTTGGTCGGTCCTTGATCGGACTTTGCTGGCTTTACCTTGCACTTACCATTAACACCATAAATAGCTTGATTCTAATCATGTATCATTTTTCTGTTGACTGATTAGCAGGCAACACAAGCTTTTCACTATACCTCGATACATGTGACACTAAGCTAAACTTGTGACACTAAGCTAAACAAATGTATTCAATTATTTATAACAACAATACTTGCAAAACAAACAATGCCAATACAAAACAATTTTCAGTTTGATTGGTTCTTTATTGAAGTAGCTGTACAAACAAAGAGATGAACATGGAGTTTAGAAGGATGAGGGGATCTTATAGAAACATATACAATTATAAAAGGACTGGATAAGCTAGATGCAGGAAAAATGGTCCCAATGTTGGGCGAGTCCAGAACCAGGGGCCACAGTCTTAGAATAAAGGAGAAGCCATTTAAGACGGAGGTGAGAAAAAACTTTTTCCACCCAGAGAGTTGTGCGTTTGTGGAATTCCCTGCCACAGAGGGCAGTGGAGGCTAAATCACTGGACAGATTTAAGAGAGAGTTAGATAGAGCTAGTGGAATCAAGGGATATGGGGAGAAGGCAGGCACGGGTTATTGATTGGGGACGGTCAGCCATGATCACAATGAATGGCGGTGCTGGCTCGAAGGGCCGAATGGCCTCCTCCTGCACCTATTTTCTATGTAGCATACCAGGTTCTCCTTATTCTCATACTAGTTGTAGCTTTCTGTTCTGCCAGTCTAGTGAGAACTGTGTACTCTCCACATCCTGTGCCTGGTCTGAATCACTCCCTGTCCCCGAAGCCCATATGTTATGCCCCTCTATGCATCAAATGACCGCCTCCAAATGTCCAACATAATATCGCTAGAAATATCTAGACAAAATAATATAAAATGCCAACAGTAGCTGGCCTAAACACAAATAGCTCCTACACATCGGCCCCTAATTGTTATACATATATAACAAAACAATTACCAATAAACATTCAAAGGAGCTATAAAAGCTTTACATTTTATCAAAAACAAAGGTATGTACTATGTGTTGGCATTTAATCTTCATCTCTTCCTTCTTCTTATCCTTCTTTAGCTTCTTGGAGCAGACATATCTTAGTTATTGGTCTTTCCAAGATGTTGCTCCTAATCTGGTCGAACTGTACGCACGAGACTTTGTGCATCTGGTATGGTCTCCAATATTCTGCCCGTTAGCCAGGAGCCTTGTGGTGCAGTGGGGGAAACAGCCACCATAACAATGTCACCTGGAACAAAGCTTCTCCTTACCCTTGACCATCGGTGTGAGAAGGTTTGGGGTATGTTCTCATCCCACCCTGGTTTTTCCTTACTGAGCTCCTGCATGATCAGTTTGACTGGCAGAGTAAATGGTGCTTGAAACCCTAAAGGGTCATATATAGAGCCAACCATGGACAAGATGCCCCACCTTGTGTATGGTCTTTCCTGTACTGCAATTCTGAACTTGAACACATCCCCTTCAATGCACAAGTGCCATCCCAGTGCCCTTTCCATAGGCAGATTGTCTTTGTCCAAGTCCAACTCCCTGGTCTCCTTGGCTCTATGTTCTATGCTCTATATTCTATCCGTTTTCGCCTGTGGGTTTATGAGGTATGGCTGTTGCCGTGTTTCGTTGGCCTGCTCGTTTTCCTTCCTTCGGTTCTGGGGGGGGGTCCTGTGGCGTCACCTGATGTTCAGACCACTTACTGTGGAACCCTCGTCAATGGGTTACGAAGACTGTCACGTGATGTCATGAGTTAAGGGGAGTGTTCTGCTACATGAGATCTTACCTTGAGATCATCAGTCAACAGGTAGCTGAGCTCAGGTCAACACCCTCGCTCAGCAGCAGCAATGACTCACTATGTTAGGGAGTCCCAAACGCACATGTGTATCAAACTTATCTCACTGAATAAAGTAATCGTTTGATCATGAAGTTTGGACTCGCTACACTCGCGTCGCGACCCCGACATTCCAGGACGAAAGACTAGTATTGTTTTGTGTACCATGCACCAAGTGAAGCCTGTGATCAGTCATCATATCTCAGGTTTGGAAATATCTAGTCTGGACAAAGACGATTTTATACAACTATCTGATATGTTCACACATAAGACCATGCCTGTTTCTCAGCTAAGCATTCCCAGACCTGATACAATGGCCTCACTTGAAGGATATGAAGATTCCTAAAATAGACTCTGGCAACGACCTACTCGTCGGAATAAATACTTCAAAGGGATTGGAACCATGGGAACTGGTCAACAGCCAAGGGGATGGATCATTCGCTGTGAGGACCCTACCGGGGTGGGTCATCAATGGTCCCCTGAGAGGAGACTATGACAGCAGGGATGCAGATGGCTGCCCTGCAGCTGCTGCCAATCGAATATCCATTGTAAACCTAAAGGAGCTACTGGTCAAACCAAACAATCATGGCTTCAGTGAAAGAACCAGCATGGAAATGTCCAGAGAAGATGTCAAAT
This sequence comes from Leucoraja erinaceus, assembly GCF_028641065.1. Taxonomy (NCBI): domain Eukaryota; kingdom Metazoa; phylum Chordata; class Chondrichthyes; order Rajiformes; family Rajidae; genus Leucoraja; species Leucoraja erinaceus. The sequence goes on along the minus strand of NC_073404.1, from coordinate 1,655,822 downwards.
TCTTGGATATTATGAATCGCTCAGCAAAGATGATAGATGGACACTATTGTCTAGACTTACCTTTCAAACAAGGAAAGCGTCAGCTGCCAAATAACCGTTGCATTGCAGTGCAGCTCATCCATGGCCTGAAACGGAGGTTTGGTAATGATAAGAAATTTCATGATGAATATATGTTTTGCCTCACAGAAATGATTGACAATGGTTATGCTGAAATGGTACCAGTGGACCAGGTGAATCGTAGTGAAGGAGAGCTCTGGTACATCCCACACCACGGGGTGTATCACTCAAAGAAAGGAACCTCAAGGGTGGTCTTTGACTGTGGGGCAGTCTTCAAAGGAGCATCACTTAACTGCCAACTGCTGCAGGGTCCAAACCTTACCAACTCACTTATTGGTGTTCTCATCAGATTCAGACAAGAACAAGTAGGTTTGATGGCTGATATTAAAGCAATGTTTCATCAGGTCAATGTATTAGAAAAGCATATTGACTATCTACGATTCCTGTGGTAGCCCGAGGGTGATGTGCAGCAGGATCTTGTTGAACACAGGATGAAGGAACATCTTTTTGGAGCAGTGGCATCACCAGTGTCATTTGCATTAAGGAAGACTGCTGAAGACAACAAAGCTCACTTTCCAGCAGAGGTGACAAACACAGTGAAGAACAAACTATATGTAGATGATTATTTAAAATCCATGCCTTCGGAACAGGAAGCAGTTCAAATGGCAAGAGACCTGACTTTCCTCTGCCAAATGGGAGGATTCATGCTGTCAAAGTGGATCAGCAACAGCTGTGCTGCATTGACGTCCATTCCACAAGAACATAGAGCCAAGGAGACCAGGGAGTTGGACTTGGACGTATGCCGAGGGGTGTAAGAAGACCAATGTAAAAGCCGTAGGATGGACAAGACACAGTCGCATCTCATCGACCAGCAGGGGATCGTGGCCCGAGCAATACGACACTCAGCAACGGCTGGGAGACGTCAGCAACAATGCAAACCAAAGAAAACACAACTAAGAAATAAGAATGCACTAATAGCTAAACCCGGCGAGGTCATTACAGTGTAAAAAGTGAAAAGAAACAAAACAAACTACAGTGAGCAAACAAGTCCAAAGAGGCAGGAAACTAAAAGTCCAAATTGTCCAATGTCTGATGAGAAGCTGTGCTGGAAGCTGGAAAACTGGAGGTTGCAGTGACACCATCCGATCTGAAGTGGCGCTGTTGACGACAGTCAGAGTGCAGAGGCGGCATCCGGCCGGATGGTGGCGCTGTTGACGGTGGTCAGAACCAAAGATTATAGAGCAGAGCAAGATGCGCCACTCTGCGAAAAAAGCGTAGTATGACACGGGTATGACATGGGTATGACATGGGTATGACATGGGTATGACGTATGACATGGGTATGACACGGGTATGACACGGGTATGACATGGGTATGACATGGGTATGACACATGGGTATGACACATGGGTATGACATGGGTATGACATGGGTATGACACGGGTATGACATGGGTATGACATGGGTATGACACGGGTATGACATGACACGGGTATGACATGGGTATGACACGGGTATGACACGGGTATGACATGGGTATGACACGGGTATGACATGGGTATGACACGGGTATGACACGGGTATGACACGGGTATGACACGGGTATGACACGGGTATGACACGGGTATGACACGGGTATGACACGGGTATGACACGGGTATGACACGGGTATGACACGGGTATGACACGGGTATGACACGGGTATGACACGGGTATGACATGAGTATGACATGGGTATGACACGGGTATGACATGGGTATGACATGGGTATGACACGGGTATGACATGGGTATGACACGGGTATGACACGGGTATGACACGGGTATGACATGGGTATGACACGGGTATGACACGGGTATGACACGGGTATGACACGGGTATGACACGGGTATGACATGGGTATGACATGGGTATGACACGGCTATGACATGGGTATGACATGGGTATGACACGGCTATGACATGGGTATGACACGACGCCATTTTATTGGGCTGCAATTTACAATAATATTAATAAAATTTACAATAATATTAACTAAATATGTGGTGATGGATGCTGTATAAACACTGTTCCCTACAACACTGATTACACCAAAGATTATAGAGCACATCAATCTTTGGAACGGATTACACCAAAGATACTAGAGGAGCATTGCCCGCTACCTCGGGAGCACTGACGCTTGAGGCTCTCCCGCCGGCCGCCTTCATCTGGTATTGGGGGGACCGAGAATCAGTCCTGGATCAACTCAGGAGTGGAGGAAACGTCCTCTTCCCCCAAAGATACTAGAGGAGCCTCTAGTATCTTTGCTTTTCCCTGCTACCTGATGTAAGAGCAGATTGTATAACTGTGGAGTCCGTCCCCGCTACCAAAGATGTGGCGTTTGGCATAAACAAATGGCGGCCGTGACGTTCCGTTACGTACTACACGTCAGTCCATTGGATTTCGGAGGAGTGGTCTATCTTGCTCTGCCCAATAATCTTTGGTCAGAACAGGTCGAGCGTTGATTCCCCGGCCGCCGCGGCCATTTTGGCAGTCGACCACGACGGCCTTTACTGGCGACCAACCGAGGCAATTCCCGGATGCGTGCGTGGCGGACAAAATCAACGGGCCTTGCCCCACTGCTGCAGGTGGGAACTCCACCCACCGTTGCCTGTGTCGTCGGAGACCGGCTGCGCTCCCGCGCCCCCGGCGGAGACTGGAAGATGCCATGGAATCCGTCGCGGGACCGCCAAGGAACCCCTGGCCGAAGCTCCACCCCGTTGTTGGGCCATCCACAGCTCAACCGGACAGGCAGCCAGCGGCCAGTGATCGTCGAAATCCGCTCCAGCGAGGAGCAGAAGGACGTCTTCGGGGAGCCGCCCTAGGTAGGCCCGCTCGATCGGGAGGCTAGGCCTTGAGCAGCGACTGGTGGGGTGACGGGTGGGCCCACTCTCTCCCCGCCTCTGAGGCTGGCAGGCGGTGATGCTGGGGGCAGGGGGCTGATTAACATGCAGCTCCTGCAGCAGCTGGTGGGGGAGCGGCGACAACTGCGGCCTCTCAGCGCCGGTAGTCGGCTCTGGGCGGGAGAGATTGGCGGCCATCAAACAAGGCCCGGACCGTGCGCATTGACCCGGACAGCCTGCGAACTCCGAGACCGGTCACAGGAGCGCGTTGAGGTGGTCGGTGGCATACATTACGGTAGGGTTGGTGGCAGCGTGGTTCAGCAGGGCTGGGCAGTTGCACACTTCAAGACCACTGTACAGGTGGGTGGTCGGCTGTGTGTGTCGGGAGAAATCCAAAATCCCAATTTGGATCGTCGCAGGTCACCAATGTAACGAGTCCAAACTTTGTGATCAAATGGTTACTTTATTCGGTGAGATATGTTTGACATACATGTGAGTTTGAGACTCTAACATAGTCATTGCTGCTGCTGCTGCTGCTGAATGAGGGTGTTGACTCGAGCTCAGCTACCTGTTGACTGATGATCTCCAGGTAAGATCTCCTGATGTAGCAGGACACCCCCCTTAACCCATGACGTCACAATAGACAATAAGTGCAGGAGTAGGCCAATCGGCCCTTCGAGCCAGCATCGCCATTCAATGTGATCATGGCTGATCATCCCCAATCAGTACCCCGTTCCTGCCTTCTCCCCATATCCCCTGACTCCGCTAGCTTTAAGAGCCCTATCCAGCTCTCTCTTGAAAGCATCCAGAGAACCGGCCTCCACCGCCCTCTGAGGCAAAGAATTCCACAGACTCACCACTCTCTGTGAGAAAAAGTGTTTCCTCGTCTCCGTTCGAAATGGCTTACTCCTTATTCTTAAAAGACGTGACTTAAATGGTAGATGAACTTCTATGATCAAAAAATGCGAATGTTTGCAACACTGTGTCCCCCTTGTGGCTCTTTACCTGTACTGGTACAATGGAGAAGATGCAGGTTTCTCACCAGCCCCAATATGCCCACACATGTGAGGTGAGGGAACAGCATTACTCTGTATGCTCCGTCCGGCTTGTTCTCTTTGTTGGTACACAAAAAAGCTGGAGAAACTCAGTGGGTGCAGCAGCATCTATGGAGCGAAGGAAATACGGAACGTTTCGGGCCAAAACCCTTCTTCAGATTCTTTTGTTCAATGTGAAGTATTTCAGGATGATTTTGGTTGCACACATCACAAGTCAAATGACTTGCAGTCTTTGTTCATGTGTCCTTTCTACAAACATCCAAAGTGGACTCCATTCTCCTTTAAGAAGTCTATCTTTTCTCTGTGCCCCTTGTCGTGGATCTGTGGACACGGACCCAATGTGTGACCACTTTTATTACAGAACAAACAAGAACCTTGAGTATTGGTGGTAGATATATTTCCTCTCGTTCCACCTGGTGTTCGGTTTTCTTGCAGTGCTGCTACTACAGGTATTACAGTTGTTGCAAAACTGCTTCCTTTTGGTCCTGTCCTTTCTCTTGCTTTAGCAGAAGTTGAGCTTTTGACCGTTTCAATTTGTCTAGCATCTTGATTGTTTCTGAAAAGTGGATCTGACAGTATCCTCGCTAACATGCCCCTGCACACCCTTGCTCATATGAGTCTACATTTTGCCTCTGAAGAGAATGTTGAGTTAGATGGGTTATAACATGAGCTCTAACAGGTGGTCCATGAGTTGTTTGTTTTGGTCTAACAACCTGTTGCACATGATCAGGCAAGTATTTATCTGCCTGTAGATTTAATTTAGCTGATGTTTCCCTTTGAGCACCTCCTTTTCTCACATAGGAGCTCATCCCGGGAGATACTCTAGAGCTTGGCCTCAAGTATACTGATCCTAGCATTGGCTGCTGCCAACTCCGTCTCTAGTTCCAGCTGTTCCATGTCTCTTTTCAACGGTTCCTCTTGTGCCTCAGTCTCTCTTTTCAATTGCTCTTTTTGTGCCTCAAGATTGTGCTTTTTTATTGGTGGCTGCCCGTTCCAAGAGAGCAGCTATATCTGCCTGAGCTTTAATACGAGCAGAGGCTGTTGAATATGCACATGATGAACACCTAGACATTTGAATCACTGTCTTCAGGTCCAATTTCGTTTCATTCCACAACACTCTGTTGTACGGCACTTTCAGCTACAGAGTGTGTAGTTTGCTGCCTGCTACTGGGAGCCGTGTGCCCTCCTGAAGGCAGTGCCCCTGGCGGAAAAAATATGTCGCCAGCACATGCCATCTAGTAGGGCACTCGGAATACATATACAGTGGCTTGCAAAAGTATTCATAGCCCTTGAGCTTTTCCACATTTTGTCACGTTACAACCACAAACGTAAATGTATTTTATTGGGATTTTGGCAAGAATGTCTTTCCTCAGATTTGGAGACCAAAACTGTACGCAATACTCCAGGTGTGGTCTCACCAAGACCCTGTACAACTGCAGTAGAACCTCCCTGCTCCTATACTCAAATCCTTTTGCCATGAATGCTAACATACCATTCGCCTTCTTCACTGCCTGCTGTACCTGCATGCCTACTTTTAATGACTGGTGTACCATGACAGCCATGACCAGAGTGGCCAGCCGATACCACAACATAGAGGCCACCAGCTGGTTTATGACCAATGCTCTCCCCTGGTAAGAGATCACACCGAGGACACCGCCTGACCAATGCCCTAGCAGGGCTACGATTTTCTCCTCCAGCTCCTGCCAGCTCACCTGCCAAGCCCCCTCAGTGGGACCCCCAGGTAGAGGAGGTGCGTGGTGCTCCACGGATAAACTGCCATCTCCTCCAGCAGGGAGTCCACCTGCTACTGACCCACCAAGAGACCAGAACACTTCCCCCAGTTGATCCTGGCGGAGGATGCAGCTGAGAAAACCTGCTGGCACTCACGCATCCTCCGCAGGTCGACAGGGTCGGTGAACATCAGAAGGACATCATCGGCGTAGGCTGAGAGAACCACCTCCACCCCTGGCAAAGCCAGGCCTGCCAACCACCTCCGGAGAAGACACAGGAATGGCTTCACGCAGATGGAATACAGCTGGCCGGACATGGGATATCCCTGACGTACCCCCCTTCTAAAGTGAATGGGGGCCAACAATGAGCCATTGACCTTAACAAGGCATTCCGCAGCAGCGTACAAAAGCCGGGCTCGGGCCACAAAGTGCGGTCCAAATCCGAACGCCTGCCAAGTCCCAAGAAGGTAGTCGTGATCCACCCTGTCAAACGCCTTCTCCTGGTCAAGGGAGAGAAAGGCGGCTGACTATCCACCCCCCTGGCACAGATGGATCAGGTCCCGGACCAGATGGATATTGTCCTGGATGGAACGTCCCGGGACCGTGTAGGATCAAACCGGGTGGATCACTTGGGCCAGTACGGAACCCAGGCGTTTCGCCATTGCCCGTGCAAAGGCTTTGTATTCTGAGCTGAGGAGAGAGACCGAGCGCCAGTTCTTCAAAAGGTGGAGATCACCCATCTTGGGCAGCAGGACAACGACAGAAAGGCATCTCCCCAGTCTCCAGGCTCTCCCCAAGGACCTTCATATAGTCACTCCCAGGACATCCCAGAAGGCTCAAAGAAACTCCACTGTCAGCCCATCCAGTCTTGGAGACTTCCCCCCCCCCCAAGCTGATGCAGGGTAGCAGTCAGCTCCTCCGGAGTTAAGGGATCATCGAGGCGCTCAGCCTCCTCTTTGCACACTACGGGTAAGCTCTCCGACAGAACCCCCTGTGCATCCCCACTAGATGTACCCGCGGAGAACAGAGCCCTGTAGAAAGACCGAACCGAGGCACCGATACTCTGGATCCTTGGCAGAGGAGCCATCATCCGCAAGCAACTCAACGAGCTGCCTGCGGGCTCCTCGCCACTTCTCCAGAGAGAAGAAAAAGGGAGAAGCGCAAACCAGATCGTGCATCATCTAGACTCGCGACCTCACATACGAGCCCCAGTACCTCCTCAGTGCTCCCTTCTTCTCCTGGTACTCCGCCACTCCCACGAGTCCCCACCAGTCTGACCCAGGTGAGACTCCGAGTCGAGCAACTCTCTCTCAAGCCGTCTGATCTCGGAGTCCCGCCCCTTGGGCGACCCCCTGCATAGTCCTGGCAAAACGGACGTAGGCCATCCCCACATCCCACCACTGCCTCAGGGAAAGTAAACGCCCCTGCCTCTCTCTCCACTTCACCCAGAACTTCCTGAACGAATCCCGGAATCGGCAATCCTCTAGCAGCCGGCTATTAAAATGCCAGTACGCGGACTCTGCCCGTGTGCGCGCTGGGATAAAGTCCACTCGCACCAGGCAGTGGTCCGTCCGAGCATGGCACTGGCCGCATGGAGGCCGCTCGAGACACATGTGACATCGGCCTTGGAAACGTACAAGCGATCAATACGGGAACCACCACCTCAAGCCTGTACGAGAAGGCACTAGAGTCAGGATGGAAATTCCGCCACGCATCAATCAGCTCAAAAAACTCTACCAGCTCACTTAATGCAGCCGGGTCACGCTGAACGCCAGAGCGATCTCTCACCTCGAAGGTACAATTAAAATCTCCCCTAAGGAAAACACACTCATTACGGTCGATGGTGTTCAACAAAGTAGTCACCTCCCGGGTTAGGCGCGTCTGCATTGCGCCGATCTTGTGGGCGTACACATTGATAAAGTGTAACGCACGCCATCCAGGCGCACGGCCAGATACAGCAATACAGCCTGCTACAATTTCCTGCAACTTGAGGATCTCCGGCTGGAAAGGTGGGGCCACTCCACTAAAATTGGAGTTAAGATGGCTCATGTACACCCCCATTCCTACTCCAGGAGCCATGTGGGTTCATTACTACCCACAGTGTATGTTTCCTGCAAGAAGCTCACCGCGTACCTCCCGTCCCTGAGGTGGTGAAACCTACAGAGAGACCCCTGCCCTGATTGATATTCAGGCTGGCTATAGTGATCTTCATTTTGAATGTACACTAGATCTCTTGCCAGCACCCGGTGGCGGAGTGGAGCCGCCCCCAGCCTCTGCCCTCTCTTTAGGGCCTTGAAAAGCTCTTGGAACTCTTTGGGTGACGGTGCTCATTTTACGTTAGACCCGCCTCTTTTCCCTTTTTCTGAAGGATGGCATAAATGGACTGCATGGTCCCATCAGGACCGACCAGTGTTGGTCAGCCAACTACGCCTTATTCCTACTCCCTCTGGAGTCCTTCAAGAACTTCCGGATTTCCCAGACTTCAACAAGTGGAGACACGGGGCTGTGGGTAGGGCAGTCCGTCAACTCACTGTCGACAGAGTCCGCATCACCCTTCTCTTCGCACTCAATGTCCGAGTCTGAGTCCAGAAGGTTCCTACTCTTAGCCGCCTCGATCTCCCCGTGACCGCGTGGGGTTTTTCCGGGTGCACTAATTTCCTCCCACACTCCAAACACCTGCAGGTTTGTAGGTTAATTGGCTTCTGTAAATTGTCCCATGTGTGTGTTATCGTGTTAGTGTGCGGGGATCGCTGGTCGGCGTAGACTCAGTGGGCCGAAGGGCCTGTGTATGTGCTGGATCCCTAAAGTCTAACACTCGCAGAGCAAATAGTATACATAGAGTAATGATAAATACAGCAGAGAGTGCAAATCAACAGAATGGAGCTCAGATTGTAATGCAAAAATATATTACAATAATGGAACAATTGAATGAGCTAAAGAGCAAGAATTCAGCAAGCAACAGCATCACCAGGCAGGGGGGTGAAAGAGGTGATCGATTCAGGAGCAATAGCAGTTCTCAAGTCTGCTTTGGGTGGGACACATATCTGACAAGAGCAACAAGACTCCTGAAGGCAACGCTACTGCAAGCGCCAGCACACAAATAGGGACAGGAAGAGGAAACAGACTATGCTCAAAGCAAGCAAACCTTTAGCATTTTCAAACAAAACACTTTAACATTTTCAAAGCAACCAACACTTTTGCATTTTCAAAACAAAAAAAACGTAAAAATCCACTTGTCCTGCCCAGCGGATGGGGGCTCTGAGTAAGATGGCCAAAAATCACAGCCGTAAGTGGTAGCGTTTTTTCTAAAATCAATATGCAGTGCAACAGGAAGTGGTCAAGATGAGAGCTTTAATAATATAGATGAATTAAAGATATTGAACAATCTATGTTCCAGGCGTACACTGGCCCTATCCCAGAACCCTATCTCCATTACAGTGATGACTGCATCTGTGCTACCTCCTGCACCCATGCAGAACTCAAGGGCTTTATTAGCTTCACCACCAATTTTCATCCTGCACTCAAATTTACTTGGACCATCTCCGACACCTCCCTCCCCTTTCTTGATCTCACCGTCTCCATCCCAGGAAATAGACTATCGACTGACGTCTATTACAAACCCACAACTATCTCAACTACACTTCTTCCCACCCTGCTTCCTGCAAAGACTCTATCCCCTACTTCCATTTCCTCCGTCTATGTCGCATCTGCGCCCAAGATGAGGTTTTCCATACCAGAACATCCGAGATGTCCTCATTCTTTAGGGAACGGGGGTTCCCCTCTCCCATCATGGATGAGACCCTCACTCGTGTCTCCTCGGTACCCCGCAGCTCCGCTCCTGATCCCCCTCCCCCTAGTCGCAACAGAGACAGAGTCCCCCTAGTCCTTCTGTTTCACCCCATAATCCTCTGACATTTTCTCTGCAACTGCAGGAGATGCAACACCTGTCCAGGGATCCCGACAATCCTTTCAGGTGAGGCAGAGGTTCACTTGCACCTCCTCCAACCTCATCTAACATATCCGCTGTTCAAGATGTGGACTCTTATACAACGGTGAGACCTAACGTAGACTGGGCGATCGTTTCGCTGAACACCTTCGCTCAGTCCACCTGGACCTACCTGAGCTCTCCCCTCAACCAATAAAGCCTTAACATCTTCGTTTTCACACCTTGCCCTTCCATATCTCTAGTTTCCCCCTCCCCTGGCGCTCAATCTAAAGAAGGGTCTCGACCAGAAACATCATCCATTCCTTCTCTCCAGAGATGCTGCCTGTCATAAGGTCATAAGGTCATGTGTTAGGGGCAGTCTTTGGATAGGCTAAAACTAACCTAAAATGTGCAATTATTTAATGAGCACGGTTGGTTTCATAAGTTCCAGGAATAGAATTAGGCCATTTGGCCCATCAAGTCTACATCTCCCTCCTAATCCCATTCTCCTGCCTTCTCCCCATAACCCCTGACCCCTGTACTAATCAAGGATCTATCTATCTGCCTTAAAAATATCCACTGACAGCATCCACAGCCTTCTATGGCAAAGAATTCCGGATTCACCACCCTCCGACTAAAGAAATTCCTCATCATCTTCCTAAAGGACCGTCCTTTAATTCTCCTATTAGTGGAAACATCCTCTCCACGTCCACTCTATCCAAGCCTTTCACTATTCTGTATGTTTCTATGAGCCCCCCCCCCCCCCCCCATTCTCAAACTCCAGCGAGTACAGGTTCAGTGCCGAAAAATACTCATCATAGGTTAACCCACTCATTCCTGGAACATTCTTGTCAACCTCCTCTGGACCCTCTCCAGGGCCACCACACCCTGCCCGGCTGAGTTATTCCAGCATTTTGTGTCTATATTTCACACACTGTAGCCTATCCTACCATCTTATGAGGACCCTCTCATTCTTCTAAAATCCCAATTGCCCAACCTCTCTTTATATGTCACTCCTGCCATCCTGGTAATTACTTTGATGAACCTTCACAAAGCTCCCTCCACAGTAAGAACATCCTTCCTCAGATAAAGAAACAAAAACCAACATAAATACTCAAGGTGCATTCTCACCAAGACCCTGTACAATGGAGGTGAGATATCCATGCTCCTGTACTCAGTACCTCTCGAAATAAATCAAAGCCAACATACTATTAAGTTTAGTTTAACTAAATTGTCCACCGGGTGGCGACGTCAGCGATGGCAGCCTCACCTACAGTCTGTCTTTTCGTCTTTTTTGTTATTTTTAGTGCGTTTTGAAAGTTTGTGTTAATGTTTCTCAGGTTTGTTTTATGTGGGGGAAGGGGGTCGGGGAAACTTTTTTCAATCCCTTACCTTGCCGGAGATGCGACTGTTTTCCGGATCGTATCTCCGGTCACTCTGCAGCCTAACATCATGGAGCTGGTGACCTTGCTCGAGTGACTTTGAGCCCCACCACGGGCGGGGCCATCAGAGCCCACGGTCCCTCGCCTGGGATCGCTGCTCCATCCATGGCCTGCGGATTTTACCATGGAGGAGCTCGCAGTCTCGGGTAGAGACCAATGTCAGGAAGCACCAAAGTCACAGGAGGTTCGACCAGCCCCGACCCGGGGTCCAATCGCCCAGCGTGGGGGGGGGGGACAGAGATCCCCCCAATGCGGGAGCTTGACCGCCAGCTACGAGAGACAAGATCGCCCCGTCAACAGAAGGCTCGAGGCCCCCGACAGCGGGAGAACAAAGAAGGGAAGAGATGGAACTTTTTTTCACCTTCCATCACAGTGAGGAATGTGGAGGAGTCACTGTGGTCGATGTTCATGTTAAAATGTATTTTGTGTGTTTTATTTGGCCAATCAAATTCCTCATATGTTGCAAAACATACTTGGTTAATAAAGTATGAATATGATTATAATTTATTGCCACGTGTACCGACCGAGGTACAGTGAAAAGCTTTTTGTTGCATGCTAACCCATCAGTGGAAACACAATACATGATTACAATCAAGGCATCTACAGTGTACTGATACATGATAAAGGTAATATCGTTTAATGTAAGATAAAGTCCGGTAAAAGATAGTCTGAGGGTCTCCAATGAGGTAGATGGGAGGCCAGGACCGGTCTCTAGTTTGAAGACGTCTGAAGAAGGGTCTCGACCCGAAACGTCACTTATTCCTTCTCTCCAGAGATGCTGCCTGTCCCGATGAGTTACTCCAGCCTTTTGTGTCTATCTCTGCTCTCTAGTTGTGCTAGGATGATTCAGTTGCCTGATAACAGCTGGGAAGAAACTTCCTCAATCTGGAGGTGTGCGTTTTCACACTTCTGTACCACTTGCCTGATAGGAGAGGGGAGAAGAGAGAGTGGCCAGGGTGCGACTTGTCCTTGATTATGCTGCTGGCCTAACCCAGGGACATGAGGTATAATGGAGTCGATGGAAGGGAGGTTGATTAGTGCAATGGTCTGGGCTGTGTCCACAGTTCGCTGCAATCTCTTGTGGTCTTGGATGGAGCTGTTCCCAAACCAAGCTGTGATGCATCCCAATAAAATGCTTTCTAACGACCCAAGCCACATGTATTACTGGCATTTAAAAGACCTTTGGAGAAGCGTATGGATATGCAGGGAATGGAGGGATATGGGTTTAAGTGCAAACGGACAAGTGGTGGTCTTGGCATCTTGTTTGGCACAGATATTGTGGGCCATAGGGCCTCTCCTTGTGCTTTACTGTTCCATGTTCTTTTAAACCACTGGTTCCCAACTTGGGGCGTACGCCCCACAGGGGGGCAATTTGATTTTTAAGGGGGCGCAATTGAGGGCGACTGAGGAGGTCTGGGTCCAAATTTTCGATTTTTATTTTTTTGGATTTTCCATCAGGTAAACATATGTAGTTTATGTTTCAGATGTTATTTTGAGTAAATATTTTTTTTGGGGTAAAAAAGGTCTCTATTGTGTAGTTATTACATAATCACCGCGCCATCGCTCTTCATGCACGTCGCACGAAGCGCGCGAGGTCATGGGAGAACCTTATTTATTGAATTGGATTTAGAAATGCGATTCAAAGAGCTTTTGCTAAGTTACCCTTATAATATCTATTTCCTCCGTTTTCTCTCAAGGGAAAGCAAGGGGGGGGCATCAGGATTTTAGAGGTGATTAGGTGGGGCATGGCCAAAAAAAGGTTGGGAACCACTGTTTTAAACTGTCTTCTAAATGGCACTACCTTATCTGCCTCCATTCCCCCCCACTCTCCCGGCAGCATGTTCCCCACACCCACCACTCTATGTGTAAAATAACTTGCCCTCTACACTTCCTTTCAAACCTTTTCCCCTCTCTCCTTCAAGCTATGGCCTTCAGTCTTTGACATTTCTACCCTGGGGAGAAAGGCTTGGACTGTCTACCCTATCTGTGTGTGCCCCTCACAGAACATGTACCGCACAGGACCAGGCCCTCCAGTCTGTGCTGTATGTGATGCCAAGACCAGCCCTTATCTGCCTGCACATCATTTGATGTACTTCTATCTGATCCTCTCTCAATCTCCAGCCTTCCAGAGAACACAGTCCAAGTCTGTCCCGCCTCTCCCTGTAGCTAACACCCTCTAATCCAGACAGCATTCTGGTAACTCTCTTCTGCATCCTCTCTCCGATGACACAACTTTCCTGTAATGGGGTGACCAGAACTACACACAATTCTCCAAATGCAGCCTAACCAAAGTCTTATAGAAACCAGGAACTGCAGATGCTGGTTTACAGAAAGAGACACAAAGTGCTGGAGAAATTCAGACTGACCAGTCTCTTATACTTAATGCCCAAACAATGAAGGCAAGAATACCATAAGGCTTCTTGACCAATCTATCTGCTTGTGTTATAGTTAGATTGTGTTTATAGATCCTGAAGAGAGGTCCCAACCCAAAATGCCACCCGTCTTTGGGCATTGGGGGTTCAGTATTGATGTGGATAGAGAACTGGCTGGCAAACAGGAAGCAAAGAGTAGGAGTAAACGGGTCCTTTTCACAATGGCAGGCAGTGACTAGTGGGGTACCGCAAGGCTCAGTGCTGGGACCCCAGCTATTTACAATATATATTAATGATCTAGATGAGGGAATTGAAGGCAATATCTCCAAGTTTGCGGATGACACGAAGCTGGGGGGCAGTGTTAGCTGTGAGGAGGATGCTAGGAGACTGCAAGGTGACTTGGATAGGCTGGGTGAGTGGGCAAATGTTTGGCAGATGCAGTATAATGTGGATAAATGTGAGGTTATCCATTTTGGTGGCAAAAACGGGAAAGCAGACTATTATCTAAATGGTGGCCGATTGGGAAAGGGGGAGATGCAGCGAGACCTGGGTGTCATGGTACACCAGTCATTGAAGGTAGGCATGCAGGTGCAGCAGGCAGTAAAGAAAGCGAATGGTATGTTAGCTTTCATTGCAAAAGGATTTGAGTATAGGAGCAGGGAGGTTCTACTGCAGTTGTACAGGGTCTTGGTGAGACCACACCTGGAGTATTGCGTACAATTTTGGTCTCCAAATCTGAGGAAGGACATTATTGCCATAGAGGGAGTGCATTGGTTCCTACACATCCTCTGTTCTGGACTTTATAAACTCCACCATCAATAGTGTCACCTCCCTCAAACAGGTGACCATATACCCGAATCAGAAGCCATGGATGAACAGCGAGGTCAGGCTACTGCTGAAAGCACGGGACACCGCTTTCAGGTCAGGCGATGCTCGAGCCTACAGTTCATCCAGGGCTAACCTGAAGAGGGGCATCAGGAAGGCCAAGCACTGCCATAAGCTCAGGATTGAGGAGCACTTCAACAACAACTCCGACCCCCGACACATGTGGCAAGGCATCCAGGCCATCACGGACTACAGACCCTCCAACATCACCCCCACATCCAGCGACGCCTCCTTCCTTGAGGAGCTTAATCACTTCTATGGCCGCTTCGACAGGGACAATCTAGAGACAGCCATCAAGGCTGTGCTACCTGCCGATCACCAACCCCTCACACTCACCCCCTACGACGTGTACGTGGCACTGAGTAGAACTAATGCACGTAAGGCTGCTGGCCCTGACGGCATCCCCGGGCGCGTGCTCAGAGCCTGTGCTGCGCAGCTGACAGACGTCTGGACTGACATCTTCAACCTGTCACTTGCCCAAGCAGTTGTCCCCACTTGCCTTAAAGCCACCTCCATCGTGCCAGAGCCAAAACACTCCACTGCGGCAAGCCTCAACGACTTCCGCCCAGTTGCACTTACCCCCATCATCACCAAGTGCTTCGAGAGGCTGGTCCTGGCACACCTCAAAAGCTGCCTACCCCCCACACTGGATCCCTATCAGTTTGCCTACCGCAAGAACAGGAGTACGGAGGATGCCATCTCAACGGCACTTCACTCCGCCCTCTCCCACCTCGACAACAGAGACACCTATGTAAGAATGCTGTTCATCGATTACAGCTCAGCATTCAACACCATTATTCCATCAAAACTGATCACCAAACTCGGTAACCTGGGCATCGGCCCCTCCCTCTGCAACTTGATACTGGACTTTCTAACCAACAGACCCCAGTCTGTTAGGTTAGACAAGCACACCTCTTCCAACCTCACCATGAACTCCGGCGTTCCACAGGGCTGTGTGCTGAGCCCCCTCCTCTACTCCCTCTTCACCTATGACTGCACACCTGTACATGGTACTAGCACCAGCAGCAAGTATGCAGATGATACAACGGTGATTGGCCTCATCAGCAACAACGATGAGCTGGCCTACCGGGAGGAGGTCCAGCACTTAGCAGCATGGTGCGCTGACAACAACCTGGCCCTTAACTCCAAGAAGACCAAGGAGCTCATTGTAGACTTCAGGAAGTCCAGAGGCGGCACGCACACCCCCATCCACATTAACGGGACGGAGGTGGAACGTGTTTCTAGCTTCAGGTTCCTGGGAGTCAACATCTCCGATGACCTCTCTTGGACCCACAATACCTCTACTCTGATCAAGAAGGCTCATCAGCGTCTCTTCTTCCTGAGGAGACTGAAGAAGGTCCATCTGTCTCCTCAGATCCTGGTGAACTTCTACCGCTGCACCATCGAGAGCATCCTTACCAACTGCATCACAGTATGGTATGGCAACTGCTCTGTCTCCGACCGGAAGGCATTGCAGAGGGTGGTGAAAATTGCCCAACGCATCACCGGTTCCACGCTCCCCTCCATTGAGTCTGTCCAAAGCAAGCGCTGTCTGCGGAGGGCGCTCAGCATCGCCAAGGACTGCTCTCACCCCAACCATGGACTGTTTACCCTCCTACCATCCGAGAGGCGCTACAGGTCTCTCCGTTGCCGAACCAGCAGGTCGAGGAACAGCTTCTTTCCGGCGGCTGTCACTCTACTAAACAACGTACCTCGGTGACTGCCAATCACCCCCCCCCCCCCCGGACACTTATTATTTTTTTATTCAAATCGTTTGCTATGTCGCTCTTCAAGGGAGATGCTAAATGCATTTTGTTGTCTCTGTACTGTACACTGACAAAGACAATTAAAATTGAATCTGAATCTGAATCTGAATCAGACGGTTCACCAGACTGATTCCTGGGATGCCAGGACTGTCTTATGAAGAAAGACTGGATAGACTTGGTTTATACTCTCTAGAATTTAGGAGATTGAGAGGGGATCTTATAGAAACTTACAAAATCCTTAAGGGGTTGGACAGGCTAGATGCAGGAAGATTGTTCCCGATGTTGGGGAAGTCCAGGACAAGGGGTCACAGCTTAAGGATAAGGGGGAAGTCCTTTAAAACCGAGATGAGAAGAACTTTTTTCACACAGAGAGTGGTGAATCTCTGGAACTCTCTGCCACAGAGGGTAGTTGAGGCCAGTTCATTGGCTATATTTAAGAGGGAGTTAGATGTGGCCCTTGTGGCTAAGGGGATCAGGGGGTATGGAGAGAAGGCAGGTACGGGATACCGAGTTGGATGATCAGCCATGATCATATTGAATGGCGGTGCAGGCTCGAAGGGCCGAATGGCCTACTCCTGCACCTAATTTCTATGTTTCTATGTCTTTTTTCTCCAGAGATGCTGCCTGGTCTGTTAACTTGCTTCAGCACTTTATAACTATCACTGGTATAAACCAGCATCTGCAGTTCTTAGTTTTTGTACATTTTATCTGCTTGTGCTGCCACTTTCAGGGAGTTATGGACTTGCACCACAAGGTCCCTCTGCACATAAATGCTGTTATGGGTCTTGCCATTAACTGTGTCTTTTCCTTTTACATTCAACCTCCCAGTGGAACACCTCACACAAGCTCAGATTAAACCCCATCGGCTATTTCTCTGCCATTTTAGTAGCAGATCTATAAAGTCTATGCTTCCACACCGGCCCCTTCAGTCGCCCCAGAGCCCACAATGGGAGTGGAAGCAAGTCATCACTTCAATGGGACCACTTCATCCCATGAGACCACCTTTAGATTTTACTTTAGACTTTATAGAAACAGTGTGTAAACAGGCCCTTTGGCCCACCGCGCCTGTGCCAACCAGCGATCATCCCCGTACATTAACACTATCCTACACACATGGGACAATTTACAATTTTACCAAAACCAATTAACGTACTAACCATGAACCTACTTTCCATTGAAGTCATGTGTTAACTTTAACTTGGTTTAAATGTGTAGGAAGGAACAGCAAATGCTGGTTTATTTCCCGAAGATAGACACCAAATGCTGGAGTAACTCAGCGGGTCAGGCAGCATCCCTGGACAGAAGGAATAGGTGATGCAGCATTGTGTGTTTAGCTTTGTTTAGTTTGGTTTAGAGATACAACGTGGAAACAGGCCCTTCGGCCCACTGTCCACCCTGACCAATGGTCACTTGTACACTAGTTCTATCCCACACGCTAGGGACAATTTACAGAAGCCAATTAACCTACAAACCTGCACGTCTTTGGTGTGTGGGAGGAAAGCGGAGCACCTGGAGAAAACCCACGTGGTCACAGGGAGAACGTACAAACTTGGTACAGATAGCCCCCTAAGTCAGGGTGGAAGCCAGGTCTCTGGTGCTCTACCGCTGCGCCACCGTGCCGACCCTCAGAGCAAGGAGAAGAGCAGTGACATGACTTCAAACTATGTAAATTATGGAACAGGTAACCGTTTCATTACCAACCTCACTCTGGTAGATAAAACATTAAAAATATCTCAAACATGTATTATGCAAATGAGTTATACTTTTAAAGACATTCATTTCCATGTAACTGAATAATTAATGAAGGGATTTTGGTTTAAAAATTCAGCATAAATTTTTTATTTTAATTAGAGAGATGCAAAACAAATTCATTTCAGAGAAAGCTCTGGGACTGGCAGGGTGTGGCGGGAAGATAGTGCCAACCTCACTTTCCTGCTACTGCTTGCACATGGGCTTGGTGGGTCAACTCTGGTCTCCCCCTTTATTGTAAGCATGTCAATGTACACCAGGGGGCGACACGGTGGCGCAGCGGTAGCGCAGGACCCGGATTCCATCCTGACTATGGGTGCTGCCTGTATGGAGTTTGCACGTTCTCCCAGTGACCACGTGGGTTTTCTCCGGGTGCTTCGGTTTCCTGCCACACTCTGAAGACATGCAGGTTTGTAGGTTAATTGGCCTGGTATAAATGTAACTTGTCCCTAACGTGTGTAGGACAGTGTTAGTGTGCGGGTATCGCTGGTCGGTATGGACTCGGTGGGCCGAAGAGCCTGTTTCCACGCTGTATATCTAAACTAAACTAAATAAAGACTAAACAAAATGCTGGAGAAACTCAGCGGATCAGGCCACATCTCTGGAGACAAGGAATAGGTGACATTTAGGATCGGAACCTTTGTGTTCTCCAGAGATGCTGCCTGTCCCACTGAGTTACTCCTGCATTTTGTGTCTACCATTGGCATAAACCAGCATCTGCAGTTCCTTCCTACATTTTCAAAACTGCCTTTTCAAGTTAGCACACCTGAAGGAGCTGGGAACCTGGAGGGGCTGCCCTGTGTGGCCACAGCTCGCTGGAAAGAACAAGTCTACTCCATTCAATCATGGCTGATCTATCTCTCCCACCTAACCCCATTCTCCTGCCTTCTCCCCATAATCCCTGACACCTGCACTAATCAAGAATCTATCTATCTCTGCCCAATGACCTGGCCTCCAGAGCTGGCTATGGCAATGAATTCCACAGATTCACCATCTCCTTCCTAAAGGAATGTCCTTTAATTATGAGGCTAACGGCCTGTCTATCTGTGCTCTGTCACATGTTAATGAGACCCAACATGAACTTGAGGAACAGCACCTCATATCCCATTTGTGTATGTTGTAGGTCTCTGGATTCAAAGCTGAATTCAGCAATTAAACTTTAAAGTCTAAAGTAATTTAGGCGCAGTAGTAATTTGTCCCATGTGTAATATTGGCTCTGTTTTCTCTCTCCACAAATGCTGCCTGGCCCACTGGATATTTCCTACCCCACTGCATTTCACCTTTTGCATTTGTTTGTTAAGAGAAAACAATCTTACCCCATCAAACCCGATAAGACTTTTCAAGATCTAATGTTTCAGTTAGATGCCTTCTCATTTTTTAAATTTGTTTGTCCACCTTCAAGTTAATTTTTACCATGCCAAATTAATCTACAAACCTCATTACTTAATGGAAACGCAGTCACGGGGAGAACGTACAAACTCCGTTCAGACAGACAACACAGTAGTCGGGAAGGAACCCGGGTCGCTGGCACTTTTCGAACTTCTGGACACAACACGGAGTGTATTTCAATGTCGGAGCAGAGGTGGGAAATTTCAAAAGGTAGCCATTGGATTGGCCAATTAGAGTGGCAACAAATTGGCTACTTGAGTAGCCAATAAAAGGAAGGAAGGATGTATCGGAGAGGCCTATTGAGAATGGCTATGTTGGGAGTCAGTGAGTAGAAAAAAGAACTGCAAATGCTGGTTTATACCAAAGATTGACACAAAATGCTGGAGTAACTCAATGGGACAGGCAGCATCTCATGAGGGACGTCACCCATTCCTTCTCCCCAGAGATGCTGCCGGTCCCGCTGAGTTACTCCAGCATTTTGTGTCTATCTCTGATGTGTATTGTGAGTGGGTGGACTTTCAGCACTGACCCTACCTGCCTAGTCGCTGCCTGTCCCCTGGAAGCACAACCCGTCTATTTGTCCTCTCTGTGTCTATCAGTTGACCAAATCTCAGCCTGGGTTAGTATATAGCTGGAGGTCCACTCTCCAACATTATCAGGCAACTGAGCCATCCTACCTCAACCACAGAGCAGTCCTGAACTACTATCTACCGTCAGACTATCTTTAATCGGACTTTACTGGCTTTATCTTGCACTAAACGTTATTCCCTTATCATGTATATGTACACTGCGAATGGCTTGATTGTAATGCTGTATTGTCTTTTCTGCTGGCTGGTCAGCAGGCAACAAAAGCTTTTCACTGCACCTTGGTACACGTGGCAATAAACTAAACCTCGTATGTCGCTATTTATTAAAAGCTTGATACAAATCCAAATCCATGGCAGATTGGCTGTTTTTCCTTTATCTATCCTTATTTCATCCTCAACAATTCCAGTAGAGCAGTAGCGTTGCGGCACGGTGGCGCAGCGGTAGAGTTGCTGCCCCACAGGGCCAGAGACGCGGGTTCGATCCTGACTACGGGCGCTGTCTGTACGGAGCTTACGTTCTCCCCGTGACCTGCGTGGGTTTTCTCCGGGCGCTCCGGGTTCCTCCCACACTCCAAAGACGTGCAGGTTTGTAGGTTAATTGACTTCTGTAAATTGTAAATTGTCCCCAGTGTGTAGAATAATATACAGGGTGATCACTGGTCAGTGATGAGTGGGCCGAAGGGCCTGTTTCCACCCTGTATCTCCAAAGTCTAAAGTAAACTCTAAACCTGTTGAGAATGATTTTGCTATTACACTGTAAGCATGCTAACTTTGTCCAATCCTATCAATGTTTTTCAATAGCTTTATTATTCCACTTATTATAATAATGTTTAGCATTTGCCCACTACCGGTGTTAGACGTATTACCCTGTATGTTCAAGTCTTTACTGTCCCTTTTATAAATAGTGGCATTACACTTGCCATTGTCCAATCTGTATCAACAGCTCCAGAGTCTGAATAAACTTGGAAGATATCTACCATTTTTTTTTCTGCTTCCAAAATCTGATGTTTGTGTATTTGTTCCCCTGTGTGTGTGTGGACTGTTGTTTAATGCAACATGATCAATCAGAGCAGGAAAAGGTTGGTCATGTCAAAAACATGACACAGCAAAATCTCTGTGAACTGGTCTATTCTAAATTTGCTTTGTGCTTTCCCTATGTTTGGAGGGATTCCATTATTTTCCTGACCAGTTCAGCATTCTGGCCTGTAGCTCTCAAGACATTTCAAACTTCCTTTCTAAATGTAGATGTTGCATGAAATATCCACCAGTTCTCTGGCAATGCAGCTTTTAAACACATTATTTAATATGAATATTGTCACTTCGAACATCTCATCCAAGATTCTTTGAAGATAGACACAAGATCAGGCCCGTATGAAGTTTTCCAAAAAGGGGGGGTGTGAAATGTGAAATAGTGTGTGCGCTGCGCACATCATGAGCGTGAAGCGTGAAGTCCCTCGATGCCAGGGTCCAGGGCCCGCTTAAGGGCCCTAGAAGTTGAGGGTTTTAGATGCTCTCTGATGCGTTCTGAACCTTATTTTGGAGCATTTTTGCACCAAATGTATGACCAATATTTCAGAAACTAACAGGAATCTGAGAGGTAGCTTCTTCACACAGTGGGTGTATGGAACGAGCTGCCAGAGGAGGTAGTTAAGGCTGGGACTATCCTAATGTTTAAGAGACATTTGGACACGTACATGGATAGGACAGATTTAGATGGATATGGGCCAAACGCATGTGAGTGGGACTAGTTTAGATGGGACATGTTGGTCGGTGTGGGCAAGTTGGGCTGAAGGGCCTGTTTCCACACTGCATCATTCTATGACTAAAAAGTTAAGAAGAAAAATGCATGTAGATAAGTAGAGCAGATTTGAAAGAGGAGTGAAATGTAAAGGCAGAGAGAGGTTTATGGGTGGAAAGGAACATAGGAAAGGAGGGGGGAGAGTGGGCTTGGGCAGATGGGTGAAGGGAAAATAGACACAAAGTGCTGGAGTAACTCAGTGGGTCAGGCAGCATCTGCGGAGAATATGAATAGGCGATGTTTCACGGAGTGCTGGAGTAACTCAGTGAGTCAGGCAGCATCTCTGGAGATTATATTTTGGGTCAAGACCGTTCTTCAGTAATATTCATGATGTGTGACATGCATAGACATTCCTGAATGTTACCCAAAACCATCGTGAGCTACTTTGTTACGGTGCTTGCCCTCTCCTATAATGTCTCTGCTGCCTCGGGTGATGCAGGACAGGACACGAGCTTTGGGACACGGTGTGAAGCTGTTGCAGTCTGTCCCAGCCTGGTAAAAACCTGGATGGAGTGGATGTGGAGATGGTGTTTCCACTAGTGGGAGAGTCTAGGACCAGTGGCCACAGCCTTAGAATTAAAATACATTTCCTTAGGAAGGAGATGGGCAGGAATTTCTTAAGTCAGAGGGTGGTGAACTGTGGAATTCATTGCCACAGACAGCTGTGGAGGTCAAGTCAATGGACATTTTTCAGGAGGAGATTGATAGATTCTTGATTGATACGGGTGTCAGAGGTAATGGGGAGAAGGCAGGAGAATGGGTTTGAGAGGGAAAGATAGATAGAGTCATAGAGTGATACAGTGTGGAAACAGGCCCTTCGGCCCAACATGTCCCATCTACACTAGTCCCAACTGCCCACGTTTGATCCATATCCCTCTGAACCTGTCCTATCCATGTACCTGTCTAACTGTTTCTTAAATGTTGCGATAGTCCCTGCCTCAACTACCTCCTCTGGCAGTTTGTTCCATACACCTACCACCCTTTGTGTGACAAACATACCCCTCAGATTCCTATTACATCTTTTGCCGTTCACCTTAAACCTATGTCCTCTGCTCCTCGATTCACCTACTCTGGGCAAAAGACACAACCATATCTATCCAAATCATGATTTTATACACCTCTATTAGATCATCCCTCATCCTCCTTTGCTCCATGAAATAGAGTCCCAGCCTACTCAACCTCTCCCTATAGCTCTGGCCCTCTAGTCCTGGCAACATCCTCGTAAATCTTCACTGTACCCTTTCCAGTTTGATGACATCTTTCCTATAACATGGTGCCCAGAACTGAATACAATACTCTGAATGCGGCCTCACCACCTTCTTATGCAACTGCAACATGACCTCCCAACCTCCATACTCAGCCTGACCCGCTGAGTTACTCCAGCACTCTGTGAAACATCACAGAACAGGGCAAGATTAGCAAGTTTTCTGATGATACAGAAGTGAGTGGTTTTGCATATAGTGAAGATGGTTGTGAAAGATTGCAGCAGGATCTGGATCAATTAGCCAGGTGGGCAGAGGAATGGTTGATGGTTGCATGGTTCCTTGAAGGTCGTGTCGCAGGTATATCAGGTGGTCAAAACGTATTTTGGCACTTTGGCCTTCATCTGTCAGAGTATTGAGTATAGAAGTTGGGAGGTCATGTTGCAGTTGTATAAGACGTTGGTGAGACCGCATTTAGAATATTGTGTTCCGTTCTGGGCACCATGTTATAGGAAAGATGCACCCTCTCCTTTCCATTCACCACCTCACACCTACTTAAGGCAAGACTCCAGTAACGAAAAGAGTGGACCCTTTCCCACCCCCACTTCACACCCAATTACTAATTTTTAACCAGTACCTGCAAAGATGTACTGTCCCTGCCTGCTTCAAAACCTCCACTATTGTCCATGTACCCAAAAAGGTAAGGATTGCTGGCCTTAATGACTACAGGCTTGTCGCACTGACCTCTGTAGTCATGGAGACTGTTGAAAAGCTTGTGCTGGCCAATCTGAAAAATATCACAACCCCTCTGCTGGACCCTCTGCATTTTGCATACTGGGCCAATAGATCTGTGGATGATGCAGTCAATCTGGGCCTGCACTTCATCCTCCAGCACCTAGACAGCCAGGGGACCTATGCGAGGATTTTGTTTGTTGATTTTAGCTCTGCATTCAACACCACTGGAAGCTCATTCCACACCGCTACCACTACCTGAGTAAAGAAGTTCCTCCTCATGTTACCCCTCTGTCCCTTAATTCTGAAGTCGTCCTCTTGTTTGAATCTTCCCTATTCTCAAAGGGAAAAGCTTGTCCACATCAACTCTGTCTATCCCTCTCATCATTTTAAAGACCTCTATCAAGTCCCCCCTTAACCTTCTGCGCTCCAGAGAATAAAGACCTAACTTATTCAACCTTTCTCTGTAACTTAGTTGTTGAAGCCCAGGCAACATTCTAGTAAATCTCCTCTGTACTCTCTCTATTTTGTTGACATCCTTCCTATAATTGGGCGACCAAAATTGTACACCATACTCCAGATTTGGTCTC
Organism: Leucoraja erinaceus; assembly: GCF_028641065.1. Lineage (NCBI taxonomy): Eukaryota > Metazoa > Chordata > Chondrichthyes > Rajiformes > Rajidae > Leucoraja > Leucoraja erinaceus. The sequence goes on along the minus strand of NC_073404.1, from coordinate 1,631,662 downwards.
ACCAATGCCTTGTACAATTTTAATATTACATCCCAGCTTCTATACTCAATGCTCTGATTTATAAAGGCTAGCATACCAAAAGCTTTCTTTACCACCCTATCTATATGAGATTCCACCTTCAAGGAACTATGCACGGTTATTCCCAGATCCCTCTATTTAACTGCATTCTTCAATTCCCTACCATTTACCATGTACGTCCTATTTTGATTTGTCCTGCCAAGGTGTAGCACCTCACATTTATCAGCATTAAACTCCATCTGCCATCTTTCAGCCCATTCTTCCAAATGGCCTAAATCACTCTGTAGACTTTGGAAATCCTCTTCATTATCCACAACACCCCTATCTTGGTATCATCTGCATACTTACTAATCCAATTTACCACACCTTCATCCAGATCATTGATGTACATGACAAACAACAAAGGACCCAACACAGATCCCTGAGGCGCCCCACTAGTCACCTGCCACCAACCCGACAAACAGCCATCCACCATTACCCTCTGGCTTCTCCCATTCAGCCACTGTTGAATCCATCTTGCTACTCTTGTATTTATACCCAATAGTTGAACCTTCTTAACCAACCTTCCATGAGGAACCTTGTCAAAGGCCTTACTAAAGTCCATATAGACAACATCCACTGCTTTACCCTCGTCAATTTCCCTAGTGACCGCTTCAAAAAATTCAAGATTAGTCAAACATGACCTTCCAGGCACAAATCCATGTTGACTGTTCCTAATCAGACACTGTTTATCCAGATGCTTATATATATTATCTCTAAGTATCTTTTCCATTAATTTGCCCACCACCGAAGTCAATCAAACAGGTCTATAATTGCTAGGTTTACTCTTAAAACCCTTTTTATACAATGGAACAACATGCGCAGTACGCCAATCCTCGGGGACTATTCCCGTTTCTAATGACATTTGAAATATTTCTGTCATAGCCCCGGCTATTTCTACACTAACTTCCCTCAATGTCCTAGGGAATATCCTGTCAGGACCTGTAGACGTATCCACTTTTATATTTTTCAAAAGTGTCAGTACTTCTTTTACTTTGAAACTCATAGTATCCATAGCTACTCTACTAGTTTCCCTTACCTCACATAATTCAATATCCTTCTCCTTGGTGAATACCGATGAAAAGAAATTGTTCAATATCTCCCCCATCTCTTTTGGTTCTGCAGATAGCTGTCCACTCTGTGTCTCCAATGGACCAATTTTATCCCTCTTTTTCCTTTTGCTATTAATATAGCTGTAGAAACCCTTTGGATTTACTTTCACCTTACTTGCCAAAGCAACCTCATATCTTCTTTTAGCTTTTCTAATTTCTTTCTTAAGATTCTTTTTACATTCCTTATACTCCTAAAGCACCTCATTTACTTCCTGCTGCCTATAATTATTGTAGATCTCCCTCTTTTTCCGAACAAGATGTCCGATTTCCCTTGAAAACCAGGGCTCTTTCCAATTTTTACTGTTTCCTTTCAACCGAACAGGAACATAAAGATTCTGTACTCTTAAAATTTCCCCTTTAAATGTACTCCATTTCTCTTCCACATCCTTCCCATAAAACAAAATGTTCCAGTTCACTCCTTTTAAATCATTTCGCATCTCATCAAAGTTAGCCTTTCTCCAGTCAAAAATCTCAACCCTAGGTCCAGTTCTGACCCTCTCCATAATTATATTGAAACTAATGGTATTGTGATCACTGGACCCGAAGTGCTCCCCAACGCATACCTCCGCCACCTGTCCCGTCTCATTTCCTAACAGGAGGTTCAGCACTGCCCCTCCTCTAGTAGGTACCTCTATGTATTGCTGCAAAAAACTATCCTGCACACATTTTACAAACTGCAAACCATCCAGCCCATTTACAGAATGTGTTTCCCAGTCTATGTGTGGAAAGTTGAAATCTCCCACAATCACTACCTTGTGCTTACTACTAATATCTGCTATCTCCTTACATATTTGCTCTTCCAATTCTCGATGCCCATTTGGCGGTCTATAATACACCCCTATAAGTGTTGCTACACCTTTCCCACTTCTCAGTTCCACCCAAATAGCCTCCCTAGATGAGCCCTCCAATCTATCCTGCCAAAGCACTGCTGTAATTAAGCATTGAAGTTGGGAAGTCATGTTGCAGTTGTATAAGACGTTGGTGAGGCCGCCTTTATAGTATTGTGTTCAATTCTGGGCACCATGTTATAGGAAAGATGTTGTCAGGCAGGAAATGGTACAGAGAAAATTTACAAGGATGTTGCCAGGGCTGGAGGGTCTGAGCCATAGGGAGGGGTTGAATAGGCTGGGATTCTATTCCTTGAAGCACAGGAGGATGAGGGTTTTTTATACTCGTTGGCTTGATATAAATGTAAATTGTCCATAGTGTGTGTAGTATAGTGTTAGTGTGTGGGGACTGGGATCGCTGGTCGGTGTGGATTCGGAGAGGCAAATGGCTTATTTCCGTGCTGTATTTCTAAACTAAATTAAATGGAGGAATTAAGTTTTAGTTTGCAGTCAGATCTGAATTTATTATTTCATGGGAGGTGGGAGGAAAGTAATTGGTGCCTGTTTATCAGACAAAGATTCTGTATAAGATAACTAGAATGTTAGATAGCAAAATTAAAATGTTGCTTCAATTTTGTTCATTAATCAAAACTATAACGTAAGTATAACTAGACTCTGCCGCCAAGGATCACGGCTAACATTGAGGTGCAGCGTGTTGCAGACTCACTGTGTGGTCATGATGTGGCAACCCCAAGGCTGTGTTAGTTGAACGCAAACTTCAGCTTTTATATAAAAACACATGAAACTTTTTCCCTCAAACAATAGGGGAGGCACGGTCGTGCAGCAGTAGAGTTGCCGCCTTACAGCGCCAGGGAACCAAGTTTGAACCTGACAACGAGTTTTGTCTGTAAGGAGTTTGTACGTTCTCTCTGTGACCTTGTGGATTTACTCAGGGTGCTCCGGTTTCCTCCCACACTCCAAAGACGTACAGGTTTGTAGTTTAATTAGCTTTGGTTAAAAATTGTAAATTGCCCCTTGTGTGCAGAATAGGAGCAAAGAAACATAGAAAATAGGTGCAGGAGGAGGCCATTCGGCCCTTCGAGCCCGCACCGCCATTCATTGTGATCATGGCTGATCGTCTCCAATCAATAACCCGTGCCTGCCTTCTCCCCATATCCCTTGATTCCAACAGCCCCTTAATAGAACTAGTGTACGGGGTGATTGCTGGTCGGTGCGGACTCGGAGGGCCGAAGGGCCCATTTCAGCGCCGTATCTCTAAACTAAACTAATGACATGTTATCTGGGATCAATGCGGGGTGGATGTGGTTGGGGAAGGTGAAAGAGAGGGCCTGTGAACAAATTGTGGTCGTGTCTCTGGAGAGGTGCAGGGATGGAGATGAGGAGCTGTTTTAGCGTTTGAAATTGGGGTTTTAGCCATTGGGGATTGGGACTAGCTATTGGAAGTCACCGGATTACTTCAATGATTCAAACTGCAGAACATCTTGGACAATACAGCTCACCCCCTCCATGACACACTGGTCAACCTGATGAGCACCTTCAGCAACAGACTGGTTCCACCAAGATGTTGCACAGAACGCCACAGGAGACCCTTGGTCCCTGTGGCTATCAAACTGTACAACTCCTCCCCCTTCTGTTGTGGGGTAGACTGACCACCCCCTTCCCAATCTTTGCACATCCCCAATCCTTTCCACTACTCACATTAATTTCATTTTTCATGTATCTTGTGTTGTATCACTATTGGCAGATCAATTTCCCTCTTGTGATAAATAAAGTCCAATTGTATCGTACGATCGTGGTCTGGGATTGGCAGAGACTCAAACCCATGTCAGAATTTAAGGACCTGGCATTTGTGGCATTGGACAAAGAGGACAAGGCCTCAGGATGAGGTGTGGGATCAATGTTGTACCTGGAGGTTAAACTCAAAGCTGCAGGAAAGACCAGGACGTGTACTCAGACAACAAGTATCTGAAGAAGGGTCTTGACCTGAAACGTCAGCCATTCCTTCTCTCCAGAGATCCTGCCTCTCCCGCATTTTGTATCTATCTTTTTGTCTAATTTCCCATCAAAAGACCAAGAATATCCATCTACACCTCACGCTGCCTCGGCAAGGCCAACGGCTTTATCACAACCAGTCTCACTCCCTCTTCTGCCCTCTCCCATCGGGCATGATGTACAAAAATGTGAAATTGCACACGTCCAGATTCAGGGGCAGTTTCTTCCAAACTGTTATAGGCAACTGAAGCGTCCTATCACCAACAAGAGATCGGTCCAATCTACCTCACAGGAGACCTTCGAACTATCTAATCGATCTTTACTGGAGTTTATCTTGCACTAAACGTTATAGCCTTTATCCTGTATCTGTTCACTGTGGACAACTTGATTGTAATCATGTGTCGTCTTTTCACTGACTGGATAACAACATAAAAGCTTTTCACTGTACCTCAGTACACGTGACTGTAATAAAAGCTAAGCTAAACATTTTGGAACCGTGTGGGCAAAAGGCATCTATTCAAGGCTGTTAGAGACACAAGTACAAGTCTCACAATGAACTGCCCTGACACTTCTCCAGAGAAATGAGAAGTCGTCTGGAATAGTTGCAGTCACATTTTGTTCTGGGGTAAGTCCATGTTTAATCACGGCAGTACAGTGATTTGTTGAGGTCTGTGTGTAAGAAGAGAAAAAATCTATGAGGGAAGTGACAACATGGGATGGCACTGTCTGTCTTTATAAGTTCTATTGTCCGGAGAATCTTATCGAACCAAAGATAGATCGCAGAGAAACCCAGTCCTCTGCAACATGTATTGTTGATGCAATATCCAGGAAAGCAGAGGATTAGTTTAGTTCATAGTCACGTGTGTCGAGGTACAGTGAAAAGCTTTTTTATTGGGTGTTATTCCAGTATATAGTGTATAAAAGGACTATACATGAGCTATTACAATCGAGGATAAAGTTCGATTGAAAAAGTAGATGACTATTTAAACAATTATTTTGGTCTGGTTTAATGTTTCTAGTTAGTAATGTGTTTACTGTGTTTTCTGAAAAAGCATCTTGACCCAAAACATCACCTGTCCATTTTGTCCAGAGATGCGACCTGACCCGCTGAGTTGTCCAGGCATATTGTGTCTAACTTTGGTATAAACCAGCATCTGCAGTTCCTTTTGATTACGTATTATTAGTAATGTGTTTAGTTGTTTTTGGTTAACTTTCATAGCGTCAAAGAGCCATACAGCACGGGGACAGGCCCTTCAGCCTAACTTGTGTAAGAAAGAACTGCAGATGCTGGTTTAAATCAAAGGTAGACACAAAATACTGGAGTAACTCAGCTGGCCAGGCAGCATCTCTGGAGAAAATGGACAGGTGATGTTCAGTCTGCAGAAGGGTCACCCATTCCTTCTCTCCAGAGATGCTGCCTGTCCCGCTGAGTTTCTCCAGCATTTTATGTTCACCTTCTGCCTAACTTATCCATGCTGACCAAGATGCACTAGTCCCACCTGCCCTTTCAACATTAATATTTGAAATGTTTTTAAATTATTTACTTCAGTCCAATATTTGTGAAATGACACATTGGCAGAGTAAGGTGTGGTTTCCATCTCCATGGTGGAGCTGGGGCTTTGGGGAGGTGCAGATGGATTGGGGAGTGTGAATGTACTGAAGGTTCATACCACCTGGCATTACCCGTGGGACTGTGGCTGACATAGTGTGGCATGGTGGGGCAGTGATAGAGTTGCTGCCTTACAGCGCCAGAGACCCGAGTCCGATCCCAACTACGGGTGCTGTCTGTACAGAGTTTGTACGTTCTCCCCGTGACAGTGTAGGCTTTCTCCTGGTGCTTTGGTTTCCTCCCACACTCCGAAAACGTACAAGTTTGTAGATTAATTGGTTTGTTAAAATTGTAAATTGGCCCAATGTGTGTAGGATTGTGTTAGTGTGCGGGGATCAGATGTTGGCACGGCCTTGGTGGGCCAAAGGGCCTGTTTCCGTGCTGTCTGTTTACAATACAATACAATAACACTTCATTAGCCAAGTATGTTTTGCAACTAACGAGGAATTTCATTCGCCAAGTCAGTCATACAAATATAAAGCATAGAACACACAAAATACATTTTAACATAAACATCCACCACAGTGAATCCTCCACATTCCTCACTGTGATGGAAGGCGAAAAAAAGTTCAATCTCTTCCCTTCATTGTTCTCCTGCGGTGTCGGGGGCCTCTAGCGTACCGTTGACGGGACGATCTTGGCTCCCGTAGCCGGTGGCGGGCCCTCCGCGTCGGGGCGATCAAGCTCCTGCATCGGGGGGGGGATCTCAGCTCCCCCGCGCCGGGGCTGGTCGCACCTCCTGCATCGTTGGAGCTCCCGGCTCAGCCTCTCCTGAGACTGCGAGCTGTCGATGGTAAAGTCTGCAGGCAAGGCATTGGCTCCGATGGTAAGTCCACGCCCCACATTGGGGCTCAGTCAGCCCTGAGGGAGGCCGCCAGCTCCACAATGTTAGGCCGCAGAGCAACCGGAGATACGATCCGGAAAACAATCGCACCTCCGGCAAGGTAAGAGATTGAAAAAAACGTTTCCCCCGACACCTCCCCCCCCCCATAAAATAAACCAGAGAACATTAAGACAAACTTTTAAAACGCATTAAAAATAACAAAAAAAATGAAAAAACAGACAGACTGTTGGCGAGGCTGCCATTCGTGCGGCGCCCCTGGTAACACTAACTTAATCTAAACTAAACGTTGTGGCTCTGATGACATCGACCCACAGGCCTCACAGCTGAGTTCAGTGCTGTGTACATGAGTTTTACATGGCTCATGTCCAGTGACCATGAGTGAAAGAGGTAAATATACAGGACCCTGTATTACAGGCCGGCATGCAGTTATATAGAAACAAGAACTGCAGATGCTGGTTTACAAAGGGGAGACACAAAGTGCTGGAGTAACTCAGGCAGCATCTCTGGAGAACATGGATAGGTGAACATGGAGAGACTCTGTGCATCTACCCGATCTATTCCTCTCATGAAGTTGTACACCTCTATAAGATCCCCCCCATCCTCCTGCGCTCCAAGGAATAGAGTCCCGACCTGCTCAACCTTCTCCTATAGCTCAGGCCCTGGAGTCCTGGCAACATCTTTGTCAAACTATGTCCATGCTGACCTTCCTGCCCATCTAAACTAATCCCCTTATTCTGCATCAAGGCTACAGAATATTCTTCCTTGTCTTGCTTATTTAAGTGCCTCGTTCAGGTAGTAATTGGATTTAATTCCACCACCACCAGAGGTTCCGTGTCACGGTGGCGCAGCGGTAGAGTTGCTGCCTTACAGCGCCAGAGACCCAGGTTCTATCCTGTCTACAGGTGCTGTCTGTACTGAGTTTGTACGTTCTCCCTGAGACCGCTTGGGTTCGATCCAGGTGCTCCGGTTTCCTCCCACACTCCAAAGTCATACAGGTTTGTCTTTAGCAAAGATTGTAAACTATTGCCAGTGTTAGTGTGCGGGGATCGCTGGTCGGCACGGACTCGGTGGGCTGAAGGGACTGTTTCCATGCTGTATCTCTAAACCAAACTAATCCTCCTCTGGCAGCGCATTTCCAGATATCAACCACTGTCCAGAAAACAACTCACCAAATATCCCCTTTAAATCTCAAATGGAGAAACCGGGAACTGGAGATGCTTGGCCCCGGTGGGCCGATCATGCCGCGACCATGCCTGACATCGGGCCGGGCACGTCCACTGCGGAGTGCGGAGAGGGCATGCACGGCCTAGACGGGGGAGTGGCCGCTGGAGGCCTTGCAGCAGCCTGGGGCTCGGCTGGACCGGGCGCCGCTCCAAGCGGTTGAACACGTGGACCGCACGCGGCCTACAGCGGTGGAGCAGCGGCGGTGGACTAGGCTTGGCCCGGCCGACCCTGCAACATCGCCAGGACAACAGACCTTCATGGTTAGATCAAGATCCCTGCACTTACAACAACTGGGACTTGAATATGGCATCAAACTGGCGACTCTGTGTACTGTCTCAGTGTACGACTGTGTACACCTGTACTGTATCTGAAATGCTGGTCTAAGATGTATCCAAGTGCTTATGTACAGTGATACTTGGACTGAACTGTTCACTAAAATGATCTTCACTGTACCTCGCTCGGCACATGTGACCAATAAGGTATCATTGAATATCAACGGAGTAACTCAGTGGCTCAGGCAGCATCTCTGGAGAAAATGGATTGGTGACGTTTCGGGTCGGGACCCTTCTTCAAATCTCTTTCTTCTCACTTTAAACCTTGTTTTCGATACCCCTACGATGGGAAAACACATTTTGACTATCTACCCAATCTATGTCTCTCCCCTTAACCCCTTTCACTCCAGGTAAAAGCAAGCTCAGCCCACACAGTCTCTCCCAGTGTGGAATCCAAGCAACATCTTGGTTCATCTACTTTACAGTCTCTCCAATGATACCACATCCTTCTGATAAAACAGTGCCCACAACGACACACAGTACAATAAACCCTTGTTTTAACGGATCACTTTATAACGGGTTTTGGTTACGGTAGATGGACCTGCCCCCGGCTGCCCACGCCGTGTCCCCGGCAACTCTCAGCCCCGGATGCCCCCTACCTCCGGTTCATGCCGGTTCTTCTGCCGCAACTGCCGACCCACACAACCTGCTCACCGCACACAGGCTGCACCTGCCACCGCCCCTTACCCACACCCTAGCCACCCGCGGGCCGCGACCAATGACTCCACCGACCCTCACCTCCCCCCCAGCCACCAGCAAGTCATGGCCGTCAACTCATCTGGATTCCAGGCCCAGTTCTGGTTCGCAAGTCTTAAGAAGGGTCTCCTATCCATGTTCCCCAGAGATGCTGCCGGACCTGCTCAGCACTCTGTGTCCATTTGTGTATTAACCAGCAACAGCAGTTCTTTGTTTCCACCACTTATACAATGATAACCCCTCACTCGGCTATAGCGGACAATCGGCATAACGGACACCATTCCCCCCACCCCCATGGTCTGTTATAACAAGGGTGTACAGTACCGAGTCCGGCATAACCAATGTGTTGTAATGTTGAAATATAACCACCCATCTCTCGTGTTCTGTGGCCTGAACTATGAAAGTAAGTATAGCATGTGCCGTAATCTCCACCTTATCAACCTGTGCTGCCCCTGTCAAGGAACCATGGGCTTGGACCCTTAAGATCCTGTTCCACGAGCATGCGACTCCATGCGGCAAGCGCGACCTAACGTGGTCGCTTGAGCCGTACGGCCTCGCGGGGCCGGTCCCACTTGGATCGCCGGAGCCGTATGGAGTTGTGTGGAGCTGGTCCCGACATCGCGCGAGGCTCTGAAAAACTGCCGTGTTCAAACATTCCGCGCGACAACGTGAGGTGTAAATGGAGTCAATAGATGGGAGGTTGGTTTGTGTGATGGTCTGGGCAGCGTCCACAATTCACAACAATTTCTTGTGTCCTGGATGAAGCTGTTTTGTTTAGTTTAGTTTAGTTTGGAGATACAGCGCGGAAACAGGCCCTTCAGCCCACCGAGTCCGTGCCGACCAGCGATCTCCGCTCATTAACACAAACCTACACACACAAGGGACAATTTACACTTATACCAAGCATACAAAGCCAACCCAATTAACCTACAAACCTGTACGTCTTTGTGGGAGGAAACCGAAGATTGCAGAGAAAACCTATGTGGTCACGGGAAGAACGTACAAACTCCCTAGGAGCTAAGATTTAATTCTTAGGACTAAAGGAATTAAGGGATATGGGGGAAAAGCAGGAATGGGGTACTGATTTTAGATGATCAGCCATGATCATATTGAATGGCAGTGCTGGCTCAAAGGGCTGAATGGCCTACTCCTACACCTATTTTTCTATGTTTCTATGTTTCTCCGTACAGACATCACCAGTAGTCGGGATCAAGCCCAGGTCTCCGGCAGTAAGGCAGCAACTCTACCGCTGCACCACCGTGCCGACCTAAACCAAATCAAATGAAACCGTGTTTCCAAACCAAGCTGTGATGCATCCTGATAACATTGATTGATAAGATTGCTGCGCCCGTTGGTACCAACAACAAAGGTAGGAGAAGGGGTGAGGTCTTCCCTCGAGAATAGACAATAGACAATAGGTGCAGGAGTAGGACATTCGGACCTTCGAGCCAGCACCGCCATTCAATGTGGTCATGGTTGAACATCCCCAATCAGTACCCCGTTCTTGCCTTCTCCCCATATCCCCTGACTACGCTATTTTTAAGAGCCCTATCTAGCTCTCTCTTGAAAGCATCCAGAGAAACTGGCCTCCACAGCCCTCCAGGCAGAGACTCACACTCCACTCTCTGTGAGAGAAAAAGTGTTTCCTCGTCTCCGTTCTAAATGGCTTACTCCTTATTCTTAAACTGTGGCCCCTGGTTCTGGACTCCCCCAACATCGGGAACATGTTTCCTGCCTCTAGCGTGTCCAAGCCCTTAACAATCTTATATGTTTCAATACAGAGGAGTGAGAATCCAGGGAGTTAGAAACGAGGTTAAAAAGCAGGGTGGTAATCTCCGGATTACTGCCAGTGTCAGGTTTGTGGGACATGAATGGAAGGACAGGCCAGGTGAGTACGTGGCTGAGAGTACATGGTGTTTGGATCACTGGCATCTTTTGGTGACGTCAGTTCACGGGCCGAACCGGTCGAGGGCGACAGAGGAAAGTCCTGCAATTGACGGGGAACCAATATCAATATGAGGTAACTTGCTGGTGCTGTTCTGAAGCGTTCAGACTCGATTGGTCGGGGGAAGGGACTCAGCAGGAAGATGGCTGATGAAATGTTGGGGGCACAGAGTATTGTCAAAGAGAACAAGTTAGCAGACTGTTCAGGCGGGTGCACATCAAAGAGAGAGCAAAGACTCGTGAATTAACATGCATTTATTTTAATGTTCAATGGTTCAATGGTGATTTTACTTCGGAGTCACGTGAGTGGTTCCTTGAAGAAGCCCCGCCAGTCCGCACGCGCGTCATTACGTATTTTGCATGGCGAAGCACCGGACTGGCAAACGCGTCGCTCCTGCCAGCGGTAAGTTTAAACCTACAGGTAAGTTTTGTATTTCTTACCAGGTTGTGTTTTTCTTGCAGGAATCTCCTTTTATATCGTTCTTAAACCGTTTCCCTGTACGGAGAACCCGACCTTTTCCCTGTCGGGTCTCCGTTGTCGTTGGGGCCTAGCACCGTGGAGCGGCCTCCAACCGGAACGACCTGGGGCTCCAGTCGCGGAGCCTGCGGACTTACCCACCATCGCGGAGCTGGCTGAGTTCGGAGCGGGAGGAGCTGTGGTGGCGCGCTGCTGCGTCCTGACCCCGGAGATTCGGAGGCTACAACCGCAGGTCTGGTGGACAGTGACACGGGGAGCCCACAGGTCCCTGGTGGGAGACTGCTTTTCGGGGCTCCCACAACGGCGACTTCTCCAGCCCGAGTTGCGAAGTTGAGGATGACCTGGAGCAGGGCCTTACATCGTCCGGCGCTGCTTTAAAGGCCGTGGGACTTGCTAGCGCCCGCCGGGGGCTCCAACATCAAGACCCGGAGCGCGGCCTGGCATCGCCCACCGGGGGCTTTGACTCTGACATCGGGAGGAGAATGAGGAGTGCAGGGGAGAGATAAGACTTTGCCTTCCATCACAGTGAGGAGGAGAGTCACTGTGATGGATGTTTGTGTAAATTGTATTGTGTCTTGGTTCTTTTTCTTGTATCTATCACTGCAGAAACCAAATTTTGTTTGAACCCTCAATGAAAACAAATAAATTGTATTGTATTGTATTGTATTGTAAGAGGTTTCCTGCTGGATATGTCGGGGCGAAGTCCGGACGGGCCGCGGGAAACCAGTTATGGGCCGTGGGGAATTGACACTCCGGGTAGCACCGCGGAAGCGCAGGTAACCGGCGGCCGTCGGGTTCGCTACCGCAGTGACTGCTGTGGTTCCCGTGGAGGGGGTGAATCCAGCAGCGATATCGCCACCAGAGTCACTGACAATACGGTCAGCGGGTCCCAGACCGATGGTGTGCCCATGAAAAGAGGTAAAGTCAACAATAAGTTGGTCAGGCCTATGGACTCGGGGGGTCAGGCCAGGAGGGTTCCCCTCCTTCAATGCAGAGCGTATTTGGATGTTTAGCCCACATGGAGCACCTAATGAAGAGGCTGCTCCACAATGATACGCTCCAAAGGAGGGAGCTATCAGCCCGGGTCTCCTCGGGAGTCCGTGGCAGCAGCACCTGTTGAAGGGCTGCATAATGTCTCCCTCTTGGAGGAGGAGAGCATACGGGGTCAGTTTTGTTCTGACTCCGAGGTCGGAGGTATAGCTGATGAGCATACCTCGAGGCAGGGGCCTGCGGCAGCACCTGTTCAGGGCTGCCTACAAATCTCCCTCTCTGTGGAGGGGAGTGCGAGTGATCAGTGGGTAACTGACTTCACATTCTATAGTATGTCTGTGGAACGTACTGGAGCACATGCGTATGGATTCAAGGGAGTCCTCGCAAACAAAGGTGGCAGGATATCCGGAAGGGGCCAGAGTTGCCCTCATGCTATAAATGCTAGGATCGAACAGCGCTATCAGGGGTGACATTAAAGACCAGCCGCCAAATCTTCTCTTCAGGTAAGACTTATTCAACAGGTAAAACCTGGATAAGGAAACAAAAGCTGTCGGACCAATCGAGGTACCAACGACGAGCAAAGCTTCATTGTTGCGGTGACAACACACCCCACGCCTCCATTGGCAATAAGCAGTTCACTGAAATTGGTGGCAGCATGAATGCTGGGCAGAGGTCTTCAATCTGAGGCCCAAGTCGGTCTGAGGAAAATATGGGACCATCTACAAGTTGGTAATATTTACACTTGTTTTCTTGTACAAATTATAATAATAACAGGTCTTTAGTTTATGTGTTGTATGAAGGTAGCATTCCCTTTGATAAGGATGGAAGGGGCCCTAGTGGCCTTACAACACATAAATGGTTGTGGCATCTAACCATGTAAAACAGCACAATACTAGGGTTCCAAGCACGGAATTGGGGCCAGGTTTGTCTTTCGAGGCAGGCTCAGTATTATGGCCAGGATTGGTTTTCAAGACAGGCTCGGAAATCGGGCCAGAGTTGTTGCTCGAGCAGGTACAGAATTGGCAGGCGTGGCCTGTTCATTGTGAAAGATGCAGAATGTCATTTAATTCGCATGTGCAGTATAAAATTTCTGAATAGGAAACTTTGCATCTGATTTCCATAGGATGTTCCCATTTACAGGAATCACCGGAGACATTTGAAATTTATCTGGATAAGGGCAATGATAAAAAACATTGCAAATTAACTTAAGTTCCCAGGTTGTTTACCAAATTTACTAAAACCAATGCTTGGACTGCTCAGAGCTCACTTGTTTAATCTTGCCTGGAGGATATTCTAACGCTGTATGTTGCTAAAATCAACTGTTTCAGTCTCAAACTATATTTGAGAAATTTGGGTCCCTCATCCATCTAATTAAAATTAAGGTGATACCAACGAGACTTGTTGATCATTGGGATTTACCTTTAGCTATTAATTAGCCCGTGACTCCGCCCTGGGGTAAGAGATTGGAATTAATAGGAGCCTGTAACAATCGTGTTGTGATAAAACAGCCTTCTATTCATCAAGGGCAATTGGCAATATAGTGGCTGTGATTCAGCTGTGCAAGTGGGAGAACTTACATCGTGCAAAGTAGTAATCTCGACAAATGCCATGTAGGTCTTTGTGACAGATCTTATGCTATTACCAGCTGAAGCTACCAAAGTCATTATGGTGGACGAACAGTATTCAGCATTGCTCCAGTAATCTGGTCAGTGAAATTTCAGTTATATTATAAACTGATGGGGCTCCAAGTTGAAAAATTATGAATGCCATCTAGCTCGGAGGTGGAGGAGACTTGCATCAGTTAACAATTATTCAGTTATTGGTATGAACTATCTAAAGACACTAGGTTCATTCTATAGGTTAAAGGGTTATTGAGTGAATATGCATAATCTGCATGCTCAATGTTAAGTTGGTACATTTTGGTGGTGGCGAATGTTAGTCACATGGTGCAATCAAGACAGAATATCCTGTAATGATTTACCTAATCTCATTTTGCATTGGAGTCTCATCACGTACAATCAATGGCAACACAAAATGGGTGTTGGATCACAAAGTATTTAATGAAATTATGGCTCAATGGAACACCGAATATCGATATGTTTGTTTCCAGGCACATTTACTGGTTGCAAAAATATGTGGCATAACAGTGGCGAAAGATACATTCTCGCTACAAGGAGAAAGAAGTTATGTTAGTCTCCCTCCATTTTGCCTCATTAGTCAGGTCTTGCAATAAAGTCAGCAAGATCCCGCTTTAGGTTGTCGTTCTGTCTGACTTGCCTATGCAGCCATGCTTCCCGCTTTTGTCGGGAATGCAACCTTTTACGGTTATTCTAAACGTAAAACTTTGCTGGTTCAGCCTGTGGCTCGGGAAACCAGCCTCTGCATGATGAAATAGAGTCTGAGTAGACTGCTCCTGCGGCTCGGATCGTCAGACCGATCCATGTATGCACTCGCTGCAGAGTGCAGGGATATCACCAAGAAAGGAAAGCATTACATTTCCTCTTCAGGAGATTGGAAGCGTTTGTTTAAATACTTATGTTACATCTAATACGGTACAGATAACTGACGCCTTGCAGTTCGTTTCAAATGGGTCTTTGACAATAAATTAAGTTATAGGACCATTAACTGTGCCCAACGTGCCTTCCCATCATATTTACTGCAGCAAAGGGGACCCACTCTATCGGGTTTCACCCTCTGATACCGAGTTATAAAGGATATCTTTCACACAAGTTCTCCCAGGACAAGCACAGGGCAGTATGGGATGTTGATGTGGTATTAACACTATTTCACTAGGGGGCTCCAGCTACATCCTTAGCTTTGGCTCGGCTCTCATAAGGTAGTTATCCTCATGGCGCTGGTCTCAGCGCAACTGGTTCAGTCACTACATATTGTGACTGGACAGGATGGTTACATCTGCAAATCATATTATATTTTTAATGTTTAGTTGAGCAGACCAGGGGCGTAAGGTTTCAAACTAGGTTCATGGCATACCCCATGGACCTTCGGGTGTGTATGGTTACACATATATAACAATACATCAAGGTCATCAAGAGCCTTAGAGGCTCTAAACTAGCAATGTTTGTTAATTACAAAAACTTTATAAGAAGGTATCAGTTCAGACCATCTCCAGGTGGTTAAAACGGGGTTTGGCTCATGCAGGAGTAGATATTGATATTTCTCAAATCTCACTCCACCAGGGCTGCTACAACAGCAAAGGTTATGTATGTTCGGCTGGACCACATCCTAGCGGCTGCAGGATGGTCTAACGAACAAACTTTCTGAACATTTCATAATAACCTATTGCCAGACCAGGGGTATTTGCCAACTCTATTTTAGGTTCAGTGATTCAGTGATAGAGGAGTTACTGTTGTTATTAATTATTCATTATGAATGTTTCCCTCATCTGTCAATTAAGGCAGTTGTGGCTGTGTGGACTCGATCTCACGGCATGAAATCACAGTACTTTGAAATCTTCACGGAATCACTCGCGTGACTCCGAAGTAAAATAGAAAGATTAAACGAGAACTTACCAGTTTGATCTTTATTTTATGAGGAGTTACGATGAGCGATTACGTGCCCTCCGCTCCCAACCCTCTCTCATAAAGATCACTCGGTAGTTTTAGTCTGCTCTAAGTCTTACTATGTTACTTCGACTACTGTTATCTGTGATTTCACATCGCTGCTTTGAAGATTGACGCGCATGCGGGCTTCTTCACGTAATCGCTCATCGTAACACCTCATAAAATAAAGATCAAACTTCAAACTGGTAAGTTCTCATTTAATCTTACTATTTTAGTTTAGTTAATTTTAGTTTCGAGACGCAGCGCAGAAACAGGCCATTCGGCCCACTGAGTCCATGCCGACAAGCGATCATCGCTCATTAACACTATCCTACACACACGAAGGACAATTTACAATAATACCAAGACAATTAACCTACAAACCTGTACGTCTTCATAGTGTGGGAGGAAACTGGAGCATCTGAAGAAAACCTACGGTCACGGGGAGAGCGTACAAACTCCATACAGACAGCTCCCGTAATCAGGATTGAACCCAGGTCTCTGGCGCTGTAAGGCAGCAACTCTACCGCTGCACCACCGTGCCACCCCAGGTTATTGCAGACTGACCTCCCCGGTTGCATCCATGTTCTCCAAAGATACTGCCTGATCTGCCGAGTGCAGTTTGATTCTACTACTTATACAATGATAATCCCTCACTTGGTTATAGAGTTCAGAGATACAGGGCGGAAACCGGCCCTTCGGCCCACCGAGCCGCGCTGACCAGCAATCCCTGCACACTAACACTAACCTACACGCACTAGGGGGCAATTTACTATTTTACCAAATCCAATTAACCTACAAACCTGTACGTCTTTGGAGTGTGGGAGGAAACCGGAGCACCCGAAGTAAACCCAAGTGGAGAACGTATAAACTCCTTAGAGACAAACACACATACTCAGGAGATGAGCTCGCAGGTGGACTGGACATTGGTGACCTGCACAAGAGGGACAAGTTGTACCTGAAGTGGAGGGGAACCAATATCAATATGAGGGTGACCTGCTAGTGCTGTTCTGAAGGGTTTAGACTAGATTGGTCGGGGGAAGGGACTCAGCAGAAAGGGGGCAGGTGAGCAGACAGAGCTGAGGCCCATGTGAGTGTCCATGGCCAATCCTTTAACTTGGAGAAAGTGAGAGAAGTCAAAAAAAAACCCAGAGTTTAAAAAATTTCCAGAGGGAAAAAATAAAATCAAAAAAAATCGGGGGGAAAAAATCGGGCCTGCGGGATAAAGGAGTGCCCATTTCTCTGGGCCCTAGGGGTGGTGCCCACTCCCGCTGGGCCCACATCACTCCCGCTGGGCCCACACCACTCCTGCTGGGCCCAAGCCACCTCCGCTGGACCCAAGCCACCTCCGCTGGACCCAAGCCACCCCCGCTGGGCCCACACCGCCCCTGCTGGGCCCACACCGCCCCTGCTGACTACCACTGGGCCCACGCCACCCCCGCTGACCCCCACTGGGCCCACGCCACCCCCGTTGGGCCCACGCCACCTTCATCTTCGTCCCCCCTGCCAGAAAGAGGGGGGGGGGATGTGGGAGCAGCAGAGAGGGGAAGGGAGGGGAGAGAGAGAGATGGGGGAGGGAAGAGGGAAAGGGGGATTATCTTTATTGAAATTGCAAAATTAAGGTAGGTTTTAGAGCTATTATATTTTCTCCTCCATATGAATAATTTAAAACAATATCAAATAATATCAAACAATAGGAATTTCTTTCTTTTCCTTGATAACAATACTGAAAAATATGAATTCCATAGTTTGTGACATAAATATACATTTTAATGGGATCATTTCCATTTCGAGATCGGGGGGGGTGGGGGAAAATATGCGTCAAGCCGATAGCCAAATCGTTAAAGAGTTAAAAGATACCTGAATGAGTTTTACTGCAGGTTTGAAAATCAGAAACGTAACCCTGGTACCCCCTCCCCAACAAACACAGCCAGACCCCAGTCTGCAAAGAATGGACCCTGCACCCTCTCCTTCCTATTCACCACCTGTGTGTACTCTCCCCTCTCCTCTACTCTCGCCAAACCAATGACTGCACCTCCACAGACACCTCTGTCAAGCTTCTCAAGTTTGCGGACGACCCAACCCTGATTGGACTGATCCAGGATGGGGATCTCTGTACTCTTTTCAGTTTGACATCTTTCCTATAACATGGTGCCCAGAACTGAACACAATATTCTAAATGCGGTCTCACCAACGTCTTATACAACAGCAACATGACCTCCCAACTTCTATACTCAATACTCTGACAGATGAAGGCCAAAGTGCCAAAATACGTTTTGACCACCTGATATACCTGCGACACGACCTTCAAGGAACCATGCAACCATCAACCATTCCTCTGCCCACCTGGCTAATTGATCCAGATCCTGCTGCAATCTTTCACAACCATCTTCACTATATGCAAAACCACTCACATCTGTATCATCAGCAAACTTGCTAATCTTGCCCTGTTCTGTGATGTTTCACAGAGTGCTGGAGTAACTCAGCGGGTCAGGCTGAGTATGGAGGTTGGGAGGTCATGTTGCAGTTGCATAAGAAGGTGGTGAGGCCGCATTCAGAGTATTGTATTCAGTTCTGGGCACCATGTTATAGGAAAGATGTCATCAAACGGGAAAGGGTACAATGAAGATTTACGAGGTTGTTGCCAGCACTAGAGGGCCAGAGCTATAGGGAGAGGTTGAGTAGGCTGGGACTTGATTTCATGGAGCACAGGAGGATGAGGGATGATCTAATAGAGGTGTATAAAATCATGATTTGAATAGATATGGTTGAGTCTTTTGCCCAGAGTAGGTGAATCGAGGAGCAGAGGACATAAGTTTAAGGTGAAGGGCAAAAGATTTAATAGGAATCTGAGGGGTATGTTTTTCACACAAAGGGTGGTAGGTGTACGGAACAAGCTGCAAGAGGAGGTAGTTGAGGCGGGGAATATCGCATCATTTAAGGAACAGTTAGGTACATGGATAGGACAGATTTAGAGGGATATGGATCAAACGTGGGCAGTTGGGACTAGTGTAGATGGGACATGTTGGGCCGAAGGGCCTGTTTCCACACTGTATCACTCTATGACTCTATCTACCTTTCCCTCTCAAACACATTCTCCTGCCTTCTCCCCATTACCTCTGACACCCTTATCAATCAAGAATCTATCAATCTCCTCCTGAAAAATGTCCATTGACTTGACTTCCACAGCTGTCTGTGGCAATGAATTCCACAGTTCACCACCCTCTGACTTAAGAAATTCCTGCTCATCTCCTTCCTAAAGGAATGTCTTTTAATTCCGAGGCTGTGGCCACTGGTCCTAGACTCTCCCACTAGTGGAAACATCCTCTCCACATCCACTCCATCCAGGTTTTTACCAGGCTGGGACAGACGGCAACAGCTTCACACTGTGTCCCAAAGCTCGTGTCCTGTCCTGCATCACCCAAGGCAGCAGAGACATTATAGGAGAGGGCAAGCACCGTAACAAAGTAGCTCACGATGGTTTGGGTAACATTCAGGAATGTCTATGCATGTCACATCATGAATATTACTGAAGAACGGTCTTGACCCGAAATATAATCTCCAGAGATGCTGCCTGACTCACTGAGTTACTCCAGCACTCTGTGAAACGTCGCCTATTCATATTCTCCGCAGATGCTGCCTGACCCACTGAGTTACTCCAGCACTTTGTGACTATTTTCCCTTCACCCATCTGCCCAAGCCCACTCTCCCCCCTCCTTTCCTATGTTCCTTTCCACCCATAAACCTCTCTCTGCCTTTACATTTCACTCCTCTTTCAAATCTGCTCTACTTATCTACATGCATTTTTCTTCTTAACTTTTTAGTCATAGAATGATGCAGTGTGGAAACAGGCCCTTCAGCCCAACTTGCCCACACCGACCAACATGTCCCATCTAAACTAGTCCCACTCACACGCGTTTGGCCCATATCCATCTAAATCTGTCCTATCCATGTACGTGTCCAAATGTCTCTTAAACATTAGGATAATCCCAGCCTTAACTACCTCCTCTGGCAGCTCGTTCCTTACACCCAGCACCCTTTGTGTGAAAAAGCTACCTCTCAGATTTAATTTCTGAAATATTGTTAATTTCTGAAATATTGGTCATAAATCTGGTGCAAAAATGCTCCAAAATAAGGCTCAGAATGCATCAGAGAGCATCTAAAACCCCAGAGCTTCCAGGGCCTTTAAGCGGGCCCTGGACCCTGGCATCGAGGGGCTTCACGCTTCACGCTCATGATGTGCGCAGCGCACACACTATTTCACATTTAATTTTTTGCAATCCTCTCATGCCACCCCCCTTTTTGGAAAGCTTCGTACGGGCCTGCGGTTTACTGAACCTGCAGTCACCTGAGTCTACACTTGGAGTATTGTGTACAGTTCTGATCACCACACTGCGGGAAGCTTGAGGCAGCAATAGAGAGAATGCAGAAGAGATTCAGCACAGTGCTGGTTGGCATGGAGAGCTGTAGAGAGATGTTCATAAGGTCGTAGGTTCTTAAGGTCATAAGTGATAGGAGCCGAATTGGGCAATTCACCCCATTAAGTCTACTCCGCCATTCAATCATGGCTGATCTATCTCTCCCTCCTAAACCCATTCTCCTGCCTTTTCCCCATAACCCCTGACACCCGTACTATTCAAGAATCTATTTATCTCTGCCTTAAAAATATCCTTTGATGGCCTCCCCAGCCTTCTGTGGCAATGAATTCCACAGTTTCACCACCCTCCCACTAGTGGAAGCATCCTCTCCACATCCACTGTATCCAGGCCTATAAGGAGAGACTGGAAAGACAGGGTCCTGGGATGTAGGAGGCTGAGGGGTTGTTAATATTGACTACATTAAAGACACCATAAAATGGAGGATCCCTGCACTTGTCAGAATTGCTTAACCCTTGTCAGCTGAACTTTACAGGTTTTGATTGGCACCAGCCAGTCTAGGCTCAGACTGGTATGCAGGCCAGGAAGGGTCCAGGTGTTCTCCCCGTTTCTCTTAAATTGATAACATGTATAGCAGTTTTGCAGATGAACCTTAAATGCATCATTTCTATTGGATCGCTGCAAAACCATTGTAAATAGTATACATAATGTTGCAAGATAGTCATCCTGTTGGTTGATGATTGGTCAAACTGTTGAGCCTTGGAGAAACTGTTTGTATCTCAAGGTACATGTTTCAATAGCTGCTGTTATATTGGGTTAGGGAAATTTCTGTTATGTATGGGGGTAATCGATATCTGTAATTGGATTGTAAGAAGACCACCCTTAAGACGTGGCCCCTCGAGGTCCCAGGACCTATAAAAGTCCACCAGGTCCCGCGTCGATCTTCTGGGAGAGCGTTTGGGACTGCGTGACCTTCTGGAGTGTCCTTGCTTTAGCGAGGCCTTGAGGGCTTGATCAGGCAGATACGAGGATGGAACCGCGGTGGGATAGGTACTGTAGTGGAACTGTAATTGTGTTTTGTTAAAATAAAGATGAGTTGATTAAGTGCTTGATTCAGTGATTTTTGACTGAAACTAGACTGGGGGGAAGCTTAGAATGTGCAATTTACAGGGTGACCTCAAAGGAGTTCACAGGATGTCGAGGGGGGGTAGATGGGATGGAATGTGGGTAATTTTCCACAGAGCCGGGGTGTCTAGACCCAGGGACCTAACTCCATGCTGGCCAAGTTGTTTACCTCCGCTTGTATTATTTGCCTTTGTTTGTCCTGTTCCCTTCTAAAGCATTCTGATCCACACACCTGTCTAAATGTCTTTTAAACGTTGTAATTATACCCACTACTACAAACAACTTTTCCAAAAATAACTATTATTCAAAATAAAAAATAAAAACAAAACAAAATACTGCAAAAACTCCTCAGGCATTTTCCGTGTCTATACATTCATTAGTGTCATACTCAGTAGTGTTCACACCTATGATTAAATAAAACATAACACCCTTGCCACCCTTGGGATAATATCCATCGCCCGTCAACAAGGGAGGTGTAGTCTGGTGAGCTGACTGTGCAGAGGCTTGATGCCAACTCTCGGACACTTCTCATTCCTACCCCTTGACCATGACCTCACAGATGAACATCATCTCCCAGACTGAATCCAATCCCATCCCTTGTGGCCATCTACGCTCCGCAGCCTCCAACCTTATCGTTCCCCAGCCCCACGCTGCCCACTTCCACCTCCTCCCCAAGATTCACAAACAGGACTGCCCTGGCAGACCCATTGTCTCTGCCTGCTCTTTCCCCACTGAACTCATCTCCACACATCTTGCTTCCATCCCAGCAACCGGGAGATACAGTGGGTCTTGGCGGACCGAGCGCAAGTGTCTGGCAAAACGGTTGCAGAGTCAGCACTTGGTCACGCCAATGTATAGGAGGCCACATCGGGAACACCGGATGCAGTAGATGAGGTTGGAGGAGGTGCATGCGGACATCTGTCTCAACCAAAAGGAATGCTGTGGTCCCTGAATGGAGGTGAGGGAGGAGGTAAAGGGACAGGTGTTACATCTCCTGCGGTTGCTGGGGAAAGTACCTGATGAAGGGGGTGGTTGGGTGGGAAGGGACGAGTGAAGGAGTTACAGAGAGAGTGATGGTGACAGAAATGTCGGAGGTGGACGAGTTGGATGTAGATTCTGGGTGAGTGAGAGGCGAGGGCCAGGGGAACTGTCCTTTTTCAGTCTGGGGGGGAGGGGAGGGAAGGGGAACGAGAGTAGAACTACGGGACACAGAGGAGATATGGGTGTGGGATCCGTCTATAACAGAAGGATAGATCCATCTATGATCACATTTACTGAAGAACGAGGACTTCATGGATGTCCTAGAATGGAAAACCTCATCTTGGGAGCAGAGACGGCAGAGATAGAGAAATTGAGAGTAGGGGGTGGCATCTTTGTAAGAGGAAGTGTAGTCCAGATAATTGTGGGGGTTGGTAGGTTTGTGATAGGCCAGTCGATAGTCCGTCCCCTGTGATGGAAACAGAGGGACCAAGAAAGGGCAGAGAGGTGTCGGAGATAGTCCAGGTGAATTTGGGGGCAGGGTGGAAGTTAGTGGTGAATCAGGAGGCAGCCCCCATGCAGTTGTCGATGTTGTGGAGATAGAGTCGGGGGATGGGGCCGGTGTACACATGGAACAAGGACTGTTCGACGTATCCAACAAAAAGGCAGACAGAGCTGGGGCCATGCAAGTGCCCATGGCTACACCTTTACAGACAGTGACAGGAGTCAAAAGAGAAGTTGTTGTGGGTGAAGACTGCCAGGTGGAGGAGAGTGTTAGTGGAGGGAAACTGATTGGGTCTATACAGAGTCAGTTGTAAGCTAATTGGCTTCTGTAAATTGCCTATAATATGTAGGATAGATCTAGTGTACAGGGTGATCGTGGTCAGCGTGAGCTTGATGGGCCGAAGGGCCTGCTTCCTCGCTGTATCTCTAATCTA
Organism: Leucoraja erinaceus; assembly: GCF_028641065.1. Taxonomy (NCBI): domain Eukaryota; kingdom Metazoa; phylum Chordata; class Chondrichthyes; order Rajiformes; family Rajidae; genus Leucoraja; species Leucoraja erinaceus. Next base: position 1,608,559 of record NC_073404.1, on the reverse strand, counting down.
AGCTAAATCCCCAATCAGTACAGTTCTATCTCATTCCATCCAAGTAGTGCAGCAAAGCTAATGGTGGAGCCACAACCTTGGCTGCTACTGTTCTCTCCACAACAGTATCCAACACAGTCTATCCATTTGAGCGGGTTATTCCCACAGTGGCCTCCTGTTTCACCCTCCCATGCTTCCTTCTCCTCCCCCTGTTCACCCACTGCCTCTCTGTCTGTGCACCTATTACTTTTGGGGTCACCAGTTCATTACATTTGCGACCCACCATGTCCACAGCATAGCAGACGCTCATGATAAGCCCATCCACAGCTCCATTCTGCAATGCAGTCTAGTTTAGGTTAGTGAAGGAAGGAACTGCAGATGCAGGTTTATACCGAGTCTGAAGAAGGCTTCCGACCTGAAACGTCACTTATTCTTTTTCTCTGGAGATACTGCCTGACCTGCTGAGTTACTTCAGTATGTTGTGCCTATCCTAATTCAGTTTAGTTTAGAGATACAGCATGGAATCAGGGCTTACGGCCCACCGAGTCCACATCGACCAATGATCATCCAACTTGATCCTGCACAATAGGGAAAATTTCCTACAAACCTGTACGTCTTTAGAAAACCGCAGCATTCGGAGAAAACATGCGGTTACGGGTAGAGCATACAAACTCTGCACAGACAGCATGCACAGTCAGGTTGGAACCAGGATCTCTGGCGCTGTGAGGCGCTCCAGTCAGTCAGGAACTGCATTGGGCACTCTTGCTGAATATATGGTCACCAGGAACATATATGGACACCTTGATTTCCCTTCTATTGCAGGGGAAGCATTCCATGGGTCTGAGATTTCTTTAGACTTTACAGATACAGCGTGGAGACGGGGCCTTTGACCCACCAGCAATCCCCATACACTAACATTATCTTACACACTAGGGACTATTTACAATTTTACCAAAGCCAATTAACCTACAAACCCGCACATCTTTGCGATGTGGGAGGAAACCAGAGCTCCCGGAGAAAGCCCATGCGGGTCACGGGGAGAATGTACAAACTCCATGCCGACAGCACCCGTAGTCAGGTTTGAACCCGGGTCTCTGGCACTGTAAGGCAACAACTCTACCACTGCGACACCATGCCGCCCTGACTTATTTCCTGCCATGGAAGTAACTCACTTGCTCTCTTTAATTTAGAATCGTGAATTCACAAGCGGCCTATTCCTGCTTTAAGACACAAACTAATAAAGTCTAAAGTTACTATCATTTATTTAGAGAATTATAGTAAAGAACAAGGTTGAAATAGCCATCTGCTGCTACCTAACAATCACCTGTCTCCATTGTTGCTCTGTGCCTTTTGAAGTGTGTGTGTGTGTGTGTGTGTGTGTATGTATGTGTATGTGTGTGGCTCTGTGTGTGGCTCTGTGTGTGGCTCTGTGTGTGGCTCTGTGTGTGGCTCTGTGTGTGGCTCTGTGTGTGGCTCTGTGTGTGGCACTGTGTGTGTCTCTGTGTGTGGCTGTGTGTGTGTTTGTGGCTGGTGTATGTGAGGTGAGTAGATCCTACTGACTGCTGCTTCTCTCAATCGCTTTCCCATGTACAGGTCCCTTGGCACCAATTTTCCAGCAACTGGTCGTCCAGTACCTCCTTTAATCTGTACAGAATTACGAGAGTGCTCTTGACGGACGTCCCCCCGAACATGTGGCGCCGAGGCCGGGTGAGGCGGCCGATCACGACCTCATCGGGATTTCCGCAGCCGATCGCCGGATCGGATTTTCTCCCTGTGGCCGGGGTTCTGGAACTCCTGCCATCCGGAGCCGCAGATCCGTTCCCATAGCCCACTTCCGAGGCCGTGTTTGCGGGCCGGTATCCCCAAAACCATGGCCTCTGTTGGTCTGGCAAAACGGACAACACGGCAAGGCTCCAGAACCAAGGATGCCGGAAAATCGGTGGTGGGCCTGTACTGCCAGCAATTTATTCCTGAAGTAAATGAATATGAAAAAAACGATAGGAACTGAAAACATGGAATAAAACCCGCCCCCCCCCCCCCCCCCACCCTTGAGCCCCCCCCCCCCCCCCCCCCCCCCCCCCCCCCCCCCCCCCCCCCCCCACCCTCCACGGTACCTCCCCCAGGCCTCCCTCTACTCTCCTGCCCTCCTCAATGCCTGGGTCTGACCTCTGCCCTGACCCCCCCCCCTCCATAATGCAGATGGCCAGTCCTCAGCAGAGGCCACCCCTTTGTACACCTAGACCCACACCGCAAAGAGTTCTCAGCCCGTCATGATGTCAAACTCTTCTTCCGTCGCCTCAGGGTCATTTGGTTTAGTTTAGTTTAGAGATACATAGAAACATAGAAATTAGGTGCAGGAGTAGGCCATTCGGCCCTTCGAGCCTGCACCGCCATTCAATATGATCATGGCTGATCATCCAACTCAGTATCCCGTACCTGCCTTCTCTTCATACCCCCTGATCCCCTTAGCCACAAGGGCCACATCTAACTCCCTCTTAAATATAGCCAATGAACTGGCCTCAACTACCCTCTGGCAGAGAATTCCAGAGATTCACCACTCTCTGTGTGAAAAAAGTTCTTCTCATCTCGGTTTTAAAGGATTTCCCCTTTATCCTTAAGCTGTGACCCCTTGTCCTGGACTTCCCTAACATCGGGAACAATCTTCCTGCATCTAGCCTGTCCAACCCCTTAAGAATTTTGTAAGTTTCTATAAGATCCCCTCTCAATCTTCTAAATTCTTGAGAGTATAAACCAAGTCTATCCAGTCTTTCTTCATAAGACAGTCCTGACATCCCAGGAATCAGTCTGGTGAACCGTCTCTGCACTCCCTCTATGGCAATAATGTCCTTCCTCAGATTTGGAGACCAAAACTGTACGCAATACTCCAGGTGTGGTCTCACCAAGACCCTGTACAACTGCAGTAGAACCTCCCTGCTCATATACTCAAATCCTTTTGCAATGAAAGCTAATACAGTGTGGAAACGGGCCCTTTGTCCAACGAGACCACGCCAAACAGCGATCACCCACACACCAACACGATCCAACACACACGAGACAATTTACAGAAGTCAATTAACCTGCAAACCGTTTCACTTTCAATTTAGTTACAGTTTAGTTTATTGTCACGTGTAACAAAGTACAGTACCGTGTAAAGCTTTATGTTGCGTGCTCACCAGCCAGCGGAAAGACAATACACGATTACAATCGAGCCATTCACAGTGTACAGATACATGATAACGGAAAAAGGTTTAATGCAAGATAAAGCCAGTAAAGTCCAATCAAAGATAGTCAAAGGGTCACCAAGGACGTACATAGTAGTTCAGGACTGATCCCTAGTTGTGGTAGGATGGTGATAACCTGCACGTCTTTGGAATGTGGGAGGAAACTGGAGAACCCGGAGAAAAACCCACGCGGTCACTGGGAGAATTCCAACTTCCATCTGCCACCAGGAAGGTCTCAATGCCCTCCACTTCTTCCTTGAACAACCAATTTCCCTCGACTAACACTCTCCTCCACCTGCCAGAACGTCCTCACCCACAACAACTTTTTATTTGACCCAGAGACAAACTCACTCCTCACTCTTCCCATTTTCTACAAGGTAAAGGTGTAGCCATGGGCATTTGCATGGCCCCAGCTATACCTGCCCTTCTGTGACTTGGATCGAACAGTTCTTGTACCATCCCCCAACTCAATCTCCGTTACATCGCCGACTGCATCGGGGCTGCCTCCTGCACCCGTGCAGACCTCGTTCATTTCATCAACTTTGCAGTCGCTTCCACGCTGCCCTCAAACTCACCTGGACCATCTCTCTCCCCTGTTTTGGCCACGGTGGTGCAGCGGTAGTGTCGCTGCCTTACAGTGCTTGCAGCACCGGAGACCCGGGTTCGATCCCGACTACGGGTGCTGTCTGAAAGGAGCTTGTACTTGTACGTTCTCCCCGTGACAAAGACATACAGGTATGTTGGCTTGGTGTATGTGTAAAAGAATGGCCCTAGTGTGTGTAGGATAGTGTTAATGTGCAGGGATCACCGGTCGATGCGGACTCGATGGGCTGAAGGGCCTGTTTCTGTGATGTATCTCTAAACTAAACTAAATCTCTGTCTTAATCACAAGGGACAGACTATTGACTGGTGTCAGCTGCAAACCCGCCCAGCCTATTGCAAGGGCTGCTGTGGATGGATCCCATGTCTCCTTTGTGAACTGTATTTCCCCTCTCACTCCCTCTCCCACAATTTGGGACAAGGGTAGGGTAACCCTGGTCCTTGCCTTTCACCCCACCAGCCTCCACATCCAACACATCCTTCTTTGACATATCCGCCACGTGCAATGTGATCCCACCACCAGTCTCATCCTCCCATCCCCGCTCCTTCCCACATTTTGTAGAGACCCCTCCCTCTACAACTCTTTCATTCTATCCATCTTTCCATCTTAAACTGCCACCTCCACAGGTACCTCCCCAGATGCAACACCTGTCTGAATGACTACCGTCCGGTGGCCCTTACCTCGATAGTCATGAAATGCTTTGAGAGGCTGGTGAAGAATCACATCTGCGCCTTCCTCCCTCGCAACATGGATCCGTTGCCATTCGCATACCGGCCCGACAGATCCATGGACGATGTGGTCTCCCAGGTTTTGCACACCGCTCTCTCTCATCTTGACAGCCAGAAGGGGGGCTACGTGAGAATGCTGTTCATAGACTTCAGTTCAGCCTTCAACACGATAGTCCCCACCAGACTGGCCGGGAAGCTAATGGAATTGGGGCTCAACACCTCCCTGTGTGCCTGGGTCCTGGACTTTCTCACCGCCAGGCCCCAGGTAGTCAAGATGGGAGGGAATACATCAAAGTCCCTCACCCTGAGCACAGGATCGCCCCAGGGTTGTGTCCTCAGCCCCCTATTGTACTCCCTGTACACACATGACTGTGTGGCTAGGTTCAGCTCCAACTCAATAATTAAGTTTGCTGATGACACTGTGGTGGTGGGCCTGATCTCAGACAACGATGAGAAGGCCTACCGGGAGGAGGTGGCTGATCTAGCACTCTGGTGCCAGGATAACAGCCTCCTCTTGAACATCAAAAAAAACTAAGGAGCTGATTGTGGACTTTAGGAGAGCACATCATCCGAGGACGTACACTACATTGAGGATAAATGGGGATCCTGTGGATAGGGTGAACTGTTTCAAATATCTGGGAGTCCACATCTCTGAGGATATGACATGGGCATCACACGCCTCAGCACTGGTGAGTAAGGCAAGGCAGCGCCTTTACCACCTCAGGCAATTGAGGAAATTCAGAGTGTCTCCGAGGATCCTCCAGTGCTTCTACGCAGCAGCGGTGGAAAGCATCTTGTCCGGAAATATTACCATCTGGTTTGGGAATTGCTCTGCCCAGGACAAGAAGGCTCTGCAGAGAGTAGTGCGTTCGGCCGAACGTACTATGGGAACTTCACTCACCCCCCTTCAGGAACTATACATCAGGAGGTGCAACTCCAGAGCCAATAAAATCATGGGAGACCCCTTCCACCCCTGCAACAGACTGTTCCAGCTGCTACGGTCAGGCAAACGCCTCCGTTGCCATGCGGTGAGAACGGAGAGGTTGAGAAGGAGTTTCTTCCCAGAGGCCATTAGGACTGTAAACTCCTATCTCACCAGGGACTGACTTTACTGAACGTTTTTCGTTCCGCCCACAATATTCAATATGTAAAAGAATATGTGATTGTGTTTATAGTTTGTTTGGTTGTTTGTTTGTTTGTCTTTTTGCACAAAGTCCGTGAGCATTGCCACTTTTCATTTCACTGCACTTCTCGTATGTGAATGTGACGAATAAACTTGACTTGACTTGACTTGCCCCTACACCTCCTCCCTCACCTCCAGCCATCCTTCCATTTGAGGTAGAGGTTCACATGCACCTTCTCCAACCTCATCTACTGAATCCAATGTTCCCCATGAGGCCTCCTTTATATCGGCGAGACCAAGAATAGACACAGCGGAAATTTTGTCAGACACTTGCGCTCGGTCCGCCAAGGCTTGCTGGATCTCTTGTTTGTTCACACTTTAACTCTCCTTCTCATTCTTATACTGAATTTTCTGTCCTGGGCCTCCATTACCAGACTGAAGGGAATCAGTTGGTTTCCAAGCTGGAGAAACAGCACCTCATATTCCGTTTGTGCAGCTTACAACCCCGGGTATCAACACTGAATTCACCAATTTTTGATTAAACAACCCCCTTTTTATTTTAAAGGCCGCAGCCTACCTACTGGTTTGGCGCGGCCTTTCCTGCCGGGATTGACCAGAGCTCCAGCAGCACCAGCAAAACGTTTGATACATCGCGGGGCGGGCGATGCCTTACCGGGGATCACCGTTTGGAGCTCTGGAGTGCTGGGCCTGCTGCACCGCCATCGCGGAGCTGTGGTTCGCGGAGCTCCCAACGCGGGCGGCGCTGATCAACATCGCGGAGTCCTGCGACTCCGCCCGGCTGGGCCTGTGGACTTCAGGAGCCGCGGACTCTGGTGGGAGGTGGCTGATCTGGAGGTCCGGGCCGCTGAGGATGTTCTCCGTCGGGGTTCCATCGTTCCCGGCGTGAGGGCCTGAGCATCGGGCCGCCCGTGGCGGCGACTGCGGGTGCTCGGGAGGCCACGACCATGGGTGAACATCTAGGAAGATCGGCGGGGAGGCTGGCTGGACTATGGTACCTTCCTCAACTTTGGTGCTTCTGTGGGGTTATGTTGTGTCGTGGACTTCTGTGTTTGTGCTTTAAAAAAAAATATGTTTTATTTATTTATTATTTATTTTTATGTTACTTGACTGTAAGGAAAATCCATTTTGTTGTCTCTTATGAGATAATGACAATAAATTGAATACAATACAATACAATGCAATTCATCATCAGAATTGGGAAGATGGGAATAAGAGTTGATTTAAAATTGAAAACCGAGTGACGGAGTGATAGATAGGGTATTTTGTTTTTTTTTTTTGTTTTTTTCTTAATAGCTTGATTGGAGTAGTTTGAATTGTCTGTTTAGTTTATTTTATTGAATTTTGCATTTGTTAATGGTGAAGAATGGGGTAGGACTTGACAAGCATAGGCTTCTTCCTATCCCTTTTCAAACAAGTCTAATATGTATTATGTTGAAATTGGCTTTTGATTTTTTAATTTATGTATGTACATATATGTTATGTATATGTGTATATGTATATGTGTATGTGTGTATGTATTTACGTATATGTATATATGTGTGTATATATAATTTTCCTTTTATTTATTCATTTTCATCTTTTCTTTTCTTCTTTTTTCTTTTTTTTTAATCGTTCGAAATAAAGATATCATTCATTCATTCATAATGGTATTAATGGTGTTTAAGAAGGAACTGCAGATGCTGGAAAATATAAGGTAGACAAAAGTGCTGGAGAAACTCAGCGGGTGAGGCAGCATCTATGGAGCAAAGGAAATAGGCAACGATTCTGCCCAAAACCCTTCTTCAGACTGATGTGAGGTGGGGGGGGCGGGAGGAAGAAAGGAAGAGGAGGAGCCAGTGGGCTGAGGGAGAGCTGAGAAGGGGAGGAGAAAGTAAGGACTACCTGAAATGAGAGAAGTCAATGTACATACCACTAGGTGTAAGCTGCCCAAGCGAAATATGAGGTGGTGCTCCTCCAATTTATGGTGGTCCTCACTCTGGCCATGGACGAGGCCCAGGACAGAAAGGTCAGATTTGGAATGGGAGGGGGAGTTGAAGTGCTGAGCCACCGGGAGATCAGGTTGGTCTCACTGATGTAGAGCAGCTGACATCTAGAGCAGCGGATGCAATAAATGAGGTTGGAGGAGGTGCAGGTGAACCTCTGCCTCACCTGGAAAGACTGCTTGGGTGATTGAATGGAGTCAAGGGGGGAGGTAAAGCAACAAGTGTAGCATTTCTTGCAGTTGCAAGGGAAAGTGCCCGGAGAGGGGGTGGTTTGGGTGGGAAGGGACGGATTGACCAGGGAGTTACGGAGGGAGCGGTCTCTGCGGAAAGCAGAAAGGGGAGGAGATGGGAAGATGTGGCCAGTGGTGGGAGCACGTTGGAAGTGGCGAAAATGTCGGAGGATTATTTGTTGTATGTGGCGGTTGGTAGGGTGGACGGTGAGGACAAGGGGGACTCTGTCCTTGTTATGAGTGGGGGAGATGGGGAGTGAAAGCAGAGTCACAGGGTATAGAAGAGACCCTGGTGAGAACCTCATCTATAGTAGAAGAGGGGAACCCCCGTTCCCTAATGAATGAGGACATCTCCGATGCCCTGGCTTGGAACACCTCATCCTGGGTGCAGATGCGGCGTAGACGGAGGAATTGGGAAGAAGTGTAGTCCAGATAACCATTGTATTAATAGTGGTTTATTATTATCATGTGTTGAGTTTAATTTAGAGATACAGCATAGAAACGTCCTTTGGCCTTTTGAATCCACACCAACCGTTGATCAGACTAGTTCCATTTTATGCACCTTCATAATCACTCCCTGCACTCCAGAGACAATTTATGGAGGTCCGTTAACCTACAAACCTGACCGTCTTTGGGATGTGGCAAGAAACTGGAACATCCAGAGTAAACGCACGCGGTAACAGGGAGAACGTGCAAACTCCACACAGACAGCACACAAGGGCAGTTTCGAATTCTGGAACACACTACACCCAGACATTCCCTCTTCTCTTTGGTCCCGTTGGGCACTGGATATAATTGCTTGAAAGCATGCAGCACCACATTCAGGGACAGCTTCTTCCCCATTGTAATTAATCTACTGAATGGACCGCTACTGCTGCACCACTGTGGCATCAATGTGGATTGGTTGGTGAGTAAATTTGCTGATGACACTAAAATTGGAGGAGTTGCAGACAGCGAGGATAGCTGTCAGAAGACACAGCAGCATATGGATCAGCTGCAGAAATGGGCAAAGAAATGGCAGATGGAGTTTAACCCAAGCAAGTGTAAAGCGTTGCACTTTGCCAGGGTGAATGTACGTGGAGAGTATAGAGTTAATGGCAAGACCCTTAACAGCATTGATGTGCAGAGGGGTCTTGGAGTCCAAGTTCAAGTTCATAGAGTGGTCATATTATATGCTTGCCTTCATTGCTTGGGGCATTGAATACATAACAGACAGAAAGTCATGATGCAGCTTTGTAGGACTTTGGTTAGGCCGCATTTGGAGTATTATATGCAGTTCTGGTCACCCCATTTGGAGAGGGTGCAGAGGAGGTTTACTTGAATGCTGCTTGGATTAGTGGGTTTCAGCTACAAGGTTGGATAAACTTGGATTGATTTATCTCGAACGTCAGAGGTTGAGGGGAGACTTGATAGAAGTATATAAAATTATGAAAACTATCAGGCAGACAGTCGGAACCTTTATCCCAGTGTGCAAATGTCCAACACTAGAGGGCGTAGCTATAAGGTGCGAGATGGAAAGTTGACTGGGGAGATGAGTGGGACAATTTAATTTACAGAGAGTAGCCTGGGACACATTGCCTGGGGTGGTGGTGGAGGCAGGTACAACTGTGGTGTTTAAGAGGCTTTTAGATAAACACATGGAAGTGAAGGGAATAGAGGGATATGGATCTTGTGCAGGCAGGAACGACCGGTTTAACTTGGCTTCATGTTCGGCACAAGCATAGTGGGCCAAAGGGCCTACTTGTGTGGTGTGCTGTGCTGTTCTATGTTCTAGCTTCTGTGGAGAAGTCAATATTCATACTGTGGGGTGTAAACAACCCAAGCGGAATATGAAGTGCTGTTCCTTCAGTTTGTGTGTGGCCTCACTCTGGTAATGGAGGAGGCCCAAGACAGAAAGGTTGGGGTGGGAATGGGAAAGGCAGTTAATAGAGCGAGAAAAATAATTAGAAACAGTCGAGAAAACATATAGTTAGTTGCAGTGCAACATTTGAAATGCAAATAATGAAATGGGATGATGAGAAATGTCCAAGATGGAGGGAAACTTAAGGGCCTGTCCCACTTACGCAACTTTTCCTTCTCCCCTGACTCTCAGTCTGAAGAAGCGACTCAACCCAAAACATCACCCATTCCAGAGATGCTGCCTGTCCCGCTGAGTTATTCCAGCATTGTGTGTCTGTGTTAAGGGCCTGTCCCACTTACGAGACTTTTTCGGCGACTGCCGGCACCCGTCATAGGTCATTACAGGTCGGCGGAAATTTTCAGCATGTTGAAAGTTTTGCCAGGGTGTCACCTGACATGTCGCCAGGGTGTCACCTGTAAGGTCGTGACTAGTCTCCCCAGTCGCCCAAAGAGTCGTAGCGTCTTTCTGGTCACCGCTGAATTTTCAACATGTTGAACATTTCGGCGACCTGCAATGGCCTATGACGGGTGCCAGCAGTCGCCGAAAAAGTTGCATAAGTGTGACAGGCTCATAATACAGATATCAAGGTTCATATATTCTGGGTTTCATCAATCATTTCTTCATAAGTGATGCAAGTGGTGCAGAATTAGGTCATTCAGTCCATCAAGTCTACTCCACCATTCAATCATGGCTGATCTAGCTCTGACTCCTCTCCCCATTCTCCTGCCTTCTTCCCATAACCCTTGACAAACCTACTAATTAAGAATCTATCTATTTCTGCCTAAAAATTACCCACTGACTTGGCCTCCACAGCCTTCCGTGGCAATGAATTCCACAGATTCACCACCATCTGACTGAAGAAATTCCTCCTCATCTCCTTCATAAAGAAACATCCTTTAATTCTGATGCTATGACCTCTGGACCTAGACTCTCCCACTAGTGGAAACATCCTCTCCACATCCACTCTATCCAGGCCTTTCACTATTCCGTATGTTTCAATGAGGTCCCCCTCATCCTTCTAAACTCCGGTGAGTACAGGCCCAGTGCTGTCAAACGCTCATCATATGTTAACCCACTCAAAGCCAAGATTATAAAAGCAGACAAATCACGCTGAATCTTATATTAAATATCTTAACATAAGGTATTGGCCTGGCTTTAGCATGAGTATCATGTTTAATTCAGGTTGTCACGTTGCGGGATGTGTGCAGGATGTTGGAGAGCATCTTTACCAGAATGATACTTCAGATGTGGGCCCACTGTTACAAGTGAGGCTGGGACAAGTGGGTGGCACGGTGGCGCAGCCTCACAGCGCCAGAGACCCGGGTTCAATCCTGACTACAGGTAAGTTTGTCTGTACAGAAGAGTTTGTACAATTTTTCCATAACCTGTGTGGCTTTTCTCCGGGATCTCCGGTTTCCTCCCACACTCCAAAGGCATACAGGTTTATAGGCTAATTGGGTTGGTATAATTGTAAATTGTGTTGGATGGTATAAGTGTGCAGGGATCACTGGTCAGTGCGGACTTGGTGGGCCGAAGGGTCAGTTACCGTGCAGTTTCTCTAAACTAAACTAAAAAACTAAAGAGAAGGCTGATGGGAGATTTTATAGTTCAAGTTCAAGTTCAAGTGAGTTTATTGTCATGTGTCCCTGTATAGGACAATGAAATTCTTGCTTTGCTTACGGCACACAGAAAATAGTAGGCATTTACTACAAAACAGATAAATGTGTCCATATACCATGATATAAATATATACACACATGAATAAATAAACTGGTAAAGTGCAAATAACAGAAAGTGGTTATTAATAATCAGAGTTTTGTCCAAGCCAGGTTTAATAGCCTGATGGCTGTGGGGAAGTAGCTATTCATGAACCTGGTTGTTGCAGTCTTCAGGCTCCTGTACCTTCTACCTGAAGGTAGCAAGGAGATGAGTGTGTGGCCAGGATGGTGTTGGTCTTTGATGATACTGCCAGCCTTTTTGAGGCAGCGACTGCGATAAATCCCCTCGATGGAAGGAAGGTCAGAGCCGATGATGGACTGGGCAGTGTTTACTACTTTTTGTAGTATTTTCCTCTCCAGGGCGCTCAAATTGCCAAACCAAGCCACGATGCAACCGGTCAGTATGCTCTCGACTGTGCACCTGTAGAAGTTAGAGAGAGTCTTCCTTGACAAACCGATTCTCCGTAATCTTCTCAGGAAGTAGAGGCGCTGATGAGCTTTTTTGATAATTGCGTTAGTGTTCTCGGACCAGGAAAGAACTTCAGAGATGTGCACGCCCAGGAATTTGAAGTTCTTGACCCTTTCAACCATCGACCCGTTGATATAAATGGGGCTGTGGGTCCCCCTCCTACTTCTTCCAAAGTCCACAATCAGTTCCTTGGTTTATATATATAATATATATTAAGTATATAAAATTGAATGCGTTGTAATAAAAAGATTAGGACATAGTGGAAGGTGTTACGTTGGTGAGAGGGTGAGCTAACAGGTATAAAGGGAAAGGGAATTAAGAGAATATATGAAAAGATTTTTTTTACTACATGTGTTTGGAATCTGTAATTCACTACCTGCAGCTTTGCTGGCAGCAGGTTGGTGTGTGGCCTTCAAGACAGCATTGAATAGTCTCAGTGAAAGTCAAACAGTTGTATAGAAAAAAAGCCCTTCGGCCCACCATGTGATAGAACAGTACAGCCCTTTGGCCCACCACATTTGTGCTGAACATGATGCCTAGTTAAACTGATCACATCTGCCTGTACATGAACCATATCCCTCTATTTACTGCATTTCCACATGCCTACTTTAAATCCTCTCTTAAGCCACTATCCTATCTGACTCAAGAACCAGGGGCCACAGTTTAAGAATAAGGGGTAAGCCATTTAGAACGGAGACAAGGAAAAACTTTTTCCTCACAGAGAGTTGTGAGTCAGTGGAATTCTCTGCCTCAGAGGGTGGTGGAGGCAGGTTCTCTGGATGCTTTCAAGAGAGAACTGGATAGGGCTCTTAAAGATAGCGGAGTCAGGGGATATGGGGAAAAGGCAGGAACTGGGTATTGATTGGGGATGATCAGCCATGATCACATTAAATGGCGGTGCTGGCTCAAAGGGTCAAATGGCTTCCTCCTGCACCTATTGTCTATTGTCTTTTGACTCCACCTCCACTCCTGGAAATGTTTTCCAGGTCCCAACCATCTCTGTGTGAAAAACCATGCCCTGTACAGCTCCATTAAACATTCCCCTCTCATCTTGTAGCTCTAGTGTTGGACATTTCCACCATTCTGTCTGTCTACCCTATCTATGTAGGGATGTTACAAAATTTTGAGATTTAAAAAATCAAGCCTGTAATTTATCCCATCAGATAAAGCATAAAAAGAACTTTAATTTGATACCTAATTTCATCTAATATCTTCAGTATTTAAAAAGTTATGGCCATTTTCATACTCGGAAATTAGCATCTTGTTCCCTATTGCTTTTCCATACACGACACAAAAGCTGTGATCGAGGACAGTCAAAAGCCCATAACTTTCTTAAAAATTAAGAGAACTGAATGAAATTTTCAGTTATTATAGATTGAAGCATTCTGAAACAAATATAAAACATCTTATTTGGATGACCTGAAATTAAAGCATATAATTAGTTAGTTACCTAATTGTAACTAATTACAAAATTGACCGTTGTGACGGAAATAGTAATAAACACTCAGACTGTATTGAAAATTCACAAATGTGATATTCTCAAGATCAGAACTTTAATATTATTGTATTATATGCTGTAAGCCCATAACAGATAGGTAAATAAATTACAATTTCTAGCAATAGACCAAGTCTTTATGGAGAAGATCAGTTGCTAGCTGATACATTGGCATATCATAATCAGTAGCATCATCATATTCCTCAGATTGTAACCGATAAGCAACCCTGTACACCTTGTTTTTCCTCAACTTTTCAATGTTGGCATTGTAAACTACAGGTTTTTGCTCTTCAAACCACGCATGACATGCCTTCCTGCCCACTACTTTCCCATTAAGAATGTCCTGTAGATCATCACATTTGGAGCAGTCCAAATTCGGATAATCTCTGCGAATGTTGTCTAAATCAGTCTCTTTAGCTGGGCATTTGGATTGACAATTTTGCATTTCTTCTTCGGTTTAAAATGTAAAGGAAAAAATACACTGGACAGCATTAACAGAAACAAGTTATTATTTGCAGTTTTAGAAAAAAGGTAGAAATGATAAAGTTAAACGCTAAAACAAATAGTAAATACCCAACAAAAAATTCATATTCATCAGTTTCATCAAATCAATTAAATTCATCTAATCAATTGAATTCATCAAAATTCAATTACTAGATCTAAACATCTATCCATTTCTTAAGAAAAGGCTACATTTTTTTAAATAGCCTAAGTAACCAAATAACAAACTTATCCCATTCACACAAGAATTCAAAATATAACATGATTTTTACATCTCATTGTCATGAACTTATTTGCCAAATGGAAGGAATGTTTAATTCCCATAAATTAATCCAGAAACGTCCACTCTCAATATAATCAAAATTATTATTTTTTGCACATGTGACTAAAACGGTTGTGGATATTTAGTATGAAAATATTAATCATGGATAGACAATAACACTAAATATAGATGATTGAAATGTTCTTATGATTGTGCAAAAAAATAATGAATTTATTTATCTTGAGAGTGGGTGTTTCTGGATTGTGATCGATTGGAACGTTGCCATTGCCGTATCTTTTAAGCCCATATCGGCAGGCAAGACACAGCCGATTCGTATGTGGGCCTAAATAACATTATTGCGTCATAAGATTAGAATAAAGCCACTCCATGAAGCAAGATTATATGTGACATACCTTTTGTTTTGTCCTGATATTGTGATCCATGACATTGAAGGTGGTGAGGGCATGAGAAGTCGCATTTTACTTTAGTCCAGCGATTAAATTGTCCAGCAATTAATTTTTTTTTTTTAAACGGGAACGGAAATCCGATCGATTTTTCTTCATCAGCTAGCAGCCCGAGGAAATCCCTCTCCGACAAGCGATACAAACCTGCATTTTAATTCCCGCCCCCCCCCAATCAAAGGCTCCAGAGTCGCACACACAGCCAGTGGCAGATCTGGAGCGCCGCTGATGGTAGGTTTTGTAACATCGCTAATCTATGTCTTTCATCATTTTTTATACTTCTATCAAGTCTCCCCTCAACCTCCGACGTTCGAGATAAATCAATCCAAGTTCATCCAACCTCTCCCTGTAGCTGAAACCCTCTGATCCAGGCAGCATTCTGGTAAACCTCCTCTGAACCCTCTCCAAAGCCTCCACATCTTTCCTATAATGGGGCGACCAGAACTACAGGCGATATTCCAAATATGGCCCAACCAAAGTCCTATGGAGCTGCATCATGACTTCCTGACTCTTATATTCAATGCCCCTAGCAATGAAGGCAAGCAAACAATATGCCTTCCTTGTCACCCGATCTGCTTGTGCTGCCACCTTCAGTGAGTTATTAATTTGGACTCCAAGATCCCTCTGCATGTCAGTGCTGTTAAAGGTCTCACCATGAGACCTTTAAGGCCTTTAAGAGGCTTTCCGGTGGGCGGCGCGACTCTGGTCAGCAGCGGCCTCTGCAGTCTGTCCGCGTTTTATTATTTTCTGTCTGTGTTTTTATGTAGTTTTTGTTATTTTTTGTTGGGGTGTGTGTGTGGGGGGGCGGGGTGGGAGGGGACTTTTTAAATCTCTCCCTGCACTGGAGACCCGACCTTTTCTCGTCGGGTTTCCGTTGTCGTTAGGGCCGCAACGAGGAGCGGCCTCCAACAGGAAGAGACCGGGGACTCTGGTGCTACGACTCACCGTCACCGTCGCGGGGCTGGCCGAGTCCGGAGCGGGTGGAGTGGTGGAGGAGCGCTGCTGCTGCTGCTGCTGCTGCTGCTACTGCTGTGGCCCGACCGGAGAGTCGGAGGCTCCAACGGCAGGTCTGTGGACGGCGGCACCGGGAGCCCGCGGGTCCCTGGAGGGAGACCGCTTTTCAGGGCTCTCGCAACGGCGACTTCCCCCGCCCGAGTTGCGGGGTTGAAGAGCTCCTGGAGCGGGGCCTACATCACTGCCCCGCGCGGCTTGGAATGGCCGCGGGACTCTGCGAGCGCACACCGGGGGCTCTAACACCATGACCCGGTGTGCGACCTCGCGCCACCCGGCGTGGCTTTAATGGCCGCGGGACAATCGCCATCGCCAGCCGGGGGCTTTGACTTTGACTCTGACATGGGGGGGGGGGGGGGGGAGTGCAGTGGAGAGATAAGTTTATTTGGCCTTCCATCACAGCGATGTGATGGATGTTTATGTAAATTATGTTGTGTCTTGGGTCTACGTGTTTGTAATGTATGGCTGCAGAAACGGCATTTCGTTTGGACCTCAAGGGGTCCAAATGACAATTAAATGTATCTTGTATCTTGTATCTTGTATCTTGTATGAACTGAATACTCTCTCCTTACATTCAACCTCCCAAAGTGCAACACTTCATAGCTGCTTGGGTTATACTCCATCTGCCACTTCTCCGCCTATTTCTGCAGCTGATCTAAATCCCATTGTATCTTCTGACAGCCTTCCTCATGGTTTGCAACTCCTCCAATTTTAGTGTCGTCAGCAAACTTACTCACAAACCTATCTATCTACATCTATATCTATCTATCTATCTATCTATCTATCTATCTATCTATCTATCTATCTATCTATCTATCTATCTATCTATCTATTCTATTTATCTATATTATTACTAAAACTCTCATCTTGACCACTTCCGGTCTGCGTTGTTTTTTAATTTGGCAAAAACGGTACCGTATATCGCTAGGGTTTTTTCGCCGTCCTCCTCTGCTCCAAGCGCACCAAGTTCTGTGGAATATCGGTGGAATATTACAAAAGTTATGACGGTTTGAAAAGTTGTGAGATCAGCAGATTGGTTTTCTCGCCTGTCATTCACCATGAAGGTAAAGCCCGTTCTGGCACCCGTTGTCCATCATCGGGGCGAGGAGAATAAAGCCCTGGAGGCGGGGCAGAGTCCGCAAGCCGTGCTGAGTGAGCCCGCAAGAGTGGAGTTGGGGAAGCCGCTGTGTGTGTCGGGGAAGCTGCTGTGTGGAGCCAGGAGGTGCTGCGGCTGGTGCTAGCTGAGTGGAATCCCCCCTCCCACACCCCCCCCCCCATCCCTCCTCCCCACACACCTCCCCACAGTTCTTCCCCCCAGTTCCCCACCCCCCCACCACCACCACCACCACCCCCACACACACCCCCCCACCCACCCCCACCCACCCTTCCCCCCTCCCACACACCCCTCCCCTCCCCCACATTCCCCTCTCCCACCCCCTCTCTCCCCCACACCACCCCCATCCCCCAAATCACACTCGCTCCCCACACCACCCCTCCCCTGCTGGCATAAAATAACCTCAGGCAGGGCAGTGCCCTGGTAAACCCACTGTTGGCTAGGGAAGGTGTGGTCTCAAGAGGGGTGCAATGTGGAGACATAGAAACATAGCTGCAGGTGGAGGCCATTCAGCACTTCGAGCCAGCACCGCCATTCATTGTGATCATGGCTGATCATCCCAAATCAATAACCCGTGCCTGCCTTCTCCCCATATCCCATGATTCCACGAGCCCCTAGAGTGCTATCTAATTCTCTCTTAAATCCATCCACTGATTTGGCGTCCACTGCCCTCTGTGGCAGGGAATTCCACAAATTCACAACTCTCTGGGTGAAAATGTTTTTTCTCACCTCAGTCTTAAATGGCATCCATGATGGCCTCCTTAAATGGCCTCTGCCTCCACGAGGCAGAGATTCTAAGACTGTGGCCCCTGGTTCTGGACTCGCCCAACATTGGGAACATTTTTCCTGCATCTAGCTTGTCCAGTCATTTTATAATTTTATATGTTTCTATAAGAATCCCCCTCATCCTTCTAAACTCCAGTGAATACAAGCCTGGTCTTGTAAAATGCTCAAGTAACTCGGTGGGTCTTGGATAGAGTGGATGTGGAGATAATGTTTCTACTAGTGGGAGAGTCGAATACAAGAGGTCATGGCCTCAGAATTAGGAATGTGATGAGAAGAAATGTATTTAGTCAGATGGTGGTGAATCTGTGGAATTCTTTGCCACAGAAGGCTGTGGAGGCCAAGTCAATGGATATATTTAAAGCAGAGATAGATATATTCTTGATTAGTCCAGGTGTCGGGTTATGGGGAGAAGGCAGGAGAATGGGGTTAGAAGGAAAATATAGATCAGCCATCATTGAATGACAGAGTAGACTTGATGGGCCGAATGCCCTAATTCTGCTCTGAACGCGCGCGTGTGTGTGTGCGTGTGTGTACACACACACACTGAACTTCTGAACTTTTTTTTCTCATTTATCATATTATTTACAGAGTACTGTGTTTACATAATGTGCTGTGCTGCTGCAAGTATGAATTTCAATGTTCTATCTGGGACATATGACAATAAAACACTTTTGACGTCTTATTCAATGTGGAGAGCCGTGGAACTGGTTAAACGACTGGACCATCTTTGTCATAAACGAGCATCGGCAGTTCTTTGTTTCCACTTTTACGTCTAGTTAATTTATATATGTGTACGACCATCATTTTTACCATCCACGCTAATCCCATTTGTTTGCATTAAGGGCCGTATTCTCCCATGCATTGTCTTTTTAAGTGTCCGCAGAAGGGCAGTAATGGCACCTGATTCCAGCAGTCCTGGCAGCGTGTTGCATGTATCGAGGCGAGGCGTCAAGTGGCGCACTTCTGTGCTGCAACTATAATAAGTATGTGTAGACCGGGATGTCAATCCGACCGGGTAAAGGTTAAAAAAAAGTCTCGGGACCGCTTCTGATTATGAATAAAGTTGTACTCCGAAGATAGACCAGAAAGCTGGAGTAACTCAGCGGGACAGGCAGCATCTCTGGAGAGAAGGAATGTGTGACGTTTCTGGTCGAGACCCTTCTTCAGACTGAGATATAAAGTTACCGGCCTGTCCCACTTCGGCGTCATTTGCGCGTCACGACTGGGAATAAAGTTGTGATGAGCGGTAGACTTGATGCCTCCATATCACAGATCCAGCCTTTAAGGCTCGAATTGGTTGCATAAGCAAGAATTGACAGTAATTTTAAATTTCGTTGGCGTTTTATAGCGTGTTCGAAGCGTCTAAAAATCCTGAATTTAAGCAAATATTTGTTTCGCAAGAACCACAGTCAGTGCGTCACGGACTGTGACACCGGTTTCGGATCATTGCAATTGGACATCTCGAATGTTTTACATGTCTAATGCATTCTGTTCGGTGAAACACGAGTGCTTGTGGCTTCAGCAGTGTGTGCCCGATTGGTATGTGTAGGGAAGATATACCATCTGTTTTGGTGCAAGTGAGCCGTGCCTCATAGACCCGTTCCCCAAATCCGTGATCTGGTCCAAAAGAACTCAAACTGCAACCACTTCAAAATGTAGAACAAAGAATGGCCCCGACCCGAAACGTCATTATTTCTTTTTCTCCAGAGATGCTGCCTGGCCCGCTGAGTTATGTCCGTCTTTTGCCGCTATTACTCCAGCACTTTGTGTCTATCTTTTGCTATCATTACCCTTTTGCAACTTATTCTATCACCACGTCCACCTTTTGCCACTATTACTCCACCACGTTGTGTCTATCTGTTGCCACTATTACGCCAGTGCTTTTGTGTCTATCTTGTGCACCTATTTTGCAACTATTTCAAGTCTGGAGAATTGTCTCGACTTGAAACTCCCCGCCTATGCCCATCAGATACTGCCTGAACAGCTGAGTTCTTCCAGCGCTGTGTGTGTGTGAAGATGGAATCAAAATGCTGGAATGACTTAGCGGGCCAGGCAGCAGCTCGAGACCCTTCAGACATAAAAGGCTCGAGACCCTTCAGACCCAATATATATATGTGTGTGTGTGTGTGTTTTTAATTTAAATTTTGGGACAAATATTGCAAGTTAGGCCAAAACAATTGTGAGGAAGCAGAGTATTTTACTTTTGTGCAATGGAGAATTATTACACATCTCCGCGGGGTTCTATTGACACGGGCTGGGTATCTTTGTAGGTAGGAACTGCAAATGCTGGTTTACACCGAAGATAGACACAAAATGCTGGAGTAACTCAGCGGGACAGGCAGCATCTATGGAGAGAAGGAATGAGTGGCGTTTCGGGTCGAGTCGCTTCTTCAGACTGAGAGTCAGGGGAGAGGGAGATTAAAGATGTGGAAGGGTAATATATGAAAACGACAAATCAAAGCAGACGCTGATCAAGGAAATGTAGAATGGTTCATTGTTGGCTGAAGGGAAGGTGACAACGAGGGATACAAACAGTTAAATGTAACCAAGATGACAGTCGGAGAACTAGGATTGGAGAGAGAGAGAGATGGAAATCAAGGGATACCTAAAGTTAGAAAAATCAATACTCATACCGAAATTAGATACAAAATGCTGGGGTAACTCAACGGGGCAGGTAGCATCTCTGGAGAGAATGAATGGGAGATATTCCGGGTCGAGACCCTTGTTTAGACTGAGACTATTCATACCGCTGGGTTGTAAGCTGCCCTAGAGAAATATGAAGTGTTGTTCCTCCAGTTTGAGTTGGCCCAGGACAGAAAGGTCAATGTGGGAATGGGAGTTAAGGGTTTGGCAACGCTCCCTTGACTCGGTCTGAAGAAGGGTCTCGACCCAAAACTTCTCTCCAGTGGAACAGCGGTAGAATTGCTGCCTTCCAGCGCCAGAGACCCGGGTTCGATCCTGCCTACGGGTGCTGTCTGTGCGGAGTTTGTACGTTCTCCCCGTGACCGCGTGGTTTTTCTCCGGTTTCCTCCTACACTGCAAAGACGTACATATTTCCAGGCTAATTGGCTTGGTATGAATGTAAAATTGTACCTAGTGTGTGTAGGGTAGTGTTAGTGTGTGGGGATCGCTGGTCGGTGTAGACTCGGAGGGCCGAAGGGCCTGTCTCCGCTGTGATTCTCTGGACTAAACTAAGATGCTGTTGTCTATGTGTGTGTGTGCTGCCGGTGGCTGGGAGCAGTGTTTGTGCAGGAAGGAACTGCAGATGCTGGTTTAAACCGAAGATGCTGGAGTAATTCAGCGGGACAAGGCTGCATCTCTGGAGAGGAGGAATGGGTGGTGCCTGTGGAAGGAATGTCGACCATTCTTTGTGTCTAGACATGCTGCCTGGCCTGCTGCCTGGCTCCAGCATGTTGTGTGTGTCTGTGTTGAGTGTTGTGTTGTGCAGTCCGAGCCGTGGCGGCCTGGCTCCGCTCCGGGTTTTGCAGCTCGCCCCCCCCCTCCCTCTCTCTCTCTCTCCCTCCCTCCCTGCTGATGAACTCCACTCCGGGCTCGCTCTATTGCCTCAATATGTCTCAAGATGGCCGCCAATGTGGGATCGATGTTTCAATATTGGAAGAAATTTGATTTACAACTGCTTCAGGTCAGCGGCTCGGCGGGGCGCTGGTGCGGGCGGCGGGGGGTGCGGGGCGGCCCGGGGCTCGGCTCGGCCCGGCTAGTGGAGCCCCAGGCCCGCGGGAGCGCCCGCAATCCGGCCTTTTGCCATTGATCAGGAATTGATCCCTCGGCTGCTTTTGTGTTCAATCATCGATCAGCCGCCAGCAGGCAAGATGGCGCCGGGGAGGGAGGGAGCGGGCTGGCGGGCCAGGCCCAGGGACAGGCACAGGCCGGGGACAGACAGGGACAACACTCACTTCCCTCACAACTTTGCGAGCGTGGCTCAGCTGCCGACTCGGCATCGGTGGCGGCGGCAGCGGCGGCCGAGGAAAGTTTGAGCGGCGCGCCGGCAGCGTGGCTTCCCTCCCTCCCTCCTCTCCTCGCTCTCCCGCCCGCAAACTAGTGAGCGGCTTCTATTTGGAGCCGCGCCGGCGGAGGAGGCCTGCAGGCCGGCCCGGACTGCCCCTACCCCACCCCCCGAGCCCCGGGCCGGCCGCTGGACTGGGTTAGGCCGCGCTTGGCGGTGGGCTGGCCGGGGGGGGGGGGGGAGAGACACACAGGGCCGACCCGGGCCGGAGTGCGCACCAAGTTGGGAAGTTTGCTGCCGTGTAGACGGCCCGACCCCGACCCGCTCGCAGCCTCTCCCCGCTGGGCTCCGGGCTCGTTAAAAGTGTAGAGCTGGGCGGAGTTGGATGTGGTGAGCGGGAGTACTCGAGCCGGCTTCCGCTTCGTACTTTGTATTGCAGCTTGTGGCTTGGTTTAAACTTAAGCTGTGTGCGCCGGCCGGGAGAGTAAGCTAATGGGGGGGATGCGCGCTGACGGCGATATCGTGCACTGAAGAGTTGTTCCAGTGGAGGAGGTCGGGTGTATTCGTGGTGATCAGCCTGAGTATTCAGGCAACCAAACACAATGTTGTAAACGTCCAGCAGGTCGGGGCAGTGGTTCATTGTACTAGTGGGAACCCGGGCATACTGATGAAGGTCTGAAACAGTGGGGAATCTGGTATTTTAATGGGGATTTGAAGCATCATTCGGATGCATTAGAAGGAATCGTGAACGGCAGGTACAATAATAGGAATTAAGTACATTAAAGTCAAATGTAGAAATTGGGTTCTGTGCTCTACTGGAGATCAAGCACAGCAATGCAATGCAATAATGGCGATCTCAGGCTTAATGTAATGCAATAATAGGGTTATTGGACGGTGGTCCATTGATCAGTATCTAGGGCACCAACTGTGAGCTGTAACGGAGTATACTCTGGATCTGGCAAAGTAAAATATGCAGTGTTCCTGATGTATTAATGGGGTGTGGTAATGCGATTAGCCCAAGTACAGGGTTTGGGAGCAGCATTTGTAATGGGGTGAGCTGATGGAGAACTTGTGAGAATGGAGTGCTGGCATCATGCTGTTTTGTGTTAATGGGGATCCAGCAGAGAAATGGGCTGCACTAATGACTACTTGGCACAGCAATAGGTATCTGGCACAATAATGAGAGTCTAATACAGTGAAAGTGATCTGACGCACCAGGGACAATAACCAGGATTTGGCGAGGTAATGGTGAATAGTAAGGGGGGCAGGACATGGCAATTGCTTGCAGCAATGACATTCCATTGTAAAGGATTGCAGCAAAGGAGATTTGGAATGAAGTTGGGTGCAACATTAGGGATCAGGTAATCGATTACAGTAAAGAGAATTGTGTAATGAACTGCTGCATAGTCATGAGGTGCAGAAAAAGGATTGCTTGCAATAAAGGTATCACTTACTGTAAGCAACTTTGGTGTTACTTAACACTGTTATTGTTTGGCATTTGGTGTGCAGTATAATGAAGTAGTGTGGGAGTATTAATGGTCCCTTAAAATAGTCATGTAGTTATTTTTGTACAAATTTTTTTCGGTAAATGAATACAGTAACATGGGTTTGATGGATTATGGATGTGCAATTGGTATTGATACGTAATGGTGCTCTGAATATGGTACTGAGGATTGTGGTAACAAGGTATAATGGAGGTGGGTGCAAAATGACACTTTGTTGACACTGGCATGGATCAAAAGGCATAATGTTCTGAAAATGGATCGGCTAATAAGGTGATGGGGGAAAGATCTTTGAGAGCAGTAAATGTTTTATGTGCTGATTTAGTTTTCTGAAGGTGGCTAGTAGCTTGGAATATTTTATTTAATGTAGGAATAATAGTCCATGAATTGATTGAAGCATGAATTATGTTTTATTTATGTTTGATACATTGACAATCTTGAGTTAGAGGAAGCACTCTTGAGTTTTTCCTTCATTGTCCCCACAAACATTATTTGCAATATTTAGGGGAAACCAATAGGTGAAAATGCGAAATAGTTTAAAAATGTTGCTGTGTATTTTTTTAGCTGTTGGTATTTGCAGTGTATATAATTATTAATTTTTTTATAGTGCTTAGGCAGCGGGCGGAATCACTTTTTCATTAATCCTCCTCTGTTTGTTTACTGAAGCATACTTTGAAGATGAATTCTGACTAAGCGTGTCTGGTATGATAATTACAATGTGTGTCTATGTATTGTTCCATACATTTTTACATCATTCATGGGGGATGGGAACACAATCCTTTCGCCCATCACTGTTATTGAAGTACTGCCTGGAAATATGTAAAGATACATGAATTATTTTACTGAATTGATTTTAAAGAATAATTAAAACATTATATTCACTGTTCCAGAGATTGATGCTTGAGAATATAATAAATTGCATTAAAATAATATGGCTTGGGTTTTTACAATTGTACATATTTTGTTCTTTATAGGTTATTCTTTAAAATATCTGGTGTATACTTTTAAAAGACGTCAGATAATTGGGTGCTAATGTTGCTTTTGATTTCTTCAGCATTTTTGAATAATTTGCCCAAATTGTGAATAATTCCACTGTTAGAGGGAGTAATAGGATTTAAGTTTTATTTGGATGGTGAATATTTGGACAGTACAATTGCTGCAAGCTTATTAGATACTCCAGCATTTGTGTCTATCTTTGTACCAGTGGGCCAGTCAGCATCTCTGGAGAGAAGGAATGGGTGATGTTTCGGGTCACGACCCTTCGTCAGGCTGATGTCAGGGGAGTGGGCGGGACAGAGATAACATGTAGGGGGCAGTAAGACTGGTGGGAGAACTGGGAAGGGGAGGGGATGGAGAGGGAAAGCAAGGGCTATTTGAAATTAGAGAAGCCAATGTTTGTACCACTGGGTGTAAGCTACCCAAGTGAAATATGGGGTGCTGTTCCTCCAATTTGCGCTGGGCCTCACTCTGACAATGTAGGAGGCCCAGGACAGAAAAGTCAGATTGGGAATGGGAGGGGGAGTTAAAGTGCTGAGCAACCGGCAGATCGGGTAGGTTAAGGCGGACTGAGCGAAGGTGTTCAGCGAAATGATCGGTGAGCCTGCGCTTGGTCTCGCCGACGTACAATAGTTGACGCCTGGAACAGCGGATACAGTAGATGAGGTTGGAGGAGATGCAAGTGAACCTCTGCCTCACCTTGTACAAACTAGGGTTGCTGAGGCTGTGTGCCAAATGCTGAGGTGTGTGAAGTGCTGGGCATTGTATTTTGGGTGGGGTGACGGGTCATTTTCTGAAAAGATGATTTCATTTCTGTGTCGGTATAAATTGTCATTTCTAGCCATTATTCTCTATTACCGGTCTTTTCTGTGAGCGAGCAAACTAACAAGGTCAGAGCGGTATTGGAAAATATGGCGAATCAAGGAATGTTAAAATACCAATCTCAACCATGTTAAAAACTGGGAACATTACAGTGTAGTAAATACATCACAAACTATGAATGCAATAAACTAGTTGCTAGAGAAACTCGGTGGGTCAGGCAGCATCTGTGGAGGCAAAGGAATAGTTTGTTTCCTGCCAAGATTATGCAGGAGGATGACAGTTTATGGAAGCTAGCTAGTTTAGAGAGGTGAAGGGGAGGGATGTGGCAGGAGTTGGTAAGTAATAGGACGAACCAGGTCAGTCTCTTTCAAGGGAGAGTTAGATTTAACTCTTAGGGCTAAAGGAATCGAGGGATGTGGGGGAAAAGGTAGGAACAGGGTACTGATTTTAGATGATCAGCCATCATTAGATGATCATTAGATGATCTGGCTCGAAGGGCTGAATGGCCTACTGCTGCATCTATTTTTCTAAGTTTCTAGGAGGGAATGTTGGGCTGGGAGAAGTGGAGATGTGATTAGTTTTAGGTTAATTATTGTCATATGTAAGGTACAGTGAAAGCTTTGCTTTGCATGCTATCCAATGGGTTCAGATATACCATACATAGATACAATCAGTTCAAACGCAACTACAGCAGATAAAACCAAGAGGAAGATGCAGAATATAGTATTATAGTGCACCAGTTCCACAGACAAAGTCCAATGTTCTCAATGGGGTAGAGGTGAATCGGACAGTATCCGTGCTTATGGAAGAACTGTTCAGAAGCCTGATAACGGAGGGGAAGAAGTCTGGTGGTGCACTTTCAAGCTTCTGTACCTTCTGCCGGTTGGAAACGGAGAGAAGGAGTGACTGGGGTGAGACAAGTTTTTGATTATGTTGGCTGCTTTGCTGAGACAACTTGAAGTGTATATGGAGTCAGTGGTGGGGAGTCTGGTCTGTGTGATGGACTGGAATACATCTACAACTCTGCATTTCTGCTGCTCATGGGCAGAGCTGTTCCAAGATTAGGCTGTGATGCAACCCACCAGTATGCTTTGTTTGGTGCATCTGTAGAATTTCAGGAGGCATGCCTCCTACCCCTAGTCTCCTCAGGAAAACAAGGCTGCTAGGTGATTAGTGGAGTCAACAAGGTATCTCCACCTGACTTCAGCCGCCCCTCCTATCTGCTTGCTTTACCCGTTCCTTCTCACCTCTTGTGGAGTCAAGGAATGTGGGGAGAAGGCAGGAACGGGTTACTGATTGTGGATTATCAGCCATGATCACTGTGAATGGCGATGCTGGCTCGAACCTGCACCTATTGTCTATTGATACTGGCACTTTCTCTTGCACACTCAGTGCTGACACTGGGTCTCAATCTGAGACCTCAACTATTATTGTAATACACCAATCTGTTGTGCTGCTGCAAGTGAGAATTTCATGATTTTTAAGAAGGAACTGCAGATGCTGGAAAATCGAAGGTAGACAAAAATGCTGGAGAAACTCAGCGGGTGCGGCGGCATCTATGGAGCGAAGGAAATAGACAACGTTTCGGGCCGAAAAGTTGTTTCGGTTCTGAAGAAGGGTTTCAGCCCAAAATGTTGCC
This sequence comes from Leucoraja erinaceus, assembly GCF_028641065.1. Lineage (NCBI taxonomy): Eukaryota > Metazoa > Chordata > Chondrichthyes > Rajiformes > Rajidae > Leucoraja > Leucoraja erinaceus. The sequence continues at coordinate 1,582,034 of NC_073404.1, read as the reverse complement.
TATTTCCTTCGCTCCATAGATGCTGCCGCACCTGCTGATTTTCTAAAGCATTTTTTTCTAACTGAGAATTTCATGATCCTGTTTTGGGACATATGACAATAAAATGCCCTTTGCCTCTGTGGATGCTGCCTAATGCACTAAGTTCCTCAAGCAGCTTGTTTTTGCACCAGATCTCTGGCTTGTGAACATAAAAATCTTAATTAGCCTGTAGACATTTTAACAACAGTAACAGTGATGAAAGTGTTACTTTTAGAATGGTTTATGATCATCCAAAAAATGTTCACGTTTTGTTAAGTGGGGAAAATGCTGAATTTATAAATTGCTTGATGACAAAAAAATGCAATTTATACTGCAAATACTTGTGATATGATATATTTATATCCAGTTCATTTTTTTTTGTTAGTCTCTGTTGAAACAGCTATGATATTGGGTATATACAGGCCCATTGGAGACACGGAAGAATAAGGTTTCTTTGTGCTCTAACATTCTTGGGATAGCAAGGCCCCCTGGGCTGTCTTTGACACCTAGGTAATAACAAAGCACTTGGCTGAGGTCTGTGGTCATCTTTGTTTTCTGCTTAATCGAAAGTAATTTGACCATTTCAATTCTGTGCCTGTATTTTGCTGAAAGAATATTTTCTGCTGAGAATATTAAAGTGGTTGAAAATGGTTCAGTAAACTTTCATGTTTTTCTGGAGATGGTGAACATTTTAATTTGAGGCAGGATTTCAGGGCTTGGTGCCTGGTACTGCCTTCAAAATAATTGACTTTAGCTAGCAAGGGAATAATTTTAAATATGCCATTGTTAGAGATCTGTGTAAACATTTTTAATTTCACTACTTTGCAGTTTCAAATCAACATGAATTCTATTGCAGCCATTATTGATAAAGAAGGCAGCTGAATTAAAACACAGTCACGGGGAGAATATGCAAACTCCATACAGACAGCACTAATAGTTAGGACGAACCCGGGACTCTGATACTGTAAGCCTGCAGCCCTACTGCTACACCACTGTGCCGCCCACTTACTTGATCTCTCCAATACTTTAAGGTTATATTTTATGTTTTATTTCATCCTGACTTTTGGTAGCCGTGCCTCAGTAATCCTTATGCCATATTTTAATAGGTATCACTCACACTGTGCATTGGAGTACAGTAGATCTTTAATTGCTCCAATGCACAGTAGATCATAACTACTTTAAAAATGTTATCTAATTTTGTTATCATTAATTACTCTCGTTATTCAAGAGGGAGAACATGCAAACTCCGTACAGACAGCACTAATAGTAACTCCGTACCTAGCCGGGATCAAATCCGTGTCTCAGATGTTGTAAGGCATCACCTCTACCGCTGAGCTACTGTGTTGTCCCTGTATTGTTAACAATTGTTGTTAATGCTCTTAGAATTGGAGAAAATATAAATTGAAGACAGTGAATTAATTTTAAAGAAAGTTATTTTACCATAAAACAAGCTATAAGATCGAAGTTAGCTGACCTCAATCGCTACCACCTTCTGCAGATAAAAATGGTCGGCATGTTAAGAACACTTCAAGGTACTTTTACCTGTTATGGTAAATGTTGACATCTTTGATCCCATCATTCATGGGAAAAGCTACACTCCGGGAATTGGGCAAATACTTCAGAACTGTTGGCAGTGTTATTTTTCTTATGAAACTTTAAACAGTGTATGCCTGTTCAGCTAGATGCAAAATATTCCTGGCATTATTTACAGAGGAGGATGGTGCCAACATGAAGTAAACAGAATAATTGATCATTGCTAGTTGTGAGATTTTGCTGTGTGAAATGATTGCTGTTTTTGCCCATGTAACTATGCTTGCCTTTCAGGATATTCCAAAAGTGTATATTATAAACTTTTTAAAAACACTGTTGATGAATCCACTGTTTTTGTTCCACACTTTGCCTATTTTGCCAGCACTGCTATTTGTAGCGTGCTGTATGGTTTATAAATGTCCCAGTACTTCTGTTCAATGGTATTGCTATTATCATAGTCTATAACGATGACAATGCTCATTTGTTTGCGACTGCGTGGTAGAATGCAGGGGTGGAATTACAAAGGCATGGAAAAGTGGGAGGAAATTGGCTGAATTCTGATTTGATAATTGCATTCAATGGTATAGGAAAGAACATTGAAGTGACTTTGAGCAGTGAAAAGACAAGGAACTCCAGCTTTAAATGAGTTGCTGTTTTGCAAATGGTTCAGCACTAACTTTGGCAATGAGTTTGGCAGTGTACCACTTGTAGGATTTTAAATTGTTGCAGAGCTGCAAGGTGTCATAGCAACAAGCCATAGCAATGTAGTACTCTAAAACGATTCACTGTCCCCACGTTGAAGTTGATTGAAAAAAAATACGTGTTGAGATTTAATCACATCTTTTTATAAATGTTATGCCATTGGTGCCACTCTCTGGTGAAGTGGCTGCTCCTGTCTATTACACTCATGTGAAACCTTATTGCAAGTGTGTCGAGATAACAGTGACTCATTTGAATGAGGCTAACCTTTCTCTAATGGGCCACCCACATAGCAGACACTGCTTGAGTTAGTGAAACATAAAAGAGCACGTGTATGGTGCTGCTATGATGTTGGTACAGACTGGCTCTTCCCTTCAGAGTAAAAACAAATGTGAAATAAAGACTTCCAGTCAGAACAAAGGAGATATATGGAAAGTTATAATTTACATTTTATTTAGCAAGAGATGACAATCATGAAATACGGATCCAGCTTTATTTTGGAGAGAGGTTACTCTGTAGCTGAAAATCAGAGACTAGTTATTTAAATTTTAAAAGTTATTATACTTTAGCTAGCATAAAAGTATGAACATTGTTTTAGTTTATGATTGTTACGTATAATGCAATACAGTGGAAAGCTTTTTTGTTGCGTGCTATCCAGTCAGCGAAGACTATACATGATTACAATCAAACCATCCATGGTGTGCAGATACGGGATAAAAGGGATAATGTTTAATGCAAGATAAAGTCCGATTTAAAGATAGCCTGAGGTTCTCCAATGAGGAACCCTACTGGTAATGGTGTTATCAGGCTCAGAGGGATTAAATTTTGTGCTTGCAAATATTCCCTTTTTATGAAAATTTTGTTTTTTTGCAGGGAAGCAAACTATTCTATAGGCGTTGCCTATATTTACATGTGAGCTTTTATGTCAAATATTGCTGTGCTTTTCAACTGGAGAGAAGATGACACCATGTACAGTGCTTTTATTCTTTGTGTCTACATGCTTGTATTCATAACACATTATTAAGTATTTGGCTTGAATCATGGGCAGACTTTTGATTGGCTCTTTCACGCAACATAGTCGAGCAAGTTGTACTTCGATGTCTGCAGAGAAGAGTTAACCAGAGGGAACTAATATGGGCTAATCTTGTTTTTATATCTGCTTTGTGCAGCATAAATTCATTGAATTGTGTACACGTTACAAATTGAGGAGAATTTATTCCCAAATCAAATAAGCAGTTTGCAAATAATTTGTTTAACTAAAAGAGGTATAATCTAATTTTTTTTTGCTACCCATGCAGTAGTTTGACTGAATGAAACATTTTGATTCTGATCTGTCAGGTTTTTCTTTGGCTGTTGGTATTTCTCATTTGCTATTGCAGCCAAATTAATTTCCAACTTTCTTTCTTGTATATTAGCCAGGGGGTTATTTGTGGAAAAAATTATGTTACATTATGTTAAATGTACTTTGCTTTCTGTTTTAATCTGTTGATCCCCTTAACATTAAAATTGAAATAATTACGCAATATTGAAGTGCTTTTGTAAGAAGGGGGGGGGTCTCCCCTCCTTCTTTGTTCCAGAGAAAACATTCCATGTTTATTAAACCTTTCCCTGTTGCTGAAACCCTCTAATCCAGATAAGTGTTACAGAGCTGCAGCATGCCTTCCTCACTCTTATACTCAATGTCCCTAGCAGTAAATGCAAGGATACCATGCGCCTTCTTTACCACCCTATCTACATGTTCTGCTGCCCTCTGCGACCTATGAACTTGGACACCAAGATCCCCCTGCACATCAATGCTGTTAGGTGTCTTGTCATTAAATGTATACTCTCCCCGTACATTCAACACTCAAAGTGCAACACTTCATAGCTGCCAGGGTTAAACTCCAAGTGCCATTTCTCCACCCATTCCTGCAACTAATCTATATCCTGCTGTATCTTCTGACAGCTGATTGTTTGTTGTACAGTATTGTTTAACTATTGCTTTCAAATTTACAATGCAAGCTTTTCAATGAACATCAGGCAAAATTTAAATGATGTATAGATGTACAAGATGTAATGCCTGTAGTTAAGGACAAGAGTCCTTAATGTCTGATTGCATTGATTAATTGTACAAAATTTTAGAGGTTGAGGGGAGAAGTGATAGAAGTATATAAAATTGTGAGATGCAAAGATAGGGTAGACATTAAGAACCTTTTTCCAAGGGTGGAAATATCCAATACTAGAGGGCATAGCTATAAGGTGAGTGGGAAAAGTGTAATGGAGATGTGCGGGGCAGGTTTTTAACACTCCAGAGTAGTGGGGGCCTGGAACACAATGCCGAGGTGGTTTGGAGGCAGAACCGATTGTGGTGTTTCAGATGCTTATAGATGGGCACATGGAAGTGCAGGGAATGGATGGATATGATCATGGCAGATGAGATCAGTTTAACCTGGCATCATGTTTGGCACAAACATTGTGGGTGAAAGAAACTTTATACTATCTTTAACTGGGATTTACTGGGCTTTATCTTGCACTAAATGTTATCCAATTTATCCTATATCTGTACACTGTCGAAGACTTGATTGTAATCATGCATAATCTTTTTGCTGACTTGATAGCATGCAACAAAAAAGCGTTTCACTGTACACATGGCAATAATAAACTCAACTTTAAGGGCCTGTTCCTGTGATGTACTGTTCCATGTTATGGGCCAACCTGAAATGTCACGTATCCATGTTCTTCAGAGATGCTGCCTGACCCGCTGAGTTACACTAATGTTCAAGAAGGAACTGCAGATGCTGGAAAATCGAAGGTAGACAAAATTGCTGGAGAAACTCAGCGGGTATGGCAGCATCTACGGAACGAAGGAAATAAGCCACGTTTCGGGCCGACTCTAATAGATAAAAAACACTTCTTCAGACTCTAATAGATAAAAAAGAAAAAGCACGAGCAGGCAGAGACAATGGGTCTACCAGGACAGTCAGGTTTGTTGATTTTGGGGAGAAGGTAAAATCGGGCCGTGCGGGGCTGGGGAACGATGAGGTTGGAGGCTTGGGAGGGCAGGGAGCCGGAGTTGATGAAGTCAGTGATGGTGCTAGAGATAGTGGCCTGGTGCTCGTCTGTGGGGTCATGGTCCAGGGATAAGTAGGAGGAGGTGTCCGAGAGTTGGCGTGTGGCCTCAGCTTTGTTGAGATTAACGCGCCAGACTACCACGGCACCTCCCTTGTCGGCGGGTTTGATAACCCAGTCTGGGTTGTTGTGGAGTGAGTCGATGGCTGTACATTTAGGGGGGGAGAGGTTAGAGTGAGACGGGAGTGAAGAAGTTGAGGCGGTTGATGTCCCGCCGGCAGTTTTGAATAAAAAGTTCCAAAGCCGGAAGACCATGAGAGGGGGTCCACGAGGAAGGGGTCCGTTGGAGACGGGACAAGGGATCAACAGTGGGGGGGCGGGGACTCGATCCCATGGAAGAATGCTAATATGACACTTGATATTTTGTCTTTTTTTGTCAACCAGTATCTACAGTTCTTAGAGTTGCCTGTTGATATACTTCTGCACCCCAAAAATTAATATAGATTAAAAAAAAAACATTCACTAGTACAAAGAAAGGTAAACCTGTTTGTCTACCAACTGGCACCCTTCCTGATTCTCTCACTTGAGTATCCATGATCTAACATGCTGCAGCAGCTCAGCACCCATTCATTCCACTATTTAGGTAATAAAGGAAATTGTGCTTCAAAAAACCATTTGGCCACGCTCTCATCTCTCTGCTGCCATTTGGAAGAAGGTAGAGGATCCTGAGAGCCCTGACCACCAGTTCCAAGAACAGCTTCTTCCCAGCAACCACCAGACTCTTGAACAATGCTGCACAACCCAACCGCATAAAGTACCTCAGCAACGATCTACTAGGGACCTTGTGTTTGATTGCACTACATACTTCATTTTTGACCTATTATGGTCTATATTCCAGTATAACTAATTATTAATTTATTGTATGATTATTGTATATTGTTATTACATTAAAGGGCCTGTAAACCCGAGGTAAATAAGAATTTAATGATTCCGTTCCAAGCGCTGATAGCAATGAAACACTCTTGATCCTTTAGTCTTGATCAGATACAAACTCCATCAGATACTCTCATGACGTGAATTTTCTTCAGCAACATCTACATACCAGATACAATTCCGAGTAGATTCTTCCCTGCCCCAACGTGTGTTTACATGATTTGTGTTGTAGAGTCATGGATCTGTACATCATGGAAAGATGCCCTTCGGCCCACCTTGTCCATGCCCATCAAGTTGGTATTAAACATAGAAACATAAAAAATGGTGCAGGAGGAGGCCATTCGGCCCTTCGAGCCAGCACTGCCATTCATTGTGATCATGGCTGATCGTCCCCAATCAATAACCCGTGCCTGCCTTCTCCCCATATCCCTAAATTCCACTAGCCCCTAGAGCCCTATCTAACTCTCTTAAATCTATCCAGTAATTTTGCCTCCACTGCCCTCTGTGGCAGGGAATTCCACAAATTCACAACTCTCTGGGTGAAAAAGTATTTTCTCACCTCAGTCTTAAATGGCCTCCCCTTTATGCTAAGACTGACCCATGGTTCTGGACTCTCCCAACATCGGGAACATTTTTCCTGCATCTAGCTGGTATTCTGGGCTTGTAACATTTGCTCGCATTTGGCTCATATCCCTCCAAGCGAGGGGTGACATAGAATCAGATGTAGAGTCATTGTGGATAGAACTGAGAAATTGTAAGGGTAAAAAGACCCTAATGGGAGTTATCTACAGGCCCCCAAACAGTAGCCTGGAGATAGGATGCAAGTTGTATCAGGAGTTAAAATTAGCATGTAACAAAGGTAATGCTACGGTGGTTATGGGAGACTTTAACATGCAGGTAGACTGGGAAAATCAGGTTGGTAGTGGGCCCCAAGAAAGGGAGTTTGTAGAGTGCCTCTGAGATGGATTCTTAGAGCAGCTTGTACTGGAGCCTGCCAGGGAGAAGGCAATTCTGGATTTAGTATTGTGTAATGAACCGGATTTGATAAGGGAACTCAAGATAAAGGAACCATTAGGATGTAGTGACCATAACATAATAAGTTTTAATCTGCAATTTGAGAGGGAGAAGGTAAATCGGAAGTGTCAGTATTGTATTTGAACAAAGGGGACTATGTTGGCATGAGGGAGGAGCTGGCCAAAGTTGACTGGAAAGGAACCCTAGCAGGGATGATATTGGAACAGCAATGGCAGATGTTTCTGGGAATAATCTAGAAGATGCAGGGTCATTTCATTCCAAAGAGGAAGAAAGATTCTAAGGGGAGTAAGAGGTGACTGTGGCCAACGAGGAAGTCAAGGACAGTATAAAAATAAAAGAGAAAACGTATAACTAAGCAAAGATGAGCAGGAAGCCAGAGGATTGGGAAACTTTTAAAGATCAACAGAAGGTAACTAAAAAGGCAATACGGGGAGAAAGTATGAAGGTAAGCTAGCCAATAATATAAAGGAGGTTAGTAAAAGCTTCCTCGGGTATGTGAAGAGAAAAAAATTAGTTAAGACAAATGTGGGTTCCATGAAGACAGAAACAGGTGAATTTGTTATGGGGAGTAAAGAAATGGCAGAGGAGTTGCACAGGTACTTTGGTTCTGTCTTCACTAAGGAAGACACAAACAATCTCACTGATGTACTAGGGTGAAGGAGGAACTGAGGGAAATTCACATTGGTAAGGAAATGGTGTTGGGTAGACTGAAGGGACCGAAGGCTGATAAATCCCAAGGGCCTGATGGTCTGCAACCCAGGGTACTTAAGGAGGTGGCTCTACAAATTGTGGACACATTGGTGATCATTTTTCAATGTTCTATAGATTCTGGATCAGTTCCTGTGGATTGGAGGGTAGCTAATGTTATCCCACTTTTCAAGAAAGGAGGGGGAGAGAAAGCAGGGAATTATAGACAAGTTAGCCTGACATTGGTGGTGGGGAAGATGCTGGGTCTATTATCAAATATGTAATAGCGGCGCATTTGAATAGCGGTAACAGGATCAGTCCAAGTCACCATAGATTTACAAAGGGGAAATCATGCTTGACATCTTCTGGAATTTTTTGAGGATGTAACTAGGAAAATGGACAAGGGAGAGCCAGTGGATGTAGTGTACGTGGACTTTCAGAAAGCCTTTCATAAGGTCCCACACAGGAGATTAGTGGGCACAATTAGAGCACTTGATATTGGGGGTAACGTATGGACATGGATAGAAAATTGGCTGGCAGACAGGAAACAAAGAGTAGGGATTAACGGGTCCCTTTCCGAATGACAGGCAGTGACTAGTGGGGTGTCGCAAGGCTCGGTGCTGGGACTGCAGCTATTTACAATATACATTAATGATTTAGATGAAGGAATTAAAAGTAACAGTAACACATTTGCAGATGACACGAAGCTGGGTGGCAGTGTGAACGGTGAAGAGGATGCTATGAGGATGCAGAGTGACTTGGACAGGTTTGGTGATGCATGGCAAATGCAGTTAAATGTGGATAAATGTGAGGTATCCACTTTGGAGGCAAGAATGGGAAAGCAGATTATTTATCTGAATGATGTCAGGTTAGGAAAAGGGAAAGTACAACAAGATCTGGGTGTCCTAGTACATCAGTCACTGAAAGTAAGCATACAGGTACAAAAGGCAGTGAAGATGGCTAATGGCATGTTGGCCTTCATAAAAAGAGGAGTTGAGTATAGGAGCAAAGAGGCCCTTCTGCAGTTGTTCAGGGCCCCGGTGAGACCACACCTGGAGTATTGTGTGCAGTTTTGGTCTCCTAATGTGAGGAAGGACATTCTTGCTATTAAGGGAAGGCAGCGTAGGTTCACAAGGTTAATTCCCGGGATGGCAGGACTGTCACATGATGAAAGAATGGAGCGGCTGGGCTTGTATTCACTGGAATTTAGAAGGATGAGAGGGCATCTTATAGCAACATGTAAAATTATTAAGGGATTGGACATGCTAGATGCAGGAAACATGTTTCCGATGTTGGGGGAGTCCAGAACCAGGGGCTACAGTTTAAAAATAAGGGATAGGCCATTTAGAACAGATGAGGAAAAACGTTTTCACCCAGAGAGTTGTGAATTTGTGGAATTCTCTGCCTCAGAAGGCAGTGGAGGCCGATTCACTGGATGCATTCAAAAGAGAGTTAGATTTAGCTCTTGGGAATCAAGGGATATGGGGAGAAGGCAGGAACGGGGTACCGATTGTGGATGATCAGCCATGATCACATTGAATGGCGGTGCTGGCTCGAAGGGACAAATGGCCTACTCCTGCATCTATTGTCTATGTATTAAACCATTCCTATATCTGTTCAAATATCTTCCGAAAGTCCAAATTTTCTTCTATAGCTTTCTTTGGCATCTCATTCCATAAATGAATTAAGTCTGCAGGAAATTGTTGCCTGTGAGGTCCCACTTAAAGCTCTTCCCTGTAGTTGTAGGTGCCTAAATATTTGCATTTGAGTGTTGTCAAATTTAACCCTTGTCAATTGTCCACATAAATAGTCACGATCCAAACTTCCTTCCCAGATGTTGATGTTGAGTTTTGGGAAGTCAAACCATGGCAAGACTTGTACAATGACTGGCAGGCCCTGGGGAGTATTGTATGGCAGTAGGATCTAGGAGGGCAGGTGCCTAGTTCCTTGAAAATTGTGTCACAGATAGATAAGGTGGTCAAGTACGTTGTCCTTCGTCAGTCAGTGTGTTGAATCTTAAAGTTGAATGCTATGTGACAGTTGTACAAGACATTGGTGAGACCTTATTTGGAGTATTGTGTTCAGTTTGGTCACCCTGCTATAGGAAAGATGTTGTTAAGTTGGAAAAAGTGCAAAGAAGATTTACGAGGAAGTTGTCAGGACCTGAGGGCCCGTGCTATAGGGAGATATTGTGCAGGCTCGGACTTTATTCCTTAGATGAGGGATGATCTTATAAGATCATGAGGGCAATAGATGGCGTGAATGCACAGTCCTTTGCCCAGAATAGGGGAATTAAGGGCCTGTCCTACTTGGCGATTTTCGGCGACTGCCGGCATCATATCAGTGTCACCAAAAGATTTTGAACATTTCAAAATCCAGCGGCGACAAAAAAATAATGCGACACTTGAGAAAACACCGCGCGCCAATACGTCATCACGCCGCAAATTTTTCGGTGACCTGATACGTCAGTCAATGATGCCGGCAGTCGCCGGAAAAATCGCCAAGTGGGACAGGCCCTTTAAGAACCATGGGACATAGATTTAAGGTGAGAGGAATAGATTTAATAGGCACCTGATAGGCATCTTTTTCCACACCTGGTGGTGGTTATACAGAACCAGATGCCAGAGGAGGTATTTGAGGCAGGTCCTGTAACAACATTTAAAAGACATTTGGACATGTACATGGATAGGAAAGGTTTAGAGGGATATGGGCCAAACACAGGCAGGTGGGACTAGTGTAGATGAGCATCTTGGTCGACATGGGTAAGTTAGGCTGAAGGGCCTGTTTTCATGCTGTATGGCTCTCTGACCAGTATTATAAATTTCAAATTATGTATTTTCTGGCCCTTGGGTGTTTTCAGGTTCATGTACCCAACTCTTATGCTCCATTTGTGCCACTCCTTGCGGCAAATAAGGTTGTTCTTTTCCCAATACAGTGGCTATCGGCCTTTGGCTATCTTTGCTAGCTGCCACTTAATCACATTAAAGATGTACATTAATCATGCCTGATGTTTTAGTTTTTCACTGGTTAGGCGTTGAATGACTGCCAACATCATGCAGGTGAAACGCATGTTAACTTGGTGGCCTTATAACTTTCAAATGGTGTGTGTTTACATTATGTGAAATGGAAGTGCACTGATTTGTGACTTAGATGTTTTTTTTGTCCCACTTTTTTGCGTGTTGTTCTCTAATGTATAGATTATTGATTGCCTTCTGGGTGATTGTTATACATATGGTAACCTCCACAGGTTTAGATTCACTTGCACATGTGAAACATGACTAACTATTGAAGCTTGAATAAGAACTGCTTGTGGTTCTCACTGATAAAGTAACATGGAACCCTGGAAAGCAAAATACCGTAGCAAACCTTTGGCCTTGAAGGCCAGGTTCAGGTTGGAGTACAAGATTGGGTTGAAACTATTGCTGAGAACTATGTGCTTGTGGTAGGCATAGCATTTGTTGGGTAGGCAATAACATCACTCATTTGATTTCACTGATGCAAATGTCAACTGTGAACACAAGACCCAAGGGAATTTAAAATATTCAGTATTTGAATATCTGTGGGCTTGCTCAGAGTGACATCAATGAGTGGTGTTGCTGCCTAACCTGTGTAAGCTCACCCATCCAGTATCTCAGATCCTCCATTCTGGCGCCGTGAGGAACAGGGTGGGGAAGGTGAGCAGGAGACGGGAGTGAAGCTTATCTACAGTTACCGTAGAATTGGTAGAGTAAGTAGGTCTTCACTTCCAAGACTCAAAGCTAATGTTGGCTAGTGTAGCACTTTGTGGGTCAACAAGGTATGAGTGGTCTGGGGTTCCAAGTTCTGACAAGGGGGGGTCAATTATTTTCAAGACCTTTGGGGCTGAATATGGCCAGCGGAAGGTCCTGTCCAGCACTTTGTCTCTTGTTAGTATCTGGAATGACTATTAAAATTTCCAGGTCAACCTGCAGTTGTATTAATTGTATATTGATAATAAACAAGGGGCAGGTCTATTTGTGCTGCAGAACACCTCTCTCTCAGGTTGTGAGCATTGTCAACTTTGCCTTGACTCTCTAGTTGATGTTTGGCAAGCTTGCGTTTGCGGACAGAAATGTAGTAGGGCCACAATAGTTTATCGGAAGCTTTATATGAAGAGGATTAAGGGGGCTTGCAAGGAAGAAAATGGTACTGATTTCTAGAAGATAGACACAAAATGCTGGAGTAACTCAGCGGGACAGGCAGCATCTCTGGAGCGAAGGAACAGGTGACTTTTTGGGTTGAGACCCTTCAGGCTAGAGTCAGGGGAAAGGGAAACGAGAGGTATAGGTGGTGATGTAGAGAGAAATAGAACAAATGAATGAAAGAAATGCAAAAACAGTAACGATGATAAAGGAGAGGCCATTGTTAGCTGTTTGCTAGGTGACAACGAGACGCTGGTAAGGCTTGGGTAGGGGAGGGATGGAGAGAGGGAATGCAGGGGCTACTTGAAGTTAGAGAAATCAATATTCGTACCACTGGTTTGTAAACTTTCCAAGCAAAATATGAGATGCTGTTCCTCCAATTAGCATTTAGCGTTACTCTGGAGGAGGCCTGGGATAGAAAGGGCTGTGTGGGAATGGGATTTAAAGTGTTTGGCAACCGGGAGATCAGGTAGGTCCTGGTGGTCTGAGCGAAGATGTTCAGCGAAGCGATCACCCTGTCTACGTTTCGTCTTGCCGATGTATAAGATTCCATATCTTGAACAACAGATACAATAGATGAGGTTGGAGGAGGTGTAAGTGACTATCTGGGTACCTGGATAGAGTTGAGGAGGAGGTATAGGGACAGGTGTTGCATTACCTGCAGTTGCAGTGGGAGGTACCTGGAGAGGGGGTGGTTTGGGTGAGAATGGATGAGTTAACCAGGGAGTTGCGGAGGGAACGGTCTCTGCTGAAGGCGGAAAGGGGTGGAGATGGGAAGATGTGCCAAGTGGTGGGATCCGTTGAAGGTGGTGAAAATGTTGGAGAATTATATTTTTTACATGAGGGCTGATGGGTGGAAGGTGAGAGGTGAGGACTAGGGACTCTCTCTGTTGCGACGAGGGGGAGTAAGGGTACCGAGGAGACGTGTGTGAGGGCCTCATCTATGATGGAATTGGGGAACCCCCGTTCCCTAGAGAATGAGGACATCTCGGATGTCCTGGTACGAAACACCTCATCTTGGGCGCAGATGCGGCATAGAGGGAGATATTGGGAGGAGGGGATAGAGTCTTTGTAGGAGGCAGGATGTGAAGAAGTGTAGTTGAGATAGTTGTGGGAGTCAATGGGTTTGTAATAGATGTCAGTCGATAGTCTATCTCCTGTGATGGAGACGGTGAGATTAAGAAAGGGGAGGGAGGTGTTGGAGATGGTCCAAGTGATTTTGAGTGCAGGATGGAAATTGTTGGTTAAGTCAATGGTCCATGAGTTCTGCATGGGTGCAGGAGGTAGCACTGTTTTGTTTGGAAGTGCATTTTGAGCATGTCTTATGTATTGTGGATTTGGTGCAAAGTTTGAGTGCAGACTGAATTATATGTTAAATGGGATCTTTCTAATATATGGTGAACTTGAGTAGAGTCATTCAGACAGGAATGTGAGTTTCTGTGAGTGGAAAATGCCTTCATTGATACTGATTTAGGTCTTTGGGCATTAAGAGAGGTTAACCATTTCCCATATAATTTATTTAAATTGCAAAGAACCTGATTTTGATAATGACATGGGCGTGCATTTACATTCTATCAATAGAATCAAAGTAGAGGATTGCATTGTGCTTTACTTGAGGCAAAGAGGCCAGCATTTATCTGTAAATTCGCAATACAAAATAACTGGAATACAAAATAACTGGAATCCATGCCAAGTGGATTAACCTTACAACACTGCTGCTGTTGTGAGAAGTGGGTGGTGCAGGATGAGAGAAGTTTCCAGAATGATGGGATATTGCTCATTTACTGTTGGAAATTGGACCATTTTCAGAAATTTCACAGTAAAAATCTTTTTACTTTATAAAGTTCCAGATATTTCTTTAGTGCAACAATGATTGATGGTGTATTAATTTGAGCACTGTGTTGAGGTCACTAATGTTCTGGAAGTGTATTAAGTGGTTAATCTAATGCAATATTTATAGTAGAGAAAGTGACTCTGCAAATTTTCAGTTTGGCATGCTTGTGGTGAAACCATCTGTAATAGTGGAATGGAAGTGTGTTGGGCCAAAATACATTGTTTCTGTCAACCTTCATTTTGCCTGCCACAGATCCTCAGTTGAAGCAATTTTATAAGTACTTTTGGCACGCTGACTTTTCATTGAGTAAGCCTGAGAATAAAAGCTTGAATTTGTTATTAAATATGCGTGTAATAGCCTATCACACAATTGCATGCATATTGACAGGACATTTAGCAAAGGCTCCTCAAAAATATGTTTTGTTGTTTAATTTGGCGGGTTATAAACATTCCTTTTTCAGTTTGTGAAATAATAACGTCAGTTGCTGTTGGGGCTGAAATAGTCAGGCTACTTTTAGTGGTATATAATTTAGAATGCTGAATTAAGTAGAATCATTAATCATCTTTGTCAATAATATTCATTAATACATCAGATTGAGGATTTCATTTGTTAACTGTGGTATTTATGGTTTAACAGTGGCAAGTGATTATTGAACACTAGAAACACAAGTTCAGGAACCAGTGAAAACAATTTAACCTGTCAAGTGTGCTTGATTCAAAGTGGGTGATTAGTCTATAGTGGACTCTGCCATTGTCCTCCTCTCTGGTCACAGTCTAAATTTAATGTGTTCATCCCATTTAAAAGTATGCTCACATCCTTCTGTGAACTCCCATATCACCCAAAACCATGTTATCTTAAGAATTGGTTTAATGCCGTCTTTTGAAAAGTGTTTTCTCTTCAAAATTCATCAGTGGCTGTAAGCGCTATCTTTTAACTAATGTTTAAATTTAAATTGAGCATCTCTTCATACTATACTTTTCCATATTCTGCCAATTTTTCTAATGTCTGAATGAACTAGTTTAAAATTATGTTATTCATCTCTACAAGGTCAGCATAATTCTTCTGATTAGTTAATCAAATTACATTGATTCATCTGGTCAGAATTTGCTTTAATAATTTTTTCATAATCAAAACATGATTCCAGGTGGCTTTCTTAGGAATGCAGATACACGTTCAAATGTACACGCTTTGCGATTAAACAGACCGTTACAGATTCAGTCAGAGGAGAAGGCAGGAGAATGGGGTTGAGAGGGAAAGATAGATCAGCGGTGATTGAATGAGTAGACTCGATGGGCCGAATAGCCTAATTCTGCTCCCACGACTTATGAAAATCATGAACCTTATGCTCATTTAGTTTATTGTCACTTTGAGTGTAAAGTGTGTTTAACACTAGTCGGGTATGTGCTTTTGGTTGGCGCACGAGGCAAAATCAGATTAGTGTAGCTCACACTAAATTAATGATAATAAATGACTTTGAGGACTTTTTAAGGTGAGATGCTCATGATAAATGGGATGATTGTTAAACCAGTCGGATAATTATATTATAATATAAACACTCTATTGGACAAGTAAGGCCTCTTTTGCATTTAAAATGCTGGCAAATAATACAAGAGTTTTATTTCTAACAAGAATAGTTTTTGTCTTGTTCCTATTACGAATTGTGGTTATGAGACGTGTCTGCATAGTTGTGTAACAGAATCATGCTGTATGGAACATTTCATATTGCATAGTGCAGATTTCCTCTGGAATCTGAAAAGTCTATCTTTATTTGTGCAAACTTTCACTGTACCTACTAGCAGGTACAGCATTATGTAGAACATAGTACAGTACAGCACAAGAATAGGCCCTTCGACCCACAATGTCTGTGCCGACATGGTGTCGACTAACTCTTATGCGCCTGCACATAGTCCATATTCTTCCATTCCCTGCATATCCATGTGCCTATCTAAAAATCTCTTAAATGCCACTATAATATCTGCCTCAATCACCACCCACGCAACGTCTACCAAGCATGTCTCCTTTAAACTATTGGCTAGGAAAAAGATTTTGTCTACCTACCCTATCTGTGCCTCATAAATGTACATACTTTATCAGGTCTACCCCCAACTTCCGGCGTTCAAGAGAAAACAATCCACGTCTGTCCAACCTCTCCCTGTAACTAATGCCCCCTAATCCAGGCATCATTCTGGTAAATATCCTTTGCATTCTTTCCAAAGCTTCCACATCTTCCCATGATGGATTGACCAGAATTGCACACAATACTCCGAATGTGGCCTATCTAAAGTCCTATAAAGCTGCAGGATGACTTCCTAACTCTTATCCTCAATGCCCCGATCTACGAAAGCAACTATACCATTTACCTTCAATACCATTCTCTCTACCAGTGTTGCCACTATCAGGGAGTTTTGGACTTGGACCCCAAGATCTTTTAGTATATCAATGCTTTGAAGGGCTATGACATTAATGATATATATTTCCCGCTTGCCATTGACCTCCCAACATGCATTCTTTCCAAACACTTGCTTAGATTAAACTCCATCCACACTTCTCCACCCATTTCTATGGTGGTCTATACTTTGATTACCTTCCTCACAGTCTGTGGCCCCAGAAATCTTTGTATCATCTGCAAACATACTAACCAACCCACCCACATTTAAGTCCAAGTTATTTATAAATATCACAAACAGCAGAGGTCCCAGCACACATCTCCACGGAACTCTGCTGTTCACAGACCTCCAGCCGGAATATTTTCCTTCTACCTTTGTCAGTAGGCCAGTTCTGAATTCACACAACCAAGTTACTGTTAATCCTGTGCATGTTAATTTCCTGGAGCAGCCTACCATGGGGGACTTTATCAAATACCTTACTGATATTCATCTAAACAGCATCCACCGCCTACGCTCATCGATCACCGTCACCACCTCAAGAAACTCGAGATCAAGTTAGCCTAGTTATCCCATTCTTTTCCAAATGGGAGTAAATCATATACTGAACAGAAGGCTCTCGACCCGAAACATCACCCATTCCTTCTCTCCAGAGATGCTGCCTGCACAGTTACTTTTGTGTCAATCCTCTCTAATAGTTTCCCTATCACTCATGTGCAGCTCGCTGATTTATAATTCCCTGGATTCTCTCCACTTCCAAAAGAACAACATTAGCTACTCTCCTGTCCTCTGGGACCTTGCCTGTGGCTAGAGAAGACACTATGATTTCCATCAAGGCTTGCGCAATCTCATCTCATGACTCTCGATAACCTGCGATAGATGCCATCAGGTCTTGGGGATTTATCCACCTTCATGCGCTTCAAGAGCCCCAAATCTCCTCCTTCATTTCAAACAGTGCTTGCAAATTAGTATTCTCCACATTGATCTCGCTGTCCTGCATGTCTTTCTCGTTGGTGAAAACAGATGCTAAGCACTCGTTTAGTACCACAGCTACATTCCCAAGCACAAATTCCCACCTTTACCTTGGGCGGCCCTACCTTTTCACTAGTTACCCACTTGTTTTAAATATTGATATAAAAAGCTTTGGAATTTTGTTTAATCCAACTTGCCAATGCCATTTTGTGGCCCCCGTTGGTCCCTCTAATCGCCTGCTTGAGCTCTTTCCTCTTTGCTTTCTATTCCTCAAAGGCCCTGTCTGATTCTATCTTCCTAAATCTTGCATGTGCTTCCTTTTTGATCAAATTTGCAACTTCTTTGGTCATCCACACGATGGATATTTATCTATACATACAAATCCTGTGGGCTTTTTGAATCTGTTTAGAGAAAAAATGAAGTTGTGTTTTAAAAGTTAAAACCATTTTATTTGAGAACACACTTCAAAAAAGCCATTATTTTGTGGAAAAGACCAAATAACTAAGTTGACTGTTATCATTCTTGTAGGGTGATGTCAGCTGCCAGGATTTTTTTTATTGCTGTCTGTTTATGTAACAATCTGATTATAAAACTGTCACATCAAAGTTGTATTAACTGAAAATGTTTAAAATTATGTGGTTTTGAAGCAAGAGGCTTTTTTCAAACCCTAAAATCTCATTTAATATCGCAGCAGGAATTTAGTCATGCACAAATGCATTCAATTCTGGAGGCTGACAAGTTTCTCTACTTCATTACATAACTTGTGGTATGGGAAAATACTCAATCAAACAATGGAAAACATATGTATCAAGAAGTATATTAATATAAATAATCTTTTAGTTGTAACCATTTTTACCATTCGGTGAGGATACAGGAAGTTGATGACTATATTTCCTGATAACTCATTGTATTGTCGTGGTAAAATATACACAGCAGAAATTTCCCAGATTTGACGTTATATATGGAAATCTTGTCACTCAGTGTCAAGAACTGAACTTGAGCTGAAAGCTAACTGGGTGTTCAATACAAAGTTAAAAAGTAAATCTCAGCAATTTTATTCACCTATAGTTTCGGAATATGTAGACAAGGAACTGCAGATGCTAGTTTACAAAAAATGATGTGACATGCTGGAGTAACTCGGCAAGTCATGCAGCATCTCCGCTGAGCTACTCCAGCACTGTGTCAAGTTTTGTAATGTGTCTCTGTGTGTGAGGGAGAGAGAGAGAGATATTGAGGTTTTCTATCGGCTATAAGCTCTTGCATTTGAATTTTATAGAGGATGGTACAGTGGTTAAGCTGTTGCCTTACAGCGCCAGAGACCCAGGTTCGATCGTGACTAAGGATGCTATCTACAGACAGTATGTTCTCCCTGTGACCTGCTTGGGTTTTCTCTGGGTGCTCCGGTTTCCTCCCACATTCCAAAGCCGTGCGGGTTTGTAGGTTAATTGGCTTCTGTAAATTGCCCATAGTTTGTAGGATAGAACTAGTGCATGGCTGATAGTTGGTTGGTGCGGACTCGGTCGGCCAAAGGGCCTGTTTCCATGCTGTATCTCTAAACTAAAGCTAGACTTTTCATTGTTTGAGCAAAAGTTAAAATATCCCTATGCTTTCTGAATGATTTTGGATAGTATCTTTTTTTAAAATGAGCAGTTTACAATTTGAAATGTTCTAACAAGCTCTAATTCGGCACAGCGGTAGAGTTACTGCCTCACAGCGTCAGAGACCCGGATTCTATCTTGACTATGGGTGCTTCATAGAGTTTGCATGTTCCCCCCCTGACCTGTGTGAGTTTTCTCCGAGATCTTCGGTTTCCTCCCACACTCCAAAGAGGTACAGGTTTTCTTGACCAATTGGCTTGGTATAAATGAAAATTGTCCTTAGTGTGTGTAGGATAGTGTTAAAGTGTGGGGATCGCTGACTTGGCATGGACTCGGTGGGCCATAGGGCCTGCTTCCACGCTGTATCTCTAAAAACTAAACTTGTTGACAGTTTAAAATATTAAAGTTATTAAGTTTTTAGGTGAAGATTTTTATTATTACATGTGGGGAGGGCTGATGTTTGTAGACAGGAGAAATGAGCCATCAGTTTTTACTTCCTGTTGTTCACCTGATGGAGGCAGAGGTGCGTCAGCATCGAACACAGTTTGCGTAAATTGAAAAGGTGTGGCCTTTGTGCTAATTGAAGAACTGGTCGCTGTAGTCTGTAGTACCCTGGGATGCAGGAGTTAATGCTATGCTGAGGCTGTCTGATCATTGGTCAAAGAGGCCATCTGCCTTGATTCCAGTGGTGATTATATTAAGGATTCAGTAATGGATGTACTGGTTTGGTAGATGCTGCCTGACCTGCTGAGTTACTCCAGCATTTTGTGTCTATCTTTGGTATAAACCAACATTTGCAATTCCTGTTTGTTTTACTAGTTTGATGTACTTGGGGTGGAGCAGTGAATGCTTCACTTTCTGAATTCTACGTGCTTTAAATTTTTGGAATTGGTAAGGCCATACTTTGAATTTGTAGAAACAAAGAACTGCAAATGTTGGTTAATACACAAAAACACACAAGGTATTGAAGTAACTCAGCAGGCCAGGCAGCAACTCTGGAGAACATGGATAGATTAAGTTTTGGGTTGAGACCCATCTTCAGACTGATTGTAGTGGGAGGGAGAAGAAAGCTGGCAAAGGGGAGAGGCAGGAGAGTGTGGCAAGTATTGGGTCAATAGACAATAGGTGCAGGAGTAGGCCATTCAGCCCTTTGAGCCAGCACTGCCATTCAATGTGATCATGGCTGATCATCCCCAATCAGTACCCCGTTCCTGCCTTCTCCCCATATCCCTTGACTCCACTATTTTAAGAGCCCTATCTACCTCTCTCTTGAAAGCATCCAGAGAACCTGCCTCCACCACCCTCTGAGGCAGTGAATTCCACAGACACCACTCTCTGTGAGAAAAAGTGTTTCCTCGTCTCCATTCTAAATGGCTTACTCCTTATTCTTAAACTGTGGCCCCTGGTTCTGGACTCCCCCAACATCGGGAACATGTTTCCTGTCTCTAGTGTGTCCAAGCCCTTTAACGTGCAAGAGGGGTTTGTCAGGCAGATGGTTGGAACAAAGGCCCGAGATAAGAGGAACAGGTGTAGGAGATAGACACACAATGCTGGAGTTATTCAGCAGGACAGGCAGCATCTCTGGGGAGAAAGAATGTGTGACGTTTCGGGTTGAGACCCTTCTTCAGACTAGTCGGGAAAGGGAAATGAGAGATATAGAAAGTGATGAAGAGAGATATAGAACAAATGAATGAAAGTTATGCAAAAAAAGTAATGATGATAAAGGAAACTGGCCATTGTTTGCTGTGCGACTTGGGTGGGAGAGGGATGGAGAGGGAATGCAGGGGTTACTTGAAATTAGAGAAATCAAATTTATACCACTGGGTTGTAAGCTGCCCAAGCGAAATATGTCTGTCAGTTCAGTTTTATTTGTCATATGTAAGTTAACACAGGGTCAACGGTATAATGAAATGTGTTAGACAAGACAACGGGTCACCTAAGCAATGATATTACAAGGATAAAATTAAGATAAAAGAAAATAAGATAAAAGTGACATTAGTAGGTAAAAGACGATAATAAATAAAAAAATAAAATATTCAACATGTATGATGTGTTTATGAGTTCAGAAGCCTGATGGCCTGATGATACAAACTGTTCTTAAGTCTGGTGGTACGTGCAGCCATGATCCTGTATCGTCTGAAGAAGGGTTTCGGCCCGAAACGTCACCTATTTCCTTCACTCCATAGATGCTGCTGCACCCGCTGAGTTTCTCCAGCATTTTTGTGTACCTTCGATCTTCCAGCATCTGCAGTTCCTTCTTGAACTCCTGTATCATCTGCCTGACGGTAACAAGAACAGTCTGCTTGCTGGGTGGCTGTGGTTCTTGATGATGCTGTGTGCCTTCCGCAGACACCGCCGTTGGAAAATGTCTTGAATGGCCGGGAGACAGTTGCCAGTGATGTGCTGTGCCGCCTTCACCACTCTGTAGTGATTTGCGGCTGTGGGCAGAACAGTTCCCGTACCAGACTGTGATGCAGCCCGTCAGCAGACTCGCGATGGTGCATCTGTAGAGGTTTGTGAGGATGCTGGCGTTCATGCCAAACTTCCTCAGTCTTCTCAGGAAAATGTTCCTCAAATTTGCTCAAATCAAGATGCTGTTCCTCAAATTTGCATTTAGCCTCACTCTGACAATGGAGAAGGCCGAGAACAGAAAGTGTGTAGGAAGGAACTGCAGATGTTGGTTTGTATGTAGACGCACTCTGGCAATGGAGTTCAGGAAGGTCAGCGTGGGAATGGGAAGGGGAGTTAAAATGGCTAGCAACTGGGAGATCCAGTAGATCTCAGTGGGTCGAACCAATATTGTGTTCAGTTTTGGTCTTCCTGCTATAGGGAAGATGCCATTAAGCTGGAGAGAGTGTGGAGGTGAGCATATGGAACAAGCTGCTGGAGGAAGTACAATTAATACATTCAAAAGACATTAGGTCAGATACATGGATCGGAAGGTTTGCAGCGGTATGGGACAAACATGGGCAAATGGGGGTAGCTTAGATGTGGTATCTTGGTCGTCATGGGTGAGTTGGGCTGAAGGGCCTGTTTCTGTATTGCATGACTTTCTGTCTTATCACATCCTGCTGGACTTCTGCAAACACTAAATTAAATCATCAAATTTGAAGTCTGTAAGAATGATTTATACTTGCAAGACATTACTGCTATGTGTAATTGTGAGAGGGTAAACATAGAATCATAGAAAATAGGTGCAGGAGGAGGCCATTCGGCCCTTCGAGCCAGCACCGCCATTCATTGTGATCATGGCTGATCGTCCCCAATCAATAACCCGTGCCTGCCTTCTCCCCATATCCCCTGATTTCACCAGCCCCTAGAGCTCTATCTAACTCTCTCTTAAATCCATCCAGTGACTTGGCCTCCACTGCCCTCTGTGGCAGGGATTTCCACAAATTCACAACTCTCTGGGTGAAAAGGTTTTTTCTCACCTCCGTCGTAAATTGCCTCCCCTTTATTCTAGGACTGTGGCCCCTGGTTCTGGACTCGCCCAACATTAGGAACATTTTACCTGCATCTAGCCTGTCCAGTCCTTTTATAATTTTAAATGTTTCTATATGATTCCCCCTCATCCTTCTAAACTCCAGTGAATAGAAGCCTAGTCTTTTCAATCTCTCCCCATATGACAGTAACAATTTAAAGGCAAGGAGAAGATAAAAATAGGAAATAAGGGGCACTCATTCAGAGGATGGTAGACAGTAATGAGGAATTCAATCCACAGAGTACAGGGGAAAGTCTTAGAATACCTTGTAGTAAAAATGGAACTTGATTTATTCAGCCATTATAAACTAATAGCTTTAAAGCTTTGTTCTGCATGACATAACATCCTTATTGTACTGCAACAAATCTCTTCAAGTCATTTTACAATTTAAACAAGGAGGAAAGATATTTTTGGCTTTGGAAACAGAGATCCATTATTGATGATGCGGTTAATTAGATAGTGGATAAGTGCAGCTAAGATGTGAACAGCTAAACTTTAGGCAACCTGGTCTTCATGGGGAGTGGTGTTTAAAAGTAAAGCTGCATTGCTGCATTCATGGAGTCTTGCGATTTGGGTGTATTGAGGGTTTTAGCACCGTGAAGACTGAAGCTTTATGGAGGTGGGGTGGTGATAGGCAGAGATCATCTTTGAGATGACCAGGAAAGAACTGTGGATTCTGGTTTATACTGAAGATGGAAACAAAATGCTGGGGTAACTCAGCAGGTAAGGCAGCATCTCTGGAGAAAAAGGAATAGGTGACATTTTGTGTCGTCTGAAGAAGGTTCTGACCTGAAACGTCACCTATTCCTTTTCTACAGAGATGTTGCCTGACTGCTGAATTATGTCTGTGTTTGATCTTTGAGATGAGTTAAGTTCAGGGGGAAATTGGGAATTGAATCTGCAGTGTATTGAGGTTGATCTGGAGGCTTAGCTTTCTCAAACTTCTGATCAAGAAATGTAAGAATTCTTTGATTTCAAAGATTTTTTTTTTTAACTGACTGAAATAATTTGTTGCTTTTTTTATTCTTTAAACATATTTAAAATACATAATCAATACATAGCTGGTATAAATGTCACTAAGAAGTGGAAAAAATAATCAAGACCCTTCCCACCCTGGTCATACACTTTTTGGACAAAAGATAAAGGATTGCAAGCACAGACCATCAGACTAGACAACAGCGTTCCAGCTGTTATCAGACATTTGAATGGCCCTCTCAAATGAGTTTTGATCTCCCAACCCACTTTTTGTACCTGCATTGTCTTTTCAGTTGTAACACTGTGTACCACACATTCTGTGTTTTCCCTTTTTTGCACTATCTTCATGTATGTATGTATCCATGCCTGTAGTTGTGCATGGTATGATCTGCTTGAATGAAACTTGATTAAAATTAAATTCTGTAACATGTCTGAGGAAAAAAAAGGTCCAGTATAAGGCCAGGGTGCTTGGAAAACCGGCTTCTTAAAATATAAAGGCTTTATAAACCACTGCAGAAACAAGGAACTGCAGATGCTGGTTTACAAAAAAGGCACAGTGTTGGAATAACTTTGGGTCAGGCAGCATCTGGAGAACATGGATACAGAACATGGATAGGTAATGTTTCAGATTCCGACTGATCCATGTTCTCCAGAGATGCTGCCTGACCCGCTGAGTTACTCCAGCACTCTTTTTATGTAAAGCACTGCCCTTGTATTGTTATTGAAGAAATATTTTTACTTTTCAAAGGCTTTTCATCTAGCTTAATGGCCAAAGTGGGGATGATTGCAGTGTTCAATTCCCTTTACACTCTTCAATAGATGGTACATGCCTGGATGCAACATTGTGTGTAGGGAGGAACTGCAGATGCTGGTTTAAACTGAAGACATCCAAAAGGCTGGAGTTACTCCAACTGGACAACGTTAATGCATGGACATAATCGGCAAATATCGAGGGTGTCACATAAGCGGAATTTAGGGACCATCTCTTCAGAATAAGCTTGATTCCATGGCAAGGCTAATTCATAAAGCATTAATCTCCTCGGGGATCAAACTTAACTGGATCTGTCACAAATACCAGAGATACATATTCTTCAGTGAGTAGTTTGTCTCTTATTCCACAATGCTTTTCCATCATCTGCTAAGTATGTCAGAATTATGCTGGAATACTTTGCACATTCCTGGATGGGTGCAGCTCCAGCACCACTGAAGAACCGTGACCACATCCTCAAATGTCCACTCACTCCCACTACACCAGAGACCGCTCCCTCCACTGCTGCATCTATATTTGCAGCAACTCCAGACAAGAGAAGAGACAGTTTGGCTCTGTATTCCTTGGAGTTTCAAAGTATTAGGTGTGACCTTCAAACATGGATCCTTAGGGGCCTTGACAGGCGTTTCCATCGTGTGGGAGTTATGAAAAAAGGGACACAGCTACAAAATGTATATTATTTAAAATTGTGCTGTGTAGAAATTACTTCACTGGGGACAATGAATCTGGGATTTTCTCCAGGGAATATGGAGTTCAAATTGTGAGATATATTAAAGTGGATTGAAATAAATATTTCAAAGATGGGGGAATTAAGGCTTGTGTGAATCTGGCACAGAAGGGGCATTGAGGCCAGCACAGATCATCCATTGAATGGCAGGACAGGCAGGCAGGCAGAGCCTCTTACCATTTCCATCTCAAGTAAAGCAGCATACTGATTAGTAACTGTATTTCCATCCCCCCCATTTTTAGCTTGGGATGTTCAGCATGTCCCCAACAACCTTCACCAACTTGTACAGATGTGCCATAGAAATCATGTTATTGGGCTGCAACACAGCCTGGATGGCTCCATCCAATACCGCCATAAATTGCAGCCCAGACTATCACACAACCCAGCCTCCCTTCCATTGACCCAACCTACACTTCACGCTGCCTCAGGAGGGCCACCAACCATAATCAAGGACAGTCTCACCCCGGTCGGTCACTCCCTCTCCCTCTGCTCCCATCTCCCATCAGACAAGAGATACAGAAGTTTAATAATGATACTTCCAGATTATGGGACCGTTCCTTCCCACTTTATCAGGCAACTGAACGATCCCCATATCAGCTAGAGTGCGGTCCTGATCTATCTCATTGGAGACCGTTGAACTATCTGACTACAGTGTTATATCTTGCACTAAACGCTGTACCTTTTATACTTTATCTGTGGACAGCTTGATTGTATTTATGTATAGTATTTGATTGGATAGCACACAAACACAAACTTTTCACTGGACCTCAGTACACATGACAATAATAAACTAAACTAAAGTGCTTACTCATTGTTGCTGTGGGAGTGCCTTTTATGAAAAGATTGCAATAGTTCAATAAGTGGCTCACTTCTGAGCAAAAAGGTGGACAGCTAGAAGTTATACTGGGAATGAATGAAAAACAAGCCCCATTCACGGTACCATTGAACTAAAAGAGAGAAAATTCAGCAAAGTAGCAGATGACATTCATTGACACCCGTTGCAGTGTGGATATTAAGCAAGGAAGATTAATCTGTAATTGTGAAGCTCAGCTGTATTCAACATATGTGATCCTAATTCTTGAAATTGTCCAAAATACTGGAGGCTACCGGCATTTATGGATTCACTTACTGATGGAACCATTAGGAAAAAGGAAAGAGAATTTGGGAATGAAAGCAGAAAAGAATCTTGTCTAGTTAATGCTGAGCTGCATTTGAATTTCAGGCATCAAAGGATGTTACACGTTTTGATGCTGTATAAAGTGGAGAAAGGGGTACCTATATGTCAGAACTAAATTGAGCTGGGATTAATCTTTCAACACACTTTAGCTGCTACCTTGTGAAATCTGGATGCTATTAACAGGGCCTAAAGCGAAACCTGCAGATTTGACAGAAGTATATAAAATTATGAGAGGCAAATATAGGGTCGACAGTCAGAATCTTTTTCCCAGGGTGGGAATGTCCATCACCTAAAGGCATAGCTATAAGGTGAGAGGGAGAAGTTTAATGGAGATGTGTGGGGTAAGTTTTTATTTACACAGATTAGTTGGGGGCCTGGAACACATTGGTAGGGGTGGAGGCGGATACGATAGGAATAGAGGGATATGGATTATGTAGAGGCAGATTAGATCAGTTTAACTTGACATTATGTTCGGCACAAACGCTGTTGGCCGAAGGGCCTGTCCAGTGCTATATTCTTATGTTCTTTGGTAACACGTGGTGTTGCCTCATAGCTCGGAGACAAAGAGAAGGAGAACTTTAATTAAAAAATCTTGCTTGTAAATCAGTATTTGTTTCTCAACTGAAGGAGAAGGACAAAACCTACATAGCAATGCCACAAATTGCAGCGTGATAAACGGATATGTCAGAGAAACCAAAATTATATTTATTCTGTAGGAAGGAACTGCAGATGCTGGTTTATACCAAAGATAAACACAAAATGCTGGCGTAACTCAGCAGGTCCTGCTGCCTGAACCGCTGGGTTACTCCAGCATTGTGTGTCTATTACATTTATTCTCTTTGAATGCATTTGTTGTGCACTGACAGTCTTTAATTCGTTGCTACGTCAACATCACACAGAATCGCCGAGATTTTTTCCATTTCGGTAGAGATTTCACTTTTCATTCCAAGTATCCACTCCTGATTAAATTTCGTCGTGTTTATGTACACATTTTTAAATAAAATCTTTCTTTTCCCCCCCCCCCCCCAAATTAAAAGAAAAATGCTTCCCACCCATAGAATGTTGGTGAACGTTCCATCTTGTGATGTCACAATACCCAATGTTCACAGATGTCCAATCGGAATGGATCCATTTACATATGCCTTTGCAGCAGCCCCAGCCCTAGCCCCTCCCCTGCAGCCTGTGTTGAAGTGCGTCATCAAGTGTGTGGGAATAGAGAAAGAGAATTGGGGGTGATAGTGAATGGGGAACAGATTGGACTGTCCCTACCCCTCCCCCTTCCACTCTCATTTCCCCTCTCTCCCCCACCCCCCTCCTCCCCCTCCCTCCACACTCTTCCCCCTCCCCTCCCTCCCCCACCTCCCTGCTCCCCTCCCTCCTCCATCCCTCTCCCCCTCCCCCATCCCTCTCTCCCCCTCCCCCATTACTCTCCTCCCCTTGTCTCCTCTCCCTTCTCCATCTCCCCCCTCTACCCTCCTACCCCTCCTCCCCCTCCTCTCCCCACCCACATCCTCTCTCTCCCCCACCCCCTTCCCTCTCCCCCTTCCGTCCCCCACCCGCTTTTCCTCTCTCCCCCACCCTTCTTCCTCCCCCTCCATCCACACTCTTCCACCTCTACCCCCTACCCCATCTCCCTCCTCCCCTCCCTCCCCCCACCACACCACTCTCCTCCTCCATCCCTCCTCTCTCCTCCTCCTCTCCCCCCCCTCTCTCCCTCCCCCTCTCCTTCTCCCTCTCCTCATCCCTCTCCCTCTCCTCCCCTCCTCCTCCCACCCCCATTGCTCTCTCCCCCATCCCCTTCTCCCTCCCCACTCTTCCCCCTCCCTCTACACTCTTCCCCCTCTCTCCCCTACCCCATCTCCATCCTCCCCTCCGTCCCCCCCTCCCCCACACCTCTTTCCCCCTCCCCCTCTCTCTTCCCCTCCCCCACCCCTCTCTCCTCCCCCCTCTCCATCTCCCTTGCCAAAGACATTCTTGCCATAGAGGGAGTACAGAGAAGGTTAACCAGACTGATTCCTGGGATGTCAGGACTTTCATATGAAGAAAGACTGGATAGACTCGGCATGTACTCGCTAGAATTTAGAAGATTGAGGGGGGGATCTTATAGAAACTTACAAAATTCTTAAGGGATTGGACAGGCTAGATGCAGGAAGATTGTTCCCGATGTTGGGGAAGTCCAGAACTTGGGGTCACAATTTAAGGATAAGGGGGAAATCTTTTAGGACCGAGATGAGAAAAACATTTTTCACACAGAGAGTGGTGAATCTCTGGAATTCTCTGCCACAGAAGGTAGTTGAGGCACAGTTAATTGGCTATATTTAAGAGAGAGTTAGATGTGGCCTTTGTGGCTAAAGGGATCAGGGGGTATGGAGAGAAGGCAGATATAGGATACTGAGTTGGATGATCAGCCATGATCATATTGAATGGTGGTGCAGGCTCGAAGGGCCGAATGGCCTACTCCTGCACCCCCCCCCCCCCCCCTTGCAAACGCCGTTGTGGAAACAGACCCAACGGGTCTGCACTTGGTCTAGTAACACTTAAACGTAGCAAAATTCAGCGTTGTAAACAAAAAATAGAAATATAGAAACATAGAAATTAGGTGCAGGAGTGGGCCATTAGGCCCTTCGAGCCTGCACCGCCATTCAATATGATCATGGCTGATCATCCAACTCAGTATCCCGTACCTGCCTTCTCTCCATACCCCCTGATCCCCTTAGCCACAAGGGCCACATCTAACTCCCTCTTAAATATAGCCAATGAACTGGCCTCAACTACCCTCTGTGGCAGAGAGTTCCAGAGATTCACCACTCTCTGTGTGAAAAAAGTTCTTCTCATCTCGGTTTTAAAGGATTACCCCCTTATCCTTAAGCTGTGACCCCTTGTCCTGGACTTCCCTAACATCGGGAACAATCTTCCTGCATCTAGCCTGTCCAGCCCCTTAAGAATTTTGTAAGTTTCTATAAGATCCCCTCTCAATCTCCTAAATTCTAGAGAGTATAAACCAAGTCTATCCAGTCTTTCTTCATAAGACAGTCCTGACATCCCAGGAATCAGTCTGGTGAACCGTCACTGCACTCCCTCTATGGCAATAATGTCCTTCCTCAGATTTGGAGACCAAAACTGTACGAAATACTCCAGGTGTGGTCTCACCAAGACCCTGTACAACTGCAGTAGAACCTCCCTGCTCCTATACTCAAATCCTTTTGCAATGAAAGCTAACATACCATTCGCTTTCTTTACTGCCTGCTGCACCTGCATGCCTACCTTCAATGACTGGTGTACCATGACACCCAGGTCTCGCTGCATCTCCCCCTTTCCCAATCGGCTACCATTTAGATAATAGTCTGCTTTCCCCGTTTTTTTGCCACCAAAATGGATAACCTCACATTTATCCACATTATACTGCATCTGCCAAACATTTGCCCACTCACCCAGCCTATCCAAGTCACCTTGCAGTCTCCTAGCATCCTCCTCACAGCTAACACTGCCCCCCAGCTTAGTGTCATCCGCAAACTTGGAGATATTGCCTTCAATTCCCTCATCCAGATCATTAATATATATATTGTAAATAGCTGGGGTCCCAGCACTGAGCCTTGCGGTACCCCACTAGTCACTGCCTGCCATTGTGAAAAGGACCCGTTTACTCCTACTCTTTGCTATGATGTATGGTATCTAGAGACGCTCTTCCCCCCCCCCCCTCCCTCCACCATTCTATTATGTAGTACCAACATTCTGAGAAGAAAGTTGGTCGTTTTCACAGTTCCCTGTCGCTTGATACATGTTAGGTTTAACCATATAACCATATAACAATTACAGCACGGAAACAGGCCATCTCGGCCCTACAAGTCCGTGCTGAACAAAAAAAATTTTTTTCCCCCCCTTAGTCCCACCTGCCTGCACTCATACCATAACCCTCCATTCCCTTCTCATCCATATGCCTATCCAATTTATTTTTAAATGATACCAATTAACCTGCCTCCACCACTTCCACTGGAAGCTCATTCCACACCGCTACCACTCTCTGAGTAAAGAAGTTCCCCCTCATATTACCCCTAAAATTCTGTCCCTTAATTCTGAAGTCATGTCCTCTTGTTTGAATCTTCCCTATTCTTAAAGGGAAAAGCTTGTCCACATCAACTCTGTCTATCCCTCTCATCATTTTAAAGACCTCTATCAAGTCCCCCCTTAACCTTCTGCACTCCAGAGAATAAATACCTAACTTATTCAACCTATCTCTGTAACTTAGTTGTTGGAGTTTACCTGCATGAATTTTACTTATTTTCTCTATTCTACCACTCGAATGATATGTACTTGCTTTTTCATCTTCTTTCCTGAGAAGGACTATGTAGCTACACTGCATTGCAGGTTTGTGGGAAGGAGCTGTAGCTGCTGGGTTACACCATAGTTGTGGCTCAGGTTGCATCTCTGGAAAAAAGCCAGGAATAGGTGACGCTTCAGGTCAGAACCCTCCTTTTGAAGAAGAGTTCCGACTCAAAGTGTCACCTACTCCTTTTCTCCAGAGATGCTGCCTGACCCACAGAGTTAATCCAGCATTTTACATCTATCTGCATTATAAGTCGTGTTTAAGATTCAGATTCAGATTCGGATTCAATTTTAATTGTCATTGTCAGTGTACAGTACAGAGACAACGAAATGCATTTAGCATCTCCCTGGAAGAGCGACATAGCAAGTGATTTGAATAAAAATAATAAGTGTCCGGGGGGGGGGGGGGGGTGGTGATTGGCAGTCACCGAGGTACGTTGTTGAGTAGAGTGACAGCCGCCGGGAAGAAGCTGTTCCTCGACCTGCTGGTTCGGCAACGGAGAGACCTGTAGCGTCTCCCGGATGGTAGGAGGGTAAAAAGTCCATGGTTGGGGTGAGAGCAGTCCTTGGCGATGCTGAGCGCCCTCCGCAGACAACGCTTGCTTTGGACAGACTCAATGGAGGGGAGCGAGGAACTGGTGATGCGTTGGGCAATTTTCACCACCCTCTGCAATGCTTTCCGGTCGGAGACAGAGCAGTTGCCATACCATACTGTGATGCAGTTGGTAAGGATGCTCTCGATGATGCAGCGGTAGAAGTTCACCAGGATCTGAGGAGACAGATGGACCTTCTTCAGTCTCCTCAGGAAGAAGAGACGCTGGTGAGCCTTCTTGATCTTGAGGTATTGTGGGTCCAAGAGAGGTCATCGAAGATGTTGTCTCCCAGGAACCTGAAGCTAGAAACACGTTCCACCTCCGTCCCGTTAATGTGGATGGGGGTGTGCGTGCCGCCTCTGGACTTCCTGAAGTCTACAATGAGCTCCTTGGTCTTCTTGGAGGTAAGGGCCAGGTTGTTGTCAGCGCACCATGCTGCTAAGTGCTGGACCTCCTCCCTGTAGGCCAACTCATCGTTGTTGCTGATGAGGCCAATCACAAGTTGTATCATCTGCATACTTGATGATGGTGTTAGTACCATGTACAGGTGTGCAGTCATAGGTGAAGAGGGAGTAGAGGAGGGGGCTCAGCACACAGCCCTGTGGAACGCCAGTGTTCAGGGTGAGGGTTGAAGAGGTGTGCTTGTCTAACCTAACAGACTGGGGTCTGTTGGTTAGAAAGTACAGTATCCAGTTGCAGAGGGAGGGGTCGATGCCCAGGTTACCGAGTTTGGTGATCAGTTTTGATGGTATAATGGTGTTGAATGCTGAGCTGTAATCGATGAACAGCATTCTTACGTAAGTGTCTCTGTTGTCGAGGTGGGAGAGGGCGGAGTGAAGTGCCGTTGAGATGGCATCCTCCGTACTCCTG
This sequence comes from Leucoraja erinaceus, assembly GCF_028641065.1. NCBI lineage: Eukaryota > Metazoa > Chordata > Chondrichthyes > Rajiformes > Rajidae > Leucoraja > Leucoraja erinaceus. The sequence continues at coordinate 1,550,221 of NC_073404.1, read as the reverse complement.
TTCTTGCGGTAGGCAAACTGATAGGGATCCAGTGCGGGGGGTAGGCAGCTTTTTAGGTGTGCCAGGACCAGCCTCTCGAAGCACTTGGTGATGATGGGGGTAAGTGCAACTGGACGAAAGTCGTTGAGGCTTGTCGCAGTGGAGTGTTTTGGCACTGGCACGATGGAGGTGGTTTTAAGGCAAGTGGGGACAACAGCTTGGGCAAGTGACAGGTTGAAGATGTCAGTCCAGACGTCTGTCAGCTGCGCAGCACAGGCCCTGAGCACGCGCCCGGGGATGCCGTCAGGGCCAGCAGCCTTACGTGCATTAGTCCTACTCAGTGCCACGTATACGTCGTAGGGGGTGAGTGCGAGGGGTTGGTGATCGGCAGGTAGCTGAGCCTTGATGGCTGTCTCTAGATTGTCCCTGTCGAAGCGGCCATAGAAGTGATTAAGCTCCTCAAGGAAGGAGGCGTCGCTGGATGTGGGGGTGGTGTTGGAGGGTCTGTAGTCCGTGATGGCCTGGATGGAACTGCAGATGCTGGAAAATCGAAGGTACACAAAAAAAGTGGAGAAACTCAGCGGGTGCAGCAGCATCTATGGAGCGAAGGAAATAGGCAACGTTTCGGGCCGAAACCCTTCTTCAGACTGATCGGGGGCGGGGTGGCGGGGACAAGAAAGGAAAAAGGAGGAGGAGCCAGAAGGCTGGGGGATGGGAGGAGACAGCAGGGGGGCTGAGGAAGGGGAGGAGACAGCAAGGACTAACAAAATTGGGAGAATTCATTGTTCATGCCCCCCAGGATGCAGACTCCCCAAACGGAATATGAGGTGCTGTTCCTGCAATTTCCGGTGCTGCTCGCTGTGGCCATGGAGGAGACCCAGGACAGAGAGGTTGGAGACGGAGTGGGAGGGGTAGTTGAAGTGCTGAGCCACCGGGAGGTCAGCTTGGTTATTGCGGACCGAGCGGAGGTGTTCGGCGAAACGATCGCCCAACCTGCGCTTGGTCTCACTGATATAGATCTGCTGACATCTAGAGCAGCGGATGCAATAGATGAGGTTGGAGGAGATGCAGGTAAACCTCTGTCGCACCTGGAACGATTGCTTGGGTCCTTGAACGGAGTCGAGGGGGGAGGTAAAGGGACAAGTGTTGCATCTCTTGCGGTTGCAAGGGAAAGTGCCCGGGGAGGGGGTGGTACGAGAGGAAAGGGAAGAATTGACAAGGGAGTTATGGAGGGAGCGGTCTTTGCGGAAGGCAAATATGGGGGGAGATGGGAAGATGTGGCGAGTGGTGGGGTCACGTTGGAGGTGGCAAAACTGACGGAGGATTACTTTTTGTATGTGACGGCTGGTGGGGTGAAAGGTGAGGACTAGGGGGACTCTGCCCTTGTTGCGAGTGGGGGGGATGGGGAGAGAAAGCAGTGTTGCGGGGTATGGAAGATACCCTGGTGCGAGCCTCATCTATGGTGGAGGAGGGGAACCCCCGTTCCCTGAATAATGAGGACATTTCAGATGTCCTGGTGTGGAACGCCTCTTCCGTGGAGCAGATGCGGCGTAGACGGAGGAATTGGGAGTAAAGGATGGAGTCCTTACAGGAAGCAGGGTGGGAAGAAGTGTAGTCCAGATAGCCATGGGAGTCAGTGGGTTTATAGTGGATGTCGGTCAGAAGTCTAATTGGAGGAACAGCACCTCATATTCCGTTTGGGGAGTCTGCATCCTGGGGGCATGAACATCGAATTCTCCCAATTTTGTTAGTCCTTGCTGTCTCCTTCCCTTCCTCAGTCCCCCTGCTGTCTCCTCCCATCCCCCAGCCTTCGGGCTGCTCCTCCTTTTTCCTTTCTTGTCCCCGCCTCCCCGCCCCCGATCAGTCTGAAGAAGGGTTTCGGCCCGAAACATTGCCTATTTCCTTCGCTCCATAGTTGCTGCTGCACCCGCTGAGTTTCTCCAGCTTTTTTGTGTGCATTATAAGTCACCTGGTTTAGGGGTGGGGTGTGGTAAAGGTTGTAATCCTAGAGAATGGTCTATAAAGATTTTCTGCAACACGAGTTGGGGAATAAAACTTATGTTTATTTACATTTTCAATGTAAAGGGAATTTTATTCTGTATCTTTGGGTATTGGTTTTAAAATTTTGGAAGGGTGAATTTTCCTTGCCTGAATGACTGGGTCTGCAGTGTCAGTGCTTTGTATATTCTGGAAAAGATTCATCTTGAGTTAATCATAAATCTATTTTCTCTCATCAGCTGAGATTCTGAAAAAAAATTAAAATTTTAAGGGCAACTTTTTCACTCAGAGGATGGTGGGTATATGGAGCTGGCAGATGAAGTAGTTGAGGCAGGAACTATAACAGCGTTTGAAAGACTTGGACAGGTACATGGATAGAAAAGCTTTAGAGGCATGAGGACCAAACGGGGCAAGTAGGACGAGTGTAGATGGGACATCTGAATCAGTATGGACGAGTTGGACCGGTTTCAGTGCTGCATGACGCAAATAGATTTAAAAACCAGCAATTTGCTTAATTCACATGGTTTTAATTTTCAATGGTACAATTGGCTTTGGGGCTTTTAGATGGGGACTATGAGAGAAGGACATGTCTGAATATGGTAAGGCATGGGCAAAGAAAACAGTGTCTAAACTTTTGAGTCTGATGGTGCCTATTTTTACAATCTGGTTTAAAAATGACATCAAATTGTATTTACCTTTATGCTGATCGGTGACGATAAATGCTGCAAGTGATGGCCATCTTTGGTGCTGATGATAGCTGGACTCTTGTGTGAAGTGAAAGCCCACTGACCTTCTGTGAGTCAGTGGAGAAGTGCACAATGGTGTTCCATAATGTATCTAAAGATAAGTGATTTATGATGAATACAATGTATATGTACATCTTGTCACAATTACCCACAGAGGAACTTTTTTTAAGGTGGATAGAATTATTTGTAATTCTGGAGACACAAGAGACTGGATGCAACAAACTGAACCGAAAATAAGCGGCTGGAGGAACCCAGCAAGACAAGCAGCATGCGGTGGGGGGGGGGGGGGGGGGGGGGGGGGGGCGGGGGGGTGGGGGGGGGGGGGGGGGGGGGGGGGGGGGGGGGGAACGAGACCATGCATTACTTGTAATTTTGTCCAAATTAACAGCTTAATGCACTTTTTAGTCGGCAGCTACAACTTAAAACCCAAACGGTTGCCACAGTCTTAGAATAAAGGGGAGGCCATTTAAGACTCGGGTCAGAAAAACTTTTTCACCCAGAGAGTTGTGAATTTATGGAATTCCCTGCCACAGAGGGTAGTGGAGGCCAAATCACTTGATGGATTTAAGAGAGAGTTAGGTAGAGCTCTAGGGGCTAGTGGAATCAAGGGATATGGGGAGAAGGCAGGCACGGGTTATTGATTGGGGACGATCAGCAATGATCACAATGAATGGCGGTGTTGGCTCGAAGGGCCGAATGGCCTCCTCCTGCACCTATTTTCTATGTTTCTATGTTATCTTATATTTGCATTGCCCACTAAAGGCGTTACATTAATTCTGATATGCTGGGGAGGAGAACAACCCGCAGTCGCCAATCCCGTACAACGTCCTTAAACCCGTTTCACTACTTGTTTATGCTTTAAGATGTTTTCAATACCAGGGAGTAGTACCTTTGAGCAAAATGCGTTGGAGATTAAGATAATGTAAGCAACAGCATTACACCTGCTTTTCTCTCTTATTCCACTCTACACTTTAGTCAGAATTATTTTCAGCATATTGGTGAGGGAGAAAAAAGAATTGGTTAATTGTAAGTTTTAAAACTGCAACTTTTTTCATGCTTTCCTTACCAAATTCTCTAACCCTTCCACTGTCCTCCTTTCCCTACCCTTCCCGAATGAGAATCTTATGCTTGGATATCATCAAACATTCAAATGAAGCATTCAACATACATTAAAATTCTCTAGAAACATGCTCCATATGTCATTTTACAATTATAGATGGGCAGAGTGTGTATGTTAAGTTGCAATAATATTGGAGTTCAGACAGAACCTTCTCCATTACATTTGTGTTTATACCTCTCCAGCAGAACGTGCTAAACAATGATCAGGAGTTAATCCTTCTGCTTTAATCTGGGTCATGGAGGTTAACTTTTCAGATGAGATCAGCTAACTGCAGATTAGGAATCGGATTTGAAGGATTTTGTCGTACCAATTAGAGTGTTTACTGAAGAGGCCAACTGAGATCACGTCTGCGGAAAAGAGCAGGCTTTTGGAAGCTGGAAACATGAGACTGCAGGTGCTGCAAGAACTGTTCAGTTGATCTGAGTTCCTCCAGCAATTTGTTTTGCTCCAGATTCCAGCACCAAGTCTCTTGTGTCTCCATTTTACTACTACTCTGCAAAGTCTATTAAAGATATGCTGGCTTTGAAGAAGTTTCCTAAGAGTCCGTCTCTCACTGCTCCCCTATGCAAATTCTACTACTCTCCATCTCATCGACCACTAACAATCTCCAACTTTTTGACCATGTTCTCAGTAAGGCACCCACTGCCTACTGGCCCTTGCCTGCTCCTGCTCCCCGCTCTTTACATTGAGTACACCCCCTTCCATTCTCAGTCCTGATGCAGGGTATCAATCCGAAACGGAAATGTTGACAGTTCCTCTTTCTACCCCCGTCTGATGCTGCTTGAACCAGCGAGTTCCTTCAGCAGTTTGTTTTTTATTGAAACCCATTGTCTATGGCCCTTGTCATGATCATATTGAATGGCGGTGCTGGCTCGAAGGGCCGAATGGCCTACTCCTGCACCTATTTTCTATGTTTCTAATCCCCTATTTATATCATCCCAGCCATTCTCAGTCCTGATGCAGGATATCGACCCGAAACGGAAACATTGACAGTTCCTCTCTTCTGCCCCACAGATGCTGCTTGACTCTGAGTTCTTCCAGCAGTTTGTTTTTTATTGAAGCTTGGCATGGTTAAACCAGAGAGGCTAAGATGTGGACAGGTTCAATGGTTGTTGTCTTTAATGTGACCATTAAGTCGATGGTAGAACTTTCCCCTTGTTTGCTCATTTTTCTGGGTTTGAAAGTCGCTTGTTAAAATTCCATTTGGGCAGGTAATGTAAACCGACTCTTTGCTGATGCATTGGGTGGAACAAGGTGACATTAATTAAAGCTACCTCCACAGAGGAGCTTATAGAAACTTGACATCCACCCCATCTCTGAAAACCAGGAAACTATTTCTCTGCAAAAATCACGTTACTTTTGAATGATAAGCTTAGAAACAAGGCCAGTCTTTTCTTTCATTGAGACATAATGAGGGGAAGACAATGAAGGCCTTTTGGCATCCTGACAAATTTTAACATTCAATTAGTGTAATTTATGGAATCTTATTGCAGTAGTTACTGTACTTCAGATGCATTACTTTTACCTTGAGATTGTGGAGCGTGCTATATTAGTGCAGGTTTGTTCTTTTGAGCTTCTTGAGTATGAACATTGAATTCAAAGCTGAATAAAGCGCTCACTTTTTGTGGAAAAAGTTAACTGGCAAATAGCAGCAAAATTGGAATCTCAAAATACAAATTTATTCTGAAACGTTATCCTTGTTTCCCTTTCCATGGATGCTGCCTGACCTCTTGGGTCTCAGAGTCACAGAAACGGGTCCCAGCGGAATTTTCCCACGCCGATCAACATGCCCCATCTACACTAGTCCCATCTACCTGTGTTTGACCCATGTCCCTCTAAACCATTCCTATCCATGAACCTGTCTAAATGTCTAAATGTCTTTTTAAAGGTCCCTATTAAATATTTCCCCTCTTACCTTAAACCCATGTCCTCTGGTTCTTGATTCCCCATCTCTGGTAAAAGAGACTGTGCAATTTGCCTATCTATTCCCCTCATTATCTTATCCACCTCTAAAAGATAACCCCTCAACCTGCTGTGCTGCAAAGAATAAAGTCCTAGCCTGTTCAATCTCTCCCTATACCGCAGACCGTCAAGTGCTGGCAACATCCTCGTAAAACCTCACTGCCCCCGACCCAGTTTCACAACATCTTTCCTATAGCAGGGTGACCAAACTTGAACATGATACTCCAAATGCGGCTGTAAATGTCATGTACATCTGTAACATAACGTTCTAACTTCATTACTCAATAGCCTGCCTGATGAAGGCCCATGTACTACTGAAAGCCTTCTTGACCATCCTGTCCACCTGTGGTTCCACTTTCAGGGAATTATGTACTTGCACTCCCAGATCCCCCTGCTCTATAACAATCCCCAAGGCCTTGACTTTCACTGTGAATGTCCTGCCCTGATTTACCTCCCTAAAATATAACACCTGACACCTATCTGCATTAAACTCTAGTAACCATTCCTCAGTCCACTTGACCAACTGGTTAGGATACTACTGTAATTTTTCATAACAGTCTTCTCCATCAATGATATCACCTAATTTAGTGTCATCTGCAACTTACTAATCATGCTTTGTACATTCTCATCCAAATTATTGATATAAACTAGCAACGTCAATGTGCCCAACACCGATCCCTGAGGCACACCACAAGTCACAGGCCTCCAGTCGAAAACCAACTTTCCACCATGTGACACCATAATCTCCATTGGATGTTGCTCTGATCCCTATCACTGCTGGACTGGCAAGGAAAGGCCAATCCCCAGCATCATTGGTAATAGCTGGGTTGAATTCGCTGATATTGGTTGACCACATGAACCTTTAAATCTACTCCCTGTAAAGCCCAGGCATTCTGGCCATAAGATTCAGACATAGTGAGGCGTCGCCCTGCTAGTTGTCGCTAACCCCCTAGTCGCAGGTTGGAGGAAGACAGCCACTGGGACATACCCGAGACCACCAGAACCTGCTTCTTAGATATTGGTTCCTCTCCAGTTCCTCTTGTACAGGACATCTCTGCCCCAGAAGAGACCCCAATGGTCCAAAAATGTGAATCCCTGTCCCATGCACGTACTCATCAGCCACGCGTCCAACTGTCCTATCTTCATGTTTCTTTCCTCGCTAGCACGTGGCACCAGGAGTGATCTGGAGTTTACTACAGTGGAAGTCCTGCTTTTTAACTTTTTGCTTAACTCCCTATAATCACTTTGCAGGATCTAATCCTTTTTTCCACCTGGGTCATTTGTGCTAACATGCACAACGCCCTCTGGCTACTCGCCCTTCGCCGTGGGAATGTCATGCAGTGGCTCGGAGACATCCTGGATCCTGGCACCAGGAGGGCAATGCACTACCCTGGAGTCTTGATTGCTAGTACAGAATGTCCTGTCCGCTTCCCTGTCCAATGAGTCTCCTACCATGATAGTTCTGCCGGACATTACCCTTCCCTGCTGTGCCTCAGAGCCAGGCACGGTGCCACAGACTTTGCTGCTGCTGCTCATCTCTCAATAGTCATCCCTCCCCAAAAGTTTCCAAAAGGGTTTTGAATGGAAACGACCTCCACTCTGTCTACTCCATTTCCTCGTGGTCACCTACTGACTCTCTTCCTGTAGTTTAGGCGTGACCACCTCGCTATAACTCCTGTCTATGAAGTTCTCATTCTCATTGTTGATCCTGAGGTCGTCCAGCTCCAGCTCCTCCCTAACACGGTCTTTCAGGAGCTGCACCTGGACACAATTCCCACTGGTGTAGACATCAGGGACACTGGTAGTTTCCCTGAATTCCCACATCCTACAGGAACATTGCACCATTCTACCTGCCATCAATTCTGCACCCAAGAGGTAAAAAAAGCACAACACAAGACAAAGAATCAGCAGACGTACCTTTACATCCTTACCCCTCTGCTCAGCCTCCTTGCCCTTGTCTCCACATTAGAGCTTCACCATCACACCTCCTCTCTTCCAACATGGCCACTGCCAATAGCCTGCTCCGCTGCAGTTTGCCTTCTCTTCGTTGGCTGCCAACGTTCCAACCAACATTGTGTTTTTATTATGAATCAGTTTATTTGGGAATTGAAAGCTTCTTCTTCTTCTTGCGTATGGCTTGCACAGCCTAAAGTTGGAGGACAACTTGTCCTATTTGATCTTATGTGATTGTGCACGCCGGGTTGATTGCATTCGTCGAAACAGGGCGGACCACGTGAAGGTTGCAATCTTCCACCCCAGAATTGAAAGCTAAGAAAATTGAAAACTAAAGAATGGGTGCAATCTATGACGTGGCTTGTCATGGTTTTAATCCTTTGTTGCTCACATAATTAGCATTAATGACCAGGATATCCCTCTGGCAAATAGCATCTAAACTTGACTTGTTGAAGGACAGGAACTAATATATTTAATTAAAATATCGATTATGGGAATAGAAATATTTTGTTCCACATAACCAACTATAAAAACGGCATACCTCCCTTTGAGATTCACTTATCATCAGTAGCACATCCACTTCAGCTGAGTTTTTGAAAGTATTTGCAACAAGAATATTACAATTGAGGATGAAGAGAGTTGATTCTACTAAGATTCAACTACCGACTGCCAGAGTTCTCTCGAGTATACACATTGCTCAATGCGCATTTTTCTTCTGTTACTGTGAAGAAAGACATGAAGACTATGGAACTTGGGACAGTTAATGGAGATGTCTTGAGGACAGTTTGTATTAGGCTTGAGGAGGTGCTGGACGTCCTCAGGCATATGAAGGTAGATGAATCTCCCAGGCCTGGTCAGATATATCTGAGTACACTGTAGGAAGCTAGAGAAGAAATTGCAGGAGCCTTGGCTGAATCATCCTCATGAATTGGGGGTAGAGTGCTGACATGGGTAGAAAATTGGTTGACAGACAGGAAAGAAAGGGTAAGGATTAACGGGTCCCTTTCAGAATGGCAGGCAGTGACTAATAGGGTGCTGCAAGGCTCGGTGCTGGGACAGCAGCTATTTACGATAAACATTAATGATTTAGATGAAAGAATTAAAAGAAACATTAGCAAATTTGCAGATTACACAAAACTGGGTGGCAGTGTGAACTGTGAAGAGGATACTATGAGGATGCAGGGTGACTTGGACAGGTTGGGTGAGTGGGCAGATGCAGGGCAGATGCAGTATAGTGTGGATAAATGTGAGGTTATCCACTTTGATGGCAAGAACAGGAAGGCAGATTATTATCTAAAATGGTGTCAGGTTTGGAAAAGGGGAAACATAGAAACATAGAAAATAGGTGCAGGAGTAGGCCATTTGGCCCTTCGAGCCTGCACCACCATTCAATATGATCATGGCTGATCATCCAACTCAGTATCCTGTTCCTGCCTTCTCTCCATACCCCCTGATCACTTTAGCCACAAGGGCTACATCTAACTCCCTCTTAAATATAGCCAATGAACTGGCCTCAACTACCTTCTGCGGCAGTGAATTCCAGAGATTCACCAATCTCTGTGAAAAAAGTTTTCCTCATCTTAACCATATAACCATATAACAATTACAGCACGGAAACAGGCCATCTCGACCCTTCTAGTCCGTGCCGAACACATAATCTCCCCTAGTCCCATATACCTGCGCTCAGACCATAACCCTCCATTCCCTTCCCATCCATATAACTATCCAATTTATTTTTAAATGATAAAAACGAACCTGCCTCCACCACCTTCACTGGAAGCTCATCTTGGTCCTAAAAGATTTCCCCCTTATCCTTAAACTATGACCCCTTGTTCTGCACTTCCCCATCATCGGGAAAAATCTTCCTGCATCTAGCCTGTCCAACCCTTTAAGAATTTTGTAAGTTTCTATAAGATCCTCCCTCAATCTTCTAAATTCTAGCGAGAATTTAGCGGGAAGTACAACAAGACCTGTGTGTCCTTATTCATCAGTCACTGAAAGTAAGCAATGAGGTACAGCAGGCAGTGAAGAAAGCTAATGGCATGTTGGCCTATATAACAAGAGTTGAGTATAGGAGCAAAGAGGTCCTCTGCAGTTGTACGGGGCTTTGGCAAGACCACACCTGGAGTATTGTGTGCAATTATGGTCTCCTAATTTGAAGAAGGACATTCTTGCTATTGAGGGAGTGCAAGGTAGGTTCACAAGGTTAATTCCAGGGATGGCGGGACTGTCATATGATGAAAGACTGGAGCAACTCGGCTTGTATTCACTGGAATTTAGGATGAGAGGAGATATTATAGAAACATAAAATTATTAATAGATTGGACATGCTAGATACAGGAAACATGTTCCAGATGTTGAGGAAGTCCAGAACCAGGGGCCACAGTTTAAGAATAAGGGATAGGCCATTTAGAACTGAGATGAGGAAACACTTTTTCACCCAGAGAGATGTGAATTTTCCGAATTTCCTTCCTCAGAAGGCATTGGAGGCTGAATCACTGGATGCATTTAAAAGAGTTAGATAGAGCACTTGGGGCTGGCGGAATCAAGGGGTATGGGGAGAAGGCAGGACCGGGGTTCTGATTGTGGATAATCAGCCATGATCACATTGAATGGCGGTGCTGGCTTGAAGGGCTGAATGGCTACTCCTGCCCTTGTTGTCTATGTATCAATGTAGCACTAGACACGGGTGAGGTGCCGGAGGGCAGCTAATGTTGTGACTATTTATGAAAGGCTGTAAGGAAAAGCCTGGGAACTATAGACCAGTGAGCCTAACATTTGTGGACCTCTCTGGTCCTCTTCATTTCCAACTACCGGTGTGTCATTAACCGTGTTGACTTCCCCACTCCCCTTCCCCACTCCAATCTTCCCCCCTCTGAACGCACAGACCTCCGCTTGCTCAACAACAATCCCAGCTTTGTTTTTAAACCCAACAACAAGGGAGGTGCCGTTGTGGTCTGGCAAGCTGACCTCCACCATGCTGAGGTTTGATGCCAGCTCTTGGACGTCTCCTCATACCTACCCCTTGGCCTTGATCCCACAGCTCAATACCAGGCCTCTTCTCTCAGACTGTTATCGATCTCATCACTTTTGGTGATCTGCCCTCACAGCCTACAACATTATAATTCCAGTCCCATCTTAAGTATAATGTGGATAAATGTGAGGTTATTCATTTTGGTGGCAAAAACGGGAAAGCAGACTATTATCTAAATGGTGGCCGATTGGGAAAGGGGGAGATGCAGCGAGACCTGGGTGTCATGGTACACCAGTCATTGAAGGTAGGCATGCAGGTGCAGCAGGCAGTAAAGAAAGCGAATGGTATGTTAGCTTTCATTGCAAAAGGATTTGAGTATAGGAGTAGGGAGGTTCTACTGCAGTTGTACAGGGTCTTGGTGAGACTCACACCTGGAGTATTGCGTACAGTTTTGGTCTCCAAATCTGAGGAAGGACATTATTGCGATAGAGGGAGTGCAGAGACGGTTCACCAGACTGATTCCTGGGAAGTCAGGACTGTCTTATGAAGAAAGACTGGATAGACTTGGTTTATACTCTCTAGAATTTAGGAGATTGAGAGGGGACCTTATAGAAACTTACAATATTCTTAAGTGGTTGGACAGGCTAGATGCAGGAAGATTGTTCCCGATGTTAGGGAAGTCCAGGACAAGGGGTCACAGCTTAAGGATAAGGGGGAAATCCTTTAAAACCGAGTTGAGAAGAACTTTTTTCACACAGAGAGTGGTGAATCTCTGGAACTCACTGCCACAGAGGGTAGTTGAGGCCAGTTCATTGGCTATATTTAAGAGGGTTAGATGTGGCCCTTGTGGCTAAGGGGATCAGGGGGTATAAAGAGAAGGCAGGTACGGGATACTTAGTTGGATGATCAGCCATGATCATATTGAATGGCGGTGCAGGCTCGAAGGGCCGAATGGCCTACTCCTGCACCTAATTTCTATGTTTTCTATGTCTATGTTTTCTATCTTAACAAAATCCGAGAAGCATCGCAGGCCCACCAACCAACCTTCAATAACTTTCAATCCCGAGGCCCCAATTGCTGCATCTTTACCATGGGCGTCCAGTCCCTTTCTACCTCCATCCTCCACCAGGAGGATATCAAGGCCCTCCGGTTCTTCCATGAACAGAGACCCAATCAGTTTCCCTCCACTAACACTCTCCACCTCCTGCAGAGCTTGTCCTTACCCTCAACAACTTGTCTTTCTTCCATGGGGACTCGCATGGGCCCCAGCTATGTCTGCCTTTTGTTGGTTAAGTCATATAGTCCTGGTCCAAGCATACACTGGCACCATACACAACTGTATTTCTGGGTACACCTGCATGGGGGCTGCCACCTGCACCCGTGCAGAATTCCTTGATTTCATTATCACTAACTTCCACCTCTATCCAGAATATCCACCTTCCCCCAGAACCCTCTGTCTTTTATGAATAAGCCGGTTTTGAATCCATGCGTCGAAGTCATCGTGAATCCCGTACATCTTAATCTTCTGGATCAACCTACCATGAGGGACCTTATCAAAAGCCTTCAAGTATATAACTTAGGGTTAGGGTGGGAGGGGAAACATTTAATAGGAATCTGAGGGGCAACCTTTTCTCAGAGGGTGGTGAATGTATGAAACTGGCAGAGAAGATAGTTGAGGCAGGTAGAATAACATTTAAAAGACATTTGGTCAGGTACATGTATCGGAAAGATTTAGAGGGATATGGGCCAATGTCGGCATGTGGGACTAGCATAGCTGGGGCATCTTGGTTGAGATGGGCAAGTTGGGCCAAAGGGCCTGTTTCTGTGCTGTATGACTGATTATTTAATATTATGTTTCCCTTTCCACAGATACAGATAATATTATGTATCTCTTTCCACAGATGTGGCTTGATTTGTTGAGCATCTAGGATTTTCTGTGTTAATTTTAGATATCCAGCATTTGCAGTTTATTTTGTCATGATATATTATTCAACTTTGTTTTTCATGCCCTATATTCTCATCTCGACTGCTCTGCCTCCCAGGTTCTGAATATTTTATGACTTGTGACATTAAGTTTGTTTTAAATTCAAATGTGTATTTATGTTCTTGAGTATTTGATGATTTACTTTTAATATTTTTAGTTTCCTTTTTCTATGTCATTTGGTATACCAGTGAAATTTCTCTTCTAATTTTTATCTTAAACTGCATACCATAGATCTCCCATGGCAAGCAAGCTGGAGATTTCTACTCTTTGATGTGCGTTTTATGTACAGGGCTGTGAATGAATAAGTGCATTCTTCTGTGCGTCATACCTGTACTTGTATCAAGAACAGCGCACTCTATCCTAGAGTCCCAGAAACTTAACCGTAACCCTAGACCCATCAGTCTACACCTTATTAATCCAAGCCTCATAAGGCAGCTCTCTGAATTACTCATGGTCCTGTCCTTGCCCTTTGGCGACATTTTAGGCGAGTGCAGGAGACTCTGCGCTCGCCTCATGGTCGCCACATGTTCGCTGGTGGTCTCTGGTGGGTCTCCTTCATGGTCGCGAGGCGTTCCTGCATTCTGGGAACTAGTCGCGGCCTCAGTATGGTCGCCACAAATTTTTTAACACGTTGAAAAATTTTCTGCAACCAAAAAATGGTGGCCATGGAGAAAATTGATAATCCTGTAGTTGTAGGTGTAGTTGTAGTGGGATCGCCATGTAGTCATGGGTAGACTAGGTAGTTTTAGTTAATCGCCTTTGCTGACCAGTCATTTTCATTGGCTCATAGGGGATAAAAAAACATAAGCACGAGTTTTCAGAACCAGGGATAACCGACCGGTAATGTTAAATGCCCGCCAAACTTCACAGCTGTGTATCTCTGGCTTATTAAAAGTTGTCTGGCTTCTTAAAAGTATCTCCACTCCTTCTCTCTCCCCCCCCCCCCTCTTTTAAAGGCCTTACTAGCCACACTGTGCTAGCCGTCTTAACCTTCCTGTTCATCGCAGTGTGCGTCTATCACCTTGGCTTTGCATCGTGTGAATTTCAGACAGCGCTCCCCCCGCTAGCCCTAGTGTGTGGTGTGTGTGTGTGTGGTGTGTGTGTGGTGTGTGTGTGTGTGGCGTGTGTGTGTGTGTGTGTGTGTTCCACTCTGAGAGTCGCCGTTCAAGTTCCCGGTGTTTCAGTCCGCTGAAATGTTGCCTAAGTGGGACAGGCCCATAAGCATTACTTCAAGGTCCGCACAGCGGAAGAGTTGCCGCCTTATAGTGTCAGACACCCAGGTTCCACCCTGACTACAGATGCTGTCTGTATGGAGATTTGCACATTCTTCCCGTGACCGCTTGAGTTTTTTCCGGGTACTCTGGTGTCTTCCCACACTCTAAAGATGTACAGGTTAATTGGCTTTGGTAAAAATTGTTAAATTGTCCCTCGTATGTAGGATAGTGTAAGTGTACGGGGAATTGGCCTGGCTCCAGAAATAGTGGATGCATTAGTAATAATCTTTCAAAACTCTTTAGATTCTGGAGTAGTTCCTGAAGATTGGCGGGTAGCAAACGTAACCCCACTTTTTAAGAAGGGAGGGAGAGAAAAAATGGGGAGTTACAGACCAGTTAGTCTAACATCGGTAGTGGGGAAACTGCTAGAGTCAGTTATTAAAGATGGGATAGCAGCACATTTGGAAAGTGGTGTGTAATCATTGGACAAAGTCAGCATGGATTTACGAAAGGTAAATCATGTCTGACGAATCTTATAGAATTTTTCGAGGATGTAACTAGTAGCGTGGATAGGGGAGAACCAGTGGATGTGGTGTATCTGGACTTCCAGAAGGTTTTCGACAAGGTCCCACATAAGAAATTAGTATACAAACTTAAAGCACAAGGCATTGGGGGTTCAGTATTGATGTGGATAGAGAACTGGCTGGCAAACAGGAAGCAAAGAGTAGGAGTAAACGGGTCCTTTTCACAATGGCAGGCAGTGACTAGTGGGGTACCCCAAGGCTCAGTACTGGGACCCCAGCTATTTACAATATATATTAATGATCTGGATGAGGGAATTGAAGGCAATATCTCCAAGTTTGCGGATGACACTAAGCTGGGGGGCAGTGTTAGCTGTGAGGAGGATGCTAGGAGACTGCAGGGTGACTTGGATAGGCTGGGTGAGTGGGCAAATGTTTGGCAGATGCAGTATAATGTGGATAAATGTGAGGTTATCCATTTTGGTGGCAAAAACAGGAAAGCAGACTATTATCTAAATGGTGGCCGATTGGGAAAGGGGGAGATGCAGCGAGACCTGGGTGTCATGGTACACCAGTCATTGAAGGTAGGCATGCAGGTGCAGCAGGCAGTAAAGAAAGCGAATGGTATGTTAGCTTTCATTGCAAAAGGATTTGAGTATAGGAGCAGAGAGGTTGTACAGGGGTCTTGGTGAGACCACACCTGGAGTATTGCGTACAGTTTTGGTCTCCAAATCTGAGGAAGGACATTATTGCCATAGAGGGAGTGCAGAGACGGTTCACCAGACTGATTCCTGGGATGTCAGGACTGTCTTATGAAGAAAGACTGGATAGACTTGGTTTATACTCTCTAGAATTTAGAAGATTGAGAGGGGATCTTATAGAAACTTACAAAATTCTTAAGGGGTTGGACAGGCTAGATGCAGGAAGATTGTTCCCGATGTTAGGGAAGTCCAGGACAAGGGGTCACAGCTTAAGGATAAAGGGGAAATCCTTTAAAACCGAGATGAGAAGAACTTTTTTCACGCAGAGAGTGGTGAATCTCTGGAACTCTCTGCCACAGAGGGTAGTTGAGGCCAGTTCATTGGCTATATTTAAGAGGGAGTTAGATGTGGCCCTTGTGGCTAAGGGGATCAGGGGGTATGGAGAGAAGGCAGGTACGGGATACTGAGTTGGATGATCAGCCATGATCATATTGAATGGCGGTGCAGGCTCGAAGGGCCGAATGGCCTACTCCTGCACCTAATTTCTATGTTTCTATGTTTCAATGATGTATCTCTCTAAAGGCTCAAAAGACTGCTCATTCAACATCTTTTAAATAAAGTGATACTTAGCTTGAATTCTTCAGCCTCCAACTGCAAGTTTAGGTGCTGTAAGGCAGGTAAGATTGCACTAATGGAGTGAAGTGGTAATGAGCAGTGAGGTTAATAATCTGGAGATAAGAAGAAAAACATAGGTGGGGCAATTGCCGGCGGTGTGTAAACTGTAACCCTAACTCCAGACACGGGATCTCCTTCAGCTCTTGCTCCTCACTTTGTGAATATCCAAAATCGGGGATCCATTTACAGTGATCTCAGATCCAGCAAGCAAACTCCAGTTCTATCAGACTTTGACCCTTTTTTTCCGCTTCTCAACTGTAACTCTTGCTCCAATGCATCTTTGATATTCAGAACCATCTCTCTCTTCAACATCCTCCCCCTCACCTCCTCCGCATCTTCTTATCATTAATCTTTAACCCCTCAGTATCTGTTTTGCTACCGTAGTTGCTTCATAGTTGGAGTCCATTGCTCCAGTGGGTGATAATTTGCATTGTTGTCTTTCTTGATCAAATGTGACTTCACTTGTGATTGACTTCCACGTGGCTTTGGTGTTTTATAGCCCAGGTCCTGTCAGGCACTAGGAATCCTTACAAACCAAACCAGTGTTTCCATCTACAAATGTTGTAAATTATAAGCTGGTGCATATAAATTGGGCGCAGCTGTTACTTGGTAAATCCACATCTGACGTGGGAGCTGTTCAAAGGCCAGATGGTCAGAATTCAGGACCAATATGTTCTGGTGTGGACAAAAAATACAAGGATAGGAAAAGTTTAGAGAGATATAGGCCAAACGAAGAAAAACAGGACTAACTTAGATGGAATCCACCCATTCCTTCTCTCCAGAGATGCTGCTTCTCCCACTGAGTTGCTCTAGCATTTTGTTATTAACTTAGATGGGGCATCTTGATTGCCATGGACGAGCATAGAACAATATAGCACAAGAACAGGTCCTTTGGTCCACAATGTCTGTGCCGAACATGATGCCAAGAAAAAACTCTTATCTGCCTACACATAATCTCTATCCCTCCATTCCCTACATATCCAAAAGTCTCTGAAATGACACTATCGCATCTGGCTCAACCGCTATCCCCGGCGGCTTGTTCGGCATGTTACGAACAAAAGCTATTCACTGTACCTCGATACCTGCGACCATAAACTAGACTAAACGTTCCAGGCAGTCACCATCGTCTGTCTAAAAAAGTAACTTGCTCTGCATATTTCCTGTAAATCTTGCCCCTCTCACCTTAAAGTCGTGGCCTCCTGTGTTTGATTGTTCCATCCTGGAGAAAGGATTCCATTCCATTCACTGCATCAATGAATTGGTTGCTGGAGGATAAGTTCTACTTGATGGCATGTTATGGGAGTAATTGATTGGATTTCCTTGCTTTTTGTGACCAGGTTAAACCTGGGAAATTTTCCAATGTTGACTAGATGTTGGTGTTGTCTTTGATCTAGAACAGTTTGACATGAGGCAGAGTTTTTCTAGCACTGTCTTTTTTTGACTCAAGGAGAGGTTAGTTCTGGAGCACACCTTCAGTTCTACAGCCAGAACATGGTTCCGCGTGTATCCCCTGGCAGCATGCCTGGCTCGCCCTCCGTGGAGCCGGGAAGTGGGAAGCCGCCCAACCCCTGCTCACTCCTGAGGACCAGAGATCCAGAGAGCAGGGTGGAGAGAGATGGCGGTGGCAGACGCAAAGAACAAAGGGCCGACATCTCAAGATCAGCTGTTGGAGGCACCACTGGGTCACAGAGAGTGGATTATGCTTAAGTTTAGTAATACATTGTTGAACTGAATGGGGAAAAAAATAATTTTGCTTTATCTCGGTACATTAGAAGCCTACAGGGCCTGTCCCACGAGCATGCGGCAAGCGTGACCTAAAGGGCCTGTCCCACAAGCATGCGACTCCATGCGGCAAGCGCGACCTAACGTGGTTGCTTGAGCCATACGGCCTCGCTGGGCTGGTCCCACTTCGATCGCCGGAGCCGTATGGAGTAGTGCGGAGCTGGTCCCGAAAAACTGACCGTGTTCAAAAATTCCGCGCGGCAACGGCCTGCCGGCGCGTAGCCGCCTCAACGCCGTACGCACCGCCTCGACAGGCATACGCAGCGTCTTGACGCTGCGCACGCCCGTCGGACTTTGCTCAAACTTCACGGCACTCACTCGACCTCCGCGCGGCCCCCGCTTCCGGTTTGGTCGTGCTTGCTGCATGCAGGTCGCATGCTCGTGGGACAGGTCCTTTAGAAAGTTTAGGAAGTTCGGCATGTCCCCAACAACTCTCACCAACTTCTACTGATGTGCCGTTGAAAGCATTTTATTGGGATGCAAATCCGCTTGGTTTGGGAACCGCTCCATGCAAGACTGCTCAAACCTGCAGAGAATTATGGACGCAGCCCAAACCATCACACAAACCAACAACCTCCCTTCCATTGACTCCATTTCCATCTCGCGTTGCCTCGGCAAGGCCACCAGCATAATCCAGTTGCACCCCGGCCACTTCCTCATCTCCCCTCTCCCATCAGGCAAGAGGTACAGAAGTGTGAAAACGCACACCTCCAGATTCAGGGACTATTTCTTCCCAGCTGCTATCGGGCAACTAAACTATGCTACCAATAATTAGAGAGCAGTCCAGAGATGCTATCTGCCTGATTGGAGACCCTCAGACTATCTTTAATCAGATTTTACTGGACTTTATCTTGCATTAAAATTAATTCCTTTTATCATGTATCTGTACACTGTGGATGGCTCGATTGTAATCATTGCCTTACCGCTGACTGGTTATCATGCAACAAAAGCTTTACATTGTACCTCGGTACACTTGACAATAAACTAAACTAATGTGACAATTGACATTGACATAGAACCATTGACAGGTTCCATAGTCTTTGTAGCTGCTGTACTTCAGCACGGCGACTGCCATTTCTGGCTGAATATGGTTATTTTAAGCTTCAGCCTTGTCGATTGGATTTCACTGCAGATCATAATTTTATAGTAGTGACCCTCAAACATGCCTCAAAATGCCAATACATCTTGCTGTCAAGAGTGAATTATTTATTCATATTATTTTCAACCTTCTCATTGCCGTGTATTCCCTGATTGTGATTGTCAGCTGAAATAATATCGTGCATCTTAGTGGTAAATGCTATTAATGTAATCTTTATATCTTTAAGTTTGGAGCATCCTTGTAGGGCTGACTAAAACTCTGCTCCAAAAAGCTCTGCTTAATTTAGGCACACAACATTTAGGCTGTTAATAAAAGACAAAAATTGTGTCTGGTGTATCATTTATTTTTATTTTGGTTAACTCAGACTTGACTTTGATTGCATTTTCTTTGCCCAGACTGTATAATTTAGATCAATTAATAACCACAGAACGGCAGATTCTTTTTTGAAAAATTCCAAAGTTGAGAACTTCATAATTATATACACTAAATAACAAAGGACAAGCTCTGCGATTTTACTTCTTTTCATCAGATGTCATCAGATTAAAGATTAAATTAATATTTTTATGTTCAGGTGAAAAAATGCATTTTATGTACTTGGAATCACATTGTTTAGTACAATTCATTGGCTTCCTATTGCCTAATGTCGTGGGCTGCTCATGTACAAAACACATGCGTTTAAGACATTAAGAGTGATGTACAACAAAGAAACATCAGAGATATTAATGTCACATATATTTAAAAACTATTAAATTACCTTAAACACTGACAGCTGGGATAACTGGGGATAGCGGAAAACATTTGCTGAGTGCTTCCCATGGTCAGCGCAGACTCAGTGGGCTGAAGGGCCTGTTTCTACATTGAATGTCTAAAACTAAAGAAAATTAGACAGGTCATTGGAATTCTCTGAACGCAGGTGGCGCCATGTGAGGCAGCCTCGCCAACAGCCTGTCTTGTTCCTTTCTTCTTTGATGTTTTTAGTCCGATTTATTTTATGTTTTAGTTGATCTTTAGTTTTTGCATTATGTGGGGGAAACTTTTTTTTATCTCTTCCCCCGATGGAGATGTGACTTTTTCTGATCGTATCTCCGTCCGCACTGCGGCCTAATATCGTGGAGCTAGCGGTCCCTTTGTTAAGGGCCTGTCCCACTGGCATGCGACCTGCATGCGGCAAGCACGACCTAACGTGGTCACTTGAGCCGTACGGCCTCGCGGGGCTGATCCCACTTCAATCGCCGGAGCCGTATGGAGTTGTGCGGAGCTGGTCCCGACATCGCGCAGGGCTCCGAAAAACTGACCATGTTTAAAAATTCCGTGTGGCAACAGCCTGCCAGCCCGTAGCCGCCTCAACGCCGTGTCACTCACTTGACCTCCGCGCGGCACCCGCTTCTGGTTTGGTCGCGTTTGTCGCATGCCGTACGGCTCATGCGACCATGTTAGGCCGCGCATGCCGCATGCAGGCGCATGCTGGTGGGACCGGCCCTTTAGGTCACTCTTGCCGCATGCAGGTCACATGCCCGTGGGACAGGCCCTTTAGGGACCAACTTCAGGAACTCCAGCTGTAGGAGCTCCGACCGCCACGATCGCGGGAGCCTCGAGTGCCCCGTCGCGGGGGAGCTTCGATTGCCGCGACTCCGGATGTTTCGATCGCCCCGACCGTGGGAGAAAAGGAGGAAGTAAGTGAAAGTTATTCATCTTCCATCACAGTGAGGAGTGCGAGGTCACTGAAAGCGAGATGGATGCTGCCTGCGCTGATGGGGACTCGGAGGGCTTGCTTTGAGTGTGGTGGTCTCGTTGTTTCTGAAAACCTTAAGCTTTTCTCTTGCAAATTACCTAGCTTATATAAAAGTCACTATCCAAGCGGTTCTATTATATAATATTTCCTCAGCCGTTGCGGGCAAGCTGGGCCGAAGGGCCTGTATCCACGCTCTATCGCTATAACTCTCCCCAGATTTGAGAACTGCCTCCACCACCAACATCTGGGTGCTCCGGTTTCCCCTCTCGTCCCAAAGATGTACGGGTTACTATGTTAATTTGTCACTGTAAATTACCCTTTATGTGAAGGTTAGTGGTAGAATCTTGAGGGAGTTGATGAGAATGTGGGGAGAATAAAAATGGGATTAGTGTAAATGGATGGTTGATGGTCAGCATGGACATGGTGGGCCAAAGGGCCTGTTTCTGTGCTATATGACCCTGACCATAGGGCCAGTTTACAATGGCTAATTGATCTAATAACCTGCATGTGTCTGGGATGTGGGAGGAAGCTGGAGCACCTGGGGGATACCAATATGATAACGGGGAGAAAGTACAATCCTCGCACACAACCTCTTGGAGTCAAGATTAAATTTGCATTCCTGGCACTGAGGCAGTGGCTCTACTATGTTTGCCACCCGCTGTTCACATCTGGGAAGGTTTAACAGATGCAGATGCAGTGATTTCTGTCTGGGGACCAGGGGCAGGTGGGAAGATCAAGAGTGTTTGTCATTTGCACTGGGATTGGAACAATGAAATTTGTGTTATTAAATGCTCCAATACAACGGATAAATAGATGATCATTTATAGTTATTCAAAGTAAACCAGACCATGATAGTGCAGGCCAGAGTATATAGTGTAACTTTAGTAGTGAAAAGTGCATGCTAGGTAGACAAAAGTGCTGGAGAAACTCAGCGAGTGCAGCAGCATCTATGGAACAAAGGAGATAGGCAACATTTTGGGCGGAAACCCTGAAGGAAATAGGCAACGATTCGGTCCGAAACCATTCCGAGCGAGTTCACAATTGGGTAATGTTTAGATTCACAGTAATTTGTAGAGCAGCAGTTTATGTCCACGGTAACTAAAGTATTCAGACAAATCTCACCGGCATTCCGCAGGGGCCGTTAACTCTTCACATTTTATATTAATGATTTAGATGAGGCCAAGGCCAAGTTTGCGGATGATACAAAAATAAGTGAAAGAGCAGGTCGTGTAGAGATAGCAGGGACTCTGCAGAGGACTTGGACAGGTTGAGAGAGTGGGCAGAGAAGTGGCAGATGGAATATAGTGCAGTAAAGTGTGGAGTCATACATTTTGGTAGTAGAAAAAAGGCGTAGATTATTTTCTAAATGGGGAGAAAATCCAGAAATTGGAGGTGCAAAGGGACTTTGGAGTGATGGTGCAGGATTCCCAAAAGGTTAATCTGCAAGTCGAATCGGTAGTAAAGAATACAAATGTAATGCTAGCAAGAGGGCTAGAATACCAAAACAGGGCTGTAATGCTGAGGCTCTCAGGCACTGGTCAGACCACATTTGGAATATTGTGAGCAATTTTGGGCACCATATCTGAGGAAGGATGTGCTGGCTCTGGAGAGGGTCCACAGGAGGATTATAAGAACAATATACACAAAAAGCTGGAGTAACTCAGTGGGACAGGCAGCATTTCGGGAGAGAAGGAATGGGTGACCGTTCTACTAGAATGATCTCAGGAATGAGTGAGTTAATAATGAAAGTTTGACGGCACTGGGCCTGTACTTGCTGCAGTTTAGAAGAATGAGGAAGGACCTCATTGAAACTTACCAAATAGTGAAAGGAATGGATAAAGTGAATGTGGAGAGGACGAGTCTAGGTTTCAAGTACGCCTTAATTAGGTTTTCTTCCTGTCAACTTTGTTGGCTATCAGTGCACATGCTCTCTGAGATGGCTCAGTCCTCAACATTTGTTAATATCCTACTATTTCCATATTTCCTTGACTTGCTACTTCATAGTTTGTGGGATTGTTGCCTTAGTTTAATGCAGTGTAGTTTAAAGATATAAGGTTGTGGCGGGCCCTTCGCCCCACCGAGTCCGCACTGACCAAGGACCGACACTAGTTCTATCCTACCCGCTAGGGACGATTTACAGAAGCCGATTAACGGATGAACCTGCACGTTTTTGGAATGTGGGAGGAAACTGCAGCACCCGGAGAAAACCCACGCGGTCACGAGGAGAATGTACAAACTCCATACTGAGGCACCTACCGTCAGGATCGAACCCGGGCCTCTGGCGCTGTGACGCAGCAACTCTATCGCTACATCAGCACTACTTTGAAGTCCATGTTGTTACCTGGCATGCACTGTCCCTTGATGTCTCCTGAGGTCATCAGGTGACCAAGGTCAGCTGAACCATCCTACCACAACCAGAGAGCAGTCCTCAACTACTATCCATCTCATTGATGACCCTGGGACTACCCTTGAACGGTCTTTGCATTAAACATTGTTCTCTTATCATGTACACTGTAAATGGCTCGATTATAATCATGTATTGTCGTTGCACTCAACAACAGCCTTTCACTACACCTCGGTACACGTGACAATAATGGAAACTAAACTGTAAAGTTGACAACAGATTTGACCAGAGAAATACAGCGAAGTCCTAGCAGCGAGTTATATGTTTAGACTTTCATCTGGTGACTAATTACAGAGATAACCATTTCAAACCATGTCACATACACTGAAGTTCACTGATCTGTTTAAATTTAAGACTGCGCAAATCATGTACAGCAAGAAATAATTTACTTCCAAGAAATATACAAAAACTGTTTATGGAAAGACAGGGTGGGTATAATTTGAGAGGGGAACATAATTAAAAAAAACTCAATGTCAGAACAACTCTTAAAAGTATGTGCATAGCAATCTGTGGTGTGAATTTGTGGAATGGTCTGGAACAGGAGATAAAACTTAGCACAAGCATAATTTAGTTTAAAAAGATGTACAAAAACACTTGTTTAAAAGGATATTGGGATGAGGATAGGTGATTGTGATATTTGTTATACTGTGTATTGGGAAGGGTGATTATAGAGGGATGGGTTGTATATATGACTAAGACACTGTATAGTATATGCGGGTTTTTTCTTTTCTTTTACTTTTTTTCTTTTTTGTATGGCTTTGTAAATATTTGATTAGTGTTCAAATGTAAATAATTTGGTGTTCATATAGTGGCTGGTGTACATATGGTGTACATATAGCTGCTAAATTTGTATAAGATAATTACAAGCAGTTGAATAAGGGGTGGGAATTAATACGCTTTGGCTTCTTCCTGCTCCTTTTCGGACACGTATGATTTCATTTATTTATAGATATTGTTGATGACACTTTATTAATATTTTTGTTTTGTTTTTTGTATGCTGTTTCACATTTGCTTTTTATTCTTTTATTCTGTTCAAAATAAATAATAAAATAAAAATAAATAAATAAAAAGCATGCAACTTTGAATGAGTTGAATAATTCATGGGATAGATCATAAATATCAGATAGAGAAATGTAATCAGTAATTTGTACCCACAGTGACCTCCATAATGTTTGGGACAAAGACCCGTCATTTATTTATTTGCCTCTAATCCACAATTTGAGATTTGTAATTAAAGAAATCACATGTGGTTAAGTGCACATTGTCAAATTTTAATAAAGGCCATTTTTATACATTTTGGTTTCACCATCTAGAAATTACAGCAGTGTTTATACATAGTCCCCCCATTTCAGGGCACCATAATGTTTGGGACATAGCAATGTCATGTAAATGAAAGTAGTCACGTTTAGTATTTTGTTACATATCCTTTGCATGCAATGACTGCTTGAAGTCTGCCATTCATGGACATCACCAGTTGATGGGTGTCTTCTCTGGTGATGCTCTGCCAGGCCTGTATTGCAGCCATCTTTAGTTTATGCTTGTTTTGGGGGCTAGTCCCCTTCAGTTTTCTCTTCAGCATATAAAAGACATGCTCAGTTGGGTTCAAATCGGGTGATTGACTTGTCCACTCAAGAATTTACCATTTTTTAGCTTTGAAAAACTCCTTTGTTGCTTTAGCAGTATGTTTGGGATCATTGTCTTGCTGTAGAATGAACAGCCAGCCAATGAGTTTTGAGGCATTTGTTTGAACTTGAGCAGATAGGATGTGTCTACACTTCTGAATCCATTATACTACTACCATCAGCAGTTGTATCATCGATGAAGATAAGTGAGCCAGTACCTTAAGCAGCGATACATGCCCAGGCCATAATACCCCCACCACCGTGTTTTACAGATAAGGTTTGGACCTTGGACAGTTCCTTCTCTCCCCCATGCTTTGCGCTTGCTTCATCTCATCTGTCCACAAGACCTTCTTCCAGAACTCTTTTAAGTACTTCTTAGCAAACTGTAACCTGGCCATTCTAATTTTGCGGCTAACCAGTGGTTTGCATCTTGCAATGTAGCCCCTGTATTTCTGTTCACTGTTCTGCGGACAGTGGTCATTGACAAATCCACACCTGACTCCTGAAGAGTGTTTCGTGTTCTGTCGGACTGGTGTTTGGGGATTTTTCTTTATTATGGAGAACATTTTTCTGTCATCAGCTGTGGAGGTCTTCCTTGGCCTGCCAGTCCCTTTGCGATTAGTAAAGGGACTGGCAGCATCTAAGAGTGAAAAATACAGCGAATGGAAAAATAACCACAATACATTGTTACTATTGGTGGTATTGAGCGAACGATGACAAACTTTGTTCCTGTAACATGTCCAGTTAATGATAGATACATTTCTCTTCCATGTGTGCTTGCTTTAAATGGTTTTACAGCCAGTTGTGGTTTTATTACTAAATATCCAGAGCAAAATGTATATATTTCTGATCTTTACTGTGCTCCTGTGCACTTCCTCAGCTTCAGTAATCAGTGAGAGTCAAAGTTGTAATATCTTTGCCTTTGGAACATGGGGGAAATGAAAGCACATGGAGAAAACTAGGGTGGTTATGCAGCGAATGGCCAAACTCCACATGGTCTTTGCCAGAGGTCTGGGATTGAACCTGGGTGTTCAGCACAGAGGAAATGTCTCTTCCAACAGTGCCACTGTGTTTACTGCTCAACAGATGCTTTAATGTTGTAATTCCAACTGATGCATTCCATCTTGTGCATTTATTGATGTTAATATTGCAGCCAATATTACGGTTTTACTATCCACAAATAGAGCAAGTTTAAAAAGCCTTGTCATCCATCAATCAATCAATTTTATTTGTATAGCACATTTAAAAACAACTCACGTTGACCAAAGTGCTGTACATCAGTGCCGATATTAACGTGCTACATACAATGTTACACAGACCTAACAATACATACATAAACTGTTTACGCGTCCCCCCTCAGGGGGCCTCAAAAACGCTAGGGAGTAGAAATAGGTTTTGATCCATCGAGGTGATGTGGTCCCTTTGTACAGGTACCCGTCAGAAGTCTTGCTGCGGCGTTTTGAACCAATTGCAGGCGGACAGGGATGATTGGCTGATGCCAGTGTATAGGGAGTTGCAGTAATCAAGGCGGGAGGGGATGAATGCGTGGATGATTTTTTCAAGGTCATCGAATCGTCATGCCGGCACCGGCAGAGGAAGCAAGCAGTAAACGCTGGGGTCGTCTTGGATTATTTTCTTTTAAAGTAGAATAGTGGACCAAGGGCCACTAATCAAGATGCTCGAATTGATGATCTACAGATGAGTTTATAATCACACCATTGTTAAATTAAGTCGTATAAAGAGAGGAACTGCAGATGTAGGTTTACAAAAATAAGTCTCAACGTTGGAGTAATTCGGCTTCCCTGAAGAGTATAGATAGGTGATGGTTTGGTTTGGGACCCATCTGACTGATTGTTACAAGCTAAGGCAGGGCATAGCATCAACGGGTAATGGGTAATTCGGCTTCCCTGAATTTGATATGGTTGGACAATGGTTTGGTTTTGGTTTGGGAGGATCTGAAGAGATTGTAGGGTGAGGCCAGAGAGCTAGGTGGGGGGTTGGGGCATAGCATAGCAGGTAATGGGCAAACAGGTGGGGTTTTTTTTTGATGGGCGGATGGTTGGACAAAGGCCAGAGAGATGAAAAAAAAGGTTTGAGACAAAAGGATTGAAGAGCTGTGAATTGTGAGGCCAGAGAAGGAATGTAGGTGGAGGGGTTGGGAAAAATAGGTGTGAGTTAAGATGGGGTAGAGATTGTTAGAGATTACCTAAAATTGTTGTTGTTCATGCCATAGGGTTGTAAACTACCCAGGCAGAATACCCCCCCCCCCCCCAGCCCTCCTCTCCAGTCTTCCACAGCAGAGCAAGAAAAATGAATTTGCATGTTGCTAGGATTGGAGGACTTTGGTGTAGGGGAGAGTTTGGTTAGGCTGGGTTTGCTTTTCTTGGAGTGAAGGAAGCTGAGGTGTGATATAATAGAGGTATGTAAAATTATAAGAGGCACGGATGATAATCAATAGTCATTATTTTTCCATGATAGGGTCATAGGAGAAAGGTATTTTAAAGGGAATTACAGTTTTAATTCACTTTTTAATATGTCACATAATATTATATTGAATCGTTCAGCAAACCGTGGAAGCTTAAAGAGATCTGGGGAACCAGAGCTCCAGTGTGAAGGGAGTGTGGTGAATATTTCCTGATCAGCTGAATGGTTGGAGAGCCTGTTATTGGAGTTTTACTGAACCATTTAATTTAATTATTTTTGTATTGAAAACAATAGCTATATTGAGTGCTTGATTGTGCACAATCATCTTGGGAAGGAAATTCCCAAACAAATCACATCCATTGGTAATGAAGAAATTTTTCTCCAGTTCTATTTTAACATAGAACAGTAGAGTACAGGAACAAGCCCACAATGTTTGTGCCAAACATGATGCCAAGTTAAACTTTGCCCCCTGCCACGGGTGCCTTGTAATCCCGTGCTACCTGCTCCATGGTCGGATAGTCATCGACTAAACCGTCTCCCCCACCTGGTTTGCCAGGTGAGGAGGGGGCTGTGGACCCCCAGCAGGATCAAAAACAAGATCTGTCAAAGGGCGGATGAGCTCCTAGCGAGCCAGCGGCACTCACACTTCAGTGGAAGTTGCGATCACTGTCGTACATAGCATTATAAGGCTCCATGCCCAATGATGATGATATTCCCTGCACTACCATGTGCCCATTCAAAAGCCACTTAAATGCCACTTTCGCATCTGCCTCCACTACTATCCCTGGCAATGCGTTCAAGGCCCCACTCTCTGTATGAAAAAAAAATTGCCCCAAACATCTCCATTTATCTTTGCCCACTCACCATAGCCATTCCGTCTAATGTTGGATATTTCCACCCTGGGGAAAAAGGTTCTGATTGTCTATGATGCCTCATAATTTGTCTTCAAATTCATAATCAAAGTGCCGCAATGCCTCATAATTTTAGGAGAAACTTGAAGAAGGATCACCACCTGAAATGTCACCCATTCCTCCTCTTCAGAGATGCTACTTGTCCCACTGAGTTATTCCAGCATTTTGTTTCTATCTTTGATGTAAACCAGCATCTGACGTTGCTTCCTTCACCTTAAAACTTATGATCACTATCTTTAAAATGCTCTTCCACTGGAACAGCAGTCACCTGGCCAGACTCGTTTGCCAATACAAGGTCCAGTGATGGTCACTCCTCGAGTCAGACTATCCACATATCATTTAAGAACACCTTCTTGGATACACTGAACAAATTCTGCCCTGCCTTATCGTCTTGCCCTGACTAAGTCCCAGTCAATATTGGGGAAATTAAAGTCACCCACTACAAAAATCCTGTGCTTCTTGTACCCTCTGTAGCTTGCTAGTTATTATTTTGGCTGGACCTCTAGTTCTCTACCCCCCGGAAGGAGGTGGGGAGTAGAATACGTGCACCTGCTCTGCCAGGCTCCCGAAGAATTTTACACTTTTCAGTAAGATCACTTGTTCCGAAGTCTTGGGAATATAGGCCTAAACTATGCAGTCTTCCTCTGCCAAACATGATCCTCATTCCCAAAATCGGTCTAGTGAATCTTCATTGCCTTTCCGCACGAAGAGCATTCCTCCTTGGGCAATGAATCCCAAACTATACATGGACTCCATATGTAGTCTTTCCAAGGCTCTATTTCATTGCAGTAAGGACGTCTCAATTTATACTCTAGTTCCTGTGTAATAAAAGCTGATCTTGCTTAATGAGCCTGCATGTTAAGATTCTGGGATTTATCTGCAAGAACACACACAGGTCTCACTGAGTAGCAGCATTTCCTAGCCTCATCTTTTTTTCTACGGTTTTTGAAAATCTATATGCATTTCTCTTTATTCAGTCTGCTGGTAACAAGCTTAAAAACTCTATTCACCTTTATCTAATGCTGCAGGCACATCAATTAGTACTAATACTTTGTGGCAGCACCTGGTGGTTAGCCAAGGGCACAATGAGCCCTCGGCTCTGGATGGCCTGTTGTGCCCGTGGCTTTCCACCAGGTGCCGCCACATGACCCCCCCCCCCCCCCCCCCCCCCCCCCGTGGCCCTGCAAAGTCTTGCACGGGCGCCGTGTTGATGCACTCCAATGTCTTGCACGGGATGGCGCCTGCGATGTGCTTCGACACGTCTGCACCTTCAATGTCTGGATTCAGTACTTAATATAGGGGACTAAAAGGATTCAAATAATAGGGGTTCGTGGAGTGGTGGAGTAGAGACCCTGGTTTGATCTTGACGATGGGTGCAGTCTGTACAGAGTTTACATTATTTCTCCCTGTGACCTAGTGGATTTTCTCCAAGTCCTCCGGTTTCCTTCCACACTCCAAAGACGTGTGGGATTGTAGGTTAATTGCCTTCTGTAAAATTTCCCTAGTGTGTAGGAGAGAACTAGTGTACGGGTGATGGCTGGTTGGCACGGGCCGAAGGGCTTGTTTCCGTGCTGTATCTCTAGAGTCCAAAGTCCAAAAGTCTAATAAGTTGACACAACAGCTTGTATTTATAGTGGTGTAGTATTGGAAAATCTTCCAAGATGTTTCATAGAAACAATACAGCATTTGACACAGGACACACAAGGAGATATTACTGAGATGGTGGCAAGTTCATTCAAGGGGAAAGTGTTTAAGGAGCATCTTAAAGATGTAAAAAGAAGGAAGGGGTGTGGATTTTGTAGGGAAGGAATTCCACAATCTAGGGCATTGACAATTGAAGGCACTGCCACCGGTGGGAGACTGATGAAGTTCAGAGATGATCACAAATCCAGAATTGAAGAGGGAAACTTTGGAGCTTTGAAAGTTTGGAGATAGGAAGTGGTGAGGGTATGGAGATATTTGAAAGCAAAGATGAGAATATGTGTACTCCCGAGCAAGGGCAGATAACTGAACAGGAATCAGTATAAATTGGGATGTGATCTGCTGAGTTTTGGACAACAAACATTTATGGAGGAAAGGATAATTAACGAGGCCACATCTTTGGCTAGATCAAGGACGATCAAGTGTAGACATATTGGGAATTGCCACATATTGAAGCAACTTGTTATGACAGAATAGATAATGTGTGGCACAGTGGTGCAGCGGTAGAGTTGCTGCCTCACGGCGCCAGATACTCGGGTTCCATCCTGACTACGGGTGCTGTCTGTATGGAGTTTGTACATTCTTCCTGTGACTGTGGGTTTTCTGCAGGTGCTCAGGTTTCCTTGCACTTTCTAAAGTTGTGCAGGTTTGTAGGTTAATTGGCTTCTGTAAATTTGTGAATTGTCCCTAGAGTGTAGGATAGTGCAATTGTACAGGGTGATTGCTGGTCAGCGCAGACTCAGACCAGCGCTGACTCGGTGGGCCAAAGTGCTGTCTCCACACGGTATCTTTAAACGCTATAACAGAAAAGTAAAAGGAATGTCCCATGAGGAAGAGAGTGGTTTGTAATTGAGAACTCAAATGCAAATAGAGGAATTAATACTATTATAAAGGTATACTATGAGCTATGAATGAACACAAGTGATTAAATTGTGAAGCACCCTACGGCGTAGTAGGGGACCTCTTGCTCATTGACCCTATGAGGGCGAGTGCTCTAACAGTCCAGCTCGACCAAGCTCTCCATAGTTTGCATATCGTTTTCCTCTCATGTACTTATCCAATTTCATTTTGAATGCCACAATTGAATCTGCCAATATTGTCACCGGCGGTGTATTCCCCATGTAATGCATGCTGCGTAGAAAATATTTTCCTCTTCAACTTCTTTAGTAAACGTGCTTTTCCCCCCTTCTGTCCCTCACCCATGCCTTCCCTGTGTCCGGTAGTTCTGCTCTTGTTCCCCACCCCCCCCAGACAGAACACGGATAGAGTTCCCTTGGTTCTCGCCTTTCATCCCACCAGCCTCTGCACCCAACACATCATTCTCTGACATTTTAGTCCTCCAAAGTGATCCCGCCACCAATCATATCTTCCCATCCCCACCCCTTTCCAACTTCTGCAGAGATCACAACTCCTTGGTTCACTTATCCCTTCCCACCCAAACCATTCCCTCCTTGGGTACTTTCCCTTGCAACCACAGTAGGTTTAACACTGTCTTGAAACCATTGCTCTCATCTTCATCCAGGGACCCCAGCAGTCCAGGTGAGCAGAGTTTCCACGGTATGCGGTTTCCAAATTAAATGGGTGATTTATGTTGTGTTGTGGGGGGGGGGGGGGTGGAGGGGGGGGGGGAAACTCTTCCCTGCACACCGACCTTTTCTCGTGAAGGTGTCGTTGAGGCCGCAAAGGAGCTGGACCCGAAACACTCTGGTCACCTAGTCCGTTTCTGGCCGAAAGAGATGCTGTGGAGCTAACTGCCGCTGCCGCTGAGCTGCTACTCCAGCTGCTTTTGTGCTGCTACTGCGGGAGCCAGTCCCACTCCCTAGGGCGACCGCTTTTGGCTTGCAAAATTCTCCCGCCCGACCTCGTGGTCGGGGCTTGCCCCGCGCGGCTGGAACGGCCGCGGGACTTTGCGAGCGCACACCGGGGGCTCCAACATCACTGTGTATGGCCGCCATCGGCCGGGGGCTTCGACACATCGGGGGGGGGGGGGGGAGAGTGCAGGGGAGAGATAAGTTTTTTTGGCCTTCCATCACAGTTATGTGATGGATGTTTATGTTAAATGTAATTATGTTGTGTCTGGGTCTATTTGTGTGTAATGTATGGCTGCAGAAACGGCATTTCGTTTGGACCCCCAGGGGTCCAAATGACAATTAAATTGACTCTTGACTCTTGACTCTTCACATGCGTTTCCAAATGAAATGGGTGATGTTTCGGGTGGAGACTCTTCCACAGTCTGAAGTAAAGGTCTGGACCCGAAACATCACCTAGTCCGTTTCTCCAGAGATGCTGTCTAACCCGCTGAGTTACTCCAGCTTTTTGTGCGCGACCTTGGCTTGCAAATTACGCGACCTTGGCTTGCAAATTACGCGACCTCGTGGTCGCTTGAGGCGTACGGGCACTGTATGGCGGCATGGGGCCGGTCCCACATAGAAGCGTGGCACACAGGCGCATTGCGGTCGTACGCAGCGTCTTGACGCGTACGCCTAGCACGTGGTGTTGCGCGATGACGTCACCGCCCGGCGTGGCGTTGCGTGATGACGTCACCGCCCAACGCCGTGCTACACCCAAATTCAGTCGCCCGCTTCCTGCCCAGCTGATTGGTAAGCATGATGCAAATTACATACTTAGCGCGTATTTTACACGAACTTCACGTGAACTCCGCTTCCGTTTGGTTGCGCCAAACGCACGCAATCGCATGCAAGTGGGACAGGCCCTTTAATACTTGCCAGGCTTTGTCCTGCCCCATCTCTTTTCCAGCTTTCTTTCTCCCCCACTCAGCAACATATATCTGAAGAAGAGTCCCAACCCAAAACGCAACCTCTCCATGTTCACCAGAACTGTTATGTCCTTTTATGCTCTCCAATAGCATCCATATCACTGACGTGAGGCTCACTGGCCCGTAATTCCCTGCATTATCTCTACTTCCATTCTTTAATAAACGAACAAGATTAGCTACTTTCTAGTCCACTGGAACAATAGACAATAGGTGCAGGAGTAGGCCATTCGGCCCTCTGAGCCAGCTCCGTCATTCAATGTGATCATGGCAGATCATCCCCAATCAGTATCCCATTCCTGCCTTCTCCCCATATCCCCTGACTCCGCTATCTTTAAGAGCCCTATGTAGCTCTCTCTTGAAAGTATCCAGAGAACCAGCCTCCACCGCCCTCTGAGGCAGTGAATTCCACAGACTCACAATCCTCTGTGTGAAAAAGTGTTTCCTCATTTCCGTTCTAAATGGCTTCCCCCTTATTCTTAAACTGTGGCCTCTGGTTCTGGACTCCCCCAACATCGTGAACATGTTTCCTGCCTCTAGCGTGTCCAAACCATAATCATATGTTTCAATAAGATCTCCTCTCATTCTTCTGAATTCCAGAGTATACAAGCCCAGCCGCTCCATTCTCTCAGCATATGACAGTCACGCCAACCCGGGAATTAACCTTGTGAACCTACACTGCATTCCCTCAATAGCAAGAATGTCCTTCCTCAAATTAGGAGACCAAAACTGCACGCAATACTCCAGGGGTGGTCTCACTTGGGCTCTGTACAACTGCAGAAGGATCTCTTTGCTCTTATACTCAACTCCTATTGTTATGAAGGCCAACATGCCATTTGCTTTCTTCACTGCCTCCTGTACCTGCATGCTTACTTTTATTGACTGATGAACAAGGACCCGCAGATCCCGTTGTTCTTCCCCTTTTCCCAACTTGACACCATTTAGATAATAATCTGCCTTCCTGTTTTTGTTACCAAAGTGGATAACCTCACATTTATCCACATTAAACTGCATCTGCCATGCACCTGCCCACTCACCCAACCTGTCCAAGTCACCTCGCCTGTGGCTAGCGAAGGCACAGAAATCTTTGCCAAAGTTCCCGCAATTCCTCTCTTGCCTCTCTCAATAACTGGGATAACTGTATTCTGTATGCTGCTTACTTTCTCTTTTTCACTGCTTGTTGGTGTGATTTGCCTGGAAAGTATTTCACTCCATCACAGGATTTATGAAAAGAATAAACTTATAACCTGATCCCTGTCCTCATGTTTGCTGCTTTTACGGGTCAGTCAAATTACTTCTCCTTGTATCTATTGCTATCCCTATCTTTCCTATTTTATCTTTGTAATGAATAAGTTGTTTATCCAGGCGCTCCTTAAATTTGCCTTTGACTGTTTGTAGTGAGCTGCATACGTGAAGTTCGCTGATCTGCCTTAGCCAACTTTTGCCTTATATTCCTGTAGTTTCCGTCATTTAGATTTTAAAAAAATCTGTCACTTCTCTCTCTATCTCATTTAGTTTAGTTTAGTTTAGTTTAGAAATTTAATTTAGCATGGAACCAGGCCCTTTGGCCCACCGTGTCCACACCGATCAGTGATCCCCGCACACTAACACTACCCTACACACACTGGGGAGAATTTACAATTATACCAAGCCAATTAACCTACAAAGCTATACATCTTTGGAGTGTGGGAGATCCCGGAGAAAACCCATGCAGGTCACGGGGAGAGCGTACAAACTCAGTACAGACAAGCACCCGTAGTCAGGATCGAACCTGGGCCACTGGTGCTGTAAGGCAGCACCTATACTGATTCGTCACCGTGCCGCCCTTAGCAAAGCTTCCTATCATAATCTTTGCCTCTTCCTCAAGGGGCATTGCACAATTGCTACTTAACCCATTCTCATTGTGCAACATCCAGTCTACAAACACCTGCCTCAGTGTCGTAGCCCAGAAAGCCATCCTGCATGGTTGATTTTGACTTTCCAAGACGATTACTTTTCATGAAATGTCTGAGGTTTGTCGATCAGTTAGTGCAAGTTTAGCATCCAATGGTGTAAAAACAGGGAAATGGTTTAAAAAAAAGCATGCT
Source organism: Leucoraja erinaceus (assembly GCF_028641065.1). NCBI lineage: Eukaryota > Metazoa > Chordata > Chondrichthyes > Rajiformes > Rajidae > Leucoraja > Leucoraja erinaceus. The sequence continues at coordinate 1,515,859 of NC_073404.1, read as the reverse complement.
TGTCTAATTTATTTACATTTGCTTTTTATTTTTAACTATATTTTATAATTTAAATCAATTATAAAATAATTAAAATCAATTATGCAAATCTTTTTTTAATTAATTTAAAATTCTAAACTTTACTGAGCCTTGTTTTGCTCTACTTCATCGCCAGACAAATTTTGTACAGCCTAACACATTTGAAAACCCAGCCTTTCTGTTCCAGTGATTAGCTGAGGATCCCAAGGTGATACTCATTGGTTGTATTAACCCACTGCCAGAGATCGCAGTTGCAAATCCATTAACTATATTAATAATGTGTGCTTATCTATTTCGATTATATTTGGTGCAAAGTGGCAGATTAGGGATTAGGTGTGATCACTTCATTACAAAGTGTCCACGTTTTTACTCCATTACATGTTTACTTGTACCTCAGATATTGTCAGACATTTGTTCCAAAGTATGGTTATTCCATTTTATATGATTCAGCAACATTTAAACTAACATTTATAAACGTGAACCTCTATTTATGATATGTAGTCAGTCAATATTAAATGCAGATGAAGTTATGTTACCTATTTAAGACTTAGCAACAGATAGAATCAATTGAATCAGATTTATTTTGCCCGCCACCCTTCTCATAAGTCCTAGGAGCAGAATTAGGCCATTCGGCCCATCAAGTCTACTCCGCCATTCAATCTGGGTGATCTATCTTTCCCTCTCAACCACATTCTCCTGCCTTCTCCCCATAACCCCTGACACCTGTACGCTTTCCGTTGGCATTGATGGATCAAGAAGATTTTCCTTTCTTGTTCCATCATTTATATTGACTCAAATAATTGCAAGAATTCTAGCAGGATAACTATCTTGTGCCCATGATCTACAACTGTAAGAAAATCATGTGATATAAAGATATTGGCAGCATGGGTCAAAAGATTATATTGCTGCCCTCTGTCTGACAATTTTTAGATGTTGCTTTTCACTTTTGATTTGGGAATGACATTTACAGCTCTAGATACGCACTCAGATGTAATTTTTTTAACAATATTCTTCAAGTATTTTAAGTAAAACGCCAAGGGACATTGTCAGTGTGTCATCTATGAAATGGAAGGATGAATGATTTGATTTGGCATGAACTGGCCTTTTTGAATTTATCTTTCAATTTGAATTATCATTGCATTGCACATTCCTGCTTGTGCCCGAATTGAAACAATAAAACATAGGTTTCAGAAAAAGGGTACATAAAATGTCCAATTTAATGCAAAAATATTTACTTTGCCATATATTACACATTTCATATGGTGTTTATTTTCTATAGGTGTGCAAAGAAAAGATAGAACATGTCGTAAGTTTCCACAGATGAGGGAAAGAAAAACAAGTGTCTGCGAGGAAATGTTGAGAAGCTTTGTCTTCTTCTTGCGTATTGCTTGCACAGCCTAAAGTTGCAGGACAACTTGTTCTATTTGATCTTATTTGATTGTGCACTCCAGGTTGATTGCATTCGTTGAAACAGGGCGGACCACGTGAAGGTTGCAATCTCCCGCCCCAGGAGCTTAGTGATGGTTGGCATTTAGTGCAGGATCACATAGATGAAGAAGATTGGTGAGATAGAAGAAATGTGATAGAAGTCAATCCAACTAGCATCAACAATTCTTTACTTAACCTTAAAAGATGATATTTCAGATACAAAAAAAGGGCCATTTCTGCCAGAGAATGTTTTAGCTTTACTTTATACAAGTGTCTTACTGATTTTATGTTGGGTTATGCAACAAAGTAGTGGGCGGCATGGTAGCGCAGCGGTAGAGTTGCTGCCTTACAGCGCCTGACATCTACAAGATACAAGATACAAGATAGATTTATTCATCACATGTGCCAGATGGCAATGAAATGAAATTCCCACAGAATCTGCTTTTTATCCTGACTGGGTGCTGTCTGTGCGGAGTTTTTATGTTCTCCCTGTGACCTCATGGGTTTCCTCCGTGTGCTTTAGTTTAGTTTCCTCCACCACTCAGACATACAGGTTTGGTTAATTGTTTTCGGTAAAATTGTACATTGTACATAGAAACATAGAAAATAGGTGCATGAGTAGGCCATTCGGCCCTTCGAGCGTGTACCACCATTCAATATGATCATGGCTGATCATCCAACTCAGTATCCTGTACCTGCCTTCTCTCCATACCCCCTGATCCCTTTCGCCACAAGGGCCACATCTAACTCCCTCTTAAATATAGCCAATGAACTGGCCTCAACTACCTTCTGTGGCAGAGAATTCCAGAGATTCACCACTCTCTGCATGAAAAATATTTTTCTCACCTCGGTCCTAAAAGATTTCCCCCTTATCCATAAAACTGTGACCCCTTGTTCTGGACTTCCCCAACATCGGGAACAATCTTCCTGCATCTAGCCTGTCCAACCCCTTAAGAATTTTGTAAATTTCTATAAGATCCCCCCACAATCTTCTAAATTCTAGCGAGTACAAGCCGAGTCTATCCAGTCTTTCTTCATATGAAAGTCCTGCCATCGCAGGAATCAGTCTGGTGAACCTTCTCTGTACTCCCTCTATGCAAGAATGTCTTTCCTCAGATTAGGAGACCAAAACTGTACACAATACTCCAGGTGTGGTCTCACCAAGACCCTGTACAACTGCAGTAGAACCTCCCTGCTCCTATACTCATATCCTTTTGCTATGAATGCTAACATATCATTCGCTTTCTTCACTGCCTGCTGTACCTGCATGCCTACTTTCAATGACTGGTGTACCATGACATGCAGGTCTCATTGCATCTCCCCTTTTCCTAATCGGCCACCATCCAGATAATAGTCTACTTTCCTGTTCTTGCCACCAAAGTGGATAACCTCACATTTATCCACATTATACTGCATCTGCCATGCATTTGCCCACTCACCCAACCTATTCAAGTCACCTTGCAGCCTCCTAGCATCCTCCTCACAGCTAAAATGCCCCCCAGCTTCGTGTCATCCGCAAACTTGGAGATGAACCTTTTGTGTAGGATAGTGCTACTGTATGGGGTGATCGCTAGTCACTGCGGATTAGATGGGCCAAAGGGCCTGTTTCGGCTCAGTATCTCTGAAGTCTAAAGTTCTCTGTTGTTGAGATCCCTAAGTAAATCACAGAATCTGAAGAGATCCTTGTGTACATTAATGCCACTGATAGTACTTTTTATTCATCCTTAAATTTTGTCTTCATTTTTGCCTGATTGGTTTTGTATTCTTTTGTTTAATTTTATTTTGAAATACAGTGCAGAAACAGGCCCTATGGCCCACCGAGTCCACGTTGACCAGTGATCCCCACAAATTAACACTATCCCACACATACTAGGGACAATTTACATTTATACAATGCTAATTAACTTACAAACATCTACATCTTTGGACTGTGGGAGGAAACCGAAGATCTCGGAGAAAACCCACGCGGTCATAGGGAGAATGCATTATAACCCGGGTCTCTTGTGTTGGAAGTGCTGTAAGGCAACAACTCTTCTGCTGTGCCACCACATGAGGATCCACCATTCTGGATCCATGCCTTTGGAGAATGGAAGATTTGTGGAAGTCCTTATTTTAATATAGCTGTTACCGATTGCAGTGTAACTGAAAAAATCAGTTTAATAAACACATTTTCCAGTTCAGTATTGAGGAAGTGCTCACCAGAATTTCTGCAGAGCTGTAGGAAGCGGAAAGTGAAATGAATTAAAGTGAAAGTATAATATTGTCATTACAGTGCCTCCTCCCAAAGGAACATTCCCAGAAAGCTACCTTAATAGTTTGAGGAGAGAATAATTAAAGCAATCATGAATGAGAAGGGAGAACATAAAATGTGATAAATATTTTTTTAGAGCTTTCAGGACGCTGTCAACGAGCTGTTCAAGATATTTAGAACAAGTTTTCAAAGATAAATGTTGGAATGGGGAAACAAAATGCTCAAAGGATGGAAAAGGTCAATAGTTTTTAGGCTGGTTGAGAGAGTTTGATCGATTTGTGTCAGGATTAATTTAAAGTCAAGTTGAGTTTTTTGCCATTGAGTCATGCACCATCTAAACAAACCCTCCGGCCCATCTTGTCCAAGCCAACCAGTGTGCCCCCTCGAGGATAGCTCAAATTACCCATGTTTGGCTTATATCCCTTCTAAATCCTTCTAAATCTTTCCTATGTAGCTGTTCAAATATCTTTTAAATGCTGTTACAGTACGTACCTTAACTACATCCACTCGTTCTATATACCTATCACCCTCGTGGGAAAAAGTTGTCCCTCTGGTTCCTATTAAATCTTTCCCCTCTCACCTTAAATCTATGTCCTCTAATTCTTGTGTAGGGAGGAACTGCAGATGCTGGTTTAAACCGAAGACAGACACAAAAGGCTGGAGTAACTCAGCGGGTCATGCAGCATCTCTGGAGAGAAGGAATAGATGACATTTGAAGAAGGGTCTCGACACGAAACGTCACCTATTTCTTTTCTCCAGAGATGCTGCCTGACCCGCTGAGTTACTCCAGCCTCTACCCTAGAAAAATGACTGCATTTACCCTATTTTTCCCCCCCTCACGATTCAATGCACAACTACAGGTGTAATGAAGCTGCATCACCAGCGCATAGAGTCGGACAACAGAGAAAACATAAATGATGCACAAATTGTACAAGCCAAGGGGGAGAGGGAAGGAAGAGAGAATAAAACATAATGCAAAGGCAAGTCCATAATAATACACGAGGTGGTCCGTTGCCGAGGTGGGGTTAGGGTTGTACAGGTCAGTTCAAGAACCAGATACTTTTAGGGAAGTAAGTCTTCCAGAACCTGGTGTGGGACTTCAGGCTTCTGTACTCCTGCCTGAAGGTAGTAGCGTATAGAGGGCATGGCATGCTATCTTCTTCGTGCTTATGGCGTGCACAGCCTGAAGTTGTAGGACAACTTGTTCTATTTGATCTTATTTGATTGTGTATGCCAGGTTGATTGCACTCGTCGAAACAGGGCAGACACGTGAAGGTTGCATTCTTCCACCCCATGGCCTGCTGGAGATGCTTTCAATGGTTTCCATCACTCTCTGCCACCACTTGCGTTCCTAAGTTGTGGAATTGTCATTACCAAGTCATGATGCCACCAGCCAAGATATCTTTTGAGTTGCATCTGTAGTATTCGGTGACATGCAAAAATCTAATTCTCTTCCTAAGAGAGGTGCTGGTGTGCTATTTTCATAACTACATCTATATGCTGAACCCAGGGCACGTCTTCAGAGATATTAGTGGCCATATCCATCGTCGACCTGTCAATAAAAATTGGCTTTCCTTCTCCCAAATACGACTTCCTGAAGTCAATGATAAGTTCCTTGTTTTTGTTTGTTGACGTTGAGCGAGAAGTTGTTGGTGCAGCTGTTCCTGTACGATTGCCGTCACCTGTGATACAGCCAACAGCAGTGGTGTGACTGATTAACATGCCTTTTGGGTGTGTTGGTAGCATAATAGAAGGAATAGTAACTGACGATAGTGTAAGATGATATCAATGTCATAGAAGAAAGGCATCAAAATGGCAGGTATATTACATGGAATATAATTAACAAGGAACATGAAAGTACAGTAAACCCCTGTAATTACGGACCCCTTTACAATGGATTTTGGTTATAGCAGACGGACCTACTGATCTTCGCCCCCAGGGTGGGCTGCCAATGACTTAACAAGAAGCTGGACCTGCTACAACTTGCCTACCACCACAACAGGTCAACAGAGAATGTGACCTCGCTGGCTCTCCACTCTGCACTGGACCACTTGGATAATAAAACACATACGTCAGGCTATTATTCATGGATTACAGCTCGGCATTTAACTCGGAAATTTTGGTCTCTTAATTTGAAGAAGGACGTTATTGCTATTGAGAGAGTGCAGCCTAGGTTCATCAGGTTAATTCCTGGGATGGCAGGGCTTACATATGATGAAAGAATGGGTCGACTGGGCTTGTATTCACTGGAATTTCGAAGGATGAGAGGATATCTTATAGAAACATATAAAATTCTTAAAGGATAGGACAGGCTAGATGCAGGAAAAATGTTTCCGGTGTTAGGGGAGTCTGGAACTAGGGGTTACAGTTTAAGAATAAGGGGTAGGCCATTTAGGACTGAGATGAGGAAAAACCTCTTCACCCAGAGAGTTGTGAATCTGTGGAATTCTTTGCCACAGAAGGCAGTGGAGGCCAATTCATGGGATGTTTTGAAGAGAGAGTTAGATATAGCTCTTAGGGCTAAAGGGATGAAAGAATATGGGGGAAAAAGCAAGAACGGTGTACTGATTTTAGATGATCAGCCATGATCATATTGAGTGGCGGTGCTGGCACGAAGGGCCGAATGACCTCCTGCACCTATTTTCTACCATGTTTCTACCATCATCCCCTCCAAGCTGGTTCCCAAGCTCACAGAACTGGGTCTCTGCAACTGGATCCTGAACTTCCTCATCAACAAACTACAATCTGTACGAATTGATAGCAACACTTCCTGCTCGATAACCATCAGCACAGGAGCATCTCAAGGAGGGTGCGTGTGTGTATGCGTGTGCGTGTGTGGGCGTGGTTATAAAAGATGCAAGAAATGCCCAAAGATTTAAATAAAAATGCTGAGGGGTATGAATAGTGAATGAATCATGGCAGTTTACGTCATATATTATGTGTTTAAGACAGTGCTTATTAATAATTGCTGGAGACATGCCAAAGATGAACTTGTGTACAATGTAACTTTGTGAAAAACAAAAATAGAATAATCTGAATAGATTGTATTATGTTGGCCATCTGCTTTAGAAACTAGGAAGATGTTTAACTATATACGGAGAACTAGCCAAAAGTACACGTTACCAATAAAATTCAAATACATTTTCAGGATAAATTGTCGGCCAATGCTATTTAACAGAAATCTGTCTCAAGGTATCCATGTGTATGGCTTTGGATTTTTACGAAACAGAACAACATTTAAAAGACGTTTGGACAGGTACATGGAAAGGAAAGATTTTGAGGGATAAGGGCCAAATGTGGGCAGGTGGGACTAGTGTAGATGGGGAATGTTGGTGCCTGTTTGCCTGCTGTATGACTTTATGACTGATTCTAATCATCACCTGATAAGAGCTATGAGGTTATTACTGCGGGAGGTAGTACATTATTTTTATTGGACACACAGGTGGAGGTCACAGCGCAATGGTGCAAGAATAGGATCAAAAGCATTATACACCTTATACACCTAAGGTAGACTGACATGAAGTTGTAACAAGAGATAGCCTAAGAAATATGAAACTCAAAACATCAACTAGTAATCGAGAACCAGAGGACATAGGTTTAAGGTGAAGGGGGATAAATGTAAAAGGAATCTGAAGGGTAACTTTTTCTCGCAAAGGGTGGTGGGTGTATGGAACGAGCTGCCGGAGGAGGTAGTTGAGGCTGGGACTATCACAACATTTAAGAAGCATTTAGACAGGTACATGGATAGGACAGGTTTAGTAGAGAAATATGGGGCAAACACTAGTGTAGATGGGGCATGTTAGTTAGTGTGGACAAGATGGGTTGAAGGGCTGTTTCCACACTGTATGACTCTGTGACACCAAGTAATTAGGTAAAGAAATGGAAGTTGTTGTAAAGGGAATGGAATATAACAACAAGGCATGTCTTCCTTTATGGGAGAATCTGGTAAAAGGGGACACTGTTTTGGAATGTGTTTACAGAAGGACGTGGGAGTTACTGAAAGTTAACCTGCAGATATAGCTAGCAGTTAGCAAGTGTTGGCCTTTGAATGCAAGAGGATTTGAGCTTCTGAGTAGAGATGTCTTCCTCTTATTATCCAGGACCATCGCAAGGCCATATCTGGAATATTAATAAAATATCTGTTCTCCCTTCCAGAAGAAAACTATACTTTGAAATGGGGGAATGTCATCGGTTCACCAAATTCATTCCTGGGATGATGGCTGTGTCTCGGAGGAGAGCATCAGCAAACTCTGTGTATACTACAATAAAAATAAATTAAAAATGCTAGACATATACAGCTGGTCAGGCAGTATCTGCGGTAAAACAAATAATCAGCAGGTTTCTAATGATCTTTTGCTTCATGTGGTGAAATGAGAGCCGATCTGTCTCTTGCTAGGTGTGATGGGGGAGGCAGATACAGATGGACTACGCCCCAAGATTCTGAACGAGGTAGTTGTTGAGATAGTGGAGGCATTAGTCGTGATCTTTGAAGAATTACCAGAGTCAGGAATGGTTCCAGAAGGTTGGAAAATCGCAAATGTAACTCCACTGTTTAAGAATGCCGCGAGTCAAAACAAGGGAAATTATTAGTCTGACGTCTGTGGTTGGTATAGATTTTGGAGGCCAATATTAAGGATGAGGTCTCGGGTTATCAAAAATTACAGTAGTTAGAAATGAGGAACTGCAGATGTTGGTTTACACAAAAAGACACAAAATGCTGAGTAACTCAGCAGGTACATTATCATCTCTGGAGAACTGCGGGAGGTAGTACATTATTTGTAGTTTTGGGTCGGGACCCTTCAGACTGATTGTGGTGACCGGGGGGGGGAGCTGGGAGCTGGAAGAGAAGAAAGCTAGCAAGTTATAGATGGATACAGATGAGGGGCTTTTCGATAGGCAGATAGTTAGACAAAGGCCAGAGATTAAAATAATAAAGTGAGATAAGGATTGAAGAGTTGTGAATACAGCAGCTTGTTGATCAGCTGGGTAATGGACTGAGTAAGATTTTGAAGTGGGATTGACTTAAAGTCCATTTTTGGCAAGCAATAGCTCTCATCTGTCTGCCCGTCTGTCCGTCTGTCTGTCTGCTGTCTGACTTCTTCCGGTTTTGCTTTTGTTTCTATTTGCGCAAAAATAGATAGCGCTACGATTTTTCACCACCTTGTTCGCCATTCTTCTGTGCTACAAGGGCAACAAGTTTTGTTCCGATCAATGGTATATTTTAAAAGTTATTAAGGTTTAAAAATCTATAAAACCGCGCAAGCGCAGATTGGTCTCCTCTCCTGTCAGTTGTCGGGACGGCGACGCCTCTTCCTGCACCATCGCCACACTGATTGGCCAGGTCCGCTGTCAGTCAAGGGTGGCGCCCACCTCGCCCAGCGAGGAGAATATAAAGCTGAAGGACCGGAGTGAGCATCACTAACGCTCTGCCGGCTGGAGCTGCGTCTGCGGGCACCTCCGTGGTGCTGAGCGGCCGAGTCCACTTCACGGCCTCCTTGGTGCCCAGACGCGGTTCTTCTACCTGCGAGGCCCCAGCCGGGGTTCTACGCTGCGATCCAGGAGGCATCGAGATGATGGGGCCGTGACGGCAGTGGGGCCTTGCGGCTGTGGGATCTTGCCGAATTAAAAAATCTGCGGAGAAATCTATCCCTTCCTCTTTTTTCAGTTTTTTCCTGTCTCATGTCTGGTGGAATAGAGGGAGAGGATAGGGGGAGTGGGGGAGGTGAGGAGAGATAGTAGGGGGGGGATACGGGGAAGTGGGGGATAGGAGAGGGGTAGGGAGGGGAGAGGAGGTATGGAGGGAGAGAAGGTGTGACAGGGTAGGGGAAGGGAGAGGTGCGGGAGGGATTAGGAGAGGGGAAAGAAGAGGGAGGGTGAAGGGTAAGGAGTGCTGGGGGATGAGGGGAGATGAGCAGCACCTGCGCAGTTGGGGGCTATGCGTGAGTGGTGGAGTATTGCGTTGTCTAGTCTCCTTATAAATTTCTGTCAAGTCTCCTTATAAATTTTTCTCATAATGGTCATTTTAATTCAAATACACGTTGTTCTCAAGCCTCAGGAACAAAGTGTTGGAGTAACTCAGCAGGTCAGGCAACATCCCTGGAGAATGTTTCGGGTTGGGACTCTTCTTCAGACTGATTCATCAGACATTCTGAAGAAGGGTCTGGCCAGAAACGTCACCTGTCCATATTCCACAGAGATGCTGCCTGACCCGCTGAGTTGCTCCAGCACTTTGTGTCTTGTTTTGTAAACCAGGGTCCACAGTTCCTTGTTCCTTCATTGTGGTAGCTGTTCTTCAAATGAGTTAATGTGTGTTCTTTGAAGATTTTGAAATTGAAGGCTAAATATATCAACATAAAATGCGTTGTTAATTGCAAAGGCTGTTAACCTCCTTGATGTTATTGACCCAGGTATCTGGCAGGAAATATGTCCCATATGAGTTTCCCGTGATTAAAATACGATTCACAAGGTTTTAATATGGATAATTTCCATCACAACTGTGACACCCTGCCATTTTGACTCCGTGTTACTGAGTCTGGGAGGACACCCTGCGGGCTACTGATGTCACCGATGATGTCTATTGTGGTTAGGATCATGGAAAGCAAAGCTCTGTGGTGGGCACCAGCAGTGATCTACATCCACAGCACAAAGCTTCATCTGCACAATAGATGGACACAAAATGCTGGAATAACTCAGCGGGACAGGCAGCATTTCCTAGAGTTGAGAACAAGTATTATGTTAACAAAATCACAAAGGTAGCAAAAACTGGGATCATTATCACAAGAGTTTCTGCATTGAAGAAAAATGAGGTTGTTTTGTATCAACTAGAGTAAAACTCTGACAGTCCACTATCCCGTTGTTTGCAAATCCCTTGGGATTGTCATCCTACTCTGGGCCAGTTTCCTTGTACTGCTTAAGCACACACCCTGTGCCAGTCTGTGTTTCTTTTACACAGCCCCAGTCCTATCCCCACACTCCATGACCCATCCCCACACTTCTTTTACACACTCCCGACCCGTTCCCATGCCTCTTTTACACAAACATCAGCTGAGTTACTCCGGCACTTTATGTTGCTACATTTTAAAACTGTGTGCCGATGCTGCTGGTCTGCAACAGTGAGCCCTTCTTCACCAGCTGTTGCTCCGTCTGGATGACGAGGCTGTTATTGCGGCTCACATTGTAGCCCCTCACGTCTCGAGTGGCCGCCCCCACCAACGGGACACCTTCGGCTGCCATAGGGCTCCCTCCCCTCTCACCAGCTGCCGCTTCTTCCTGTTGGTCATCGCCTTGTCTGCTCCTCACCTCCTCCTCCACCTCCTCCTCCTCCTCCTCCTCCTACTCCCATTGCTCTGTCCACTCCCTCGTCCACCGTCGCCCCCTACCTCCTTCTTCTCCCCTGTAGTGGCTGACATCTTCCAAAGTGGAGTATGGCAGTGAGTTTGGGCTAGAAGGAGGAGGAGGCGGTGGTGGAAATGGGTGGAGAGATGCCGAGTGGGCAGCGAAGGGAGGAATAGGTGGCTGTGGACAAAGCGGTGGCCAGCAGGAAGAAGCAGCAGCTGGTGAGAGGGGAGGGAGCCCCATGGTGACCAAGCACGTCCTGTCGGTGGCGGCTGCCTGTATTAGGCGCTGCCCACCAGGGGCTACAATGTGAACCGCAATAAACAGCCCGTCAACCAGATGGTGTGGCAGTTAGTGATGAAGGGCTCGCGGGTGCACCTTGCAAGCCGGGGGTGGCATTGGCAGCATCGGGAGGGCCGTCTGCTTTAACCAAAATCTGTTATTAAGGGGCCCATTAAAACGAGGGTGTACTGTACTTCTATCATGTCTCTTTGGTGTTTGCATGTTCTAGAGAAGCAACAAAGATTCTCATCAAGGCCCCAGCTATCTTCTCTCTTGCCTCCCTCAATAACCTGGGATAGATCCCGTAGGTCCGTCCTGGGCACATACCCACCTTAATGTTCTTCAAGAGTCTCTGTACCACCTCCTTCTCAATCTCAAACTGCCCGAGCATATTTGCATTCTCCACACCACTGATCTTGTCCTCCAAGTCCCTCTCTGTGAATACAGATGCAAAGATTTGCCTACATCCACTGACTCCAAGCATAGATTCCATCCTTTATCTTTGAGTGGTCCTACCTTCTCCCTGGTCTCCTCTTATTTTAATGTACTTTTTGCGTTGTTTAGTGTGGATGGAATTCTCATGTGTGAATCAGTGAACACGTTGTCAATGACTTGGAGCAGCTTACATCGAAAAAATAGAAATAGAGCAGAACATCAACAGAACATCCTTTATTGAAGATAGTCAATCTCGATTAAACTGCAGTGTCTAGCTGGTGTAATGCAACAAAGGTGTAAATGCTTGTGAACCAGCTCTTAAATGTACCCATGCAATAACATGGAACTGCAGATGCTGGTCTATATCATAGATAGGCGTTGGTTTATATCAAAGTACTGGAGTGACTCAGCGGGCCAGGCAGCATCTCTGGAGAATAAAAATTAGTGATGTTTTGGATCGGGATCCTTCTTCGACTCCCGGTCCGAAACGTCGCCTGTACATGTTCTCCAAAGATGCTGAAGATAGATACAAAATGCTGGAGAAACTCAGCAGGGCAGGCAGCATCTCTGGAGAGAAGAAATCGGTGACACTTCGGGTCGAGACCCTTTTTCAGACTCAACCCGAAACTTCTCGGCCCAAAACGTCGTCTATATCCCTTGTCTCCAGTGATGCTGCCTGTTCCGTTGAGTTACTCCAGCATTTTGTGTCTGTCTTTGGTTTAAACCAGTATCTGCAGTTCCTTCCTACACATTTCTCCAGTGATGCTGCCTGGCCCGCTGAGTTACTCCACCACTTTGTCTTCTTTTGTAAACTAGCATCTGCAGTTCTTTGTTTCCACTTCTCCAAAGATCAAAACCTTATTGACTTACTCAATTATATATGGAGCAATCACGATTGTGAAATCTTCATGTATTACTTTGAAATGAACATATTGTAATGTTTGAGATGTATTTTATGTACTGTACTTTATTGTACAGATTGTTCTAGTATTCATCCCTATATTTAAAATGTTATTTCATTATTTGTTGCACTATTACATATTTTAAGAAGACAAAACGGAGCGTCATGGTGGCGCAGTGGTAGAGTTGCTCCCACAAGAGTGTAACGGCAACATGGTTGTGGTTGTCAAGGATTTTAACTTTCCCATATTGACTGGGATATCCTTTGAACACAGGGCTTAGGCGAGGAGGAATTCATAAAATGCATTCACAACCCTCCAAGGATTTACCATTTTTGAGTGAAGAAATTTCTTCTTATTTTTAGTCCTAAACAATTTGCCACTTACTCTGAGACTTTGACACCTGGTTTCAAATTCCTTAGCCAGGGGAAACATCCAATTTCCATCCAATCTATTGAGCCCCATAAACATTTGTAAGTTTTAACAAGATCCCTCATCCTTCTGAGCCGAGTCAATATAGTCTCCATTACAGCAAACTCACCATCAAGTGAATCTTCACTACCTCGCTGAAAAGTACATCCTTTCTATGAAGGAGGGGGGAGGGGGGGAGGCAAACTGCATGTGATATTCCAGGCATGGTCGCACCATAGCACTACACGCCCGTGGGATATGGGAGTAAGTGGGGGCACCCAGAGAAAGTCCATCCGGTCACAAAGAGATTTTTGTGCAAACTCCACACAGACAGCACCGGTGGGGATTGATCAGACCTCAGTCCTTGGAGCTCTAACGCAACCTCTAAGATAGTGGTAACTGCCATGCTGCCTACCCGGAGCAGATTTTTTAATGTTAAAAGTATGAAATAATACAATATTTACACTTATCATACATACCATCAATCAGAATTTATTGCAGTGCCTCGTATAAAGAGACACTTTGAAGTGAAGCGGCTGTAATTTTGCGGGTATGCAATATCTCATTATTCTATGGTCTAAATTCTTCATGCATTTAGTTTAGTTTAGTTTAGTTTAGTTTAGTTTAGTTTAGTTTAGTTTAGTGATACAGCGCAGAAACAGGCCCTTCTGCCCACCGAATCCGTGCCGACCAGCGATCCCATACACTGGCACTATCCTACACATACTAGGGACAATTTACAATTTTAGCAAAGCCAATTAACCTACAAACCTGTACGTCTTTGGGGTGTGGGAGGAAACCCGAGCACCCAAGGAAACCCACGCGATCACGAGGAGAACGTGCAAACTCTGTACAGATAGCACCTGTAGCTCACGGCCACAGAAACACACATCTCTCCCCCTGACTATAGACCCCCATCATGACCGCTTGCTTGTCTGTACTTTCTCCTTCCCTGAGGTTGAACAGAGCCCGGGTGTGCCACTCATTTTGCTGCTGCTGATTTCCTTTGAAAGGTCACCCCTCCCACAGTCTGCAGAGCTTTCATCTTGTTGGAGAGGGACAGCCACAGGGAACCCCTGCGCTGTCTGCTTGCCTCTCCAAGCATTTGCCCATCCATCTGTGTGAACCTGTGGTGTGACCAGCTTTATTTCTGACGGGTCTCCTGGGAGGCTGCAGGTGACCTTATTGAGGTGTACAAAAACATAATGGAGAAAGTGAACGCTACCAGTCTTATTCCTAGGATAGAGGATTCTAAAACTAGAGGATATTAGGCTTAAGGTGAGAGGGGAGTGATGTAAGAGGGATCTCGTGATCGATTTCCACTTGGAGGGCAGTCCATATCTGTAATGAGTTGCTGGAGGAAGCTGCAGAAGTGGATAACATTTTTAGTTTAGTTTAGTTTAGAGTTACAGCGTGGAAACAGGCCCTTCGGCCCATTGGGTCTGCGCAGACCAGCGATCCCTGCATATTAACACTATCCTACACACACTAGGGCCAATGTTTACCTTTACCAAGCCAATTTACCTGCATACCTGTATGTCTTTGGAGTGTGTCACAGGGAGTACGTACAAACTCTGTACAGACAGCACCCGTGGTCGGGATTGAACCTGGGTCTCCGACGCTGCAAGCGTTGTAAGACAGTAACTCTACTACTGCGTGGCCTTGCTGCCCTTAAAGCATTAGGACAGGTATATGTGTAGGAAGGAGCTGCAGATGCTGGTTTACACTGAAGATAGACACAAAATGCTGGAGTAACTCAGTGGGTCAAGCAGCTTCCCGAGAAAAGGAATAGGTGACGTTTCGGGTTGAAACGGTCTGAAGAAGGGTCTCAACCCGAAACATCACCTATTCATTTTTTCCAGAGACGCTGGCTGACCCGCTGAGTTATTCCACATATTGTTTCTGTCTAGGAAAGGAAAGGTTTAGTGCACTCTGGGACAACTGCAGGCAAATGGAGCAGCCTAATATGCTGGTGAAGAAGGTGTATGGTATGCTTGCCTTCATTGGTTGGGACATGAAATGTATGGGGCAAACTCTATGCAATAAGTGTACTTTACTGTTTCTGGTTGTTTTCCTTGTCCCTTGTTTGGACTGTAGAGTGGTTCACACAGTATGTTTGTGTTTCAACTCTGTGACTATGACTATTCTCACTGAAATCTTTCTTGCATATGTATACTGATATTGTCAGCAAGTTATTTGGTTCAGGTGATCACCTCCTGCTTCTCTGAATTATTAATTATTTTTTATGATGCATATGATGAAATGTTGCACGCGTCTGGTGTAATAAGACTCCCGCTAAGGGGCTGGATGTCTTTCATTCTGTTTGATACATTCGGTCTGTCAGACACATTTCTCATTATTTCCCCATTTATCCATAATTTCTAACGGTGGTGTCACATCTGCACTGGGGCTCTGCAATTCCAAAGGCAGCCAATGCCATGGGTAAGTGCCCATGTAGCAGGCCCTGACATTATACATGTGTGTGTGTGTGTGTGTGTGTGTGTGTGGGGCTGTGTGTAGGTGTGTGTGTGTGGGTGTGTGTGTGGCTGTGTGTAGGTGTGTGGGTGTGTGTGTTTGTGTGTGTGTGGGTGTGGGTGTGTGTGTGTGTGTGTGTGTGTGTGTGTGTGTGGTGTGTGTCTGTGTGTGTGTGTGTGTGTGTGTGTGTGTGTGTGTGTGTGTGTGTGTGTGTGTGTGTGTGTGTGTGTGGCTGTGTGTGTGTGTGGGTGTGGGTGTGGGTGTGGGTGTGTGTGGTGCGGGTGGGTATGGGTATGGCTGTATGTGTGGGTGTGGCTGTGGGTGTGGCTGTGGTGTGTGTGTGTGTGTGTGTGTGTGTATGTGTGTGGGTGTGTGTGGGTGTGGCTGTGTGTGGCTGTGTGTGTGTCTGCGTGTCTGTGTGTGTGTGTGTGTGTGTGTGTGTGTGTGTGTGTGTGTGTGTGTGTGTGTGTGTGTGTGTGTGTGTGTGTGTGTGTGTGTGGGGTGTGGCTGTTTGTGTGGCTGTGTGTGTGTGTGTGTGTGTGGGTGTGAATGAATGATGGATGGCACCCTGCCATGCTGATCCCACTTGAAGTGATCTTCCTGTATGAATAATTTACAGTGGAACAGGACTGGGTACATGTGTAGGAAACAACTGCAGATGCTGGTTTAAATTGAAGGTAGCCGAATTCAGTTTCTTAGCCAAGGCAAACAGATGCAATTGGTAATATTTTTTAAACCGGAGGCTAATATATTTTCTCCCTTACTCAAGGTCAGCACTAGTTCCTATGTCCGAGGAAGGTCGCGACCCGAAACGTCATCTATTCCTTTTGTCTGGAGGTGCTGCCTGACCCGCTGAGTTACTCTAGCTTCATGTTTCTATCTTCTAGTTTCTGACTTGTTTTCTCTTCCCTTTGAACAGAGAGAACTTGATACGACTGCCACAGTATTGGCCAATCGACAGGATGAGAGTGAACAGTCCAGAAAACGACTTATTGATGAGAGTCGAGAATTTAAGAAGAGCACGCCAGAGGTGGGTAAAGTCGAGCTGTTGCATCTTCTAGTCTATGAAGATGCAGTGAGTCACTTGGTTGGTTACGCCATCCGGCAGTGAAGATATATTTTGATATTTTGGTGCTGCTATCAAGTTTCTGTCTATGGATATGTAATACTCACATAAACCTACAGTTTAGTTTAGTTTAGAGATGCAACACGGAAACTGAGTCCGTGCCGACCAGCAATCCCCGCACACTAATGCTATCCTACACACACGAGGGACAATGTACAAATTCAAACCAATTACCGTATTTCCCCGCAATGAAGACGCACCCCCATTTTGAGTTGCTAAATTTTGAAATCTCACGCTGAAAAAAAAATAAATAAATAAATAAAAATAAAGAAAGTAACAATTCAATTTGCCCAAGGTTTCCAGATCTCCTCCATTCTGAATGACTGAATGGGTGGGGGGTAGAGGGTGACGGCAGGTGGAGAGATGGTGGGAAAAACAGGAGCACACCGGGACAAGTTGAATCAGTTGTGATCTTATTGAATGACAATACCAATTGAGGTTACTCACGCTGACACATGGAGTAAGCTCCACCGCCCACTGTCCTGTTATCCATCGTCCGCTGACCCGCTCTTGAGCTGGTCCCCTCACTGTCTGGTCTACATTGAAAGACACGATGAATGCCATGCAGTGAATGCCATGCAGTGTCACCCAGCGCAGCAAGCGAGGCCATGTCCTGCTCCCGGTGGCAGTCGGAATTTAAGGATCTTAAATTTAAGGATCGACGACGGCGCCGAGCCCACGGCTCCCTGGGGGGAGACCGCTTTTCGGGGCTTCTGCGGCGGCGACTTCTCCCGCCCGAGTTGCGGGGTCGAAGAGCTCCTGGAGCGGGGCCTAGCACCGCTGCCCTGCGCGGCTGGAATGGCCGCGGACTCTGCGAGCGCACACCGGGGGCTCCAACATCAGGACCCGGTGTGCGACCTCGCACCACCCGGCGTGGCTTTAATGGCCGCGGGACAATCGCCATCGCCAGCCGGGGGCTATGACTTTGACTCTGACATCGGGGGGGGGGGGGAGAGTGCAGTGGAGAGATACGTTTATTTGGCCTTCCATCACAGTTATGTGATGGATGTTTATGTTAAATGTAATTATGTTGTGTCTGGGGTCTATTTGTGTGTAATGTATGGCTGCAGAAACGGCATTTCGTTTGGACCTCCAGGGGTCCAAATGACAAATAAATTGATTCTGATTCTGATTCTGATTCTGATCTACGGGAAGCGGCTGACATGAGCGAGACTGGCGAGCGGCAGGAGTGAGGTGTTCAGATGGAGTGCACTGCCAGAGGTGAGCGGGCCACATGACCCACAGAAAGGCACCCGCAGAAAACCCACACGGTCACGGGGAGAACGTACAAACTCCATACAGATCCGCAGTCAGGATCGAACCCGGGTCTCTGGCGCTGTAAGGGAGCAACTCTAGCGCAGCGCCACCATGCCGCCTGATTGTACAAATATATGTTTTAAGGGTTTCAGATCTTTTGTGAGTACATTTCTGTGACTTCATACTGTGCTTTGAATGTCACCCCCTTCATTTCTTCATCAGTAGTTTTTCTTTCTTATGACATGTTTTAGTGAAAGTAGAGCATTTATTCTTCAGGCCGAGGACATACTTGTGACCAAGGGGTAAGGTGGAAATTTGTTTTTGATAGTTGCCTCTACTATTCTTTCCTCTTTACATGAAAGTGCTGAATATCAGCATATGCCAGCAAGAAATATATAAATAGACGTAGCAAAAAATTCTCTTGGAAACTGAAATGGGAAATACCATTAGGTGATAAGCAAAATGTGGAGATAGGAAATAAATGCATTGTTCCTATCTACATGTCGGAAAATCTAAAGACATATCAGAAACAGTAAGCAATTGTCTCCCAAAGGAAGTATTTACTTGCCATTGAGGCAGTGCACTGATGGTTCATCAGACTGATTATGGAAATGTATGGTTGTAGTGTGAAGGTTAATTGAACAGACTGGGCCCGTACTCATGGTCAGAATGGGAGGTGGTTTTATTGAAAATTATAAATTACTAGACCAAATGCAGACCCGTTGGGTCTGCTCCCCCAACGTACCCGTCCCCTACCCGCAGCCCCACGGGAGGCGTGGTCCTCCACCTCAACACGTTGGCGAAGTTAAGATTCGAGCACTCCTCAGCAAAGATCATAACTCGTGACCCCAGCACTGGAGTTGGAAAAAAAAAATCCCAACCCCCATTTGCAATACCAATTGACCCTCCTCCTCCTGTCCAGCCAGGAGCTATGATGGCAACATTGTTGCAAATGTCGGGAGCACTTGCTGTGAGATGCCATTGAGCTGAAAAGCTCAGAGTGTTGCTGCCAGTGTTCCTGTCTTGCAACTTTGTATCAAAGTGTGTTGGAAGCTGTGAGGAATGATTTTAAAGTAAAAATCATTTTAAATTCAAAGTATTTTTAAACATTTTCAGTAATGTCGTGAAATAAAGCCTGAAATTTTCAGATATGTAGATTTTGGACTCCACAGGAAAAAACTCTACTGGAATATGTAAAGGTTTTACCGTTACCGCGTCGTTTTTTTCGATGTGATTACACACGAACAAACAAACACACACACACGAACAAACACATCCACATCCAAGATCAGACTTTTAATAGTTACTAGACCAAGTGCAGACCCGTTGCCATTACCATTTCAAAAAGTGGAGTAAGGAAAACGAAGTCAGTGCACGCGAGGCATATTTGGGTTTTTTGAATGGTTTTCATAAGGTGACACAGGTGTTTGGTGAATCCAGTTGCAGCATTTCGAATTGGGGGTAATACAAGTTTGGATTTGGCTTTGGTTCCAGATAGAAATCTAAGAGTAGGAGTAGGAGTTAATGTGCTTTCTCATTTCAAGCCAGAATTAGTGTTTGGCACCAATCTATTGTGATGGCTGCCTCGCCAACTATCTGTCTCGTTCCTTCCTCCGTTGTTTTTTTTGTATGCGTTAAATGAATATTTTAGTGTTCTTTAGTGTTTTATGTGGGTGGGGGGGGGGGGGGGTTGGGGGAAACTTTTTTAAATCTCTTACCTCGACGGAGATGTGATTTTTTTCCCGTATCGTATCTCCATCCGCACTGCGGCCAAACATCGAGGAGCTGGCGGCCTTTGCTGGAGGCCGATTTTGGGAGCTTCAACCGTGGTAGCCTGTGGACTTTAACATCGTGGAGCTTGCGTTCCCTGGTTAGATTGACTTCGGGAGCTCCAAGCCGCAGGAGCTTCGACCGCCCCGGCGCGGGTGCTTATAGATCGCCGGCTGCGGGAGCTTCGATTGCCCCGACTGCGGATGGTTCGACTGCCCTAAATAAAGAGGAAGAAGATTAGACTTTATTGCCTTCCATCACAGTGAGGAATGTGGAATCCGTCCGCTGTGTGTTGTGTGTTTTGTTGTTGTTTTTAGTATGGCTGTGTGGTAATTCGAGTTTCACTGTACCTTAATTGGTACACATGTGACAATAAACTGACCTTTGAACCTTTGAAACTTTGATTTGGTTGAAGGGACCAGATGTAACATTTCCAAGTCTGCTGATGATGCGTAACGGGGTGGGAATGTGAGGAGCGATGAGGAGTCAGATAGATTTCACGACAAACCGAGTGAGTGAGCATCAAAATGGAAAGTATGAGGCTAGCACTATTAGTTGCAAAAACAATTGATGTTTTACTAGGGTTCATGTTGTTTAATGGAACATTATGTCCATGTGTAAATGTCGCTGTAACTAACGTATCAGCGCAGCAGGTAGTGAATGTGGCCAATTGTTTATTTAGGGAATGAGGATGGGCAAGTGGTGGAAATGTCCGTGGTGGAACGCTATGCAAACAGTGACAACAATTTGGTCAGCTAGGTAGTTGTGGAAAAGGGTAGGATTGGACCGAGAGTTAAGGTCTTAAATTTAAGGAGGGTTGACTTCATTTGCACAAAATGGGACCAAGTGAGAGTAGATTGGGAGCATCTGCAATATCCAATAAGTGGGAGGTTTTTAAAAGTGAAACGGTAAGAATTCGGTCAGTGTGTAGGATTGAACTGCAGACGTTGGTTTACACTGAAGACAGACACAAAATGCTGAGTAACTCAGCGGGACAGGCAGCATCTCTGGAGAGAAGGAATGGCCAAAGTTTTCGAGTCGAGAACCTTCTTCAGACTGAAGATCCAATCGGTACGTCTAAAGGGTAAGGTTAGGGAACCTCGGTTAACAAAGAAAATTGAAGGTCTGATCAGGGTAAAGAAGAAAAGTCTAGTGTAGAAAATTGTTATCGTCAGTCTTTATCGAGGTTTACAGAGGATAGAGGAGAGTTAAGAAACAGAAACATAGAAAATAGGTGCAGGAGGGGGCCATTCGGCCCTTGGAGCCAGCACCGTCATTCATTGTGATCATGGCTGATCGTCCCCTATCAATAACCCGTGCCTGCCTTCTCCCCATATCCCTTGACTCCACTAGCCCCTAGAGCTCTATCTCACTCTCTTAAATCCATCCAATGACTTGGCCTCCACTACTCTCTGTGGCAGGGAATTCCATAAATTCACAACTCTCTGGGTGAAAATGTTTTTTCTCACCTCAGTCTTAAATAACCTCCCCTTTATTCTATGACTGTGGCCCCTGGTTCTGGACTCGCCCAGCATTGGGAACATTTTTGTTGCATCACCGTTTACACAGGTCACAGTTTAAGGATAAGGGGGAAATCTTTTAAGACCGAGATGAGGAAAACATTTTTCACAGAGAGAGTGGTGAATCTCTGGAATTCTCTGCCACAGAAGGTAGTTGAGGCCAGTTCATTGGCTATATTTAAGAGGGAGTTAGATGTGGCCCTTGTGGCTAAAGGGATCATGGGGTATGGAGAGAAGGCAGGTACAGGATACTGAGTTGGATGATCAGCCATGATCGTATTGAATGGCGGTGCAGGCTCGAAGGGCCGAATGGCCTACTCCTGCACCTATTTTCTATGTTTCTATGTTTCTATCTAGCTTGTCCAGTCCTGTTATAATTTTATATTTTTCTATAAGATCCCCCTCATCCTTCTAAACTCCAGTGAATACAAGCCTAGTCTTTTCAATCTTTCCTCATATGACAGTTCCGCCAGAAGATATGCGTGGTGTCCTGAATGTAAACACCCATCTGCCAATATTCTGCTCAACTTTCCAGATGATTCCACAGACAACTTTCCATAGACAACCTTCCATGTTATTTGCACATCACCAATATTTGATGCAAGAGAGACTGCTGAGGTTGGAATTTGGAGCAAAACACAAACTCCTGGAGGAACTCTGCAGGTCAAGCAGCATCTGTTGGGGGAAAGGAATAGTTGTGCAGTGTCGACTCATAACATTGACAATTCCTTTACCACATGGATGTTGCTCAACTCGCTTGGATCCTCCAGCAGTTTTGCTGTTTTACCATACAACTGTTATCTGCAAACTTAGTCAGAGCAGCCAAGTAATACGGATTTTCCATATTTTGTACGGAAATGCGATAAAAATATGGATGTATGGATTTGCTTTTTTTCGTCTTGCTGTTTAAAAAATGCAAAGATATAAAAAGTCATACTGTAATGCTAAAACTTGTAGCAGATTAAATCTATTAGTATTTTAAATTTCAAGATCTGGATGATTATTTTTGTAAGCTGTGATCTGCCTGTCCCGCCCGCTACAGGTTTAAACAGCTCTCTCCGTTTAGCGCTACCAGCTGGAGCGCTATTGGCTTTACACATAGCGCTATGGCCACAGCGCTATGGGTCACAGACTGTTATGGGAGGGAGAAGGAAAGAGGGAGGGAGGGAATAGGAGGGAGGGAGAAAAAGAAAGAGGAAGAGAGGGGGGGAAAGGGGGAGGGAGAGAGGGAGGGAGGGAGAGGGAGGCTTCCAAAATGGCTTCTACATCATCATCTGGTGCTAAAAGCAGGAAGCAGCCGTTCAAACAGCAGTATACAAAGAGATGGCAGTGAATGCACTGTCAAGTAAGGTGCATAGAAGACATGTCAATTGGTAGCAAAGTTATGCATTGTTGTACTCTTACATGGGTATGACCGCACATAAAAAGTAACACTTTTTTCAGCAAAATGAAACAGCGTAAAAATACTGATTTCCTCAGCAAAAGATTTTCAGGTACTAGAATACTGAAATGCTCTGCTTGGCAGCTCTGCTTAGTAATCATAAAATGCTGGAGTAGCTCAGCAGGACAGGCAGCATCTCTGAAAAGAAGGAATGGGCGAGGTTTCGGGTTGAGACCTTTTTTCACTGAAGAAGGGTCTCGACCCGAAACGTCACGCATTCCTTTGCTCCAGAGGTGCTGCCTGTCCCGCTGAGTTACTCCGGCATTTTGAGTCTACCTTCGATTTAAAGCAGCATCTGCAGTTCTTTCCTACACAAACTTAGTAATCATTAGATTATTAGATTGGATTAGATTCAACTTTATTGTCATTGCACAAATATAAGTACAGGTACAACGAGAAGCAGTTTAGCATCTAACCAGAGTGCAAAGTAGTAAAATGCTGATTAAAACAATATATACAAATGAGGATATATTGATCTATGTACATAGGCATATACATATATACAGATAAAAGATTGACATGTGCTATATTCTGGTGAATAGAGCTTAACTGTAAATTATATAAACTATAAATAACACTGATGAGAAGGGGGGGGGGGGGGGGGGGGGGGGGGCTAGCGCTGGGCCTGTGAGTTCAGTAGGGTAATGGTGTTTTGGAAGAAGCTGTTCCTTAGCCTGCTGGTGCGAGACCTGAGGCTCCTGGCCTCCTGATGGGAGGAGGGCAAACAGTCCATGATTGGGGTGTGAGGGGTCCTTAATGATTTTGCCAGCCCGTCTCAGACACCGTGTGCGGTGAAGGACAGCCATGGCAGGGAGCGGGGCACCGATGATGTGATGGGCGGTTTTCACCACCCGTTGCAGTGCCTTCCTGTCAGCTGTGGTGCAGCTGCTGTACCACACCGTGAAGCAGGTGGTCAGGATGCTTTTTATGGTACAGCGGTAGAAGTTGGACAGGATCTGAGGGGACAGGTGAACTTTCTTAAGCCTGTGGGTTCTAATTATAACGCTACCAGCATGCCTCCTACATCCACAGTCAAACTGTTAACATATATCACAAACAACATTGGTCACAGGACCAATTCCTGGAGTACACCACTTGTCACAGACATCCAATCAGACAACCACCTTTCCACCATTACACTCTTCCTCTTATCGCCAAAGCAATTTTGGCACAATTATGCAGTTTACCTTTGATCCCACGCGCTTTAACCTTCTGAACTAATTTACCATGGTAACATACAGTTGTTTAAGAAGGAACTGCAGATGCTAGAAAAATCGAAGGTAGATAAAAATGCTGGAGGAACTAAGCGGGTGAGGCAGCATCTATGGAGCGAAGGAATAGGCGATGTTTCGGGTCGAGACCCTTCTTCAGACTGTGGCATACATATAAAGTAGCCCACATCTACGACTCTGCCGTCATCAATCATTTATAGCATATAGAACAGAATAAGACCGTCGGCACATATTATCTGTATCGAACATGAGGCTTTCAAGAGAGAGTTAGATAGAGCGCTTAAAGATAGCGGAGTCAGGGGATATGGTGAGAAGGCAGGAACGGGGTACTGACTGTGGATGATCAGCAATGATCACAGTGAATGGCGGTGCTGGCTTGAAGGCCGAATGGCCTACTCCTGCACCTATTGTCTTTTCCCATGACCAGCTCTTATCTGCCTTCCATATCCCTCCATTCACGGCATATCCATGTGCCTATCCAAAAGACTCTTAAATGCCACTAATGTATCTACCTCTACCACTGTCCCTGGCAGCGTATTCCAGGTTCTCACCACCCTCTGCATATAACGCCCCACACATCCCCTTTAAACTTTCCCTTCTCACCTTAAATCTGTGCCCTCTAGTATTTCGTAATTCCATTCTGAGAAAAAGATTATGACTATTACCCTATCTATGCCTTTCATAATTTTATATACTTCTACAGGACTCCCTGCAACCTTCGGTGTCCCGGAAAAAATAATCCAAGTCTGTCTAACCTGTCCCTGTAGCTAATACCCCCTAATCTAGGCACCTTTCTGGTAAATCTCCTCTGCACCCTTTCCAAAGCCTCCACTTCTTGCCTCCAACATGCAACTACAACTGCATGCAATACTCCTAATGCTATTTAACTAAGTCCTATAAGGCTATGCCCTCTAGTGTTTGACATTTCCACCCAAGGAAATTGCTTCTGACTATCTATCTTATCTCTGTCTCTCATCATTTTGTATACTTCTATCAGATCTTCCCTCAACCTCTGATGTTCCAGAGAAAACAATCCAAGATTGACCAATCTCTCCTTGTAGTAAATACCCTCTAATCCAGGCAGCTTTGATAGACCTCTTCTGCAACCTATCTAAAGCGTTCTTATTCGTCCCCTCCCCCCACCCCCCAATGCCACATCGCCTATCCTTGCCCTTCACAGATGCTGCCTGACTCGCTGAATTACTCTAGCATTTTGTGTTTTGCATGACCCAAAATGTTTCCCAACCAAAGTTCTATATAACTTGACTTCCTGACTCTTAGACTCAATGTCCCGACAGATGAATGCAAGCATTTTGTATGCTTTCTTTACCACTCTATCTACTTGTGTAATCATTTTCAGATAGAGATGGACTTGATCCCCAAGATCCCTCTGCACATCAATGCTATTACCGATCTGAGCATTAACTGCATACTTTCCTTTTTTTACTCTACTGGTCATAAACCTCCAGACAGTGGCTCTACATCCTTCCACTACTACTATAACCCTCTGTCTTCTTTCAGCTGGTTATGAATCCATGACCAAGTCACTGTTAATCCTCAAAAAACTCGATCAAGTCATAAGACATGACCTGCTTGCATACAAAGCCATGCTGACTGCCCCTAATTACCCTCATTCTCTTCCAAATGGGAGTAAATCCTCTCGAAGAATCCTGCCCAATAGCTAATGTACTACTGATATGCAGCTCATCGGCCTAAAATCGAATGGTAATTTCTCCGATGATATCCAAAAGGATATATTTGTTTGGTGGGGCAACAACTATAGGACATTTGCCATTCTTCACCTTCTCCCTTTCCCAGTGGTCATCCACCTACTTTTTGCCTTCACCTTAGGTGTGACCACCTCACTATTACTCCCATCTATTATGCTCTGAGCTTGTCCAGCCACAGCTCCAGTTCCCTCAGGAGCTGCAGCTTTAGAAATGATTTTAAACTACGATGCAGCGTGGAAACAGGCCCTTTGGCCCACCGAATCTGCTCCAACCAACGATCACCCTGTACACTAACACTATCTTACACACTAGGGACAATTTTACAATTTTTACCGAAGCCAATTAACCTAAAACCTCCATGTATTCGGAGTGTGAGAGGAAACCGGAGCACCCGGAGAAATCCCACACGGTTACAGGGATAATGTACAAACTCCGTACAGACAGTACCCCTAGTCGGGATTGAACCCAGGTGTTTGGTGCTGTAGGGCAACAACTTTACCGCTGCGCTGCTGTGCCGCCTTTAAGCTGGGAGCTGGGTGTAGCTTCCACAGGTGTAACCCTCAGGCACACTCGAAGTGTTTCTGACTTCCCACAACTTACAGGCGAAGCACACCAATGCCCTAACTGCCATTTTCACTGCACCAGTACAAGTGGAACTTGTGAAAGGAAAATGCCTCATCTTATTTCACCATCCTTGTCAAAGCCACAAAAGTCAAACCCTCAGCACTTTTCCCTCAAACATTGGACTTCAACCTCAGCAAGAAGCTGTTCTCAATATGCCAATTAATGGGCTAAATGAGCAGCAAGTTCATAGCTCCCTGGAGATGGTGACACAGGTAGATAGGATAGTGAAGAAGGGGTGTAGATAGCCTACATAGGCACAAGTGTTGAGTATAAGACTTGGGGCATGTTGTTGCAGCTGTGCAACACAGTGGTTAGGCCACACGTAGAATATTGTGTGTACTTCTGGTTGCCACACGATATGGATAATGCCTAGACTGGAAGGCTTTAGTTGTAAGGAAAGATTAGATGGGTTAGGACTGTTTCCCCTGGAACGAAGGCGGCTGAGAGGGTACTTTATAGAGGTTTATAAAGTTGTGATAGGCATCAATAAGGCTGATTTTTCTCTGGAGAGGGATCGGTTTAAGGTGCGAGGGGAAATGTTCAAAGGAGATTTGAGGGGCGATTTCTCATATACGAGGTGGTGGATATATGGAACTTGGTGCCAGAGGATGTTTTAGTTTTAGAAATACAGCGAGAAAACTGGCCCTTTGGCCCACATATCCACGCCAACCAGTGATCACCCGTACACTAGTTGTGTCTTAACCTACAAACCTGTACGTCTTGTGGAATATGGGAGGAAACCGGAGCACCCAGAGAAAACCTACGCAGTCACAGGGAGAATGTACAAACTCCATACCGACAGTACCTGTAGCCAGGATCGATCCTCTGGTACTGTAAGGCAGCAACTCACCCCTGTGCCAAGGTGCCACCCTAGTGTGCCACCCAATGGTAGTGGCAGGTAGAATTGCAGCATTTAAAAAGCATTTGGCCGGGTACATGGATAAAATAGGAATAGAGGGAATTGGGCTAAATACAGGAAAATTGGATTAGTGAGAGCTCAATAGACTTAGATTTTTAAGAGATCGAAGAATAAGTAAAGGTAGACAAAAATGCTGGAGAAACTCAGTGGGTGAGGCAGCATCTATGGAGCGAAGGAAATGGCAACATTTCGGGTCGAGACCCTTCTACAGATAAATATGTAAAGAACAGTTTGAAATAGAAGATCAATGATTTTCTTGTTTTCTTGAGCAGTGCAGCGGAAGTATGACTACTACCTGCATGTTCTTTTCCAAGTCATTGATCATCCCAACATGGAAATATATCTGCCTTCTTTTGTTCTTGCTGGGTGTAAATCTTATATCTCCCGACTCAATAGCATTGTGGAAGCACTTCCACAAGTATTGCAGCGATTCACGATGCTGCTCACAATCACCTTCCACTAAAGAAATAGATGGAAAATTGCACAGGTGATTTGTTCTTTAAGCTCATAGCTTACAATATAAATATGGGAAAGCGGATGGGTGTAGCATAATTGGATCTGCAAAATAAATCTCATAAGGTCGTTGCATTAACTCAGCAAATATGGTTAAGAGTAATAAAAGTATTGTGGTTTGAGGATTTATTGACAAAGGAAAACAGTGACTGGAGAATTTTAAAGTTGGGAAGCTGTAATCAATAGGGGGCTTGAGTACTTCCTCATCTATTTACAATATATCTTATTGATTTAGTTAAAAGGGTGTGTAATTTATCTAAGTTTGCTAACGATTTAGGAGTGACTCATGGAGTCATACAGTATAGTATTGGTCCATATACCTTCAGCATTCATGGAGTTGGTCCATATCCTTTCAGCTGTGCTGACCATCAAATATGTCTATAAACTAAGCAAAAACAAACTACTGGAAGAACACAGCAGGTCATGCAGTATCTGCGGAGGCAGCGGGATGTTCACAATGTCAGGTTGAGACCTGCATCAGGACACAAAATGTCGACCATCCCTCTCCTTTTGAAGATGCTGCCTGGTGATTCATCCAGATACTTAAGTGTTGTGAGAGTCCCTGCCTCCATCATCCCCTCATGTTGCAGATTGTAGCCACCGTCTGGGGGAAAATATTCTTCCTCTGATTCTCTCTAAACCGTTTACGCCTCGATTTTAGGTCCCCTGGCAACTTTGCTGCAAAAAAAAAGCTTATCGTCTCCTCATAAGTGAGACATTCTATTTAGACCACATCCTGGCTACACTGCTCAGCATCCTTCCCACTGCAACCTTATCTTTCCACTGCGTTCATATCATTCCAGTGCAATCCAATCATATCCTTCCAGGCAGTTACATCTTTCCTCCAGTGAGCTGATCAAAACTGCACACAATACTCCAGCTGTGGCCTAACCCTTATTATATAGTCTCACAGTGTCTTACAGCATGGAAACAGGCCCTTCGGTCCAACTTGCCCATGCCGACCAAGATTCCCCTATACATATGAGTGCCACAAGCTATATTTGACCCATTTCCCTCTATGTCTTTCCTATCCATGCATTAGTCCAAATAAGTGTATTTGCCTCAACTATCTCCTCTGGTGACTCTTTCCATATATGCACCACTCTCTGTGTGGAAAACGTTGCCCATTTTCAGGTTTCTATTCAATCTTTCCCCTCTCACCATAAATCTCTGATTCTTGATTCTCTTTCTCTGGGTAAATGGCAGGGCATTTACCCTCTCTATTCCCCTCATGATCTTGTAACCTCTATAAGATCACCTCTCATTGTCCTGCACTCCAGTGTATAAAGACCAAGCCTGCCTAAGTTCTCCCTATAGCTCAGGCCCTCAAGTCCTGGCAACATCCTTGTAAATTTTCTCTGCACTCTTTCCACCGTAACATCATTACTATAACAAAAACAACACATTACTCTGAATGCATCCTCACCAAGTTCCTGTACAACTGTAACATAACACACCAACCTCTATACTCACTACCTTTACTGATGAAGGCCAACACACCGAAAGCCTTCTTGATCACCACATGAATGATACGTTATTATCACGTGTGACATGTCACAGTGAAATTCTTTGCTTTGCATACCATACACAAAGGCAATAATATGTAACAATATCTGTGTCCATATCCAACAATGTAAATTAACTAAAAAAAAGGCTGCTTGCGATATTTGTGAACTGCTGTTCCTATACCTCCTCCCGTGAATCTGTCCAGGGACTCTGACAGTCCTTTCGGGTTAGACAGAGGTTCACTTGCACCTCCTCCAACATCCTCTACAATATCTGTTGTTCAAGATGTGGACTCGAATATATCGGCAAGACCACATGTAGACTGGGCGATCGTTTCTCTGAACACCTTTGACTCTCAGTCCGCCTGAACCTACCTGATCTCCCGGTTGTTAAACACTTTAATTTTCCTTCCCATTCCCACACAGACCTTTCTGTCCTCGGTCTCCTCCAGTGTCAGAGTGAGGCTAAACGCAAATTGGAGGAACAGCATCTCTATGTCTTTCCTATCCATGCACTAGTCCAAATACAGCCCAATTTTCCTTTATCATCGTTACTTTTTTACATATCTTTCATTCATGGATCTTTATCTCTCTACATCATCATCTATATCTCTCGTTTCCTTTATCCCCAACCAGTCTGAACATCACCCATTCCTTCCCTCCAGAGATGCTGCCTGTCCCGCTGAATTACTCCAGTGTTTTGTGTCTAAAATATTGTGTTAATCAGGTTTAAGTTGTGGGACCCAATTCATGAGCAAGAACATTTGATGAGCTATTATATTATTGAGAGAATGCTATGTAGTTGGATTTGTCTTCTTTCATATGATTTCTGGTGTTGATTACCATTGTGTATTGTGTATTTATGAACTGAACTTCTTTGGCTGGGGCAACAGAAGGTGGGGAAATGCTGCTTTTAAGTTACTTTTCAAATCAAAAGAAAAAATCCTCCAGAACAATCACTCTTCCTGACCAACAGGCATATGACAAAGAGCACATTGAACCATTAGTCCTTAGCTTTAGGTAGCACAGTGGTGCAGCAGTAGAGCTGGTTCACCTGGGTGCGCCAATCTATCAGCTTTTGGGATTGAGATAGTAGAAGCAAGTATGAAACCACAAACTAAGCAAAATTGGGTATATTTTTGGAATGATGACGATAAAAGAAAAAGTAGAACAGAAAATGGACAATGTATACAGAATTCTGATGAATCAACCACTATCCCATTTAATTCCGCTGCGTAGGATTTCTGATTTTAGCACAAAATATTCCCCAGATATCAGGATTTCAGCGCTCAGCACACTAAATATAGTTAACTCACCACCAGCTTTCTCCTTCAGTCAGCAGTTTATTTTGGAAACCTAATCAGTTTCCTGTGAAATATAATTTCTGTGAAGTTATGTACAGTTTTAAGGAGAACTGCAGAGTGAATGCTTAACTAGGTTGCTGCATGAGGATTTGAAAATCTGCTCTCATCTATTGAGAGATGTTTAAGCATTTGGCAGTGCCAGTTTACTGGTGTTAGCAATTCAGAATTTTAACTCCCGGGCCTGACCTCTCTTTATATATGTATATCTATATTCAAGCTAATAGAACAAGCTATTGGTCCCAAAAGGCACACCTTCAAACACAGCAGTCAAATGTCCTTCCCAATTTCCTAAAAGGAAATCAAGCGTTGCCCTCTCCCAAGAAGGGCCCTCTAAATATTACCTGAGGAAACTTCCCTGACCATGTTTGACAGATTCCACCCCATCTAATCCATTTGCACTGTGACCGTCTAAATCTATATTGGGAAAGTTAAAATCTCCTACCATGACAACCTTATTAGTCTTCCAGCTGCCTACAATCTCTTAGCATACCAGCTCTTCAATTCCCATTGACTATTTGGTGGCCTGTAGCACACTCACAACAAAGTGATCATCCCCTTTTTATTACTCAGCTCCACCTAGTAGTAATATTCTTACCTATCTAAAACTCCACCAATTATAGTGTAATTGGCAATGTTACTTATCAATCCACCTATAGTGCCCTCCATAATGTTTGGCCAAAGACCCATCATTTATTTATTTGCCTCTGTACTCCTCAATTTGAGATTTGTAATAGAAAAAAAAATCACATGTGCACATTGTCAGATTTTAATAAAGACCTTTTTAATACATTTTGGTTTCACCATGTAGAAATTACAGCTGTGTTTATACATAGTTCCCCCATTTGAGGACACCATAATGTTTGGGATTCATAGGCGTGTGTAATTGCTCAGGTGTGTTTAATTGCCTCAATGCAGGTATAAGAGAGCTCTCAGCACCTAGTCTTTCCTCCGGTCTTTCTATCACCTTTGGAAACTTTTATTGCTGTTTATCAACATGAGGCCCAAAGTTGTGCCAATGAAATTCAAAGAAGCCATTATGAGACTGAGAAACAAGAATAAAAATGATGGAGACATCAACCAAACCTTAGGCTTACCAAAATCGACAGTTTGAAACATCATTAAGAAGAAAAAGAGCACTGGTGAACTTACTAATCGCAATGGGGCTGGCAGGCCAAGGAAGACCTCCACAGCTGATGACAGAAGAATTCTCTGTATAATAAAGAAAAATCCCCAAACGCCTGTCCGACAGATCAGAAACACTCTTCAGGAATCAGGTGTGGATTTGTCAATGACCACTGTCCGCAGAAGACTTAACGAACAGAAATACAGGGGCTACACTGCAAGATGCAAACCACTGGTTAGCCGCAAAAATAGGATTACAGTTTGCCACAAAGTACTTAAAAGAGCAACCACAGTCCTGGAAAAAGGTCTTGTGGACAGATGAGACGAAGATTAACTTATATCAGAGTGATGGCAAGAACAAAGTATGGAGGAGAGAAGGAACTGCCCAAGATCCAAAGCATACCACCTCATCTGCGAAACACGGTGGTGGGGGTGTTATGGCCTGGGCATGTATGGCTGCTGAAGGTACTGGCTCACTTATCTTCATTGATGATACAACTGCTGTTGGTAGTAGCATAATGAATTCTGAAATGTATAGACACATCCTCTGCTCAAGTTCAAACAAATGCTTCAAAACTCATTGGCCGGCGGCCCATTCTACAGCAAGACAATGATCCCAAACATACTGCTAAAGCAACAAAGGAGTTTTTCAAAGCTAAAAAATGGTAAATTTTTGAGTGGCCAAGTCAATCACTCGATCTGAACCCAATTGAGCATGTCATTTA
This sequence comes from Leucoraja erinaceus, assembly GCF_028641065.1. Classification (NCBI taxonomy): domain Eukaryota; kingdom Metazoa; phylum Chordata; class Chondrichthyes; order Rajiformes; family Rajidae; genus Leucoraja; species Leucoraja erinaceus. The sequence continues at coordinate 1,483,477 of NC_073404.1, read as the reverse complement.
TATGCTGAAGAGAAAACTGTAGGGGACTAGCCCCCAAAGCAAACATAAGCTAAAGATGGCTGCAATGCCTAATGCTTCTAAATTCTTAGATGGCTACTAAAGATGGCTGCAAAGATGGCAGAGCATCACCAGAGAAGACACCCAGCAATTGGTGATGTCCATGAATCACAGACTTCAAGCAGTCATTACATGCAAAGGATATGCAATAAAATACTAAACATGACTACTTTCATTTACATGGCATTGCTGTGTCCCAAACATTATGGTGCCCTGAGATGGGGGGGCTATGTACAAACACTGCTGTAATTTCAACATGATGAAACCAAAATGTATTAAAACCTGATAATGTGCACTTTAACCATGTGTGATTTTTTTCTTACAAATCTCAAATTGTGGTGGACAGAGGCAAATAAATAAATGATGGGCCTTTGTGGAGGGCACAACATTATGGAGGGCACTGTAGTTTGAATAATGAAAGGCTTGTATGGAGTGGATGTGGAGAGGATGTTTCCACTTGCGGGAGAGTCTAGGACTAAAGGTCATAGTATCAGAATTAAAGGATGAGGAAGAATTTATTTAGTCAGAGGGTGGTGGATCTGTGAAATTCTTTGCCACGGGCTGTGGAGGCCAAGTTAATGGATATCCTTATGACAGAGATAGATAGATTGATGATTAGTACGGATGTCAGGGATTATGGGGAGAAAGCAGGAGAATGGGGTTAGAAGGAAGAGAGAATGGCTATGATTAAATGATGGAGTAGAGTTGATGGGCCAAATGGCCTAGTTCTGCTCCTGTCACTTATGCCCTTATGACCTTATGACATGGTTTTATTTAAATCATCAATGTATATATGTTTATATTTGACAAACAATTCATTGAAATAAATCTTTGAAGCAATAGATAATAGGTGCAGGAGTAGGCCATTCGGCCCTTCGAGCCAGCATCGCCATTCAATGTGATCATGGCTGATCATCCCCTATCAGTACCCCGTTCCTGCCTTCGCCCCATATCCCCTGACTCCGCTATCTTTAAGAGCCCTATCTAGCTCTCTCATGAAATTATCCAGCGAACCGGTCTCCACCGCCCTCTGAGGCAGAAAATTCATCAGACTCACAACTCTCTGTGAGAAGAAGTGTTTCCTCGTCTCCATTCTAAATGGCTTACCCCTGGTTCTGGACTCCCCCAACATCGGGAACATGTTTCTTGCCTCTAGCCTGTCCAAACCGTTAACAATCTTATATGTTTCAATAAGATATCCTCTCATCCTTCTAAACTCCAGTGTACAAGCCCAACTGCTCCATTCTCTCAGTATATGACAGACCCGCCATCCCGGGAATTAACCTTGTAAACCTACGCTGCACTCCTTCAATAGCAAGAATGTCCTTCCTCAAATCAGGGAACCAAAACTGCACACAATAATCCAGGTGTGGTCTCACTAGGGATCTGTACAACTGCAGAAGGACCTCTTTGCTCCTACACTCAATTCCTCTTGTTATAAAGGCCAACATGCCATTCGCTTTCTTCACTGCCTGCTGTACCTGCATGCTTACTTTCAGAGACTGATGAACAAGGACCCCCAGATCCCGTTGTACTTCCCTTTTTCGCAACTTGATGCCATTTAGATAGTAATCTGCCTTCCTGTTTTTGCTACCAAAGTGGATAACCTCACATTTATCCACATTAAACTTCATCTGTCATGCATCTGCTCACTCCCCCAATCTGTCCAAGTCACTCTGCATTCTCATAGCATCCTCCTCACAGTTCACACTGCCACCCAGCTTTGTGTCATCTGTAAATTTGCTAATGTTACTATGAATCCCTTCATCCAAATCATTGATGTATATTGTAAATAAATGTGGTCCCAGCACCGAGCCTTGCGGTACCCCACTAATCACTGTCTGCCATTCTGAAAGGGACCCGTTAATCCCTTCTCTTTGTTTCCTGTCTGCCAACCAATTTTCTATCCATGTCAGCACTCTACCCCCAATTTTGTGCCCTAATTTTGCCCACTAATCTCCTATGTGGGACCTTATCAAATGCTTTCTAAAAGTCCAGGTACACTACATCCACTGACTCTCCCTTGTCCATTTTCCTATTTATATCCTCAAAAAATTCCAGAAGATAAGTCAAGCATGATTTCCCCTTGGTAAATCCATGCTGACTCGGACCGATCTTGTTACTGCTATCCAAGCATCATCAGCAATCCTCAGTTGGTCAATAATGCAGTTTTCAAACAGACTCCTTCAGTGCGCATGGCCTCACTCTGGCAATGGAGGAGACCCAGGACAGAAAGGTCAGTATGGATGGGAAGGGAAATTAAAATGGTTGAATGGGAAGGGAAGTCAAATTGCATTTGGTGTTTCCGATGTGGCCTCCTGTACATCGGCGATACCAAGTGTAAACTCGGCGACTGTTTCGCCGAAAACATGCACTTGTTGTGCCGAAGCCTGCAGGAGTCCCCGGTTGGTAACCATCTGAAGCAGAGTGTGCACAGGAGGCTTCCTCCTCATGTGCGGGCATTTATGGCAGCAAGTTTTTTTCAGGCAACGTGCAGTTAGAGATACAGCATGAAAACAAGCACCAAGTCCATGCAGACCAACGAATACCCATACATACTAGATCGATCCAATACACTAGGGACAATTTACAGAGGCCAATTAATCTACAAATCTGCACATTTTTGGAATGTGGGAGGGAAACAGAGCACCCGGAGAAAATCCATGCAGTCAAAGGGAAAACGTATAAACTCCATTCAGACCTGTAGTTTAGAGATACAGTGCAGAAGCAGGCTTTTCGGCCCACCTAGTCCGTGCCGACCAGCGATCCCCGCACACTAACACTATCCTAAATACACTAGGGACAGTTTACAATTATACCAAGCCAATTTGCCTACAAATCTGTATGTGTTTAGCATGTAGGAGGAAACTGGAGTCCCAGAGAAAACCCACATAGGCCTCGAAGAGAACGTACAAACTCCGTACAGACAGCACCCGTAGTCATGATCAAACTCTGCTGCTGCAGCACTGTGCCGCCCATCCCTTTAATCTCTGAAACAAAATATAATTTTAACTTAAGTTTAAAACATTGGGAGCACCAGGCGAAAATTTAAAATGATTGTAATAATAATAATATAAATAGGATTACTAAAATGATTTTGCCAGAACAGCTGTTGTTGCTCTTTATGTTACATACGGCCCGCAGCATACATCTGCCTACCGTTATTGCGATTATTGCAGGCGTTTTGTAATGTTTAAAATATATATTTCTTGAATTGGATCATAGATATCAGATATAAAGAAATATTGTGACATTCGTCCCTTCACTGCTGTATGTATAGTTGTTAGTTAGCTTGATCATAGTCATTAGGTTAATGATCCTGATTCGCCCTGTGCAGTGCTCTATGTATGGAAACTGAACAGTTTAAAAAAAAATATATAAGCTTCTACTACTGTCAAGGAGCAATTAAATCTTTCACAGTCAAAGATCCTCTTTCTCAAATAAATTCTAGAGATAAATATACAATTGAATCATCAATATACAGATGAATACCACTTTAAGATAGACAAAAATGCTGGAGAAATTCAGCGGGTGCAGCAGCAACAATGGAGCGAAGGAAATAGGCAACGTTTCGGGAAGAAACCCTTCTTCCTGTTTCGGCCCGAAACGTTGCCTATTTCCTTCGCTCCATAGTTGCTGCTGCACCCGCTGAGTTTCTCCAGCATTTTTGTCTACCTTTGATTTTCCAGCATCTGCAGTTCCTTCTTAAACTCTTAACCACTTCAAGATATCTATTGCTGATTTTAAAGCGATTACACTATTGGAACAAAATATCAAAAAATCTTGCTGCATTTTGTACTGAAGATGCAGTTAATAATTCCAGAAATTTTCAAATGAAAGTATATTAATTATTAGATAGATTGCTCTCATAATTTTTCTGTAATATACTTCTCAAATTAAAATTGTATAAACGCAAAAACAAAACTGCTGGTAATGCTATTAATGGAGTATAGCCTTTGTATACTTGTAAGGTGAAGAGTAGGGATTACGGAAAGAATTGCAAAAATCAAGATCGGTGCATTTTACTTCATTGTCTTATAAAATTCATTGTTTGGTGTAGAGGGCAACAATAGGTCTTCAGAAATATTACAGAAAGGAAATGCAAAGGAGAGTTAAGAAAGATCATCACTAGAACTTTAGGGAGTGTACAGCACTGGAATCCTTGAAGTCCTCTGAGGCAGCCACCATATCAAATGATCAAAGCATTAAACACTTCTGCAAATGGATCTGTTGGAAACATATCTTTTGAGGTCAGTCCAAGTCCATATGTATCTTCAGTAACGTACCTACCACAGATGTTCGGCTCTCTGGTCTATATTTCCCAGGGATTTACTTACAACCCTCCTTAAATAGAGGTACAACATTAGCCACTGTCCGGTCTTCCGGCACCTCACCCGCATCTAACCATGATTCATATATCTCAGCTAAAGCTCTTGCAATTTTTTCTCCACTACCCACAGTGTCAGGCATCTCCGATCAGGTCCAGGAGATGTATCGCACTTTCGTCCAGCACTTCCTCAACTGTAATTTAGACTGTACTCAAGGGATCTCCATTAACTGTATCCAAGTTCCCCAGCCTTCATATCTTTCTTCATAATAAAACATAAGAGAGATAGTCATTGAGGACCAGGCTCATCTCCTGCGGCTTCACACAGAGATGAATAACCACTGGTTTCAGAGGGAACCTATACTCTCTCCCCAAATGTACTTATAAAATCAAGAGTCGAGAGTGTTTTATTGTTATATGTCCAGAATGGGACAATGAAATTTTACTTGTGGCGGCACAACAGAATATGTGAATATGTAAACATAGTGCACAATGGGGGAAGAGAAAAAAGTTCAATAACTAACAAATATAGTGCAGTTATAATATAGTCTTTTGCAGTTCAGAGCTTATTTGTTTGTTGTGTTTAATAGCCTGATGGCTGTAGGGAAGAAGCTGTTCCTGAACCTGGACGTTACAGTTTTCTTCCCGATGGCAATCTCTTTGGATTCTCCTTAGTTTTTACTGCCAGAGCCATCTTCTGTCCAATTTTTTCTCCTCTTTGCTCTTCCATCCTTCGTAATTTGCTCTTCAATGCCTGAAACTCCTCCAGGGATACACTTGATCCCGGCTGCTGATACCTGTTTCATGCCTCTTTTTCCTGACCATAGTCTCAATTTCCTTAGTCACCTCAGCTTTCTTTCTCCCATCTGCCTTGTCCTTCACTCTAACTGGAACATGCTTGTCTTGAACATTCACCATCACTCTTTCCCTTCCCTTGATCATGAATTGTCTACACTGTTCTTAATAGGTTCTCAACTGTGTCCTTTCCATTTCCTGTAACCTCTCGTCCTCCTTTCCCACTTCCGGTACCAGGATAGTATTTCCCTTGTCTGTATGTTCCAGCCCACAATGCTGTCCATCCAGTGGACTATCTTCCTCAATGGCTGATGCCCAAACCAGATGCATCTCACCCTATCCCACACTCACTTCCATGACTGTGGAGAGGAGCTGCAGATACCTCAGTGCCTGCTGCTTTCCTTCTAGCTTGCACATCATTCATTCTGATTTGGAAAAATATCATTTGTTCTCCTTTGTTGCTGGGTCTTATTTCTGGTTCAGTACTGTGAAGAAAACGACTCTCTATCACCATCTAAATGGAGGTTAGTACTGGTGTTCCAGTGCCTCCTTTAATCTGGACAAGATTAATAAAGTGAACTTGAAACTCCCCCCCCCCCGGAAGCCCCCCTCGAAAATGTGGCACTTAAACCGGGTGAGGCGGCCGATCTAGACCTCATCAGGACTTCCACAGCGATTGGTGGGTCGGATTTGACCCCTGTGACCAGTCACCTGAAGCTACGGCCTGGCCTGAGCTGGCAGATCCGTTCCCAGAGCCGACTTCCGTGGCCTACTGCGGCGGTATCTCAGCTCTCCCCCCCCCCCCCCCCCCCCCCCCCCCCCCCCCCCCCCCCCCACCCACCCCAACGGCCACCCACCCCTCAGACCTCAGTTGTTCCGGCAAAATGGATAATCCGGCAAGGCTCTGGAACCAAGGGTACTGGAAAATCAATGGTGTACCTGCAATGGACATTAAATAGCAGCTGTAATTTAACAAATACAATTGCATGGAAGTGATGTATAGATATGAAAGGACATATATTCAATGGTGCAGATCTGATATTTAAATGAATAAATAAAAAATTAAAATGTGAGAAAAATGGCAACAAATGCAAAAATGTTTGCGAAGAAATAGTTAGTTATCCTTATCACGCACAGCTTTATTCTATTGTATATAACTTTCTTCATGCAGCCCACTGTATTTCATTCACACACAGCCTATAGTTCAGTTGCCCAACGTCAGAGCCTTTTCTGTTTCGGAGGATGACCATTGTGTGAGGATAGATTTTAAATCTAATTAATTTTCAAGGGTAGGTAATTGAAATTCCTACACAGGGCTATTAGGACACAGGAATATTACAGTGATTGTATTATTCAAAGATTTATTGAAGTTGTTTGGGTCGGTTCCAGAGCAGTAAAGTTGTTCGGCACCAGAAGTTCAAGTGGCTTTGTGAATGGATCAGGGAACCATTATTTAGTGAAGTTTAATAACAGGTAAAGATTTATCCGTGTTAACCGTTTAATGTAGTGTTCACCTTCAAATCCATTCTTGGACTATCCCAGTTTGTAACTTCCTTTAATAATCCTTTACAGGAAATTACATAACATGTGATGTGATGCAACATTGCTGGAAGATAGATCAATTATGAGACCTCTAATTTGTAACATAATTTGGAACTTCCAGTATCGTTCTCGGATGTGAAGCGGCATTAACCTTGAAGCACACTTTCAGAGATGTTGTATTTTCCTTGCACACCCAAAAGTGCAGTTTTATCTTTGAATTTGAATGATATTCTAGAGCATTTCCTATTTCTGTTAACATGAGGGGAAATGATACGAGGTACTGAGTCACCACGCTAAAATCAATGTGAAGATGAACAACATGGGTGGGATTTAAAGAGGATTACAACCAGAGAGAGATCCAGAGCTGCAGTTGGACAGCAGAACAATGTGGGGAAGGAGAGGAATGAGATCTGCAGATAGAGCCAATATATCTTTCTCCCCTTTCTCAATCTCTCTGTCTCCATCACAGGAGACATCTATTTCAAACCTACCGACTCCCACAGCTATCTGGACTACACTTCTTCCCACCCTGCCTCTTGCAACGATGCTATTCCCTACTCTCAATCCATTTGCCACATCTACTCCCAAATTGAGGTGTTCCAAACTAGGGCATCCGAGATGTCTTCATTCTTAAGTATACATAGATAGATGGGTGAAGGACCAAAGCACAAAGCACACGCCACCTGGTCTATAACAGGAAGACGTGAGATTAATAGCAGGTACTCTGTCCTAAACCTAAATATGGCATATGTCGCGCCACTTGGGCTAGTACAGGTAGATGGGTGAAGGGCCACAAGACACGCCCACCAGTGTCACAGGACACGCCCCCAGGGACACAGGCCACGCCCACAGGGCTATAACAGGAAATCCGGCTGGCGGATAGGTCATAGGTCACGCCGCATGGGCTAGTACAGCTAGATGTCATGGATGAGACCCTCACAGGTGTCTTTTTTTAATATTGTGACTGAAGAGGGGTCCTGAACCGAAATGTCTCCCATCCTTCTTCTCCAGCGATGCTGCCTGACCCACTGAGTTACTCCAGCAATTTATGTCTGTCTTTGAGTGAACATTTTGTTGTACTTCTTATCCTGCTGTCATTGGAAACATGACTGGCAAGCATAGCTAGAAACTTGTATGAAAGCGAGATACTGCAGATGTGAGAAATCCCAAATTCAAAACTGACTGGTGATCATGTCCACCAGTTTTGTTTTTTATGTCTTACCCATAGCTGAATTTCAAATCCATATCGAGACACCATGTTCACACCGCCAGAATACCTTCCCTCTCAGCTCTCTCCTTGCATCCATGCCATTGAAACTCTCCACAACATCTGCTTGCGTCAACTTTACTGATCTCCAACTTACTGCCTGTCATTCTGAACTCCAATCTGACCCACAGAACTCTCACTTTAGTTCCCTGCCCGTCAGCGCATTGGTTTTAAAATATTCGTGCTTATCTTTCTGCACCTTTGCCCTTTCCTCCTTCAGCAGCCTCCTGCTGCCCAATTATTGGTGGCAGCACTCCCCATACATCAGGCTGCCTTTCTGTTTTACTGCCTACAAAAGGCCTTAAAAATGTACCTTTTGTATAACGCTTTCAGTCCACGTTGCCTTTTCAGGTGCCATAAAGTGTTTCATTTCATTCTTTAATCATGGTACTCTTTGTTGTAATCTTAATATTCACTTTTGTATTTCAGTATTAAAGAATTCCAAGAGTACATTTCTGATCCGTGACTATTCCTCGTTGTGGTCGTTGTTAGTATTCTTACCATTTCTCTGACTGAGATAAGTTATAAGCACAAAGCAGAGGTCAAACGTAGGATTTTATTGCTTTGTTTTGAACATATCACGATGGATTATTAAAAGAGCCCTAGCTCTCTCTCCTTCTCCTTCTCCCTCTCCCTCTCCCTCTCCCTCTCCCTCTCCTTCTCCCTCTCCCTCGCCCTCTCCCTCTCCCTCACCCTCTCCCTCTCCTCTCTCCCTCTCTCCCTCTATCTCTCTCCCTCTATCTCTCTCTCTCATTCTCTCCCTCCCTCTATCTCTCTCTCTCTCCCTCTCTCTCTCCTTCTCCCTCTCTCTCTCTCTCTCTCTCTCTCTCTCTCTCCCTCTATCTCTCTCTCTCTCATTCCCTCTCTCTCCCTCTATCTCTCTCCCTCCCCTCACCCTCTCCCTCCCTCTCTCTCCCTCCCCTCTCCCTCCCTTCCTCTCCCTCTCTCTCTTTCCCTCCCTCCCGCCACACCCCATGTCACTAAAAATAAAGGTATATTTTTTTAATATGGCATTTCAACAAAGAGTTTTCAATTATTTTGAACATTATACTTAATTACATTTGAAAAATATACTTCATTGGCTGTTTGGGACAAATAATGCCATGAAAGTGTTAAATTAATAGATTAAAAAATGTATTGAAATTCCTCCAAATATGAGAAAAGATATACAATTAACTGGCACATTTTGCCCACTGGATGCATCATAATCATCAAAGTGGGGTATGCTTATTACAGTATATTAGAAAAATAATGGATAATCTGCCTTTAATTAATAATGTAATCTAGAATCTTAATGTAACTGTAAACTTTTCCCCCTTTTCATTCTGGTTGCATTTGGGTGTTTGATACTTAAGTGTGCACACTTACAGAATACATTTGTTATATCTTAATTTAGTACTGCTGTTGATATTTCTGCGCCACGAATGAGACTGGGGATTTGAAGGCTTTCCCTGTAGAATTAAATCATGTTGAGAGCGCTGAGTGTAGGACATCAGTCATCAGTCACTGTCCAGCAATGCTGTCCCAAGTCAATCTGTCACGGAGTCAGCTAGTCTTGTCTGTTTTAATATGTCTTTCATACCATTCAATCAGTTGGAATGTTAGCACTAATGTGGGTGCATTGTGCACTTGGCATGAAGAAAATGCTGACGGTTTTAACGGGAAAAAGAAATGGAAATGTTTGCTTATCAATAGGGAAAAAATAATTTGCCAGATTCAGTAGAAACGTATTCTATCAACAGTGTGAGGACTCTTATTAGAATGACCCTACAGTGTGTGTCCATTCAGTTCATTAGTGACCTGCTTGTTCATGTTGCAGGCAGACAGATGGCAGGTATCCTTCATTGTCTTTTGTATAAATCAGCACATTACAACCTCGACTAGTTGTTGCTTTGGATATGCATTTTGGCTATCGCGATTTCCTAATGTAGTTCCATCATTAATTAGAACATTTGTCATTTTTCAAGAAATATATTGGTCTTTTACTTTTATGGAGAGTAGTTATGTGAACATACCAAAATTGTCATTGATAATATTAAAACAACACAGCAGATTTTTGACTATCAGGTGCATTCATCAGTTGCATTAAATGGTATCGTAAGTGTGTTTCTGTAACTATTTGGTTGCACGGATGAGAATTTTAAAAATCTGTTTTCAATTGTGCTTCACATCAAACCCTTCCATTTATTTTAAGACCCATCAAATGATTTGGAAATTCAAACAATCGTATCTAAAATTCTTTGTATGCTAAGCCAGATTTATTCTTTATATCCTGTTCAACAATATTATTTCTCCAAAAGAGGAAAAACATTTTTTTTTCTTTAAAAGGTGGAGGTTTTCATATGTGTTGATTGTGCTAGCTTTATTTTCACTTTTATGGCAAATTTTGCTCAAAGTGTTGCAATAAGAGTATAAGGAGATACATAGAAGAATAAGTAGGCCATTCACTTCTCACAATTCGAGCCTTGTGTCATTCAGGCGAGTCTGCACTTGTATCTCTCCAAAGGCTGATGTATATTTCATGAGATTCATTGCTCAGAACTGAACACTGGTATTCCAAATGAGGTCAATCCAGATTCTGCACAAGTGAATTCTCAATTCATCATTTTTCTCGCCAGTCCATTTCAGTGTAAGACAAGCATTGCATTGGCCCTTTGATTACCTCTTTTAGTGCAGGCTGATTTATGTGTCTGACCAGCCAGATCCCTTTGCACCTTCAATGTCTCGGTCTCATCACACGCAGAAATAACACTGGTCCAATTTGGATCTGAAGTAGATGACCTCGTACTTTTCTTCATTAACTTCTACCTGATATACTATGTCTGCTTATATCTGATATACTATGTCTGCCTATATCTGATTACTATGTCCGCTTGTAATTAATGGTAATTTGTTATCACCTGGAAATTTTGGACATGGGTTTGGAAATTTTGGACATTTTTGTTCATCTAATCCTTTTTCAACTTGCCAATGATTTGAACATTGGGGAAGGTTTCCTTTATCTCAATTTACTACGCCTGCCTTTTTGTCGGTTACATCGAACAGTTGTTGGCAGACGTGCGTGGGCACCATCCCCAACTCATTCTCCACTACATTGATGACTGCATCAGGGCTGCCTTCTTCATCAGGTCTGACAAAGGGTCCCGACCCGAAACACCACTCATCCATGTTCTCCAGAGATGCTGCCTGACCCGCTGAGTTACTCCAGCACTATGTGTCTTCCTCATTCTAAGCTATTTTATTTCAATGGAATTTCTAAAGGCACATCAAATTTAATGAGTATTTGGATTTCTTTGCTTTCGGCAGAAATTGGATTGAACGTTTCAAAAACCAAGTGATTATACTTCAGTTACTTTCGGTTTATTTTTATATATTGAAAGTGACATTATTAACAAACTTTTAAACCAAACTAATGAGGAAACAAGTTTTGTGGTGAAACTATAATTGAGCCAAGCAGTCAAGCAGTGCCAGGTGTGCTGATATAGCAGAATATTTGTGGCCTATTGCAGTTGGAACATTACAAATATAATTTGTGAAGTTCTGGTAGTTAATTTTTTTTTCTCATGCGCTTCAGTTATTTTCATAGTTTTGAATTTTAGCTGACTACCTTGTTACAACTGCAGAATTTAAACCGCGGCACGGTGGCGCAGCGGTAGAGTTGCTGCCTTACAGCACTTGCAGCGCCGGAGACCCGGGTTCAGTCCCGACTACGGGCGCTGCCTGTATGGAGTTTCCATGTTCTCCCCATGGCCTGCGTGGATTTTCTCTGAGATCTTTGGTTTCCTCCCACACTCCAAAGGTTTGTAGGTTAATTGGCTTGGTATAAGTGTAAATTGTCCCTAATGTGTGTAGGATGGTGTAAATGTGCGGGGTTCGCTGGTCGGCACGGACTCGGTGGGTCGAAAGGCCACCTTGTGTGGAAATATAGTTTCCACACTGTATCTCTAAACTAAACTAAATGTCAGGGCAACGGATTATGTTTCCAAATCAAATTTTTCATGACATAATGAATGGCCTCCTTCAATGTGGTACAGTTCTATGTTGTATGAGAGAAGTAAGTAATTGTGAACTGAACTGAAACATTTTCCACTTCCTGGGGGTAATGGTGTGGTGCTTGTTCAGGGGGGAGAGTGTGCTGGGCAGCTTGGACTTGGTTTTTGCAGGAGGAATTGATTCTGGATAATTACAGTGTTGTATATGGGCAAGGTATATTGTTCATAAATTATAAGAGCAGAATTAGTCCATTCGGCCCATCATGTCTGCTCTGCCATTCAATCATGGCTGATCTACCTTTCCCTCTCAACCCATTCTCCTGTCTTCTCCCCATAACCCCTGACACCCATATTAATCAAAAATCTATAAATCTCACCATAAAAATACCCATTATCTTGGCCTCCACAGCTGTCTGCAGCAATGAATTCCACAGATTTACCACCCTCTGACTAAAGAAATTCCTCCTCACCTCCTTTCTAAAGGTTTGGACTTTTATTCAGATGCCAAGGCCTCTGGTCCTAGATTCTCCCACCAGTGGAAACATCCTCTCTACATCCACTCTATTCAGGCCTCTCACTATTTGGTAAGTTTCAATGAGGTCCCCCCCATCATCGTTGTTGGTCATTCTTTCGACATCAGTCAGTAGAGATACAAGACAGAAACAGGCCCTTTGGCCCACTGAGTCCACACCGACCAGTGATCACCCCATACAGCAGCACTATCAAACACACTAAGGACAAGTTACTATTTTTTACTTAAGCCAATTAACGTACAAACCTGTACCTCTTTGGAGTGTGGAAGGAAATCTGAGCACCCGGAGAAAACCCACGCAATCATGGGGAGAACGTACAAACTCCGTACATGCGGTGCGGTAGTCAAGGTTGGAATCCAGTCTTTGGTGCTGTAAGGCAGCAACTTTACTGCTGGCCGCCGTGCCCCCCGTTCAAGAATTTGTTCTTGTGTGAGACCATGACATCTCGTCCAGTGTTGCAATATGTACAGAGATGGCTGATTAAACCAGTCTGGGCTTGAGAGTTCCTTCCACACAGGGGACTGAGCTGCAAGGATGATGTAGCATCAGTGGCTTTTGATTTTCAAGATTCTCTATCCTTGTTGCTTCAGGACGTTTGTTTGTGTGTATGTGATGTTTGGTTCAGATTGGTGCATAACTTCTATTTTCTGTGAACTAATGTGAGACCAAAGTTGCCACGGGCACTGGCAAATCATTGCCACCAGTGTGGAATGAACATCTGAAAAGAATGAATGATACGGTGACACTTTAACAAACGTTTGCCTGGATGGTATAACATGTTTTGCATGATCAGGATATTGTCCACACTTTAGACTATTTCTTCCCTGAAAAAAAGACAGTTTCTTCCTAGCTGTTATCAGGCAACTAAACCAGCCTACCAACAACTAGAAAGTGGTCCTGAGCTACTACCTACCTCATTGAAGATCCTTGGACTATCTTTAATCAGACTATACTGGACTTTACCTTGCACTCAATGTTATTCCCTTGATCATGTGTCTGTATGTTGTAGACGGCTCGATTGTTATCCTGTACAGTCTTTCTGCTGACTGGGTTAGAATGCAACAAATAAATTTTCACTGTACCTCAGGATACTTGACGATGAACTAAACTAAACTAAACTATGTTAAAGCATGTCCAGAATACACTTGTATCATTTCACAGTTTCAAGCAAGACCCCAAAGTGTTAATATTTAAACACGTCTTTCTTCCATTAAATCATTCCTGAGAGAAAAATTGAACAGTTGAATTGCCACTTATAGAATGAATGTGTTTTCAAATCATTTAAGATTTAGGCTGAAATCCAGTGCACAAAATGGTAAGATATTAATTTTTATAGAGTGTGACCCATCCTTAATTGCTTTTAAGAAGGTGATGATGAAGAGGAACTTATTTAACTGCGGTAGCCAATTTGTTGAAGATACGCCTGTTTTATTGCTGGTTTGAGAGTTTACGGATTTAAATCCAGTGGGGTTGACGAAAAGGCTCCCTATTCCGTATTAACAAGGTTTGTGACTGGGAGAGGGCGTAGTTCAGGTGGTGGAGCTGCCACTCTGGCAACACCACCTTCTGTCATCATCCTCAATGAAAGAGTGAAGATGCTGCCACAGTGGCTTCAGCGAATAACTGCAGCGGATTTTGTAAATGGTACATTTTTCTGCCACGATGTGCCATTGGTGAAAGGAATGGTCATTCAATTGGAGAATATTCAATCCAATTTAAAATATAAATGTTATTAAATATAACATTTAGAATATTAAATTTAATCGGGAACAGGCTTTCACAAGGTGCTGCAGTGTCCGCCCAAAGGCTCGGTGGACTGTGGTACCAGGAACCCCCCCGGAGAACCAGAGAACCGTGTACCGGGAAGGAGCTGCTGGAGACGGTGGTCATGAGGAGAAGGGGCCAGGAGGAGGGTGGATTCGGGGTAATGCCAAGGTCGGCTGCAGGAGGTGCCACCGGGACACAAAGGTAGGCTGGTGGGCGAGGAGAAGGACGTTGGTTTCCGGGCAGATCCAGTTGAAGACAATGGAGGAAGGCTCTGCAGGAGCCCGGGCTTACCTGGATTGGGAACTGCTCCAGTAGACCAAGCACACGGGCGGACCGGACTTTGGACTTTCGAAAAGGCACCAAAACATGGCAATGCCTGCATGTGTAAATATGCAAACCGAATGTCACTGTGCAGTTGCACATGTGACAATTAAAGCACCATTGAACTATTCAATTAATTTGCAGAGCCATGCAGCTCAGAAACGTGTCCTTGAGCCCAACTCGCCCATGCCAACCAAGGTGCCTCATCTTGGCCAGTCCCATTTGCCCCATTTGGTCCACATCTCTGAACATTTGCCAATCAATATATTCAATAAGGGATGAAGACAGGGAATACCAACCATTTAGCTTAACAATTTTCAATTGAGAACATTTTAGAAGCTATTGTTAAAAACAAATTTGAGGTGATCAGAAAATCAAAATTGGTTTGTGAAAGAGAAGTAATACTTTGTTTATTGATTGGAATTCTTTGTGTAAAAATCTTGTGCTGTGGTTACAGTTCAATCAGATGTACTACAATGCTTAGATTGCCACAAGTCACCACAGAAAGTGTAGAAGGCCATGTAGTGGCACGGATTGCAAATTGGCTGGTCCACAAGAAAGAGGATGGAGGAAGTAGGCTCTTTAAATATTTTAAGTCCAAAGTAGATGGATAATTGATTAGCAATGGAGTGAAAGGGTACTGTGAGAAGATGGAAAAGTGGAGTTGAAGTCATAATCAGCTCACTTATGATCTTATTAAATAGTGGAGCAGGTTCAAGTAGCAGGTTGGCTCCTATTCCTGGTTCCTGTGTAATAAATATGCATCGTGGTTGTTGAGTGTTACACAAGTGGGCTCTTGTTCTGGATGTAGTTTAGCTTCTAGAATGTGGTTAGAACTGCATTAAATGAAGCAATCGGAAAGTGTTCCAGTGAAATCATTTTTTTTTCCACTTGTGATTTTGTTGAAATGTGTAAAGTTATCATGCAACGTGCAGATATGACTTTTTCCCTGATTGTCTCGAACCAAAGGCCTGCGTCTCAAAATCAGGGGAGAACCATTCCGACAGAGAAGAGATTTCTTAACCCAGATGAGACTGATTCTTCAGAATTCTCTCCCGAAGAGGGCGAGGGAAGCTCAAAGTCACATATTGCACTAATGTCTGAAAAAGGGTTTCGGCCCTAGACGTTGCCTATTTCCTTCGCTCCATAGTTTCTCCAGCATTTCTGTGTACCTTGTACTAATGATTGATTGATTGAAAGATACACAGCATGGAAGCAGGCCATTTTAACCCCACTGACTCAACACTGACCATTGACCACCCATTCGCACAAGTTCTTTGTTATCCCACTATGTTAACTTACAAACCTACACGTGGGAGGAAACTGGAGTATCCAGAAGAAACCCACGTTGTCACAGAGAGAACATGCAAACTTCACACAGACAGCATCTGAACTTAGAATCAAACTCATGTTTCTGCCACTGTGAGACAGCTGTGCCACTGTACCACATCGAGGGATATAGGATTTGTTTAGGAAAGTGGCACTGAGGTTGAACATCATTCAATTGCAGAGCTAAATGAATGGTGCTGAATGTCCTGCTCCTTAGATGGAATGAAGATGGCGGATGTGCGGGAATGGGCGCCGTCTGTGTATGGCAGCCTGCCCGAAGTCCATCTCTACACCTTTTTTAATTTTAAGTCCTGTTAAAAAGAAATGTTAGTGGAGGTCTTCTATGTGGGGGGTGGGGGTGGGGAAGGGGGAAACTTTATTTCTTAGTCACCTACCTGGTTGGAGAGGCAGCATCCCTCCAAGCTGCTGCTTCGCCCCGTCCTCGTGGCCTACCATCGAGAATGGAGCGGCGTTTCCTGTCGGGACCGGCCAGGACTACAGCTTCGGCGGCGGTGGTGCAGCGCTGGGATACCAACACGGAGAGGGCGATGCCTTACCGGGTCGCCGTGCGGTAGGCTCCGAGCGCTGTGGCCGTCGATCCCAACATCGCGGAGCTGGGGCTGCGGGCGTCCGGCCGCGGGCGGCGCTGGATTTGGAGCGCCGCAGAGCCAGGGATCGAGTTCACTGGGGTCGGAGCTCCAGCCGGCGCGGCCTGAGGACTACGAGTGCCCCGGTCTCCAGGGAGGAGGCAGCCGCTCCAGACTTTTCCAAGCCGCTGAGGAATGTTTCACCCGACGCCGAAGTTCCATCTTCACGGCAAGAGGGCCCTGGAAATCATCGCACGGCGACCCGGTAACAAATTGCCCCGCTCCCCGCTGGTATCCAGCGCTGCGACGCCGCCGACTTAACATTTCTGGTCCGGCCCGCGGGCACAGTGGATTTGGAGAGATTCGCAGCCAGGGGTAGAGTTGCCGGGGTCGGAGCTACAACCGGCGCCGCCCGCGGCCCCACCGGCCACAGCGCTGCGGAGCTTACTGCACAGCGACCCGGTAAGGCATTGACCGCTCCCCGCCTCTCCGACCAGGTAGGGGACTAAGAATTAAAGTTTACCCCTTCACCCCCCTTCACATAAAAGCCCTCCAAACTAACTGACTAACATTTAAGCAATGATTTACAGATGTTTAAGCGTCTCCCGGTCTCCAGGGAGGAGGCAGCCGCTACAGTAGTACAGACCTGGGTTGACCGTGGGTCGTTTTGGGTCAAGTTTGGCGCCAAACACGAGCTTTGGTGCACAGACGACATCTGGAAAAAATGGCCGGTTTTCGGAGCTTTTCGGGGAGGGGAGCTGGTCCATTTGTATTTCTGGACAATGGTACCATGTTGATGGTGTGATAGTCTGGTATGCGGTCGGGTTAATGTAATGAATCAAAATCACATTCTGTTCTCAGTCTGTGAAATGGAAGAGCATACTTTAGAAATACAGTGTCGAAACAGGCCCTTTGGCCCACCGAGTCCACACCGACCAGTGATCACCCCTTACACTAGCACCATCCCACACAATAGGGACAGTACAATTTACAGAAGCCAATTAACATACAATGTCTTACGAGTGCGGAAGGAAACTGGAGCACCTGGAGAAAACCCACGTGGTCACAGGGAGAACGTACAAACTCCGTACAGACAGCACCCGAGGTCAGGATTGAACCTGAATTTCTTGTAAGGCAGCAACTCTACCAGCTGTGTCACTGTGCCTCCCAGGCCTGTTTCAATGCTGTATCTCTAGTCTAAAGTAAAGGGGTTGGGGGATTTAACCGCAAAAATTAGTTGTGAGTAAAGCGATGAAGGATAAGGTAAGATTTCTCCAAGGTCTCAGAAGGTAGCGAGGATGAACATTACTGTAGAGTTGTAACAGGGGTGATTACAGGGCTTTGGCATTTGGCAACATGAAATCGGGTCAGTTAAAAAAAAACTCAGCATGTTCCTGAAGAAGTTAGAATAATATTGAGCGACCTGGGATCTGAAGGCTGGACTGTGGCATGTACTGTATGGTGGTTCATTTCTCTTTTGATGAAATCGGTCTTTGAGAAACCTTTCCTGTGGTTTCCAGAAGTTACAGAAAACGTTATTTGGTAACACTCGGGCCGACAATTAAATCCATCAGCAAAGAAAATCCTCCACTTTGAAACTAGTTTTCTTCATGTTGAAAGGAATTTTTATTTGGAATTTGCTGCCATGACTGGTTTGCAAAGGTGATTTTTCCACATCAGAAGACCCATAGTGAGGAAAATCTGATGGTGCTGAAGCTATGTGAAATATTCATGAACGGTGTGCATTGCTTTCTTTACTTCCAAGCATCCGGTCTTGTAACAGTGATGTGTACGAAGGAACTGCAGATGCTGATTAATACTGAAGATAGACACAAAATGCCGGAGTAACACAGCGGGTCAGGCACATCTCTGGAGAAAAGGAATCGGTAAGGTTTCAAGACGGATCTCTTCTTCAGACAGAGATGCTGCCCTGTAACAGTGATCACTGGTAAATTAATCACATGGTGTTGCATGCTGGCAGTGAGGATGAATACAGAGGAAAGTTTGAATGCTCCCTTTTGATGTTTGAACTCTGAAGAAGGGTCTCGACCCGAAACGTCACCCATTCCTTCTCTCCAGAGATGCTGCCTGTCCCGCTGAGTTACTCCATCTTTTTGTGAATATCTTTTGATGTTTACCAGTTTTCCCTCATCAAAGGGTATGAAATAAGAAGTGTAACAGCTGAACAGTACACCAATATTTGCATCGCGTTCGGCAAGTTTCAAGTTTCCATGTGTCTAAATGGTTGGGGAAAGGATATCGGGGTGTGTACTGATGTGCTGCAAGAATTGCATTGAAAGCAGCTTCAGGAATTGTTGTCTTTTGTAACTTGAATACGATGTATTTGGCAATGTTTCTGCCTTCATTCAGTTAAAATAATTTATTACAAAAACCTTTAAGGGACAATTAAGGGACAGAAGTTTAGGGGTAACATGAAGGGAAACTTCTTTACTCAGAGAGTGGTAGCTGTGTGGAATTAGCTTCCAGTGGAAGTGGTGGAGGCAGGTTCGATTTTATCATTTAAAAATAAATTGGATAGGTATAGGGACGGGAAAGGAATGGAGGGTTATGGTCTGAGTGCAGGTAGATAGGACCAGGGGAGAATAAGTGTTCGGCACGGACTAGAAGGGTCGAGATGGCCTGTTTCCGTGCTGTAATTGTTATATGGTTATATGGTTTAATTATCTTTTCATATCCACACTGTGGTAAAAAAATAAATAATTTGCAAACATCACAACAATGTTTGAAATGCGGAATTAAATTGAGTGAACTTAAAGCTATCAAAAGATTATCTGAATTATAGAATCATGGAGTAATAATACAATATGGAAACAGGTCCTTCGGCCCAACTTGCCCACACCGGCCAACATGCCCCATCCACACTAGTCCCACCTGCCTGCGTATGGTCAATATCCCTCTAAACCTATCTATGTACCTGTCCAAATGTTTCTTAAATGTTGCGATAGTCCCAGCCTCAGCTACCTCCTCCAGCAACTTGTTCCATACACCCACCAACCTTTGTGTGAAAAAGTTACCCCTCTGGTTCCTATTAAATCTTCCCCCCCCCCATCTTAAACCTATGACCTCTGCATCTTGAATTATGTGGTGGGAGGTGTAATCTTTCCAATCTCATGGAGTTTGGAGGGTGAAATTGTAAACTGCAGCGTGTAGTGCATGATGGATACAAAGCTGTGTGGCTTTGCGGGAATGCACAAGGCTGAGATGGGAGTAGAGGCATGTCATTTGTTGTGTGATAGACAGCTTCATAAATAGCAAGTGACAGCTGGGCTAATGATGTCACCACAGAAGGAACTAGAGCACAGCATCCTATTATCTTAGCTGTATTGAATCTGGGAACACTTGCTAGGCAAAGTGCATGTGGATAATGAAAAGAACATATTGTCAGCAAAGTCAATCTGATAAGTCCTATTGATAAACATTTCCCTAATGCTTGTATTATGTTCCGAGGAGAAAGCCACCTTGCAGGTCATAGCCAATCAGATGGGAGACACAGGTCATGTAGTGAACCCTAGACACGACAGAGATTGAATGTTTCATAGACAAGCTCTGTGCGATATATTAGAAGCATACAGAGTAGGCATCGTACACAAGTAATCAGAGGGAACACTGACCTGGGAAATTGCCTTTGCGTTCCAGTAATATATACTAGCGCCTCGCCCTTCTTTAATTTGCCGAGCCCAGTCCTTTAAATTGTGCCTTTGTCTGACCCCCTGTTAGGAATTGTCAGCACCACTGGAACCCCGACTGTAGTGTTATGTTTTTCTCTCTGTAAAAACAGAATGATTAATGCTGTATTTCCATGGAACTACGGGTGCAAGAGGACACCATTTAATTCTTTAGCCTGTTCTGCTGCCAAGTTCGATCACAGTTGATGTGTACCTCAGTGACTCTTGAGATCCTACTCTATAAAAATGCGCACATCCCATTCTTGAAAACTTTAATTGACCCCAAATATTTACAGCCCTTTGACACTCCCACTTTGTGTGCTAAAGTTCTTCTTGACTTCAGTCTGGTACGGCGTAGATGTTGTTGTTAAATGTAACTTGAAGAGGAAAGAGCTGCCGTGGAATATACTCCTGATTTGACCACCAAGGACTTGTTACTAAGATCACTCAAGTTTTGGAAGTTCAGGTGATTGCGAGATATATTTATGTAACCTTTTCTCATCATTTAACATTTTGCAGATGAATCCAGGCAATGTTCCTGCAAGGCCAACATTTGTTTTCATGAGTATGTGTAGGAAGGAACTGCAGATGCTTGTTTAAACCGAAGATAGAAACAAAAAGCTAGAGTAACTCAGCGGGCCAGGCAGCATCTCTGGAGAAAAGGAATAGGTGACGTTTCGGGTTGAGTGGGGTCTGAATAAGGGTCTATATACGTTTTCTTGAGACACAGGAGATTGCAGACGCTAGAATCTTAAGCAGTAAAGTACTGGAGGAACTTAGTTGGTCAGGGAGCACTTGTGGAATGAGTTAGGGTTAACCATATAACCATATAACCATATAACAATTACAGCACGGAAACAGGCCATCTCGACCCTTCTAGTCCGTGCCGAACACGCATTCTCCCCTAGTCCCATACAGCTGCGTTCAGACCATAACCCTCCATACCTTTCCCGTCCATATAACTATCCAATTTATTTTTAAATGATAAAAACTAACCTGCCTCCACCACCTTCACTGGAAGCTCATTCCACACAGCCACCACTCTCTGAGTAAAGAAGTTGCCCCTCATGTTACCCCTAAACTTCTGTCCCTTAATTCTCAAGTCATGTCCCCTTGTTTGAATCTTCCCTACTCTCAGTGGGAAAAGCTTATCCACGTCAACTCTGTCTATCCCTCTCATCATTTTAAAGGCCTCTATCAAGGCCCCCCTTAACCTTCTGCGCTCCAAAGAATAAAGCCCTAACTTGTTCAACCTTTCTCTGTAACTTAGTTGCTGAAACCCAGGCAACATTCTAGTAAATCTCCTCTGTACTCTTTCTATTTTGTTGACATCCTTCCTATAACTAGGCGACCAAAATTGTACACCATACTCCAAAATTGGCCTCACCAATGCCTTGTACAATTTTAACATTACATCCCAACTTCTATACTCAATGCTCTGATTTATAAAGGCCAGCACACCAAAAGCTTTCTTTACCACCCTATCTACATGAGATTCCACTTTCAGGGAACTGTGCACAGTTATTCCCAGATCCCTCTGTTCACCTGCATTCTTCAATTCCCTACCATTTACCATGTACGTCCTATTTTGATTTGTCCTGCCAAGATGTAGCACCTCACACTTATCAGCATTAAACTCCATCTGCCATCTTTCAGCCCACTCTTCCAACTGGCATAAATCTCTCTGTAGACTTTGAAAATCTACTTCATTATCCACAACCCCACCTATCTTAGTATCATCTGCATACTTACTAATCCAATTTACCACACCATCATCCAGATCATTGATGTACATGACAAACAACAGTGGACCCAACACAGATCCCTGTGGCACCCCACTAGTCACTGGCCTCCAACCTGACAAACAACAATCCACCATTACTCTCTGGCATCTTCCATTCAGCCACTGTTGAATCCATCTTGCTACGCCTCCATTAATCCCCAACCATTGAACCTCTTAACCAACCTTCCGTGAGGAAACTTGTCAAAGGCCTTACTGAAGTCCATATATACAACATCCACTGCTTTACCCTCATCAATTTCCCGAGTAACCTCTTTAAAAAAATTCAAGATAGGCAGCAAGATAGGCTAGATCAGTCTGAAGAAGGGTTTCGGCCCGAAATGTTGCCTATTTCCTTCGCTCCATAGATGCTGCTGCACCCGCTGAGTTTCTCCAGCAATTTTGTGTACCTTCGATCTTCCAGCATCTGCAGTTCCTTCTTGAGCAAGATAGGCTAAATGGCTGCTGCCTCCAGCATTGTATGATGTTCTCACAAGTGTGCTGATTCCTCTCTTGGTTTAATTTGTGTTCACATGTGATTGAGTGTCACTTGGCACATCCATTATCAATCTATAATTGTTTTATTGTTACTCTATCTTCAATTTCCCTTCCCAACTAATCACTAACCCATGTCACATGTTTACCTCCTATTCTCTATCCTCTTTTTCCTATTTATGTTACGTGGAACGTTATCAAAATGTATTTTATAAATCCATGTAGCCAACATTCATTAACAGTCCCGTCAACTATGTCCATGATCATTTGCTTAGACACATTGAGCTCTTTATTTACACTGTGGTCCACCCCCATAAAAACGATCAGTAATGCCTCAACCCTAACATGAAGGTTGAGAGGCATTTGTTGAAACCGACAAATCCCTCCACAGATGATATTTGCAATTATTTTAGTTTAGGTAGGGTTATGGTCAGATGTATTGAGAAAAGCTTTATTTTGCATGCTATCTGAACAGATCAGATAATACCATACATGAAAACAATCAAGTCGATCTCAAGTCCAATAGATGAAAGGGAAGATGCAGGGTGCAGAATGTATTATTGTACATATCTTATTTTCTATTGTGTTCTACCCCAGAGTGCCTAGTGAGAGTGTGAATTTTCTTGCTTGGTTTTTCTATTTGCTTATTGCAATGTAAAATGCATCTAACAACTTCCTCTGATGGTGCCTTGAAGGTTGCATGGACATACTTTTGTTCTCCATCCACTTTATGTGGCACGATGGCACAGCAGTAGAGGTGCTGTCTCACAGCGCCAGAGACCCGGGTTCGATCCTGACCATGGGTGCTGTCTGTACGGAGTTTGTACATTCTCCCCATAACCTGTGCGGTTTTCTTCCGAGGTTCGGTTTCTTTCCACGGTCCAAAATCATACAGGTTTGCAGGTTAATTGTCGTAGGTAAAAATATTGTAAATTGTCCCTCGTGGGTAGGACAGTGTTAGGGGTACAGGGTGATCATTTTTTGGCATGGACTCGGTGGGCTGAAGGGCCTGTTTCCGCAACATATCTCTAAAGTATAAAGTCATTTTTCCTGTGGTTGGCCATATTTCTTCGTTCCCATAAGGTATCGGAACTACTCCATTTATTGGCCCAAAATCGAATCTGAATTGGGATCCACGTTTGTCATTAACAAGTTAACTAATGACAGATTCTAAGGTTCAGTTACTGAAAAAGTAAGGGAGTGATATCATTCAATTTGTGTAGGTCATCTCGACTTTATTGATGCTCCCACACAAATGGCAATGTCTCACAACCGTCATATTTTATTTGTGGCATTGTTGGCGTATAAGATCATGAGAGGAATAGATCAGGTAGATGCACAGAGTCTCTTGCCCAGAGTAGGCGAATCGAAAACCAGAGGACATAATTTAAGGTGAAAGGGAAAAGATTTAATAGGAATCTGAGGAGTCATTTTTGAACACAAAGGGTGGTGGGTGTATGGAACAAGCTACCAGAGGAGATAGTTGAGGCAGGGACTATCCCAACGTTTTAGAAACAATTAGACGGTTACATGGATAGGACACTTTTGGAGGGATATGGGCTAAACGCGGACAGGTGAGATATCCCCCACCAGGGGGGTCTTAAAGCCCTCCATTTCTTCCTCGACCGCAGACCCAACCAATCCCCGTCTACTGATACTCTCCTCCGCCTAGCGGAGCAGGTCCTTACCCTTAACAACTTTTCGTTTGACTCCTCCCATTTCTTCCACATACAAGGCGTAGCTATGGGCTCACGCATGGGCGCCAGCTATGCCTGCCTCTTTGTAGGGTACATCGAACAATCTTTGTTCGAGGCGTACCATGGCCCGATCCGCGAACTCTACTTCCGCTACATCGACGACTGCATTGGTGCTACCTCCTGCACCCACACACAACTCACTGACTTCATCCATTTCACCAATAACTTCCATCCGGCATTCAAATACACCTGGATCATTTCCGACATTTCCTTACCATTTCTAGACCTCACTATCTCCATCGCAGGTGACAGACTACTGACCGACATCCACTACAAACCCACTGACTCCCATGGCTATCTGGACTACACTTCTTCCCACCCTGCCTACTGTAAGGATTCCATCTCCTACTCCCAATTCCTCCGTCTACGCCGCATCTGCACCCAGGATGAGGTGTTCCACACCAGGGCATCGGAGATGTCCTCATTCTTTAGGGAACGGGGGTTCCCATCTTCTACTATAGATGAGGCTCTCACCAGGGTCTCTTCTATACCTCGTAACTCTGCTCTCATTCCCCATCCCCCCAACTCGTAACAAGGGCAGAGTCCCCCTTGTCCTCACCTTCCACCCCACCTGCCGTCACATACAACAAATAATCCTCCGACATTTTCGCCACCTCTAACGGGATCCCACCACTCGGCCACATCTTCCCATCTCCTCCTCTGTCTGCTTTCCGCAGAGACCGCTCCCTCCGTAACTCCCTGGTCAATTTGTCCCTTCGCAGCCAAACCACTCCCTCTCCTGCCATTTTCCCTTGCAACTGCAAGAAATGCTACACTTGTCGCTTTACCTCCCCCCTTGACTCCATTCAAGGTCCCAAGCCGTTGTTCCAGGTGCGACAGAGGTTCACCTGCACCTCCTCCAACCTCATCTATTGCATCCGCTGCTCTAGATGTCAGCTGCTCTATATCGGTGAGACCAAGCGTAGGCTTAGCGATCGTTTCACCCAACACCTCTGCTTGGTTCGCATTAACCAACCTGATCTCCCGGTGGCTCAGCACTTCAAATCCCCCTCCCATTCCGAATCTGCCATTTCTGTCCTGGGCCTCCTCCATGGCCAGAGTGAGGACCACTATAAATTGGAGGAGCAACACCTCATATTTCGCCTGGGCAGTTTACACCCCAGTGGTATGAACATTGACTTCTCTAATTTCAGGTAGTCCCTGCCTTCTCCTCCCCGTCTCACCTCTCCCTCAGCCCAATGTCTCCGTCTCTTCCTTTCTTCTTGCGACCCCCCACCCTCACATCAGTCTGAAGAAGGGTCTCGACCCGAAACGTTGTCTATTTCCTTCGATCCATAGATGCTGCCTCACCCGCTGAGTTTCTGCAGCATTTTTGTCTACCTTTGATTTTTCAGCATCTGCAGTTTCTTCTTAAACAGGTGAGGTATGTGGTTGGTGTGGACAAGTTGGGCCAAAGGGCCTGTTTCCATGCTGTATTACTAAATGACTGACGCTGTTGTGTTTTTATGGGGAAGGGCCACAGGCTAAAATCCACCTGACACTGAACATTGAGAGGCCAGGTCCTGTGCAAGAGCACGTGGAACATTTTGTGAGTGCTTTGTTTAAAAAGAAAGCATAGGGGTGTGATCTGTTGTAATGGAATCTAATGATTTGATGGCACAATGATTGCACAGAAACATGTGTGCTGATTGTATTGTACTTCTGGTAAATATTTTTAAATGAATAAGTATACTTTTGAAATTTAAAAAAAAATCTTTCCTCCAGTATAAACCTTCATTACTTAATTCACATTTTTTAAATAACACTTTGTCCAACACCTGATTTAAAAATTTGGAGAAGCTGCAAAAAAAAACTTATCTTTGCCATACGACCACGAGGAATGTTTCCTTGAACAGATGCTGGATGTTTAAATATTATATTCAGCAAGGTGGAATTGTGCACATGATTCTCTGGAATAGATAGACATGCATCATGGTGCGTGTGCCTCAATTAGCCTGAACCCACCCATATCCCATTGCTTGGCCTATCAAACCATTCTATATAGATCTTATGTATCGTTGGAAATGGATCTTGAACATTCAGATGGTAGGCTTTTAGCACAATGGATTGATGATGAGTGCTTTGAGTAAACTTTAACCCTGAATTACTTGAGAATCAATTATTTCAGGTAAACAGTGTTTTTTTCACCTGAACTGCATCTACATTCCTTCCTTTCGCTTTACAATTTGTAATGTTCAATATCTCTCTCAAACCTTCTGTCTTTTCATCTTCGGCCTTTGTTCAACTATCTGCCTATCAAAACCCACCCCTCTTGTAGCTTTCTTCCGCCACAATAGGTCTGAAGAAGGATTCTAAGCCGAAACGTCACCTATCCATGCCTTCCAGAGATGTTGCCTGAGCCGCTGAGTTACTCCAGCATTTTGTGCCTTTTTGTCAGGATGCGAAACAGTAGATATCGGAACAGTAGCAGACTGTTCATCTCTTGAATGACTGATCATCTTCTTCAAATGCCATTTTCTGGTACTTATCACAGAATCTTAGATTCATTTTTTTTTAGTTTAGAGATAGAGTGCGGAAACAGGCCCTTTGGCCCACCTTCGTGCCGACCAGCGATCCCCACACATTAACACCATCCTACACCCACTAGGAACAATTTTCTACATTTACCAAGCCAATCAACCTACAAACCTGTACGTCTTTGGAGTGTAGGAGGAAACGGAAGATCTCGGAGAAAACCCACACGCAGGTCAAGGGGAGAATGTACAAACTCTGTATGGACAGAACCCGTAGTCGAGATCAAACCCGGGTCTCCGGCGCTACATTCACTGTAAGACAGCAACTCTATCGCTGCGCCACTGTGACCGCCCGTATTTACATGTAAAAGTATACAACTCATTTTATCTCTCTTTTCAATGCAGTCAATGACTGAGACTCCACAACCCCCTGCGGTGAAAAATTGTACGTGAACAAATTGTTTTTACATATCAGACCTGAATAGGCTACCCATTTTTGTTGAGTGTGACACACTTGTTTAGATTCCTTAACCATTCTTTCTGAATCTATCCTGTCAAGCCTCCAAGAATTGTGAATGTTTCAATGGGTCATTCTTCACCTCATTCTTCTCAACTATGGAGAATGGAGGCGTAATCTACTCATTCCCTCATCATACAACAGGCCCACCATCCCAGTCTCCAATCTGCTGATTCTTTGCTGCATTCTCTTTATACCAAGTATATAGGTATTAGGTGAGGAAACCAAA
This sequence comes from Leucoraja erinaceus, assembly GCF_028641065.1. Taxonomy (NCBI): domain Eukaryota; kingdom Metazoa; phylum Chordata; class Chondrichthyes; order Rajiformes; family Rajidae; genus Leucoraja; species Leucoraja erinaceus. Next base: position 1,456,022 of record NC_073404.1, on the reverse strand, counting down.
ATGATGATAGGCAGTGTTTAAGATTGAGTTGGTTGTATCAGCTTATAAGAGTACGGCAAGTGTTTAAGATTGAGTTGGTTGTATCAGCTTATCTCTACCTTGCTAATGGGGGTACATTCAAACATGTTTGAATTTGTCCAAGAGTGACGTGCACTTGTGGTTGAGCATTGCAACATTTTATGAACGAAGTGTCCCGTGCGATATCCGTAGTAACTCTTGCGGTTACCGTGGGAACTCCTGCGAACGGTGAACCCGGAAGTTGGATAGAGTGAATCCAGCCAGTTTGCTATTTATATACAAATCTAATAAAACTAGCTAACAAGCATTTCATTAATGTCAGTGTGTCTCTTTTTGTCTGAAAGCAGTTTCTAACTGGAGGAACTCCGCGGGCCAGGCAGCATCTACGGAGGGAAATTGACAGGCGCTCAGGCTGCCTTATCTCTCTAACCCCCCCCAACTCCCACCCACACACACAAATGCTGGAGAAACTCAGCGGGTGCAGCAGCATCTATGGAACGAAGGAAATAGGCAACGTTTCGGCCCGAAAAAGTTGCTTATTTCTTGTGTTGTTTCGGAAGGAACAGCAGATGCCGGTTAAAGAGAATGAGTTCGACGGCAGGCAGAGGAATGTGTGACATTTCGGGTCGAGACCCTTTTGATATGCTGCTTGTCCCGCTGAGCTACATGTTTGTGTCTATCTTCGTTTTAATCCAGCATCTGCAGTTCCTTCCTGGCCGAACCCGATTGAAAGATGAGAGGCTGGGCGATAGAAATCATTAAATGAATTAAATAACTAGATCTGTTCCCGATGTTGGGGTCCAGAACCAGGGTCCCCAGTTTTACAGTCTACCGTGGGGAACTCTTTAATTACCGCGGGAAACCTTCATTTCCCACGGGGTCTCAGTACTTACAGGAAGGAGCTTTACAGTCTACCGTGGGAACTCTTTAATTACAGCGGGAAACCTTCAGTTTCCCAGGGGGTCGGGACAGGACTGGAGTTGGGAGGGAAAGGTAGGGGAGTCGAGGGAGAGGAGGGGGAGACAGATGGGGGTGACTTCATTTACTGGCGGTGGGTGTCTGTCACTGAAATAGGCAGGTAAGATTCGCATCCACCTTGTGTGTGCCTCTCTCTCTCTCTCTCTCTCTCTCTCTCTCTCTCTCTCTCTCTCTCTCCCTCCCTCCCTCTCACACAGGCATGAATGGAGGAACTCCGCAGGCCAGGCAGCATCTACGGTGGGAAATGGACAGCGACCCATTCTTCAGGCTGCCTTATGTCTCTCTCCCCCCCCCCCCCCCCCCCCCCCCCAACTCCCAACACATGCGAATGCTGGAGAAACTCCGCGGGTGCAGCAGCATCTATGGAGCGAAGGAAATAGACAACGTTTTCGGCCCCCGCTGCACCCGCTGAGTTTCTCCAGCATTCGTGTGTGTGGGTGGGAGTTGTTGGGGTGGGGGGGGGGGGGGGGGAGAGGGGGTGGAGGGGGGGGAGAGAGGGGGGGGGAGGGAGGAGACAAAGGGGGAGAGAGAGAAGATGGGGAGGGAGGAGAGGGAGAGGGGGAGGGAGGCGGAGAGAGAGAGGGAGAGAGAGAGAGAGAGAGAGAGAGAGAGGCAGTCCTGGTCAGCCTTTGAAGATTGCTTGGTCAACTCAGCGGGACAGGCAGCATCTCTGGAGAGAAGGAACGGGTGGCGTTTCGGGTCGAGAGCCTTCTTCAGACTGAAAGTTTTCACCTCTCAGTAGATCATAAAATAACACAATCATCATCACGGTCAATGTGAGATACAGTGTTTATTCATATTTGACAAATATAAAAAGACGACTTCTTGCACATATTGAGAGAAGGTGCATCACACCAAACAACATTTGTCTGAAAAAACACAGATTATTCTTCAGCTCATTAAAGAGCTCGGGTGAAAAAAACCAATATAGTGTGTGACAACAAAGTAACATCATTTGTGCCACGTGATTAACTACACTACAGTCCACGATGTTCATTCGGGAAAGATCGGGAGACGGACAAGTCACTCGCACAAATGACAGAATTGCCGAGTACCGTGGGAACTCTTTACTCTACCCCCGTTATATCGTGTGATATCGTGCTAGACCACGACCACTCCACTCTGGCTACATCTTGCGTCAAGTCGCCCCGTGTAAACGAGCTATTACAGCACCAGAGACCCAGGTTTGATCCTGACTACGGGTGCTGTCTGTTCGGAGTTTGTACCTTCTCCCTGTGACCGGGTGGGTTTTCAGGTGCTCCTGGTTCTTTACATGCTCCAAAGATGTACAAGTTCATAGGTTAATTGGCTTCAGTAAAAATTGTAAATTGTCCCTAGTGTGTAGGATAGCGCTAGTGTACGGGGTGATCGCTGGTCAGCACGGAGTCAGTGGGCCGAAGGGCCTGTTTCTGCGCATATCTCTAAAGTCTAAAGTCAAGGTTAGTTTCTGTAATCTCTGGTTTCTTAAATCAAATATAAAGGCGAGACTTAAATGACTAAAGTACTGTTAAATTACTGAGTAATTACTTGACAAAAATGAGGGAATAGGGATATAGAAAATAATATTTTTAGATTAAAAATGGATGATGTTCATCAGGGGACAAAGTGAGTACATTTCTCATTTCTCTTGCCTACCAAAGTAAAGGATCATCCTTAACGCGTAACTAATGTCTGCAATGTTCTTTTTACCAAGATTTATATGTTGAAAAATTGTTATTAATCAAAGTCTTGGTTCATTAACATCCATAACGTCCAAAAGTGGTGGTTTTTCTATTCGCAGTTAGATAGAGTTAAGACAAAGTATAGCACTTACACTCTAGGAACAGAAATAAAGGATGGAAATAATAGTTTTCATTATTTATGGTGGAAAGAACGGTAAAGAGAGGACATATGGTTGCTTTCACAGGTAGAGGTATTGAGTATGAGTCAGGAAGTCACGATGAAGGTCTATAGGACTTTGGTTAGGCCACATGTGGAATATTGTGTGCAGTTCTGTTAACCCCATTACAGGAAGGATGTGGAGGCTTTGGAAAGGGTGCAGAGGAGGTTTACCAGAATGTCATGTGGATTTGGGGCTATGAGCTACAGGGAGAGATTGAACAGACTGGGATTGTTTTTCTATGGAACGCCAGAGGTAGAGGGGTGACCTTGTAGAAGTGGATTAAAATTTTGTGTGGCATAGGGAGTTAGACAATCAGAACCTTTTTCTCAGGAAGGAAATATCAAATACAAAAGGGCGTAGTTTTAAGTTGAGAGAGGCAAAGTTGAAAGGAGGCAGATAGAGGCAATTTTTTACACAGTGGATGGTGAGTGCCTGGAATGCACTGCCTGGGGTGATCATTGGGGCAGATACTATTGCAGTATTTTAGAGACTTTTGGATAGGCCCACGGACAACACTTAGACAATAAAAACAAATATATCAGCTGTTCATAGACTACAGTTTGACGTTCAACACCATCATTCAATCCAAACAGGTTACCAAGCTCAGGGAACTGGGTCCCTGCATGTCCCTCTGCAACTGGATCCTCTACTTCTTCATCAACAGAACATAATCAGTACAAATTGGCAGCAACACTTTCTCCTTGATAGCCATCAGCACAGGAACACTTCAAGGCAGTGTGCTCACCCCCCTGATCTATTCACCCAACACCCATGACTGTGTGGTCAAACACATTTCCAACTCTATTGTTAAATTTGCAGACGACACCACTGTCGTCAGACAAATTACGGATGATGATGAGTTCTACAGAGTATGGGAGGGAGATCGATCGACTGACCGACCAAATGATGCCAGAACGACGACTTTGCTCTCAATGTCAGTAAAATCAAGAAACATGATTGTTGACTTTAGAAGAGGTAGGCCGAGGATTCACAAACCTGTCTTCATTGATGGGACAGTGGTGGAGAAGATCAACAACTTCATATTCCTACACATAGCAATTCTTATGTGCAATTCCTGCACATTGATGCAATCATAAAGAAAACCCATCAACGCCTTTACTTCCTTAGAAGATTGCGGAGATTCACTATGTCGATGAATACTCTCTTGAACTACGACAGGTATACAGTAGAGCGCATATAGACTGATTGCATCACGGCCTGGTTTGTAACTTGAACGCCCAGGAGCGAAGAAGATTGCAAACAGTGGTGAACTCTGCCCAGACCCTCACAAGTACTGCCCTCCCCACCATCCAATGAATCTATAAGAGTTGCCTCAAAAAGGCAGCCAGCATCATCAGAGACCCACACCACCCTGGCCACACTCTTATTTCACTCCTGCCCTCGGGAAGAAGGCACAGAAGCCTGAAAATTGTAACGTCCGAGTTCAGGAGCAGCTACTCCCCATCAACCACCAGGCTAACTTCCAAATAAGCTCTGAGCTACATAGACTTGGGGGCATTGTTTTATCTTTACACCATTATTGTTTGTTTTTTATATGCTGAATTATTTTGTTATTTATTATGGTGTTTACAGAGTACTATGTTTACGGATCTGTTGTAAGAATTCAATTGTTCTGTTTTGGGACATATGAAAATAATACTCTTGACTGGATTTGCTGCAGGAGATGGCAGGATATGGATTATATGCAGGTAGATAAGCGATGGTGTTCGTATCATGTTATGTTCGGCACAGACATTGTGGGCTGATGGGCCTGTTCTTGTGCTTTGCTCTTCTATGTAGTTTCTGCACAAAATTTGAGTCAATTGAATTTTATGGCCTTGTGAAATGGGAGGAAACGGGACAATATTGAAGATAGATAGATACAAAGTGCTGGAATAACTCAGCAGGTCAGGCAGCATCTCTGGAGAAAAAGGATGGGTGACGATTCGGGTCGGGACCCTTCTTCAGATTCCCCCTCTCCCCAGAAGTAAAAAGGACAGTGTTCTTCTGGTCCTCACCTTTCACCCCACCAGCCACCACATCAAAAAAAAGTCTGAAGAAGATTGTTCTTGTGGACTGAACGATGTTGTTCTGCCTGTGGTTTCTCCAGTATAGAGGAGGCTACAACCTGACCACCAAATGCAGTACATACGGCAGGAAAAAGCGCAAGTGGATCGCTCCTTCAGCTGGAGAGAAGAGTGGGTTTGTTGCGTGTCCTGCAGTTGCATGGGAAGGACTGTGAGAAGAAGAGCAGTTGGTGGCGATGCAAGGTTGAACTAGGAAGTTTAGACATTAGATTTTAGAGATACAGTGTCGAAACAGGCCCTTTGCACCAAGTCTGCACCAACCAGCGATCACCATGTACACTAGCACTATCACACACATGAGGGACAGTTTTCATTTTACAGAAGCCAATTAACACACACAACTACGCATCTTTGTAGTGTGTGATGAAACCCGGAGAAAATCCATGTGGTCACAGTGAAAACGTACGACCTCCATACAGACAGTACCCGTAGTCAGGATTGAACTCTGGTCTCTGGTGAGGAAGGCAGCAACTCTACCCCTGTGCCACTGTGCCACCCCCTAGTTGTGGACAGAGCAAATCCTTCAGATCGCCCTGCCTTCAGAATGTGGAGTGGGTCAGAGCGAATGTGTCTGGAGTTGGTACTCCATCAGAGGTGGTGGAAGTGGTGGAGGAGGATGTGTTAATTGTCGTGGCTGTTGGGGTGGAACATGAGGAGCAGGGGACCTCCATCCTTGTGGCTGGCAAGAGAGAGGGTGAGGGCCAGGAAACTGAACCAACTGTAATGCATTCCTGTTCAGATCAGATAATTCAGCAGAATCAACTAACGGTATTCATTCTGCTTCAGTCCAACATTGTTTTTACTGGAGGGAGTTGCAATTAATATGGCGTTAATTTAAAGTTCTTGAGAAACAAACGGAATAAACTTAATTCCCACAGAGTATGGAATTATGATAAAATCATTTTACAGTTGATGGATAACTCTGATTAATTTTGTCATTCTGGATAAAGCCAAATATATACTAGATTAGATTGTTCATTAGTATTCCACTAATGTGCTGTTTTTTTGTTATTTTTTTCCACCTGCCCTTATATCCATCAACCCTGCTGCTTTGAAAATAACTTCCATCTAACTACAGGACTTGAGGAAATTGGTGGCTCCATTACTGAAGAGTTTCCAGGCTGAGGTAAGATTCACACTTCTTTAAACCAAACAGAGCACATCATTGTAAGGAGGCGACGTCCTTTGGTGAAAGTCAAAACTGCAGATGTCGAAAATCAGAAACAGAAACCAGAAATGCTGGATGCATTCAGGAGGTAGCATCTGCAGAAAAAAATAAGGAAATATTATTTCATGGTAGTCAGGCTGTGAAGCTCCCAGATGAATGCTTCCTACGTAGATAGACACAAAATGCTGGAGTAACTCAGCGGGACAGGCAGCATCTCTGGTTAGTAGGAATGGGTGACGTTTCGGGTCGAGGCACTTCAGACTAAGAGTCAGGGGAGAGGGAATGAGAGATATGGAAGGTTAAGGTGTGAGAACACCTCGACTCAAAACGTCACCCATTCCTTCTATCCAGAGATGCTGAGTTACTCCAGCACTTTGAGTCTATCTTCGATGTAAACCAGCATCTGCAGTTCCTTCTTACACAATGTTTCCCGCGTTCTCTGTTTTGTTCGATGTTCTATGGTTTTGGTAGGATATCATAGAAACATAGAAAATAGGTGCAGGAAGTGGCCATTTGGCCTTTCGAGCCAACACCGCCATTCATTGTGATCATGGTTGATCATCCACAATCAGTAACCCGTGCCTGCCTTCTCCTTATATCCCCTTGATTCCGCTAGCCCCTAGAGCTCTATCTAACTCTCTTTTAAATTCATCCAGTGAATTTGCCTCCACTGCCCTCTGTGGCAGGGAATTCCATAAATTCACAACCGGGTGAAAATGTTATTTCTCATCTGAGTCTTAAATGGCCTCCCCTTTATTCTTGGACTGTGGCCCTTGGTTCTGGACTCCCCCAACATTGGGAACATTTTTCCTGCATCTAGCATGTCCAGTCCTTTTATAATTTTATATGTTTCCATGAGATACCCTCTCATCCTTCTAAATTCTTGTGAATATAAGCCCAGTCTTTCCAATCTTTCCTCATATGACGGTCCTGCCATCCCAGGGATTAACCTTGTGAACCTACGCTGCACTGCCTCAATAGCAAGGATGTCCTTCCCCAAATTAGGAGACTAAAACTGCACACAATACTCCAGATTTGGTCTCGCCAGGGCCCTGTGCAACTGCAGAAGGACCTCTTTACTCCTATACTCGTTTTGAAGTGGTGTAAATTTTTCCTTTAAGTAGACAATTTATACCACCAGAAATGTTATTATCTTGCAGAATGCTTCAAAATGAAATTAGAAACCTTTTGTCCTTTTTAATTATCTTAAACTTCAAAACTCTCTGCAATATTATTGTATCCCCAGAAATATCTTAAAAGATGTGGTTATAAATATGATTCTCTTTTCAGGTTGCAAGAAAGATGGAACATGATTGCTTGTCTCCCCAAGCTTACAATTTGCCATCAACCTGCAGGCATTATGAAATATAGATTTCCCTCATTGCAGTTAGCAGGAGGCAGTATGCTGCTATATATAAAAGTCATACTGCACAGTCATATTGCCCATGCCAACCAAAATGCCAACCTATACTAGTCTCATCTGCCTGCGTTTGACCCACATCCTTTCCTATCCATGTGCCTGTCCAAATGTATTCAAGTGTTATAGTACCTGCCTCCACTACCTCCTCTGGCAGCTCATTCCATACACCCACCACCTGTTTGAAAACGTTTTCCCTCAGGTTGTTATTTAATCTTTCCCCATTCTTTTTAAGCCCATGTCCTCTGATTCTTGATTCACCTACTGTGGATAAAAGACTCTTTGCATTCACCCTATCTCTTCATGATCTTATACACCTCTGTAAAGCCTGTTAACATCCTCATAAATCTTCTTTGCACTCTTTTGAGCGTAATGACATCTGCCGCGTGGCAGGTTGCTCAAAACTGAACACAATACACAAAATGAGGTCTTGAACAATCATAACATAACATCCCAACTCCTATACAATAACTTGACTGACAAAGGCTAATGTATCAAAAACCATCCTATCTGCCTGTGACATAACTTTCCGGGAACTATGCGCCTGTACCCCGAGATCCCTCCACTTCTCAGAGCGTTGCCATTCTCTGTGAAGATCTTGTCCTGGTTTGACTCCCCAAAGTGCAACAACTGGCACTTATCTTCACTAACCGTTCCTCAGTCCACTTGCCTAACTGATCAAGATCCTCCTGTAATTTTTGATAAGCATCTTTGTTATATACAACAGCACCCACCTTTGTGCAATCTGCATACACTAATCATAGGTTCAGCATTCTCATCCAAATCATTGATATAAACCACAAACAGCAATGGGCCCAGCACAGATCCATTACCTCTTTCAAAAAACCTCCATCAGATTTGTAAGATGAAATCTCCCACCTACAAAAGCATGCTGACCTGACCTGCCTATCCAAATGCATATACATCTTATTCCTCACAATTCTCTCCAGTAACTGAAACACTACAGATATTAGGGTTGCTGGTCTATAGTTCTCAGGCTTATTCTTGCAGCCCTTCTGAAATAGAAGTACAACATTAGCCACCATCCAGTCTTCTGGCATCCCATATCCATATATCTCAACCAGGACTTCTGCTATTTCTGCTCTAGCTTCCCACAATGTTCTCGGATATATCTAATCAGGCCCGGGTGATTTATATACCTTCATACCACTTAGGATGTTCCTCAACCGTAATGCAGACTGTCCTAAAATGGAGGTGAAATCTCTCTACCTTAAATGTCAAAACGTAATGTTACAGTAATCATGGCAAGTGTGCAGTGTTGCACTTTGGGAGGTTAAATGTAAAGAGAGAATATACAGTTGAAGGCAAGAGCCGAAACAGCAGAGGGATCTTGGAGTCCAAGTTCATAATTCACTACAGGAGGCAGAACAAGTAGAACGGGTGGTAAAGAGGGTGTGTGGCCTGCTTGCCTTCATTGCTTGGGGCACTGAATACAAGTGTCAGAATGTCCTGATGCAGCTCCATACCACTTTCTTTCAGCGCATTTGGAGTGTTGTGTGCAGTTCACCAGAAACTCTCTGATTAGAGGATTTCAGCTACAGGGATAGACTTGGATTGTCTGGGACGTCGGAGGTTGAAGGGAGACTTGATGAAAGTATATAAAATTCAGAGAGGTACAGATAGGGTTGACAGTCAGAACCTTTTTCCCAGGGTGGAAATATCCAAGACTAAAAGACATACAGTGCCCTCCATAATGTTTGGGACAAAGACCCATTATTTATATGCCTCTGTTCAATTTGAGATTTGTAATAGAAAAAATTACATGTGGTTAAAGTGCACATTGTCAGATTTTAATAAAGGCCATTTTTATACATTTTGGTTTCACCATGTAGAAATTATAGTAGCGTTTATACATAGTCCCCCCATTTCAGCGCACCATAATGTTTTGGACACAGCAATATCATGTAAATGAAAGTAGTCAGGTTTAGTATTCTGTTGCATATCCTTTGCATGCAATGACTGTTTGAAGTCTGTGATTCATGGACATCACCAGTTGCTGGGTGTCTTCTCTGGTGATGCTCTGCCAGACCTATATTGCAGCCATCTTTAGCTTATGCTTGTTTTGGGGGCTAGTCCCCTTCAGTTTTCTCTTCAGCATATAAAAGGCATGCTCAATTGGGTTCAGATCGGGTGAATGACTTGGCCACTTAAGAATTGACCATTATAGAGAGAATTCTTCTGTCATCTGCTGTGGAGGTCTTCCTTGGCCTGCCAGTCCCTTTACGATTAGTAAGTTCACCAGTGCTCTCTTTCTTCTTGATGATGTTCCAAACAGTTAATTTTGGTAAGCCTAAGGTTTGGCTGATGTCTCTTAACAGTTTTATTCTTGTTTCTCAGTCTCATAATGGCTTATTTGACTTTCATTGGCACAACTTTAGGCCTCATGTTGATAAACAGCAATAAAAATGTCCAACGGTGATGGAAAGACTGGAAAGACTAGGGAGGAAAGACTAGGTTACTGAGAGCTGAAGAAGAACCAGCAGGTATACCTGCATTAAGGACGCGGGCAATTTTCCCGCATCCAAGGAACGAGAGGTAAGTACTTACCTTAATCGGGCCTTGTGGTTTTTGCTCCAGGGTGAGCAGCAAGTAGAGAGCGGCATGGTGACGCGGCCCCCGTTTCGACATCCAGGCGAGTGGAGCCGCCTTGTGGTTTTTGACGGGGGAGCAAAAAGAGCATGCTGAGCGGCCCCCGTTTCGACTCCAGCGTGGAGCCGACAGTGGACGGGGAAAAAGCGCTACCCGGACCGCAAACGCTGCGGACCGCTGCAAGGAGCTGCGCTATACCGGTCCGCTGAACAGCTGTTTGGTAACAGCAGCGGACCGGCGGGGAATTTAAAAACCCGACCGGCAGCCCTGCAGACTCCTGACTAGGAGTATCACCGCCCGGGAACCGCCACAACGCCGCCTGGAAAACGGCAGGCAGCCTCTACATGCAGGTAAGAGAAAAATCTTCCCAATTTACAGGTTCTACAGGAGCCAACTTCCTCCAAAACTGGAACAGGTTGGAGAAGGCAAAAATAAGTATGTCTGTCTCCCCAAGCCAGAGGAGGTCATGGAGTTCACCTCCAGGAGAAAAGGGGCACTGGCTGAATGCCAAGGGAGCTGACTCCTACCCCAGTGCTATTGCACTAGCCATCTCCCTTGTCAAGGGATTGATGCAACAGCGGAGTTTGAGCTATGCCTCCTCCAATTTAGCACACCCTTTTGCTCCCTCTTTTGAGGCTAGCTAAGGAGGCCAGGGCTGGGCTGGCTTAAACGCTGGGCAGGCGGACGAGAACAGCAGTATGCCAGGGGAGCAGGATCAGGAAGAGCTACTGGGTGTCGTGGGCCACTACATGGCTCCTCCACGCGACCATCTTCCCAACAAAAGTCCTGCAGGAGCAGGCCTTTCCAGAGGCAAATCCGCAGGCAGCTGGGTCAGCAGACTCGCAGACAAGCAGCGAATTCTACAGAAGGGTCAAGATGTTACCGCCTTTGCTCGCCTTTTCCACGGATTATACTCTCCCAGGATGAGACTATCCCATTGCACTACCAGGGTGCTGACGCCTAAGATGTTCCCAAATTTGGGATACTCGACTGAACAATGGTGCATATAGACCTGCCCGCAACCCCAAATATATGGGGCTATGCAAACCGCTGCTGCGGGAAGAGAGGCAGATAAACCTGTGCGCCTCATGAAGGCAGGCCATGGAACGAGCAGGACATCGCATCCAACACCCAGCTGGCAGCACCCCTCGGCATCCACCAGTGAATCAAACAAGGACTGGTGAAAGCCTGGCGACCGCTTCACTTTACCCCCCAAGTTCTTTTTAGACGGGGCCCAGAGCGGAGCCGTGGGAAGATGCGCCGCCCCACCGACAGCACCAGCATACCAGCAAACTACGCCTTCATGAAAAAACAACAAACATGGAGGTAGGTAGTCTGGTTCCTCCCGTTTACACTAAACAAGGGTGTTCTACTAACTGCGTGGGGGGGCATTTACACTTGTGGATAAAGCATGGGATGCTGTCACAAATAACTAAAATATACTCAACAGTCTTAGAGGATAAAAACGAATTCAAATTGGGCATATTTCCGCCAGGTCAGCAATGAGCCCAAAGGGCATTTTCTCCCTCTAAGAAAAGAGAAGTGAGAAGGTCAAGCAGAACGAGAAAGGCTCATTACTAAACGGATCATGGGAGTAAACATGAGCCATTGGAATTTGTATCGAATATATTCACCAAAACTACAAAAGATGGTGAATGTAGCATCATCATTGATCTAATATCACTAAATAAATCTGTTGAGTATATACACTTTAAGATGGAGATGGGTTCTTGTCACTGCCAGACATCTGATCTCCCTAGGATACCTATGGGGAGCATTGATATGGAAGATGCTAACTATCTTATACCCATACACTAGGATCATTATAGATACCTAAAAAATTTTACCTGGATAATGGATATCCCGGTTAGGGCAACCATGGGAGCATATAGCATTCCCTATGGTCTAACCTCAGCCCTAAACTATTATAAATGGCCATGAAAATATTAAGAAAACAAGCATAATCATGGCATATATTGGATGATATCCTCATATTAGGGGAAACAAAGGAATTAGCTGTGGCAGCAGTTCTAGCTACGAAACAGCTCCCTAAAGCTGAGGTTTATCCCACGCCCAGATAAACCAGAATTGAAGCGTTAACTACCAAGGATTATCTGGGCTTCAATAATAATTCCGTCCATATGACTGTTACTTTGCCAAGGTACTTGGGTCACTATAATCAAATCATGAATGTACCCACTGAAGCTATATCACAATTAAGGTGGTGGGCAGACATATATTTGGCATAGTTTTCAGCCCTATTATCATCACCAATCCCAACCTGGTTATTAAAAACCGATGCCAGTACTTTAGGCTGGGGAGCAACTAAACTCCATATCCAGCACAGGTAACAGATGGACCAATTCACAAACATCGTTACTACACATACCGGGCATCAACTACTTGGGATTGGTGATCGCCTATTGGGCTAAAAAGCATATGCATTTCAAATGCAGCACGTACATATGTGGTTACGGATTGATAATACTATGGTGGTGGCTTATATCAACCATATGGGGAGCATAATAATCATTATTGTGCAACAAATTGGTCAAACAAATCTGGCAATGGTGTGTCAAAAGACATTTTAACTATCAGCTGCCTATGTCCTAGGAAGCTAGAACACAGTGGGAGACACCATGTCACGGGGTAAAATCTATGATTACATTGAATAGATGTCAAACCTAAAATATCTGCTAAATTTATTAAGCAGTTTGAAAGCCAGGTATCAATTTGGTTGCACAAGACGGAATCACCAGTAACCCATGTATGTGACTTAGGAACCAGATTAGAGGCAGCAGCGATAGATGCCTATACGCTGGAAGGGGGAATTTCTGCTTTGCCTTCCTCCCTTCTGCCTCATCAGACGGGCACTTCGCAATACAGATGGGATCTGTCTCCGAGATATTGAACGTGCCCGACCGGCCTACACAGCCATGGTTCCCAGTTCATCACGACACGGTGGGCGAGTCACCTATGGATTTCCCTAGTGGACCATGGTTGCTGACTCAACCCAGTATCAGGCACAAGCCACCCATGCCAGGGAAACATCAAACTCCTGGGTGCAGGGTTTGAATAGACCTTACCAGGGACTGGGATTATCCAAAGGAACCATTACCACCATGGCGGCATCCCTGCGAACAGTCACTAAAAGCTAACATGGGTAAAATACTGCCACGACGCAGGGACAACGAACTATTCAACCACTGACGTATTGGAGTTCCTGGAACATCTACACCATGACTAAAAGGTGAGTTACAGTGCCGTAAATACAGCATGGAGCGCCTTATCTGCTTATCTAAAACAGCATGTCAGCAGAGCATGGGATCCCATCCACTGAAGGTAAACTTATGAAGGGCAACTATAATATAAGCCCCAAACACCCAGGTATATACCCATGTATGGGATATTGGTGTGACATTGACATGTCTCAGAGATGGCACCAGCCAGATCCCTCAGCTTGCTTAATCTATGTTTTTAAAAAAAAAAAAAAAAAAAAAAAAAAAACGCTCATGCTTATGGCTCTCGTACACGCTCACAGAGTCCGGTCACTCCATAAACCAGACTGGATAACATGGTGATTACCCCAGACGCATCACGTTCATATTTAGGTCTGGTAAAATCTAACTCGCAGGTATATGGGACTAGGCGAGATTATGAGTTCGGCACGAACTAGTAGGGTCGAGATCGCCTGTGTTTTCCGTGCTGTAGTCGTTATATGGCTATATGGACCAGGAACGCCCAATTCACTGGTGGGATTCCGGGCCTACCCACCAGAGTCCAGGTTGAGTGTGGTGACCCATCTACTACTATATATAGACACAACCCACAATCTTAGAGGGAGAGGAAAGCCTATGGGTCAACCACAGTAACCCAAGACGGGGTACGAGCCAAACCACTCCAAGGTGGCTCAAACAGGTACCGAAAGCTGCCGGAATAGATAATAATACATTTAATCCCATTCCACTAGGGCAGCATTGGTATCAGCGGCTGAACGAATGGACATCCCGGTTGACCACATTTTCAATACAGCAGAATGGTCAAGGGAACGGCGTTCAGAACATTTTGTTTTTATTATAAACCGTTGATAAACCTGATTTAATTGCAGGAGAATATTACAAACTGCAATATTAAATTAAGCTCAGAGGAGCTCTTTGTGTTGTTATTGTTAACAAATACCTTTCTGTTTCTTTTGAAAGCAGATCCACTGGTTGATTACGATAACACTTCCTCCCTCATAAACTTCGGCAGTGAGTGAAATAAAAACTGTTACACGGTTTGAAATCACAGACCTTTGAAGTCTTCACGGAATCACTCACGTGACTCCGAAGTAAAATAGTTAGATTAAACGAGTACTTACCAGTATGAAGTTTGATCTGTATTTTATGAGGAGTTACGGTGAGGGATTACGTGCCCTCCGCTCCCACCCTCATTATATAGATCAAACTAATAAACTGATGTCTCGTGATCTTTACTATCTTACTTCAAATATTGTGTCTATTCTGTGATTTCACACCGCTGCTTCGAAGTATGCCGCATGCGCAGTACCTGCTGGGTTCTTCACTTAATCCCTCACCGTAACTCCTCATAAAATACAGATCAAACTTCATACTGGTAAGTACTCGTTTAATCTAACTATTAAACACACCTGAGCAATTACAAACACCTGTGAAGCCATGTGTCCCAAACATTATGGTGCCCTGAAATGGGGGAACTATGTATAAACACAGCTGTAATTTCTACATGGTGAAACCAAAATGTATAAAAATACCCTTTAATAACATCTGACAATGTGCACTTTAACCACATGTGATTTTCTTAAATTACAAATCCCAAATTGTGGGGTACAGAGGGAAATAAATAAATGATGGGTCTTTGTCACAAACATTATGGAGGGCACTGTAACTATAAGGTGAGAGGGGGAAATTTAATGAAAATGTGCAGTGCAAGTTTTATTACACAGAAAGTAGTGAGGGTTGGAACACATTGCGAGGGGTGGAGGTGGAGGCAGACATGATGGTGGTGTTTAAGAGGCCTTTAGATAAGCACATGGCAGTGCAGAGAATAGAGACATATGGATCATGTACAAGAAGATGGGATTGGTGTAACTAAGCATTATGTTTGACATTGTGGGCCGAAGTGCCTGTTCCTGTGCTATGTTCTACGATTTACTCTCATTTATTGTGTTAGTATTAGTTTATTTTAATATTGATTCCCACTTGCATTTCTCTACACTTTTACTTTGGAGCCAGGTCATTGCCGTTGGAATGATTCTGTGCTATGACGTAACGCCTGTCCTCTTCCTGCACCCAAACGTTGATCACATTGTGTCAATGTGTGCTTGAGTTACACAGCGGAGATATTCTTTATGAAGATTTTGGATAGCCTTTATCATCTGCTTCCAATTCAGTGACCTTGCATTGTTCAGCAGAGATCACATGTAGGATTTATTTGAGACAATAGTTGTGATTGGATCTTCTCTATCGTGATGGTACTAATCTCTGTGCGTCTCTTACTCTTTTATACATCTATTCTTTCAACCGTCAGGCTATCCTTTCCCCTTTCTGTTTAAAAACTTATTTTAGTCTTAGTTCTGCTTGCAATAAATGGATATTTTCTTTGTTCTGGTTCCCTAGTATAAATCCAGTGAACAATGCTGTTGTCTTAGATATAACATCAATTATATCTCCGGCTGAAACGTTGTACATATGGTATGTTCTTAATTAAAAATGCCATCTATTGAAGCACTCTGGGAAAAGAATTAACCACTGCAATTGCATGCTGTTCTTTCATTTGTGATATATTTAGACTGAGAGATGATTTTGTTTTTGCTTTTAAATAAGAAAACTATTTAAATGTTTACATTATTTTTAGGTTGCTAGAATCATCTGGAATCTTCTAATATATAATAAGATGATGCTAAAATGACAGGAGCATACTTCTAGAAAACAGATATGATTACATGATGGAAATAATAGCAAGGATAAGTTTTCTTCTTTAACCAAAGCTGTACACTATTGTAGAAACATAGAATGGAGATACAAGGAACTGCAGATGG
Source organism: Leucoraja erinaceus (assembly GCF_028641065.1). Taxonomy (NCBI): domain Eukaryota; kingdom Metazoa; phylum Chordata; class Chondrichthyes; order Rajiformes; family Rajidae; genus Leucoraja; species Leucoraja erinaceus. The sequence goes on along the minus strand of NC_073404.1, from coordinate 1,439,804 downwards.
TGATTTACAAAGAAAAGTTACAAAATGCTGGAGTAACTTAGCGGGAAGGCACTATCTCTGCAGAACATGAATAGGTGATGTTTCACGTCGGGATCCATCTTAATGGCTGCTTGGATTGAAGATTGGCTTGGTTGGTAGTGGTGAAGGGGATCTATATCTTGCAATCCTTGTCCAAAAGTGCTTTCACCAGACGGTGGTTCAGTAAGGCGGCGCGCTATTACCAAGTCAGGAGCAAAGAGGAATGGGCTGTCAGTGCAGGCCTTGCTAGTGCTCCCCACATCACCTGAAAAAATTATGAAACCTCCTCCATTTTTAAATTCTCTTACTCGAGTTTATTCTCTTCTGGAGTTCAAACCTCCTGAGCTCGGTAATCTTCTGTAATGTCACAATGGCTCTTTCCTCTCTCAACATCACAGCAGCACCTCATATTTTGCTTGGACAGCTTACAACCCAGCGGTATGAGTATTGATTTCTCTACCCTTGCATTCCCTCTCTCTCCGTCCCTCTCTCACCCTGGTCGCCCTGAGAGTTTCACTTTTCTTATTTCTATGTTATTACCTCCTCCACAGCCAACAATTAACCATTGTGGGCTCCCTAGTCATCACTGCCGGCTCTGATTTGTTCTGTGCCTCTTCATATCTCTAGTTTCCCTCTCCTCTCACCCTCAGTCTGAATTTGGGTCGCGACCCGTAACTATTCCTTTTCTCCAGAGATGCTGCCTGACCAAGAGTTACTCCAACATTTTTGTCTATATCCAAATCTCTGTTGGTCTTTTAAATCCCTCTCCCATTCTCTTCTTATCAGATATCTCACGGCCTGTATTTACCTTTTGGGATTCTCGTTAGAAACACTTTCTTTCCTCAGTTTTGGTCAGCTCCTGCATAATTTCATACATACTCTTGGCCATTGAGGCTGTTAAAGCTCACTGTTGTTTGATGATAATGTTTCAGTATTCTGAATTAATATCTTTGTTAGTGTGGATTTAGCCAAACACTTTCTGTTGCAATGCTTCTAGCTTTAGATTGAAAGCAAGAAGGGGAATATTTATTGAAAGGCTGAAACATATGATACTTAACAGCAAAGGTTGAAATGGGACTGTGGACTAGAGTAACTTTGAGAAAGAATAAATGGTTCCCTGAAGAGGAAGGTCAAGACGGCACACATGCTGGTGCATGGTATTGCAAGTGGATCACATAAACCTGGGTGAATGGTCATTAGAGAAATGCTGAATATTTTGAAATGAACTGTAATTGTGGTAATTGATCAAATATATTCAAGGTCATTATGTGAAGCCAGAGAGAAAATTGCAGGTGCCTTGGTTGTGATATACAAACCATCGTTAGCCAGGAGACTGGAGAGTGGCTAATGCTGTGTTTCTATTTAAGAAGGGCTGCAAGGAAAAGCATGGGAACTGTAGACCAATGAGCCGAACATCTGGTAGGCAGGTTACTGGTGAAGATTCTGAGGGGTAAGATATATATGCATTTGGATAGACTATCCTAGTGCTAGTGAGGGTAAGAACGGGAAGATAGAACAGGTTACTTTATAGCTGAGGTGTTGAGGGTTGGGGGGGGGGGGGGGGGGGGGGGGGGGGGGGGCAGGGATTTAGATTTTTTTCGACCATTGGGATCTCTTCTGGGTTCATGGTTGGAAACAGAGAGTGGTTGTGGAAGGTTGTTTTTCAGCCTGGAGGTCTGATGGATGGTGTGCCTCAGGGATTGGTGCTGGGCCATTGCTGCTTGTGGTTTACATTAACAATTTGGATGAGATCTACAAGGTATGATTAGTCAGTTTGCAGATGACACTAAAATAAGAGGTATCTCGAAGAGTGACAAAGCTTATTGACATTTTCAGCGGGAAATTGATCAGCTGAGCAAATGGGCTGAGGAATGGCGAATGGAGTTTAAGTGTGAGATGTTGCAATTTGGGAGTTGAAACAGGCCAGGACCTTCACAGCCAACGGCACGGCCCTGAGGTGTGTAGTGAAGCAGAGGGATCTGAGAGTACAACAATAGTGGGGTGCTACATGTAGATAGGGTGGTAAAGAAGATGTTGGCACTCTGGCCTTCATCAGTCAGCGACGTGAGTATTGAAATTGGTATGCTGTGTGGCAATTATGTTCAGTTTTAGTCACTCTGCTATAGCAAAGATGCCATTAAGTTGGGAAGGGTGCAGAGAAGATTTATGAGGATGTTTAGCTTGGCGATACAGCACGGAAACAGGCCTTTTGACCCATCGGTCATGATGGCCATTGATCACCTGTTCACACTAGTTCTATGTTATTCTCACTTTCTCACCCATTCCCTACAAAGTGGGGGCAATGTACAGAGGTTAATTAACCTACAAACCTGGAGGAAACCCACATGGTCGCAGGGAGAACGAGCAAACTCTTCATAGACAGCACACAAGGTCAGATCGAACCCGGGTCTCTTGGCGTTTTGAGGTATCAGCTCTGCCGCTGCACCACGGTGCTGCTGAGCTGCCAGTTCTCAACCTGAACTGTAGAGAAAGGCTGGGCAGTCTAGGAATTCATTCAATGGACTGAAGGGTGATTCCAGACATGTATAAAATCATGAGGGGAATAGCTAGGATGAATGCTCAGAGTCTTTTTCCTAGGATAGGGGAACCACAAACTAGAGGGCATAGGTTTAAGGTGAGAGGGGAAAGGTTTTATAGGAGGATGAGGGACAACGTTTTCCACACAGAGGATGGTAGAACGAGCTGCCAGAGGTAGTTGAGCAAGTACACTGATGGCATTTTAAAAACATTTGGACAAAGACATGGATAGAAAAGATTTAGAGGGATTTGGGCTAAACGCGGGCAAATGGGAATAGCTCAGATGGGGCATCTTAGTCGACATGGATGAGTTGGGCTGAACGTGCCTGTTCCCATGCTCTATGAGTCTATGACAAGTGTGAGATAACCTATTTTGGGACATCAAATACAAAAAGGACACGAACAGCAAACGGCAGTGAATGGATGCATCAGTCAAGATCGTCAGAAATCCTTTTACTATTCCAGAAGTTGCCACTGGCAACAGGCAAACATGTCCTTTCTTTAACACTTACCTATCACGACCTCCATCTTCTCTCCACTTGTCGGCCTGCTACTCTGGTTCCCATTCCCCTGCCACTCTAGTTTAAACTCCCCTGAACAGGCTTGAGGGGCCAAGGGATCTACACTCCTGATTCCAGACTGCAGATGTGTGTGCTGAGGGATGCACTGAAGCCTGATGCAGCCAACACCAAGGATCATAGTCTAAGGTCCTTCCACTACTGGACATAGAAGGGCAGAGTCTGGTGGGGACACCCCTCAATTAAGGGAATGGATACAAAGTGTTGATGTAATTCAGCATGTCAGACAAGATCTCTGGAGTATATGGATTGGGAATGTTTTATGTCGGGACTTTTCTTCATTCTGATGGTGGTGGGGGTGTGGAGAGGGGAGTGGGGCAAAGCTGGAAGGAAGGAAGGACAGGACAAAGCCTGGCAAATAATAGGTGGATACAGGTGCGAAGGGGTTTTGAGAGGCATATGATTGTTCAAAGGCGAGAGATGAAAAGATAAAGGTAGAAGTGGTAATTGTGAAGCCAGAGGATGGAATATTGATGGAAGGGGAGGGGAGCCATGGGTGCACATGCAGGTGGGGCACAGGGGAGAAGGGGGTGGGGTGGATTTGTAGCTTAGTTACCTAAAATTGGATATTTCAATGTTTCTGTATGACTCTAAGACTCCAACACTTCAACATAAGGTGTCTATCAAGGTCCCGCTGGTCTAGAAAGATATAGTACAAGGGATCCAAACTGAGCTGTATAATTGGATCCACATTTGGCTTGGTATTATGAGGAAGTGATGTAAAAATGTTTTCCTGGTGGGAAGTGTGTGACCAGTGGTGAACTGCAGGGTTTGTGCCAGGCACGTGCCGTGAGTAATTACTCATGGTAGGCAGTCAGTCGGCTTTAAAAAAATCTTAAACCGCGCATGCGCAGATTGTTCTCCTCTCCGTAAAAATAAAAAATAAAAATAAAGAAAGTAACAATTCAATTTGCCCAAGGCTTTCAAATCTCCTTCATTCTGAATTACTGAATGGGTGTGGGTGGAGGGTGACAGCAGGTGGAGAGATGGTGGGAAAAATGGGAGCACACCGGGACAAGTTGAATCAGTTGTGATCCTATTGAATGACTATACTAGTTCAAGGCACCAATCGGGGGGAGAGTTCCTTTCACAGCATGTGGGGAGTCTGGCCAGTGGTAAAGTTGCGGGGAGGGCAGGAGCGTTGAGAAGTCGGGTGTCAGGAATCATGCCAGTAACTCACTGACAGCTGCCGCGGCACACCGGGCGCGGAGCCACCACATTGTGGTCGGGGGGGAAGCAGCTTGGGTACTGCGAGCGGCTGCCAGGACCTCAGCGCTTCTGCCGGCCCGCTCACCTTTGGCAGTGCTCTCTGTCTGAACAGTGAGGAGACCAGCTCAAGAGCAAAGATCATAGAGCGGAGTGGGTCAGCGGGCGATGGATAATAGTATAGCGGGCGGTGGAGCTTACTCCCGTGTCAGTGTGAACAAGGGACCAATTTGATTGGATTGGATTGGATTCAATTTATTGTCATTGCACTTTTTAGTGCAACAAAATGGTTTAGCCTGCAGTCATAACATAGAATAAATAACAAACACTCAACACAGTTTAACGTCCCAAAGCCATTGTCTCTTCCCTCCTTGCTCTCCCTCTGCGCTGAGGCAATCCAAGCCTCCAATGTTGTGACCCCGCTGGGTGATGGTAAATAAGTCCCGCGGCTGAATCCGTGCTCCGCAAACGGGCCGGTTCAAACTCCGGGGCCCGGGGCGGTCGAAGCTGCCGTCCTCCAGTCCAGCGGACGCAGCTGTAGTTGCGGGAGCTCTGGAAAACAGAACCCGACCTCCCGATGATGTCATCCACTAGCCCGCGGTCAAGCCTCCGAGGCTCCAAAGTCGGGTCAGAAGTTGGGTCGCACCGTAACCACAGACCCGAAGTCGGCCAGCCTCGTGTTGGTAAGTCCTGGCTCTGCCTCCGCAGCCTCGAGGTCGGTCGCAGTTGGAGGCCGCCAGCTCCGCGATAGGCCTCAGCGCAGACGGACACGGAGACGGGGGATACGGCAGGAGAGGTCGCATCCCCCCCAAAGGAAGAGTCAAAAAACATGTTACACCCACCCCCCCACACATACACAACTAAATAAACTGAAATAAACTGTAAAAACGAGACTAGAGAAAACAAAAAACAGAAAAGACAAATGGACTGCAGGCGAGCCGCAGCTGCAAGGCAGCGCCGCCACTTCCGGCCATTGAGGTTACTCGCACTGACACATGGAGTAAACTCCACCACCCGCTGTCCTGTTAGCCATCCCCGACCCCCTCCTTCTCAACGCTCCTGCCCTCCCGCAACTTTACCCCTGGCCAGACTCCCTACACGCTGTGAAAAGAACTCCCCGCCCCCCACAGCAGCGCTGTCCTTTTACAGCTGCTTCCCACTTTACAGCCACTTCCCATCAGCTGCTAGCAATGAGGGATAGACTTGGCTATCCCCCAGTACAGCAACATCATAGCCAAGTCTATCTTTCTTGGCTAACAACCTAACCTTCGGCCTCCAAGATGCAGGTACATTTCCATGTCTTATTTTTGAGTAAAAATAGCGTCTTCATTGCCGGGAAATACGGTATTTAAAAACATATAGCTCAAAGAAATCTACTTACCACATTATTTGTACACAAACTCCATTCTTCTCTCTTTGTTTCTTAAGATAATGCCAATCCATGTTTGAAAAACCCGCCATGAAACCTGCGCTGCACATGCGCAGTATGCAGTCCACACTGCAAAGGCATAATTTCAGCTGCCTTCAGCTCCCCTTGTCATTGACGGCTTGAAGCAGCGTCGACGGCACGTGAGCTGCACACACATTCGCGTATTACGTGTACTGCGCATGAAAGGCACGGAGAATTATGCCTACCTAAAAGATCGATCTCTTAGATAGGCATGATTCTCCCGTGCCTTTACTATTTATATTTAATAATTATCACTTTATAAATTTAGTCAGGGTAGGCAGTGCCTACCTTGCCCACCCTGACGGCACGTGCCTGGTTTGTGCGATACATTGTGCGATGGTCTGTGTGTCCCTTTGGCCCACCTTGTCCATGTTGACCGAGTTAGCATACTAAGCTAGTCCATTTTGTCTGCATTTGGCCCATAGCCCTCACAACCCTTCTATCCATTTATCTGTCCAGATTTGAATTAAAAGTTGTCATTTTATCCACTTCGACAGCTACCCTTGGCTATTCATTCCCACTAATGGACTACCTTCTGAGTTGTTCCTGAGGATCCTCTTAAATCGCTCCACTCTCACCTTAAGCCTGGACCTACCGCAGTCAAACTATCAATGCCTCTCATGATCTTGTTTATCTCAATGATCACCTCAGCCTTTTCAGCCGGTCATTACCCACAGTAGGGGAATTAAGAACCAGAGGTCATAGGTTAAGGGGAGAGGGGAAAGATTTAATAGGAACCTGAGGAGCAGCTTTTTCGCATAGAGGTTGGTAGGTATATGGAACGAGCCGCCAGAGGAGGTAGTTGAGGCAGGTGCAATAACCATATTTAAAGGACATTTGGACAGATACATGGATAGGAAAGGTTTAGAGGGATCTGAGCCAAATGCGGGCAGGTGGGACCAGTGTGGATGGGACATCTTGGTCGGCATTAGCAAGTTGGGCCGAAGGGCCTGTTTCCACGCTGTATGTCTCTATCCGGATCTAAGATGTGAAGTAGGAAAGAACTGCAGGTGCTGGTTTAAATCGAAGGTAGACACAAAATGCTGGAGTAACTGAGCAGGACAGGCAGCATCTCAGGAGAGAAGAAGGGTGACATTTTGGGTCGAGACCCTTCTTCAGACTCTGCCTGTCCCACTGTGTTACTCCAGCATTTTGTGTCTTCCTCTAAGGTGTGAAGGGTGGAATATCGTGTAATCCTTACCTTTCATATCTTCCTACAAAATAGGCGACCACTCATCCCATCCAGTCTATGCTCATCTTCAGAGCAATATGTTTAAATTAAGTAAAAACACAAAGTACTGTAGTAACTTAGCAGATCAGGCATCATCTTTAGAGAACATGGAAACATTTATAAAGCTAGGACATGGTGCGTGATTCATAAGTGCAATTGGTCCCTGACCATATTTGCAAATTAATATGTGTAGGAAGGAACTGCAGATACTGGTTTAACCTGAAGATAGACACAAAAAGCTGGAGTAACTCAGCGGGTCAGGCAGCGTCTCTGGAGAAAAGGAATAAATCGAGACCCTTCTTCAGAATGAGAGTCAGGTGAAAGGGAAACAAGAGATATAGATGGTCATGTAGAGATACAGGACAAACTATTAAAATATATTACGGTGATGAAGGAAAGGGGGAGCCCAGAATGGTCCATTGAGTTTGTGGATCAGAACAGTGCCACGTCTTGGCATAAGAAGTCGTGAGAAGGATATAATTCAATGTAAGATCAGAGACAATTATTAACGAGGGCATCAAAGATATAACAGAGATGGTGAGCTGCTGTTGCAACATTTCTAGTACAATGATAATAATTCAGCTCCACTTCAAAGGCTGATGAATTAAAACTATAAAAGAGTGCCTGGAGTCAAGGACACACAGGCATGAGACATGCAAATGCTGAGACTTTATTAGGAACACAATAATGACCCTCTCAACACATCATGGTGCTTTCCCCTGCTCCCTGGAGTGGGAATATTAAATGGTGAAGTGCTGTTACCCCTGCCCTCCGCACAAAGTCACTTTGGCTATCCTGACCATAGTTTCCATCCCACCCCATGATGCTGCTAAGATGCACTGGATGAACTACACACTGCCACCAATAGCGGAATCAGAGGTTCATATGCACCTCCTCTAACCTCACCTGCTGTATCCATGTTCCCGATGTGTGCTCCTGTAGGTCTCGCCTGTACATCGGCCAGACCAAGCGTAAACTCGGCGACCATTTCGCTGAACACTTACGCTCGGTCTGTCAGGGCTCACCAGATCTCCCGGTTGCTAACCATTTTACTCCCCTTCCCATGACCACACTGACCTTTCCGTCCTGGGCCTCCTCCATTGCCAGAGTTGGGCCAGGTGTAACCTGGAGGAAAAGCACCTCATATTTCACTTGAGTAGCTTATAAGCCAGTGGTATGAATGTCAAATCTTCTAATTGATTGGGGACGATCAGCCATGATCACAATGAATGGCGGTGCTGACTCGAATGGCCGAATGGCCTCCTCCTGCACCTATTTTCTATGTTTCTATGTAACTGCTTGGGGTGCTTCAATAAAACAGTCGTTTAGTTTAGTTGAAAGATACAGTGCAGAAACAGGCCCTCCATCCCACCGACTCCACGCTGACCAGCGATCCCCGCACACTAACATTATCCTAAACACATTAGAAGTCAATTAACCTACAAACCCGTACATCCTTGGAGTGCGGGAGGAAACTGGAGCACCCGGAGAAAACTCATGCAGGTCACGGGGAGAAAATACAAACTGTACAGACAGCACCCATTTTCAGGGTCGAACCTGTGTCTCTGGGGCTGTAAGGCAGCAACTCTACCGCTGCACCAATGTGCTGCCCTTTCACAAAACCACGTTGAATTGCCAGATTGCCCGATTGAATGGCTCCAGAACAACAATCTTACTCTCAACATCAGCAGGACCAAGGAGGTGATTGTTGACTTTAGAAGGGGAGTCTGAGGATACACAAGCCTGTCTCATTGAAAGGTTGCTGGTGGAGAGAGTCAACACCTTGTATTTCTTGGATGTGGAAATCTCAGAAGATCGGCCCAGCATATAGATATAATCATCCAAAATGCAAGCTACTTATTTCTCTACTTTCTTCAAAGATTGAGGAGGTTCAATATGTTGATAAATACTCTTTTGAACTTTGAAATGTGTACGTTAGAGAGCATATTGACTGGTTGCATCACAGCCTGCTTTGACAACTCAACGCCCAGGAGTGAAAGAGTTTGCAAATAGTTGTGGCCACTGACCAGTCCATCATCAGCACTGACATAGAAACATAGAAAATAGGTGCAGGAGTAGGCCATTCGGCCCTTCGAGCCTGCACCGCCATTCAATATGATCATGGCTGACCATCCAACTCAGTATCCTGTTCCTGCCTTCTCTCCATACCCCCTGATCCCTTTAGCCACAAGGGCCATATCTAACTCCCTCTTAAATATAGCCAATGAACTGGCCTCAACTACCTTCTGCGGCAGAGAATTCCAGAGATTCACCACTCTCCGTGTGAAAAAAGTTTTCCTCATCTCGGTCCTAAAAGATTTCCCCTTTATCCTTAAACTGTGACCCCTTGTTCTGGACTTCCCCAACATCGGGAACAATCTTCCTGCATCTAGCCTGTCCAACCCCTTAAGAATTTTGTACATTTCTATAAGATCCCCCCTCAACCTTCTAAATTCTAGCGAGTACAAACCGAGTCTATCCAGTCTTTCTTCATATGAAAGTCCTGACATCCCAGGAATCAGTCTGGTGAACCTTCTCTGTACTCCCTCTATGGCAAGAATGTCTTTCCTCAGATTAGGAGACCAAAACTGTACGCAATACTCCAGGTGTGGTCTCACCAATACCCTGTACAACTGCAGTAGAACCTCCCTGCTCCTATACTCAAATCCTGACCTATACTGACCTTCCTATCATCAAAGGTAGCCGCTGCCGACATCATTAAAAACCCACACTACCCCGACCACGCTCACATTTTACTTCTAATATTGGGAAGAAAGTATGAGTCTGAAAACCAGGACCATCGGTTTGAGAACAGCTTCTTCCCATCAACCATTAGGCTCTTGAACACTAGACAACATTAACCCCAACAATGGACTACCTTTGCCTGCACTGAGGACTTTGGGCTTTTTTAGCTCCAGCATTTGGGGTCATTAATTTATTGAATTGTTGTTTATTATAAATGATCTATGTGTAGTATGTTTACAGGCCCGTTATGCTGTTGTAAATAAGAATGTCATTGTTCTGTTGTTGGTACCTAGACAATTAAACACTCTTCAGTCTCTTGACTATTAACTAATCCCTTGTGCTGATCCACGCTCTCAGTTGTTCCTTCTTATCCGTGAGGCTCCTTGCATTAATACAAATGCAGTTAATCCACCTGCCCTCTCATACTTCCCCTGATGTCTGTGTCTGCTCTTCCCACTGGACTTGCCTGTTCTATTTTCTACATATGAGTCAGCCTCTCCACCTGCTGCACCCTCATTTTAAGTCCCACTGCCCCCTGCTTCACTAGTATTAAACTCCCTTGAGTAACACTTGTAAATCTCCCAGCAAGGTTATCGGTCCCCCTTCAGTACAGGTGCGATCCATGCTTCCAACCCATCTTAATAAACAGTCAATTTCACATCCAGACTTTTGGCATCTTCATCCAAAACAGATAGAAAATTGTGAACGGTTGAGGCTCAAGGCTCAAGGTTCAAACCCTGTGACACACCACTATAGACTTAAGACCTCAGAGATACAGCCTATTAACCTACAAACCTGTACGTCTTTGGAGTGTGGAAGGAAACTGGAGCACCTGGAGAAAACCCGCATGGTCACCGGGAGAAGGTACAAACTCCGTACAGGCAGCACCCATGGACAGGATTGAATCTGAGTCTATGGCGCTGTAAGGTAGCAACTCTACCGCTGCACCACAGCCTGATCACCCGAATCTTTCTCAGTGCCCCTCTGTAATGGCTATAATAACAGTTTGTAAGATTCTCTCTATGGCAGATGTTGAGCTGGCTTGCAGGTTCCTCTGGCCGTTGCTTATTGAACAAAGGAGTTACGTTTCTAAATCTGGGGAATTTCAGAAAATTGAATGCAATGCATCATCTGTCTCACTGGCCACTCATTCTCCAGAGTTTCTCATTCCTTTCTTCCTTCCCTCCCATACAATTCCAGATTTAACGTTTCTGCAGGTCCTCCACTGATTTTCCAGCAACTGGTGGTCTGCTACCCCTTTTACTATCTTTCTACATTTCTAGTTAGCTTTCTCTATGTTTGCTCTATTTTTTCCACTCGTTAATGTATGTCATTTTTGCTGTTTTCATTTCTTCCTATCTTCTGATCTGCCAACTCTCTTTATACAACTTTATGCTTTCTATTGAAGTTTGATTTTAAGATAGTTCACCATGGTTGGTGAGTCCTTCCCTGGGAACCTTTGTGATGCTGGACAGTATAGTGGTTGTGCAGCACAGTGGCGCAGCTGGTGGAGCTGCTGCCTTACTGCACCACACACACAGGTTTTGTTGTGTGCTATCCAGTCTGCAGAAAGACTATGCATGATTCCAATCAAGCCGTCCACAGTGTATAGATGCAGGATAACTGGTATAATGTTCAGTGCAAGATAAAGTGCAGTAAGGTCAAATTAAAGATAGTTCAAAGCTTTCCAATAACAAAGATGTGTGTCAGGACCATTCTCTAGTTGTTGAGCGGATGGTTCAGTTGCCTGATAACAGCTGTAAAGAAACTATCATTGAAACCAGAGATATGCATTTTTGCACTTCTGTACCCGCTGTCTGATGGGAGAGGGGAGAAGAGAGAGTGTCCTGAGTGAGACTGGTCCCTGATTATGCTGGTGGCCTTGCCGAGGAAGGCAAGTTGGCCTTGTCAATGGAAGGCAAGTTGGAGTGCGTGATGGTCTGGACTGCGTCCACAACTCTGCCATTTCTTGCCTTCTTGGACAGGTCCCAGACCATGTTCTCAGACCAACACCCCAATTGGAGCAGGCTTTCTTCCACCAGTGAATGAATGATCACTTCAATATTGCACCAACTTATTCTGGAAAATACACACAAGTTAGTTATTAAGTGCTGCACATGGCGGTTGATGCACTTGTGATGGGTGTGAAGTATACAGTTCATGTTCTGATCTTAGTGTGTCATGGTGCATATAATCTTGACAGATGAGTTGTGAATGACAGACATTGTTGGCACATGGGAGATTGTGCATTGAACGGGATAGGACAGTGGTATGCCATTTGAAACTGCATCCGCTATATTTGAGACCATTGAATATCTTGCGATAAGTCATCTAGTATCTATAATACCAATACTAAAAACAAACCAATACGAATAGCAGATCCTTGTGGGATGACTTCTCTATTTACATCCACAGCTTTTTGCTGCCACTATCTTTGGGGGGTTGATTCTTGGCCTCGTTGTCCATCTATAGAGCACAATTTTCCTCTTGCTGCTTCAAGGCATCCATTGGAACATAGGAATGTGTGCTGCTACTCTGCATGTCTTACCAGTCAGATTGCCTCCAGGGCATATCCTTGGAGTCATACAGCAGGGAAACAAATCATTTGGCCCAACTCCCCCAAGCCAACAAGGATGTCCCATCTAAGCTAGTCCTATTTGCCCACGTTTGGCCCATATTGATTAGTGATTAGTACAGGTGTCAGAGGTTATGGGGAGAAGGCAGGAGAATGGGGTTAGAAGAGATAGATTAGCCATGATTGAATGGCAGAGTAAACTTGATGGGCCGAATGGTCCAATTCTACTCCTATCACTTATGACCCTATGACCTTATGATATTCCTCTAAACCTTTCCTATCCATGTACCTGTCCATATGCTTGTCCCTCTTTGGAAATATAAACTGAGGTTGTGGTAGAAGCGGCTACAATTACATTGTTTAAAAGATATTTTACAGATATGTTGATAGGAGTGGTTTAGAGATTTATAAGCATGACATGAGGGCAAATGGCGATTGCTTATGGAGGCACCTTGGGCGGCATGGATGAGTTGGGCTGAAGGGCCTTTTTCCGTGCTGCGTTATTCTATGAATCTTACATGTACTGCACACTTAGTTTTACAGGGTCTAATCCACTGACCGTATTGGTTCATGCTGAGGCAATCAGGTGTGCAACAGCTTCTTTACCTCGGGTTGCATGATATAAATATGCGATCGAGTAGGCAACTTGATGGTGGCCTGCTTTCACAAGGCAGAATTAGGCCATTTGACCCATCTAGTCCACTGCGCCATTCAATCATGGCTGATCTATCTTTCCCTCTCATTGGCCTGTCTTCTCCCATATTCCTGAACACCCTCACCAATCAAGAGCCTGTCATTCTCCGCTTTAAAAATACCCATTGACTTGGCCTCCACTGCGGTCTGTGGAGTCTTCTTTGGAATGTGTACTTGCAGTGTGCAGTGAATCCCTGATTCACAACGCACATTGTGAATCAGGGATTCTGTTATTGACATACTGTACACACAGGGAGAGAATAACTTTCAGAAGATAAACCAACTTCTTCTCTGAGATGATTGTGTGTGTAGTGATGTGAGCATGGTTGCAGCGGCTGTTTAAAGCGTGAACAAGTGGCTACAGGCCAGAATCATCACAGCATGAGCACCTGTTGGTTGTCCTCCTCCTTCAATGTTAATACAGTCAGCTCAAGCCACCTGTTATTTTGCGGCTGAAGTAATATTTATTTTTAGTTTCAGGCATGGGTGATTAAATTTTGTGCAATTATGAAAATAATAGCTGGAAAAATTGTGAATGTTGAGACTAAAAATGACGACAGTGGTGACGTAAGAACATCAGGAACAAAAGTAAATACATTGAGCTGCCTCTCAACACTGATAGAATTGAAGAACTATCCTTGATTGGACTTTGCTGGCGTCACCTTGTACTGAATGTTATTCCCTTATCATGCATCTATACACTGTAAATGCCTTGATTGTAATTATGTATTGTATTTCTGCTGACTAAATAGCACAAAAGCTTTTCACTGTACCTCGGTACACGTGACAATAAACTAAACTGGACTGAACTATCTTGCTACAGTAATAAATTTGTCACAATCATAAAAAAAGAGACCAGAATACAATTGCGGAGAGAGAAAAAAAGAAGGTAAAAAAGCTTTACGTCAATACTGGGGCGTGCTGAAGACTAGAGCTTTAAAGCAAGGAATACCAGAGGAAAAAGTGGAAGGAAAGATAATGACCAAGGGAAAAGCTCTGTTGGCCTTCGAGTGATGGGGTCATTTGGTTTTTTCATGCACAGTTGCTAAGACTTTGAAGTTTTGCCATTAAACAGGAATACCTGAAAAGAAGTGACTCTTCTATTGTAATAAGAATGTATTATTTATGTTTCAGATTGATGCACTAAGTAAAAGAAGCAAAGAAGCAGAGGCAGCCTTTTTGAATGTTTACAAAAGATTAATTGATGTTCCAGGTATGTTTCCAAAACTATGATGTGTGACTGTAGTACCTATGTATTTCCTCTTCCTTTCCCAGCTTTAGAAATGGTTTCTTTACATCCTTTGTTTTGGATGGGATTTGATTTCAGAATTTGCCCAGACAAAAATTTTGGTCATCTGAGCCATTTTCCACTGACAGTGACAGCAAGATGAAACATTACCCATTCACTATTATTAACTCTTAACTCGGATGGGCCTTGGAGTTTAAAAAGGCATTGTATGAGCAAAAGCAGCATACTTGGAGCAGGCCCTTTCCGTTGTAATTGTGTGTATGACCTCATTTGATCCTAATAGCGTAAATGCTCATGTAAAACCGTCCGACATTTTATACAAGCAAGATCAGGATGATTCATAAAATGTATACAAAATGCTCAGTGATTCCATCATTCTTTTAAAATTTACCAGGAAAACATTTTTAAAAAGTAAAAATGTAAACATTTGTACCTTGAAATTGTAAAGGCCAATGTCAACTCTCAGTGACTCCACTGTCAAAATGGTCTATGTGTCTCTTTTATAATTGTTTTATCTTATAAAGCAGTACAAGGGATTTTATATTTTACCTGGTTGATCAAAATACATCTCTTGATGCTCCTGAACACATCATCAGTGATGTAACCTGAGGTCATTGGGTCTTTCAACATCAGACACCCTCACCCAGGCGACCCAGCCGTGGTTGATCAGACCACGACTTGTGTTCAGGTGGCATTTGCTCCTCCCCATGGACCTTCTCTCCTGATCCAGAGCCATCTCGAGGCCTTCACCGCTGCCTCTGTGGTGTTTTTGATGGCCCTTTCTCCTCGCCACTCCATGGATGCCCAGTGCACTCAAGTATTGTAGAGCGATTGCCCTGCAAAACCTCTGCAGCCAACCTCGATGGGCACACTCCTTGCCTTCCAGCCCTGCTTGCGGCATCTATGACCAGCTCTTCATACTTGGCCATCTTCCTCTCGTGGGCCTCCTCCAAACGGCCCTCCCACGGCACTGTCAGTTCCAACAAGACGATGTTTTTGGTCGCCTCTGAGACCAGGAGTATATCTGGCCTCAGGGTGGTCGTGGCAATGTGCCGTGGGAACTTCAGCTGTTTCACCAGGTCTACGGAAAGCTGCTAGTCCTGCGCAGTAGCCAGGATTCCTGACTGATTCCTGGCTGCTGTGGTTCTTGGCAGCTGCACTCTGACCTTCACAAAGGTGATCATCTGGGTGGTGGGGCGTTCTCGTCTGCAGCTGCTGATTCCCATGCTGATGGCTTCTGCAATGGGTTTAAGAACCTGGTCATGACGCCATGTGTACCGGCCCTGCCCAAGAGCCTTTGGGCAGCAGCTCAGGATGTGTTCCAACGTCCCCTTGCCTGAGCATTGCGGGCAATCTGGAGATTCCGCTTTGCCCCAGATGAAGAGGTTCGATGGGCTGGGCAGGATATCATACACTGCCTGGACCAGGAACTTGATGTGCTGTGGTTCAGCCTGCCAGAGCTCAGTCCATGTGACTTTTCCTGCTCCCACCTTGTCCAGGCTCCCTGCTGCCTCAATCCAACTGCTCTGGTACACCTCTCCTCCTCCACCACTGCCCTCACTTCCTCCTGGACCAGCCTGCGCCTCTCCTTCCCCTCGGCCTTGTCAAACTGGGGAGTTGGGAAGATTCCCAGACCAGCTCTTCCCCGAGTCACTGCTCCCACCAGGACCCTGTGGCGTATCCGAGACTCCGAGCAGTACAAGGGATTTTATCTTTTGGATAGGCACATGGATATTCTGTAAATGGAGGGGATTCAGCATCTGCAGGTTATAGGTGTAGACAGAAGCAATTATTTTAACTTGGCATTATGTTCGGCACTGGCATTGTGGGTCAAAGGGTTGTTCCTGTGCTTTACTTTTCCATGTTTATTTAGATTAGTTTAGAGATACAGGGCGGGAACATGCCCTTTGGCCCATGGAGTCCGCATCGACCAGCACACTAACCCCATCCCACACACATGAGGGACAATTTATAATTTTACCGAAGCCAATCAACCTACAAACCTGTACATCTTTGTAATGTGGAAGGAAAGCGGAGCACCTGGAGGAAACCTGCGCAGGTCACAGGGAGAACGTACATACTCCATACAGACAGCACCTGTAGTTGGGACCGAACAAGGGTTTCTGGCTGTTAGACAACAACTCTACTGCTGTGCCACCATGGCACCCCTATCACAGAGCATTCGTTAGAAATGCATGCAATTCATGTAAACTCCACGCACAAAGCACATGGGTCCCTTGAACAGTGAGGAATCTTCCTCTTCTTCTAATAATGACTGTACCTCAAATATATACACGGAGATGCGCAGTCTCTTGCTTAGAGTAGGTGAATTGAGGACCACATGACATAGGTTTTATGTGAAGAGGAAAAGATTTAATAGGAATCTGAGGGGCAACTTTTTCACACAAAGGGTGATGCGTGTATGGAACAAGCTGCCAGAGGAGGTAGTTGAGACCGGGACTATCCCAACATTTAAGAAACAGACAGATAAGTGGATTGGACAGGTTTGGAGGAATATGGACCAAACGCAGGCAGGTGGGACTAGTGTAGCTGGGACATGTTGGCCGGTGTGGGCTAGTTGGGCTGAAGGGGCTGTTTCCACGCTGTATCACTCTATGACTCTATATGTGATTAACTGTAAAGTTATTTTCGTTGTTCTGAGTTTATCGAAGGTGTTGTATAAATTGTATTTTTTACAGTTAAAACATTGCCATTACAGTTTTCATTCTATCTTATTCTGGATTGTTTTATAATAATGATTCAAAACCCTATTTTTCCAAACAGTATTAACAGGAATCTCGGCGTTGAACTTTTAGTCGAGGTTACATTGTTCACCATGCGTGTACCCACAAGACGTTTATTTTCTACTTGTTTTCCACTCTCCAGTCTCTGTTCATTGGGGACCTTTCAGTAAATGAGGGGTTTTCATTGTAATAGCTCTCTTTGTAAGCCTTAACAAAGACTGAGATATGAAAAGCACCCAAATGCTGCGATGAATGTAAAATATTCTGTTGTAGGCATTTGTGTAATTGAATCTTGTCACTACAGCACTCCCAATAAATATATTTCTCTTTCCCTTTAAACGTAAATGCATCCAGGTTCTGGAAGCATTTCTTGTATTTTAAATAGCTCTTTGTAGTGACTAATGTTGTGGACTTGCCGTGTCATGATATTAATTGTTATTTGATTAACTGTGCTTAGAATTCCAGCCGTTGCTGATTAATGAGGCAGCTGGGTTAATTATGTATTAATTTAATTGCATTAGCCCCAAAACACCACCCCCAACAGATATACACACATCAGAAAATGTGATAACATTGAATGAATTATAGACAGAAACAAGAAATTCTCATAGAATCATAGATATTTACGGCACAGGTATTTATCCAACTTATACACATCGGCCAAAAGGTATTTTAGGTTACCTGTGTCCTCCCTCCCCCCCCAACCCTGTCATCTAGTTTCTTTCCCCTCCTCCATCCATTCATCTCCCAACCTTCCCCACTCTGGGTTCCCATTTTTCCCTCCCCACCGACCTACCCATTCCTTTTCGCCCACCATCCTTCCCTCTGTTCTACATTTCACTCTCATCTTCTTTCCTTATCAGATACCTTCCCTGTATCCTTTTGCTTTCCCTACTTCAGCTCCAATCTCTGTTATTATATCTGACTATCCGTGGAAATTATCTCTAATCGGACTTTATTGGACTTTATCTGGCACTAAATGTTGTACTCTTTATCCTTTATCTGTACGCTGTGGACGGCTTAATTGTAATCATGTCCACCACAATTTTTCAACACCTAGTGGTCTGGCACCACTTATAATCGGGTCAAAATTACAAGAGTGCACTTGAAATCTCCCCCCCTGGAAGCCCCCCCCCCCGAAATGTAGCGCCTAGACCAGGTAAGGTGGCCGATCCCGACCTCATCAAGACATTGTGCAATCGGCGTGTCAAATTTGCTGCCTGTGGCCGGTACCAGCAGATCCGTTCCCATAGCCGACTTCCACGAATGAATTTGCGGGCTGATATCTCGGCTCCTTGGCTACCTAGACGAACTGTTGCAGTACCGTTGGACTCCTTTTGGGGGCCATGGCCTCTGTTGGTCTGGCAAAGCGGATAATCCATAAAGACTCTGTAATCAAGGGTGGACCTGTATAGTCTTGTTTTTGACTGGGTACCATGCAACACTGTACCTCGGTTCAACTGACACTAAATTAAACTAAACAAAGATCTGAAAAATGTACCTGAGTGTTTCATTTATCTTTGTGTTTGAATTCAATGGTTGGTTGTACATGAGTTATCATCAAAGGCTTCCTCTGGCAGTGGAGAGATATGGAGGAATGTTGTGAATGTTAATGGATGAACTGTTTCCAGCATGTAAAGGGTTGGACTGTGCTTGCTATGAGGAATCTAACTGGTGATGTACTTGTTTACAGATCCCGTTCCAGCATTGGATCTAGGGCAACAACTCCAGCTCAAAGTCCAACGCATGCATGATATTGAAACAGAGAATCATAAGCTCCGGGAAACACTCGAGGAATACAATAAAGAGTTTGCAGAAGTCAAGAACCAGGGTAAGCTGGGAAATTATAACTGTAAACGACTACCCTTCAAAGCCGTATTCCTTTAATCCCATGGATGATGAGGAGAGATGGAGCAGAATGTGCCGATGCTCTAGATTCCAGATTGAGAGGTGATTTCACCGAAGCATGCAGTGTTTATAGGCATTGACCAGGGAGATGCAATTTTGGGCCCTATATCTGAGAAAGGATGTGCTGACGCTGGAGATGGTCCAAAGGAGGTTTACGAAAACGATCCCAGGAATGAGCGGATTAACATATGATGGGCGTTTGACGGCACGGGGCCTCTACTCACTGGAGTTTACAAGGATGAGTGGGGACTTCATTGAAACGTACTGAATAGTGAAAGACCTGGAGAGAGTGGATGTGGAGAGGCTGTTTCCACTAGTGAGAGAATCTAGGACCAGAAGGCAAGGCCTCAGAATTAAAGGACTTCCTTTAGGAAAGAGTTGAGGGATTTCATAATTCAGAGGGTGGTGAATCTGTGGGATTCATTGCCACAGAAGGCCGTGGAGGCCGTCATTGGATATTTTTACGGTAGAGATCAATAAATTCTTGATTAGCACAGGTGTTGGGTTATGGGGAGAAGGCAGGAGAATGGGGCCAGGAGGGAGGGATAGATCAGCCATGATTAAATGGCGGAGACTTGATCGGCTGAATGCCTTAATTCTGCTCCTATAACATATGAACATAAAATCCTGAACGTTGATGGGAAGAAACTTTCTTAAACCAGTATGTCACATTTCTCGGGCTTCTTGCCGATGCTAGCAGCGTGATGTGAGTGGCCAGTGTAGTGCAGTCTGATGATATTAGTTGCCTTTATGAGGCAGCACTTCTTGTACATCCGTTCAGCGGTGGGGAGGTTTGTACCTGCGATGGACTGGGCCGTGTCTACAGTCTCCTTTGTTGTTGGGCAGTCGAGTTACTGAACAAGACGGTAATGCACCAGTCTGTATGTTCTCTACCACAAACCTGTAGAAGTTATTCGGCGACATGCCGAATCTCCTCAAACTTCTGCGGAAGTTGATGAGGGGTTGATGAGCTTTCTTTGCGATTGACTTTTATGTGTTTACATTAATGTCCTCCTCACGCTTGATGGAATTGATAGAGGAAACAGAAGCGGGCTCTGTGAAGGTAATGGTGGTAAGAAGGCAGAGGACCTCAGAGAGAACAAAGGGAGCCGGCGGGGGGAGCCGCCGACAACGAAGGGGGACCTTTGGGACTCATGAATACTTTTGTAACTTTGTCCGTGTCCGACACATGGCGACTCTTTGCATTCTTTGGGCATTGTATGCAAAATAAAGGACTTCACTGTACGTAGGTACATGTGACAATAAAGTATTGTTGAACTGAATCATTGAGGTTTGTTTTCCAGGGTGATCCTAGAGAAAAGAATAATATTGACAGATCAAAACAAGGTTGGTTGGGCTGGTAGGGAAGACAAAGACCAAATCATTTGCCAATGTGTTCTGTTAACAACATGCATTTGTGTAGGTAGTGTGGAAGAATTTAGATTGGTTTTAATGGAACTTGGGCATAAGAGTTGAAAGGAGGCCTTGATTGACCAAATTAGTAGCTGCAGAAATATAATGGTGATTGGTAGGTCAATGGCTAGTGAGTAGGGATATTGAAAGTGCAGAAAGTGGATCAGAGAGATAGATCGTTTTTCTGGGGTGAACACAGAAGAATTGGGAATGAACTTGGAATGTATTCATCAGAGATCGCCTTATTTGTGTCTGAAACTTGGAACTAGTAGTTTTATTGTCACGTATACCAATGAAGGTACAGTGATATGTGAATTACCATACAAGCATACTAAAGAAAAAGCAACAAGACACAGAACTATGTGAAAGTTAACATAAACATCCACCACAGCGGATCCCCATATTCCTCACTGTGATGGAATGCAATAAAGTCGGCGTGATCGAAGCTCCCGTGTCGGGGCGGTTGAAGCTCCTGCGGCTTGGAGCTCCCGAAGTCGGCCTCTAACCAGAGACCATGGGCTCCACAATGTTAAAGTCGGCAAGCTCCCGCTGATGGAGCTCCCTAATTGTTCTCCAGCATGCGGCCTCGATGTTAGGCAGCATTCTAGTCAACTACCTCTGCTTCCTCTCCAAAGCCTCCTCATCCTTCTTGTAATGGGCGACCGGAATTGCACGCAATAATCCAAATGTGGCTTAACCAAAGTTTTATAAAGCTGTAACATGGCTTCCTGACGCTGGTACTTAGTTCCGACCGATGAAGTCAAGCATGCCATATGCCTTATGCCTTCTTGACTGCGGAAGCTGTGGATTTGGACCCAAATATCCCTCTGTACATCAATTCTGTTAAGGGTTCTGCCATTACCAGGCTTAACTCTCTAAGATGTAGTTGCATTTCTCTTCTTATTGGGATATACAATGATGGGGAAAGGAAAGCTCATTGATGGCTCAGTGTATTATATTTATCCCGTCAGTAATGAAGCCCGACAGATCAGGAAGGTGGGTTAATCTTGAAGTTTAGTTTAATGTGGAGATACAGCGTGGAAACAGGCCCTTCAGCCCACCGAGTCCATGTTGACCAGCAACCCCCATACATCAGCCCTATCCTACAAACTAGGGACAATTTATAATCTTTACTGAAATTAACCCACAAACCTGTACGTTTTTGGAGGGTGGGAGGAAACCAGAGCTTCCAGAGAAAATGCACGTGGTCACAGATAGAAAGTACAAACTTCAAGAGTCAATGGTGTTTTATTGTTATTTGTCCTGGATGGGACAATGAAATTCTAACTTGCTGTAGCATGACAGAATATGTGGCTATGTAAATAAGGTACATAACGGGGGAAGAGAAAAAAAATCAATAAATTACAAATATAGTGCAATAGTAATAGTCTTTTGCAGTTCAGAGCTCAGAGCTTATTCGTTGTTGTGTTTGACAGCCTAATGGCTGTAGACAGCATATAGACAGCAGCCATAGTCAGGATTGGACCTGGGTCTATGGCACTGTAAGGCGGCAACCCTACCGCCATGCCCCAGTCAACAGCTGTGAGACTGTACACCTGTTTGATGTTGTGATGTGTGCCCGTACTGCATCATTAGGGAGAAAAAGTACATGAGATGCTTGTAATAAACATGCATGGATATTCGGGAGTGCATATCCGCACATTTGTTGCAGGCACCTGCATGTACTCCACATCTTTAACATCAGTGTGATGCCCCTGAAGTTAAATAGCCCATCAGTGCTTGAAAGTGAATTTGACAAGGTGCCTGACATGTGAAAATGTATCACAGCAAGGATCCGGTGTATCAAGAGAAGAACTCTGTGAGGAGGAAGCAGAGATGAATGGACCGTATTGATTCGCTTTCTAATCCTAAATTTCCAAGTGGCTTCAGTTGTCTATTGTGAATAGAAGTTAATTTGAGCCTAGTCAATAGAGTGATATTATATTTTGATTGATTTTTTTCGAGTCATTTCAGTAAACCTAGTACACCATCTAAAGCAAAATCTATTGACCCCGCTACACCAAAACATTTGAAGTTCAATTTAACATTTAAGGAGCAATCGGTCTCCAAAGGGACTTGTACCAATTGATTATATGTCTGGATTGAAAAGTTACCGTTGAAATCACAGCGAGCATTCAGAGTACAGGAAGCCTCCTCTTGTAGAACAGAACAATAACAATGTAAACCCTTTGCCTTGCCCCTGCAGAGGTCACAATAAAGGCACTTAAAGAAAAAATCAAGGAGTATGAACAGACTTTGAGCAGCAGAGCAGAAATCCTCGCACTTGAAAAAGAACAGAAATTACAGAATGACTTCAGTGAAAAAGAAAGGTAAGTGAATGCATTATGTTTTGCATTTTATACTCGGTGTTCTTTGAAAGGCTGAAAATCCCCACTGACGAGCTCATGGGATTCTTATGTTACTCCTATTGGTTGTCTGCAGCAGGGTTGCTTTCCATTTGAGATTTGCAGTGTACGTTTCTTTGCTACTGTAACATCCCACTAATGAGGCTTGCTTAAAAACCTGATAAAATACATTAGCATCTGGATGTGACAGCTGAGTTCTTGCTTCATAGCAATCGAAGTTGATGCTTCATCCCGGGCAGCACAATTGTCAAATAAGTGAGTCGTTCTGTCAGTTTACTTCCCGTACTGCGCGCTTTCTCAGTTTCTTCATTATTATGTTTATCAAAGAGTTGCCGATATTTGTGTGTCTTGTAGATAAAAATACTATAGTGCAGTTCTTGTGGTGTTATGAGTTCTTTCTGTTGTTTTGGTGCCTTCACCTATAAAAGGCTGTACCAGCATCATAGGAAGTCCAAAAGTGACCGACCAAACACGTTGCTGGGGTGAGAGGATGGTTCTATCAAGATGGGCACGGTTGCACAATGGTAGAGTTGCTGCCTTACAGCGCCAGAGATACTTGTCCGATCCTGACTACGGGTACTGTCTGTACGGAGATTGTACGTTCTCCACGTGACCTGTGTGGGTTTTCTCCGGAAGCTCTGGTTTCCTTCCACAGACCAAAGACGTGCAGGCCTGTAGGTTCATTGGCTTTGATAAAATTGTATAATTGTCTCAAGTGTCTGTAGAATAATGTTAGTGTGCTGGGATCGATGGTCGGCGTGGCATTGGTGGGCCGAAGGGCGTGTTTCCACGCTATATCTTTAAACTAAACTTAGTTAAATGTAATGATTGGGTTTATATTCTGTGGATTTAGAAGAATGAGGGGTGACCTTTTTGAGATGTTTGGAGTTCCTGAGATATTTATTCTGAAGTGGCAGAGTCGAACTGTTGACAAGATGAGGGGCGGGTCATTTAAAACAAGAGTCACCTAGAAATGTCTTCTTATAGAGGTAGATGAATCTCTGGAATTCTCTACACAAAAGGGTTGTGGAGACTGGATCATTAGAAGAATTGTAGGTGGAGGGAGTTACATATCTGAACGATAGGAAAATTGTGAGCTGTGGGGAGTTGTGAGTTGTACATAAGGGAAGGTTCGGGCAGCATAGATCAGTAATAATGATATTGAATGGCCCGACGGGTTTGAGCGGGCTAGACCTCGTCCTGCTCCTGTTTTCAAGTGTGCCCGTGTGTTTGTGTATGGGCTCCATATGTGTAGGAAGGAACTACAGATGCTGGTTTACACCGAAGATGAACACAAAATTCTGGGGTAACTCAGCGGGTCAGGCAGCATCTCTGGAGTAAGTGATATTTTGTGTCGGAACCCTTCTTAAGACTGAAAGTAAAGGAGGGGGGAAGGGGGGACTGGGATACTGCATATGCCCTTTTTGAATATAATAATGTACTCGATGCAGAATAGTGATGAATTTTAGAAGGTAACCTTATTCTGGAAGGATTGACAATGACCTCCATTGGTTGGCGATGTTGAAGGGTCTTATGAGGACAGAAAACACTAGGCAAGGCAGTTGGTGCTGCCCCCTACACTCCTTATGGTTCAATGGTTCAAAACATTATTTATGATCACGTGTACCAGGTACAGAGATATTTTACACCAAGATATTTGACAGCCCGCTCTGTACAAGACTACAGCCCCTAGCTCAATGCCGCCATTTTGCAGTCCCAGCTCTGGTACAAAGGGCACACAAGAGTTCAGACTTTGAACCACAGAGGACACTATCAAGGTGTCCATTTTACAACAGAGGCGCCATTCGTTGCCGCCATTTTGCAGTCCCACATCATTGCTGTAGCTGAAAGGGAGTATATTCAGATCTACAATGAGATTCTTTAGGAATCTAGTCCTTTGCTCCTGCCGTTGCAGCCGTCACCACCGTCTAGCGATCTGATGTCCCTCTCCACCCCCAGCCCTTTATCCCTAGGGGGCGCCACCCGCAGCCCACATCGAGGTATAAGAACGTGTAATCTCAGAATCCATACATAAGTGTAAGTTGTTTATTATAGTAAACACAGGGAGCACAAATACATAGGTGTTGTAAGCTCAAGCTCAACAACAAATCTAACTAGAGGCTGGACTGACAGGCTAGATAATATGACACACTCAACCAGATGGCTGTTTGAGCACACAGCGGTATGCAGTAAAACATGACATGGATCAGGTCAACTAATACTGTCTGATCTACACTTTGTCCGTGGGGGGCACCTCCCGCAGACGACATCGAGGGGGCGGAAGGTAAGTCATCGTTCCTCCCCCCCCCCGGTTCCTCTAACCGGGTGCTTTGTCCAGTGTCCGCTGCTGTCGAGTCTCGTTAGACCCTCTTTCTGATTCCCAGTCCACGGGGTGAGCAGAAACTGGGCTGGGCGGCCTACCTTCTCCGGGTGAGCCGGGCCTGCGGTTGGAATACAGCCGCGGCTCGTCGGGCCATTGGGATGAGCCCCTGGCTGCTGCAGGGCCTCCATCTGCCCTCTCCACCGTCGAGGCCCTGCACTGTCTCCTGCCGCCAGTCCGCTTACCAGCCGTTGGTCCGACTCCATCCTCTCCGGTTCTTGTCGACACTGGCTGAACATCTGTGGATCTTTTAATTGTCAATTCAGTAAGCAGCTTTCCAGCCACATGGAACAGAGAGTAAAGTGCGACCTTAGCAGTGACGTCCCTGTGGCAGGGGCTGGCAGACTCCTCTGTAATTGCTACAGTCAGATAGCCATACATTACAATGTTTCTGGTGACCCCGACATGCTCTCCACTTCCCAAATAAAGCAATTGGTTATGAATGAGCTTGCAATTTGTGCAATGGAAGTATTTCTCGTACATAACTTAGTGACGATTCCACCTGCTCCAGGGGCTTTCTTGACTGTCGTTGACCTTTTCAAACACTTGCCTGACTGGGGTACAAATTGCACTAATAATGAGCTGTGGGGCAGCACTGGAGAAGGAAGTGGAACCATATGAGGTTGAAGAAGTTTATAAATGTTTATGAAGCACTCAAAAATAGTTTTGAATGAACGTGTGTGTGAGTGCAGAAAGTGTAGGAACTAATGTTGGAAAGCTGCAGGCACTGAACATGAACGACCAACCAGTTTATAATTTTCATTCATTCTTTTGGTTGCATATCATCAATTTACAAAGCCCATTCTTTGCTACATTGAAAAATGCACCAATCACCATCCACCCATTCATAATGGATTTTGTATTTCCTTCCGCTATCTTTTGCATTTAGTTTAGTTTAATTTAGAGATAGAGTGTGGAAACAGGCCTTTCGGCCCATCGAGTCCGCGCCAACCAGTGGTCCCCATACACTAACACTATCCTACACAATTTACAATTTTACCGAGCCGTTTAGCCTACAAACCCGTACGTCTTTGGAGTGTAGGAGGAAACCAGAATTCCGCGGGAAAAAAATGTAGGGCACGGGGAGAATGTGAAAATTCCATACAGTCAGCACGGGTGGTCAGGATGGAACCTGGGTCTCTGGTGCTGTAAGGCAGCAACTCTGCCGCCGCGCCACCGTGCTGCCCTGGCGTTATAGACATCGGCATTATAGAGGTTTCTTCCAAGAGGCTTTAAATGCCCCAGCAGTTCTGAGGATTACATATTTATATTACTAAAAGTCTGATCTTGACTACTTCCTGTTGTTCTGTATATTGATTTTAGAAAAAACGCGGCCACTTACGGCTGTGATTTTTGGCCATCTTACTAAGTCCCCCTCCGCTGCGCAGGACAAGAGGATTTTTCCCATCGTTGAAAAATAAAAGAGTTAATAGTGTTTAAAAAATGTTGAAATGTTATAGTCCCTTCTGGTGGGACTATAAAACCCGGAAGTGTTGAGTGCCTCAGTCAGTCTGCAAGATGGGGGAGCGAGAGGGTCATGTCTCTCAGTCTGAGCTGTGAATAACACTGAACACATGTCTACTAAACTGTGAGTGGTTTTACTGACCTGTCAGTGCCCTTAATGTGATTTGAAAATATAGTTTGGAAATGCTAAAGCTATGTTGCCTTTGGTTTGGAAATCCTAAAGCTATGTTGCCTTTGGTTTGGAAATGCTAAAGCTGTGTTGCCTAATTAAAGTTGCCTTGCCTAAGTAAAGTTGCCTTGCCTATGTAAAGTTGCCTTGCCTAAGTAAAGTTGCCTTGCCTTCTATATAATTAAAAGTCTAATCTTGACCACTTCATGTTTGCGCTTTATATTGATTTTAGAAAAAACGCTACCACGTACGGCTGTGATTTTTGGCCATCTGACAGTCCCCCTTCGCTCATCAGGTGCTGAGGATTTTTCCCATCGATGAAAAATGAAAGAGTTATTAGTGTTTAAAAAATGTTGAGCGCTCTCCTGTCAATCACGCCACGAAGGCAACGCCCCTTCTGGTAGGAGGGAGGGAGGTCATGACTCTATAAAACCCAGAATTGTGGGCGTGGCTCAGTCTCTGCAAGATGGAGGAGGGAGAGGTCGTGACTCGCTGTCTTTAGTGGCCTTGCACCCTGCTTGAAATGGTATGAAACTGTACTTGAATTTGGTGGCCTTGCACCCTGGTCTAGTTCTTTAATAAAAATCATGGCAAGCTATCGTCATTAATACGGCAATAATTAATAAAGTGGAAAAAGTTAAAAGTTTGCTGTACGTCACCCATTTGTTAAATCTTGCAGAGTCAATAGAATCGTACGTTGTACAAATGGGCCCTTCAGCCCATCACGTCCATACCGATCTGTGCTCACACCATTTGTTTTGCTGAAGGACTGTATCCTTCAATGCCTTGCTTATTTAAGTGTGTGTCTAAACTTCTCTTAATTAGAGTCATACAGCATGGAAACAGGCCCTTCAGCCCAACTCGTCCATGCCAGCCAAGGTGACGCATCTAAACTAGTCCCATTTGCCCATGTTTGGCCCATATCCTTCTGACCCTTTGTTATCCATGTACCTGTCCAAATGCCTTAAATGTTGCCAATGTACCCGCCTCAACTACCTCCTCTGGTAGCTCCTTCCATATACCCATCACCCTCTGAATAAAAAGCCCCTCAGGTTGGTATTAAATCTTTCCCCTCTCACCTTAAACCTATGCCCTTTGATTCCTCTATTGTAATTAAATCTGATTCCACTGTCTCCTCTGGCAACATGGTCCACATATCAGCCACCTTTTATGTTGTGATGGCACCTGGTGGTTGGGCCTCTAGCTACACGAACCCTCAGCAGTCGGGGGTAGGGTCACGTCACTGGGCAATGGTAGGGCGGAGTTGTCACTGGTTATAGGAGTGTGTCCTGGTGTATAAATATAACGAACCCCGGGACAACCCTCTCTTCTCTTCTTCCTCTCACTGCGAGCTGACCAGCTCTCTTCTCTCTTCTGGTGAGTGTCCTGCCACCTCAGCAGGAGCTCAACTCGAGCCCATGAGGCAACAGCTTTGCAGCAGCAACAATGCATGTGTGTTAGAGGACTAAATGTGTGTGTATATCTATCTTTAATGCCTGTATAAAGAAACCGTTTATTCACAACGTTTGGGGCCTCTATATTGGTGACCCCGACGTTCCAAAACAGATATTTTGGATTTCCTGAAGCACGCAGCCGACCATCTAGCATGGTGACCTGTTGTCGGCAGCCGGCAGCCCGGCTGTACGGTAATGAATGAAGCCGTCAACTCTGCGCTGCACCCGGACGTTGCCTTGGACGCTACCGCCGCGATTGGGCCGCTTGACTCCCGCCTATGCCTAGTCTAGCCGATCGTAGGCCGCCTGGGTCGCCCGCCCGCCCGCATTCCGTGCGCACTACAGCAGACAGCGGCGCAGGAGCCTCGGCTCTCGCTTCCCCTCCCGCATGACCCGCCCGGAGCCGATCACTGGGGCTGAGAGGCCACGTCTCCGCCGCTGCTCCCCCACCAGCTGCTGCTTACCGGAGTCGAGAGGCCGCGACTGCCGCCACTCCCCCACCAGCGTCAGCCCTCCGCCACCCATCGACCACCGGCAGCCAGCTACCCGACACTTCGCCTCCCGAATGAGCGTGCCTACCTGGGGCGGCTACCCGAAGACGTCCTTCTGCTCCTCACCGGCACGGACTCGGATGATCCCCAGGCGCTGCCTGCCCGTCCGGTCGGCCCAGCATCGGGGTGGAGCATCGGCCGGTCTCTGACGACACCGGAGTCCCTACCTATAGCGGGACTTATCTTATTCCTCGCATCCCCTTTTAAATGTTCTGCCTCTCAGCTTAAAGCAATGCCCACCTGTTCATTTCTTTCACAGATGGGGCGTGACCAGCTGAGTTTCTCCAGCACTCTGTGTTTTGTTCAAGATACCAACATCTGCAGTTCCTTATGTCTCTGTTTGTTTTTGATAGCCCTATGGGGAAAAAAGACTTTGCCTATTTGTAACGCTCATAATCCTACATACTTTCAGGACACTCCTCGAATTCCTTCACACCAGGGAAAACAATCTCTCTCCATTACTAAATCCGGGCAACATCTTAGTGCGCCTCACCTTCTTTCTCCCCAATGCAATCACAATAACTGCACACAATACTCCCAGTGCATCCCAACCAGTGTTTTGTAAAGTTGCAAATAGCAAAGAGAATTAGTATTGGGTAGGCTAATGGGACTGAAGGATGATAAATCCCCTGGACCTGATGGACTGGATCCCAGGGTCCTCAGGGAGGTGACTCTAGAAATAGTGGACACATTGGTGATCATTTTCCAATGTTCAATAGATTCAGGATCAGTTCTTGTGGATTGGAGGATAGCTAATGTTATCCCACTTTTCAAGAAAGGAGTGAGAGAGAAAACGGGGAATTACAGACCAGTTAGCCTGACTTCGGTGGTGGGAAAGATGCTGGAGTCAATTATTAAAGAGGTAATAATGGGGCATTTGGGTAGCAGTAAAAGGATTAGTCCAAGTCAGGATGGATTTATGAAAGAGAAATCATGCTTGACTAATCTTCTGGAATTTTTTGAGGATGTGACAAGTAAAATGGATGAAGGGGTGCCAGTGGATGTAGTGTATCTAGAATTTCAGAAAGCCTTTGAGAAGGTCCCGCACGGGAGACTGGTGACTAACATTAGAGCACATGGTATTGGGGGTTGGGTGTTGACATGGATAGAAAATTGGTTGGCAGACCGTAAGCAAAGAGTAGGAGTGAACGTGTCCTTTTCAGAATGGCAGGCAGTGGCGAGTGGAGTGCCGCAAGGCTCGGTGTTGGGGCTGTAACTGTTTACCATATATATTAATAATTTGGAAGAGGGAATTAGGAGCAACACTAGCAAGTTTGCGGATGACACAAAGCTGGGTGGCAGAGTGAGCTGTGAAGAGGATGTTAGGAGGTTGCAGGGTGACCTGGACAGGTTGAGTGAGTGGGCAGATGCGTGGCAGATGCAGTATAATATAGATAAATGTGAGGTTATCCACTTTGGCGGCAAAAACAAGGGGCAGATTATTATCTCAATGGGGTTAGGTTAGGTAAGGGGGAGGTGCAGCGAGACCTGGGCGTCCTTGTACATCGGTCACTGAAAGTTGGCTTACAGGTACAGCAGGCAGTGAAGAAAGCTAATGGAATGTTGGCCTTCATAACAAGAGGCTTTCAGTATAGGAGTAAAGAGGTTCTTCTGCAGTTGTATAGGGTGAGACCACATCTGGAGTATTGTGTACAGTTTTGGTCTCCTAATTTGAGGAAGGACATCCTTGTGATTGAGGCAATGCAGCGTAGGTTCACGAGATTGATCACTGGGATGGCGAGAATGAGGAATAGGTATGAAGAAAGATTGAAAAGACTAGGCTTGTATTCACTGGAGTTTAGAAGGATGAGGGGGATTTTTATAGAAACATATAAAATTATAAAAGGACTGGACAAGCTAGATGCAGGAAAAATGTTCCCAATGTTGGGCGAGTCCAGAACCATGGGCCACAGTCTTAGAATAAAGGGGAGGTCATTTAAGACTGAGGTGAGAGAGTTGTTAATTTATGGAATTACCTGCCACAGAGGGCAGTGGAGGCCAAGTCATTGGATGGATTTAAGAGAGAGTTAGATAGAGCTCTAGGGGCTAGTGGAGTCAAGGGATATGGGGAGAAGGCAAGCATGTGTTATTGATAGGGGACAATCAGCCATGATCACAATGAATGGTGGTGCTGGCTCGAAGGGCCGAATGGCCTCCTCCTGCATGTATTTTCTATGTCTTGTATCCTGTGCAAAACACAAAGTGCTGGAGTAACTCAGCGGTTCAGGCAGCAACTGTGGGGCAGATGGACGTTGTCTATCCATCTCCTTCCACAGATGCTGCCTAACTTGTGTCGTTACTCCAGCACTGTGTGTTTTGCTCAATGTTGCAGCACCTGCAGTCCCTAGTGTCTCTGTTTTGATATATTTGGGTGTGTTACAGTGGCCTTTAGCAAAAGGTGGTTTAAAATATCTAGTATGAGCTATTCATCTTTGGCAGAATAAAGGAAAATGTTAATATAACTGGTTAGCCTGAATGAAACTATATGTTTTCTGATATGTGTGAGATGCTGCACTTTGGAAGGTCAAATGTAAGGTGAAAATATATAATTAATGGCAAGACCCTTAAAAGCATTAATGTACAGAGGGATCTTGGGGTCCATGTCCATAACTCTCTGAAAGTGGCAACAAACGGATAGAGTGCTAAAGAAGGCATATGGCATGATTACTTCCACAGGCTATAGCATTGAGTATAAGCGTCAGGAAGTCACCATGCTGCTTTATAGGATTTTCGGCACACCGCATTTGGAATATTGTGTGCAGTTCTGGTCGCTCCATTACAGGAAGAACATGGAGCTTGCATAGGGATGCAGTGAAGATTTACCAGAATGATGCCTGGATTACAGACTGACTGGCATTGTTTTCTCTGCAACGCTGGAGGTTGTGGGGAGACCCGATAGTAGTACAGTATATAAAATTATGAGAGGGTAGAGAGTCAGAATCTTTTTCCCAGGATGGAAAAATCAAATGTAAGGGGGCATAGCTTTAAGGTGAGAGGGTCAAGATTCAAAGGAGAGGTATGGGGCATGTTTTTTACACAGACGGTGGTGAGTGCCTGGAACACACTGCTGGGGGTGGTGGTTGAAGCCAATACGCTCATGACATATAAGAGATTTTGGATAGGCACATGCATATAGAAAGATATGGGTTATGTGCAGGTAGATAAGTGATGGTCCTGGCATCATGTTCAGCACAAACATTGTGGGCCAAAGGCCTGCTCGAGTGCTGTACTGTTGTATGCTCTTATATATATGCTGCTGAAAAAGTGTTCTTTAAGAAATCTGTCTTGACATTTATGTTACTGAATTGATCTTGCAGGAAACTCCAGGAGACTCAGACGTCTTTGGCCTCCAAATTCGACGAAGCTGATCACAAAGTCCAGGCTTTGCAGTCAGGTAATTGATTGACTTTGATATTGTGGTTTCAGGGCTTCAAGACCACATTAACATCTATGTCTCCGAATGGTGTTGAGGGAGAAGCTATAAGGACGGGTGTTGCATATTCTGCAGTTGCAGGGGAAAGTACCTGGGGAGGGGGCGGTTTGGGTGCGAAGGGATGAGTGAACCAAGGAGTCGCGGGAGGGAGCGGTCTCTACGGAAGGTGTAAAGGGATGGAGATGGGAATATGTGATTCGTGGTGGGATCCCATAGGAAGTGACGGAAATGTCGGAGGATGATGTGTTGTACGCGGGGGCTGGTGGGGTGGAAGGTGAGGACCAGGGGAACTCTTTCCTGTTACATCTGGGGGAGGGGATGCCAGAACATAACTGAACGACACATAGGAATCACGAGTGAGGATCTCATCTATGACAGAAGCGGGGAAACCTACCATCCCTGAAGAATGAGGACATTAGTTATGGAACACCACATGTTAGGAGCAGATGCGGTGGAGACAGAGGAATTGATTGTGGAACACCTCATCTTGGGCCTGTACATCAGAGAGACCAAACATAGACCTGGTGACCATTTTGCTGAACACTTGCGCTTGATCTGCTGAGGTCTATGGGATTTCCCGGATTAGATTAGATTAGATCCTTTAATAATCCTTTACAGGAAATTACAGTGCCACAACAGCTTCAAGACGGACATAGCACCACACATTTCCTCAGATAGCTTCCATACTTAATAAGTTAAAATACAATGAATGAATACTAAAAAAAAACGCAAAATTATTTTTGTGCATTATAAAACTTTATAGCAGCTGGTATACAAGACTTCCTATATCTCTCAGTTTTGCACATTGGTGCAATCAGTCTCTGATCACCTTCAGGGCGTGGAGTGGGTGAGTGGGGTTGGTCATTATTGAACCCAGTTTGTTCAGAGTTCTGGCCTCTGCCACCTGCTGGACCGTTAGTTGCTCAGCCGCGACTAGATAGGATAGTGGCATTTAAGAGGCTTTTAGATAGGCAGGGAATGTCGGGATATGGATCATGTACACGTAGACGAGATCAACTTGGCATCATGTTGGGCACTAACACTGTGGGCCAAAGGGTCCGTTCCTCTACTTTACCGTTCTATGCTCCTTGTTCTATGTTTTCCATGTGGTGATCCCTGCTATTAACTGTTGAACCATTACATCTGGATTGATCAAAGCTGTGATTTAATTTTTAAAGCTGTGTTTAAAAGTCTGCTGTGAGTTAACGTTATGACAGTCATTTTAGTTTTGTTGGTAGACGCCATATACTTCTTGAAATGGGTTCAGATTTATCCTTGATATCAAAACATGATCTCAACTGGTTACTGGGTGCAAAGTATGAACATGAAATGCCGTTCATGTCGTCAGCAAAGTTTCCTATGAGTGTCGATCTACGTTAAAGAGCTCAGTCTATGCTTGGTACCATTGGTTTGAGAAACGGAGGAGGAGTATCTTTATGCATTTAGGGGCATTTTCAGGGCCCTTGTTGGACAGATGAGAGTTTCATTAGCTATCTTCTACTTAACAATTTTTGGTGCTGCTGAGGAACAACATTTAAAAGTAGTGAAAAGGACACAAAGTGCAAGAGTAACTCAGCAGGTCACGCAGCATCTCTGGAGAACATGGATACGTGACGTTTCAGATCGAGACCTTTTTCAGACTGGGAAGAGGAGAACATTTTCAAGGTAGGCATACCTAGCGGAGATTTTGCAGCAGAGCAGACAAAATGTTGAAATAAGAAACTGCTGGTTGATACACAGCTTGAAGAAGGGTCTCGAGCTGAAACATCATCTATCCATGTTCTCTACGGGTGCTGCCTGACCTGCTGAGTTACTCCAGCACTTTGTGACCTTTTGTATACTAACCAGCATCCGCTGTTCATTATTTCTACGTTTGAAAGTGGTGTCTAGAATCACTAAGACAAGGAAAGCTAGACGCCATGTGTTGATGAATGATATTAGTGTAGATAAGCACATTATGGTCAACATGGATAGGGTGGGCTGAAGGGCTGTTTTTGTGCTGTACAAAGTGATGCTAGTATCCCAAGACTGTTTTCTAATTCATGTACTATCCAAACCTGTTAGATCAAAAAATAATGAGCATGGGGAGTATATTCAGCTTTTTTTGATAATTTATAAAGCAAAGAAAATTCATTTGAGAATTGGCTCCAAAGTTTAATAAAATGAGCTGTTTATTTTGACTGACAATTTAATTAACAATAACATTTGATGAGGGCAGTGTGTTTATTGTAGGCTATGTAGGTTTGATGATGAGCATTTGAAGGCACTGGGCCTGTACTCGCTGGGGTTTAGAAGGATGATTGAAACTTGCTGAATAGTGAAAGGCTTGGATAGAGTGGATGTGGAGCGGATGTTTCCACTAGCGGGAAGAGTCTAGGACCTGAGATCACAGCCTCAGAATTAAAGGATGTTCCTTTAGGAAGGAGATGAGGAGGAATTTCTTTAGTCAGAGGATGGTGAATCTGTGGAATTATTTGCCACAGAGGGCTGTGGAGGCCAAGTTAATGGATATCAATTTTAATGGATATTTTTAAGGCTGAGATAGATAGATTCTTGATTAGTATGGGTATCAAGGGTTATGGGGAGAAGGCAGGAGATTGGGGTTAAGAGGAAGAGATAGATCAGCCATGATTGAATGGCGGAGTAGACTTGATGGGTCAAATGGCCTAATTCTGCTCCTATCACTTATGACCATTTGACCTTATTTGTAGCAAAAAAAGACACAAATGTTGAAGTAACTGCATAGGTCAGACAGCATCCCTGGAGAACATGGATAGGTGATGTTTCACAGAGTGCTGGATTAACCCAGCGGGTCAGCCAGCATCTGTGGAGAACATGGATAGGTGACGTTTCACAGAGTGCTGGAGTAACTCAGCGGGTCAGGCAGCATCTGTGGAGAACATGGATAGGTGATGTTTTGGGTCGGGAATCTTCTTCAAAGCAGCGCCTACAGTTCCTTGTTTGTAGATTTGTAGCTCGGTGTCAAGAAGCAAAGTAATGGTTAGTGGGGAGTTCTAATGATTGGAATGCTCAGGTGAAATACACACAGTGCACAGCTCAGTTGTTTGTTTTTGGCATTATATATATATCAGTAAATTAACGCCTAATGTAGTGAGCATGATACAAAATACACAGTCACAGAGCAACAAAAATAGTTGGACGGTAAAGTGGAAAATGATTTGATCGTGAAGTGTAATGTTATTGCTTTGAGGAGGTAAGAGAAGGGAATATATAGGAGCTACTGAAGGGTTTGAAGGAACATATGAACCGTGTGTGCAGATCCTACACTTAGTTCAACTGTATGAAATTTTGAGGAGCTTAGATGAAATTTTTTCCCTAACCCAGAAGTCACAAACCAGGTGGGGTATATATTCAATACGATTGGCAGAAGGATCAGGGGAGCGATTTAACAAAATAAATTAAGAGTTTTTAATAATTTAGTTTATTGTCACGTGTACCGAGATACAGTGAAAATCTTTGTTGCGTGCTAACCAGTCAGTGGAAAGACAACACATGATTGCAATTGAGCCATCCTCATGTACAGATACATGATAAAGGGAATAATGTGAATAATAAATAGTGCAAGGTAAAGTCCGATCAAAGACAGTCCAAGGGTCTCCAATGAAGTAGGTAGTAGCTCAGAGTTGTTCTCTAGTTGGTGAGAGGATGGTTCGGTAGCCTGATGACAGCTGGGAAGAAACTATTCCTGAATCTGGATGTGTGCGTTTTCATACTTCTTGCCTGTTGGGAGAGGGAAGAAGAGGGAATGGCCAGGGAGCGACTGGTCCTTGATTATGCTGCTGGCTTTGCCGAGGCAGCGTGAGATGTAGATGGAGTCAATGGAAGGGAGGTTGGTTTGTGCGATGTTTCTGGGCTGTGTCCTCAATTCGCTGCAATTTCTTGTGGTCTTGGATGGAGCTGTTCCCAAATCATAGATGGACACAAAATGCTGGAGTAACTCTGAGGGTCAGGCAACATCTCTGGAGAGAAGGAATAGATGACATTTCGGGTCGAGACCCTTCTTCAGACTGAGAGTCAGGGGAGGGGGAGATACAGAGGTAAAGAAGTGTAAGGTGTGAGAACGAGACATCAAAGGGGGTGGAGATGTCGACGGAAAATGAGAATAGATCATTGTTAGCTTGGAGAAGGTAACAACAAAGCAAACAGATAATATGTAATCTGGGACAGTAAGTGGTTGGAAAACTGGGAAGGGGAGGGATGGAGAGAGAGGGAAAGCAAGTTACGAAGTTAGAGAAGTCAATATACATACCACTGGGGGTGTAAGCTGCCCAAGTGAGGTGAGGTGCTGTTCGTCCAATTTGCACTGAGCCTCACTGACAATGGAGGAGGCCCAGGACAGAAAGGTCAGTGTGGGATTTGAAGGGGGAGTTAAAGTGTTTAGCAACCGGGAGATCAGGTAGGCGGATTGAGTGGATGCGTTCAGCGAAACGATCACCGAGCCTGCCCTTGGTCTCACCTATATATAGGAGTCCACACCTTGAACAGTGGATACAGTAGATGAGGTTGGAGGAGGTGCAAGTGAACCTCTGCTTCACCTGAAAAGACTGTTGGTGTCCCTGGATGGAGTTGAGGGAGGAGGTAACCGTGTTGTGATGCAACCCAATATAATGCTTTCTATAGAGTGATGGAAATATGGATGTTGGATTGAAGGGTGATAGAGGCAGACACCCTCTTACTGTGCACTTGAAGAACCATGAAGAAGGTAGGGCTGCAGGCAGAATGTCGGGCAGGTGGGATTAAACTGGATAAACTTTTTTTACCTTGGCACAAAGATGTTTGGACAAACGACTTCCTGTGTCATAAATTTTCTTTCATTCTACTTTGCTGTTGGTTTTTATTTGCTCTTTTAACTACAGACGGTCTTCTCCCTATATTTACCGAGTGCTTATTTTACTAATTCCTATTGCAGAACACACTGGACACCTGAGTGTATATAACTAGTTTTATTAAAGATATTGCAGAATTCATTGGGAATTGCTCATTGAACAATTGCCATCTCAGCTCCTCTTTAAACTATTCTTTCTTTTGCATTGCAGTTTTGGAATCGACACAGACTGAGCTATTTGATTTGAAAACAAAGTATGATGAAGAATCAACCGCCAAGTAAGTTTCCTAAATTACAGAGGGGCAAGTTGCTGGTGTGTGTGTGTGTGCAAGATGGGATAGTGTACAGGTGTGTAAGGTGGGATAGTGTACAAGTGTGTAAGATGGGATAGTGTACAGGTGTGTAAGATGGGATAGTGTGCTGGTGTGTAATATGGGATAGTGTACAGGTGTGTAAGGTGGGATAGTGTACAGGTGTGTAAATGGGATAGTGTACAGGTGTGCAAGATGGGATAGTGTGCTGGTGTGTAAGATGGGATAGTGTACAGGTGTGCAAGATGGGATAGTGTACTGGTGTGTAAGATGGGATAGTGTACTGGTGTGTAAGATGGGATAGTGTACAGGTGTGCAAGATGGGATAGTGTACAGGTGTGTAAGATGGGATAGTGTACAGGTGTGTAAGATGGGATAGTGTACAGGTGTGCAAGATGGGATAGTGTACAGGTGTGCAAGATGGGATAGTGTACAGGTGTGTAAGATGGGATAGTGTGCTGGTGTGCAAGATGGGATAGTGTACAGGTGTGTAAAATGGGATAGTGTACAGGTGTGTAAGATAGGATAGTGTACAGGTGTGTAAGATGGGATAGTGTGCTGGTGTGTAAGATGGGATAGTGTGCTGGTGTGTAAGATGGGATAGTGTACAGGTGTGTAAGATGGGATAGTGTGCTGGTGTGTAAGATGGGATAGTGTACAGGTGTGTAAGATGGGATAGTGTACAGGTGTGTAAGATGGGATAGTGTACAGGTGTGCAAGATGGGATAGTGTGCTGGTGTGTAAGATGGGATAGTGTGCTGGTGTGTAAGATGGGATAGTGTACAGGTGTGCAAGATGGGATAGTGTACAGGTGTGCAGGATGGGATAGTGTACAGGTGTGCAAGATGGGATAGTGTGCTGGTGTGTAAGATGGGATAGTGTGCTGGTGTGTGTGTGCATGATGGGTGGGATAGTGTGTGTGTGTTGGTGTGTTTGTGAGATGGGTGGGTGAGTGTGTCCATGAGGAGCCTCCAGCTCACTCCCACCCAGGGTACTGTTGTTAGGCAAACAATGGATCAAATGACTCTGGCCATATTTGCTTTTCTGCCTCCAACTGATAAACCTAACTTTTGGTTGGAAAAGTCATTGAAGAAATCTTAGTTTATATACCAATGATATTTTATGTTTCTGGATTGTTTCTCTGCAAATTTTATATTTGCTCGCTCTTTGTACGTGTGCCTCGTGTTTGAAAATTGTCATGAGTTTCTTGTTTATTTTTTGTTGAGTTGCAGTTGTTGTCGAGACCAGTACTGGTTTCTCTTTCTCAATCCCTGTTGAGGAGGTAATGGTGATGCAGTTTGTCTAGTTTCTAGTGTTAGGTTGAGGGTTCCAGTGCTGGGCTTAACATTAATGACACACAAGAACACATCACCATCTACTAGCATCCTCGATGGTGGGGACTTAAAGAAGAATTTGAATTTGGTTATTCGTGCAGTATTTTTGGATGAGGTTGCTTACAAATGTAGACGCAATCTGTTAGAGTAACTCAGCAGGTCAGGCAGCATCTCTGGAGAAAAATAATAGGTGACGGCTCGGGACCTTTCTTCAGATGTTTTTTTCCCAGTTCTTTTTCTCCAGAGATGCAGCTTGACCTACTGAGTTACTCCAGCATTTTGTGTCTTATCCTCGGTAGAAACCAGCAACTGCAGTTCCTTCATTAATTCCTTTTTTACAAATGTGTTGTATTAGATGTTAATCAGTATTTCTGGTATTGATTTGGTGCACCCATAAGTAGAGGACATTGTAAAAAAACTGTGTAACTGTATTATTGGGATCATTGCTTTAAAGTTAGCATTTCATTCAGCATTTGGTTTCGTGGATGATTTTCTGATTGTGTTTCATGCCTCTGACAGAATAATTAACTTTTCCGTGAAGTATACAAAAGAATGGCCTTGATTTTTATTGCCTGACATGCTTTTAATGTTGTCCACCATGCTTAATTTGCATACAGTGCAGTTGAACTGTATGGCACTTGCCTGTGGGTTGGGTAGGATGTATTTCTAGATGATAGTGGTGTGGTGAGATACATTGCTTGCAGCTGATTCTGTACTACTTCACGGTTTGAGGAACAAGGTTTGTTTGATAGTGCATTCGAGTGGAATATTTAAGTGGAATACTTTATTTTGTTATTTCATAACTTCTAGGAGCAGAAGTAGGTCATTTGGCCCATCAAGTCCACCCCGCCATTCAATCATGGCTGATCTATATTTCCCCTCTCAACCCCATTCTCCTGCCTTCTC
Source organism: Leucoraja erinaceus (assembly GCF_028641065.1). Taxonomy (NCBI): domain Eukaryota; kingdom Metazoa; phylum Chordata; class Chondrichthyes; order Rajiformes; family Rajidae; genus Leucoraja; species Leucoraja erinaceus. Next base: position 1,400,242 of record NC_073404.1, on the reverse strand, counting down.
CCCATAACCCGTGACAATTTCCATTGGAGGGGCTGGTTGCAGCGCTAAAGTCTGGTGATTGGGGACAGAAATGGGGATTGGGAAAGCATCTCTTGGAATTTGGAAAACCTGATGACAGATGTATATTTGGGATTTGTGTTCATCGCTACGATGTAAAAAATCTCCAAATTGCAATGCAATTGCAACTATTTTATCTATACAACTATAACTCAGACCCTCCCTCACACCTCCCGCTGCTGAAAGACTCATCCATGCCTTCATCTCCTCCCGACTGGACTATTGCAACTCACTTCTCCTTGGCATCAGCTCCACCTACACGAACCGACTCCAACTGGTCCAGAACGCAGCCGCCCGACTGATCACCCACACCAAATCCTGGCATCACATCACTCCAGTCCTCAAACAACTTCACTGGCTTCCCATCTCCCACCGGATCACCTACAAAATCCTGGTCCTCACCTACAAAGCCCTCCACCATCTGATCCGCAATTCCGTGTCCCTCACCATCTTCCAGTCCTGCCTCAAGACCCATCTCTTCACCTCTGCCTATCCTTAGCCCCACGTACCCCTCCCTTTTCATCTGTGCATGAATTGCCTCATATTGTGTTTTGAATTGAATTCTGTCTTTAATTTGTGTACTAGTCATGTCTCGACTATTTATTTCATTCCCCTCACATGTATTTCCTCTACCTGCTAAATTTTTGTAAGGTGTCCTTGAGACTCTTGAAAGGCGCCCATAAATAAAATGTATTATTATTATTATTATAACTATCTGATTTTAAACTACAATCAAATTTTAATGGTGAATGTTGGTGAATCTGTGGAATCTGTGCCAAGTCAATGGATATGTTTAAGGTGGTGATTGACAGATTCTTGATTAGTACGGGTGTCAGGGGTTATGGGGAGAGGCAGGAGAATGGGGTTGAGACGGAAAGGTAGATCAGCCGTGATTGAATGGCGTAGTAGACGATGGGCCGAATGGCCTAATTCTGCTCTTAGAACTTATGAACTTAGTGAAAAAGTGAGAATGACTGGGAATGCTGAATCCCATTGGCTTTCTGTTTAAAAACAAAAACTGTTCAATTTTTCTGTTTCCTTTGCTCCAATTTATTCAGAAGCGATACCTATGCAATCAGTTAAAAAGACTGTTTGAAAAGTTGTTTTTCAATGAGTTTTGCATCATTTTTGGTGCAGCAATGGGACAATCTGCAGGTAAACAGTACACTGTATAAACCTCTTTGTGGGAAGCAGATGGTAGCTTGAGGTCTTAATGTAACGTCAATACAGGTTTGAGACTTAGACTTTCATGTAAAAACAGCAACTTGCAACTATACTAAAATAAATAGCTTTAGAGGGAAGTTTCAGATTCAGGGACAGTTTCTTTCCAGCTGTTATCAGGCAAGTGAATCATCCTCTCACCAAGAAGAGTGCGGTCCCTGACCTCCCATCTACCCGATTGGAGTCCTTGGAACTATCTTTAATCAAACCTTATCCTGTATCTGTTCACTGTGAACAGCTTGATTGTAATCATGTATATACCTTTCGCTGACTCGATAGCAAGAAATGAAAAAGTGATTCACTGTACCTAGCTACACCTGATAATAACAATCTAATCTAAAAGTTTGACCACATTTTGTGAATAATTGTAACTTTTTCATTTGTCATTAAATTGAAAAAGCTGTTATAATTACAAGTTTTGTGACAAAGAAAACTCAATGATTATGGTTAAGTGTGGCAAGGAGTGTGCAAGGATCTAAATGGTGGCCGATTGGGAAAGGGGGAGATGCAGCGAGACCTGGGTGTCATGGTACACCAGTCATTGAAGGTAGGCATGCAGGTGCAGCAGGCAGTAAAGAAAGCGAATGGTATGTTAGCTTTCATAGCAAGAAGATTTGAGTATAGGAGCAGAGAGGTTCTACTGCAGTTGTACAGGGTCTTGGTGAGACCACACCTGGAGTATTGCGTACAGTTTTGGTCTCCAAATCTGAGGAAGGACATTATTGCCATAGAGGGAGTGCAGAGACGGTTCACCAGACTGATTCCTGGGATGGCAGGACTGTCTTATGAAGAAAGACTGGATAGACTTGGGTTTATACTCTCTAGAATTTAGAAGATTGAGAGGGGATCTTATAGAAACTTACAAAATTCTTAAGGGGTTGGACAGGCTAGATGCAGGAAGATTGTTCCCGATGTTAGGGAAGTCCAGGACAAGGGGTCACAGCTTAAGGATAAAGGGGAAATCCTTTAAAACCGAGATGAGAAGAACTTTTTTCACGCAGAGAGTGGTGAATCTCTGGACCTCTCTGCCACAGAGGGTAGTTGAGGCCAGTTCATTGGCTATATTTAAGAGGGAGTTAGATATGGCCCTTGTGGCTAAGGGGATCAGGGGGTATGGAGAGAAGGCAGGTACGGGATACTGAGTTGGATGATCAGCCATGATCATATTGAATGGCGGTGCAGGCTCGAAGGGCCGAATGGCCTACTCCTGCACCTAATTTCTATGTTTCTAAGGATAATACACAAGGTGAATCTATCCATTCCATTACTATTAACCTCATGGTGCTGCACTGTCCACACTGATTCATGATGATTAATAGTTACGACAAGTAAACAGATTTGAGCTACAGAGCATTATTCATAGCTACATTAGTGGTATTTTTGGCTTTATTTCCTAATTGTGCCAATACTAAGTGCAAACTGTAAATCAATGCCTATAATTACTATTAGTAACTGATGTGCTGTTGCTGTGGTTGCGAAGAAAGGGAGGATATGTTTGAAAACATATGTTGGAAAACTTTACAGAGTAGCTTTAGGACAGCTAATTTACAGTGACAAAATACTGTTTAAAGTTCAGAGATACAGCGCGGAAACAGGCCCTTCGGCCCACTGAGTCTGCGCCAACCAGCGATCCCCGACAGTTTACAGTCCTTACCGAAGCCAGAGCACCCGGAGAAAACCCACGTGGTCACAGGGAGAAGGTACAAACTCCGCATAGACAGCATCCGTAGTTAGGATCCAGGTCTCTGTAAGGAAGCCACTCTACCCCTGCGCCACCATGTCGCCCTGTCATTAACAATCATTGTGGGATTGGATCATATTACATGTTCAGACTATTATTATTCTGCTTATTCTTTAATTCTGCATGTCCTTTGTTTCTTCATTTTTGTAAACTGTGATTGAGGGAGTGCAGAGGAGATTCACCAAGAGGATACAGTTGTTGCCGATCAACTGGACTCTGACAACTTGCATTAATTTTCCAGACACACTTGAGCACACAGAGAGCAGCACTGTCCCAGTTACCGTACTCGGAAATTCAACACGGAAATGGCAGCTTTTATACAGATTTTGACCCTTGAAGGCGTGCGTACTCTCTAATGTCTTAACATCGATCACGATACATTCATAGAAACAATAATACTAATAAAATAATACATACAAATAAAACTACAACGAGTCATAGTGTCATAGAATGATACAGCGTGGAAACAAGCCCTTAGGCCCAACTTGCCCGCAAGGGCCAACATGTCCCAGCTACACAAGTCCCAACTGCCTGCATTTGGTCCGTATCTCTCCAAACCTGTCCTATCCATGTACCTTTCTAACATTTTGTTAAACATTGGGATGGTCCCTGTCTCAACCACCTCCCCTGGCAACTTGTTCCATACATCACCCATCACCCTTTGTGTGAAAAAGGTACCCTTCAGATTCCTGTTAAATCTTTTCCCCATCACCTTAAACCTACGTCCTCTGGTTCTCGATTCACCTACTCTCGGCAAGAAACTCTGTGCATCTACCCGATCTGTACTTCTCATAATCTTATACACCTCTATAAAATCACCCCTCATCCTGCGCCTCAAGGAATAGAGACCCAGCCTACTCAACCTCTCCCTATAGCTCAGACCCTCTGGTCCTGGCAACATCCTTGTAAATCTTCTCTGTACCCTTTCAAGCTTGACAACATCTTACCTCTAACAAGGTGCCCAGAATTGAACATAATAAATACTGAACATCTCTAAATGCGGCTTCACCAAAATCTTATACACTGCAACATGACCTCCCAACTTCTATACTCAATGGTAATGATACATGTTATTCAATCATTTATTTACATTCATTTTTTAGTAAGGATGACTATCAAGAACCTTGTGCTCTAGGCTATAGCAAGCTGTACGTCAAAGGATGCCCATCAGAACCTCCAAGGATGTCCTTGTGCTGTACAGCTATCTTGGCCCTTGTCACACTGAAGCTTCCACAATACCTGGATCAGAGGACTTCAAATATGGGGAGAGATGGGATAGGTTGGGCTTGTTTTCCCTGGAGCAAAGCACGTGAGCTCTTCCTAGGGAAGAATTGGCCGGAGGAAGTAGAAACAGAGAATAGGTGTAGGAGTAGGCCATTCGGTCCTTCGAGCCAGCATCGCCATTCAATATGATCAATATGATCATGGCTGATCATCCAAAATCAGTACACCATTCCTACTTTTTCCACCTGTCCCTTGATTCCGTTAACTGTAGGAGCTATATCTAACTCTCTCTTGAAAACCTCCAGTGAATTGGCCTCCGCTGCCTTCTGTGGAGTGATGTAGATGGCCACAATTACAACGTTTGGTTCAGTTTAGTATAGAGATACAGCATGGAAATAGAACCTTTGGCCCACCAAGTCCATGCTGACCATCACTCACCCCCATTCACACTAGTTCTATGTCATCCAACCCTTTCATGCAATCCCTACACACCAGGGATCATTTCTAGAGGGTCAATTAATCTACAAACTCGCTACATCTTTCTGAAGAAGGGTTTCAACCCGAAACATTGCCTATTTCCTTCGCTCCATAGATGCTGCCTCACCCGCTGAGTTTCTCCAGGATTTTTGTGTCCCCACGTCTTTGGGATGTGGGAGAAAGCCGGAGTACATGGAGGAAACCCTGGACAGCAAACCTTGTCTCTGGCGCTGTCAGGCACTTGTTCTAGCAGCTGCACCACTGCGCCATGAAATATATATTGGGACAGGTACATGGGTTTAGAAGATTATGGGTCAAAGGCAGGGAAATGGGTCTCGTGTTCATGGGCATCTTGGGCGGCATCAATGAGTTGGGCCGAAGGGCCTGTTTCCATGTGTATGACCTTCGGACTCTGTAATCTTGGTACATGAGTTTGCAGTTTGGTGTGGTGCAGTGCAGAGTACAGGCACTATCATGACCTGGGAAGGAGTGATGGGATCAGAAAAGCTTTCAGCCTTTGAGAGATGACAGATCTCTGGCCCACTGTGTTGATGGAACTCTCTCATGACTAGGCTGACAACAGGATATCCCTTTGACCCAGATTACTCAGCATCTTTCAATGCCGTCAGACTTGTGCCAGCACTGACTGAGTTCCAGCTCCTTGCTCCCTGCACCCTAACGATGACCACAGTGTCTGCATGTTTGAGGAGCAAACAGCAATCTGCTCCTGATTGAGAACAATCTTTTCCCAGCTGGTGTATCTGTTCCTCAATGAGCAGCCTTCACTTGGGTGACAGCAGCCCGTCACACACAGGCACTCCCTTCTGACAATCAGCGCATCACGAACAAACTGCTGAAAGTCCATAAAGGGGCAAAGACTTTAGTTGACCTGTGCCTACATGTAAAAGGAAGCTGGCTCCACTGCTGTGGCACAGAATCATTCACACTGGCAGAGACTGTAGCTTCTACCACACACTCACTGCTCCCCCGTCTCTGCATCGACACGGCTGTGAATTTGGAGATGGACCTCTCTTACAATCGGCAAGGCAATGAGTGGATGATGGAGGCAGAGATCACCACAACATTTAGGAAATGTCATGGGAAAACGTGAATCCTAACAGCCATGGACTGGCTGCTGGTAAATGCGATCAGTGTAGATATGTTCTTGGTGGTCAACATGGGCCAGGATGGGCCACCGTGTTCACAAATCATCATTCCATTAAGATGAAGTCTAACCTGCTCCCTTTTGAAGTGCGGTTAGCAGTAATGATCTCACAGCAATCCAAAAGATGACTAAAATGTTAGCCTGTACCTTGTTGAAAGTGCAAAGCAAAGGAGAGGAATGTGACCTTCAGTTGCTCAGTTTTGGCTGCTGCCTTAAGTTTCAGGCAGCCAACCTCAGGATGTTTCGTGCTGGAAGGAACTGCAGATGCTGGTTTACACCAAAGATAGATTTCTCTTTGGCAGTTTACACCCCAGAGAGTTGTCAATCTGTGGAATTCCCTGCCACAGAAGGCAGTGGAGGCCAATTCACTGGATGTTTTCAAGAGAGAGTTAGATATAGCTCTTTGGGCTAACGGAATCAAGAGATATGGGGGGAAAGCAGGAACAGAGTACTGATTTTGGATGATCAGCCATGATCATATTGAATGACGGTGCTGGCACGAACGGCCGAACGGCCGACTCCTGCACCTAATTTCTATGTTTCTATGTTTCTAAACCAGCAGTACGAATATTAAGTTCTATAACTTCAAGTAACCCTTGATTTCCCTGTTTCTCTGTCCCTCCCCATTCTTGTTCTCCGACTAGTTCTACTGTCCGCATGATTTAATATTACTGATTGTATGCCGCATTGTCACTTTCCCTTCAGCTAACAAGGAACCATTCTACATTTCCCTTTTCACCATCTGCTTTGACCTATCATTTTTACACCTTACCCTTCCATATCTCTAGTCTTCCTCTCCCCTGACTCTCAGTCTGAAAGTCTCGACCCGAAATGTCACCCATTCCTTCTCTCCACAGATGCTGCCTGTCCCGCTGAGTTACTCCAGCATGTTGTGTCTATCTCAGGATGTTTATATCTGCCTCAGAGGATTGTGCAAATTGTCTATTTGGGAATTATACGGTTAAATACAGTGGAAAAAGCCTTACTTTTATTGCTAACCTCTTAAATTTAGAAGATTGAGGCATTGAATTGAGATGTTAAATGCTAAGTGTTTGAAGTATGCTGAAAAACCAGTGATCAAATCTACAGCCTCATAGATTTGTCCATCACAGAAACGGAGCAACAGTTTCCAGTATTCACCTTGAAGTTAAGCCATTTAACAATGAAATGAGGATATCTTTTACCCTGCAGAATGTAACTTTGAAACTTCCTTCCCAAAATCACTGTAGATGAAGAGGTCAATGTGTTTATTCAATGGGAAATGTTATTGGCCAAAGCTTTGATGAGATCATGATCAAAAATGGTGAAATGGACCTGATAAGTTCATAAGTTATAGGAGCTGAATTAGGCCATTCGGCCCATCTGGTTTACTTCACCATGGCTGATTTATCTTCCTCTCTTAACCCCATTCTCCTGCCTTCTCCCCATAACCCCTGACATCCGTACTAATCAAGAATCTGCCAATCTCCACCTTAAAACTACCTAATGACTTGGCCTCCACAGCTGTCTGTGGCAATGAATTCCACAAATTCACCACCCTCTGACAAAAGAAGTTCCTCCTCATCTCCCTTCCTAAAAGAACATCCTTTTATTCCGAGGCTATGTCTTCTGGTCCTAGACTGTCGCACTAGTGGAAACATCGTCTCCACATTCACTCTAGCCCGATGTAATTGAAAGGAACAGGATTGAGGGTAGATCGATGCAGTGTACAATTTACTCCATTTCAGTTCCAGGCAGTAACACGGATATTTCCACAGACTGTCAAAAACTAGATTGGTAAATTAGGTAGACAATAGACAATATGTGTAGGAGTAGGCCATTCGGCCCTTTGAGCCAGTACCGCCATTCACTGTGATCATGGCTGCTCATCCACAATTAGTACCCCGTTCCTGCCTTCTCCCCATATCCCTTTTAAGAGCTCTATCTAACTCTTGAAAGCATCCAGAAATGGCCTCCACTGCCTTCTGAGGCAGAGAATTGCACAGATTCACAACTCTGTGGGTACAATACCTAAGAGGCATTGTGCTCATGGATGGTCTGAATGGTAGGTTTTCACGGAGTTTCAGCTCACTGTTATGTAGCTACTGTTTGAAAATGTTGGGAATAGAAGATGAAACAAAATGTGTTCTCGTACATTATGCGGTTTGCTTTCAGACTGAGGCTGCAGCATCTGTTTCTTTTCCACATATATAAACATTGCTGCTGATTTATAGTCCCCAATGGGAGTACAGAATGGGTCTGTGCTCAGTAGCTGTGTTCAGAAATATCCTGCAGTCAGAGTGATGAAACCATTTTGATCCCATTGCTTGGAGAACATTTGTGTTCTGTTTTGAGTGTGTGATTGGATTAGCACTTCACAAAGTTCCTATTACAACTGAATGACACTAATTAAAAACAAAGCTGTTTTCCCCATACGGCACTAAGTAACTCAGTTGCTGAAGTGCCATGTTCACAATGATATGTACTGTTAGAATATGAATTCTGGATCCAAACCAGCACAACTCCACAGCCCGCCAGCAATGGGTCGTATTGCAGTTCAGCTGCACAAACCTTATATATAATTCTGCTTCCCCAGACAGTCTTGGCTTACTGTGCTCCACTGTCATCGAGCAGTGCAGGTGGTAACTAGACAACGTCTGGGGCATTGGATGGTAGCAATTTTACTTGTCCCACTATATTCACAATAACAACTTAGATTTCACCTGGCATCCTGCGCTACAGGCTGATTAGTGACTTTATTATAAGCTCAAAGAAAATGCCAAATCTCAGGGGTGAAAATGGTGGGTGGGTGAAATCTTAACCTGTTACTGTAATGTATTATCCATAAAGAGTTTGGTTCTTAAAGGATTCATTTTTGGCAATCAGATTGCAAGGCAAGGCACCACCTTGACAATGGCAATCATGAACGTATACATCTTGTTTAATGTGATGCCTGATCAGTATAGGGTATGAGACAGGATTTTTATTACCCTGAGAGCAAACCGAGACAAAAAATATACAGAATTTTGAGGGGAAAACAAATCTTTGATGTAATTTATGATTTGTTTTCAAAGTTGTGAGAATGTGAGAGGAGGAATTTTGAAGGAGCAGTCAGCATGAAATGCAGAGTGTCTGGGTAGCAATTATATTCCCCTTCATTCTCTTTGGTGAGTTCTCAGTCCTAACTGAGGTGGTTTAATTATGGAACCTATTTTTAAGATGTTACTGTAAAATTAGTTATTATTTTTAAGGATTGAGTCAAACATCTATACTTATGCCTCGTAAGTCCCAAAAGGCTTGTTAATGTTCAGCACTAGATCGAATGTACAAAAGCTTCTTCAAGAGTAAATTAGGTTATATAACCCTGGTGTTGTTCCAGGCATTCCTATTCTTAGCAATCATGTATTGGGGCTGTACGGTGGAGCAGCGGTAGAGTTGCTGCCTCACACTGCCTACCGCACCGGAGTCTAGGGTTCCATCCCGACTAAGGGTGTTGTCTGTACGGAATGTGTAACTTCTCTCTGTGACCGTGTGGGTTTTCTCTGAGATCTTCGGTTGTGGGAGGTTTTATCCCACTCTCCAAAGACGTGGGATGAAAATTGTCCCTAGTGTGTGTAGGATAGTGTTAATGTGTGGGGATCGCTGGTCGGTGTGGACTCGATGGGCTGTAGGGCCAGTTTCTGTGCTGTATCTCCAAACTAAACTAAACTAAAATAAACGTAAGCATCATTAACGGCCAACGGTTGTGCTTAATGTGCATCGACCAGCACAAATACTGAGAGTTCGGACAGCCACACGATGAGAACAGATAAACCAGGATTTCAAAGTGTAGAAACCAATTCCAGTGGGAATTAGCACAGGATGCAGACCAGGTACAGGTCAGTATCGGTGTAGGGTCATGACCCAAATGGTCCCTCTCCTACACAGATGCTGCCTGACCTGAGTACCTCAGGCAATTTGTTCATGGATACCAGCCAGATTTTGCAGCGTTTATTTTCAATGGCAAAGCATGCTGTCCATGGGTTCCTAACTGTCCATTATTATAATGGATGACATATTTTCCTCCTGTACCTGAATCAGATGAACAGAATCAGATGTTGAACATCATAGTTATGGTTAAAAAAGCATTGCACTAACCTGCACAAACATCACTATTTGATAAGCACAAAAAGCTGGAGTAACTCAGTGGGACAGGCAACATCTCTAGAGAGAAGGAATGGGGGACGTTTCAGGTCGAGCCCTTTCCTCACACAGAGAGAGTCTCAGTCTCTCAGGTTTTGACCTGAAAAGTCAGCCATTCCTTCTATCCAGAGATGCTGTCTGTCCTGCTGAGTTACTCCAGCATTTTGTTTCTATCTCTGGGGTAAATCAGCATCTGCAGTTCCTTCCTACACAAACTACACTATTTCCAAGCTTCACTGCATTTACTCACAAGACTTGAGGATCATCTGAGTATGTTCTGCCTTACCATTTATACAACCAGACAGATAAAAGAGCTTGGATAGATTCAAAATGCTGGAGTAACTCAGTGGGACAGGCAGCATCTCTGGAGAGAAGGAATTGGTGATGTTTCGGGTCGAGACCCTTCTTCAGACTGAGAGACCGAGACACCCCTCAGTGTGAGGAAGCGGCTCGACCGGAAACATCACCCATTCCTACTATCCAGAAATGTTGCCTGTCCCGCTGAGTTATGACTACAATTTAAGACCACATAAAAGAGCTTTATGAATTAAATTTGAGTTAATGTCAGATGGCATGGAAACAAGGCCCTTCGGCCCAACTTGCCCATGCCTACCAAGATGCCCCATCTGTGCTAGACCAACTTACCTGTATTTGGCACATAACCCTCTAAACCTATCCTGTCATGTACCTGGCCCAATGTGTTTTAAATGTTATTATAGTACCTGCCTCAATTGCCACCTGTGATAACGAAGATAGACACGGAATGTTGGAATAACTCAGCAGGTCAGGCCTATCTTTGGTGTAAACCAGCATCTGCAGTTCTTTCCTACACATAGCTCCTCTAGCAGCTTGTTCCATATACCCACCACCCTCTGTGAAAATGTTGTCCCTTGGGTTCCTATTAAATCTTTCCCCTCTCACCTTAAACTCATGTCCTCTGGTTCTTGATTCCTCTACTCGGATAATACTCTGTGCATTGCTTTGTTCTTGTTGAAAAACAGTTCTTTATTTCAGAAGCTGATATTATTCCTAAATGTTTTCTAAAAGTAAAGCTCCGTCTGCAAGTCGTCAGATCCAGTTAGTTGCAGCTGGCGGTAAACTGTGGAGGTAATTTACCGTGAAATTACTTGTATATTTCAGACTCCAGGTCAGTGACTGGCTTTTTTATAAAAGAAAGATTGCTTTGTAACTGTAACAAAACATAACCATGTAGGACTTTGTAATTTATTACCTATTAATCTTGCTTGTATTAATTTTGCTTCTATAAATCTTTCTGACTGTAAATAAATTTGAATGGTAGTTTAGCTCAGAGTCATAGAACATTCATCTATCGCACACACACAGAGCACAGCAAAGAACATGCACACGCGCAAATCTCACTTGTGCAGCTCACACGCAGTGCACACGTGCAGCACACGCACACTTGCATGTACGCAAACACACTCTCACAGACGTACAGTCCCACACTCACACCCGTACACACGCACATACTCACACACTCACTCTCACACTTTCACACACACACTCTTAACACATTCACACTCTCACACCCTCATGCTCACACACCCTCTCAATTTCTCCCACACTCTCTCACATAACCTCACACCTTCACACATTCTCACACACACTCTCACACCCTCAGCTTCTTTAGCTTTTCTATGTGGGGGAAGGGGGTAGGGTAAGGGGGAAACCGGTTCCCAGTCACTTCCTGGCGAGGACTCGACTATTCTCCGAGTCTCGACCTCGCCCCCCTCCTCGTAGCCTACCACTTGGATTGGAGCGGCCTTTCCTGCCGGGGACTCGGAGCAGAACCTCAGCGGCGGCGGCGCAGCGCTGGATGCATCGCGAAGCGGGTGATTGTTTACCTGGATCGCCGTTGAAGCTCTGGAGTGTTGGGCCTGCTGCATTTAACATCGGAGCTGTGGTTCGTAGAGCTTCCAGCGCGGGCAGCGCTGACTTCAACATTGCAGAGTCCTGGGACCCTTTGCCAGCATTGAATCTCCGCCTGCGGACTTCGGGAGCCGCGGACTCCGGTAGGAGGTGGCCGATTCGGATGTCCAAGCCACTGAGGATGTCCTCCAGTCCTGACGTTGGACTTCCATCACCCTGGTGAGTGGGCCTGAACATCGGGCCGCCCGTAGCGGCGACAGCGGCGGGTTCGGTAGCCCCCCGACCACGAGAGGACAACAGAGGAGGATGGCTGAATTTTTGAGCCTTCCCTCACAGTGGGAAACTTTGATCCCCCTGTGTGGGGATGTCTGTGTTAAAGACTATCGTGTTCTGTGCTCTTTATTATTCGTATGGTGACAACACATTTCATTGTATCAATTGTTACATGTGACAAATAAATGTATCTTGTATCTTGCTCTTACACCCTCACACTCTTACACCCTCATACTCTCTCACACCCTCACTCTCACACCCTCACTCTCACACCCTCACTCTCACACCCTCACTCTCACACCCTCACTCTCACACCCTCACTCTCACACCCTCACTCTCACACCCTCACTCTCACACCCTCACTCTCACACCCTCACTCTCACACCCTCACTCTCACACCCTCACTCTCACACCCTCACTCTCACACCCTCACTCTCACACCCTCATACTCTCTCACACCCTCACTCTCACACCCTCACTCACACCCTCACACCTCACCATGCTTCTTAAGAAATGTGTTATGAAAGACTAGGGCCAGTATAAATATGTCCATCGAGGCCTCAACAGCAACAGCAACAGCGCAGGAACGGGTCCTCTAGCCCACAATGTTTGTGCCGAACATGATACCAAGGTAAACTGATCTAATCGGCCCATACATGATCCATATTGCTCTATTCCTTGCATTTCCATGTCCCCATTTTAAAGCCTCAAACACCACTATTGTATCTGCCTCCATCACCACCCCTGGCAATTTGTTCCAGTCCCTGTTAGTCTGTGTAAAATAAACTTGCTCCTCATATCTCCATGAAACTTTCTCCTCTCACCTTAAAGTTATGCCTTCTTGTGTTGGACATTTCCACCCTGATAAAAAGATTCTGACTGTCCACCCTATCTATACCGCACATAATTTCATAATATCCAACCTCTCCCTGTCACTGAAACCCGCTAATCCAGACAACATTCTGGTAATCCTCCTCTGTACCCTCTCCAAAGCCCCCACATCCTTCCTGCAATGGGACAAGCAGAACTGCACACAACACTCCAAATGTGGCTTCACCAAGATCCTGTAGAGCTGCATCATGACTCCCTGAATCTTATATTCAATGCAACCTAGTAATGAAGGCAAACATACCATACGCTTTCTTTACCAGCCTATCTACTTGTGCTGCCACCTTCAGTGAGCTATGAACTTGGACTCCAAGATCCCTCTGTACATCAATGCTGTTAAGGGGCTTGCCATTAACTGTAACTTTCCCCTTACATTCAACCTCCTAAAGTGCATCAGCTCACATATGTTCAGATTAAACTACATTTCTCCACCCGTTTCTGTCGCTGATCTCTATCTGCTGTGTCTTCTCACAGCATTCCTCACAGTCTGCAACTCTTCCAGTTTTAGTGTCGTCAGCAAAGTTACCCATCAACCCATCTACATTTACTTCTAGGCCATTTATCATAACCAGCAGAGGTCCCGGCACAGATCCCTGCAGTACTCCACTAGCCACAGACCTCCAGCCATAATATATATCCACCTTCCACCACAACCCTCTGTCTTCTATGAATAAGTCATCATGGATTCTGTGTCTCTTCATCTTCTGGATCAGCCTTCCATGAGGGACTTTATCAAAAGCCTTACTGAAATCCACTTATGCATCATCCACTGTTCGACCTTCAGCAATCTCCTTTGTCACCCCTTCAAAAAATCTCAATCTAATTCAGTGAGACACAAAGGCAATGCAAGTTGTGGATGTGTGGAATGTGCTGCCGGCTGGCGGTGCTGGAACCAGACGCAATAATAACGTTTAAGAGACTGGCAATGAATTTGTAGGAAATGAATATGGAGCATGTTGAGGCAGATGGGGATTGATGAGTTTGAATGTTTTATACTGGCATCTTTGTCAGCACAGACGGCGTGTTCCTGTGCTCCACACTACCTGCTGCACTGCTCTAAATAGGATGGGCATGTTGGGTCTCTTACTGAGGCTGAGGGACGTCTTTAAAATTGTGAAGTGTTATGTGAGTGCGTGCTGACAAAATGCTTTTACTGATGAGGTGTATGACTAAAAACCATTGTTACAGGCTAGTCTAATGAGGAGGTGCAGAACTAAAGACCACTGTTACAGGCTAATCTACACTGTGCCCGATGTATCGAGTCTAAGTCATTAATATTAAGAATAGGAGTGGTCATAATAGCATTGGTGGCACCACTGCACCATTCAATCTCAATGAAGAATCATTCGCAACTGCCCTGTTTCCTGTCACTTAGCCAACTTTCTATCCACACTCTACAGACTCTTTCATGTTGGAATTTATTTTGAGTTATTGTGGGTGGTGGAAGGCTTGCGGTTTTCCAACTGTTCCCCTCAGTGCAATAAAGCTTTAACTATTACCATTTGGTGCAATGGTACTGGATGTTAAAGGCATGCTTTAAACGCATTATTTGGACTGAGTTGGAAAAGGTAATCATGGATGCTGCTGGTGTCAACTGACAGGTGAGGTTTAGTTTTGTGTAGTTTAGAAATACAGTGTGGTAATAGGCCCTTTGGCCCACCAGTGCTGACCAGTGATTCTTACACACTAGCACTATGCTGCACACGAGGGCCAATTTTATAATTTAATCCACAAACCTGTACTTGGGGTGTGGGTGGAAACCTAAGCTGACAAATTTAGAGCCTGGATTAGTGTTTGTGATTAAGATGTTGTGGCCATTATGGAAACTTGGTTGTGAGAAGAACACGATGTGCCTGGGTTTCGAAGTTACGGGCGAGATAGAGAGCGGGGTAAAAGAGGAGTTGCTGTACTAATGAGGGAGAATGTCACTCAGAGACGATGTACTGGAGGGCATGTCTACCGAGGCATAATGGGTTGGGCTCAAAAATAAGAAAGGAGCAATTACTCTCATGGGATTATATTACAGGCCTCCCAATAGCCAGTGGGACAGAGAGGATCAGATATGTAGCCAGGTTACAGAAGGATGCAATAACCACAAGGTGGTTGTGGTGGGAGACTTTTTCCTCAATATTGACTGGGACTTACTCAGTCAAGAGGATTAGATGGGGAGAATTAGTTAAGTGTATCCAAGAAAGTTTCCATAAACAGTATGCGGATAGTCTGACTGGAGGAGGGACCGACCGTAAGGGACCATACTGGACCTTGTATTGGGAAACAAGTCTGGGAGACCATCTTGGAGATAATGATCACAACTCCATCAATTAAAAATACATTTTGAATGTTGGGGGAAGGTACTTGATTGGGGCAAGGCAGATTACCGTGGCATTAGGCAGGAGCTAACGAAGGTAGATTGTTATTGGTAAGTCCACAGATGATATGTGAGAGTTGTTTGAAGATCCCTCTGATCAATGAGTAGGGTCAGGCATGGAGGGAGTAGGGTCAGCATGGAGGGAGCAGGGTCAGCATGGAGTGAGTAGGGTCAGCATGGAGTGAGTAGGGTCAGCATGGAGGGAGTAGGGTCAGCATGGAGGGAGTAGGGTCAGCATGGAGTGAGAGGGTCAGCATGGAGGGAGTAGGGTCAGCATGGAGGGAGTAGGGTCAGCATGGAGTGAGTAGGGTCAGCATGGAGTGAGTAGGGTCAGCATGGAGGGAGTAGGGTCAGCATGGAGTGAGCAGGGTCAGCATGGAGGGAGTAGGGTCAGCATGGAGGGAGCAGGGTCAGCATGGAGTGAGTAGGGTCAGCATGGAGGGAGTAGGGTCAGCATGGAGTGAGCAGGGTCAGCATGGAGGGAGTAGGGTCAGCATGGAGTGAGCAGGGTCAGCATGGAGGGAGTAGGGTCAGCATGGAGTGAGCAGGGTCAGCATGGAGGGAGTAGGGTCAGCATGGAGGGAGTAGGGTCAGCATGGAGGGAGTAGGGTCAGCATGGAGTGAGCAGGGTCAGCATGGAGGGAGTAGGGTCAGCATGGAGTGAGTAGGGTCAGCATGGAGGGAGTAGGACGGCAAGATAAGGGAAGTGTGGGTGACCAAGGTGCTTGTAAATTGAATCAGGAAGAAAAAGGAAGCAAGTGTAAGAAGGTGGCATCAGATGGGGCTTACGAGGAATATACAGCGAGTGGTAAAGAACTTAAGCAGGCGATTACAAGCGCCAAAAGGAGCCATGAAATGTAATTGGCGAGTCGGATTAAGAAAAATCCTAATGTTTTTTATATACGTTAAAAACAAGAGATGACCAGGGTGAAGGCAAGTTCTCTCAATGATAAAGGAGGGGATCCATGCTCGGAGTCAGGATGTAGGTGAGGATATGATTGAACCATATCTATCTTGTGATAGGTGGAGTGCTTCAGGGATCGGTACTGGCCCATTGCTATTTGTGGTTTATATAAACGATTTGGGTAGGAATGTACAAGGCATGATAAGTAGGTTTGCAGATGACACTAACGTTGGTGGTATAGACAGTGAAGATGGTTATCAAAAATTGTAGCAGCTGCTTGAACAATGGGCTGAGGAATGGCAAATGGAGTTCAATGCATTGTGGGAAGTCAAACCAGGGCAGGGCCGTCACAGTGAATGGTAAGGACTTGTGGTGTGTGTAGAGCATAGGGATAGGAGAATAGATACATAGTTCCCCGAAAGTGACGTTACAGGTAGATAGGGTGGTCAAGTATGTGCAGGGCAAGTTAAATTTTAAACTCTAAGCAATAACCCCCCCCCCCCCACATAAGGCAATGGCCTCTAGTATTGGACATTTCCACCCTGGGAAATATTCTGACTGTCTACCCTAACTATACCTCTCATCATTTTATATACTTCTATCACGTCTCCCCTCAACCTACAACATTCCAAATAAAACTATCTGAGTCTATTCAACCATTACCTGTAGCTGAAACCCTCTGAGCCAGGCAGCATTCTGGTAAATCTCCTCTGCACCCTCTCCAAAGCCTCCATAACTTTCCTGTAATGGGGCGACTTGAACTGTAAACAATACTCCAAATGTCGCCTAACAAACGTCCCATAGAGCTGCATCATGAGTCCCTGACTCTTATATTCAATGTCCTTAAGGGCCTGTCCCACTGTACGAGGTAATTCAAGAGCTTTCCCGAGGTTAAAAAAAATCAAACTCGTGGTAAGTACGTAGAATGGACGTAGCTGCTACGTCGGAGCTCGTGGATGTCTCGTAGCGGCTCGTAACGCTAATGGCAGGTACTCGGGAAACGCAGTAACTCGTGAAATATTTTCAGCACTGTGAAAAATGTCGACGAGAGCCCTGAGTACCTATGAACGGCTATTGCCATAATTCTACGAGTTCGAATCAGGGGAAACTCGGGAGAAGTCTTGAATTACCTCGTACAGTGGGACAGACCCTTTAGCAATGAAGCATACCATATGCCTTCTTTACTATCCTATCTACGTGCTGCCACCTTCAGTCAATTATGGACTCCAAGATCCCTCTGCACAATTATGCAGTTTGGGGCTTGGCATTAATTGGATACTTTCCCATCACCTTCAAGCTGCCAAGGTGCAACACCTCATATTTGCTTGTGTTAAACTCCACCTGCCATTTCTCTGCCCCTTTCCACAGCTGATCTATATCCCACTGTATCTTCTGACAGCATTCCTCACTGTCTACAATTCCTTCAATTTTGATATCGTCAGCAAGCGTACTCACCTGCAAGCGTACTCAGCTCCATGGGTCTCAGACCCTGAATATCTACCGCCCATCACAAGCCTCTACAACGGCTAAGCCAGATCTGAATTTGAAATGAAAGCAGAAAATACTGGAAATGTTTAGCGAATCAGGCAGAATCTGTAAGGAGAGAAATAGGATCAATGTCCTTGCATTAGATTGACTTGTCCGATTCCCTGGGGCCAGGAGGTGAATGATTAAATAACTGTTTCTCGGGTTATCTAGAACTCATACGTGTTGCACAGGCATTAAATTTGGCTTTTATTTATTTGTTCTTTGTACCTTTTCATACCTCTAGTTCCCCTCTCCCCGGACTCTCGACCTGAAACGTCATCTATTCCGTTTCTCCAGAGATGCGGCCTGACTGCTGAGTTACTCCAGCATTTTGTGTCGATATCTTAAATTTGACCTGTCAGTCTTTACAAATTTACAGTAAGAAATAAAAAGCAGCTTTGAAAATCTTTCTGGATGGTCATTTGTTTGATGCACTTTGTTTCGTTACTTTGGGAAAATATTGTGTTTCACACGGGACTACTGCAGTCTTGAGAGCCTTCTGAATCTTTCATCTATTTATTATACATATTTCAGACAGAACTGAAGCCTGCTGGATAGAAGGGCCAGACAGGTTACAGACAGTGAAATTGGATTGTGGCCTTATTTTCAGAATATGGTGTGATTTTCCATGTCACCATGGAAAGAAGCAATGTGCACCAAATGTTGATTTAAAATAACCCCCAATAAGTAATTTCTTCACCATTTATTTATCCTTTTATTCTCTGAGGCCGTATTTGTTAGGGATGCCATTGATTACCAGAAAAGACGGTGGGGTGCCTAATATTTTCCCAGTCAAGACAGCAATCAGGCAGGGCAGAATAGCAGGGAATGTGCAGGATATGAATTTTTAATGTATGGTACAGAACACAGTTCGTGATGCACAGCTGCGTTACTCTCCTGAGCTTACAGATTTTGTGCTTTACTGAACAGAACATGTACTGGGGGCTCAGTACTTCAGTTTGTATTAACCCTTTGATTGTGCAAAAGTTAATTTCCCAAAGGGCCATAAGTATCTACTAGATGGAAGATCTTAAATAATGCAGTTGCTCGGTGGTTATCACCAGGGAATTACTAAAATAATATGTGACTACTTTTGTACTACGTGTTTTTTCATCACGCAGTGTGATGTTAAAACCTAAAGAGACCTTGAATAAAGATTCCATTCATCATTTATGACTTCTTATTTGTGACAGTGAATGTATCTTTCACTAAATCCTGCGCTTGAGGTAATTCGATGTATATGATGACTTTTCTGGTCAGGTAAAATGATCTTTTCCTCATCATGAATATGGTTTTCTTTGTTCCCTGCCGCCACTTCGAAAAGAAAATTCTATTAGCATAATGACAGTATTACATCTGAAATAATGTTAAATGTATGTATTTTTGTGCGTACAGTGCCCTCCATAATGTTTGGGACAAAGGCCCATCATTTATTTATTTGCCTCTGTACTCCACAATTTGAGATTTGTAATAGAAAAAAATCACATGTGGTTAAAGTGCACATTGACAGATTTTAATAAAGGCCATTTTTATACATTTTTGTTTCACCATGTAGAAATTACAGCAGTGTTTATACAGTCACCCCATTTCAGGGCACCATAATGTTTGGGACACAGCAATGTCATGTAAATTAAAGTAGTCACGTTTAGTATTTTGTTGCATATCCTTTGCATGCAATAACTGCTTGAAGTCTGAGATTCATGTACATCACCAGTTATATAGAAACATAGAACATAGGTGCAGGTGGAGGCCATTCGGCTCTTTGAGCCAACACCGCCATTCATTGTGATCATGGCTGATCGTCCCCAATCATTAACCCGTGCCTGACTTCTCCCCATATCCCTTGATTCCACTAGCCCATAGAGCTCTATCTAACTCTCTCTTAAATCCATCCAGTGATTTGGCCTCCACTGCCCTCTGTGGCAGGGAATTCCACAAACAGTTGCTGTGTGTCTTCTCTGGTGATGCTCTGCCAGGCCTGTATTGCAGCCATCTTTAGCTTATTCTTGTTTTGGGGACTAGTCCCCTACAGTTTTTCCTTCAGCATATAAAAGGCATGCTCAATTAGGTTCAGATCGGGTGATTGACGGCCACTCAATAATTGACCATTTTTTAGCTTTGAAAAACTCCTTTGTTGCTTTAACAGTATGTTTGGGATCATTGTCTTGCTGTAGAATGAACTGCTGGCCAATGATTTTTGAGGCATTTGTTTGAACTTGAGCAGAGGATGTGTCTATACACTTCAGAATTCATTATGCTACTACCATCAGCAGTTGTATCATCAATGAAGATAAGTGAGTCAGTACCTTCAGTAGCCATACATGCCCAGGCCATAACACCCCCACCACCGTGTTTCACAGATGAGGGGGTATGCTTTGGATCTTGGGCAGTTCCTTCTCTCCTCCATACTTTGCTCTTGCCATCACTGATACAAGTTAATCTTCGTCTCATCTGTCCACAAGACCTTTTTCCAGAACTGTGGTTGCTCTTTTAAGTACTTCTTGGCAAACTGTACCCGGCCAACCTATTTTTGCAGCTAATCAGTGGTTTACATCTTGCAGTGTAGCCTCTGTATTTCTGTTCATGAAGTCTGCGGACAGTGGTCATTGACAAATCCACACGTGACTCAAGAGTGTTTCTGATCTGTCGGACAGGTGTTTGGGGATTTTTCATTATTATAGAGAGAATTCTGCTGCCATCAGCTGTGGAGGTCTTCCTTGGCCTGCCAGTCCTTTTGCGATTACTAAGCTCACCAGTGCTCTCTTTCTTCTTAATGATGTTCCAAACAGTTAATTTTGGTAAGCCTAAGGTTTGGCTGATGTTTCTAACAGTTTTATTCATGTTTCTCAGTCTCATAATGGCTTCTTTGACCTTCATTTGCACAACGTTTGTCATCATGCTGAATAATAGCAATAAAAGTTTCCAAAGGTGATGGAAAAACTGGAGGAAAGACTGGGTGCTGAGAGCTCTCTTATACCTGCATTAAGAAGGCAATTAAACACACCTGAGTAATTACAAACACTTGTGAAGCCATGTGTCCCAAATATTATGGTGCCCTGAAATGGGGGGACTATGTATAAACACAGTTGTGATTTCTACATGGTGAAACCACAATGTATAAAAATACCCTTTAATAAAATCTGACAATGTGTACTTTAACCACATGTGTTTTTTTCTATTACAAATCTCAAATTGTGGAGTACAGAGGCAAATAAATAAATGATGGGTCTTTGTCCCAAACATTGTCCCAAACATTGTATCTATCGGTCTTCCATCTTTGATTATTTTACTTAACAATAATGCATTAATTTTTGTCTAGAAATTCTGAGTATGCAGGTGTACCGGACATTATGATTTCTTTTAATATTACAAAGGACCAGAAATGAAAGAAAAACAAGCTATTGTCTGTTTGAAATTTGTTTAACATTTCATATTATACTTCAGACTTTAGAGATACAGCACGGAAACGGGCCCTTTGGTCCACCGAGTCGGCACCGACCAGCGCTCATCCTGTACATTAGCACTATCCTACACACTAGCGACAACTTACAATTTGTATTACCAAAGCCAATTAACCTACAATCCTGCGCTTCTTTATGATGTTGGAGCAAACCAAAGCACCTGGAGCACTGCACTCACATGGAGGATGTACAAACTCCGTACAGACAGCACCCGTGGTCAGGATCAAACCCGGGTCTCTGGTGCTGTAAAGCAGCAACTCTACCGCTGCACCACCGTGCCACCCCAATCCCAGGCCAGGTTGTGTAAGGGCATCTTACCACCAAAATGTCTGTATTCCATGTCTCTTCTGGATGCCTGGATCTTCCAAAAGAATTATGAGCCATTATGTTGGCTCAAATTTCGGTTCTTGAACATTTAATGCAGAGTCTATTATTTTTATGGTGAATGATTGGGTTAGTTCACCACTTAAGAGGAAGATGTTCTAGTACATGGGCAGCAAATGGACGCACGGTGTCGCAGCTGATTTGATCTTGACCGCGGGTTCTGTCTGTGTGGAGTTTGCACATTCTCTGCGTAACTACGTGCATTTTCTCTGGGTGCTCCGGTTTCCTCCTATATCCAAAATACTTGTAGGTTTGTAGGTTAATTGGCCCTCTGTAAATGTCCCCTGGTGACAACAAAGTGGGATATCATAGAACTAGTGTGATCGAGGGTCAACGTGGACTTGGTGGACCGAAAGGCCTGTTTCCCAGCTGTATCTCTAAACTAAACTAAAACCTCTCTCTCTGTCCCAGCCTGTTGGCCGTCCATTTTACACCACCAGCCTCCATATTGAATGGATTGTCCTTTACAATTTCCACCACCACCAGACACATCTTCGCAAAAGTATTTGACAACTCCTTGCTACACAAGTCATAGAATTATACAACATAGTTGGATCAGCCTATGATCCAACTCATCCAAGCTAGCGTACCCGAGCTAGTCCCACTCATCTGCGTTTGGCCCATAGGCCTCTAAACCTTTCCTATCCATGTACATGTCCAAATGTCTTTTAAATGTTGCAATTGTACTTGCCTTTATCACTTCGTCTGAAAGCTCATTCCATTTACACACCAACCTACAGAAGTGGATACAATTATGATTTTAATAAACGTTGGGATAGAAAGGTAAAGGGCCTGTCCCACTGTGGCAACCTAATTTGCGAGTTTAGAAGAGCTTGCGCTTGACTCAAACTCGCAGCATGGTCGACACGTGGTCCTAGGAGGTCACTGGAACTCTCCTTCATGTTCGAGGGAAGTTCCCGCATACTCGCGGCTTCAGGTTGGTCGAGGAATACTTTTCAGCATGCTGAAAAATTTTCCGCCAGTAAAAATTGGTTGGCATGGTTGTTTTGAACTCGTAGTGCAGTGGAGTGGGTCGTTAGGCAGTCGAGGCAGCCGTAAGGCAATCTCCTTTGCTGACCCGGCATTTTAATTGGCTCTTTGGAGTTTTCAGAACCAAAGAAAACCGACTGATAATGTTAAATGCCCGCTAAACCTTATTAAAAGTTGTCTTGCTTCTTAAAAGTGTCTCCCACCCCCCCTTCTCCCCCCTTCTTCCCTCTTCTCTCCCCTTCTCTCCTCCCCCTCCTCCTCCATGCTCTCTAAAGGACTTACCGTTACTGTGCAGCCGTCTTTTACCTTCCTGTTCATCGCGGGTGTGAATTTCAGACGGCGCTCCCCTGCTTTCCCTGGCCCCCACCTGTGTGACGTGCCTATGTGTGTGTGTGTTGACAGTCGATCCAGCTCGTGGTTTCATCGCTGACGGTCGATCCAGCTCGAGGTTTTTCAGGCGAGTGCCCTCGAGCTTGAAGGTCGAAGACAGTCACTGAAAAGTCGCGTTAGTGGGACAGGCCCTTAAGATTCACAGAGCTGTGACCACATGCAGGCAAATAGGATGAGTCCAGAATGCTAACTCGGCCGCCATGGACAAGGCAGGTTGAAGGGGCTATTTCCGTGCTGTGTGACTATAACTGTGTGAAAACATGTGCCTCTTGGGTCCTGTTAAATATTACCCCTCTCACCCTATATTTTTATAAATAATACTCCTCTTGCCCTTTAATATCAGACTCCCCTACTGTAAGAAAATATATACCTTATCTATGCCCCTCATGATTTAATGTACCTTCATGTCACCCCTCCTGTGAACCCTCTCCAAAGCCAGCACATCCTTCCTCAGATATGACGCCCAAAACTGCTCACAATATTCTAAATGTGCCTCGCCAGTACCTTATAAAGTGTCAGCATTACATCTTTGCTTTTATATTCTAGTTTCCTCAAATTGAGCATTGCATTTGCCTTTCTTACCACAGACTCAACCTGCAAAGTAACCCTTTGGGAATCCTGCACCAGTGCTCATAAGTCCCTATGCACCTCCGATATCTAAATCCTTCCCTATTGAGAGAATAGTCTACCCCATTATTCCTTTTGATTCTTTTTGACACTGAGAAACTGGGAAGCAGTTACAGAATTAACGGGAGTAAATGTGAAACTTGTGGTGGCACCTGTGGGCACTCTGGAATCACAGTGGAAACCTCTGCATGCTATCCAGCTAAAGCATTGTATACATGCGTACGATGAAGGCATATGAAGCATAACAGGTAATGCAAAAAGAAAATACTAAATATAATGTTGCACAATTATGGAGTTCCAGTTACAGAGAAAGTGAAGATATTAAAAATATGCCCTCTAAGGTAGGTTGGAAGATCAAGACTGCACCCTAGCTTATGGATGGACTGTTCACTAGTGTGATAACAGCAGGGAACAAGCTGTTCCTGAATCTGGTGATACTTGCTCTCCAGCTTTTGTATCTTTGGCTGAGGAGAGAGGGAAAATTGATAATGACTGGGGTGAAAATGGTCCTTGCGTTCCCAAGGCAGCGTGAAGTGTAAGGTGAATCAATGGGGGAGACAGGGGGTGGTTTGTGTAATGATTGGACTACATCCACAACTCTGCAATTTCTTGCGTTCTTGGGCAGAGCTGTTCTTCATTCCAATAGAATGCTTTCTACAGTGCATCTGTAGAAGTTGGTCAGGGCTATTGGAGACATGCCGAACTTCCTTAGGCTACTGTGGAAGTCGAGGTTTTGGTGTGCTTTCTCGTCCGTTGCTTCAATGTGATTAGTCCAGGACAAATTGTTGGCCATCGAAGATAGACATAAAAAGCTGGAGTAACTCAGCGGGACAGGCAGCTCTCTGGAGAGAAGGAATGGGTGACGTTTCGGGTCGAGGTCTCTCTTATCTGAAGAAGAGTCTCGACCAGAAATGTCACCCATTCCTTCTCTCCAGAGTTGCTGCCTGTCCTGCTGAGTTACTCCAGCTTTTTGTGTCTATCTGATTTAAACCAACATCTGCAGTTCTTTCCCACATAAATTGTTGGTGATATTTATGGTAAGGACGGGAAGCTCTCAAGCATCTCCATTCACAACACAGTTGATGCTGTCTGGACCATGCACAACATCTCAATAACTACCTCCTTCATTTTGCTGACATTGAAGGAGAGGTTGCAATCTTGTCCCAAAGCTAGCTCCTTCCACCATCTCATCTGTGTTCGAGATCCAGTCCACTACTTTGGTGTCCTCTGCAAACCTGTGAATGGAGTTTGAACAGAATGTGGCTGCATAGTTGTAAGTGTATCGGGAGTACAGTAAGGGTGTGGGAATGTATCCTTTGTTGGGCACCATGTTGAGAATGATCGTGGAGGTTGCTTTGTCACCAATCTCACTGATCATGGTCCATGGGTCAGGAAGTCGAAGATTCAGTTGCAGTGGGTTTGCTGACTCCTGGGTCCAGGAGTTCGGAGATTAGTTTGGTTGGGATTAAGGAATTGAAGGCGGAGATGTAGCCAATTAATAGAAGTTGGTGTCCATTTTATCCTGATGTTTCAATGATTAGTGAAGGGCCAGTGAGGAAGCACCTGCCTTGGTCCTGTTTCAATGGTGTGAATTGATCTATGCTGTCTAAGTATCAATTGGCAGTATGGTGCCTCATATATTTTATTTGAATTGTGATTTACAATATTTAAAAACTCTTGTGAACCTGAAATACTAATGACGTTAGGTGTTTCTTTTCCATTTTTCAGAGGGGGGATTTCTTGTGCGTGTGAATGCAACAGTTTACTCAAGTGACTTGGCCCCATGTTATAATAGTAGACTCTTCATCAGTTAACATTAAGCATATCATGGGCACAGATATAAGGACCTTTTTGCGTTAGCCTCACAAATCTCAACCTTTTCTCATGGAAGATGGAAGCTAGACGCAAGGGAAAGGAAATGTTCTTCATCTTAGAATTTGGTGACATTTAGAGGTTGCCCTGTGTCAGGCATGATTGTGTTACTTGGCTTTTCAGCTATATTTTCTGAAGCAGAATTGAAGCAATCTGGAGAAAAAATAATTGAAATGAATTTACCATTATATTCTTTCCATAACAGTGTGTACAGAATACAGTGTAATAATTGAACATATTGACAAATTTACCACTTTACAATTTATGCCGTTTTTGATTAAACCAATGTCTTTACTTTTACCACGGAATAAATCATATTTGTAAGCAAAGAATTTGCTTTTAAAGTTAAATAATTGTCACTGTATCTCGGTACATGTGACAATAAGCTAAACTAAACTATACTAAACAAATGTATGTGAATGTAGGAAGATGGAAGGTAGACAAAAATGCTGGAGAAACTCAGCAGGTGAGGCAGCATCTATGGAGTGAAGGAAATCGGTGGCGTTTCGGGTCGAGACCCTTCTTCAGACTATAGTTAAAATGCAGAAATTGATACAGCACGGAAACAGGCCGTACAGCTGACTTGTCCATGCAGATCCATTTACGCAAGACCCACCTGCCCACGTTTGGCTCATATCCCTCTAAGCATTCACTATCATTGCACCTGTTCAAATGTCTTTTAAATGCAGTTATTGTACTTACCTCAACTCTGTCTGTCAGCTTGTTCCATTTTCCTTCCGCCCTATGTGTGGAAAAAGTTGCCCCTTGGGTTCCTATTAAATCTTTCCTCTCAAAGGAAGGGAATGGACCTGAGAATGTAGCATATATGGAATGAGCTGGCAGAGAAAGGGGTGGGATGGGTATGATGATAACATTTAAACGACAGGTCAATGGGCAGGGAAGGTTTGGAGGGATTTGGGACAGGCAGAGGCAAGTGGTACTATCTCGGTTGGTAATTTGGTTGGCATGGGTGAGTTGGGCAGAAGGGCCTTCTGTTCTGTACAGCACTGTAACTATGAATGTTGCATATATTTTGTGAATGATAATTGCAGAAAAAATATTTTCTTTGTGTGTACACAAGAAACGATTTAAGTAAGTTTATTGGCCAAGTATTGACATACAAGGAATTTGCCTTCGTGCAACTTGAATTTACCAGTTGCTGTGGCTATTTCCAGTTGGACTATTTTGTGGATTTATTGGCAACCAGAAACCAAATTCATGCTCCAGTTGGGAGGATCAGTGTGGTTATGATTTAACATTTCCTGAGAACACGAGCACAAGCAGAACCCGTTCTGGGATGTCTGATTTTTGCCATGCATTGAAGGTGATATTAAATTGAAAGTGCTTCCAACATTGGTGCTAATGGTGACAACATTATTGAGAGTGTTCTACCAGCATTCCCATTAGAATGTTTTGCAGTGTGTCAAGAGGAAGTGTTACTTTATAAATCTGATGTTCTTTTTCCAACCACTTCATGTTATTATTTAAAAGCTGCCAATAATCTGCAGTGTGTTGTTTACCATTTTGGCAACAAGCCTGGATTTTCTTTCTCTCAATTCCAGTGCTGGCTTTAAAAATGGTTGCTTCTTTTTACTGGAGCTCTGCCAGTGATATATTTCATTCACAGTTTTGTTTATGATTTCTATCATCTACAATATGTTTTAAAGTTTTCTCATTCAGTTTCTGAGCAAGCATTTTTGGTACTTGCGATAGGCTTCCGGCCTGTTTGTCCGGAGGTCCGGACCAATAATCCATTCAACTTTGTACGCAGCTAAGTAGCTCGCAGTGGTGTGACAAACATCTGGGGACTGGGTGTCTTTCAGACTAGTCAATAACAGCCAGTTGTAGATGGTCGCACAGATTCACACTTAGTGGGCAATGTCTAGGCTGCTCCATGACAGTCCTGGGTATGTTCTGCCCCACCAACAGCCATCAAATCATAAGAGACTGTACAGTGGTGGGCGGATGGGCTGGAAGTAGCCAGTGGCCATGATGTCTCAGAGCATCAGATAACACGTAGGCAAGGAAGCAGTTTTGGGCCCCAAATGAGTGGAAAGATGTGCTGGTGTTGCAGAGTATCCAGAGGAGATTTATGCAAATGATCCCAGGAATGATTGGGTTAACATATGATGAGAATTTGACAGCACTGAGCATGGACTCGCTGGAGTTTAGGAGGATGTGGGAGGGGACTTTAGTGTATGTGGGGAGGTGTTTCCACTAGTTGGAGAGTCTTGGAGTCGAAAGCCCAGCCTCAGAATGAAAGGACGTACCTTTAGACGGGACATGTGGAGGAATTTATTTAGCCACAGAATGCTGTGGAGGCTGTTCATTGATATTTTTAAGGTGGTGATTGACAGATTCCTGATTAGTATGGGTGTCAGGGGTCATGGGGAGAAGGAATGAGAGGGAAAGATAGATCAGCCATGATTGAGTGGCGGAGTAGACTTGATGGGCCGAATGGCCTAATTCTGCTCCTATAACATATGAACATGAATCACACGCTGGTTATCAGTGATAATACTCAATCAGCTAAAGAATTGCTGTTTTCCTTCTTCATCTAAACTTGGAAGAGTTGAAAGAAGAAATGGCACAATATAGTCATCTAGCACGGAAACAGGCTCTTTGGCCTATAATGCCAAACAGATGCCCCATCTAAGCAAGTCCAATTTGGCCCGTTTGCCTCTAAACCTTTCCTTTCCATGTACCTGTCCAAGTGTCTTTTCAAGAGTGCCTGACCCACTGAGCTACTCCAACACTTTATGTCCCGTTGTTTTTGATTCCCCTACCCTGGGTTAGAGACTTAATTTACCCTACCTATTTCCCTCATTATTTCATAAACCTCTATATGATCACCCCTCAGCCTCCTGCGCTCCAAGGAATAAAGTCCTACCCTGCCCAACCTCTCCTTATAGCTCAGCCCCTCAAGTCCTGGCAGCATCCTAGTATATCTTCTCTGCACTCTTTTCAGCGTAACAACATCCTTCTTATAGCAGGATGACCAGAACTGGACATAGTACAAAGAAGAGACTCTCCCTAATCACCTGCCCCCTTTTTGCCCTCCTGATTTCATTCTCATGCTCCTCAGTTGCAGAATCTCCGTCAGGGATACACTTGATCCCAGCTGCCCATATCTGGTCCATGCCTCCTTTTTCCTGACCAGACCATCAATTGCTCTCATCATCCAGGGTTCCTTACTGCAAGCAGCCTTGCCCTTCACTCTAACATGAACATGCACGCACGCCTTGAACCCTCACCTCCACTCTTTTGTAAGCGTCCCACTGCCTGGACCTTCTTTTGCCCGCAAACATCCGAATCCAATCAACTTTAGCAAGTTCCTGTCAAATGCCATCAAAGTTGACCTTACACTAATCCAAAACATTTACTTGTCGGCCCGCCCTGTCCTTATACAAATCTAATTTAAAACTAATAGAACCATGGATAATAATTCCGGTTGACTATTTGGGGACTAGTATATTGTCTGGGAGGGAGAGTTTGATATTTATCACCAAGAGTGGCTTGCTTTTATTAAACTAAATGTTATTCCCTTTATCCTGTATCTGTACACTGTGGATGGCCTCGATTGTAATCATGTATAGTCTTTCCGCTGACTGGATAGCATGCAACAGAAAGCTTTTCACTG
Source organism: Leucoraja erinaceus (assembly GCF_028641065.1). NCBI lineage: Eukaryota > Metazoa > Chordata > Chondrichthyes > Rajiformes > Rajidae > Leucoraja > Leucoraja erinaceus. The sequence continues at coordinate 1,370,982 of NC_073404.1, read as the reverse complement.
TACCTCGCTACACGTGACAATAAACAAAACTACCTAATAAACTAAACTAACTAGACAATCACTGGTGGAATGTTAAAGGATGTAACTGCCAGACTAAGTCTGCAGGATAAATCATCTTGACCTTTTATCAGATCAGATTGAAACATCCAAGCGTTAGTGATTGGGGACAACTAAACAGTTAATGGGAGGAGACTGCCCTTCCTCAACCGACGCAAGGCTCGACAAACGACTAGACCGTGATAACTGAGAAGTAAATAGATGATCCATCTCAACTTCCTCCTGAGTCCCCATTGTCACAGAAATCAGTCTCCAGCCAATTCAATATAATCCATCAAATACAAGGAGTGGCTGACACACTGGTTACAGCAAAGGCTGTGGGGGCAAAACAACATCTCAGCAGTGTTTTACAGCACCGAATAGCAGCACCGGAAATTGGAGGAACAGCACCTCATATTCCGTTTGGGGAGTCTGCATCCTGGGGACATGAACATCGAATTCTCCCAATTTTGTTAGTCCTTGCTGTCTCCTCCCATCCCCCAGCCTTCGGGCTCCTCCTCCTTTTTCCTTTCTTGTCCCCGCCCACCCCCGCCCCCGATCAGTCTGAAGAAGGGTTTCGGCCCGAAACGTTGCCTATTTCCTTCGCTCCATAGATGCTGCGTTTCTCCAGCTTTTTTGTGTACCTAACATCTCAGCAGTAGTACATGAGAACTGGCATCTCCTCATCAGGCTGCTCCATTTTACTCAGTGAGATGGAAAATTGCCAGCTATGTCCTGTAAACTAAAGGCCCGACATCCATTTATGCTCATTCATATGTAGAAATAAAGAACTGCAGGTACTGGTTTATACCATAGGTAAGACACACAGTGCTGGCGTAACTCAGGGGGTCAGGCAGCATCACTGGAGAACATGGACAGGTGACATTTCAGTTTAGGACCCTTCTTCAGACTCTATTTCCAGTTCATTCATAATCTGGAATTTGCCAAAAACAACAACTACTCTTAGTCATGTGGACCAGAAAAACGGCTACATTGTCATAAAACATGACTCGATCTATCGATATCTACTCTTGCTTATTGAATTGTTAAACGCCGTCTGAAATGGCTTAGCAAGCCACACAGTTGTCAACACCACCTTCTTACGGGGCAATTTGGAATGGGTGGAAAATGCCACCAATGCTTTCCAGCAATACTCAGATCCCCCCATAGATTGATTCAACAATAGGGTGGCACTGTGGCGCATGGGCGTAAATCGCTTTTAAAACATGGGGGGGGGGAGGGACAATGATGCTTAACATCTAGGACAAGGGGTCGGCAACCTAGAGCACACGAGCGGGATCCGGCCCGTAACTCAAAATCATCCGGCCAGCAGGCGTATTTTGTTTTTCAATTCTAGATTTCGCGATCTGGGAACCTAGCCAGCGGGGCACGAGCTGGGGCTTCAGTCAGACCTGGGGCCCGTAACTGTAGTGCCCAGGTCATAAATCATCCCCATGTAGTAAACTCTCCCCCCCCCCCCCCCCCCCGTTCTCCCCCAGGATTTCCGCCCATGGGTGCAGCGGCACATTTGCTGCCTTACAGCACCAGGGACTTGCGTACGACCCTGACTCCAGGTGCTGTCTGTACAGAGTTTATACGTACTCCCCATGACTGTGGGTTTTCTCTGGGTGCTCCAGATTCCTCCCACGTTGCAAAGACATGCAGGTTTGCTTCAGTAAATTGCCCTTAGTGTGTGGGATAGAACTAGTGTATAGATGATCGTTGGTCGGCGTGGATGGTGGGCCGAAGGGCCTGTTTCCACACTCTATCTCTAAACTACAATGCTCTACATTTAGTGGAGGTTGGGTATCTCTCTCTGTGTGAATGTGCAGAGTAAAATAGGAAATAACCTCTTTAGGGTTGGAAACTGTGAGGACCTTTTCGAGTTAAATTTGATATAATGTATATATAATAGTATTACAATCATTGCATTGACAAATGTAATGCATATCTTTCACTCTAATGCTTTAAAGTGAGAAGTAAAGGTTCATCTTTTAGAACAGTGTCAGAAAATCTATTCCTAGCTAACCTGCATGCTCAGCTGGCCTTCAATGTGATAAATTAATTACTGCATCATGTCATTTGGCACTTATATATGTTGCTTAATCACCCGTTTCATTTCTCAGCATGTCCTGCCTTTGTGGGTCCAGATACTTAAAGCAGAAGGTCTTAATAACTCCCTTGTTTCTCAAAATTCCACAATTCATTATCTGCAACTGATTTTTGAAATCATTAAAACTGAAGGAAAACCTTACACACATGTGCAGGAGAGAGATTGGCAAATCCCGTATTCGCCAAAACAGCTATATCATGTACTGTTTTAAAATGATTTTTACTTATGTTTACTCTTGAGTATTTTTATGTCAGAGAAAGAAATATAAACACAGTAACAACATTTGAAGGTATTATAACAACATTTCAAAGGCATTTGGACAGGTACATGCATGGGAGGGGTTTGGATAGATATGTGCCAGGTGCAGGCAAGTGGGACTAGTGCAGTTGGGGCATCTTGCTCAGCATGGGCAAGTAGGGCCGAAGGGCCTGTTTCCGTGCACTATAACTCTATGAATCCAATTGTTTGTATGGAATTAAAACAATTTTGTTGTATTCTTCAATACATTCACTTTAACAAACTGCTCCTAATGATTAATTTTGGGGATAACCCTCTGTACAACATTCCTCTTATTTCTATTCATTAAATGAAAGGATCTAAATATAGACATCTTAGCACAAAACATTTTGATGTGGCACATGTTAAAATATGCATACCGTGTGACGATATTACATAACAATATTCTTTACTGGGCTTGCATTAATATTAATGCACTCATTCGAAACTGCCGTTTGCCGCTGCATTTTCGTGAGAGGATTGAGTTTCAGCTATGTTTGAAAGCACTAGATCTGCCTTTGACACACAGCGGCATGCTGGAGCCCTTCTCATTAATCAGCCAACCTCTCATATCCAGGTATCCAATGTCATTAAAGCTTTGCACAAAAATGCAGCCTGATCATTAAGTTGAGATAAATAATTCCTTCAGTGCAATAGGGATGAAACCTTTGTAATTTATACATAGAGTCATTATGACTTTATGTCATAGTCATATACCGTGGATATAGGCCCTTCGGTCCAATTTGCCCAACCAACAAGCCCCATCTACACTAGGTACACAAAAATGCTGGAAAAACTCAGCGGGTTCAGCAGCATCTATGGAGCGAAGGAGGTAGGCAACGTTTCGGCGCAAAACGTTGCCTATCTCCTTCGCTCCATAGATGCTGCTGCACCCGCTTAGTTTCTCCAGCATTTTTGTGTACCTTCGATTTTCCAGCATCTGCAGTTCCTTCTTAAAGCCATCTACACTTGTCCCATCTGTCTGCGTTTGGCCCATATCCTTCTAAACCTATCCTGTCCATGTACCTGTCCAAATGTTTTATAAATGTTGTAATAGTGCCTGCCAACTACCTCCTGTGGCAGCTCATTCCATATACCAACCATCCTTTGTGTAAAATAAAAATGTTGCCCCTCAGATTACTGTTAAATGATTGTTTTAGAAATCTGGTCAAATTAAATTGTATCGAACTGCTGAAATATGCTGGTTTAGATTTTAGTTTTTGTGCCCACTTAAATGAGGATGATTATTTGGACGGGTTATTGGATGGGAGGGATATGGGCTGGACACGGGCAGGTGGGACTCGTGTAGATGGAGCATCTCGGTCAGCATGGGCAAGTTGGGCCAAAGGGCCTGTTTATAATAAATTAAATTAAAAATGTAATAGATTTTAATGAATCTTAATCAATTAAATTAAAATTGTAAATTAGTTCATGAAATGGGTGTATTTGATGCACAAGAATGCCGCTGGGTTGGTTCAAAGTCACTGAGTCATACAGAACAGCACAGCAACAGTGCCTTTGGCTCACTGCCTCTATGCCAACCTTATTGCACAAAACAGCTTTTATTTTCCCTGTCTAGAATTTTGTCAGTGCCAACAGGGAGAATGGAAAGGAAGGTGAGTAAGTGTGTTACTGGGACTCAGGCCAAATAATCACGGGGACGACAGGCCTGGTGCTGGGGAGAGATGTTGTTGGGGGTGACTCATTTACTGCCAGACAGTTGCAAATTCTGATGTAGATTTGCTCTTGGTGAACACCACGGAGTTTGGTAATACATGGTAAACCACACTGTGGTACAGAACTCAAGTCCGGCACATCAAATTTAACATTCGTCAAAACCTAGTCCTCCTCAAACCATCATGAGAATAGAAGTGAAGAAGTGATAAATGAGGAAATATTCCACGTAGGGGCCTGGGAGGTGTGATATTGCAGAGGGATTGAGTACAGGTACATAATTCCCTGAAATCGGTGTTACAGGTAGATAGGGTGGTCAAAAAAGACCGGAGGGGTCTTGACCCGAATTGGCACTCATTTTTCCCGACCGGCTGAGTTACTCCGGCACGTTGTGTCTATCCTCTGGTTAACAAAGGCTTTTGGTGCATTGGCCTTCACTAGTCAGAGTAAGTATAGAAGATGTCACCTTATGTTATAGTTGCAGAAGATGTTGACGAGGCTGCACTTGGAGCATTGTGTTCAGTTTTGGTTATCCTGCTTTAGGAAGGATGACATTGAACTGGACAGAGTGCTGGAGTAGCTCAGCGGGACAGGCTACATCTCAGGAGGAGATGTTTCAGGTTGGAACGATCTGCCTGATGCTGCCTGACCCACTGAGCTACTCCAGCACTCTGTCAACATTTGCAACTTCCAGTCTATTGGCATCAACATTGACCTTTAACTTGAGGGCCTGCCCTAGTCCTTTTCCAGAACCATTTTAAAGCTGATAGAAGTGTAATTGCTGCTTTCCGAAAGCCTCCCTCATTGATACTTAAGACACTTGCCCAGCCAGTTTCCTAAGAGTTGGTCAGTCTTGTCCTTTCCCTTGTCGGGCCCTCTACATAGTGCATGAGGAAACCTTTCTGAACACATTTGACAAATTCTATACCATCTGAGCCCTGGCGCTAAGCAATCCCAGTCGATATTGGGATACTTAAAATTCTCAATGATGTCAACCTTATTAGTCTTGTAGGTGGATGAAGAGGAGAAGATGTAAGGTGCACCTTACAAGGTGCTCATCCCCGTTTTTATTTCTCAGCTCTGCCCATATAATCTCACTGGATGAATCTTCAGCAATGCATCTCAGACCACTGCCTGAGAATGTATTTCTCCTTGCTGAATAAAGCAACCCCCCCCCCCCCCCCCCCCCACTTTTACCTGCACTTCTATCTCGTCTGCAACCTGTACCCTGGAACATTAAGCTGTGTTAACCACGTTGCCGTATAATGGTAATAATGTCCCAGTCACATCCATCCATCCATCAACGCTCTGCGTTCATCCACTTTATCCATTAGGACTCTCACATTGAAATAAATGAAATCTTTTCTGGCTCCCTGCCCAGCTCATGCCCATCCTCTTGCCCCATGGCACATTGAGAAGAGGGCGAGGCCCAGATGGTGGGGATCCTTGATGGTGGACAATGCCATCTTCTTGAGGCAGTGCCTCACGTAGATGTGTTTGATGGACACATGTATTCTTCATACCATTTAAAAAGGATTGAGACCCGCACTTGAATCAACAAGGCAAATATGGGTAAGTGGGACAAATCTAGACGTACAACACCCAGCATGGATGTGGTGGTCCAAAGAGCTGTACAACTCGATGACACAAAGCTGTGTATATAGACCATTGGCCTTTTGCACACATTTGGTGTATTAGAGTTTACTTGGCAGTTGAAGAGTGATACTGTTGGTAGAATGGAGAAACTGCAGATGCTGGATGGCACAAAAGGACACAAAATGCTGGAGTAACTCAGCTGGTCAGGCAGCATCTTCGGAGAACATGGATAGGTGAGGTTTGGGTCGAGACCATTCTTCTGACCCTATACCCAATACAGATACTATCAGTTGGGACACTCAGATGGTGGTCCAGTGGTGGCTAGCCTGCCCCTGTGGAGTGCTGGAGAATCCATAACCTCCAACTCAAGTTTGTGATGGGAGAATCTTCAATGGTCTTCACTGAATTGAGAAGAGTTACTGTGGGTTATAAAACATTGCCATTGTCATTTAAATGTTGGGATCTAATCTTTATCTGTGCACTTTTGTGAAATGTAGGAATAGAGTGAGTCCATATTGTGGCTGGGCTGATCCAGGAAATGATAGCTCCACTTTGCTGCTCTTTGTTACCCCATCAACATTTTTCTTTCTGATACATATCCAATTTCTTTTTGGAAATTACTTTTGAATCTGTATCTGCCAACCTGTCAGGGTATATATAGAGGTCATAACCCACTGATTAAAATGATTCTCATCTATCCTCTCCTACGTTTGTCCAAGCATTATTACATTTATTTAATCAGTGTCCTCTGGTTACCTACCTCCCCTATCAATGTACATCATCAAAACTACTCAGAATTTCCCCATAATCTGCACAATTGCAAGAATAAACCTCGCTAAACTATAACCCTAATTCCTGGTAACAATCTGGTAAACCAGCTCTGTACACCGACGGATTGATACATTACACATAGAACAGCACAGGAGCAGGCCCTTCAGCCCACTATGTTTGTGCCCAACTAACTTCATGTACTGCACTGGTCTTGCTCACCTGGAAGGACTGCTGTTGTCCTGGGATGGATGTGACGGAGGGAATATATGGACGGGCGTTTCGTCTCCTGCGGTTGCGTGGGGAAGTACCCGGGGAGGCGATGGACTGGGTGGGAAGGGGTGAATGAACCGGGGAGTTATGGCAGGAGCGGTCTTCCTGGAAGGCGGAAAGAGGCCTTATTCACCACCCGATCTACATCTTCAGTAAGCTATGAACTTGGACTCCAAGATCCCTCTGCACATCAGTGCTGTCAAAGGTCTTGCCATTAACTGTAACCTCCCAAAGTGCAACACCTCACACTTGCTCGGGTTAAACTCCATCTGCCATTCCTCTGCCCATTTCTGCAGCTGATCAATATCCCGCTATATCTTCAGACAGTCTTCCTCACTTTTTGCAACTCCACAGTTTTGGTGTCATCAACAAACTTACTCACCAACCCATGTACATTTACATCCAGGTCATTTATATATCAGAAAAAGCAGAGGTCCCAGCACAGATCCCTGCAGAACTCCACTGGTCATAGACCTCCAGCCTTAATATTTACTTTCCACCATAACCTTGTCTTTTATGAATAACACTGTTCTGAATCCACATGACCAAATCATTGTGAATCCCATACATCTTAATCTTCTGGATCAGCTCAACATGAGGGACCTTATCAAAAGCCTTACTAAAATCCATGTGGGAGAGTCTAGGACCCGAGGTCATAACCTCGGATCCTAGAGGTCATGGAAATGGTGGGCCGGCGTCTGGAGAGACTTACAAAGAAAACTGGACTAACTATTCACCACCAAATGCATACAGATCATCTTCTCTCATATAAAAATGCCCTGACTGCTGCTAAATCCTCCTCTACTCCAACATCATCGACAACAGTGAAAATAACACTCGGACTTTATTCTCCACTGTCAACAAACTGCTTAAGCCTCCTGAAACCACCAATCACCTCACCTCCACTGCTCAGTGTAATACGTTTTCGGACTTCTTCTGTACCAAAATCACCAGCATTCATCACCAATTGAACTCTTTCTCAGCTTCTGTTCACAACAGCCCACCGTGGACTTCCGCACTGGACTCCCCACTCTCCACCCTATCTACTTTCCAGCTTCCAACAGTCGAAGAAATATCTAAACTCATCACCAAGTCCAAGAATTCCTCCTGCTTGCTTGATCCCATCCCTACTGTCCTGGTTAAATCCTGTCTGCCCTCTATCTCACCCATCATAACGTCCATAATTAACTCCTCCCTAACAACTGCTACTGTCCCTTCATCTCTCAAAACAGCTTCTGTCACCCCGATTCTAAAAAAAAACAGGTTCTGATCCAAACAATCCAGATAACTACCGCCCCATCTCCAACCTCCCATTCATCACTAAACTTCTGGAAAGGACAGTAGCGACACAACTTCAAGTCCACCTTCAAAACAATAACCTCTATGAACCATTTCAGTCCGGTTTTCGCCACAATCACAGCACTGAAAAAGCCTTGGTAAAAATTACAAATGATCTCCTTCTCGCAGCTGATCACTTATTCATTCTGATCCTCCTCGACCTCACAGCAGCCTTTGACACCATCTCCCACCCAATTCTTCTGGAACGTCTATCTGCCACCGGCATCAACAACAATGCATTACTTTGGTTCAGGTCCTATCTACACGACAGAAAACAGTTCATCCAGGGAAATAAAGTCACATCCACAACTGCCAGTCACCCATGGTGTTCCTCAGGGATCGGTGCTGGGGCCACTGCTTTTTATCATCTATATTCAACCTCTTGGCAATATTCTCCATCATTTTGGAATCAATTTTCACTGCTACGCCGATGATACACAACTTTACCTCTCCACAAAACCAAACACCTCCCTTCCCCCAACTGCCCTCACCACCTGTCTTCAAGCTATCAGCAACTGGATGTCACTCAACCTTCTAAAACTCAATGGAAATAAAACAGAAATCATGCTAATTGGCTCAAAGTCCATACTCTCCAAAACCCACCCGTTCACCATTTCAGTTGATGGCTCACCCATACCCACCTCCTCCCATGTCAAAAGTCTCGGCGTCATTCTGGACAGTACACTTTCCTTTGGCCCCCACATCAGCAATATCACACGCTCTGCATACTTTCATCTCCGCAACATCTCCAGACTCCGCCCCTCCCTCTCCAAAGACAATACAAAAGTCCTCATCCACGCTCTGGTCACATCCCGCATCGATTACTGCAACGCCCTCCTCACTTGCACCTCCAATAAACTTCTTCATCGCCTCCAATGCATTCAAAACTCTGCAGCCCGGATCATCACCTGCACCAGATCATCGGACCACACCACACCCATCCTCACTCAGCTCCACTGGCTCCCTGTGCACCACCGGATTAACTACAAGATTTTACTGCTGACCTTCAAAGCCCTACACCACCTTGCTCCCCAATACCTCTCTGACCTGCTGCTACCATACACTCCTTCCCGGTCTCTTCGTTCCTCCTCAGCTGCAATTTTAACTGTCCCCACATTTAGACTCAGCACCATGGATGCCAGAGCCTTCAGTTGCTCTGCCCCACGTCTCTGGAACACTCTCCCACCTCCCATCCGTCACCTGGACACTATCGATCAATTCAAATCACAACTCAAAACACACCTGTTTAGATTAGCATACCCGACATAACTTCCACCATGTTCACCTGATTTTAATGACTTAAAATGTTCTGTGTATTTTTTTTATTTTTATTTTTTTTAATTTATTATTTATTTATTTTTAAAATCAACTTGATTTTAATATTGATAAATGTATTGTGATTTTATGTCCTGTAAGGTGTCCTTGGGTGTCCAGAAAGGCGCCAGCAAATAAAATGCATTATTATTATTATTAGAATAAAATGTTCCTTTAGCAAGGAGTTGAGGAGGAATTTCTTTAGTTAGAGGGTGGTGAATCTGTGGAATTCATTGACACAGAAGGCTGTGGATATTTTTAAGAAAGAGATAGATAGATTCTTGATTAGTACGGATGTCAGGGGTTATGGGGAAAAGGCACGAGAATGGGGTTAAGAGGGACAGATAGATCAACCATGATTGAATGGCCTAATTCTGCCCCTTTTACTTATGAACATCCACCTACCTACATTAAACCTTTTTTCTCACCTCCTCATTTCCCTTCTACATTCATAAATTCTTCTGTTTTTGTATAAAGGCTCACAATAGTGGATCTACAGTGCCCTCCATAATGTTTGGGACAAAGACCCATCATTTATTTATTGGCCTCTGTACTCCACAATTTGAGATTTGTAATGGAAAAAATCACATGTAGTAAAGGTGCACATTGTCCGATTTTATTGAAGGCTATTCATATACATTTTGGTTTCACCATGTAGAAATTACAGCTGTGTTTATACATAATCCCTTTCCTGCTGGACATATACAGGAAGAGATGTATCAGCAGAACCATCTCCATCATCAAAGACCCCTACCACCCATCGCATCACATATTCTCCATCCTGCCATCAGGGAAGAGGTACAGGAACATTAGCTGCAAAACCAGCAGGATGCTCCTCAGATTCTTCCCGCAGGCTATAAGACTGATAAACGGACTTAGCCCCCTTCCAAAGTATCGCGCACCAACCACCAACACTGTTGTGCCGCTGCCGATCGGAACGCCTGTTGATGTTTAGTAGAGAGTATAGTGTTTAATAAGTTCATGATATATGTATTTTTATTTCTATTTATTTTTTACTGCACACTGAATGAACACTCGTTGAGCAACGTTTTTTTGTTTCCTCTGGGTATATGAGTACTCAGGAAAATGACAATAAAGATATACTATACTATACTATACTATACTATACTATACTATACTATACAATACTAATCCCCCCCATTTCAGGGCACCATAATGTTTGGGACACATGGCTTCACAGGTGTGTGTAATTGCTCAGGGGTGTTTAATTACCTCCTTAATGCAGGTATAAGAGAGCTCTCAGCACCTAGTCTTTCCTCCGAGGTAGACAAAAATGCTGGAGAAACCCAACGGGTGAGGCAGCATCTATGGAGCGAAGGAAATAGGCAGGTTATTGGGTTGAGACCCTTCTGCCAGCATCTGCAGTTCCTTCTTAAACAACTAGTCTTTCCATCACCTTTGGAAACTTTTATTGCTGTTTATCAACATGAGGACCAAAGTTGTGCCAATGAAAATCAAAGAAGCCATTATGAGACTGAGTAACAAGTATAAAACTGTTAGAGACATCAGCCAAATCTTAGGCTTACCAAAATCAACTGTTTGGAACATCATTAAGAAGAAAGAGAGCACTGGCAAACTTACTAATCGCAAAGGGACTGGCAGGCCAAGGAAGACATCCACAGTTGATAGAAAAATCCCAAACACCTGTCCGACAGATCAGAAACATTCTTCAGGAGTCAGGTGTGGATTTGTCAATGACCACTGTCCGCAGAAGACTTCATGAACAGAAATACAGAGGCTACACTGCAAGATGCAAACCACTGGTTAGCCACAAAAATAGGAAGGGCAGGTTACAGTTTGCCAAGAACTACTTAAAAGAGCAACCACAGTTCTGGAAAAAGGTCTTGTGGACAGATGAGACGAAGATGGACTTATATTAGGGTGATGGCAAGAGTAAAGTATGGAGGTGAGTAGGAACTGCCCAAGATCCAAAGCATACCACCTCATGAGGGTAGAAGAAATAGGTAGCAAGGTGAAAAGTAAATGTGGCAGGCAGACAAAACCAGGGCAAAAATCAAAAAAGGCCACTTTTCAACATAATTGTATAAGGGGTAAGAGTGTTGTAAAAACAAGCCTGAAGGCTTTGTGTCTCAATGCAAGGAGCATTTGTAATAAGGTGGATGAGTTGAATGTGCAGATAGCTATTAATCACTATGATATAGTTGGGATCACGGAGACATGGCTCCAGGGTGACCAAGGCTGGGAGCTGAACATCCAGGGATATTCAATATTCAGGAGGGATAGACAGAAAGGAAAAGGAGGTGGGGTAGCGTTACTGATTAGAGAGGGGATTAATGCATTGGAAAGGAAGGACATTAGTTTGGAGGATGTGGAATCGGTATGGGTATGCGAAACACTAAGGGGCAGAAAACGCTGGTGGGTGTTGTGTACAGGCCACCTAACAGTAGTAGTGAAGTTGGAGATGGTATCAAACAGGAAATTAGAAATGCGTGCGACAAAGGCAAAACAGTTATAATGGGTGACTTCAATCTACATATAGATTGGGTGAATCAAATTGGCAAGGGTGCTGAGGAAGAGGATTTCTTGGAATGTATGCGGGATAGTTATCTAAATCAACATGTAGAGGAACCAACGAGAGAGCAGGCTATTTTAGACTGGGTATTGAGTAATGAGGAAGGGTTAGTTAGCAATCTTGTTGTACGTGCCCCCTTGGGCAAGAGTGACCATAATATGGTTGAGTTCTTCATTAGGATGGAGAGTGACATTGTTAATTCAGAAACAATGGTTCTGAACTTAAAGAAAGGTAACTTTGAGGGTATGATACGTGAATTGGCCAAGATTGACTGGCAATGAATTCTAAAAGGGTTGACGGTGGATATGCAATGGAAGACATTTAAAGACTGCATGGATGAACTACAAAAATTGTTCATCCCAGTTTGACAAAAGAATAAATCAGGGAAGGTAGTACATCCATGGATAACAAGGGAAATCAGGGATAGTATCAAAGCGAAGGATGATGCGTACAAATTAGCCAGAAAAAGCAGCATACCGGAGGACTGGGAGAAATTCAAACACCAGCAGAGGAGGACAAAGGGCTTAATTAGGAAAGGAAAAATAGATTATGAAAGAAAACTGGCAGGGAACATAAAAACTGACTGCAAAAGTTTTTATAGATATGTGAAAAGAAAGAGATTAGTTAAAACATATGTAGGTCCCTTGCAGTCAGAAACAGGCGAGTTGATCATGGGGAACAAGGATATGGCGGACCAATTGAATAACTACTTTGGTTCCGTCTTCACTAAGGAAGACATAAATAATTTGCCGGAAATAGCAGGGGACCGCGGGTCAAAGGAGTTGGAGGAATTGAGTGAAATCCAGGTTAGCCGGGAAGTGGTGTTGGGTAAATTGAATGGATTAAAGGCCGATAAATCCCCAGGGCCAGATAGGCTGCATCCCAGAGTACTTAAGGAAGTAGCTCCAGAAATAGTGGATGCATTAGTAATAATCTTTCAAAACTCTTTAGATTCTGGAGTAGTTCCTGAAGATTGGCGGGTAGCAAACGTAACCCCACTTTTTAAGAAGGGAGGGAGAGAGAAAATGGGGAATTACAGACCAGTTAGTCTAACATCGGTAGTGGGGAAACTGCTAGAGTCAGTTATTAAAGATGGGATAGCAGCACATTTGGAAAGTGGTGAAATCATTGGACAAAGTCAGCATGGATTTACAAAAGGTAAATCATGTCTGACGAATCTTATAGAATTTTTCGAGGATGTAACTAGTAGCGTGGATAGGGGAGAACCAGTGGATGTGGTGTATCTGGACTTCCAGAAGGCTTTCGACAAGGTCCCACATAAGAGATTAGTATACAAACTTAAAGCACACGGCATTGGGGGTTCAGTATTGATGTGGATAGAGAACTGGCTGGCAAACAGGAAGCAAAGAGTAGGAGTAAACGGGTCCTTTTCACAATGGCAGGCAGTGACTAATGGGGTACCGCAAGGCTCAGTGCTGGGACCCCAGCTATTTACAATATATATTAATGATCTGGATGAGGGAATTGAAGGCAATATCTCCAAGTTTGCGGATGACACTAAGCTGCGGGGCAGTGTTAGCTGTGAGGAGGATGCTAGGAGACTGCAAAGTGACTTGGATAGGCTGGGTGAGTGGGCAAATGTTTGGCAGATGCAGTATAATGTGGATAAATGTGAGGTTATCCATTTTGGTGGCAAAAACGGGAAAGCAGACTATTATCTAAATGGTGGCCAATTGGGAAAGGGGGAGATGCAGCGAGACCTGAGTGTCATGGTACACCAGTCATTGAAGGTAGGCATGCAGGTGCAGCAGGCAGTAAAGAAAGCGAATGGTATGTTAGCTTTCATTGCAAAAGGATTTGAGTATAGGAGCAGGGAGGCTCTACTGCAGTTGTACAGGGTCTTGGTGAGACCACACCTGGAGTATTGCGTACAGTTTTGGTCTCCAAATCTGAGGAAGGACATTATTGCCATAGAGGGAGTGCAGAGACGGTTCACCAGACTGATTCCTGGGATGTCAGGACTGTCTTATAAAGAAAGACTGGATAGACTTGGTTTATACTCTCTAGAATTTAGGAGATTGAGAGGGGATCTTATAGAAACTTACAAACTTCTTAAGGGGTTGGACAGGCTAGATGCAGGAAGATTGTTCCCGATGTTAGGGAAGTCCAAGACAAGGGGTCACAGCTTTAGGATAAAGGGGAAATCCTTTAAAACCGAGATGAGAAGAACTTTTTTTCACACAGAGAGTGGTGAATCTCTGGAACTCTCTGCCACAGAGGGTAGTTGAGGCCAGTTCATTGGCTATATTTAAGAGGGAGTTAGATGTGGCCCTTGTGGCTAAGGGGATCAGGGGGTATGGAGAGAAGGCAGGTACGGGATACTGAGTTGAATGATCAGCCATGATCATATTGAATGGCGGTGCAGGCTCGAAGGGCCGAATGGCCTACTCCTGCACCTAATTTCTATGTTTCTATGTTGCTACCTGTGAAACACGGTGGTGGGGGTGTTATGGTCTGGGCATGTATGGTACTAGCTCACTTATCTTCATTGATGATACAACTGCTGATGGTAGTAGCACAATGAATTCTGAAGTGTATAGACACATCCTATCTGCTCAAGTTGAAACAAATGCCTCAAACTCATTGACCAGCAATTCATTCAAGGCAATGACCCCAAACATACTGCTAAAGCAACAAAGGAGTTTTTCAAAGCTAAAAAATGGTAAATTCTTGAGTGGCCAAGTCAATCACCTGATCTGAACCCAATTGAATTGAGCATGCCTTTTATATGCTGAAGAGAAAACTAGCCCCCAAAACAAGCATAAGCTAAAGATGGCTGCAATACAGGCCTGGCAGAGCATCACCAGAGAAGACACCCAGCAACTGGTGATGTCCATGAATCGCAGACTTCAAGCAGTCATTGCATGCAAAGGATATGCAACAAAATACTAAACATGACTACTTTAATGTACATGACATTGCTGTGTCCCAAACATTATGGTGCCCTGAAATGGGGGGACTGTGTATAAACACTGCTGTAATTTCTACATGGGGAAACCAAAATGTATAAAAATTGTCTTTATTAAAATCTGACAAGGTGCACTTTAATCACATGTGATTTTTTTTTCTATTACAAATCTCAAATTGTGGAGTACAGTGGCAAATAAATAAATGATGGGTCTTTGTCCCAAACATTATGGATCGAGCTGCCAGAATAGATAGTTGAGGCTGATGATATCACATTTAAAAAACATTTGGACGGGTCCATGAATGAGGAAGGTTGAGAGGGACATGCACCAAACGCGGGCACTTGGGATGTGGCACAATTGGTCGGCATGACTATTTGTCTTCGGTAACCTTTTCTGTTTTATGTACAAGTAAAAGCTGTTACAATCATTCTTTGTTTCTAACCATGTAGCTAATAGTCCAGCTGTAGATGACATGATGGAATATTGAGCTATTTTCTTGATAATTCTTTGATTGAGACGACACCTCTTTTGCAAATGTAAAAGTTAACAATGCAAATTTAAAAAAAAATTATCAACTCTCTTTCTGATCCAAAAGAATTTTGTTTAGATCATTGAAATAATTGCTAAGTCTTCTTCAATTTTGTGTGAGTACAGACTCAAAGACCTCGGCATTGAAGGCTCTGCACTCAGCTGGCTCCGTTCCTACCTTTCCAACAGATCCCACTTCATCTCTCTCCACAACCACATCTCTGCTACAGCCACAGTCACTCAAGGTGTTCCCCAAGGCTCCGTACCCGGCCCTCTCCTCTTCATCATCTACATCCTCCCCCTTGGTCAGATACTCCGCCACTTCAATCTGGATTTCCACTGTTACGCTGATGACACCCAGATCTACCTTGGCACCAAATCCCCCCACAAATCCCCCTCTCCCATATCAACTCCTGTTTGTCAGCTATAAAAACATGGATGCAACATAATTTCCTCAAACTCAACAGCAATAAGACAGAATTCCTCCTCATAGGCTCCAAAGCCACACTCAGCAAAATCAATAACCCCACTCTCACCATCGACGGCACCACTGTCTCCCCATCTCCCCAGGCCCGCAACCTTGGCGTGATCTTTGATTCCACCCTCTTCCTTGAGCCTCACATCCACCATGTCATTAAAACCTCCTTCTTTCATCTCCGCAACATCGCCAAACTCAGACCCTCTCTCACACCGCCCGCTGCTGAAAGACTCATCCATGCCTTCATCTCCTCCCGACTGGACTATTGCAACTCACTTCTCCTTGGCATCAGCTCCACCTACATCAACCGACTCCAACTGGTCCAGAACGCAGCCGCCCGACTCATCACCCATACCAAATCCTGGCATCACATCACTCCAGTCCTCAAACAACTTCACTGGCTTCCCATCTCCCACCGGATCACCTACAAAATCCTGATCCTCACCTACAAAGCCCTCCACCATCTGGCCCCCCCATATCTCACTGACCTCCTCTCCCCCTACCAACCCTCACGGTCCCTCAGATCCACATCAGCTGGTCTCCTCTCCATCCACAAGTCCAACCTCCGCAGTTTTGGGGACAGAGCCTTCTCCAGGGCAGCTCCCTCCCCCAACTGATCCGCAATTCCGTGTCGCTCACCATCTTCCAGTCCCGCCTCAAGACCCATCTCTTCACCTCTGCCGTCCCTTTTCATCTGTGCATTAATTGCCTCATACTGTGTTTTGTATTGAATTCTGTATTTACTTTGTGTACTAGTCATGTCTCTACTATTTATTTCATTCCCCTTACATGTTTTTCCTCTACCTGCTAAATTTTTGTACGGTGTCCTTGAGACTCTTGAAAGGTGCCCATGAATAAAATTTATTATTATTATTATTATTATTATTATTATTATATTAAAAAGACGTCTCAAATTATTAAATGAATGTCTCTTAGGTATGAACCCGGTTTGATCCAAATGTATTAATTTATGAACGTATTTACTTAGTCTTCTTGCCAAAGTTTTCGCTACTATTTTCTGATCTGTATTTAGCAGGGCAATTGCTCTGTATGAACCGGATCTTCTGGACATTTATATTTTTTTGGGTATAAGTTTGATAGTTGATTCAGCTAGTGTTTGTGGTAGTGTCTGTACTTTAAATGCATATGTATAAAGCTTGTGTAAACGTGGTGAAATTACCTCGTGAAATCTTTTATAAAATTCATTACTGAACCCGTCTGGTCCCGGTGTTTTACCGTTCTTCAGTGAATTTATTGCCTCTTCTATTTCTTTGATTGCAACCTATGCTCCTAATTCCTCTTGTTCCAGCGGGTTAAGTGTTGGGAGATTACAGTTGGCCAGAAAGTTTGTACTTTTACTGCTTTCTGTTGATGTTTTGGATGTATATAAATTTTGATAAAATTGGACAAATCTTTCGTTAGTGTCTTTGGGCAGCATTAACAATTCGCCTTTGTCAGATTTAATTTTTAGAATTGTCTGATCCTTTTCACCTTTTTTCAGCTGACGTGCAAAACGT
Source organism: Leucoraja erinaceus (assembly GCF_028641065.1). NCBI lineage: Eukaryota > Metazoa > Chordata > Chondrichthyes > Rajiformes > Rajidae > Leucoraja > Leucoraja erinaceus. The sequence goes on along the minus strand of NC_073404.1, from coordinate 1,353,587 downwards.
TTGTGTGGCTTATTGCCAAATTCGAAATTTTCCTGTTTTATAATTTGAAATCTAATAACTCTTGCAGATAACATTTGGTTTAGTTTAAATTTCAATATTGCTATCTTGTGTTTATCTGTAGTTGGATCTTTCGTGTTTTCTAAATCAAGTTGTGTAATCTGTTCTTCTAGTTGCAATTGTTCCGTCCTATTCTTTTTATTTTTAAAAGCTTGGTATGAAATAATAGAACCTCTAATACACGCCTTAAAAGATTCACGCCATAATAGGGAGGGTGAGATATCATTGGTCTCAAAGAAAAGTTCCAGCTGATTATGCAGATTCTGCTGTTATGCAGAATTTTTACTGGTTTCCCCAATGGAACGTTAATTGTTCTGCTTCCTTTGGAGATAATGTCTCATCTCATCTAAAGTACAACATTTTTGCTTTGTGAGAGCGTAGGAGGAGCATTGGCAATAACATTGTACTAAACCTATACATTGTAGATTGCCATTCACCATTTCCATGCTACAATAATGCTGGTCCCATTTATCATGTGTTGTACCTGGCATTTTTCAGTGGTCACCAATAAATATAGCAAGTACATTTCATTTCTGCTGTGGATTAGAATCTGAGTCCATTTTTGAAACGGTTACTAAATAGAAAATATGTGATTATGGTGAGAACATTTTAAGTAAAGAAACAGTGAGTACAGAATATTGTAGGTAGCAAATATACGAACGATTGAAACCTCCAGAGACCTCGGGCTGCCTGTTTTACAGCATAGCCACAGTATACATTATTTTATTGCCGTTTCAATTCATGCCACGTGAAATTTTATTTTTAAATGTTTATAAAACAAATTCAGTCATGCTTCTCAAAGCCTGGAGATTTGTGGACAGGAGTAGTCAGCCTGTCAACTGTCCTTTGACAGTTCATCGACTGTGTTGGCACAGTGGTGCAACTGATGTTGCCTCACAGTGCCAGAGACCCAGGTTCAATCCTGACCTCGGGTGTTGTCAGTGTGCACGTTGCACGCTTTGAAGGTTATTTGGCCTCTGTAAATTGCCCCTAATGTACAGCGAGTGTGATTACATAGAACGACGGTGAACGGGTGATCGGTCACTGGCTGCTGGGCTTGATTCTGTGGTGTATCTTGCAATTCAATTCAGTTCAATCTACATCCAAGTTGTGTGTATGATTGAACCTGGCCTTGTCTTGGTCATTATTTCTTCGTTAATATCATAGTAGTGGATTTTAACTTTCCCGGATTTTAACTAAGCGGAAAGACCCATGCTGGGCCCCAAGTACGTCAGGGTGAATCTTTCGGACGGTTTGACACGGGACATGCGCTGAGGGCTGATCATCCTGCAGCGGGCCGCCCTTGTGGAGGGTGTGTAGTGTTAAAAGGCCGAAACACCCAGTGATGCAAGGGTACACTACTGATGATGTGTCCTGTGCCCAACTGTCCTGAAGGTTACCCAGGCCAAGATATACGTACCGCCCCCTCGCCCCCCACCGATGTTGAGCGTCTACCACTCTCAACAATCAACGAATGTCGTGAAATGCTCCCCACCTATTGGCACAAGGGACTTCTTAACATCTTGACCTGTGTATTTGATTCCCCAATATAATGCTGGTCCCATTTATCATGTGTTGTACCTGGCATTTTTCAGTGGTCACCAATAAATATAGCAAGTACATTTCATTTCTGTTGTGGATTAGAGTCTGAGTCTTGAATATTGTCATAGTACCAAGGCCTTAAATGTGGTGGAATTCGTCAAATCTGTTCAGGAATGTTTCCTCGGGCAATATGTGACTGGCGCTGTGCCTCGGGAATCTGCAGTGCTAAATCCATTGCTGTTTGTGGTTCATATCAACAATTTGGTTGGTAATATAAAATACATGATTAGTAGGTTTACAGTTGACAGTAAATGGGTTTATATCATAGACTGCGAAGATGGTTATCAAAAATGACAGTATGATCTTAGTCAGTTGCGCAAGTGGGCTGAGGAACGCAGATAAGTGCTAGTTGTTGCGTTTTGTGAAGTCAAACCAGGGCAGGACCTTCACAGTGAATGGTCGGGCCCTGGGGAGTGTTGTAGAGCAGAGGCATCTAGGACAGGGGAGGGGAACCCGCGGTCTTTAGAATTAATCCAAATTTTGTAGAACAAATCCTTTTACTTTTATTTAAGAAGGAACTGCAGATGATGGAAAATCGTAGTAGACAAAAATGCTGGAGAAACTCAGCAGGTGAGTCAGCATCTATGGAGCAAAGGAAATAGGGCGAAAAAGGGTTGCCTAAAGGGTCTTGACGTTTCGGGTCGAGACCCTTCTTCAGACCTGAAGAAAGGTCTCGACCCCAAACGTCGCCTATTTCTTTCACTCCATAGATGCTGCCTCACCCACTGAGTTTCTCCAGCATTTTTGTCTACCTTTTATTTGTATTAATATGTTTTTGTTCGTCTTTTATTACTTTTATTTTAATCTTAAAATTAACGTATTTAAAAATACCAAAGAGTAAAAGAAGATTCAACGAAATAATCCAACTCGACTGACGGCCACAATTAAAACATTAGTAAGTCATGAGGGCTATTTGAACAAAATAATGTACATTTTGAGGTATATCTAATTGAAGTTTCTTGGATGCGGCCTTATTAGATTACTAGATTAGCTAACAATGTGGAATTCCAACATGAAAAGGTTCCCCACCCCTGATCTAGGAGTTCAGGTACTAGTTACTCCTAAAATAGAAAGTGGTCAAGACGGCTTTTTGTATATTTGCCTCTTCATCAGTCAGGGTAATGAATATGGAAGTTGTGATGTTATGCTGCAGCTATTCAAGACGTTGGTGAGACTGCATTTGGAGTATTATGTTCAGTTTTGGTCATTCTGCTGTAGGAAGGATGTTGTTTATCTGTAATGAGTGCAGAAAATATTTATGAGGATGTTGCCAGAGCTTTAGGGTAACCTAACCTAAAGGGAGAGGTTAGACAGTGCTAGGACTTTACTCCTTGGAGTGCAGGCAGCTGAGGGGTGATCTTAGAAACATAGGAAATAGGTGGAGGAGGAGGCCATTCGGCCCTTCAAGCCAGCACCGCCATTCATTTTGATCATGGTTGATGGTCCCCTATCAATAACCCGTGCCTACCTTCTCCCCATATCCCTTGACTCCACTAGCACCTAGAGCTCTATCTAACTCTCTCTTAAATCCATCCAGTGATTTGGCCTCCAGTGCCCTCTGTGGCAGGGAATTCCATAAATTCACAACTCTCTGGGTGAAAAAGTTTTTTTCTCACCTCAGTATTAAATGACCTCCCCTTTATTCTAAGACGGTGGCCCCTGGTTCTGGACGAGCCCCACATTGGGAACATTTTTCCTGCACCTTTTAGAGGAGTATAAGATAATGAGGGGAATAGATGGAGTAAAATGCACAAAGTATTTTACCTAGAGTAGGGGATCCAAGAACCAGAAGACACAGGTTTAAGGTGAGAGGGAAAAAATGTAATAGGTACCTGAGGGTGGTGGGTATATGGAACGAGCTGCCAGAGGAGGTAGTTGAGGCAGGTACTACAACCACATTTCCACGGGCACATGTATAGGAAAGATATAGTGGGATGTGGGCCAAATTGGCAGACGTGACTAGTGTATATTGGGCATGCTGGTCAGCATCGGCAAGTTGGGCCGAAGGGTTTGTTTCTGTGCTGTATGACTCTGTGACTCTAAAGGTGGAAGTAAGTCCGTTCTACATATTCAGTGCTTTTGTTGCACTGTGCTCTTTTGTAATGTTTTTTTTTTGTTAGTTTTCTTGTGAATCTTCCCCTGTTCCTGTGCTTAAGAGACCTTTCTGTTTCTTATTCTTAGTACATAATTCATATTACCACTGCTGGGACAATGGAGCTGCAAAGGCTTTATTTAGTGTTGTAAGGATTGAGAGAACATTATAAAGCAATTATGTATTTTGGAGGGTACACAAAATGCTGGAGAAACTCAGCGGGTGCAGCAGCATTTATGGAGCGAAGGAAATAGGCAACGCTTCGGGCCGAAACCCTTCTTCAGACTGACTGTATTTTGGGGGGTAGTGTGGAAGGAAGTGTCGGGTACCAGAGTATAATTTGGCTAACTGTTTTGCAGCCAAATTAAATAGACTAAGATTGTGCAATATAACATGTTATATAAGGACATTTCCAATCCAAAATAATTACTGAGGTGAGGACTACTTTTGAATGAATGAACACTTTATTATCAGTTACAGTGAAATTCTTAGTTTTGTGTCCCATACACAAAGTATGTAAAGAGTCGCCATGTATAGAGGGCCAACATAATGCACAGATATATTTGCACAGAGTTTAGGATTGTAATTCACTTCCATTCTTTCTATTACAGAGCAGACGAAATTGAAATGATCATGACAGACCTGGAACGAGCTAATCAGGTAATAGATTATATGTTTTGGTGACTGATCTTCGTCTTGCAGTTTCTCACATTGCTCCCTCCCCTCTCTCCTTTTGCACCTCCCACCTTCACCCTGTTCCCTTTTTTGTCACCGCTCATCTTTTCTTCCCATCCAACTATATGAAGAAAGTCATTACACCCTTTGTCATTAAAGGGTGTAAAAATGATTCACTGGGACCTAGGGTGGTGCAGTGGGTAGAGTCGCTGCCTCACAGCACCAGTTTTCCGGTTCAATCCTAACCTCGGATGCTGTCTGTGTGGAGTTTGCATGTTCTCCCTGTGACCGCATGGGTTTTCTCTGAGTGCACTCGTTTCCCCCACATCCCAAAGACGTGTGGGTTTGTGTTTGGGTGCTGGTAAATTGCCCCTAGTGTGTAGGTGACTGGTACAGTCTGGGGGGGGGGGAGAATTGAGAGAGAATGAAATAGGATTAGATGAATGTAGTTGATGGTCAATGTGGACTTGGTGGGCCATAGAGCCAGTTTCCATGCTGTTTCTCAACGATCCTATGATGTTACCAGGACTGGAGAGCTTGAATTATAAGGACAGACAGGATAGGCTGGGAAGTTTTTTTCTCGGTGCGTAGGAAGCTGAGGGATGACCTTAATGAGCTTTATACAATCTTGAGGGGCATAGGTAAGATGAATGGTCACAGATTTTTGCCAGGGTATGGTAGTCTAAAGCTTGAGGGTGTAGATTTAAGGTGAGAGGGAAAAGATTGAAAAGGAGTTGAGAGCATGTTTTTCTCAAGAAGATGGTGAGTATGGAATGAGCTGCCAGAGGGAGCTGTCAAGACAGGTACAATTTGTCAGGCACATGAACAGGAAAGATGATCAGGAATATATGCCAAGCTGTGATATCTAAGTTGAGGGGAGAAAGATGGGAACCTGAAGGGCAACCTTTTTACACCAGCGTTGGTAGGTACTGTATATGGAACGGCTGCCAGAGGAGGTAGTTGTGGCAGGTACTATCACAATGTTTAAGAAACATTTGGACAGATACATGGATATGAATGGTTTGGAGGGGTATGGACCAAACACAGGCAGGTGGGACTCATTTAAATGGGGCAGTTTGGTTGGCATGGACGTTGGCCAAAGCTCTGGTTTCTGTGTTGTATGACTCTCTCTCACCATCCCATTCTGCCTGTCCACTGCTTCTTCATTCTTAGCCTTCTTCTTCTTTCGTGTGGGGTGCACAGCCTAAAGTTGTTGGACAACTTGTTCTATTTGATCTTCCGTTTGTACACGTCGAGTTGATTGCATTAGTCGAAACAGGGTGGACCACGTGAAGGTTGCAATCTTCCACCCCACGTTCTTCTTACCCTGCTCCTTCTCCTCACACTTCTGGTTTTGTGCAGCATGGAAACGCTATTCTGCCTATCATGTTCATGCCAACCCCTGGGAACCCACACTTCTCTGTTCTATTTCAACCTCCTCTTTCCCCTTCCATCCCCTTCTCCTAACACCTCTTCACTCTCCTCATATCCTGACCTCCTGATCACTTATTTATATCTCTTCCCTCCCCCCCCCCCGTGGTTTAAAAAAATGTCTGCTCTTCTGCTCCCCCGCCCCATTACAAATAAAATCCCCTTCAGTCACATCTGTGGAAAAAGAAATTGAATAAAAGAATCTCGTTCCACTTGTTTTTATTCTGTCTGAAAAAATCACTGAGCTGCAACATTAATATCAGCAGGGATTCCTTGCTCCTGGCGTTAAATTGCTGTCATAATCACTCAATTATTTCCTCCTTGTACGGTTTAAAATGAATATCCATCACTTCCAGTATTTTCGTTTTACATTCATTAGGTTGACTGTTAAGGAAAATCTGTTATAGTCAGTGGCGCAGAAATTGATTAATGGGCCCATATAATTTGTCAGCTGTTCAATGAATAAGTTTGTTTTTTCTCCCCTTTTTCTCAGAGGGCAGACGTGGTTCAGAGAGAAGCAGAGTCCTTACGCGAGCAGCTTTCCTCAGCTAACAAATCCCTTCAGCTGGCCACGCAGATTCAGAAAGCTCCTGATGTGGTAAGCCATTAAAGAATATGATTGAAATGAGGGATTGACTGATAATCACATTTTTCACTGTAAACTGTCATAGATGTTCCAATTCACTTTGTTTAGTTTAGAGATACAGCGTGGAAACAGGCCCTTTGGCCCACCGAGTCCACACCAACCAGCGATCCCCAGACATTAACACTACCCTACACACACTGGGAACAATTTTACATTTATACCAAGCCAATTAACCTGCAAACCTGTACGTCTTTGTAGTATGGGAGGAAACCGAAGATCTTGGAGAAAACCCACGCAGGTCATACAAACTCTTTACAGACAAGCAGGATTGAACCTGAGCCTCTGGTGCTGTAAGGCAGCAACTCCAATGCTGCACCAGTTATTAATTCTGCCGATAAATGCCCAGGTTTTAATGACAAGCAAACGTGGGTGTTGGGGTTGGGTCGTTCCTTTAGAGGTGGTGCATGCACGGTTGGCATCTTCCATAGGCTCCAGACTTCATGTGCTATAGAGCGGAATGTGATACTATCTGTGTTTAATCACCTCACGCCACAAGCTCCAGCGGGCACGTTCAGTCACGTCACGCTCCACTTGCTTGGTACAATTTCTTTACCAAAAATAAACAAATCCAATTATTTTCAATAATAATATTTACAAAATAAATAATACCGACTACCACAATACCCACTACCACACTACAGTTACCAAATATTCTTAATACTAAATATTAACAGACTATATTACAATCCTACTCCAGGGTGCAGTCACTGTACCCGCTGTGCCCACCAGAACCACAACCCCTCCATCGTTTCCCTCCTTTTCGAGGGACATCTGGGCACGGACGTAACCCGTGGGGCAGGCAGTCAGCTCGGGCGGGGCACTCTTCCACCCGGCACCCTGACCCACGAATGGCCAGCTTGGCCTTTCTTTGTGGGCATTGGTCGGGGAAACACACAAGAAAATTGCAGAAGGCTGCAAGAATTTCAGAATCCGATGAAACATTATCCCAATGAAAAAAATAATGGCACAAAGTGGAATTCCTGAAATGTGCGAACAGGCAAGGAAGCAGTCATGGGCAGTGAGGTGGGGCAAGTGGAATAAGTTGCAATGGAAAGTATTTAGAGGCAGGTTTATAAAAGAGCTCAGGAGAATTGCAATATTCACCTGAAGGAATTTACCATCCTACAGTTGAGTGCTTTTAATATTTCTTTAAATGTGCATGTAGATTTGGAGAAACATATTCGGTTGTAATATTTCTGGAGGGTGCTCACAAAACCTTGCAGCAAGCTGACCCCAAGCCAACAAGAATGCAGCCCCTATTGGCAATGAGTAACAGGGCAGCTTTTGTCAGCAGCTTCACAATGCACAATGCAAGAACACTTATGGAGTAGCAGCCACGTTATGAATGAGTTCAATGTCATGCTTGAGAGAGACAAATGTGAGAAAGATAGTAGATGTGAAGGTAAGTCTCACGCAGTGAGCCACAGTGTAGACAGTAAAGTCAGCAAATGTGCTTGTGGGTAAAACCACACTGGAGCAGTGGGGAGGTTGGAGAAGGAACTCAGTGATGCACTATCACTTGTACTCCTCAGGGACAAGAGCCCTTGTTGCCAAAAACAAATCCTGGGTGACTGAAGATGGGATCAAAGTAATGCAGACAAAAAAGCAAAACCAGTCCAGATCCTGAAGACTGGCAGTGAAACAAAGAACTGCAAAAAGGAATTACTCGGAACTGCAGAAAGGGAGAATAAAAAACTCAGAGTTAATATAGTTTAGTTTAGAGATACATCGCGGAAACAGGTCCTTTGGCCCACCTGCTCCACACCGAGCAGCGATCACCACACATTAACACTTTGCTACACACACTGGGGATAATTTACACATACACACAAGCCAATTAAACAACAAACCTGCACGTCTTTGGAGTGTGGAAGGAAACCGAAGATTTCGGAGAAAACCCTATGCGGTCATGGGGAGAACGTACAAACTCCATACAGACTGCTCCTCTAATCAGGTTCGATTAGATCCCGCTACAAACGGCGCTACAAGCGCTGTAAGGCAGCAACTCTACCGCTACGCCACCATGCTGTCCAGACATTTAATTTCTTGATTTCTTTTTTTGTTTTATTTTCTTAAAACTGAAACTAAGGAACTAGGCAACAATACAATACAATACAATACAATACAATACCATTTATTGTCATTTGAACCTCAGTGAGGCTCAAACGAAACTCCGTTTCCACAGCCATACAAACAAAGACAATTCCTAGACATACACACAATTTAATTCACACAAACATCCATCACAGTGAACCCACTGTGATGGAAGGCAAAGTCTTTTCTCTCCCCTGTTCTCCATGTCTCTCCCGATGTCCAAGCCCCAGGCGGGCGATGATAAGTCCCACGGCCATTTTAGGCCGTGCCGGGCGATTTACGGCCCCGCTCCCGGTCTAAAAGTCACAATGTTGGAGCCCCCGGCGGGCGCTGGAATGTCCCACGGCCATGAAGCCGTGCCGGGCGATGTACATCCCCGCTCCGGGTCGTTCCAACCCCGCGACATGGGCTGGAGAAGTCGCGTTGCGGGAGCTCCGGGAAGCGGTCTCTCCCCCCGGACCCGCGAGCTCCCGATGTCCCAGTCCACCGGACCTGCGGCTGCGTTGCTGGAGCCTCCGAGCCCCAGGAGTCGAGTCGCAGCAGCGAGTCACCACCGCTCCCCACGCTCCGAGGCCGGCCAGCCCCACGATGGTGAGTAGTCCGCAGCTCCGCAGTCTCCCGAGCCCCCGGGTCATTCAGGTTGGAGGCCGCTCCACGGTGCTAGGCCCCAACGACAACGGAGACCCGACAGGGAAAAGGTCGGGTCTCCCGGACAGGGAAGAGATTTTAAACAGTTTCCCCCCCCCCCCCCCCCCCGCCCGCCCCCCCCCATATATACACATTTAAAACCAGTATTAAAAAAACACCAACACTACATTTAACTAGACAAAAAATAAATAAAAGACAGATAGGGGGCGCTGCAACAGGTGAGTCACGCCGCCAACATAGTTAATTCTGATTTTAAGCCAATATTTATTGTAAAGGCCATCCTGACAAAACTGATATTGTAGCAAACACAGATTCAGCAGAACTAACTTTAGCAAAATGTCAGATATTGAAAGTAATGGGTCAGAAAATCACCAGGTTCCCATCCCACAAACTGAAACAAAAGGTGGGTGAGGATTCCGTACATGTTTCACTATAACTTAATAAATAAAACCAGAACCAGAATGCTGGAAACTCTCATCATTAATGGAAAGGGAAAGGATTTACATTTCAGTTTTAAGACTTGTGGATCTGAAACATTAACTCTTTTTCTCTTTTTATAGACACTACCTGACCTGCTGAGTGTAGCAGTTAAATTTCTGCCATCTGCAGTTTTTTTTATGTGTGCAAAGTTCTCTAAGTTCATGAACTGTCTCTTTTAATTGGAAAATCATTACTGTAACTTTGACATTTTAAAGTGGGGGGAAAAAAAATCAGGAATTATGGACCAAATACCCAAACAACATGGGTATTAGTGAACAACAACAGATTCATTTTGCTTGTTGTGAGAAATCTGAGGGTGGCGAGGATTAGCAGTTTCTCAAACTATGGATGACTTGGATTTTTAGCAGAAGCAGATAAAATAGAAAAAGACCCACAAGTAAAGGACTGAGAGGACCATAACGAGCAGATTCAGATTCAGATTCAGATCAGATTCAGATTCAATTTAATTGTCATTGTCAGTGTACAGTACAGAGACAACGAAATGCATTTAGCATCTCCCTTGAAGAGCGACATAGCAAACGATTTGAATAAATAATAAAAGTGTCCGGGGGGGGGGGGGGGGTGGTGGTGATTGGCAGTCACCGAGGTACGTTGTTGAGTAGAGTGACAGCCGCCGGAAAGAAGCTGTTCCTCGACCTGCTGGTTCGGCAACGGAGAGACCTGTAGCGCCTCCCGGATGGTAGGAGGGTAAACAGTCCATGGTTGGGGTGAGAGCAGTCCTTGGCGATGCTGAGCGCCCTCCGCAGACAGTGCTTGCTTTGGCTTTGGACAGACTCAATGGAGGGGAGCGTGGAACCGGTGATGCGTTGGGCAATTTTCACCACCCTCTGCAATGCCTTCCGGTCGGAGACAGAGCAGTTGCCATACCATACTGTGATGCAGTTGGTAAGGATGCTCTCGATGGTGCAGCGGTAGAAGTTCACCAGGATCTGAGGAGACAGATGGACCTTCTTCAGTCTCCTCAGGAAGAAACGCTGATGAGCCTTCTTGATCAGAGCAATGATCTTACCTCTGAAGAACAGGTTTAACGAGGATGGTAGACGAAAAATGCTGGAGTAACTCAGCGGAACTCATCTCCCGCTGCCTGTCCCGCTGACTTACTCTAGCATTTTGTGTCTACCTTCGATTTAAACCAGCATCTGGGGTTGGACAGGCTAGATGCAGGAAGATTGTTTCCGATGTTGGGGAAGTCCAGAACAAGGGGTCACAGTTTAAGGATAAGGGGGAAGTCTTTTAGGAACGAGATGAGAATATTTTTTTTTCACACAGAGAGTGGTGAGTCTGTGGAATTCTCTGCCACAGAAAGTAGTTGAGGCCAGTTCATTGGCTATATTTAAGAGGGAGTTAGATGTGGCCCTTGTGGCTAAAGGGATCAGGGTGTATGGAGAGAAGGCAGGTACAGGATACTGAGTTGGATGATCAGCCATGATCATATTGAATGGCGGTGCAGGCTCGAAGGGCCGAATGGCCTACTACTGCACCTAGTTTCTATGTTTCTATGTTTCTCTCTACAGTTCTTTCCTGCACATTTTAACGCGGATTGGGGTGGAAATAAATAAAACTGGTGAGAAAAGATGCTTTTGGGAATGGTTTACAGCCCACTCATAGCAAGGAGAGAATTCATCAAGAAATTAACTATTTTGGATTTCTTTCTCTTAAGAAGTGGCCTTATAGGCGACAGAAAGATTTTGTTAAAATGGACACTGAAAAAAATGTTTCTACATTTACGGAGAGCAATGTGACGGAAGGCCATTGAGATTAAATGGTTGTTGAAAATCAGAAGAAATGTATTTACTCAGAGAGGAGAGGAGTTGAATCTCTACCACAGGGAATTAGTGTGGTCAGTAGTACAGGTTCATAAATTCATGTGATAGGAGCAAAATTAGGCCATTCTGCCCATCAAGTTTACTCTGCCATTCAATCATGGCTGATCTATCTTCCCCTCTAACCCCATTCTCCTACCTTCTCCCCATAACCCCTGACACCCGCACTAATCAAGAATCTATATCCCTGCCTTAAAAATATCCATTCATGGCCTCTACTGCCTTCTGTGGCATTGAATTCCACAGATTCATCACCCTGAAATTCCTCTACATCTTCTTAAAGGAAACCTCTTTAATTCTGAAGCTATGACCTCTGGTCCCAGACTCTCCCACCAGTGGAAACATTCTCTCCACATCCACCCTATCCAGGCCTTTAAGGGGAGACTGGAGAAGCATATGGAGAGAAGAGGCAGCACAGTGGCACAGTGGTAGAGTTGCTGCCTTACAGCGCCAGAGACCCGGGTTCCATCCTGACTACAATAGACAATACGTGCAGGAGAGTAGGCCATTCGGCCCTTCGAGCCAGCACCGCCATTCAATGTGAACATGGCTGATCATCCCCAATCAGTGCCCCGTTCCTGCCTTCTCCCCATATCCCCAGACTCCGCTACTTTTAAGAGTGTAGGTGCAGGATTTGTACATTCTGCCTGGGATTTCTTCCACACTCCAAAGACGGACGGATTTGTAGGTTAATTAACTTCTATAAATTATACATTGTCCCTAGTGTGTAGGATAGTGGTGGTGTACGGGGTGAACCTGGGGGGTAACGCTTTTACACAAAGGGTGGCGGGTGTATGGAATGAGCTGCCAGAGGAGACAGATGAGGCAGGTACTATCGCTACATTTAAGCAGCATTTAGATAGGTCCAGGGATTGGATATGTCAAGTCAACTTTATTTGTCACATACACATACAAGATGTACAGTGAAAGGAAAGTAGCAATGCTTTAATTTGTGAAATTGTATAGTGAAATCAAAGTGACAATCATAGAAGGATATGAACCAAATACAGGCAGGTAGAACTAGTCTTGATGGGACATGTTGTCTGGTGTGGGCAAGTTGGGTTGAAGGGCCTGTTTCTATGCTGTCTGATTCCATAACTCTATAATTTTTGTCGTAACATGGCTTATTGGGCTGCTGCAATGTCTGGATTATATGTTCAAGCCTTTCTCTCCAAAATGATGTGAATTGTTTTATGCTTCCCACTGTTACCAGCTTTTCATTCCCCTCAATTACTCATACATAATGTTTCCCACAATGATGACACAAAATATTTCTTCATACCTCAGCAAGTCCTTTATTGACTATATGGGTTTTCCTGGCCGTGACAGAGTAAACACCATGGCTTAATTTCTCTTTTTATATGTTTTACAAAATCTTTTACTGTTTTTATGCGTTAACTCTCATATTCTATCTTCAACCACCATCATTTTTTTGGCATTCTATTGCTAGTGATTAGGCTGATCCAGGAGATTAAGATGCCTGGGATCCACAGTGACTTGGTTATTTGGATTGAAAACTGGGTTACTGATAAAAGGCAGGATTGTGGCAGAAGGGGGCTATTCTGGCGAGATGTCTGTGACTAGTGGAGTTCCACAGCGATCTCTGCTGGGATCTTTGTGTTTGAGATATATAAATGGGTTGCACGTAAATGTAGATAGGTTGGTTAATAATTTTGTAGATGACACCAAATTTTGTGAGGTTGGGGACAGGAGGAAGGTTGTCAAAGTATACAGCGGGATATAGATCAGCCACAGACATGGGCAGAGTAATGGCAGACGAGTGCCAGGTGTTGCACTTTGGGAAGTCGAATGTAAGGAGAAAGTATACAGTTAATGCCAAAGACTCTTAGCAGTATTGATGAACAGAAAGATCTTGCTGTCCAAGCCCACAGCTCCCTAATAGTGGCAACATAAGTAGATGTTAAAACAAGGAACTGCAGCTGCTGGTTTACAAAAAAGGCACAAAGTGCTGGAGTAACGCAACAGATCACACATCTCTGGAGCGGGGCCCTTCTTCATGTAGATGGAGAGATAAAGAAGGTGTATGGTCTGCTTGGCGTCATTGATCAGTACGATGATTTTAACAGTCAGGAAGTCATGATGCAGCTCTATAGGACTCTAGGACAGGCCACATTTGGAGTATTGTGTACGGTTCTGGTCGAACAGAAGGGTGTGAAGGCATTGAAGAGGGTGCAGGATGCTGCCTAGATTAGAGGGTGTGAGCTATAAGGACAGATTGGATGAATCTGGATTGTTTTCTCTGCAGTGTCAGAGGTTGAGGGGAGACTGAAAGGAGTTTATGCACTAATGAGGCATGGCTAGGGTAGACAGTCAGAACCTTAACGTAGCTCTGTTACTCAGGAAAAGGCCGGGGAACAAATTGTAGATGAATTAACCACACTTACGTTTTGGGGAAAATGTTGGAATCAAAAGTCGAGAGTATTATATTGTCATATGTTCCGAAGCTGCTCCTGAACCTGAATCTGAACCTGGACGTTGTGGGCCTGTCCCACTTAGGCGATTTTTTTCGGCAATTGCTGGCGACTGTCATAGTTGTAGCCGGTCGCCAAAAAAACGGCAACTGGACCTCCCCTACGACAATGTCTACAACAACCTACCACCTAGTCGACGTCAAACTAAGGCAAGCTACCGACAACCGGCGACCCATTAGGATGTTCACCTACGACCACACCTATGACAACCTACACCAACCGGGACAACTGAAGACAATTCAGTTGCCGGAACCTGTCGCTGAAACCTGTCGCCGAAACCTGTCGCCGGAACCTGTCGCCGGTTGACGTAGGTTGACGTAGGTAGTCGCCAATGGAATTCACCCGTCAGCACCGGCGACAACCAACGTCATCCTGGCGAACCTACGACATGCCAACTGTCGCCAAAAAGTTGTCAACATTTCAAAATCCAGCGGCAACCAGAAAAACGCTACGATTCTTTGGGCGACTGAGGAGGCGACTCACGACCATACAGGCGACACCCCGGCAATCATGTGACAATAGCCTATTCTCCTGTAGTCGCCTAAAAATCGCCTAAGTGGCACAGGAGCATTACAGTTTTCAGACTCCTATACCATCTTCCCAATGGCAGGAGTGAAATGTGTGAGTGGAAGGGTGGCATGAGTCTCTGATGATGCGGTCTGCCTTCTTCAGGCAATTACTCCGATAGATCCCTTTGATGGTGGGGAGGTCAGTACTCATGGACTGGCCAGTGTTCACCATTTTTTGTAATCTCCGTCAGTCCTTGGTGTTCGAGTTGCCGACATACTGTTGATAAATACTCTCTTGAACTACAAGTGTATGAATAGGTGAGGTACAGGGTGCTTTAAAATCTGTGTTATTGGGCAAAGAATTATAAAAATAAATGTGGTTTTTTTTTAGGATGTTGAGAACTTAATGGAATCACTCAAAGCTCAGGAAAAGGGTTCTGACATTGAGAATTAGGCTGAGGAAAATGTCCTTTGTTTACTGTAGGGAGTTATATATCTTTGGAATCCCCAGTCCTGGAGGGTTGGTGGATTCTCAGTCTAAGTCTTTGCACTGTCGTGCAGTGGTTGAGTTACTGCCTTACAGTGCCAGAGACTGACTACGGGGGTTCGATCCTGACTACGGGTGCTGTTTGTACAGAGTTTGCATGTTCTCCCTGTGACCGCGTGGGTTTTCTCTGCTCCGTTTTCGTCCCACATTCCAAAGACGTGTAGGTTTGTAGTTTAATTGGCTTCTGTAAATTGACCCAGTGTGGAGGAATGAATGAATAATACTTTATTGTCAAATGATAGACATAGAACCAGTGTATGGGTCGGCACGGACTTGCTGGGCTGAAGGGCCTGTTTCCATGCTGTGCCACTAAACTAAACTAAAGTAAGATCAACAGATTGTTTGAGAAGGAACCGCAGATGCTGGAAAATCGAAGGTAGACAAAAGTGCTGGAGAAACTCAGCGGGTGCGGCAGCATCTATGGAGTTTATAAATCCAGCATCGGTAGTTCCTTCTTAAACATTTTGTCACATCGGTCTGAAGAAGGGTTTCGGCCCAAAACGTTGCCTATTTCCTTTGCCCCATAGATGCTGCCTCACCCGCTGAGTTTCTCCAGCACTTTTGTCTACCTAAGATCAACAGATTGTCGGACACTGTGAGAATTGGGCTGGAAGCTGAACGAGGAACAATATCATACTAACCGACAGAACGAGCTGAAGGGACCAAGCACTTGCTTCTATTTCTTAGATTTCTTAGACAGGGTACCATTGACTATCAGAGGGGACTGTGTGGAGAGGGTGGCGGATTTCCGCTTCCTGGGAATCCATATTGAGGAGGACCTGATGTGGAGCGTGAACACCACTGCGCTGCTGAAAAAGGTCCAGCAGAGACTGCACTTCCTGAGGGTGCTCAGGAAGAATAACATCACTCAGAGACTGCTGCTGTCCTTTTATCAGTGCTCCATTGAGAGCATACTAACATATTGTGTATGCGTGTGGTACACCAGCTGCACAGCGGCTCAGAGGAAAGCGCTCCAGAGGGCCATTGACAACGCCCAGAGGATTGTCGGCTGCCCTCTCCTTACCTTGGAGGACTTACACAGTTCCCGCTGCACCAAAAAATCCCAGAGTATCATAAAGGACATTTCCCACCCCGGACACTCCCTGTTTGAACTGTTGCCGTCAGGCAGACGGTACAGATCTACAAGGACAAGGACGAACAGACTAAAAAACAGTTTTTACCCCACTGCTATAAAAGCACTAAATGTAGCCGCCAAGGAACGCAGGGGGAGACATACTAAAGGACTGTGGTACACTGTGAAATCGACAAGGATGGAAGGTTGGGTGTTTATGCGTGCTATTTTCGCGATATTTATTTTAGTTGTTTATCTTTTAATATTTTACCTTGTATGTATCGTTAGCTTTTAGAAATGTTTGAATGGTGCACTGACTGGCTGACATTTTTAAATATCGTTGTACATGGTTCATGTTACAATGACAATAAAGAAACTATTCTTATTCTTATTCTTATTCTTAGATACATTCCAAGGGATTCCATCTGTTTAGCATTCCTCCTACTGTTGGTGAATGAACTGGAAGTGCATTATTTTGTGGTTTTGTGTGAACACAAAGGAATATTAATACATGAAATTTGTATTCTGGTTGACTAGGAACAAGCTATTGAAGTGTTAACACGATCAAGTCTGGAGGTTGAATTAGCTGCGAAAGACCGTGAAGTTATGCAGTTGGTTGAGGATGTGCAGAGATTGCAGGCAAATCTGACAAAACTCCATGAGACCTCAACAAATCAGGTCTCCCAACTTGAGCAGCAACTTACTGCGAAGAACAGCACGCTCAAGGTAAGAGGATGCGGAGAGAGTTTGTTGGCTTGAAATGATGAGCAGACTTTATACAGAGGGTGGTGAGTGCCTGGAAGCCGCTGCTGGGGGTGGTGGTTCAAGCACGTATATACGCTGGTGGCATTTATAAAATGTTTGGACAGGCGTATGGATATGGAGGGATATGGGTTATGTGCGGGTAGATAAGTGATGGCGGCATCATGTTGGGCATAGACATTATGGGCCGAAGGGCCTGTTCCTGAGCTGTATGCTTACTATATTATTATATGTCTCTAAGCTGTCTATTTTTGTATATTTTTGAAGCAACTTGAGGAAAAGCTAAAAGATCAGTCTGACTATGAAGAGGTTAAGAAGGAGTTGAGGTGAGTGCTGATTTATGAAATAGTTTCTGTCGTTGATACAAGTGTTATTGACATGACAGTTTAGTTTCCGCTTGCTCTTATATCAGTGTTATAACTCCAAAGTTGTAAGACGGAGGTCGCACTTCCACGTTTCTTCCTGCGATTTCCCATAAATGGTTTACGAGGTGCTTAAGTAGATGTCCTTAATTGCTGATGTCATTAGTGGTGAGTTAGGAAATGTTAACCATCTAAATTTAATTTTGAGTTACGCTTACCAGATTCAAAAGTCAAGAATCAAGAGAGTGTAATTGTCATATTGTCCCAGACTGTACAATGAAATGCAGCAGCACAACAGAATATGTAAACATAGTACTTTGAACAACCGCACCAATAATGTCGGCACTCGCATGTGTAACATATGCAAAATCAATTTCATGGTGCGTTTGCATATAACCATATAACCATATAACAATTACAGCACGGAAACAGGCCATCTCGGCCCTACAAGTCCATGCTGAACAACTTTTTTCCCTTAGTCCCACTTGCCTGCACTCATACCATAACCCTCCATTCTCTTCTAATCCATATGCCTATCCAATTTATTTTTAAATGATACCAACGAACCTGCCGCCACCACTTCTACTGGAAGCTCATTCCACACCGCTACCACTCTCTGAGTAAAGAAGTTCCTCCTCATGTTACCCCTAAACTTCTGTCCCTTAATTCTGAAGTCATGTCCTCTTGTTTGAATCTTCCCTATTCTCAAAGGGAAAAGCTTGTCCACATCAACTCTGTCTATCCCTCTCATCATTTTAAAGACCTCTATTAAGTCCCCCCTTAACCTTCTGCGCTCCAAAGAATAAAGCCCTAACTTATTCAACCTATCTCTGTAACTTAGTTGTTGAAACCTAGGCAACATTCTAGTAAATCTCCTCTGTACTCTCTCCATTTTGTTGACATCCTTCCTATAATTGGGCGACCAAAATTGTACACCATACTCCAGAATTGGCTTATATATACTAGAGTCTACCAAATGGTTGGGTCCCTGTCACACGGGAGGCCTGGTCCCCAACGCAATATTCCACCACTCACCCTTAGCCCCCACGGGTGGCCTGGCCCCCCAACGCAACCCGTTCCCCAACGCAATATTCCACCGGTTCCCCCAACGCAATATTCCAGCATATACCCATAACATGCCAATTGGGTAGGGGTGACTCATTTCCCCTTATTCACCCTCCGTCATTAAACTTTAAAAAAAATCTGTGCTGCCAGGAATTTTAAAAAAGGGATTGGTCTCACCAATGCCTTGTACAATTTTAACATTACATCCCAGCTTCTATACTGATGTGACGAATAAAACACTGTTGACTATTGGCTACTCTGTAAACCAAATAATAAATGAGAAAAAACGATCAGTGCGCCCGTGTGCGTGTATGTATGTGTGCATATATATACATATATATACATATATATACACACGCACACACACACATTTTTTTACATGGGCACTGAAAAGGCTTATCAGAATGCTATCAATATTAGAGGGTCCTAGTTACAAGGATGGTTTGGACATGAATTGTTTTCTCTGGTACGGTGGAGCCCACCATACGTTGGGAGAGGGTAACGGGCTGCTAAGCGTTGATGGTTGAGCCAGATACGATAGTTGCATTTAAACGTTGTTTAGATAGGCATGTAGATAAGCAGGGAATGGATGGATGTGGATCATGTGCACATTCCACAGGAGATTAGTTTAACTGCACATTATGTTCATAGAAACATAGACAATAGGTGCAGGAGTAGGCCATTCGGCCCTTCGAGCCTGCACTGCCATTCAATATGATCATGGCTGATCATCCAACTCAGTATCCTGTTCCTGCCTTCTCTCCATACCCCCTGATCCCTTTAGCCACAAGGGCCACATCTAACTCCCTCTTAAATATAGCCAATGAACTGGCCTCAACTACCTTCTGCGGCAGAGAATTCCAGAGATTCACCACTCTCTGTGTGAAAAAGGTTTTCCTCATCTCGGTCCTAAAAGATTTCCCCCTTATCCTTAAACTGTGACCCCTTGTTGAGCACAGACATTGTGGGCCGAAGAGCCTCTTCCTGTGCTGTACTGTTTGACGTTGAACGCATGCCTTAAGGAAGCTCATACAAAGTCCGTTACATCGGGATGCCTCTGTGATAATTCAGTTCGTTTTATTAATCAGACTGTCTGGGTATAAACAAATTAAATTGTAAACTAAGCAGATGTTCCTTCAATTTCTATATTCATTCATGTGATGACAGCTAATGGTGTTGCTTGCTGCATCAAGAAGATGGCCAAAACATGTTTGCAAAAAGTTGTTGAAGTAAGCAGTTAAAATGTCATATACACTGTGAAAATCATTGCTGTCTTTTCTCTTTGTTCGCAGAATAGAAAAATCCTAAACTTGGTGTTTTTCACCTATAAATCTTTGCAGTGAAGAGCATTTCATTTTCAAAGCATTTTCTATGTAGCATAACATCCTAACATGTGTAGTGATTGTACTTCCCTTTTAAATTCAATGCTAGTTTTGAAATGAAGGCATTGAGGATGTTCTGATTACATGGAAAGGACCATTTAATTTTCTGCAAGTAATTAGTTCCAGATTGGTGAGTGCTGAGCTGATTTGAGGTCCTGATCTTCAAACAGTCTTTTCCTGCCACAGCCAAAGGCAGTGCTGACATACTGCTGCTGGTGTGCGTTTCATCATTGGTGTTGGCTTTGCTGTAAAGTGATCCATGTTGTCCAAGATCTCACTTGGAGCCTTTATTGTTCAAGAGTATACACAGTGAGTTATACCATGGGGCCGGGCAAAATGACAGAGGGCAACTAGGCTGCAGAGAGATATCCTTTATTGGTGAAATGGGCTGAAATATGGTAGATGGCATTTAATCCTGACAGACGTGAGGTGGTACATTTTGGGAATTATTCTTGAGTACATTAGTCTTGAGGCTCATGTATACACCATGAATGGTAGGGTCTTAAGGCGTGTTGAAGAAGGGTGGGACCTTAGAATGAAAGCCCATAGATCCTTGAGGACCTGAGCAATTGTGAGGAGTTACACTTTTGGAGGTTGACTCTAAGGGGAAAGTATACAGTTAATAGTAAGACCCTTAACAGCATTGATGTGTAGAGGCAGTCCAGGATCATATCTCTCACTGAAGCTGGTTGCACAAGTAGATAGGGCGGTGAAGAAGGCGTACCGCTTGCTTGCCTTCATTGCTTGGGGCATTGAATATAAACAGGAAGTCATGATGCAGCTCTGTAAGACTTTGGTTAGATCGCATTTAGAGCATTGCATGCAGTTCTGGCCATACCAATACAGGAATGTCGTGGAGGCTTTGGAGAGGGTGCAATGTTTGCATGTGGACGGAGAACTATTGTGTTGCTGCAGTTTGCTAATTCAATGACGATATTCAGCAATAAATCAGCCAATTTTTCCGTTATTTCCAGTATCTTGAAGTCCATGGAATTTGTTCCATCAGAAGGATCTGGAGCACAGGTAGGTTATTTTCTAATATTCTTCTGTAATTGATTTCCCAGTTCAATGTGAGGAATTTCAGAAGACTGTGTTTGTCAATGGCATTCATCTCAGTAAAGGTGTAGGCTGAGAACGTCTGCACACAGAGAACAGCAGACATTTCAGTTCTGGATATAAACCGTTAAAGGTATTAATGAAGTCTTTCACTGTGAAACTTTAACAAGCTCGAGTTCTTTACTTTACTAATGCCCACATCCGTGCCCGGTCAATCTCACAGTTCTGTGAAAGAAATCGTCTCAAAATTCAGCCTTGGTTAATCGTGCCAAGTACTCATGGCAATATTAGAACTCAATGTGAAGAATTTCAAACCCACTGCAGGTGACAGTTTTCATTAAAGTGTATCTATGTATAACAGGTTGATTTGCAAATATTTTATTCAGTAAAAAAAGACACAAAGTGCCGGAGTAATTCAGCAGGTTAGTTGGCATTGCTGGGGAACATGGATAGGTTACTTCGGGTTGGGACCCTTCTTCAGTCTGATTGTGGTGGGGGAGGGGGGACAAACCCTGGCAAGTGATAGGTGGATACAGGTGAAGGCATGTTTTGATAGGCAGATGGTTAGACAAAAGCCAGAGATGATCAGACTAAAAAGCAACGTGAGCAACGAATAGAAGAGTTGTGAATTGTGAAGCCGGAGGAAGGAATGCAGTTGAAAATGGGTGCAAATCCAGGTGAGGCACAGGGAAGAGAGTGGAGGGGGCAACGTGAGGGGAGAAAGGAGGGATGATGTTTGTTTGTAGGTTAGTTACTTAAAATTGAATAATTCATTGTTCATATTATTGGGCTGTATGTAGGGTAGCCAACTATCTCATTCCCAAATAAGAGACAAAAGGTCAAAATGTGGGACAAATTCCTGACGGCAATTTGTTGACCGCTCGGCTGTGGTTGGGTGAACGATGAGTTGGCCAGGGTGCTGGACTGCACACAAAGCCCAGCCGACGGGCCAGCTGAGGAGTTTTGGCCCGGGCGCCGGACTTTACGCGCGACGTCGCATGCAAAGTCCGGCACCCCATCCAACTCATGAACCTATGATCGGCCATGAGAAGGAGGGGTGGTGGTGTCGGCGGTAAACTCCAACCCGACAGTCCCCTCGACCCGAGTAGTAGCAGTCAAATACGGGACAAGGGCGGTCCGTATGGGACAAACCAATTTAGCCCAGTTTCCAGGATGTCCCAGCTAATACGGGACAGTTGGCAACCCTAGTTGTAAGCTACCTAGGGGCAATATGAGGTTTGTTCATCCAGTTTGTATGTGGCCTTACTCTGGCAATGCAGGAAGCTCAGGACAGAATAGTCAGCATAGCAATGGGATGGGAAGGAAAGTTAAAATAATTAGCTAGCGGGAGATTCAGCAGGCCTTTGTTTTGTAAATTCCAATGTAGTTTTAGTCTCCATTTTATTCCAGTTACCTATTTCTCTATTGAAATCTAATTTTGCCTCCAAATTTCTGACTATTGTCTGCATCCGTTAATAAATTGGATAGGCATATGGATGAGAAGAGAATGGAGGGTTATGGTATAAGTGCAGGCAGGTGGGACTAAGGGAAAAAATTTGTTCGGCACGGACTTGTAGGGCCGAGATGGCCTGTTTCCGTGCTGTAATTGTTATATGGTTATATGGTTATATAGTGCAGAACTGAAGTCCATAGTCCAAGGAATAAAGAGTCCATAGTAGATCATAGTTCCAGGGGTAGTGTTGAGGTTAATGTGCGGGTTCTGGTTGCTAGGAACAAGCTATTCTTCAACCAGGAGGTCATGATTTTCAGGCTGCTGTACTTCTCTCCTGATGGTAGTAGTGAGATAAGAGCGTCTTTGATGACATTAGCTGCCTCTTTGAGGCTGTGTCCCATGTAGATCACTGCGATCGGTAAAGAGATCTCACTACCCTTGTTGGATGGATCTCCCGGTCTACAAATTCTCCCCCTCCTCTTACATTGCTGTCGGTGTTCTAGTTCCACCGTCAAGTGAGGCCTTAATGGAACCATTTTCTTGGGCTCTGCACCACAACTGATGATATTGAATCTATCTTCAAATTTTAATTCCCACTGTCCCCATCAAAATAACCTTTGCTAGCTAAAATACATTAAAGTTTTTTCCATCAACAGACTTTTAAAAATGAGCTACTTTTCAGGTGACTTTAAAGTAAACAATGGCGTTACAGTTGCTCAGCAGGTAGTGATGATACTTCACAGCATCAGAGATCCAGGTTATATCCTGGCTTTGGAATTGAACTGGGTTTCAGGTTCGATCCTGACCTCTGGTGGTGTCTGTGTGGAGTTTGCACATTCTCCCTGTGTGAGTTTCCTCCAGGATCCTTGAACTACATCCTCTGGTTTCCGTCCACATCCCAAAGACGTGTGGGCTTGTAAGTTAATTGGCCTGTGTAAAATTGTCCCAATGTGCAGGGAGTGGATAAGAAAGTGGGATAACATAGAACTGGTGCGGATGGGTGATCAGTGGTTGCCATGGGCTGAAGGGCCTGCTTTCATGCTGTATCTCTAAAACTAAACATGAAGTGACTGAAGTCAGTCTAGCAGGCTGATCAGGCTGGTGCTAGGATGGTTCAGATGCCTGATAACAGTAGGGAAGGAACTGTTCCTGAATCTGGAGGTGTGTGTTGTCACACTTCTGTACCACTTGTCTGATGGGAGAGGGGTGATCTCTGGTCTGTGTGGACTCAGTGGGCTGAAGGGCCTGTTTCCACACTGTATCTCTAAACTAAACTTAATTCAAAAGTAAAAGTGCGGAGATACAAAGGAAGCTGGCAAATTAGATCCAAGATTGGCTTCAGTGGCTGAAGCAACGGGTAATGTTTGCCCAGTGTCTTTGTGAAAGGAAGGCCATTGCCTGTGGCGTTCAACCCTTTTTGTAATATACAGTAATAGTTTAGACTTAAAGGTAGGGGCATGATCAAGCTGATGACCACAATTGACCCACATGTTGTAACAACGTGAAGATCAGCTTTCACCTTGAGGAGGACACAGACAGTTTAGTTAAATGATAACTGGCAAATGGAAATTAATCCGGGGGCAAATTAAGTGATGTATTGGGGATGATGCGACACCACTGGTTGCCAAGGAGATGTTAATAATTGTGGAGGATACGAGGGACTTTGGAGCATGTGCCGGTAAAATCGTAAATGTAACAGCAAATTGGTTCAAAAGTTTAGGTTCGATTATTATTGTCACATTTACTGAGGTACAGTGAAAAACTTTTGTTGCATGCTGACATGATTCCAATGAAGCTCTCTACAGTGTACAGATATAGGAGAAAGGGAATAATCCTTGATTAAGCTGGTGGCCTTGCCGAGGCAGCCTGAAGTGTAGATGGACAAGATATGTAGGATGCTCCCTTTTACAGGTAGTTCTGCTATAATGTGTGTTTTCACAGCGTGAATGTAATATAATGTGAATGATGGCACACTGTATGTATCATGCAGGCCTAATTGGTTATAAGATGATTTTGAATGGGAAATACAGAAGTTCTTGAAGGTTACTTTGGGAATTGAGAAGTTAAAAAAACAGCTGTCCTGGAAAAAAAAGTCTCAGAAAAGATCTGTTCCATTTGACTTTCCCACAATAATCAGACACTATTTCCTCTTAATACCACAGGATCACTGTCAGTTTCACTGTGGGAGGTCATTGAACTAGACGAGCAATCGCTTCTATTGACAAAAAGGACACAAAGTCCTGGAATAACTCAGTGGGTCAGGCAGCATCTCTGGAGAACATGGAGAGATGATATTTTGGATCCGGATCCTTCATCAGACTGATTGTGGGGGGGGGGGGGGGGGGGGGGGAGAGTGGTGAAGAAACCTGGGAGAGAGGAGGGGCAGGACAAAGTGTGGCAGGTGTGAGACAAAGGTGTGAGTCTGAAGGATTGGAGAGGTGTGAATTGTGAAGCCATAGAAAGGAAAGTGGGTGGATGGTGAGGGGAGAAATAGATTGAAGTGGGGAATAGGGTAGAGGCGAGGGAAGAAAGGGGGTTGTGGGGAGGGGTTGTTAGAGGTTAACTAAAATTGAAGAATTCAATATTCTTGCTGTTGAGTTTGTAAGCAACCCAAGCAGAATAGGAGATGCTGTTCATCCATTTTGAATGTGGTCTGACTCTGGTAATTGGCCCAGTCCCAAGGAGGTCAGTATGGGAATGGGAAGGGGAGTTAATGGTTAACAAACGGGACATCCAGCAGACCTTGGACCCTGGGCAGCACGGTGGCGCAGCAGTAGAGTTGCTGCCTTACAGCGAATGCAGCGCTGGAGACCCGGGTTCGATCCCGACTACGGGTGCTGTCTGTACGGAGTTTGTACCTTCTCCCCGTGACCGCGTGGGTTTTCTCTGTCATCTTCGGTTTCCTCCCACACTCAAAGACGCACAGGTTTGTCGGTTAATTGGCTTGGTAAATGTAAAAATAGGGCCTAGTGTGCGTAGGATGTTGTTAATGTGTGGGGGTCGTTGGATGGCACGGACCCAGTGGGCCGAATGGCCTGTTTCCACACTGTATCTCTAAACTAAACTAAGCTAAACTTAGTGGACTGAGCACAAGTGTTCGGCGAGAAGTTCGTCGAGTCTACGTTTGGTCTTACAGATGTACAGGAGGCCACATCGGCAACACTGGATGCAGTAGATAAAGTTAAAGGGGGTGCAGGTAAACCTCTGTCTCACCTGGAAGGACTGCTGGGGTGCCTGGGATGGAGGTGAGGGAGGAGGTAAAGGGACAGGTGTTACACCTCCTGCGGTTGCTGGGGAAATTACCTGGGGAGGGGGAAGGCGCTGCCTCCTGGTCCGCAGGGCGTCACCATTCACTCTTCAATCCTTTAATCTCTGGCCTTTGTCCAACTATCTGCCTACAAATGGTGCCCCCGGCCTGCATTCACCTATAGCCTGCCATGCATGGTCCTGCCCCTCATCTCTCCCAACTTTATTCCCCCTACAATCAGTCTGAAGAAGGGTCCTGACCCGAAACGTCACCTATCCATATTGTCCAGGGATGCTGCCTGACCCACTGAGTTACTCCAGCATTTTGTGTCTTTTATACTCTGTAATACTCTGTTAAACAGTGTAACGTACAACCTTTGGTGCCTTACAATAAACAGATAGCTATTAAAAATACTTTGTTTTGAAAATCCTTGAAGCAAAAACATTGTTATTGCAAGTTTGAAACTCTCTAGCCCCCTAACCAATTTTATCTGGCAATTTTCTATAACACGAGGTTTAGTTTTGGGTAGAGACACAGCGTGGAAATAGGCCCTTCGGCCCTCCTAGTCCGTGCCGCCCAACGATCGCCCACACACTAGTTCTATCCTACACACTATATTTACAGCTCATTGACCTACAAACCTGCACATCTTTGGGATGTGGGATGAGACCAGAGCACCCGGCATAAACACACGCGGTCACAGGGAGCACATACAACTCCATACAGACAACACTCGTCGTCAGGATCAAAGCAGGGTCTCTGATGCTATAAGGCAGCAACTCTACCACTGCGCCACTGTGCCTTTCAAAGTCTTTCAAAACTATTTCTTAGGTACACAACTCTCATGTTATAGCAGAACGACCTGTATGAGCTGAGACACCAACTATAAGAGCAGAGGTTGTTGCTAGAACTATATATACTGTGTAACATAGGTTAGGACAAAGTATACGTACTGGAAGTGGTCCTGTTCACAGGTTGAGCTACAGAGGAAATGTTTAAAGGATGTTGTCAATACGGGGAAAGTTTGATAGACTTGGTCATATTCTTCAGATTAGCGGAGTATGAATGGAGACGCAATTGAATTGTGTAAAAAGCACGAGGGATTTAAGCACAATTAAAAGGAATTTAATCCCATGAAGACCATAAAACATAGGAGCAGAATTAGGCCATTCAGTCCATCGAGTCTACTCTGCCATTCAATCATAGCTGATATATTTTTCCCTCTCAACCCCATTCTCCTGCCTTCACACTGTAATCTTTGACATCTTTACTAATCAAAAACTTATTAGTCCCCGCTTTAAAAATATCCAATGTCTTGACCTCCAGAGCTGTCTGTGACAATGAATTCCACAGATTCACCTCCCTCTGGCTAAAAAACATCCTCCTCCTCTCTATTCTAAAAGTACTTATTTTTATTCTGAGGCTGTGCCCTCTGGTCCTAGACTCTCCCACATCTGTTCCATGTCCCCTCAATCTAGTCCTTTCATTATCCGGTAGGTTTAAATGAGAATCTCCCCACATCCAGCTAAACTCCAGCGAGTACAGGCCCAGAGCCATCAAATACTCACCGTATGTTAACCCAATCATCCCCAGGATCAGAATCAGAATCACACTTTATTCGCCAAGTATGTTTTGCAACATACGAGGAATTTCATGGGCCAGGTCAGTCATACAATTAAAACCAACAGATCACTCACAAAAACACATTTTAACATGAACATCCACCACAGTGAGTCCTACACATTCCTCACTGTGATGGAAGGCGAAATAAAGTTCAAGTCTCTACCTTCCTTTTGTTCTTCCTCGGTCGTGGGCCTCGAGCCCCCGTAGACGGGATTATCTTGACTCCCGTACCCGGCGGCGTTCGGGGCCTCCGCGTCGAGGCGATCAAGCTCCCGCATCGGGGGGGATGTCAGCTCCCCTGCGCCGGGCGATCGAACCTCGTGTCGGGGCTGGTCGAACCTTCCGCGACGTTGGAGCTCCCGACTCGGCCTCACCCGAGACTGCAAGCCCTTGATGGTCATTCCGTGGTGGGAGCTGTGGTCACGATCCCAGGCAAGGGATCAGCTCCGATGTTTAGCCGCGGTGGGGTTCACGACAGTCCGAGGAGGCTTCCAGCTCCATCGATGGTAGGCCGCAGAGCCCAGAGAATGTGATCCGAAAATTGATCACATCTCCGGCAAGGTAGGAACTTGAAAAAAAGTTTCCCCCAATTCGAACAGACTGCCGGCAGGGCAGCCATCTCCCCGGCGCCCCTGGTGGTCATTCTCGTAAACCTCCTCTGGACCCTCTCCAATGCCAGCACATCCCTCCTCAGTTATGGGGCCCAAAACTACTCATATTACTACAAATGTAGCCTTTGCCTAATAAACCCTCAGCATTACGACCTTACTTGGTTACGTGAATGAAGATTGCATTTGCCTTCCTTAAATTAGTCTATGCCTTTATTCCTTCTACCTAACTGCATGACTGTACACTTTGCTACGCTGTATTCCATCTGCCACTTATTTCTCCACTCTCCCAACCTGGCCAAAGTCCTACTGCAGAGTCCCTGCTTCCTCAACACTACCTGCCCCTCCACCTATCATCATATGATCTGCAAACATGGCCACAAAGCCCTCAATTCCATCATCCAGATCATGAACATATATATATATATTCCCCCTCATAAAGTCAGAGTCATGCACTCAATCAGCTTGACTTTTCCTTGCCAACCCAGTTGCCCTATTTACACTTAGTCCATGAACCCACCATCCTCTGTGTGACAAAGTCGCCCCTCAGGTTCTGAATAAATCTTTCCCTGCTCGCCTTAAACCTATGCCCTCTGCTAATTCATTCCCCTACTCAGGGTAAAAGACTGTGCATTTGCCCCATCTCTTTGCCTCATGGTTTTATACTCGTCTATAAGATCGCCCCTCAGTAGGGTACTAGAGGGTATAGATTTAAGATGGGGTGGGGAAGGGGAATTCATTGGAGATTTGCAAAGCAAGTTTGTTTTGTTGCCGTGTAAGGGAGGTGATATATGCAGATATCGTAACATTTAAGGGGTATTTAGACAGGTAGATGAACAGGCTGGGAATGGAGGGACATGTGCAGGCAGATGGGATTAGTTTAAACTGGTGTCATGGTTGTCAGAGACACTGGACTGAAGAATGCCTGTGCTGTACTGCTCTATGTTCCTGTGTGTGAAGTTTCAATGATTCTACTGCATTTGCATCACATTTGTAAAATTGAAAAGAGGTGAATCTTTTGATAGCAGGATCACGTTACAAAGTCTCTTACCCACCCACTGACACACAAACCTCTACTCCTTCCCTTCCTTGCCAGTCCTGCTGACAAAATGGTTTGCTAGCAGCTGAAGCTCAGCTCGGGCCAAGGTGGTGTGGTAGATGTTGGCATGGTAGAGACAAAAACATCTTGCTAGGTTATGTCTACAATTTGATTACCTTTGGAACTTTAAGGTTCACTTAGGAAGTAGAAGAAAGGGTTCAAGGTTTCCCCCATTGGACTAGTTAACAAGGTTGATACAAAACGCTGACGTAACTCAGCTGGACAGGCAGCATCTCCGGAGAGAAGGAACGGTTGACATTTCGGTTTGAGACCTTCTTCAGAGAGCCCAGATTGCCTTGTGGTCCATTGTGTATATTTTCTAATACCAGCTTGTTGTGATTGTGGGCGTGAACAGAAATGTTGCTTCAGTGCTGGAGAGCTGGAAGATTTTGTGACTTTTATTGCAAATAAAAATGCTGAAGGAGGAGAAATACTTGGTAGTTTCTTGATCCTAAGTGTATGTATCGTTTCATCCATTATGGTCGTTGGTAAACAAGATTTACCAGGCGTGCCATTGAAGGAGTCTGGAACTGGAAGTGATTGCCTTGGGCTGCATGTCTGCCATTAATTTAAATTCTTAATGAATCCTTAATTAAGCAAATGAGTACTGAAATATCACATGTTTAACATTAAGTCAATCTGACGGCATTACCGTTTCTTTCACAGGATACATCCAAAACCCTGGAGGTACTTCTGCTGGAGAAGAACCGCTCATTACAGTCTGAAAATGCAACTCTGCGTATCACCAACAGTGACCTTAGCGGTAGGTCTTTGCGTTTGCAGCTTATGTAGCTGTGCTTGGGGAATGTGAGTACATATCCTGAGATCAAAGTCTGCATTAGTGCATGGCAGCAAGATTAATGTGTATCACACACTCCAAAACCACTAAATTATGCTTGTGTATTTGTACAGACTGGGTAATAGAAAGAACCTTTCTTAGAAACGATGATTTCAGAAAAGTAACAGCTTCTTATCTTGAATGTCATTGATGTATTTGGGTTTATAAGCCTTGTTTTTTTTTTCTTATAGGTTTCTGTCAGAGTGTAAATTCAATAACTAATACAGTATTCAATCACCTGTAATTGATGCCATCTTGTATTTGCTGTAACTATCTCTCTAAGTAGGACGATATTTGTTAAGCTAACACACTGCCTAATTGTGCCACTCGTATGAAGTAGATGTTTGCTACGGGCTGCTTAAGTGGTTGTAAGAATTCTCCAGGCTGCTATTTACAAGAAAGGTACAAACAACAAATGCATGTCATCTGCCATTGGGGGCTAGTCTGGCGTAGTCAAATTTGACCATCCATATCAGGAGAAAAGCCCTTTGAAAACCTGCAATTATGGGCTAAAAGTTTGCTAATTTTCATGGTTTTACTTTTTCGCTCCCCCATAATGCATTGTGTTTGACCTTTCTTGTAGGGTCAGCTGGGAGAAATGGGAACGACCGACTTGAGAGTCTGCGTCCTTCGACCTCACCAACCTCCCCTCCCTCTAAGTTGCTGCGCAGCGCGAGTGAGCAGGCTTCCAGTGCTAACGGTACGCACCAATTCTCACCAACGGTTTTAGGTCAAGATTTTTTCAGCTCTTCATTGACAAGCTCCCCGATCCCCCTGGCCTCTGCGGGGAAATTTGCACTAAACTCGCTTCTTCAGCGGCAGCTAATGCAGTCCTTCTACTCCAAGGCAATGCAGGATGCGGGAAGCACAACCATGCTTTTTCCAACAGGTCCTTACAGCACAAACTCCATATCGTCCCCAAGCCCCATCCCGCCCAGCTCGGACGTGAACGGAATGATCCCTTCGCCCAGCCAGTCAGAGAGCGCCGGCAGCATATCTGAAGGCGAGGATCTGGACACGGCAGAGATTGCGCGGCAAGTAAAAGAGCAGTTGATCAAGCACAATATTGGCCAGCGGATATTTGGACATTATGTACTGGGCTTGTCTCAAGGTTCCGTCAGTGAGATACTGGCCAGACCGAAGCCATGGAATAAGCTGACTGTTCGAGGGAAGGAGCCTTTCCACAAGATGAAGCAGTTCTTGTCCGACGAACAGAACATCCTGGCCTTGCGCAGCATCCAGGGCAGGCAAAGAGGTGGGTGATGCATTTGATCCTCTTCATTCTCAAGCCCTTAAAGATACAGTATTCTTACAGTGGTCTAGTCTCACCTCCCACCGCAAGGGAGGGAGTCAATTATTCTTTTGATCGTTCAGGTAATTTGATGTACCTGTGCAAAAACAAAGGAAGGAACATGAATATGTAAGAAGCAACTGCAAGTGCTGGTTTACACCGATGATAGACACAAAAAGCCGAGATACTCAGCGGACCAGGCAGCATCTCAGGAGAAAAGGAATAGGTGACGTTTCGGGTCGAGATCCTTTCAGGATCTAAGATTCAGGGGACTAGGAAGCGAGAGACATAGACGGTGAAATAGAGATATAGAACGAAAAGGAACATAATGTTCTTTGTTTAACAATCCCATTTATCACATGAGGTCCAGAGCTCTCTTAAGTAAGTTCTACTAATACTTCCCTCTCCCCCTTCCCTTACCCCCTTCCTCCACCCTAGTTATTTAACCAGTTTCACAGTTTACCACAGTGTCTCCCTCTTGAGATCACACCTTCCACAGCCAACAATTGGCCTGCTAGGGCACCACCCTCCCTGAGGTTATCTGTTGCTGGCCCTGATTTGTCCTGGTCTTTTCTCGTCTCCAGTTCTCCCCGCTCCCCCCCACCTCACCCTCTACTTTCAGTCTGATGAAGGGCCCCAATCTAAAATGTCACCTATCCTTCTTCTCCAGAGATGCTGTCTGGCCTGCAGAGTTACTCCAGCATTTTGTGTCTATCTTTGGTCTAAACCAGCATCTGTAGTTCTTTGTTTCTGCCCTCTGTGCCTTAGTTATTCAAGTAGTTGTCTCGATGGTACTTGAATATTCTGAGAATCTCTGCATCCGTCACCTCCAGACTCTGCATACAAAAACATTTATCTTCACATCCCCTTTAAACCTCCCAGTGGTCACCTTAAACCAATGCCTGCCAGTCACAGATAACCCACTATATTTATTTTGTCTATCTATCAGATCAGCCCTCAGATTTCGTCCACCCCGGGGATAACAAATCTGAAAAGATCTAAGCTGGGCAACGTTCTGGTGAATCTCCTCTGCACCATTTGCAGTGCAATCACATCCTTCCTGCAGCCTGGTGCCCAGAACCGCAGACAGCAATGCAGCTGTGACTAAACCAACGTGTTATAAAGTTGCAGCATGATGTCCCAGCTCTTATACCCTACCTTCCTCATCACTATCTATACTTCTGCTCACACTGTCAGGGAACCATGTCTCTCTGTTCATCAATACTCCCATTTATTGCACACATCATATCCTTGTCTGCTGTCCTAAAATGCATTCCCTCTCATTTGTTGGCATTGAGTTCTATTTGTCTTTGCTCTGCCCAACGTGCCAGCAAATCTCTTCCCTCCCTAACTGTTGTTTCTGGGTACATTGCTAAGAGAGATTCTATGGAGAGCTCACTTTATAACTATACCTCTTGAAAGGTTTGTGAATAACCTGGGTTGCCTCTGGTGAACCACATGTGAAGGAATGGTTTCTGCCCTGTTTTGGGTTACCTCACCAACACCTTGTACAACTCGTAACATAACATCTCATTATCTATACTCACAACCCTCACATGAAAAGTGGTCTTCACCACCCGATCTACCTTCGACACTACTTTCAGGGATCAGTGTCACACCGCAGGTGACCCTGCCTCAAACCTTGCGTCACACCATTCGTCATGAGCCTCCAATCTGAGACATAACCCACCAATCCCTCTCACTCCTTCCACTAAGTATGTTTTGTCTACAATTGTCCAGCTCATGCTGGCTCCCACGGGATCTCAATTCCTGGACCAAGCCTAGCATGTGGAACCTTGCCAGAGGCCTTGTTACTGCACAGGTCTCATCAATCCTCTTGGTCACTGCTTCAGAAAACAATTAAATTTGTGGGATACGGTTTCCCACGCACAATGTTGCTGCGACACTTGAGTCCCATGTTGTGCAAGGTCTATCCGGATCTGCCCTTTTACATTAGTTTAGAGATACAGCGTGTAATTAAACTCTGGCCCACGGAGTCCACGCTGACCAGCGATCACCCTATACACTACACTATCCTACACATTAGGGACAATTTACAGTTTTACCTAAGCCAATTAACCTCCAACGTCTTTGGAGTGCGGGAAGAAACTGTAGCACCCGGAGAAAAGCCAGTCAGGATCTAACCCGGGCCTCGGGCTCTGTGATGCAACCACTCTACCGCTGCGTCACTGTGTCACCCCCATTTATTTTATGACCTAGAGAGTCAGAACCCTTGAAACTAGACATTTGTCCTCAATTTAAGTAGCTGTTTCCTTATCCTGGATGAGTGCTCACAAGCACTAGAATCCCCCACTAGTGTAAGCATCCTCTCCGCATCTATGCTGAGAAGCCTCTTGGAAACCCGATTGCTTCAATGGCCTCTCATTCAGTTGAACACCAGAGATGATAGGCCCATTCTGCTTGCTCATACCTTGTTGGACATTGAGGATCTAACCACCAGGGCAATTATTCCGCTTGTTAAAACTAAACTAGCACTGCCTGATTCAACTCATGGTTTGAAGTTCCCAGTTTTCATTTCATTTGTAATGGTTTTTCAGCATTTCCCTGATATCATACCCATATTGATTGTATTTAAAAAGACACTTTGACAGGGATAGGAGAGGTTTAGGGGGATATGGGCAACACAAACAAATGGGGCTAACTTATGTGGGGCATCTTGGTTGGCATGGTCAGGTTGGGCCGAAGGGCCTGTTTCCATGCTGTGTGACCCAATGACTCATAAATCATAAGGTCATAAGTGATAGGAGCAGAACTAGACCATTCGGCCCATCAAGCCTTTCAATCATGGTCGATCTATCTCTCCCTCCTAACCCCATTCTCCCCATAACCTCTGACACCCGTCGTCAATGTGACGATTTCGACGAGGGAATTAAATGTGACATCTCCAAGATCGCGGATGACGCAAAGCTGGGTGGCAGTGTGAGCTGCGGGGAGGATGCTATATGGCTGCAGGGTGACTTGGATAGGTTGGGTGAGTGGGCAGATGCATGGCAGATGCAGTATAATGTTGATAAATGTGAGGTTATCCACTTTGGTGGCAAGAACAAGAAGGCAGATTATTATCTGAATGGTGTCAGATTAGGAAAAGGGGAGGTGCAATGAGACCTGGGTGTACATCAGTCACTGAAAGTAAGCATGCAGGTACAGCAGGCAGTGAAGAAAGCTAATGGCATGTTGGCCTTCACAGCAAGAGGATTTGAGTATGAGCAAGGAGGTTCTACTGCAGTGGTACAGGGCCCTGGTGAGACCACACCTAGAGTATTGTGTGCAACGAAAGGACAATTTTGCAGCGTAGGTTCACCAGGTTAATTACTGGGATGGCGAGACTGACATATGCTGAAAGAATGGATCGACTGGGCATATTCACTAGAATTAAGAAAGATGAGAGGGGATCTTTTAAAAACATATAACATTCTTAAGGAATTGAACAGACTAGATGGAGGAAAAATGTTCACGGTTTTGGGGTAGTCCAGAACCAGTGGTCCCTGTTTAAGAATAAGGGGTTAGGCCATTTAGGGCTGAGATGAGGAAAAACTTTTTCACCAGAGAGTTGTGAATTTGTGGAATTCTCTGCCACAGAAGGTAGTGGAGGCCAATTCATTGGAGTGTTTTCAAGAAAGAGTTAGATATAGCTCTTCGGTCTAACGGACTCAAGGGATATGGGGAGAAAGCAGGAACGGGATACCGATATCGGATGATCAGCCATGATCCTATTGAGAATACTTTATTTTTTGCTCTCCTGCACGATGTATACAAATAACAGCCACCTGCAGCGCTGACAAAGGTACAAAGCACGCCACTCCCCCTTTTGTCCCACCCCCCCCCCCCCCCCCCCCACCAACAGTTTTCCCATGCCGGGTCCCCATTGTCCTTTGTCCCCCCCCCCCTCCCCCTATTGTCCATTGTTCTCCCCCCACCTCCATACTCATGCCGTTCCCCCCCACGCCCGATCCTCCATTGTTCTTCCATGGCGGTGCTGGCTCGAAGGGCCGAATGGTCTACTCCTGCACCTATTTTCTATGTTTCGATGAGGTCTAATTAAGGTTAAATATCATGAGAATATGATCTTCACTGCAGGTCAGAGTCATTATTTTACTATCGATGGGAAGAGTTAACTTATTTCAAAATATGATAAAATTGGCAAATGCTTCCTTCTTATTTCCTCAAAGAGCTTCCTTGAGATTTTGAATTGGATCTTTTCAAAGAGACATATTAGGTGCAGAATTGGTAGAAGTAAACTTGACTTTAAATACTGAAACTAAAAGTTTAATTCCTCTATCAAAAAGAATACTGTGTCTTTAAGGAGCCATTGTGTTATTGTAATGGGATAATTTGAAAGTATTGGAAGCTGAATGGCCACCCATTAGTATCGTTGTGTGAATGTACTGGCAGAGTTCATGTTTTTAATGGTGGTGGGAGGGGGGGGAGATTTTGGTAACCTGCTCATTTATAGTTACCCATATATTCCTGGTGCCATTGATGCATTCTCCATTCACCTTATACAAATAATGTGCTACTGGAAATGTGAAGTCAGAATGATAAATGCTGGAAAAATGAAGTGAGACAGAATCTATAAAAGAGAGAACCAGAGTTAATGTTTCAGATCTTTGCATCCAGAATGAAACAGTTTCTCTCGCTGCATGCTTTTACATTTTATGAGTACGTCCAGCATTTTTCATCTCTATAGATCCTTTGCTGGAACGGTTTATAGGTTCTACACAATCACCGTATTATGGATTTATAAAGTGAACTGCGACATGGTTACATTAGTGAACGAAGAGTGAAGAATGTTTGACATTTCAGGTTGCACTTTACTTCAGGGACAGTTAATCAAAATTGCACTGGAAATGGAGGATGAAAGTATGTTTGAAGTTGTGGTCTGGTACATCATTTATCACATGAGGTACAGTGAAATCCATTTTTATACACAGTTCAGTACAAGTATCACTATCTAGAAGCACTTCGATACATCTTAGATAAGCATCACAAATACAGTACAAGTGGATAGCAGTGGTACACTGAGACCGTGTACAGAGTCGCCATTCTGGCGCCATTTTTAAGTCAGTTGGTGAAAGTGCAGGGTTTGGAACTTAAATATTAACATGGTAGCAGTAATTAAAAGCTACAGGACGATTGTATGTACTTTTATTTGCAAACAGCAGCACTAACTAAGGGAGCTCAGCTGCTTCATCTCGTAAGCCCAGAATAAGTGTTTAGGAAGGAACTGCAGATGCTGGAAAATCGAAGGTAGACAAAAGTGCTGGAGAAACTCAGCGGATGTAGCAGCGTCTATGATGCTGTTGCACCCGCTGAGTTTCTCCAGCACTTTTGTCTAGCCCTGAGTAAGTCCCAGGTTCAGCACTTGATGGGTGAGTGAACTAATCTTCAGCAGTGCAGTGATGATGACTACAGTTTGTGTTGATGCTCAGCAAGGTTGAACAAGTTAGGGCTTTATTCTTTGGAGCGCAGAAGGTTAAGGGGGGACTTGATAGAGGTTTTTTAAATGATGAGAGGGATAGACAGAGTTGACGTGGAAAAGCTTTTCCCACTGAGAGTAGGGAAGATTCAAACAAGGGGACATGACTTGAGAATTAAGGGACTGAAGTTTAGGGGTAACATGAGGGGGAACTTCTTTACTCAGAGAGTGGTAGCTGTGTGGAATGAGCTTCCAGTGAAGGTGGTGGAGGCAGGTTCGTTTTTATCATTTAAAAATAAATTGGATAGTTATATGGATGGGAAGGGAATGGAGGGTTATGGTCTGACCGCAGGTATATGGGACTAGGGGAGAATATGTGTTCGGCACGGACTAGAAGGGTCGAGATGGCCTGTTTCCGTGCTGTAATTGTTATATGGTTATAGCGGCAACACGTCAGGATTCCTGCTTCTGATAGCATTCAATACGACCCTGCTGGAACTGTGCAAGTTTAGGCCCCAGCCACCATTTTGCTCCCCGCATCCTCGGTGATGTGCTTATTGGTACCTTCTGTCACAAGTCTGTATTGGTCAGCTGCAGAACTGATGGTTAATGCCCCGACTCTGAATGTGAAGGAATGAGTAAAAGAACACACTTTTTGACCGTGATTCCAGCAACCCTGAATCCACACACATTCCAAGGGGCTGGCTGCTCCTGCACTGTGACTGACCTCAATGCTTCGAGACAGGGAGAGAAAAATATGAATGCAGTATTGACGTAAACTTCAAGTGAGTAATTAGTTTAGTTTATTGTCACATGTGCCAAGGTACAGTGAGATGCTTTTGCTCATAAATGATAGGAGCAGAATGAGGCCATCCAGCTCATTAAGTCTACTCCGCCGTTCAATCATGGCTGATCTATCTTTCCCTCTCAACCCCATTCTCCTGCCTTCTCCCATAACCCCTGATGCCCGTACCAATCAAGAATCTATCTATCTCTGTAGTCAAAATATCCATTGGCAGCCTCCCCAGCTTTCTGTTGCAATGAATTCCACAGATTCACCACACTCTGACTAAAGAGGGTTGTGGACGCAGAAGCGGACAATTTTATGGCAGTTGTTTCTGAGTAATATTTATCTGATGTTAAATTTTCATCTTGCATGAATTAAAATGGGATTGTCAGTCGGTAGAGTACTTTGAGGTTGAATCCCTCTCATTGGCACTCTTCATACAATATCACATCAGACCTCAATGGGAAGAAATTGTGAAAGTAGATTGTAACGTTGTCACTGCTGTCTATTGTATTTAATGTTATTAACCGCGGCTAAAATTCTAGTTCAGATCTATTCAAAGCATTCTCTTGAACTTGACATCAGTACAGTAACAACTTAGCTCTCTTAGGTAATTCCTCCTGTACAAAGTCAAGGCCCATTGATGCTGCTCCAGTTTTGGATTCCCTCTTCAATTCACAGATCAAATACTCATCTTTCTCTTGATATCACTGACTCCAAAATGGTCCAGCACGCTCCAATAACGTTATTACCTACCTTCCTTTCTCCGATTTCCAAGCAGGTTCAAACACTGGTGAGATGAGAAAGTAAAGCCTCTCTAGATAAAAAAGAAAAATGCTGCTAATTTTGAAAATGTGGAATGAAAGCAACATGATTCACACGTGGACAGTGACAAACGTTCACAATGTTCAGGGAGAAAATGGTCTAACATTTACTCAAAAGGAGTAAACTTAAAACACAAGAAAGATAATAGTGAAAAACAGAATTATGAACAAAATGTCAAACGGAAGCACAAGGTGTATAGCTTGAT
Source organism: Leucoraja erinaceus (assembly GCF_028641065.1). Lineage (NCBI taxonomy): Eukaryota > Metazoa > Chordata > Chondrichthyes > Rajiformes > Rajidae > Leucoraja > Leucoraja erinaceus. The sequence continues at coordinate 1,315,358 of NC_073404.1, read as the reverse complement.
GCAAAAACACAAATGATGGAAGCCCTTCATATCCAAAACACCACGCCTGTTGCCACACAAGTCAATGTGGTGCTGCTTGTTCTCTTTCCACTCCACAGAAACAAAGATGAGAGAATTGTTGAGGATGTGGGTGTACAGTGGTGCAGCGGTAGAGTTGCTGCCATAAAGCGAAACAGATGCAGGTTTGATCCTGACTACAAGTGCTGTCTGTGCAGAGTTTGTACATTCTTCCCATGTTGGCGTGGGGCTCCTGGGGCTCTGGTTTTCTCTCACATTCCAAAGATGTACAGGTTTGTAGGTTAATTGGTCTCTGTAAAATTGTCCCTGGTGTGTAGGATAGGGTGATGGCTAGTCGGCATTGACTCATTGGGCCGAAGGGCCTGTTTCCGTGCTGACGTTTATAATGTTTATAAATTTGTGATGGCAGTACAGTAATTCCTCATCAAGCAGAGGTTTGAACATCTCTGCTGTGTAAAGAAGTAGGTTGGTGCAGGTATGATGATACATGATTTCTGCGGAACTTTCCCTCTTTTAGAATAAGTGTTCGGTATCCTGACTGTGCATGCCCAGGTCATAGGTCATTCGCAATGAACATTCTCGGCAATTGCTGTTGTGTGTGTGCAGGTTTGCATTTTGTTCGCGGTCAGGGTCGGGGTCGGGCCCGGGTCTCCGGCGCTGCGGGTGCTGTTGAGTTGCTGCTGGGCCGTCCCTGTCCCCACCTGGGTGTCCGGTCCCTGTCTGGGGGTGGCCGGAGGTGTCCGGGGTGCTCCTGTGCCGGCAGGGTTCTAGCCGGCATGGGGGGGGGGGAGGCGGTGGCTCCAGCTTGGCTCTGCCTGTCCCGCCGGGTTGGCCGCCAGCCCTGGATTTGTGGAGCGCTGGCCCGGAGTGGTGGCGGTCCCGCACTTGCAACTGGCGCGGACACAAGGGGGGGGAGGGCTACAGCTGGCTACAGCTTGGGCTGGGGACCGTCGGCTGCGGCTCTCGTCCTGTCCAGTGGCTGTCGGTTGGCCCCATCAGTGCCGGCGGGGCCGAGCGCCAGTCATCGGCGGGGATACACACGGGGTGCAGCGGTGGCTCGGTGGGTCAGGCAACATCTCTGGAGAAGGGTCTCGACCCAAAACCTCACCCATTCCTTTGGCCAGCGGCTGCTGGGTGTGTGGTGGGTGCGGCTGGTGTGTGGTGGGTGCTGCTGGGTGTGGTGGGTGCTGCTGGGTGTGTGGTGGGTGCTGCTGGTGTGTGGTGGGGGGGTGCTGCTGGGGGTGTGTGGTGGGTGCTGCTGGGTGTGTGGTGGGTGCTGCTGGGTGGTGGGTGTGGGGTGCTGCTGGGGTGTGGGGGGTGCTGCTGGGTGTGTGGTGGGTGCTGCTGGGGGTGTGGTGGGTGCTGCTGGGTGTGGTGGGGGTGCTGCTGGGTGTGTGGGGGGGGTGCTGCTGGTGTGTGGTGGGTGCTGCTGGGTGTGTGTGGGTGCTGCTGGTGTGTGGTGGGTGGTGGGTGCTGCTGTGTGTGTGGTGGGTGCTGCTGGGTGTGTGGGGGGGCGGCTGCTGGGGTGTGGTGGGGGGGTGCTGCTGGGTGTGGTGGGTGCTGCTGGGTGCTGCTGGGTGTGGCGGGGGTCGGGCGGCTGGTGGTACCCACCCGTTGGGGAGCCGGTACGTCGGGAGTTGGAATGGGGTCGGTCTGAAGTTAGCGCTTCTTCTCCGCACTGGCGGTGGGCCTGGGGCCGACGCTGCTGGGGGGGGCCGGTGTCCCTTTGGTCCAGGGTCGCCCCGGGCAAGGATGGGACACTCGGTGGGGGGGGGGGGGGGGGGGGGGGGGGGGGGGGGGGGGGGGGCGGGGACGGTCCAGTGGCGGTTCGGCAGTGCTTGTGGCGCCAGGGGCCCGGGATCGATCCTGGCTGCAGATGAGGCGGTGGTCTGTGTGCATGCAGCAGCTCAGCTGCCAAGAATGTCCCTCCCCCTGGTCTCCCACTCGCATCTGCCCCCTCTCTCTCTCTCGCTGTTACACCCCGCTCTCCCGCTACCTAGCATCCCTGTTCCTCAGTTTAAATATATTTTTACACATAACTTATGAATAAAGATACAAATTTATACACAGTTTATACAGCCAGCGCTTCATTCGCTATTTCTTTATAGCGAGTGATCTTTGACAAATCCCATGATTTATTGCGTTTTTCAGAATACCGAACTCACATATTTTTATAATCAAAAGAATAAATTGAAATGCGTTGAATGATCTAAGTGAAATTTAATGTTGACTCAGAAACATCAGAGAAATTCCACCCATGCATTTTATTGATGGAAATGTGTTTTCTTTATTAGCTATTTGCTACGCCATTGTTGTTGGCACCTTGCCTGTCACCCAGAAGATTATAGTTTAAAGTTCCACAGACTTGAAATCTGCACGGATGTTGCAGTAGCTGACTGAGAGTGCTGTATATGTAGTTCACCTGATACCAGGCACGTGCCGTGAGTAATTACTCAGGGTAGGCAGTCAGTCGGCTTTTAAACAAAATCGTAAACCGCGCATGCGCAGATTGTACTCCTCTCCATAAAAATTAAAAATTAAAATAAGTAACAATTCAATTTGCCCAAGGCTTCCAAATCTCCTTCATTCTAAATTACTGAATGGGTGGGTGTTGGAGTGTGACGGCAGGTGGAGAGATGGTGGGAAAAACCGGACAAGTTGAATCAGTTGTCACCTTATTGAATGACAATACTTGTTCAAGGGACCAATTGGGGGAGAGTTCCTTTCACAGCGTATGGGGAGTCTGGCCAGGGGTAAAGTTGCGGGGAGGGCAGGAGCGTTGAGAAGGAGGGGGTCGGTGATGCTAATAACTCACTCACTGTGGCCGGGGAGGGAAGCAGCTCGGGTGGCTACGAGCGGCCGCCGGGACTTCAGCTCTTTCTGCCGGCCCGCTTACCTCTGGCAGTGCTCTCTGTCTGAACATCTCTCACCTGCCGCTCGCCAACTTCGCTCTTGTCAGCCGCTTCCAGCAAATCCTTAAATTCCGACAGCCGACAATTGGTTCCTTGAGCGCGCTGTCGGAATTTAAGGAGCGGCTGACATGAGCGATGCCGGCGAGTGATTTTCAGACTGAGAGCACTGCCAGATGTGAGCGGGTCGGCAGAAGGGGCTGTCAGGTCCCAGCGGCCTCTCGCAGCCACCTGAGCTAATGCACTCCCTGGCCATAATGCAGTGGCTCCATGCCCGGAGCATCGCAAGTGGGTTACTGGCATGATCCCCGATCCTCTCCTTCACAACGCTCCTGCCCTCCCCGCAACTTTACCCCTGGCCAGACTCCCCAAACGCTGTGAAAGGAGCTCTCCCTGCCACCCCGGGAAATACAGTATTTAAAAACATATAGCACCAAGAAATGTACTCCATTCTTCTCTCTTTGTTTCCTAAGATACTTAAAATAATGACAATCCATATTTGAAAAATCCAGCAAGAAACTTGCGCTGCGCATGCACTGTAGGCTGCTGCGCATGTGCAGTACTGCAAAGGCAGAATTTCTGCTGCCTTCAGCTCCGCTTGAAATTGACGGCTTGAAGCAGCGCTGACGGCACGTGGGCTGCACAGACTTTCGCGTATTGCAAGTGCTGCGGATGAAAGGCACGGAGAATTATGCCTACCTAAGAGATCGATCGCTTAGATAGGCATGATTCTCCCATGCCTTTACTATTTATATTTAATAATTACCATTTTATAATTTTTGTGAGGGTAGGCAGTGCCTACCATGCCTACCCTGACAGCATGTGTCTGCCTGTTACTCATGCTTTCAGAACACAAATTGGTTATAACAAGATTTTAATTTGGAAATTGAGAACCACTTAAAAGTTTATTTTGGAATTGGCAAGCAGGAAAAAAGCCGTCTTGGAGGGGAAACTGTCTTAGGGACAAAAAAAAAAACTGTTTCCATGCAACCTCCTGCAGTAAGCAGGCACTGTTGCCTCTTCCCCATCTCCCTCTCTCTCTTTCCCCTTTCTCTCTTTCCCCTCTCTCTCTGTGTCAGTGTGCTAACTCTGTGTGTTCCATAAAGATGGTGACACAGGTAGGTGGGTGGCGAAGAAGGCAGAGACAAGAGTCTGGAGCTGCTGGAATTGTGAGCAACAAATAAACAGCTGGAGGAGCTCAGCAGGTAAAACTCAGTCTGAAGAAAGCTCCCAAACTCTTGTCTTTCCATTTCTTTCCACTAATGCTGCCTGACCTGCTGAGTTCATCCAGCAATTAGTTTCTTGGTGGATAGAGGGTTATCATTGAAGTCGAAAGGGTGCAGTAGAGATTCATCGTAGAGGATTGTAAAACCCAGGACCTACCGAGTCCTAGTGGATAAGGCCAATTGACCAAGCAGATAAGATTACAACTTTCAAAAGCAATTTGGACAGGTTAATGGATACAGGAAGTCTTTGGAGAGATATTGGCCAAACACAGGCAAATGCAATGAGCCTAGAATGCCAACTTGTTGGGCTTGTATGTACTGTATAGCTCTATGACACTATGGCTCAAAGGCATTTTGTACACTTGTCCTCTTCGGTCAGGGTATTGTATCCAGGCATTTTGATAATCATGTTACAATTGTACAAGATGTTGGTAAAGAATTGTTTAGGGTACTGTGGACAGTGCTGGCCACCCAGTAGATGTCATTAAACTGGAAAGGGTGCAAAAACGATGTACAGGTATATTAACAGGTCTACAAGTCGAGACTGGTTAACTGGTACCTGTTTCTCCAAATGTTTAAGGGCCTGAGGGGTGACCTTATAAAGAATTACGAAATCATGAGGGGCATGGATAAGATGACTAGTTCACAGTATTGTCCCCAGGTAGGGGAGTCTGAAACTAAAGGGCGTAGATTTAATGTGAGAGGGAAAAGGGGAAACATTTTTTTACACAGGAGGTGGTGTGTATATGGAACAAGCTGCCAGAGGAAGTGGTAGAGGCTGGTACAATTACGATATTTAAAGGACTGGTACATATATAAGGAATATTTGGAGTGAGATGCAAGCAAGTGGGACTAGCTCAGTTCAGCAACTGGGTCAGCATGGACGAGATGGGCCAAAGGGCCTGATTCCATGCTGCATGACTTCATCGTACAATAACATCTACCTGCCTTTACATTCTCCCATTAAAGTGGGTGACCACATCTCCACTCATTATACTCTCTCAGGCAGTTTCCGCTCCGATCACTTACATTTTAAAAAGTGAATAAATTGTGTATAGATCTGAGCAAGAATATTGCAGTAATTGGAGAATAAGGAGGCTCCTGACGTCCTACTTACTGAAGCTTGCACAATGTAGCAGTGGTTTTTGTCCAGTGTGTTGAAGTGTATAACAAGATTTGCATTGTTAGTGAAGCTGTTAGCAGCTCAAGTGTGAGCAGCCACCTTCACCCACACGATTCCCACTGCCAAGCTACATTCATTCAGAGAATCAGTGGCAGCAGTTAACTAACGTACCAGCTCCAGTTTATGAAATGCTAGGTCACTGTCAAGAGACTAGAAATAAACACTCCCCCTTGTTTTATATTCTTATCAAAACTTATTTTTTAACAGAGGTTCCAGGCCAGAACATACAAAGAATGTTGCAGGAAGTAAAGAAACGAAGATATGGTTCAGAAGGTAGGTCCTGGGATGTTCTCTCCATTACAGCCAGTGGGATTCAGTAACTATTAGCAAACACATGTTATGTAGCTGACACTGGCCTGGAATCTGCTGGAAAACACATCATGTGAGTATAAAAACAAGGCATTTATACGTACCTCAAAGCTGCAATGGGCAACAATTTGACTGGAGTCATGGAGACATGCGGCGGGGAAACGTTGGCCCAACTCTTCCATGCTGGCCCAGTTGCTTCCCCGAGCCAGACCCATTTGCCCGTGCCTGGCCCATATTCCTCTGTAGCATTTCCATCAATGTGCCTGTCCAACTGTCTTGTAAAATTATAATAGTTATTTACTACTAACACATCCTCTGTCAGCTTGCCAACCATCCTCTGTAAAAATATTCCCTGTGAGATCCCATCTAACTGTTTCCCCTCTCACCTTCAAGTTTATACTCTCAAGCGGGGAAAAAGTAATAGAGTCAAAATGTTATACAGCGGAAACAGGTATCATTTGTCCATGCCGGCCAAGAAACTGTTAGATAAGTTAGTCTTATCTTCTGCTTTTGACCCATGTGGTTGTAGACCTTTTCCATCAATGTACGTCCAATGTCTTTTAAACATTTGTATTTGTACCTTCACTCCTTTCAGGGGCAACTTTTCACATATATCCAGCACCCTCTTTGCATGGATAAAGTTGCCGGTCGTATCCCTTTTAAACCGTAAATCGTAGTCCCAGCCAATCCAGTCCCACCAGAACGGTGTTGGATACTTCCACAGCTTGCACTTCATCTTCCTTGTCTTCAGTGTTTGGCTTCTTAAACACTTGCTGCTCTAATCTCACACCATTTAAATCATTCTGCCTACCTCGGTGATTAGCCCCCAGTTTAGCCTCGGCATCTTTCATCTGCTGATATTTAGCCCACTCGCTTAACCTGCCTACATACCTTTGCTCACTTTATGACCCTCTAACAGCTTGTTTTCTACCCATGACTATACCGTACGGCAAAGATACATAGATGGTCCTTGCTCACTTCATCCAAAGGTCTTTCTGGAGCTCGAACTGTACATTCACTTCTGTGATTCTGGCTCAATTTCAATGAAATTACTTATTATGGATTGGAAGGTTATTTGGTGAAATCTGTACACATTGTTCCCCAGGCATTGTTGAGTGATTCCTTGGACAAGTTGGGTTTAAAGTAGTGGCATAGAGCTGTACAGCATGCTCACAGCCCCTTTAAGCCAACTTGTTTATGCCAAGTTGTAGTTGCCCCTGAAGTCTCTCCTCCCTTGCACCATAAGACTATCTATGCATTCTAGTTTTAGAATTGTCCACCCTGGGGAAAATACTGCAAGCATTCACATGCCCCTTATGGTCTTGTTTGCCTTGATAAGGTCACCTCTCTGCCTCCTACACACCAACAAAAAAAGTCCCAACCCATCCACCCTCTTCCTGGAACTCAAGCCACAATGTAACATCTCTAGTGCATCTTTTTTGCACACTTTCCAACATAATAACATCTTTCTATTGCTGGACAACAGGAACTGCGCACAGTATCTCCAAATACCCTTCCCAGTGAAGGCAACGCTGCCAAAGCTGCCTTCACCACTGTCCACCTGACTCATCTCTTGCAGGGAACCATGCACGTGTACTCGCATATCTCTCTGTTCATTCTAACATTTTGGGACATTTGACAATAAAAACTCCCTTGACTCTTCAACACTCCAAAGACGTACAGGTTAGTAGCCTACTGACATAGTGTTAGTGTACGAGGATTGTTGGTCGGCACAGTGGACCAAAGGGTCCGATTCCGCGCTGTATCTCTAAACTAAAAACTAAACTAAGCTAAACGCTGTCCAGTGCTCCACCATTTACTGTGTTCATGACGTATCAAAGTACAACACTGCACACTTGTCAGAGTTAAATGACATTCCTTGGGCCACCTTCCCAACTGATCTAGATCTTGTTGTTAACATGGATTTCCATCCTTGCTATCCACTATACCACCAATTTTGGTGTCATCTGCAAATTTACTAACAATATTAACTACATTGTCATTCAAATCATTGATGTGTATAACAAACAACAGTGGGCCCAGAACGAACCCTTGTTGTACTCAACTAGTCTTCCAATAAGAAAATCGACCACCACAACCACCCTTGACCCCTTTCCCCAAGATAATTTTGAATCCAAATAGCTAGCTCACTCTGGATTCCATGTAATCTAATCTTCCAGACTAGCCTACTGTGCAGGACCTTGCCAAACGCCTTAATAAAGTCCATCTAGACAAAGTCCATTGCCCTGCCCTCTTCAATCCTCTGAATGACCTTGTCTGAAAGTATTTCTCTGAATGGCAATCCCCACTTTGGAAATCCCTCCTCTCCATCCTCACCATTTCAGATCCTCATCTCCAGCCTTTGATCGCAGCACCCCAACCCAGCAATGATTCCCGGTCCAATTTGATTTAAAGGATATTGCAGCTTTAAGTGTACTTGATTTGACTTGATTGTGTTTATGTATAGTTTTATCTGAACTGTTTGAATAGCATGCAAAAAAAAACTTTTCACTTTACCTCGATACACGTGACAATAACAAACCTAGACTTAAACAATTGTAATGAAGTGAATCTCATGGTTCTGTATTACTTCTGTGGGATTGTCATCATGAATATAACCCATAAGGACCAATTAGTGCTCACAAGTATTAATCACCCTGGAGAACATGTGTATAAAGCAGCTTTCAAATGCTTTCAGTATTGTTTGATCACTTTGAATTATATTGTTCAGCATGGATGTTTGACACCATTTCACATTCTCTATTAACATCCCTAAAGACAGTATTAGAGTCAAGGGTTAGATTGAAATGGAAAATGTATTTCTCCGAAGAACAAATGTTATCTTTGAAAAAGTTCAGCTCAATGCACGCACACACACACACACACACACACACACACACACACACACACACACACACACACACACACACACACACACACACACACACACACACACACAGGCATGCATGCGCGCGCGCACACACACACACACACACACACACACACACAGGCATGCACGGCCGCACACACACACACACACACACACACACACAAACACACAGGCGTGCACGCGCGCACACACACACACACACATCAGACGCAAGATTCTGACTTTGTGAACAACAGACCAAACTGAATTTTATTTGTGGTATGAACCTAATATTTTGTTTTAAAAAAGTGAATGAATCTCACCAACCTAGAGTAAAGTTGGAGAAGAATAAAACCATGGATTTAAGTTAAATTAGTTATAAATTTATGTTGAGCATTTAGTACTAGTACAATATTTTCCCTCAGAGAAGCAACCGCTACAAGATTTTCCTAAGTGATAATAACTGCAGCTCAAATGTAATTCACTTCCTTGTCCTGAGCAATTGAAAAATGCTTTCTAAATGAAAGTTTGTTTTTGCTGTCTTTAATTTGACTGATGTTTATCACAGAGTTTAGAGTTTAGATAGAGATACAGTGTGGAATGCCTTTTGGCCCACAGTCTACACCCACACAAGTTGATTGTTATCCCCACAATTGATCACCCACACAAGTTCATTGTTATCCCATTTTCTTGTCCTACTAGGGGCAATTTACAGCAGCCAACTAGCCTACAAACCTGCACGTAATTGGAATGTGGGAGGAGACCAGAGCACCCGGGGAAACCAAACACAGTCACAGGGAGAACGTGCAAACTCCACACAGACAGCACCCATAGTCAGGATTGAACTCGGGGCTCTGGCGCTGTGCGGCAGGCAGCAGCTCTACCATTTCTACAGGTTTCAGAAAAATTAGTAGACATTGCCTTGTCAATATAAATGATTGCTAACTATTTAATCAAGTTTACTGTGACACAGTCCATGACAAATCGGAAGGGGGAAAAAATCAGTGTATGGACAGGACATTGGCGAGTACTGCTCTCAGAATGAAATAGAGCAAATAGGATTTAGTCAAATTCATAACTGAACAAATGTGCTTATTTTGGCAAAGTACTCAATTTTGTGGGCAGCTGTTTTATATTTTTAAGATCTGTGGGTTGTGGAATCAACACATGAATCTTGTAAACGTATATAGGATGCTACATAAACCCACTGTAGTTATAATAAAAAAAACCCTGCAATGTCAAAATCATAAACAGCTTTAGTAGTAGAATGGAAACTGATAACCTGAAAGGGCCTTGTCCCACTCGTCCCACTTACGTGATTTTTTTCGGCGACCTGCCATCACCCGCCCATCTCAGCAGGTCGCCTAAATCTTTCAAAATGTTGAAAATCCAGCGGCGACCAGAAAAAGGTACGACTCTTTGGGCGGCTGGTCACGACGTGTCACGCGCGGGGTGAAGCCTGTATGGTCGTGGTCCAAATAGTCGTCCTTTTTTCTGGTCGCCGCTGGATTTTCAACATTTTGAAGATTTTCGGCGACCTGCTGCAACTATGACGGGTGCCGGCAGTCGCCGAAAAAATCGCATAAGTGGGACAGGCCCTGAAGTCTCCATTTGTATGCAAATGATGCGCATCACCAGTTTTTCTTCAGAACCTAACATAGAAAGATTGTGATCAGTGATGAAAGAAAGGTGGCCAACTGAAAATAGCTTCACAAGATGTAAACTTTCAGAAATGACATGAGCCTAACGCCAATTATTGGAGATGAGCTAGTCAATAGTACTTTATTATCACATGTACCTAGATACAGTGAGATTCTGCTCAATAATAAAGGCAGGTTTTGGAAAGTTAAAATCATTGGAAATTCTTTGGACATATTGTGCAGTATTGTGTGCATTATATCCGATATGATTGTTTGCAGGTTCTTTCATTAAGCAGAATCTTGTAATTATTTTTAAAACCATAAAAACATAACTAGCTCTTTTACAAGATCTTTAGAAGGCTTCTAACTGCTCAAAGCTGATTAGAACTATTGACTGTTTAAGAAAGAACTACAGATGCTGGAAAAATCGAAGGTAGACAAAATGCTGGGAAACTCAGCGGGCGAGACAGCATCTATGAAGCGAAGGAATAGGTGACATTTCGGGTCGAGACCCTTCTTCAGATTATTGACAAGTGTCCTTTTACCATTCGTTTAAAGTAATTTCCACTGCTCCACAGAAGGCTGTGGAGGCCAAGTAATTGTGTATTTTTACAGCGGGCATTGCCAGGTTGGTGATCAATAAGGGTGTCAAGGCTTATGGGGTGAAGGCAGGAGTATAAGGTTAAAAGGGAAAAATACATCAGCCATGATTGAATGGCAGAGTGGATTTGATGTGCCAAATAGCCTAATTCTGTTCTTATGAGTTTAGTTTAGTTTAGAGATACAGCGCAGAAAAAGGCCCTTTGGTCTACCGATTCCGCGCCGACCAATAACACTATCCTACACACACCAGGGTTAATTTACAATTTTACCATACAAACCTGTATGTCTTTGGCATGTGGAGGAAACCGGAGCTCCTGGAGAAAACCCACGCAGGTCATGGGGAAAACATACAGACTCCATACAGACAGCATCATAGTCTGTAGCTCTGTGAGGCAACAGCTCTACCGCTGCCATGACATGAACTTATCCATTTAGAAAGTAAGTGCCAGGCAATTGGAAGATTAAAAGTGCTGTGTAAGATTCAGCATGGAAGAAAGGCACTTCTTACAACCTGCAGCCTCTCTGCTGGCCCCTTGTTGGGTAACTGCTGAGACACTGAGCCTGCATGGCCTCATGTGGACAATGCTGACAGCTCTCAGCTGCCTGACGCAGCAGTGGAGGAAGGTCTGATAATGGCAGTATCTGAGTTAAGAAAGTGATCCTACGCTACTTGTGGGGAACACAGTTGTGTTTGCACCTGGAGGCAACATTAGCTTCAGTTGTGATGTGTTTATGGGTGAATAGACTTCCAATATTCACGGTGTTGATCATATACAAAGCATTGTTCTCTGGGAGAGATAACAATATGGGGAAAGATGCAGCCTGGAAACTTTGAAGTAATTAACGGTGGATTTGTTCAACTATATTTTGGGGAATGCCAACTATTTGTGCAGTATATTGATGTGCAAGGAGGACTCACTCCTTCATTTGCCCTTTTCGAAGCACGCAACACTTAATATCAATCAACAATGTATATAGACACAAAATGCTGGAGTAACACAACGGGTCAGGCAGCATCTCGGGAGTTAAGGAATAGGTGACGTTTCGAGTCAAGACCCTTCATCAGACAGTCTGATGAAGGCTCTCGACCTGAAACAGAGTCTGAAGAAGCATCACAACCCGAAAATACACCTATTCCTTTACTCCCGAGTTGCTGCCTGACCCACTGAGTTACTCCAGCATTTTGTGTCTATCTGCATTGCTGAGAGACCCTTGTACAGATGACAAGACCTTACTCCAGCTTTGCTCTGCCTTACTCCAGCTTTGCTCTGGAGTAAGTCTTCTTTCACAATACATTTGTTTTGTTTAGCCTAGTTTATTGTCCCATATACCGAAGTATAGTGAAAAGCTGTTGTTGTTACAATGCTAACCAGTCAGTGGAAAGACAAAAAGTGATTACAATCGAGTCATCCACAGTCTACAGTACATGAAAAGGGAATAACGTTTAGGGAAGGTAAAGGCCAATTAAAGATAGTCCAGGGGTCTCCAATCAGGTAGATTGTAGCTCAGGATTGCTCTATAGTTGTTGGTGGGATGGATCAGTTACCATCTATTATTCTGTGATATTCAATACCAGCTGTAAGAATCGTTCAGTGTTGTTGAACCGCACGTTGGATAATTTTCTAGTACACTACTAACAGAATGCTGGATCTGTAGACATTAAAAGGAATGCACTTGGAGCAAGGCATCTCATTAATGAAATAAAGGTTTGGGTACCAAGCACGAATAATCTTTGGAGGTTTACTGGAATTGTGGGAAGATTCTGCTCTTTTGACCACCACTTGACTCAGGAGTTTATTGGCAAAATAAGAGCTGCTGGAATTCTGATCAACCAACATGGCTGGTGCTTGCTGTTGGAAAATACAGATCAGGTTACTCCGCCCGCCTTTGGCAGATTTTATCAATCTGTATGGATTACATTGGATTTGTGCCTGATTTTTGTTTAGTTTAGTTTAGAGATACCAAACTGAGGTCGCGAGTATGCAGGAACTTCTCTCAGCATGAAGGAAAGTTACAGTGACCTCCTAGGAACACGTGTCGACCATGCTGCGAGTTTGTGGCGAGTGCAAACTCTGCTAAACTCGCAAATTAGGTCGCCGCAGTGGGACAGGCCCTTAACACTGCACACTAGGAACAATTTATAATTATACAGAAACCAATTATCCTACAAACCTGTACATCTTTGGAGTGTGGGAGGCGACCAGAGCACCTGGAGAAAACCCACGCAGTCACGGGGAGAATGTACAAACTCTGTACAGACAGCACCCCTAGTCAGATGGAATCTGGGTCACTGCAGCTGTGAGGCAGCAACTCTACCGCTGCGCCATTTTGCCATCCTGGAATATATTTTTCCTGGTGCAATAAAGAAGGCCCTGGTCCTAGATGTGGGGCAAAAGGTTGTCCAGGTAGGCTTGCTGTAGAGCAGCCATGTGCAACATGAAGGTTCAAATAGATATTCCTTATACATTGCAAAGAATTGTTCTCACTCCCTGGCCCATTTAACAAACGTGCCAGAGTCATTATTAGGCATGTGAAAATTGTCATCTCTGTTGATATCTAATCATTCTGGTGATATGTCCTTTTGATATAATGCTCACTGAATGACAGCTATTAAATAGCTGCAGTGCATTGCCATTAGATATTTAGGTTTCTATGTGCTTAATGTATGACTGTAACAAAGTCAGCATTGTTTATTTCACAGCAGTGTGATGCTGAGACAATCACCAGACTATTATGCTATTGGATGTAATAAAACGGATTTGCAGATGCTGTTGTGTACCAAAGATAGACACAGAGTTCTGGAGCAACTCAGCGGGTCAGGCAGCATCGCTGGGGAAAATGGATAGGTGATGTTTTGGGTCAGAATCTTTCTTCAGTCAGATTGTGGTGGGAGTGGGAAGATACTGGACGCGAGAAAAAATCCCGGCCAAAATCGGGGTAGGCTACAGATGACCTGAGGCATGGAGGTTCCCTGCTAGGCCGAGTGTTGGCTAGAGACAGTGTGATCCTGAGAAGGATACGTCACATCTCTATTGTAATGCTATTGGACCTTCTTGTATATAAAATCCAATCTTACAACACTTCTCCCTGCAATACATTGACTCCAGCTCCTCTCAACATCTTGGCTTGGAGCCTAATCCGTTTGTCTCTTCTGCTGCTGATACATAGACAAAAATATTGGGAAATGTTTCTTCCTGTCAGCCTCTGTACGTTGCCTGTTTTTTTCCGATGGCTTTCTGTATTTGTTCTTTTTGTCAGTGGAGTCCCTCTATTTTACAGCAACATAATGCTAAGGAATGTCAGAGAATTTAGACTTATTGCTAGCTTGTTGAAGTCTTTCATTTTGGCCTTGCATATTTTATTATCTCTGACAGATGTTGTTTACTGTCCCAGAGCACAGAAGCATTGGTTAGCGTGCTATATAGAGCTGGCAATGCAAAATGCATCAAACAAACAGACAGACATGCTTTCCAATGATAGATGGGGGCGAAGTCGTTTTCTCAAAGATTTTTATTTAATGATCTACAATAATTTCTTGTTTCTCATTAGCAGGAAAACGGCTTTGGAGGTCAGGATTGAAGCTTGCTGCTGGCAGTGTAAGGCACTAGTGCATGGGTGGTCACCTCTGTGTCTCTTGTGTTGAGTTTGAGGTCTGGCCTCAGGATTGTATCTAATTGATGGATCAGGGAAATAATTGTGCGTAGCTATGGGAGAAGTAAAGCAAGCTGGAGGACAGCTGATGCACAAAGGGAAGGAGAGAAGTGGAGCTCACTAGCTGAAGGAGTGGCGGAGGTAGAGACTTCCACTGCATTTACAAAATATCCAGATGAGAACTTGAATCTAGTCGGGGCTAGTAAATATAATTAATGTGTAGGAATTCAACTGCAGATGCTGGTTTAAACCAAAAATAGACACAAAATGCTGGAGTAACTCAGCGGGACAGGCAGCATCTTTGAAGAGAAGGAATGGGTGACGTTTCGGGTCGATATTTTGTCGGGATCCTTTTTTCAGACTGAAAGGGGGGGTGGGGAGGGGGGGGGGGAGGGGGGGAGGTGAAGAGCTGAAGGGGAGAATAGACCAGGTCCAGCCACAAATGATCTTGGGCGTTGACTGCTAGGTCCATTGCTGGCTGGGAAGGTGTGATCTCAAGATAAACAATGTAGAAACTGTGGTTTCCACTGGTGGGAGAGTCTCGGACCAGAGGTCATAGCCTCAGAATTAAAGACCACTATATTAGAAAGGAGGTGAGGAGGAACTTCTTTAGTCAGAGGGTAGTTAATCTGTGGAACTCATTACCGCAGAGGGCTGTAGAGGCCAAGTTAGTGGATATATTTTAGACAGAGATAGACAAATTCTTGATTAGAATGGGTGTTAAGGGTTATGGGGGGAAGGCAGGAAAATGGGATTAGGAGGTAGAGATCAGGTATTATCTGGTGGGTCGAATGGCCTAATTCTACTATTCTTGGTGGGTTAAGTGATCCCTGTAAATTACCCCTGATGTAAATGGGTGGCAGGAGAATAAGAGGAAGTTGACGGCTGTATGGGAGAGAGAGTAGGATCCAGGAAAATAGGTGGAGGAAGGGAATTGATGGGATTGGACTAGGAGCCGGCATATATTTGATGGACTAGTAGATCATCTTGTAAGAAAGTATGAGCCATAGTATAACCGAGAAAATCAGAATATTACAGGATAGCTGGAGATCTGCAATTCTGGAATTGACTGTTGAATTTTGAGGGCTGTAGTGTGCCAGTCAGTGGAACTTGTATCAGGAGGCCAGAGACAGGGATGGGATGGAGAATGAAAGTGATAGGTGACTGAATGGAGCTGCTCCATAGTGAAAAGGAGACCGCATTGCGAGCGTCTAATTCCGTACATTAAATTGATGAAGTGGGTAACCAGAAGCTACAAGGTTTCCCTTTAAACCTGTTAATTTTTCTAATGTATTTTTAGAAATGACTGCACAGTATGGATGATGTGCAGGTCTTGGCATCATATTCAGCACAGACAGACATTGTGTGCAGTACTGTTCTATGTCCTCCATGTATTCAAGCTGCTACATTAGTGCAGTTCTTCATTTTCACAAGAAGGTTTGTTGTGTTGGACACAAAACTCTTTAATTTATCTGCCATTCTCTGCCATATAGTCCAGACTATATGTGTATGCAAATTTTCCTGGACCCTCTGTGCCATTTCCAGACTTCCCAATATAATTTCCCCAGCTTCATTCAGTATTTTGATTTGCTCTGTATGCACCTCAGGCTGCTGGATGCCAACTAGTGAACCAGGGCAGGAAACCACAGGCTTGTCGCCGTCTGCTAGGAAGGAAGTATTTATCTGGTAATGAAGACGTTGATTTTCAGGAGTGGAGCATGTCTGAATTATTTTTTTTTAAATATCGCAAACGGTTTAAGTTATATTTGTTTAGCTTAAGTAGTTGAAGTTTTTTTAATTCTGTGATGTCGTTGATTATTCGGAGATTGCCTGCATGGAACACGTGCATGGTACTTTTATATCAAATGGCCATGAGTTTAGTTTATTTAAGAAAGAACTGCAGATGCTGCAACAATTGAAGTTAGACAAAAAATGGTAGAGAAACTCAGCGGGTGAGGCAGCATCTATGGAGAGAATGAATAGGCAATGTTTCAGGTCGAGACCCTTCTTCAGACTGTTGTGGGGGGGGGGGGGGGGGGAAGGGAAAGGAAGTAGGCGGAGCCAGTAGGACTTGAGGGAGAACTGGGAAGGGGGATGGGAAGGAGGGAGAAAGCAAGGCCTATCTAAAATTAGAGGTCAACGTTCATAGCGCTGGGGTGTAAACTACCCAAGCAAAATATGAGGTGCTGTCCCTCCAATTTGTGCTGGGCCTCACTCTGGCAATGGAGGAGGCCCAGGACAGAAAGGTCAGATTGGGAATGGGAGGGGGAGTTGAAGTGCTGAACAACTGGGAGGTCAAGTTGGTTAACGGACTGAGCGGAGGTGTTCAGCGAAACGATCTCTGAGCCTGCGCTTGGTCTCTCCGATGCAGAGAAGTTGACACCTAGAACAGCGGATACAGTAGATGATGTTGGAGGAGGTGCAGGTGAACCTCTGCCTCACCTGGAAAGACTGATTGGGTCTTTTGATGGAGCCGAGGGGGGAGGTACAGGGACAAGTGTTGCATTTCCTGCGGTTGCGGGGGAAAGTACCAGGGGTGGGGGGGGCCAAATTGACCAGGGAGTTGCGGAGGGAACGGTCTCTGCGGAAAGCCGAAAGGGAAGGAGATGAGAAGATGTGGCTAGTGGTGGGATCCCGTTGGAGGTGGCGAAAATGTCGGAGGATTATATGCTGTATGCGACAGCTGATGGGGTGGAAGGTGAGGACAAGGGGGACTCTGTCCTTGTTACGATTGGGCGGAGGGGGAGCAAGAACAGAGCAGCAGGATATAGAGGAGACCCTGGTGAGAGCCCCATCTATAATGGAAGAGGGGAAACCACGTTCCCTAACGAATGAGGACATCTCCGATGCCCTAGTATGGAACACCTCATCCTGTGCGCAGATGTGGCAGAGACGGAAGAATTAGGAGTAGGGGATAGAGTCCTTACAGGAAGCTGGGTGGGAAGATGTGTAGTCAGGATAGCTCTGGGTAGTTTATTGTCACGTGTACTGAGCTACTCTGATAAGTTTGTGTTTTGTAGCATGTTTTCCAGTCAGTGGGAAGACTGTACATGATTACAGTCAAGTCATCCAGGATAAAGGGAATGACAAGGTAAAGTCCAGTAAAGTCTGATTAAAGATACTCCAATGGTCTCCAATGAGGTAGATGGGAGGTCAGGACCGCTCTCTAGTTGCTGATAGGATGGTTCAGTTGCCTGATAACAGCTGGAAGGAAACTGCCTCTGAATCTGGAGGTGTGCGTTTTCAAACTTCTGTCTCCCTTGCCTGATGGGAGAGGGGAGAAGAAGGAATGACCGGGGTGAGTCATAGTCATACAGAATGAAAGCATGCCCTTTGGCCCCACTTGCTCATACCGATCAACATTGTCCATCTACACTAGTCCCACTAGTCTGTTTACAGTGTACTGTGTTTACATATTCTGTTGTGCTGCAGCAAGTAAGAATTTCATTGTTCTATCTGGGACACGTGACAATAAAACACTCTTAACTCTTGACCTGGCTGCATTTGGCCCATGACCCTCGAAACTTGTCCTATCCATTCTATCCTCTCTAAATAAATAAATGGATTTGGATAAATAAAAATAAATTGGATAGTTATATGGATGGGAAGGGAATGGAGGGTTATGGTCTGAGCGCAGGTATATGGGACTAGGGGAGATTATGTGTTCGGCACGGACTAGAAGGGTCGAGATGGTCTGTTTCCGTGCTGTAATTGTTATATGGTTATATGGTTAAATGTTTCTTCAATGTTCCAATAGTACCTGCCTCAACTCCATCCTCCGCCAGCTTCTCCCATATACCTACCACACTTTGTGTGAAAAAGTTAGCCATCTAGTTCATATTCAATGTTTCCCCCCTCACTTTAATCCTATGTCCTCTGGTTCTTGACTCCCCCACTCTGGGCAAGATGCTCTGTGCTTCTACCCAATCTATTCCTCTCATGTTGTACACTGTGAGACTCCTTGATTATGCTTGTGGCCTTTGCAATGAAGCAGGAAGTGTACATGAAGTCAATGGAAGGTAGGATGGTTTGCACTGGTTTGTGTGATGGTCCAGGCTGTGTTTGCAATTCTCTACAATTTCTTGCAGAATTGGCTGCAGCTGTTCCCAAACAATGATGTGAAGCATGCAGATCAAGTGCTTTGAAATCAGGAATATGATCAGTTGATGTGACAATATATATATAGGGAGAGAGATAGAGATTTGACAAAAAACAGTTCCTAAAAATAAAGGAAATCTGCCACTGCTCACAGAAACAAAAGATGCTGGAGTCATCTCAAAGCTCAGGATAGACACAAAATGCAGGACAGGCAGCATCTCTGGAGAGAAGGAATGGGTGATGTTTCGGGTCGAGACCCTTTTTCAGACTGAGATTCGGGGGTGAGGGAGAGAGATTGGAAGGGTAAGGTGTGAAAACACCGATCAAAGGGGATGAAAATTCAAGGAAATGTAATGAAACAGTACATTGTTAACTGAGGGGACGGCGATAACGAGGGAAACACTCAGTAATATTTAATCAGGAGGACAGTGGAACTAAACAGAACCAGAATGGGGGAGGGATGGAGCGAGAGGGAAAGGAATCAAGTTAAAGAAATCAATATTCATACCTCTGGGTTGTAATGTTCCTGAGCAAAATATGATGTGTTGTTCCTCCAATTTACACTTGGCCACAGTATGACATTGGAGGAGACCCAGGACAGAAAGGTCAGGGAAGGTCAGGCCACATCGGGAGCCCTTCTCAGAACTGGCAAAGTGGGTCACAGAGAGAGCAATCCACAGGAATGCTGAAAGGGGAGGGGAGAGGAAGGTGTGTCTAATGTTGTGGGAGCTGCCAGTACTTGTGAAGGTTGATGTGTTCAATGTGGAGGCTGGGGGGTGGCAAGTGGGGGCCAAGCAAATTGTGTGTGCTCCGCCCTTGAGGAGAGGGGGAGAAATAGATGGGAAGCAAAAGGGAAGCTAGGGTTGATGAAGCAGTAAGACACTTCAGCGACACCTCATCTCAGAATAAATGCACCAAGGACTGAGGGTGGGAGAATGGAATCAAGCCGTTGAATGTGTTTCAGGTTTAGATCTTCATCTGGAAACATAGTAAGCATTTTTTCAGGATGCATCATCACAACTCGATTTGGAAACAGCTCCATCCAAGACAGCAAGAAATTGCAGAGAATTGTGGACGCAGCCCAGACCATCACACAAACCAACCTCCCTTCCATTGACTCCATCTACGCTTTATTCTGTCTTGACAAGGTCACCAGCATTATCAAGGACGCATCTCACCCCAGTCACTCCATCTTCTCCCCTCTCCCATCAGATAAGAGATACAGAAGTGTGATTCAGAGTTTCTTCCCAGCTGTTTCAGGCAATTGAACCATCCGACCAACAAGCAGAGAGCAGTCCTGACATCCCATCTATCTCATTAAAGATCTTTACTCGGACTTTACTGGACTTTACCTTGCACTAAATGTTATTCCCTTTATCATATGTCTGTGCACTGTGGATGACTCAATTATAATCATGTATAGTCTTTCCGCTGACTGGTTAACACGCAACAAAAAGCTTTTCACTGTACCTTAATGCACGTAACAATAAACTAAACTAACTAACTCAGATCTACTAGCATGGTCATGCTGCTGGGATTCCGAACAGGCTAGTTTCCTCTGAACCACTATCACATGAATTTCTGTGTCCCTGGGACTGTCAGTGATGTCCCTGCCTGACTAAAGTTAGGGAGGAGAATAATGATATATGATTCACCCAGAACAGCAAGGAGTTATTTAGAAATTGAGGCACTGTCTTGCCAATTATTTTGTGTTTGCTTTAATTACCATATAAATAATTTGGTTTATTAAGGCACTGTTGATGATAATTTCTCATGGTGACATCAGGCAAGAGGTACAGAAGTTTGAAAACGCATACTTCCAGATTCAGGAGCAGCAATCTAAACCTTTGTGGAACAAACATCGCCACAAATGTTGATGATTTTTGTTTTTCAGAAGTTTTATGAATGTGAGTATTGCGGATGCTACTTTCAGATCGGCTTTCAAGGTCGGATGTGACGGGTGCAGAGTGATCTGCAGCCCGAGGCATGGAATTGTAATGGCATTCTAGATCCTACTATTGGTCTGACGATGAGTCTTGGACCTAAAACAATTTTTGTTCTCCTATCCTTGGGATGCCTGACCGATTGTGTGTTTCCAGCATTTTCTATTTTTGATTTTAGATTTCTGGCAACAGCTGCTTTTATTTTGATTTTCTGTCCTGCGTGTAATCTACTGCACTATTTCTGCTCAAAATGTCTGGCCAACATTTTTAATATGTGCAATGAAAGGCTGTTGAATTTTCTAAAGAACCAATGTTGTCTCACCTGTGGGAGATGCTGTCATCTTGGCAGCAACTTACAAGGTTCTCAATCTCCTTTCTGTGTTCCGCCTCATCATTATTCAATATCTGGCCCACTATGGCAGTGTCGTCACTTCTTCAAGAGGAGCCAGTGCTAAGGATTGATTAGCAGCTACCTATCGCAGGGAAGTCTTCTGTCAGTGGGGTATTGGTTCTTGGAGTTGGAGCGTTGCATCTTGGAGAAGTTGCTCCTGTTTTTTTACAGTGGATCAAGGCTGGAGTTAATTCCTTAACAAGAAGAAGCACTTGATGATGGTGGATGTCATGCCGTGAAGTGCTCACTTCACACATTGGGCATCTTTTATTTTCAATTGCAATACAATACAATACAAATTTATTATCATTTGAGCCCCAGTGAGACTCAAACGAAATGTTGTTTCCACAGCCATACAAACAAAGACACTGTCTTACAGACATACACATAATTAAATTCACACAAACATCCATCACAGTGAAGCCACTGTGATGGAAGGCAAGTCTTTTCTCTCCCCTGTTCTCCGTGTCTCTCCCGATGTCCAAGCCCCAGGCGGGCGATGATGAGTCCCACGGCCATTTTAGGCCGCGCGGGGCGATTTACGGCCCCGCTCCCGGTCTGAAAGTCCAAGGTTGGAACCCCCACGGGCGATGGTGAGTCCCACGGCCATGAAGCCGTGCCGGGTGATGTACGTCCCGGTTCGGGTTGTTCCAACCCCGTGACACCGGCTGGAGAAGTCGCGTTGCGGGAGCTCCGGGAAGCGGTCTCTCTCTCTCCTCCCAGACCCGTGAGCTCCCGATGTCCCAGTCCACCGGACCTGCGGCTGCGTTGCTGGAGCCTCCGAGCCCCAGGAGTCGAGTCGCAGCAGCGAGTCACCGCCGCTCCCCACGCTCCGAGGCCGGCCACCCCCGACGATGGTGAGTCCGCAGATCTGCAGCTCCGCAGTCTCCGGGACTGGAGCCCCCGGGTCGTTCAGGTTGGAGGCTGCTCCACGGTGCTAGGCCCCAACGACAGCCGAGACCCGATAGGGAAAAAGTCGGGTCTCCCGGACAGGGAAGAGATTTAAATAGTTTCCCCCCCCCGCCCCCCACATTTACACATTTAAAAATACTATTAAAAAACACCAAACACTACATTTAACTAGACAAAAAATAAAAAAAAGACAGACAGGCTGCAAACAAGTATTTTGAGAAAAAGAGAAATGTTGTTTTTGTGAACCTGTCAAAATAGGATCAATGTAGACAGGGGAATCATTGTGTAGTGTTTTAAACCAAACTTGTAGATATCAGTTTAGTCACCTAGAGTTATACAGCATGGAAACTGAACTCAGCCCAACTCGTCCGCCCATGTCAACCAACTAAGCTAGTCCCATTTGCCTGAATTTGGTCTATATCCCTCTAAACCTTTCCTATCCATGTATCTCTTATGTATTTAACCCTGTATTTTCATTTGTAATGTGGAAATGTACATTTTTACGTCTATGTGCCTATTTTAAAATTGTGTGCATTTCTTCATATGTGATCATGAGTGGAAGTACATGACAATGCATGCTACTGTACAGCCTTCACCAGTGGTGGCACTTTAGTCTTGCCTCTTCTACCCTTGACTGTAGATGACTGTAGAGAAGCCCCTGTCTCGAACCACCATTTTCCAAGATTGGTACTGCCAAAGTGTTGCTGAAGTTGTGAATAATTTGTCAAGCTAGTGATGCCAAAGTTTGGCCAGTTTATGTACACTTTCTATAAGTAGTAGACTTAGTCACAAATATAAAGTGATAAATCTGAATACTAATGTGCTTTTTCAAAACCTGTAAACATTTCACCAATGTACCTTATTAAAAGTAAGCCAAGTGATTTCAATTTAGACACAAGGAACTGCAGATGATGTTTTACCTAAAGAAGACACAATTGCTGGAGTAACTCAGCAGGTCAGGCAGCATCTCTGGGGAACATGGACAGACAATGTTTCCGGTCGGGCACTTCTTCAGACCAAAGAGGTTTTCAGTCTGAAGTATGGTCTCAACCCAAAATTGTGCCTATCCATGTTTTCTGAAGATGCTAAAAACAAAAAGATTGATAGGGCAGCACTGTAGATGTAGTCTATATGGACTTCAGCAAGGCATTTGACAAGACTTGGCATGGTAGACTGCTCTGGAAGGTTAGGTCGCATGAGATACAGGGAGAGCTAGCCAACTAGCTAGAAAATTGGCTTCATGGAAGGAAGGGTGATGGTGAAAGGTTGTATTTCGGACTGGAGTCATGTGACTAGTGGTGTGCCACAGGGTGCTCGGCCCATTGCTATTTGTAGTTTATATCAACGATTTAGATGAGAATGTACAAGGCAGGATTAGTAACAGGGGATGATAGAGTTTCATGAAAGTTAGTACAATATGAGACCTGGGTCTTCAATCTGGAAATCCAGGGCATGAGTTGGTTATTGGAGACTGGGAAATGCATGTCAAGGTAAACGCGCATTGGTTAATATCTACAATAATTAATTCAGAGTTGTAGATAATATATACTCTTTTTTTGGATAAACAGAGCACGAGGAAAAGTTGTCCAGCCGTGACATTCAAAATGTTAATGTTAGATCAAAGGAAAGGTGAATAATTTTGCAAAAATAGCAGCGTGAGGATCAGACACATTTCAGAACTTAACAGAGGAGGCTCAAGAAATTGATGAAGGGAAATAGAATCTGGCAAGAAGGATTAAAAATAGACCATGAAGATCAAGCACAGCAATGCCAACAGGAAAAAATATTCTTAAAGCGGGTGGGAACCACAGAGTGGTGTGGGGAGAAGTTAAAGATTTCCACTAGTACACCTCCAGCAGGTCTGCTGCACAGGTTGTGGGGAAGCGGCCAGGGTCTACATCCGGGCCTGGCACTTCCTGTGGGTTCACTCTCTGGAGAATCAACTTGACGTCTGCAACAGTGGCCATGGGTTCAGATGCACCAGGGGATGGAGAGATTAAATAGACTGGCCCAAGGGGGAGTCAGAGGGCTGTGTGCTTTAGGTGGGGGGGAGGGATGTACTGAATTATTACATCGTTGATACAGACAGGGTAGAATCAGATGCCCGTTTCTGTGGTGTTACCTTTGTAAAATACAATTCATCAATTTTATGTCTTCTAATTATTTTAATAAATAACTAGATGATCCCTGGATACGTTGGGTCCCCATTGTTACACCAGTCAAGTACTCACGGAAGTGTTAGATCAAAATGGCGATCTCATCTTGTATCATACATTGTATCATCTCATCTCATCTCATGCAGTGCCCTCCATAATGTTAGGGACCCATCATTTATTTATTTGCCTCTGTACTCCACAATTTGAGATTTGTAATAGAAAAAAATCACACGTGGTTAAAGTGCACATTGTCAGATTTTAATAAAGGCCATTTTTATACATTTTGGTTTCACCCTGTAGAAATTACAGCAGTGTTTATACATAGTCCCCCGATTTCAGGGCACCATAATGTTTGGGACACAGCAATGTCATGTAAATGAAAGTAGTCATGTTTAGTATTTTGTTGCATATCCTTTGCTTGCAATGACTGCTGGAAGTCTGCGATTCATGGACATCACCAGTTGCTGGGTGTCTTCTCTGGTGATTCTCTGCCAGGCCTGTATTGCAGCCATCTTTAGTTTATGCTTGTTTTGGGGGCTAGTACCCTACAATTTTCTCTTCAGCATTTAAAGACATGCTCAATTGGGTTCCGATTGGGTGATTGACAGGGCCACTCAAGAATTTACAATTTTTAGCTTTGAAAAACTCCTTTGTTGCTTTAGCAGTATGTTTGGGATCATTGTCTTGCTGTAGAATGAACAGCCGGCCAATGAGTTTTGAGGCATTTGTTTGAACTTGAGCAGATAGGATGTGCCTATACATTTCAGAATTCATTATGCTACTACCATCAGTAGTTGTATCATCAATGAAGGTAAGTGAGCCAGTACCTTCAGCAGCCCAGGCCATAACACCCCCACCACCGTGTTTCACAGATGAGCTGGTAAGCTTTGGATCTTGGGCAGTTCCTTCTCTCCTCCATACTTTGCTCTTGCCATCACCCTGATATGTTAATCTTCATCTCATCTGTCCACAAAATCTTTTTCCAGAACTGTGGTTGCTCTTTTAAGTACTTCTTGGCAAACTATAACCTGGCCATCCTATTTTTGCAGCTAACCAGTGGTTTGTATCTTGCAGTGTAGCCTCTGTATTTCTGTTCATGAAGTCTTCTGCGGACAGTGGTCATTGACAAATCCACACCTGACCCCTGACGAGTGTTTCTGATCTGTCGGACAGGTGTTTGGGGATTTTTCTTTATTATAGAGAGAATTCTTCTGTTGTCAGCAGTGTCTTGGCCTGTCAGTCCCGTTGCCATTAGTAAGCTCACCAGTGCTCTCTTTCCTAAGGTTTGGCTGATGTTTCTAACGGTTTTATTCTTGTTTCTCAGCCTCATAATGGCTTCTTTGACTTTCATTGGCACAACTTTGGTCCTCATGTTGATCAACAGCAAAAAAAAGTTTCCAAAGTTGGAAAGACTGGGTGCCGAGCACTCTCTTATACCTGCATTAAGGAGGCAATTAAACACACCTGAGCAATTACAAACACCTGTTACAATTACAAGTGCAATTACAAGTGCCCTAAAATGGGGAGACTGTGTGTAAATACAGCTGTAATTTCTACATGGTGAAACGAAAATGTATAAAAATACCTTTTAATAAAATCTGACAATGTGCACTTTAATTACATGTGATTTTTTCTATTATGTATCTCAAATTGTGGAGTACAGAGGCAAATAAATGAATAATGGATCTTTGTCCCAAACATTATGGAGGGCACTATATGTATGTTCCCGAAATACAGCCAAAATGCTACATGCTAGTGCAGCAATTTGAATGAAACTCGATCCTGAGCAGCACAGGACAATGGTGAGTACGGTGCCCCTAAAATTGTTGTGTTATTGTGTACAGTTTTGGCTATTTCTGAAACATTCTTTCTCGGAGATCCTCAAGACGTTCAGTTATTTCATGTTTTGTCTTTTCATTCCTTCTGGGCACGCCGCCGCCAGGCCCTACAACCCTACACCTACTGCGCACGCGCATCTGACAGGCCCAGCAAGTGGGAGCACACTGCACAGGCGCGACTGCCACATTGACAGTATAAAGTTCATTAAAGTTTATGAAGTGAATTACAGGTGCACAACCTTTTATCCGACGATCCAAATAACGAAAAGCTCTGAATAGCGGACATTTTTTCGGTCCTTGAAAAAAGGTCCTTGAAGACGTTCACCGAGGGCGGCCCGCAGAGGTGACAGCGGAACCTCCGGTCGGTCCTCGAAGAAAGGGGAACTAAATCCCCATTCATAAAAGAGAAGGTGAGGGTATATTGCGCGGGAGGGTTAATAATTGACAATCTGCTGCTGCCTGCCCGTTTAGTTAAAAAAGTTCCCACGGTAGACTCACGATACACAGTGTATCGTGAGTCTTGCGTGGGAACTTTTTAACTCAGCGGGCAGGTAGCAGCAGATTGTCGCTCCCTTCAGTTTCACCCCACCTACACCCCTCTGCTTCCCGGCCATGTGTGTGACCCCTTCCCTCCCCTCTCCAGCTCCCCGCCCATTGCACCGGCGTGGGGGCTTTGCACTGTCTTCACGTCGGAGCCAGTGCCAGTCACCGGAGACGTCAGGACCAACGGGACACCGGCCCCCAGGCCCACTGCAAGCACGGAGATCCCAGAGACCCACAGCCAGCAGCAGCCCAGCCCCGCTCCAACTACAGAGGAACACGCTCCCCGTAGGGACAGAAGCTGATGGTGTGCAAAGTACGTCTTGGTCTTGAGGTTGCGGATGAGGGGGCGCAGCTCGGGCTGTGACGTCTCCGGCCACCCCCCTGTGCAGGAGCTGAGACTGGGAACTGTGGGGTTGTTTGCAGTTGCAGAGGGAGGGGGTAAGGGCGGTACAGTTCCCAGTCTCAGCTCCATTCTAGGGGGTGACCGGAGACGTCAGGACCAACGGGACACCGACTGCAAGCACGGAGATCCCAGAGACTCACAGCCAGCAGCAACTCTAGCCCAGCCCCGCTCCAACTCCAGAGGAACCCGGGTTGCGGATGAGGGGGCGCAGCTCGGGCTGTGGGCGAACTGCCACTTGTCGCTGTAGCGGCGCATCGGGGAGCGGGTTCTTGTTGGTCCTGACGTTTCCGGCCATCCCCCTGGACAGGAGCTGAGAGACGTCAGGACCACCAGAAGCCGCTCCCCGATGGGCCGCTACAGCGACAAGTGGCAGTTCGCCCACAGCCCGAGCTGCGCCCCCTCATCGGGACATCGACCCCCAGGCCCACTGCAAGCACGGAGATCCCAGAGACTCACAGCCAGCAACAACTCTAGCCCAGCCCCGCTCCAACTCCAGAGGAACCCGGGTTGCGGATGAGGGGCCGCAGCTCGGGCTGTGGGCGAACTGCCACTTGTCGCCGTAGCGGCCCATCGGGGAACGGATTCCTCTGGAGTTGGTTGGAGGAGACAGCTTTTGAGAAGGGTGGGCAATCACTTCCAAAGTTCTGCCCACACAGTCAGTACACCTCTCCTACACTTGTCTCCCGCACTAAGATCATCTCGCAGAGAATGATCCCAGCCTAACCCTCCCTATTCTCTCCTATTCTGCAAGAAAAAACTACATTGAAGACTCAAACTCGCGATTGAGTAACTGCTGGGATCGTGGCGCAAACTCGCGACCTTGCGGATATGAGCCGAGCACTCTACCACTACGTTAAAAATCTTCCATTCCGAAAGCCGAAAAATTCTGAATTACGAAAAGTGTCTGGTCCCAAGGCTTTCGGATAAAAGGTTGTGCACCTGTACTTTTAAATTCTAACGAAACTTGATACTACACACCACAGGCAAATAGTGAGTAAGGCACCCCCAAAATTGGTGCCTATCATGTACTGTTTTGGCTGTATTTCAGAAACATACATACATACATACATACATACATACATACATACACACATACAAGATGAGACTTTTAGTTATATAACCATATAACAATGACAGCACGGAAACAGGCCATCTCGACCCTCCTAGTCCGTGCCGAACACGTATTCTCCCCTAGTCCCATCTACCTGCGCTCAGACCATAACCCTCCATTCCTTTCCCGTCCATATAACTATCCAATTTATTTTTAAATGATAAAAATGAACCTGCCTCCACCACCTTCACTGGAAGCTCATTCCACACAGCTACCACTCTCTGAGTAAAGAAGTTCCCCCTCATGTTAACCCTAAACTTCTGTCCCTTAATTCTCAAGTCATGTCCCCTTGTTTGAATCTTCCCTACTCTCAGTGGTAAAAGCTTATCCACGTCAACTCTGTCTATCCCTCTCATCATTTTAAAGACCTCTATCAAGTCCCCCCTTAACCTTCTGCGCTCCAAAGAATAAAGCCCTAACTTGTTCAACCTTTCTCTGTAACTTAGTTGCTGAAACCCAGGCAACATTCTAGTAAATCTCCTCTGTACTCTCTCTATTTTGTTGATATCCTTCCTATGATTAGGCGACCAAAATTGCAGACCATACGCCAGAATTGGCTTATATATACTAGAGTCTACCAAATGGTTGGGTCCCTGTCACACGGGAGGCCTCCCCAACGCAACCCGTTCCCCAACGCAATATTCCACCACTCACCCTTAGCCCCCACGGGTGGCCTGGTCCCCCAACGCAACCCGTTCCCCAACGCAATATTCCACCCGCTCCCCCAACGCAAACCGTTCCCCCAACGCAATATTCCAGCATATACCCATAACATGCCAATATTGTAACAATTACAGCACGGTAGGGGTGACTCGGCCATTTCCGTGCCGAACATTTCCCCTTCCCCGTGCCGAATTAAACTTTAAAAAAAATCTGTGCTGCCCAGGAATATAAAAAAAGGGATTGCAATGTTGTAGCTTGTAATTGGACTTGCTAGGCCTGGGATAGCGCCATTGTATCGAGCAGGGCTACAATCCCATTGTGACATCATAGCTGTAAAGTGCCAGTGCAGAAGGAAGAATTGTTTTCTCTAATTGGGGTTTTGTAAATTTGAAAATGTGAATAACTTGTGAAATATAACATAAATCTGAACAAAACTTGATACAAACCACCACATGACAATTGTGAGTATACATAGATGTAAATGGAAGCTTTGCTTTGCATAGAACTGTGGAGGGGGGATCTTTCCAAGGATATACCTGGATTAGGGAGTATTAACTACAGGGAGCGGTTGGACAGACTTGGATTGTTTTCTCTGAATGTCAAAGGTTGCGGGGAGATAGAGAGACAAAAAATTATTAGTGGAAAAATAGGGTAGACATCAGAATCTTTTTTCACAGGATGGAAATATCAAATTCTTGAGGGCATCGCTTTGAGGTAAGCGAGGCCAAGTTTAAAAGAGATGTGCAGGGCTACTCAGATGGTGGTGAGTGCCTGGAACATGCTGCTGGGGATGTTGGTGGAGGCAGATACGATAGTAGCATTCAAGAGACATGGATCGGCACATGGATATGCAGGGAATGGAGGGAATGGGATAAGAGTTGGCCTTGCATCATGTTTGGCACAGTAGGGCCTATTCCTGTGCTGTACTGATATATGTTCTATGTATTGAGGTCCCTATGAAAGCATAAAGCAGTGTTTGCCCCAATGTGATTCACTCCTCGTCACAAGCATCAAGGCTTCAATCAGCATCCAGCCTGTTCTGAAAATAAGCTGTGCCTGGAGCCAAAGTGTGTTCTCAAAGCATTGTAGTATCAGACCAAGTGGAAAATTAGGGGGAAATCCTTTAAAACCGAGATGAGAAGAACTTTTTTCACACAGAGAGTGGTGAATCTCTGGAACTCTCTGCCACAGAGGGTAGTTGAGGCCAGTTCATTGGCTATATTTAAGAGGGAGTTAGATGTGGCCCTTGTGGCTAATGGGATCAGGGGGTATGGAGAGAAGGCAGGTAAGGGATACTGAGTTGGATGATCAGCCATGATCATATTGAATGGCGGTGCAGGCTCGAAGGGCCGAATGGCCTACTCCTGCACCTAATTTCTATGTTTCTATGTTTCTATGTTATCCATGAAAAAAATCTGATCAAATAAAGTCCAGCTAATCACTGCCCCATCAGCTGAAGTAAGATGATATGAAGATTCCACAAGACGGAATTCAAAGACTCCCATCGTACAAAAGTGAGGGGGTACTCTCACAAAGTTCATTGTGTGGTTGTCAGAGGCAGTAAACGCTAAATTTGGCAGGTCATTAGTGAATGAAACAAATGACAGTTGCACACTTGTACATCCAGAGATGGCAGATAATATTGCACTCATTGGCTGACTTGTACTGTCAGTGTCAGTGTCAGGTCTCAAAGTGAGGCCACAAGGGTACTGAGAATACCCATCTCATTTCACCTCCTTCAGAGAGAGAGAGAGAGAGAGATTGTCGTTTCACTGTTCCGTCCTTATAACTAATGTGCAGTACTTGCATGCTGCCGGTGTAAAACAGAAGCTGTACAAATTTTATATTGAAATGATGACTCCTTGTTTTATTATTGAAGATTACCTCAATCTAATAATCTAGATTGTTTATATATTAAAGCAGTGAAACCAGCCAGACACCACCGATGTCCAAGCTATCATCTTCAGAGTTGTATCTGCTCCATTGCACCTCACTCCTGGAATGCCATAGGTGCTTTTAGTTTTAGAGATATAGCGTGGAAACAGACCTTTTGGCCTACCGGGTCTGTGCCAACAAACACTTGGGCCGCACACGGTGGCGAAGTGGCAGAGTTTCTGCCTTGCAGCGCTTGCAGCACCAGAGACCTGGGTTGGATCCCGACTACGGGTGCTACCAGTACAGAGTTTGTATCTTTTCCCCATTACCGTGTAGGTTTTGTCAGAGATCTTCAGTTTTCCCCCACACTCAGGTTTGTAGGTTAATTGGCTACTTGATATATGAAAATTGTCCCTGGTGCGTGGATAGTGTTAATGTGCGGGGATCGCTGTTCGGTGTGGACTCAGTGGGCCGAAGGACCTGTTTCCATGCTGTGTCTCTAGTTTAAATTAAACTGAAAAACATCACCCATATATTACTTCTATCCTACATGCTGGGGACAACTTTACAGAAGCCAATTAACCTGCAAACCTGCACATTTTTGGTTTGTAGCAGGAAACTGGAGCACCCAGAGAAAACCCACACGGTCACAGGGAGAACGCACAAACTCCGTACAGACAGCGCCTGTAGTCAGGATCGAATCTCTGTCTCTGTTGCTGTAAGGCACCACGGTGTCGCCCTTTTCTTCCTTATGTACTATTCTTGCTTTTTCATAGTACTGCATTATAAAGAAACTTCAAATAAATAAATTCTACCTAAGAAACTTTCTGTAGAGAAAGCATTGTGCTATTTGAGAGCTTCTCACTGCTTTGCTTGATTTATCCAAATGGAGAGCTTAGTTCCCACTTGTGAAGTTACTTTGCTCACCGTGTGAAGTGCTGCTTGCCCTTCAGTTACATGTTCTACAGTATGGAAAGAGCACATTAAATTTTCTTGACGTACATGCCAGTGGCGAAGATCAATCAAAGATTTGCTAAAGAGTCAATATTTAACTGACTGTTGCCGTGCAGGAAAACACTGAGTGCACAGTTCAAGGAAATAAGATTAAAAAATGGTATAGTTTTGTTTAGAGATGCAGCCTGAAAGCAGTCCCTTTAGCCCATCGACCCTGCGCCGACTAGTGATCTCAATTCACTAACACCATCCTACACACACTTGGAACAATTTATAATTTTACCAGGCCAATTAACCTACAAACCTGTATGTCTTTGTAGTGTGGGAGGAAACCGGAGCACCCAGAGAAAACCCACGCAGGTCACGGGGAGAAAGTACAAATTCCGTACAGACTGCACCTGTAGTCTGGATCGAACCTGTGTCTCTGGCGCTGTGAGGCAGCAACTCTACCGCTGCACCACACCACCGTGCTGCCCCGAATATATGAAGGAAAAGATAAATGAAGCAGGCAAAATCTGTTCTTAAAACACTAATTGTCATTGTGTGGAAGCATTGAAAGATTACAAACACCTGTTCCCGTCAGTGAGTTGTAAGTGAATGTCTGCTGACTATAATGTTCTCAGCATTAAATGGCATTTTGCATGTTTCCAGGCAACATCACTACACGGATCAGAACTCCTGAGACAGGCTCTGATGAGGCCATCAAATCGATTCTAGAACAAGCCAAGAGAGAACTACAGGTGCAAAAAAATGGTGAGTGCAGCCTGCAAGCAAAGGTGTGAAGGTACAGCTACACAACTCCCTTCAGATGTCTTGTATGTTGAAGCTTTGTTTTAGTTTATAGACAATAGGTGCAGGAGTAGGCCATTTGGCCCTTCGAGCCAGCACCGCCATTCAATGTGATCATGGCTGATCATCCACAATCAATACCCCGTTTCTGCCTTCTCCCCATATCCCTTGACTTTGCTATTTTTAAGAGCCCTATCTAGCTCTCTCTTGAAAGCATCCCGAGAACATGAGGCAGAGAATTCCACAGACTCACCACTCTCTGTGAGAAAAAGTGTTTCCTTGTCTCCATTCTAAATGGCTTACTCCTTATTCTTCAACTGTGGCCCCTGGTTCTGGACTCCCCCAACATCGGGAACATGTTTCCTGCCTCTAGCGTGTCCAAGCCCTTAACAATCTTATATGTTTCAATGAGATTCCCTCTCATCCTTCTAAACTCCAGACTGTACAAGCCCAGCTGCTCCATTCTCATATGACAGTCGCCATCCCGGGAATTAACCTTGTAAACCTACGCTGCACTCCCTCAATAGCAAGAATGTCCTTCCTCAAATTAGGGGACCAAAACTGCACACAATACTCCAGGTGTGGTCTCACTAGGGCTCTGTACAACTGCAGAAGGACCTCTTTGCTCCTATATTTGATTCCTCTTGTTATAAAGGACAACATGCCATTCGCTTTCTTCACTGCCTGCTGTACCTGCATGCTTACTTTCATAGACTGATGTACAAGGACCCCCAGATCCCGTTGTACTTCCCCTTTTCCCAACTTGACGCCATTTAGATAGTAATCTGCCTTCCTGTTTTTGCTACCAAAGTGGATAACCTCACATTTATCCGCATTAAACTTCATCTGCCATGCATCTGCCCACTCCCCCAACCTGTGCAAGTCACCCTGCATTCTCATAGCATCCTCCCCACAGTTCACACTGCCACCCAGCTTTGTGTCATCTGCAAATTTGCTAATGTTTAGTTTTAGAGCTACACTGTGGAAACAGGCCCTTCGGCCCACCAGGTCCATGTCAACGGGCGATCACTAGTTCTAACCTACACTCTAGGGACAATTTACAGACGCCAATTAACCTACAAACCTGCACGTCTTTGGAGTGTGGGAGGAAACGACAGCACTTAGAAGAAACCCACGGGGTCACAGTGAGAACATTCAAACCCTGTGCAGACATCAGCCGTAGTCAGAGTCAAACCCTGGTCTGTGGCACTGCAAGGCAGCAGCTTTACCGCTGCGCCACCGTGCCGACCTACTTTGTACTTTGTACTTAATGCAGAACATAAAACACATGATCCTGAAGCAGGATATAATGTTGAGCAACTTCCAAACTAACATCAACCTATGGACATCAAGGTACCAGCATCTTGCACAACATATACCTACGAGTAATATCTTTTACTCTGAATGGAAAATAAATGTTGAAAATAAGAACAGGAGTAGACTATTTGACCTTGGATGACTTCTCAGAGAACAGTACAGCACAGGAACAGGCCCTTCTGTCTACGATTTCCGTGCCAAACATAATGCCAAGTTAAACTGATCTCATCTGTCATATCCCTCTATTCCCTGCATTTCCATGTGCCTATCGAAAAGCCTCTTAAACACCACTATCGTAACTCCCTCCACCATAACCCCTGGCAGTGCGTTCCAGGCTCCCACCACTCTCTGTGTAAAAAAACTTGCCCTGCACATCTCCATTAAACTTTCCTCTAAACTTTAGATAGGCCACCAGCATAATCACGGACCAGTCTCACCTTGGACACGCTCTCTTCTCCACTCTCCCATCAGGCAAGAGGTAAAGAATTGTGAAAACGCACCCCTCCAAATTCACAACGGTTTCTTCCCAGCTGTTATCAGGCAACAACTGGTGGCCCTTTCATCAGATAGAGAGTAGTCCTGACCTCCCATCCACCTTATTGGGAGAGCTATCTTTAAAGTATCTTTAATTGGTGTTTTTCAGCATTTATCTTGCACTAATGTCGCACCCTTTATTCGTTATCTGTGCACTGCGAACGCTTTGATTATAATCATGTAAAGTCTTTTTTTGACTGGTTAGCATGCAAACAAAAGCTTTTCACTAAACCACGCTCGGTACACGTAACAATAATGAGCTAAACTAAAAACTCAGTAGCACCCTGTCCAGAACCTCAACTTGCAGAGTGCTTGAACATCTGCAGCCCTCCATGCAAAAGGAGTCCTAAAATTCATAATTGTTTTTGTGAATAAATCTCTTCATTCTCAGCCCCGTAACTCAGATTTTGTAAAAAAAGATTCTCCGTTTTAAAACAAAATACTACTATGAATTTATGATGTAGAAATCTGTCATTACTTACTTGATTACTTGATACTAATGATATGAGTGATGCTGCTTTCACACATTGTGCCTTCCTAATCTTTACCATCATGCTTTTTAGTCATTAGAAATTATAGAGATATTCATAGAGAACATAGAACAGTATAGCACAGGAACAGGTCCTTCAGCCGCCAATGTCTGTACCGAACAAGATGCCAGGTTAAACGTATCTCCTCTGGCTGCACATAATCCATATTCCTCCGTTCCCTGCATATACACGTGCCAGTCCAAAAGCCTCTTAAATGCCACTTTCTTTAAAAAAAAACGTGCCCGACATATCTCCTTTAAACTTTGCCCCTCTCACCTTAGTCTCTCTAGTCTTTAATATCATAGCTACCTAGTCATACAGCGTAGAAACAGGCCCTTCAGCCCATCTTGCCCACGCCAAGCAACATGCCCCATCTACACTGGTTCCACATGCTCGCGTTAGGCCAGATCCCTCAAAACCTGTCCTATCCATGTACCAGTCTAAATGTTTCTTAAACATTATGATAGTACCTGTCCCCTCTGGCAGCTCATTCCATACACCCACCGCCCATTGTGTAATAAAGTTACCACTCTGGTGCCTATTAAATCTTTCCCTCCTAATCTTAAATTTATGTCCCCGGTTCTCAATCCCCCTACTCTGGCCAAAAGATTCTTTGCATTTACCGATCTATTCCTCTCATGATTTAGTACACCTCTATAAGATCACCCCTCATCCTCCTGCGCTCCAAGGAATAAAGACCCAGCCTGCTCATCCTTTCCCTACAAGGCCCTCGAGTCTGGCAACATCCTCGTAAATCTTCTTTGTACCCCTTCCAGCTTGACTACATCTTTCCTATAACATGGTGCTCAGAACTTGGGCACCATGTTATAGATGGTGACCAGAACTATAATCTTGGACATAATGGCAAAGGTCTGAGGGCAGATTCACGGGATGCGTACAGTACTGACAGGAGTTTGTGAATGCTATGCCCACTGGTGTCCATTTTGTATGCTACAGTTGATTCAACTCAGCCACCTTGTACGTCGAGCAGTGGTGGCTCAGATGAAGCAATCTGGTCAATACTGGAACAGGCCAGGCGTGAGATGGAAGCTCAGAAGGCAGGCCTTGAGCCAACACCAAAGCCAGCACCTGTTGCTCATACTGACGTGACCCTCCATTCATCCAAAGTCGCATCTTCATCGTCAATCTTTTCCTCACTAACAGTCATGAAAAAGCCTTCCATCGTGGATTCCAGTACCATCGCAACACAGACTTCCCATGGGTTAAAAAAGGAAACAGTACATGACTCATGCGCCTCAGAACACCATGGAATCGCAGAGACACCACACAATATGCTTAAGCAAGTTAAGAATGAACTGGGTCGAGGTAGTACATGGAGGGACCAGTGGTGGAATACCGTCTGCCCAGACAGAAGAAACTCAACCTTTGCAGAAGATGGAAGAGCAGAAGAAAATAGCAGCGGCAGAGAAAGGTTTAATAATCCGGGCAGACATATTGATGGGAATCCATTACAAGGGGCAGCTTCCTCTGACCCTTGGAAAGATTGGCAAAATGCAGAATCTCCGTATTCTCAAGCATCTGATTTGGGCACAGTGGTCGCCAGCAGCAGTGTGACCCCACAGAGCAGTCCGCTGCCCTCGTCACCTCTTATTCCCATTTCAAAACCACACAAGCCTTCTGTGCCACCATTAACACCGGAGCAGTATGAGATCTACATGTACCAGGAGGTGGACACCGCTGAGTTGACACGGCAGGTGAAGGAGAAGTTGGCCAAGAATGGGATTTGCCAGAGAATCTTCGGAGAAAAGGTAAACTATTTTTTAAAAGAGTCTTGTTTTTAAAATTGTCATTCACCTACACTAACTTCCATAAACTGTCTCTAACATTATAATACCCAAGATACATTACAATATTGAACACCCAAGTCATAGAGAGGGATCTCAGGAGAGACAACCAAAGATTGGCCTCATTTTATGGGACATGATTAATGAAAAGAGAGAGGTGGAGAGAATAAGGTTTGAATTGCAGATCTATGGGCGAGTGTAGATGAAGATATTGCACCAAGCTGACACAGTGTAAACCAGGAATGTGTGGCAACTGCAGGAGCACTGAGTGGGGCTGATGGAGGCTGTGGATGGGACAAGACCTGGAGACTTGAATACACCAGTAAACACGGCAAATCTATCAGACCGGGCACCAATCTGCGTTGGCAAGCAGGAGTATGATAGGTATAGGGCATTGCTCTAGACCATTCGGCCCACCACTTCCACACTGAGCAGTGGGCACTCATTCATATTAACTTGCCCCGTAACCTTCTGTGCCTGGGTGATACAGGTGCTCATCCAAACACTTCCTCAACCCTGTCAGTGACTCTGCTTCCACCACTATCGGCCTGAGCTATAGAGAGGTTGAGCAGGCTAGAACTACTTATTTCTTGAAGCGTAGGAAGATGAAGGCTAATCTTCTCGGGGTGTATGTGATCGTGAGATGATTAGATAGGGTAAATTCATAGGCTTTTATCCAGAGTAGGGGAATTAAGAACCAGAGGACATAGGTTTAAGGTGAGGGATGAAAGATTTAATAGGAACCTGAGGGGCAACTGTTTTACACAAAGGGTGGCAGGTGTCTGGAACAGGCTGCCATAGAAGGTTGTTGAGACAATGTTTTATCACAATTTGTAAGTTTGGACAGATACATGGATAGCTAGGTTGAGAAGGATATGGATAAAACGTAGGCAGATGGGACTAGTGTACATGGGGCATGTTGGTCGGCATAGGCAGGTTGGGTCGCAGGGCCTCTTTTCACGCTGTATGACTCTCCCGCTCCAGCAGTATGTTCCAGGTCCTCACCACTCTCTGGGTGAAAAAGGTCCCCCTCAGAACTGAAACACCCAGGCAACATCCTGGTGAATCTCCTCTGGACCATCTCCAGCGCTGTAGTGTGGTGTGGTGACTAGAACTGCATGCAGGACGCAAAGTGCTGAATTAACTCAATGGGTCAGGCAGCATCGCTGAAGAAAAAGGATGGGTTGGAGCCCTTCTTCAGAGTCTGAAGAAGGGTTTGGACCCAAAACGTCACCCAATGTTTTATAACGTTGGAACATAACCTCCCTGCCTGTGAATGTCTTGACAAGAGAAGGTCGGTATTCTATATGCCTTCTTAATCACATTATCTACCTATGCTCCCACCTTAAAGGATCTTTGGACTTGCGCACTGAGTTCTTCCTTAGTCCCTAGGACCCTACCATTCATGGTGTGTGCCGAACCTCCTCAGTACACCCAGAATGCACCTTACATTTGTCTCGATTAAGCTTATTTGTCACACACATTTATATCACCCTACAGTCTAAGACGACCATCCATACATCAAGAATTCCCCCATGGTAGGCTGACCCAGAAGATTCAAATGCACAGGATTGACGGTGACTTGGTCGTATGGATTTAGAACTCGCTCATAGAGGGTTGTGGTGGAAGGGCGGCATTCTGGCTGGTGGTCTGTGACCAGTGGAGTTCCACAGGGATTTGTACTGGGGCCACTGTTGCAAATGGCATGAGATGGCTGGAGTTGAGGAAGGAAGGCTGTCTGAAGATACAGCGGGATATAGATATGATGTTTCCACTTGTGGGTGAGTCTACGACTAGAGGTCATAACCTCAGAATCAAAGGACGTTCTTTTAGGAAGATGAGGAGGAATTTCTTTAGTCCGAGGGTGGAATTCTGTGCTGTGGAGGCAAAGTCAGTTGATACATTTAAGGCAGAGATAGATAGATTCTTGATTAGTACGGGTGTCAGGGAGTCATAGATTAATACTGTGTGGAAACAGGCCCTTCGGCCCAACTTGCCCACACCGGCCAACAATGTCCCAGCTATCTTAGTCCCACTTGCCTGCGCTTGGTCCATATCCCTCCAAATTTATCCTATCCATGTACCTGTTCAACTGTTTCTTAAACGATGGGATAGTCCCAGCCTCAACTACCTCCTCTAGCAGCTTGTTCCATACACCCACCACCCTCTGTATGAAAAAGTTACCTGTCAAGAGAGTTTCATTGTCGTGTGTCCCAGATAGGACAATGGAATTCTTGCTTGCTGCAGCACAACACAATATGTAACATATAAAATCTACACTGCAGTTCGCTTTCCTATTAAATCTTTTCCCCTTCACCTTGAACCTATGTCCTCTGGTCCTCGATTCCCCAACTCTGGGTAAAAGACTCTGTGCATCTACCCGATCTATTCCTCTCATGATTTTGTACACCTCTATCAGAATCAGAATAGTACTTTAATTGCCAAGTATGTTTTGCAACAAAGAAGTTCATTTGCCAAATCAGTCATACAAATAAAAAGCAACAGATCACCCAAAACACATTTTAACATGAACATCCACCACAGTGACTACTCCACATTCCTCACTGTGATGGAAGGCGAAATAAAGTTCTCTTCCCTTTGCTATAAGATCTCCCCTCATCCTCCTACGTTCCATGGAATAGAGACCCAGCCTACAGATTTGAATTGGGATAGGTGTGGATGTTGGGGGAAGGTGCTTCATTGGCGCAAGGCAGATTACTTCTTCTCTTCTTGTGTATGGCGTGCACAGCCTAAAGTTGTAGGACAACTTGTTCTATTTAATCTTATTTGATTATGCACACCAGGTTGATTGCATTTGTCGAAACAGGGAAGGTTGCAATCTCCCACCCCAGGCTGATTACAATATCATTAGACAGGAGCTAAGGAGGGTAGATTGACATCAGTTGTTTTTAGCTAAATCCACAGAGGACATGAGAGATAGACACATAAAGCTGGAGTAACTCAGCGGGTCAGGCAGCATCTCTGGAGAAAAGGAATAGGTGAGGAAAACATGAGGGAGTTGGTTAAAGGCCAGCTGATCAAAGTACAGGGTCAACATGTTGCAGGAAAGAGGAGGGAGAAGGACAGCAAGGTGAGGGTGACCAAGGAGGTTGTAAACTTGGTCAGGAAGAAAAAGGATGCGTATGTCAGTCTTAAGAAGGTGGCATCGTGTCGGCAATTAGCCTTTAAATGTCATTGCTCAGTCGGATTGAGGAAAATCCTAAGGCTTTTTATGTTTGTTTAAAAAAAGGGGGGATGACCAGGGTGATGGTAAAGGTGGGAATCTATGCTTAGAGACTGACTCAGATGCAGGAGAGGAGCTAAACGAGTACTTTGCATCTGTATTCACCAGTAAGAAGGACTTGGAGGACAACGAGACCAGTGTACAGAATACAAATATGCTACGGTAGTTTCAGGTCGAGGTGGTGCTGAGGCTCTTGAAGAACATTAAAGTTCTGGTGTGATCTATCCCAGGTTACTGAAGGAGGCAAGAGAGGAGATTGCAGGGGGCCTTGCCGAGGTTTCTTCTCCAGCCACTGGTGAGGTCCCAGAGGACTGGAGAGTGGCCAATGCTGTTTAATAAAGGAAGTAGGGGAATCTAGGGAACTATAGGCAGGTGAGACTCACTTCAGTGACAGGGTAACTATTGGAGAGAATTCTTTGGGATAGGATTTACTCGCATTTGGAAGAGAATGGGCTAATTAGGCGTACCCAGCACAGCTTTGAATGTGGTAGATCATGTCTCACCAACATACGGAGGTGACAACGGAGATTCATGAAGGTGGGTGGTGGATTTTGTATACATGGATTAAGGCTTTTGGTATGGTCCCTCATCCAGATCGGGACGATTAAGATGTATGGGATTCACGATGACTTGGCCGTATGGATTCAGAACTGGCTAATTCGTAGGACAGAGAGTTGTGGTGGAAGGTAGATATTGTGACCAGTGGAGTTGTGCTGGGATCTGTGCTGGGATCTCTCTGTTTGTGATTATATATATAAATGACCTAGATTTAACTGTGTAGGAAGGAACTGCAGATGCTAGTTTACACCAAAGATAGACACAAAATTCTGAAGTAACTCAGCGGAACAGGCAGCATCTCTGAAGAGAAGTAATGGGTGACGTTTCGGGTCGAGACCCTTCCTCAGACTGGGATTCAAGAGAGAGGGAAACTAGAGAAATGGAAGGGTACAATGTAAGGTGTGAAAAGGAGGGATCAAAGCAGACAATGTTCAAGGAAATGTAGAATAGTTTATTGTTGGCTGAGGGGAAGGTGACAACGAGGCATGCAAGCAGTGAAATTAATCAGGAGGACAGTGAAACATGTCAACTAGAATGGGAGAAGGACGGAGAGAGAGGAAAGGTTACTTGAAGTTCGAGAAGTCAATGTTCATACCGCTGGGCCCAAGCAAAATATGGGCTGCCTATAACCCAGCGACATGAATATTGATTTCTCTAACTTCAACTAACACAGAGGGTGGTGGGGGCTTGGAACGCATTGCCATAGATGGCGGTGAAGGCAGATACAATAGTGGTGTTTAATAAGCTGTTAGATAGGCACATGGAAATACTGGGAATAGAAAGATATGGATCATATGCAGGCACATGGAATCCAGAACAAGAGGACCGGAATGGTGAGAGGGGAAAGATTTAATAGGAACCTGAGGGGCAACCATTTTATACAAACTGGGTAGTGGGTATATTGAATGAGCTGCCGGAGGAGGTAGTTGAGGTACATACTATCACAATGTTTAAATAACATTTAGACAGGTACATGGATAGGACAGGTTTAGAGGGATATGGGCCAAACGTAGTGTAGATTGGATATGTTTGTTGACTTGGGCCACACTGGATGAGATGAGATCCACATTCCTCCATTCCCTGCATATTCATGTGCTGATCCAAAAGTCTCTTAAAAATACCACTATCATATCCGCTTCCACCAACACTATCACCACCCAGCAGCATGTTCCAGGTACTCACCAGAATGACTTGCATACTTCTTAAATACAGTATAGGTTATAGAAAAACAAAGATTAGTCTTCAAGAAAGATTTGTCTTTTTTTCTTTGTGCAAACTCTTTTAGCCAATTCATTGATTCTGTTAATGATTTGAGTAAACGATGTTGATGACCAGTATAATTGGTCTTTCTATTGGTATATTCCTTTCTGATATTTCTGCACATTAAATAGAGATTGGGTCATAACCAGCGGCAAGATTTTATATGTGTAGGAAGGAACTGCAAGTGCTGGTTTAAATTGAAGATAGACACAAAAAGGTGGAGTATCTCAGCTGGTCAGGCAGCATCTCTGGAGAAAAGGGCAATAGACAATAGGTGCAGGAGTAGGCCATTCGGCCCTTCGAGCCAGCACCGCCATTCAATGTGATCATGGCTGATCATCCCCAATCAGTATCCCGTTCCTGCCTTCTCCCCATATCCCCTGACTCCGCTATTTTTAAGAGCCCTATCTAGCTCTCTCTTGAAAGCATCTACAGAACCTGCCTCCACCGGCCTCTGAGGCAGAGAATTCCACAGACTCACCACCCTCTGTGAGAAGAAGTGTTTCCTCGTCTCCGTTCTAAATGGCTTACTCCTTATTCTTAGAAGTGACCCCTGGCTCTGGACTCCCCCAACATCGGGAACATGTTTCCTGCCTCTAGCGTGTCCAAGCCCTTAACAATCTTATATGTTTCAATGACATTCTAAACTCCAGAGTGTACAAGCCCAGCTTCTCCATTCTCTCAGCATATGTCAGTCCCGCCATCCCGGGAATTAACCTTGTGAACCTACGCTGCACTCCCTCAATAGCAAGAATGTCCTTCTTCAAATTAGGGGACCAAAACTGCTCACAATACTCCAGGTGTGGTCTCACTGGGGCTCTGTACAACTGCAGAAAGACCTCTTTGCTCCTATATTCGATTCCTCTTGTTATAAAGACCAACATGCCATTCGCTTTCTTCACAGCCTGCTGTACCTGCATGCTTATTTTCATAGACTGATGTACAAGGACCCCCAGGTCCTGTTGTACTTCCCCTTTTCCCAACTTGACGCCATTTAGATTGTAATCTGCCTTCCTGTTTTTGCTACCAAAGTGGATAACCTCACATTTATCCGCATTAAACTTCATCTGCCATGCATCTGCCTGCTCACCCAACGGTGGAATAGGTGACATTTTGGGTCGAGGCCCTTCTTCAGACCAAGAGACGGGAAAGGGCTCCTTGCTCATTATCACCTAGCCCATCGCCAACAATGGACCATTGTGGACTCTAGATTTCCGTGATCATCGTTGTTTTTTACATACCTATATCTCTCTATATCACCTTTTATATCTCCCATTTTCCACTCCCCTGACTCACAGTCTGAAGAAGGGTCTTGACTTGAAAGATCACCTATTCCTTTTCTCCAGAGATGCTGCCTGTCCGGCTGAGTTACTCCAGCATTTTGTGTCAAGATCTGTCTCTGAAAATAAATTCTGTTCAGCAACTCAAGTAGTTGGATGTGTTTGCTTTAGTTTGCTGCTGACCATAACCCAGCTGTAATATTACTCTAAGAAGATGATAAATTTGAATTGAGTTTG
Source organism: Leucoraja erinaceus (assembly GCF_028641065.1). Taxonomy (NCBI): domain Eukaryota; kingdom Metazoa; phylum Chordata; class Chondrichthyes; order Rajiformes; family Rajidae; genus Leucoraja; species Leucoraja erinaceus. The sequence continues at coordinate 1,272,509 of NC_073404.1, read as the reverse complement.
TATTTTGCATGACCACAAAATGTGGTAGTGTGATAAACAAACTTCCTTCAGCCCACATCAGAGGGTGTGGTGTCCATTATACAATGGTTCTGGCTTCTCAAACAATATCATAGCACCAGTGTGATAACACTTAGAAAGGAACTATTTATCATTCTAATTGTCATCACTCAGGTGTTACGTCTGACTACACAACCTCTCAGCTCCTCACCGGCCACTTCCAATGACTGCAGTGGAGCATTCTGCACTGGAGCCACACCGGTAAGTCCCAAATTCATTCTTAACAACGTCCATTTTCTTGTTAACAGAGAATTGCCAGTCCAGAACCATTGTATAAAATGCATTTTGAATAGTGTGAAATTAAATCTGAATGATAGATTCCTTCTGTCTTTTGCTTTATGTGGTCATCTTATGATTTGTAATTGGTAGTTACTTATGTGATGATGTCCCATCACATCTGATGTGACCATATATACTTTAGCCCCGACAATTGGAAAATACCATTTTAGCTAGATTTTGAAGGTATGTCCTGTCATTTAACTTGTTTGTTGCACTTGCCATTAGGATTAAACATGAGGCACTGTGGGGGTAAAAGGTGCCTTCTTCCCAGACTGCTTCTTGTTCAGTTCAGGCCTCCCATTTATTGTGAAGAAGGTTTAGTTCAGTTCCATCTTTGGTAGGATCAATGATGATGTCCTTATTCGGGTCATTGGGGTGCCTTTGAAATTTCAGCATTTTCTTCCGACTGAATAGTTTCATTGGACGTTTCCATGGTCTTTAGTTTAGTTACTTTAGATATAGAGTGCAGAAACAGGCCCTTCGGCCCACCAAGTCCACGCCGACCAGCGATCACCCTGTACACTAACACTATCCTACACACTATTTTCTTGAAGCCAATTAACCTACAAACTCGTACATCTGGAATGTGTGAGGAAACCAGAGCACCCGGAGAAAACCCACGTGGTTACAGGGAGAACATACAAACTCCGTACAGACAGCACCCGTAGTCAGGATTGAACATGGGTCTCTGGTGCTGTAAGGCAGCAACTCTACCATTGCGCCACTGTGCTGCCCTCGAATTGCCCTGGTCAATTTGTGATTTGAGCTGCGATCTCAATGTGCTTTTGTGCTACATTGGATTGGGTGTGAGGGATTTGTAAAGATGTGATTATTCAAAGAGGCCAAAGTGGAAACTGCCTGCTGGAGTTTGGGGAAATGATGTTAGAGTTTGTCAGATTATACTGTTCACATACAAGATCAGACCATTCACACATCAAGCTCATACTGTTCACATGTCAAAGAGAGGCTGGCAATAATTGGGCTGAAGGCAACTGGCAGGTCTACTTTGGATAGCACGAGTCATTCACCTTGTTTTATTTTATTGTCCAGGTTGTTGAGTGTTGGGACTACTTTCTGCACAACAAAAATGGTGGCGTTTGAACACTTTTTTATCAACATATTAATGGGACACCACATGAACAGTAGAAAGAAGAAATAGTATAGAGAAGCTGAGGAAGAAAATTACATTTATGGAAGAAACAAAACTGTTCAAGATTGTGAAGGGATTACCAGATACTTAACAATGGCCTAAGTTATTGTTTCAATTCCTGTAGTTACAGCATCTGTATCACTGACATTGGGATGAGGAACCCACTAAAACAGCTTTATGCCCCTGAAATAACTGATATGCTTTGATGTGTCTCCGTGTTTATAAATGTAACACTGTGTAGATCAACTGTTCTGTCGCCAAATCAAAGGAAAAGTAAGAGAAAACCGAATAACTTACAAGGCACTTTGTTTTTCTCTGCTGCGGTCTGCCCTTTTACCAGGTTTTGGGTCTTTCGCAAGGGAGCGTGAGTGACATGCTGTCGAGGCCCAAGCCCTGGAGCAAACTGACTCAGAAAGGCCGTGAGCCCTTTATCCGTATGCAACTCTGGCTGAACGGTGAACTTGGACAGAGTGTCCTTCCGTCCCAGGCCCCACAGCCCGGACAGGGTGAGTAAGAAAGGATATTTATAAACCCAATGTAAAGTGTGACTTGTAGGAAGGATCTGCAGATGCTGGTTTAAACTGAAGATGGACACAAAAAGCTGGAGTAACTCAGCGGGACAGGCAGCATCTCTGGAGAGAAGGAATGGGTGACGTTTCGGGTTGAGACCCTTCTTCAGACTGAGAGGCACGGGAAAGGGAAATGAGGGATAAAGATGATGTTGTAGAGTGATAAAGAACAATGAATGAAAGATGTGCAAAAAAGTAACAATGATAAAGGAAACAGGCCATTGTTTGCTGTTTGTTGAGCCTCATAAAGTGACTTGACTGGCTTTTACAAATGTGTGTGAAAAATAGTCATCCGAGTTATCATTGAGCTTTCCCTTGAGCTTGCATGTTTTACTAGTATCTGTTCTCACCAGATGTCCTTTCCTTCCATCTCATGGAGATCAGTGTCAAAGTTTGCTTGGTCTTGGTTCCTATAAAGTGCATCAGACACCTTGGAGCATGTCGAGCACATGTCCGAGAAAACCAGAGCACCCCGAGGAGACGCCCTGGTCACAGGAGAGTGTGCAAATTTACGCACTGTAGGTCAGCTGTAGGACAGTAGAGCAGGTCACCGTAGCCGTGCGCCTGCAGCTCCCAGAGGGTCGCGGCCGATCTCCTGCGGCTCAATACAAGACCCGGCAGACTGAGGCCTGCAGGAGGAGCCGCCGAGCCAGCCCCTAATCGTCCCCCGAAGACCAGAGACCAGTAGGATGGAGGCGGTCGCGACGGGCGAGGAGAGGAGAGGGATCCAGGGACGGGCTTAGTGCACACTCAAGGTCGGCTGTGGGAGGCTCCCACCCCCACGAGGAACAATGGTGGACGGGCAAGGAGAGGGCCGTCAGTCCACTGGTCAACCCACACGTCCAAGGAAGGTGATGGTTGAAGGCCCTGCAGCAGCCTGGGGCTCGCCTGGAACGGGCACCGCTCATAATAACTAGACTGGACTTTGAAAATGGCGCCAAAACCTGGGGCCTCTTCCATGCGGGGTCAGTAGACTCTCTGTACACTTGATAATTGGGCGTGCGCTTGGGACTGTATGTAAGAAAATAATTTCACTGTGTATTTGCATGAAAAGCACCATTGACCATGGATTGACCCTGGATTGTTGGAGTTGTGCAGCAGCAGAACTCTCTGCGGTCCGCTGTGTCGCAGTCATTGTTGCAAAAGGGAATCGCTGCCTGGAGAGAAGAAGCAGCATTCCAGGTGGCAGCAACCAGCAGCAGTCGCATTAAACATGACCTGTACAACCAGGGACGGCACAGTAGCACAGCGGTCAAGCTGCTGCCTCACAGCGCCAGAGGCCCAGGTTCAATCCTGACTGCGGGCTCTGTCTGTACAAGTTTGTACGTTCTCCCCCTGAACGCAAGAATTCTCTCCCAGTGTTCTGGTTTCCTCCCACAATCCAAAGACATGCAGGTTTGTAGTTTAATTGGATTCTATATATTGCCCCTAGAGTAGGATAGAACTAGTGTACTCAGTGGGCGCTGACTCAGTAGGCTGTAAGGCCTGTTTCCACGCTATATTTCAAAACTAAATGCATCCAAGGCATTTCAGGGGTGAGGTGAAACTGGGCAGATACAGCTCTCAATATGCTGGCAAGTTGATTTTTAGGTTAATTGGCTTCTATAAATTGTCCCCAGTGCTTAGGATAGAACTAGTGTACGGGTGAGTGTTGGTCGTGGACTCAAAGAGCCGATGGGCCTGCTTCCACGCTGTATCTATAAAACTGAAACTAAACAAAAGCAAAGCCTCCTCAGTTTCAGCAGACAAGACATCTGAAGGAAGCAGAGTATAGATCAACTACAGAAATGACAGATGACATTTAATCTGAGCAAATGTGTGGTGTTGCACTTTGGGAGGTTGAATGTAAGGAGAAAATAAACAATTCATGGCATGACCCTCAACAGCATTGATGTATAGAGGCATCTTGTAGATATGTTAGTGGCATTTAAAATACTTTAGGATAGGCATATGGATATACAGGAAATGGAGGGTTATGTGTTCAAGTTCATAACTCCATGAATGTAGCAACATGTAGATACGGTGGTAAAGAAGGCATTGAGTACATTTCTATCATAGGTCAGGCCATTGAATATAAGAGTCGGGAAGCCATGAAGCAACTTTATAGGACTTTGGTTAGGCCGTGGTTGGCCTAGGAAGGGTTTGGTGCCTTTGGAGAGGATGCAGAGGAGGTTTACTAGAATGTTGCCCGGATTATGGAGTATTAGCTACAGGGAGAGGTTGGACAGACTTGAATGATTTTCTCTGGAACACCAGAGATTGCAGGGAGAACTGATAGAAATGTATAAAATGTGACAGGCATAGATAGTGTAGACAGTCAGAACCATTTTCCTTGGATGGAAAATCAATTTGAGAGCAGTTTTACAGTGATGTACAAAGTTTAAGGGAGATTTGCAGAGCAATTGTTGTACACAGATGGTGGTGAGTGCCTGGAACATGCTGCCAGGGGTGGTGATTGAAGCAGATATGTTAGTGGCATTTGAGAGACTCTTGGATAGGCATTTGGATATCTTGGTAATGGAGGGATATGGGTTACTGTACGTGCAGGTGGATGTGGTAGTCTTGATATCATGATCGTTTATATATTGTGAGCTGTGGGGACTCTTCTTGTGCTGTACTGTTCTATGTTCTGTAAAGGATTTAAAATGATGAGAGGCATGATAGGGTAGACACAGAACCATTTTCCCCAGGGTGGAAATGTCCAACACTTGAGGGCATAAGGTGAGATGGGGAGAGTTTAATGGAGACGTGCGGGGCATTTTGTCTACACAGAGAGTGGTGGGGCTGTGGAATGCACTGCCAGGGTAGTGGTGGAGGTAGATACAAGAGTGGTGTTGAAGAGGCTTTAGATCGGCATGTGGCAGTGCAGGGAATAGAGGGACATGGATCATGTACAGGCAGATGAGATCAGTTTAACATAGCCTGATGTTCGGCACAAACACTGTTGGCCAAAGGGCCTGTACCTGTGCTGTACTGTTCTATATGTAGGAAGGAACTGCAGATGCTGGTTTAAAGGACTGAAGAAGTGTTTCGACCCGAAACGTCACCCGTTCCTTCTCTCCAGAAATGCTGCCTGTCCCGCTGAGTTACTCCAGCTTTTTGTGTCTGCACTGTTCTACGTCGCAGTAACTGCAAAATCTGTTTGAAGACTTTAAAATGTATCACCTTGGTAAATCCACTCTATAAATTGTGTGCTCTTTCTATCCTCTCCTTAAAACATTTTGTAAAATTCCATTTCTTTGGCTATAGTTTTCGCTCTTTAGTCTATACTTATTTTTGCTTGATTTCAAAATTGGACTGGGCTTTGCCACAGTAAAGTGGTGAGAGCATGGTGCATGGACAGGTAGGTGAATCTGGATCTCTCTTCCATAAATATCTGAGGATATTGGGCCATTTGTTGATTTTATACCTGAGGAAGGACAGCAGGGCTGTGAGGCGGGGAAATGGTAACTTCATTTAGCCATCATCTTCATTGAATTATACAATGGTTTTAAAGGGTGTTCCTCCGTTTGCCCCAATTGTCTTCAGTCTACCTATGTCTACATACATCCCATGACCTGAAGATACCTCTCTACCTTACTTTCCTCTCAAAGACCATCTCTGTTGCCCATTTTGTCAACATCGCTACCATCTCTTTCTTTAGCCTGGCTCCATTTTGTTTATGCTTCTCAAATTTCCTTGGAACATTGGACTCTCAAAAGTGCACAATAACGTTATTAAATTTGACGAATGTAATTCCCATGAAGAAGCCCAATTCCTCAAACAAAACTTAAATTGGCTTTGCTTTCAAATTGCTCTGCTCATTTAATTTGAAATAAAAGAAAGGAGTCTACATTTCATATTATATATTAGGTTTGGGGGACCTGCTTTGTGTGTTTTTGTCTCTTTGTGTGTTTTGTTTACAAAATACTGTATGAAGAGAATCGCTAACAATGCACGCGTCCACTTTCAGGGAGGCTCGCGAACCATCGTTGGGATACAGTGAATTGGCAAATGCTGCACCGTTAGGTTGCATTGGGCATTGCAGTTCCTTGATTCAGCAAATTTAGCATCAGTGAATGAAACATGCACAAGGAACTAATTCATATTCTTTCTTTTGTTCATCTCAGAGTAATTCAATAGAAAATTATTTCCCTAACCAAAGTCCTTTAGCCTTTAGTTTTAGTTTAGAGACACAGCATGGAAACAGGCCCTTCAACCCACTCAATCCACATCATCCATCCACACTAGTTTTATGTTATCCCACTTTCTCATCCATTCCATAAAAACTAAGAGCAATTTACTGAGGACAATTAACCGACAAGCCCGCAAGTCTTTGGGATATGGGGGAAACCGGAGCACCCGGAGGAAACCCACGCGGTCACAGGGAGAACATGCAAACGGCACACAGACAGCACCCAAGGTCGGGATCGAACCCAGGTCTCTTGTGCTGTGAGATAGCAATTCTACCAGCTGTCCCTCTATGCCACCCTAAGGAGGAACATAGAACTACACAGCACATGAACAGGCCCTTCGGCCCACAGTGTCTGTGCTGAACATGATGCCAAGACCATTACTTATCCACCTGCACATAATCCATATCCCTCTATTCCCTGCATAACCATATGCCCATTCAAAAGTCTTTTAAATGCCACGAACATATCTGCTTCAACCAACACCCCTGGAAGAAATATTTGCCCTGCAAATCTCCTCTAAACTTTGCCCCTCTCACTGTACAGCTATGGCCCTCTAGTATTTGATTTTTCCATCCTGGGAAACAGATTCTGACTGTCTATGCAATCTATGTGTTTCATCATTTTTTATTTAAAAACAATATGGGTTTATTCGTCACATTGCACATAAAGTGCAAGTGAAATGAATATGTCAGCAGCGGTACAATGAGAAAGAACACACAAAATTTAACACAAACATCCACCACAGCATTCATCACTGTAATGGAAGGCACAAACATTGGCCAGTCCTCCTCCATTTCCCCCCCGTGGTCAGGACCAGAGTCCAGAGACAGTCCATAGTCGGCTCTTCCCCACTTCTATCATGTCTCCCGGTCACCTCCGGCATTACGGAAAAAAACATTCCAAACTCTCTCCCTGTAGCTAATACTGCCTAATCCAGGAATCATTCTGGTAAACCTCCTCTATACTTTTTTCAATGCCTCCATATCCTTCCTGTAATGGGGGGGGGGCAGAACTGCAGACAGGATGGATGTTTTCCACCACCTCACACACTCTGCTTTATTGCCAGCGGCAGTGGTTGTGAGAGAGTGGCTCAAAGTGCTTTTCCCTTTCATTTGTCTGTCCTTGTTGGAAAATCTCCTGGAACCTGATTACAGTTTCCCCCCTCCCCCCCCATTCCTCACTCTTGCTCGGTCGTAGCTTTCCAAAAACGTGCCCATACAAATGTGGTTTTCAACAAAACATGGCTCTGTGAAGGGTCACCTTGAATCATGAGATAGCAGCAGTTGCAATGATGAGATTTTAAAGGATATTTTACAAAACAGTTATAATGTTATTAGCAGCAGACCAGTCATGGTCAAAGAATTAGAGAATTATTGTGCAAAAGCTATCTTAAATACGTCTGTCGATCCATCAACAGGATGATGGATCTGTATCGCTAATTCCTTTTCTCACATTCGTTCCAATGTATCCATTATTGGAGACCGGTTACAGGTGAATGTTTCATCTCTAATAAGATACAAAATGGAACAATAGGGGACTCTTTATGGGCTTTGCAGCAGGCAGTAGCCAGAAGTTATACCTCAGTCACTAAGATTCAGCCGTGCAGGAAGGTAGCGATGTTATTTAGGCTGTTCACTGAACTGGATCCTGACCCGCTGAACTCAATTTTAAGATGCAGCTGCAGTGACCCGCAGGGAGCCTGGATTTTATGTTTGTTTAGTTTGTCCCATGGTATAATTCGTCATTCCTCTATGTGCTAGGACTGCAACGCCTGGTAATGGGAATACCCAAAGGAGCAGTACAAAGCAATAAAGCTGCAGAAAGTGCCTAATTAGAATTGGCATTGTTAAAGGCACTGGTATTACTCTGAATAATTTGTCTTGCTTTAGGGATTCATAAAACTTAATCCATTTTTAATAAAAGTGTAAGAACTTCCATTTTTTTGTAATTTCATATTCGCCAGGACAAAATTAATCTTTTGCTTTCTCTTCAGACTAAATTAACAAAAAGAAAATCCCTTATATGTTATAGTGTATAATTGGAAATTATCTAAAGACAATTTTAAAAAAAACCCTTAAAACAATTGCTTTGCATTGATATTAATTGTGTCTGAAAACTGTTCAAACGTTTAGAGTGAAGGATTAACTGCCCCAGTAACTAACCATCGAATGCTGCTCTCTCCCACCTGTGCAAATGGAAAACATGATCATGTATTCAGTGTACAATGAAAACCTGGTACACTTATAAACAGAAGAGCTAACAATTTATATCTATTATCCCTGATTCTGTGTGCTAGTTGTTTTTGTTCTTTCACAACTTTAGTGTAATTTAGAGATACAGCTTGGAAACAGGCCCTTCGGCCCACCAAGTCCCTGCCGAGCAGCACCCCCCACACACTTACATTATCCTACACAAAAGGGACAATTTACAATTTTTTACCAAGCCAATTAACCTACATCCTGTACGTCTATGGAGTGCAGGAGGAAACCTGAACTCCCAGAGAAATCGCACACAGGTCACGGGGAGAACGTACAAACTGCGTACAGACAGCGCCCGTAGTCAGGATCGAACCTGGGTCTCTGACACTATAAGGCAGCAACTCTACTGCTGTGCCATTGTGCCGCCCCAATTAGCCTACAAGCACCATTGTGACAGCTGTTGAAAATGTATAACACAAGATGCCATTCAGTCCGTCATGTTTTAGCCTGATTGCTGTAGCTCCGGGCTAGTGTGGCCCCCACAAGTCATAGCTCTTAAAGTACACGTCCACTAATTATTTAAACGTTGTACAGGTTTCTGCCTCCACTACCTTGTCAGGCAGTGAATCTAGACCCTACCATAGTGGATCATTTATATCCCATATCCTCTCCAAGCCTTCTACCAGAGCAGTCTGTGGCTCTGACCCCTGCTGATGGAAGTGTCCTCATAAACACATTGCCGCTTTCATAATTGTACATACCGTCACTGAGTGTTCCATCAACTTCCTCTGTCCCAGGAACAAACTTCATCCACATGCTACAATATTCCAGTCCTGCCTATGCCCCCATACATTTTCTCTACCCCTCTCTGGGCACCTACATCTTACCTCTTGCCAGTCTGAAGAAGGGTCTCGACCCGAAATGTCACCTATCCAAGTTATCCAGAGATTCTGCCTGACCCACTGAGTTACTCCAACACTTTGTGACATTTTGTGTATTAACCAGCCTCTGCCTGCGTGTCCACCATATTCAAGTTGTGGTCTCCCCTCTTGTGTGTTGCACTGCTTTACAGCGTTATAAAGTCACAATGAGTCAGTGTGGACACAGACCGCTTATCTAATCACTTAAATGTTGTCAGTGACTGCTCCTGTTACTCTCTGAGGCAGTTTGTAGCAGGTACATTTCTCTCCAGGTGATTAAAAGGTTCATTTTTTCCTCAAAATCTTGTGCCCCTTTCCCTAAATCAACATTCTCCAGTTCTATTTACCTTTGAACAGGGCGAATTACCTCCATTTAGTCTATCCTGATTATACCCCTTATAATTTCATACAGCTCATTCATGTCATCTTTTAATCTCCTCTGCTCCAAAGGTGCTGACTTGATGGGCCGAATGGCCTACTCCTGCACCTATTGTCTATTGAAAACAGACCTAGCCTCTCCAGCCTCTGTCGTAACTGAAATGCTCCATTCCGGAGAACATCCTGGTAGACCTCCTCTGTACCCTCTCCAGCACTAGCACATTTTTCTTGTGGTGTGTTGATCAGAATAGCTCATGCAACTCCTGACCAATGTTTTATAGAGTTTGAGCATATTGGGATGTAATCCCAAGGATGTAATGCTGATGCTTTATAAGGCACTGGTCAGACCGCATTTGGAGTATTGTGAGCAGTTTTTGGCACCATGTCTGAGGAAGGATGTTCTGGTGTTGGAGAGGGTCCCGGGAAGGATTGGGTTAACATGTGATGAGCGGCTGATGGCACTGGGCCTGTACTCACAGGAGTTGAGAAGGATGAGGGGAGATCTCATTGAAACTTACCAAATCGTGAAAGGCCAAGATAGAATGGATGTGGAGAGGATCTTTCTTCGAGTGAGGGAGTGTAGTGGTCATAGCATCAGAATAAAAGGATGTACTTTTGGAAAGGAGATGAGGAATGTCTTTAGCCAGAGGGTGGTGAATCTGTGGAATTCATTGCCACAGAAAGCTGTGGCGGCTACGTCAATGGATATTTTTAAGGAGGACATTGACCGACCCTTGATTAGTATGGATGTCTGTGGTTATGGGGAGAAGGGGTTGAGAGGAAAGATAGATCAGCCATGATTGAATGGCGGAGTAGACTGGATGGGCCGAATGGCCTAATTCTGCTCCTAGAACGTATGAATTTTAAAGTGGTGCTCTCACAATGTATCACCTGTAGGATTGAAAGTAGTACAGCACGGGAACGGGCCCTTCACCCCACAATGTTTGTGCCGAACATCATGCCAAGTTAAACTCATCTCATCTGCCTGTACTTGATCCATATTTCTCTATTCCCTGCATTTCCACGTGTCGATCTAAACGCCACTATCATATCTTCCTACACTACCACTGCTGCTAATGCGTTCCAGGCCCCGAATACTCACTCACTGCATAAAAAGAAACTTGTCAAGCACCTTTCCCCTCTCACCTCTCACTTTCTAGCATTGGACATTTCCATCCCGGGAGAAAGGTTCTGACTGTCTACCCTATTTATGCCTCTCATATTTTCTATTCTATCAAGTCTCCCCTTAACCTCTGACATTTTCACACATGTCCTTCTAAACCTCTCCTATCCATGGATACTTGATGGATTTGAGGATATCACTTTGTTCTCTTATATCTCTCTATATCAGGGGTGGGCAACTTTGTTCTGCATAGGGGCCACGACGCATGTCTGTGAGCGGATGTTCACATAGATCCCGCCCCTTCGAGGACCCCACCCGGAGCACTGGCCCCTAGTTACGGGCGCTCACCAATATGGCGCACCTACGGACCATTGCCTTGGCTCTGTCCTGAGGGCGGTGGCTCAAATACTCACACTCACTCGTCCCCGGCCTATTGACAACCCCGATCCCGACAGTGAAGCCCAGACACAGAAGGTGCGCGGCCGTGCCGGCGGCTTTGTGCAGGATGTGGTACAGTCGGCGTTCGGCACCGCAATTACGGCCGCCAGTGCAGGTCTCCTTGCGCCCTTGCGTCACCGCGCCTGGGCGCTTCGGGCCCGGGAGGTACTGGATATGAAGGAAGTCTGCGGGCCGGACGACTACGGGAAAAAATGCTTGCGGGCCGGACGATTTCGGCTTACGGGCCGCATTCGGCCCAGGGGCCGTATGTTGCCGACCCCTGCTCTATATATTGCCAAATATGGTGTATTCATTCACTTGATGTATCTCCCTTGATGATTTACCCGCTGTGTTTCGGGATTAAACTCCATTTGCCATTTCTCTGCCCGACTGACATGACCATTTCCATCTTCATGTATCATCTACAAACTGCTAAACTGTGAAACGTTGCAATGTTTATCCGATATTTCACACCTCTCCTTCGTTAACTATAATCTTGCCATTATTCTGTGTGATGACAGCAGTAAACCTACAACACACACAGAGGACCTGTCTGACACACAACATCTGCTCTGGCCATGATCATTCTCTTACTCCTTGTGCATTTGGGGAATATTTTGAATTTTCTTTGTTTTTATTGCTCACACTTTTTTCATTCCCTCTCTTTGTTTTCTATGTTTTTTTCTTGTTACCTTACAAAGGTTCAGCTATTAGTTCGATACATTTTCACTTGTTTGGTAGCCATCTGTCGTCTAGTGCAGAACTTCAACGTTTCATGCCATTCATCTTCTGTCCTCCCAGGCCCTGTGCCACTTTCAGCCCTAGCTCTACTACCCTTTGATGTGACATGTGGGAAGCAGCACGGTGGCACAGCTGGTAGAGTTGCAGCCTCACCGCGCCAGAGACCCAGGTTCCATCTTGACCTCGGGTGCTGTATGCGCGGAGTTTGCAGGTTCTTCCTCTGACCGTATTGGTTTTCTTCGGGCGCTCTGGTTTCTTTGGGCAATCCCACATCCCAAAGACATGCAGGTTTATATGTTACTTGGCCCTCTGTAAAATTGCCCCTAGTGTGTAGGGAGTGGATGTGAAAACAGGCCCTTCAGCCCACTGAGTCCACGCCGACCATCAATCACCCATTCACACGTTGCATGTTATAATCATGTAAAACTAGTGTGAATGGGTGATTGAAGGTCGGCATGGACTGGGTGGGCCGATGGGCCTATGTCCATGCTGTATCCTTCAATCAATGAATTAAAATCTTGAACAGTGGAGGACTTGGACACGTCACCGTGTGATTGCAGTCCTCTACTTCATCAACAACCACCAATCTTTTTACTTTTAAATGTAAACTGATATAAAGCTCGCACTTGGTTATGGAAGTGTAACATTTTCCACCAGTAAATAATTGATGACTAATTTTTCATGTACCTATTTTTAGCGCTGCACTTCTAATGTTTTAAGAAATATTGTGGCTTTTAATGTGAGTTGTATGTATTGGTCAGGCCTTTGTTGTACGGTAAGATTTTAGCTGGGCGTAATGTTAAGGCTGGTGATCACTGTGCCTTTTGTTTGAAGCGCAGCCTTGTTTGTGTGTTTGAGAGAGGAATCTAGACTTACACGGCGGAGCCTGGAGGAGGGCAAGCCTGAGGACCCCCCGGGGACACAGGAAGATGTTGTAATCAATTACCACATCATAACACTGAGGCATGATAATTACTGAATGTTCCTCCAGAGATAGCTCAGCATTTGGTTGGCATGCAGTCCTTTATGGTCGGATTCCTGATTAATATGCAAATAATTGTCCGATTGTATGAAGAATGGAGAGGAGCAATGTACTGATAATAAGAGCAGCAGAGCAAAGAAATGATAGATTGCTCGTGCTCAATACTGTTCTTGGTCTTTTCATATTATAAATGTTTTATCAGAATTAACTACAGGAGTCTTCTCATTGTGAGTTACGAGGGCAACATTGCTGTGAATTTATGTAAATTGAACATGTTGAAAGATTTTATAAGCTGCATGATAGACTTTAAAATGGCATCTGGTACTGTACTTATGCAAGGCAGGTTGCCGAATGAATTTTTCAATCCATTGTGCCCAACTCATTGTTTCCTGCAATTTTGACGTCTGCCTACCTTCCTGGAAGAAAATGATCCCCTTGCTGTATTACCAGTGTCAGATGTTTTATAATATCTTGCCTGGCAGTCTTTCATTGTTTATGAAAGGCAGCCGGCGATGACAGGGGAGGATGTTGATCCCAATGCCCTCTCTGTATACGTGCACTTCTGTCAGATGTTCTTACCGATTCCCCAGAGTGCAACCTCTGACAAATCCTTGCTTCCCAAACCCAGAGCCACTTCAGCTCATAGCAGCATATCAAACGTGACCACAATGCAGTTCGGTTGACCCAGTATTGTAAACTGGAACCAAATGCCAAATGGTTTTTCTGCAGGAATTCTGGATAACACTGCGCAGCTTGTGTGTAATTAAGGATTTTTGTACCACTTTTGTGACTCAAAACAACTTATTTTTCATTTTTTGCTGTTGAAGTAAAATTAAACGATGGTTCAACATATTCAACGCAAAACATGGGAGAATCTGTTTTAAAGTCTATGTTGAGGAAGCGTATCCACCCGACCACACATCACTCCAAGCATACTTCATACCAAATGATTTTAAGCTTATCTAAGTGCTTTATTTCCCATATCGTGTAGGATGGTCGTTGTGTCAATTTTCACCTGAGCTGATTCAGTGAAAGTGTTTTTTAATGTGGTATAATATGGAAGTTATTTTTCATGTTATGACGTGCAGGAAAAATGTGGTTATTATTCTGCAAATGATAATGAATGCTATGTCAGTACAGTAAAGCCTTGTGCGTACTGACCTCTTTATAACGTGTCTCGGTTATAGCGGAACGACCTTCAGAGCCAGGCCAGGTTACCACGCCACCCCCGGCCTGTGTCACCCCTCAGGCTGTCCCCCTGACTACGCCCAGGCTGCCCCTGCCATCTCCAATGCCGCCACTCTGGTAGCGCCCGCCACCATTGCAAGCACCACCGTCCATGCCATTGACATCCCGGCCACATCTGCCACCCTGCCCGGTCCCAGGCAATGCCTACCGCCATAGCCATCGCCAACCTGATCGCTGACCCTCTCCTGCACTCTGGCCGCGGGCTGCAATCTCTCCCCCGGCCCACTGGCAGGCTGGGACCGTCAACTCACCCGGATTCCAGGCCCAATTCCGGACCAAGAGTCTGAAGAAAGGTCTCGACCCGATATTTCACCTATCCGTGTTCTCCAGCGATCCCACCTGATCCGCTGAGTTAATACAGCATTTTGTGTCCTTTTGTGTATTAACCAGCAACTGCATTTGTAAATTTCTACTACTTACACAATGGTAATCCCTTACTCGCTTGCAGTGGACAATCGGTGATAATGGACACCATTCCCCTCCCCAATGGTCCATTATACCGAGAGTTTACTGCAGTTAATAATTTGAAATCTGAGATGATACATTTTTATTAGTCATCAAGAGATACAGCACGGAAATGGGCCCTTCAGCCTATTCAGTGCATGCCAGGTGGTAAGTCCCCATTTATACTAATCCCACTGTATTCTCAGCAGAGAATTTTCACAGACATTTGGAGACATTGAGGTGATGGCTGCAATGGTCCTTTATGGTCAAATACAGCTTGGACTGTGTGAAATGGTGCCAACATCTGGCAACTATTCAATATGGACTCAGTGGGCTGTTTCTCTGCATGGGGTACTTTATCAGGCATTGCCTTTATGGCAATAACTCCAATGTACCTTTAGTACATTTGACAATCAAAAAGCCATTGTACACTGGGCTGGAGAGTGGCCAGTGTGTTCCTTTGTTTATGAAGGGAAGGTGAGAAAATCCAGGGAACTATAGGCTAGTGAGCCTCACGTTAGTGGTAGGGAAACTATTGGAGAGAATTATTTGAGATAGCAAGAGATTGGGCTAATTAGGGCCAGCCAGCACAGCTCTACACAGCGCAGGTCGTGTCTTACTCACCTGATTGAAGCGATGGTGAAGGAGGTAGATGATGGTAAGGCAGTGGATGTTGTTATACATGGATTGTACGAAGGCTTTGGATACTGGTGGTAGACTGATCCAGAAGATTAAGATGCACGACATTCACGGTGAATTATTGATTCAGAACTGGCTTATTCATAGAAGATAGAGGGCTCTGATGAAAGGTAGCTATTCTACAGGATGTCTCTGACCAGTGGAGTTCCGCACTCATCTGTACTGGGACATCTGTTTTTTGTGAGCTGTATAAATGACCTGGGCACAAATGTACATGTGTTGGTGAGTAAGGTTGCTGACCAAACCAAAAGACACATTGGCTGCCGCCAGTTGCAGACAGTGAGGAAGACTGTCAGAAGATACAGTGGGATATTGATCAGCTGCAGAAATGGGCTGAGAAATGGCAGATGGAGTTTAACCCGAGCCAGTGAGAGGCGTTGCACTTAGTTAGATTGAATGTACGGGGAAAGTATACAGTCAATGGCAAGCCCCTTGACAGCATTGATGTACAGAGAAGTTTTGTGGTCCAAGTTCATAGCTCACTGAAGGTGGCAGCACAAGTAGATAGGCTGGTAAAGAAGGAGTATGGTACGCTTGCCTTCATTACTAGGGGCATTGAGTACAAAAATCAAGAAGTCATGGTGCAGCTATATAAGACTTTGGGTAGGGCAGTATTTGGAGTATTGCGTACAATTCTGGTCGCCCCATTACAGGAAAGATGTAGAGGCTTTTAGAGGGTGCAGAGGAGGTTTAGCAGAATGCTGCCTGGTTTAGAGAGATTCAGCTGCAAGGAGAAGTTGGATAAACTTAGATTGTTTTCTTTGGAATGTCGGAGGTTGAGGGGAGACTTGATAGAAGTTTATAAAATGATGAGAGGCATAGATAGGTTAGACAGTCAGAACCGTTTTCCCAGAATAGAAATTGCCCACACGAGAGGGCTTAGCTATGAGAGGGGGAAAGTTTAATGGAGATGCGGGACGTTGTTTTACACAGAGAGTGGTGGGGGCGTGGAACACATTGCCAGGGGAGGTGGTGGAGGCAGATAAGAAAGTAGCGTTAGGCACATGGAAATGAAGCGAATAGAGGGATATGGATCATGTACAGGCAGATGAGATGTTCTGTTGCTTGTGGAAACACATCATTCTTATTTCTTTGACTGACATTCTGTAGACCACTCTTTACGAGATGATTCTTCCCAAAGGTTACTTGGCATTTTACGTATCGAGTCATGCAGCATGGAAACAGGTTCTTTCCCCAACCTGCCCAAGCCGACCAAGTTGCCCCATCTACACTATTCCTACCCGCCCACGTTTGGCCCCAATCTATCAAAACTCGTCCTGTCTATGTACCTGTCCAAAACACTGTTAAATGCTGTTATATTCACGGTGTGAAACCTCTTTCCCCTCTCACCTTAAACCTACGTCCACTGGTTTTTGATTCCCCTATTCATTTATCCATCCATATCTTAAACAAATCTATTTCCTTCTGAATCTTTTGACAACCTCTATCCGTCACTATCACCATCCGTAACTTCACTATCCGTAACTCCACCAATTTTCAAATCAACTGCACATATACTAACCATCCCATCTACATTTATGTCCAAATCGTAGATATATCACGATCAACAGAAGTCCTAGCACAGATCGTGTGGGAGGCCTCCCCCTTCCTCCACTACCCTCTGTCCTCTATAGTAAACCAGTTCTGTATCCAAACACCCAAATGACCATGGGACCCATGCATCTTAAACGTCTGGATCAGAGACTACCGTAACGGATTTAAAATCCATGTGGACATCATCTACTGCCCTGCCGTCATTAATCACCTTCATCAGCTGAAAAAACGCCATCAATTTCAGAAAACATTGTGCTGCAGCAATTCGTGAAGCTTACTTTTCACCATCTTCATGATCTTAGATTAGCACTGCTCATGGTGCAAGAGAAACACTTGTGTTAGAATGCCATTTCATCCCCGCCACAATCTCTTGCCTTGACTTGAGATGAGCAGCAGTCCAACATTAACTGGGATTCATAGTTAGTTGCTGAAACCCAGGCAACAAATCTCCTCTGTTCTGTATTTTGTTGACATCCATGTATAATTAGGCGACCCTCCCATACTCCAGAATTGGCCTCACCAATGCCTTGTACAATTTTAACATTACATCTCCCCAGCCAGCACACCAAAAGCTTTCTTTACCACCCTATCTAATAGATTCCAATTTTATTTTGTTCACATGAACAGCTTTGATTTTAATCGAGTAATGGGGCATTAATGCAAGACTACCTAATTAACATTTAGGGGGCGGCACGGTGCACGGCTGGTGGAGCTGCTGCCTCGCAACATCAGGGATCTGGGTTCAATCCTGACCTCGATTGCTATCTGTGTGGAGCTTGCACCTTCTTCCTGTAACCATATGGGTTTCCTCCGGGTGCTCCGGTTTCCTCCCACACCCCAAAGATGTGTCGGTTTGTTGGGGTTAATTGGATTCTGTAAATGTGCAGGGAGTGGTTGAGAAGGCGGGATAAACTACAACTAGTGTGTACGGGGTGATCGCTGGTCAGCAGGGACCAAAGGGCCTGTTTCCATGTTGTATCTCTAAACTTCAAACATGAAAGAAAGCTGAAATATGCATTTGTTAGTATCCCTGTATTCATTATCTTGTAGAAGGATGAAATATCTTGATTTATGCAACATTGTTTCAACTTGGTAAGTGGATTTCAGAATGATTTATTTCCTTGGTATCTCTGTGCCAGGACCACCCCTGCCTGACTGGCTGACTGACAGGCACCTGGAATGAATGGTGCTCTAAATATCACCTGCAAAAAGACACAAATTCACTCTCCTTGCTTGTTTCCACCTATCACTTACTAGGTTTTGTCCCGCCCCCACCTCTTTTCCAACTTCCTCTGCCCGACTACAATGAGCCTGAACAAGGGTCACAGCCCAAAACGTTGCCTGTCCGTTCCCTTCACAGATGCTGCCTGACTTGCTGAGTTGCTCCAGCACTTTATGTTTTGCTATCAAACTCGATTGGTTTCATAACTTGGGAAGTAAATGAACTGCTTAAACACCTAAAACGTGTGAACCAATAATATGAAAACATTGTCAAAAACATGATATTGTTTTGTCTTTGAAGTTTGCTGATGTTATTAATTATGCGAAATTCCAGCTTCATGAAGCCTGTCATTTGCAATCAAGATTATCTTTGGTTGGATGCAGATCTGATTTGTCACCAGGATGCACTGATAAAGATGCAAGCCCTGTAAAACCACAGCGTTGGACTCTGTGGTGTTCGAGGCAGCCTGCAGATAGATGTGCCATGGAAGGGGCAGTTTTCCTTTGGTACAAATCGTACAGCCACTGCCTGGCAGCCCCTGTGATCTGCCAATAACCATGGGAATCGAGCCTTATGTTCAAGTGTGCATATTGGTTTTCACCCAGTCTCCGTGCAGTGTAGTTTAGTTTAGACATACAGCGCGGAAACTGGTCCTTCAGCCCACCGAATCCACGCCGACCTGCAATCCCCGTACACTAGCTCTATCCTACACACTGGGGACAATTTACAAATTTTACCGAAGCCAAATTAACCTTCAAACCTGTACGTCTTTCGAGTGTGGGAGGAAACCGGAGCACCTGGGGAAAACCCACGCGGTCACAGGGAGAATGTACAAACTCCATAAAGAGGAGGGCAGCAACTCTACTGCTGCACCACTGTACTGCCACAGGTTGGTTCCATGCAGATGTAGCTAATTGTTGAAGGAACAAATGCAGGAAGCAAAACAGTTATATAATCCTGCTCTGCTGTAAAAATATTCTTTTGTTTAGTTTAGCTTATTGTTACATGTACTGAAGTACAGTGAAAAGCTTTTTTGTTGCATGCTATCCCATCAGTGGAAAGATGATACATGATTATAATCAGGCTGTCCATAGTGTATAGATACGGGATAAAGGGATTAATGTTTAGTTCAAGATATAGTTCAGTAAAGTCTGATTAAAGATAGTCTGAGGGTCTCCAATGAGGTAGATAGTAGGTCAGGACCGCTCTCCAGTTAATAAGAAGGTTCAGTTGCCTGATGACAGCTGGGAAGAAACTGTCCCTCAATCTGGAGATGTGCATTTTCGCATTTCTGTACCTCTTGTCTGATGGGAGAGGGGAGTGACCGGGGTTAGACTGATCCTTGATTATTTTGGTAGCTTTGCCGAGGCAGTGTGAAGTGTAGATGGAGTCAGTGGAAGGGAGGTTGGTTTGTGTGATGATCGGGGCTGCGGCCACAATCTCTACAATATTGTTGCCGTCTTGGATGGAGCCGTTCCCAAACCCTGCTGTGATGCATCCCGATAAAATGTGTTCTATAAATGAAAATATGATCCATGGCTGTCAAGAGTAGTATTAGATCAAAAAAGAGATGTATATAGATGCTGGTCAAATTAGTAAGGCTGTGGACTGGAGGCAGTTTACATTTCAGCAAAAGAGGAATTGATTAATGGAGCTAAATTAACGTGAGCAAACATGAGGGGAATACAAAAGTGGACTGTCAAAGCTTCTACTGTGAGATCAGTAGGTCCCTGTAGTCAGACAAGGGAATTCATAATGAGGAACTGAGCTGTGGCAGGGCAATTAAACAACTTTTCCCAAGTCTTCATAGAGAAAGATGGATGAGAGGGGATCTTATAAAAACATATATAATTCTTAAAGGATTGGACAGGCTAGATGCAGGAAACATTTTCCAGATGTTGGGGGAGTCCAGAACCTGGGGTCACAGATTAAGAATAAGGGGTAGGCCATTTAGGACGGAGATTAGGAAAAACATCTTCACCCAGAGAGTTGTGAATCTGTGGAATTCTGGAAGGCAGTGGAGGCCAATTCACTGGATGTTTTCAAGAGATTGGGTAGGAGAGGGTCCACGTGTTAAAATGCTCAACTGGGGAAAGGCCAACTTTGAGAGTATGAGAGAAGGTCTCACTCAAGTTGACAGGAGCAGGTTATTTGAGGGGAAAAGAACATCGGCCAAGTGGGATGTTTTAAAAAATGTACTGAAGAAAGCTCAGGATGTGTACGTCCCCGTTAGAGTGAAAGTTAAAGCAGGCAAACCTAAGGAAGCTGACGAGGGGAATTGAGTCAAAAACAAGAAGGATGTAAGGGACAGGTACAGGCAGCTGGGTTCAAGTGCATCCCCAGAGGAATTTCGGGAACAGAGGAGCAAACTACAAAAGGAGATCAGAGGGTATGGAGAGAAGGCAGGTACGGGTTACTGAGTTGGATGATCAGCCATGATCATATTGAATGGCGGTGCAGGCTCGAAGGGCCGAATGGCCTACTCCTGCACCTAATTTCTATGTTTATATGAGAAGGGCAAAAAGGTGCCAGGAGATAGCTCTGGTGGGGAGCACAAAAGACAATCCCAAAAGATTTTATGAATACATAAAGAGGAAAAGGGTAACTAGAGAGAGAGTGGGACCTATCTGGAATCAAAGCAGTCACCTCTGTGTGCTGGAGCCACAGGAGATGGGCAAGGTCTTCGATCAGTATTTCTCCTCTGTATTTACCGAGGAGAAAGACAGTAGGACGGAGGAACTTGGAGCAGTCACTGGACGTGTCATGAGAGCAGTCAGGGTTGCCGTTGAAGAAGTACTGAAGGTACTGTCGTGTTTGAAGGTAGACAAATCTCCAGGGCCTGATTAGATAGATCCAAGGACATTGCGGGAAACTAGAGAGGAAATTGCGGGAGCACTGGTTGAAATTTATGAATCGTCCTTAAATACAGGAGAGGTGCCAGAGGATTGGATGGTGGCAAATGTTGTGCTTCTTTTCAAGAAGGGCTGCAGGGAAAATGCTGGGAACTATAGGCCTTAACATCTGTAGTTGGTAAGATTCTGGAGAGTATCCTGAGGGATAGGATATACAAGCATTTGGATGGTCAAGGACTGATTAGGGACAGTCAGCATGGTTTAGCCAAGGCAAGACGTGAATACAAGACGTGAATTTTAACCAATGGGTGGCATGTTGTCACATGGCCACACAAGAGATTACACTTGCTGAAGTCTTGAGCAAAAATCAAAGTGCTGGAGGCACTCAGAGGGTCAGGTAGCATCTCTGCAGGGAATGGACAGATGATTGGGACCCTTCTTCAGACTGATGGATAGTTACTATTCCCCATGATCACACCACTACTCGTATCTTCACATCTATGCTGCCTTCTGTATGGACCACTCTATCCATAACTCCTTGGTTTGTTCATCCCTTCCCACCCAACCCGCCCCATCCCAAGGAACTATCCCTGTAACAGGAGGAGATGTAACACCAGAACCCACATCCCCCTCACTTCTATATCTTTCAGGTTAGACAGTGGTTCACAAGCACCCCTTCCAAACTTGTCTATTGCATTCAGTGTTCTGGATGTAGCCTCTTCTACATTGGCGAGACAAGTGGAGACTAGGCGACCGTTTGGCTGAATACTTGTGCGTGGTCCACCAAGACCTGCTAGATCTCTGGGCTGCTAACCATTTGTAGTCCTCTTCCCATTGCCATGCTGACATTTCTGTCCTGGGCCTCCTCCATTGCCCGAGTGAGGCCACACGCTATCTGGAAGAACTGTAACTCACATTCCATGAGTAGAATACAACCCAACGACATGAACATTGAATTCTCCAAATACAAGCAATGCTCCGCACCTCAATGCATACACGCTTCTCCCACCATCTCCCACCACCCTACTCACCCTGCTCTTTTCCCCTTCACCGTATGCTCAGTTTTCATCTCCAAATCCCGTTTCCTTTTTATTACCCCTCTGCCCCCCCCCCCTCCTGTTCCCTTCACTCAAACTCTCCCTCTGTATTTACATTCAACAACTTCTTTCCTCATCTGACATCCTTTTGTCTGCTTTTCATCGCCAGCCATTGTCACTTATTCCACCCATCTGTCAAGCACTCCCTCCCCCACCTGTACTCACCTATCACTTGTCACGTCTTGCCCCACCTCCACCACTCTTTCAGCTTTCACTCCCCATCCCCTTCTTTCCATTACTCAGAAGAAGGGACCAAGCGGAAACACTGTCTCTACTGATTCATTCCTTCTACTAATACTATCTGACCTACCGAGTTCCTCCAGCATTTTGTTTTAGTATAAGGTAAGGCCAGCAGCATATTGAAGGACGAGTCTCACCCCGGTCACTCTCTCTTCTCCCCTCTCCCATCAGGCAAGAGGTACAGAAATGTGAAAACACACACCTCCAGAATCAGGGGTAGCTTCTTCCCAGCTGTTATCAGGCCAATGACCCATCTTACCACCAATGAGAGAGCAATCCTTTAGCTGCTATCACCTTATTACCTTCCCTCGAACTATCTTTAATTGTACTTTGCCGGACTTTATCTTGCACTAAACACTATTCCTGTTATCCTGTATCTGTACACTGTGGTTGGCTCGATTGTAATCATGTATTGTCTTTCCATTGACTGGTTAACATGCAACAAAAGCTTTTCACTGTACCTTGCTACACGTGACAATAAACCAAACTAATTACACGTGGAATGTTATAAACGGCAAACTAAATCAGAACAAAAGTTTGATATTAATTCCTAATAATTCTTTTGAAATCGAAGAATTGCAGATGTAGCACATTCGAAAGAAAACCAAAAGCTGAATATTCAGCAGGTCAGGCAGCATCTGTGCTAAGCCAAACAACCTTGCAGATTGAAGACACTTCATCTGAATAAAAATAAGAAGCTTTTATGAAGCTGTACTTTGAAGTAAAATTAGTAAGAGATTTATAGTGCATATCACCAATGGAAACAGGAACCATGTGTTAAAAAGAAGCTCTGAATATTATTAGCCTACCAGTGGTATCTTTGACCTTGGGATAGGTTAAAGGACATACAGCTCAGTGGCAACATCTTCATCATGCTGGAGTTTTAGGCATCTTTGACACCACACAGTGAGGAAGATGGATGATCTGCCAAGCCGTTCCCTTGCACCAGTGAATTAGGAGCAAATTTGGTAGCTAATTCTCTGCTGGCTATGATTAAAGAACTAACTTGGACCAAAATGCTGTCACGCATTTGTATTACGACTTTTAAAAATAAATGATGTACGGGGAAAGGTTGTATTGTTTTTATCGTCAGGTTGTAAAATGCTAGTTATTCTGTGGTGGTGTTCCAGTAAAAAGGCAAGCACATTTCTATTAAAATTGTTCAGTTCCTATTGCCTCAGAGTCAGATTGATAATGGGTTGTATTCACGTCTGGGGAAAAATAGCTTGTTCCTAAAGCTGTATTCACCAATGCTAAGTTTTATTTGGTTTGTCATCTTAATAAAATGTGATTTTGGGGAAGGGGATTACCAATCTGTTTTTTCCAGAGGATCAAGAGAAGCTGTCAAGTACACTTCAGATATTTCTTTGTGGCTCAGCCTTGAATCTAAAAATAACTTTGAAAAAGGTGCGGTATGAAGATTTTAAATTGCCGGTCGCATACCTGTTCTCAGTCTCTCAACAATCATTTGCTCTCGTGCCTATCAGGGATTGTGAGAGTTTTCAGTGGACATGAAAGAGAGGGGTTTTGCATTTGCTAAGTTGAAAGTACAAAATTGTAGTTACAAAATGCAATTCAATCACAAAAGCTAGCACGTATGTAACAAAGAGGTCTTCCATTTACACATAGCTCATTTACCGTCGTCCCAAGGTACTTCATCGGAATATTATCATATCATTTTAATACCATGACATATCAATTGTTACTGAGCTGAAAGATCACAGTTTGAAGGATAGATGGGAGGAGTTAGGACTGGTTTCGATCAAAATATAAAGTCATGACGAGATTGGACAGAGTGGATATCAGAAGTACATGTCCTTGAAACAAACAAGGACGTGCTGAACCTGGTGGACTGTGTTTTACTTGGTGAAGGACCTGGTCCACCCTTGTTCATGAACCAGACACCCTGCACCCACAGCATTGCTGAGAGAATGTGTAGGGAGGAACTGCAGATGCTGGTTTACACCGAAGATAGACACAAAATGCGAGAGTGGGTCAGGCAGCATCTCTGGAGAAAAGGAATAGGTGAGGTTTCAGATCGAGACACTTATTCACTGAGAGTCAGGGATGAGGGAAACTAGAGGCAGGAAGAGGAACAGAACAAATCAGCACTGGCACTGATGACTCAGGAAAAGTGGAGCCCACAATGGTCCATTGTTGGTTGGTGAAGAGATGATAACCATTGCATTCTCACTCTCTCCGTCCCTCCCCATCCTAGTCCCCTTGCTAGTTTTACTGTTTGTGTAGCCCTTTGTGTAGTTTAGTTAGTTAATTATTGTCACGTGTACTGAGGTACAGTGAAAAGTTTTTTTTTTGTTGCTTGCTAACCAGTCAGCGAACAATCAAGTCATCCACAATATACAGATACAGGGTAAAGGGAATAACGTTTAGTGCAAGATGAAGTGCAGTACAGTCTAATTAAAGGCAATTTGCGGGTCTTCAACGTGGTAGATGGTAGGTCAGCACCGCGGTCTAGTTGGTGATAAGATGTTTCAGTTGCCTGATAACAACCAGGAAGAAATTGTCCCTGAATCTGGAGGTGTGCTTTTTCACATTTTTGTACCTCTTGCCTGATGGGCGAGGGGAGAAGTGGGAGTGTTCACGGTGAGACTCGTCCTTGATTATGCTGGTGGCCTTGTCGAGTCAGTGTGTAATGTAGATGGAGTCAATGGAAGGGAGGTTGGTTTAGGTGATGGTCTGGGCTGCGTCCACAACTCGCTGCAATTTTTTGCAGTCTTGGATGGAGATGTTCCCAAACCGTGATGTGATGCATCATGATAAAATGCATTCTACGGAATACATGATAATCAAAGACTGGATTGGAGACTTGACTGGATCTCCTCCTGCCTCTTCCCCATGCACTACTACTTCAGTACACAAGACATTATTATTCTTTTCATATTCCTTGTCTGCACTTAAAGGCACTTACACAAAATAAGATCTTCCTTTCACATCTCTGCCTTTAGGCTGTCTATTTGATTTTACAGCTGTAAAAGATTAAATACATTTGCCATTTATTATAGGGTTTAGTTCTGAAGTAAAATCTCTGATCATCTGATTAAAATACTTTGTATAAAATAAGGATGATGTTTTATAATTGTAACACATGCCTTTATTTCAGAGATTACTCCAAAGACTTCTGCCAGTTGCAGCCCAGCACCTGAATCTCCAGTCAGCTCTGTGGAGTCGGTGAAGAGTGTGGCTGAACTAACGTCCCAGCACTCAATAGCCACTGAGACCAAGGACATCAAACAGTCAGAACCATGTGAACAGTCCTCAAATGATGCGCAGGCTCTGTCGTTGCTGCCTATGTCTGGCCAGTCAGCATTAAGCATACAGAAGCTGGTAGCCATGTCCCCTGAACTAGATACATATGCCATCACTAAGAAAGTCAAGGAAGTGTTAACAGACAATAACTTAGGTAGGTAACAACACTTCTTCCAATGGGTAATGTGTGTCTTATATAAAAAGAAAACAGAATTTGTCTTTAGTTGAGTTGAGTTTATTATTGTCACGTGTACCAAGGTACAGTGAAAAGCCCTTTTATTGTTGCGTGCTCTCCAGTCAATGAGAAGACTATACATGATTACAATCAAGCCATCCACAGTGTATAGATACAAAGTAAAGGGAATAATGTTTAGTGCAAGAGAAAGTCTCGTAATATCTGAAAAATGTGTACTATTTAAACTTTTTATTATCCTTATTTTTAAATAATGTGTTAGCGCACATTCTCACAGATAGGGAGGGGAATGCTGTAAATGGGCATTTTGCTGGAAACAAGTCTGTTTTCTTATGCAAAATGCTAACAGAATTGAAATGATGCAGATTTCCAATCTTCCCATTGCCTTTCATCCCACCTTCAACTTAAAGTTAATTTCTGAAGTAATCATCACTCAGACCATGTACATCACCAAATCACCAGGGCGGGCGGCCTGGTGGCACAGCGGTAGAGTTGCTGCCTTACAGTGCCAGAGACCCAGGTTCAGTCCTGACTATGGGTGCTGTCTGTACGGAGTTTGTATGTTCTCCTTGTGACTGCATGGGTTTTCCCCGAGTGCTCCAGTTTCCTCACACACTCCAAAGACATGCAGGTTTGTGGGTCAATTGGCCCACTGTAAAAACTGTAAATTGTCCCTAATGTAGTGTACGGGGTGATCGGTGGTCGGCACTGACTCGATGGGCCAAAGGGCCTGTTTCCTCGCTGTATCTCTACATTCCAAAGTAAATTCTAAATTCAAGAAGGAACAGAAACCAAGAAGTTCACCGTAGTAGTTACTATAGCATAAAATAATATAAAAACAGTAAATGCTAGAATCTCTTGGTAGACATTTAAAGAGAGAAAATAAAGTCAGTGATCCTTCATCAAAACCCGCTGAGCACTGGAGTGGGATATAGGACATGATAAAGCAGTCAGGCTAGATTGGAGTGACGCGAGTCTTATTACAGAGGTCGTGTGTATTACACATTGATGCCGTCAAATTGGTACATACATGTTTCATGTTCCTGTGCAAGAATGTTTCTGCCTTTAATGAATGTGCTTCTAGCTGTTTACGTGAATCTATTTGCATCTGAGATTGTTAAGTGTTGAGGCTGCAAAATAAGCTCTTTTATCAAAGCGGAGGAGCTCTTTGTTGCCAAGGACATTCCTGACAAATGGAGGTCATACAGAGTGTGATATATACTGTGTGTGCTACTTCTCGATGATTTAGTCCAGTATCTGTTACATGGTCTGGCACTCCTCAAGTAAAATGTCAACAACAGATCTCAGCTCATCGCACTGCTACTGATTAAACCTTATGTGATGCTAATCCCCAACATTATAACACTGAACATGAGTGGTTGCACTGTTAGCATTTCATTGCCATTGCAAATAAGGCTCCAGAAGTCATCGTGCTTCTGAGGCAAGGGAAGAGATTGCTGGGGCTCTGGCTGAGACTTTGATATCCTCCCTGGATACAAGTGTGGTACAAGATGGCTAGAGGGTGGCAAATGTGTTGCCCTTTCAACAAATGCAGCAGGGATAAGCCCTGGTAAATATCGCCATAACAGTAGCAAGGAGGGTATTGGAACAAGGTGTGAAGGACAGGATCAGTGATCACTTGGAAAGACAGAGACTGATTAGAGATAACCAGCAGGACTTTGTGAAGGGCAGGGAAGGTGAGAGGGGAAAGAATGACAAGGAACCTGAGGGACAACGTTTTCACAGAGGGTGGTGGGTATATTGCTGGGTGAGGCAGATGCAATAACAACATTTCAAATCATGGAATCACACAGAACGGAACTGGCCCTTTGCCCCAATTTGCCCATTCCAACCAAGATACCCCCTCATTTAAAATACATTTGAACAGGTGCATGGATAAGAAAGGTTTTGAAGAATATGGGCCAAATGTGGTTAAATGGGGCTAGCTTCAATGGGGCACCTTGGTCAACAATGATGACATGCTGAAGGCCCTGTTTCCAAGCTGTGTTACTCAACTGCTGGGGCGCATAGAGTTGCTGCTTTACAGCACCAGAGACATGGGTTCAATCCTGACTATGGGCGCTCTCTGTACGGAGTTTGTATGTTCTCCCTGTGATCGCGTGGGTTTCATCTGGGTCCACCGGTTTCCTCCCACTCAAAGATGTGCAGGATTGTAGGTTAATTGCCTATTGTAATTTGTCCCTCGTGTGTGTAGGTTGGTGTACAGGGTGATTGCTGCTCCATGTGGACTTGGCGGGCTGAATGGACTGTTTATGCCCTGTATCTCTAAAGTACTAAAAGCTCTAAGGGAAGATCATGTCTGATCTGGTTCCATTTTTTGAGGTGTGTTGATGAGTGCAGTGCCATAGATGCAGTTTACGCTGTTTTCAGTAAGTCTTCAGACATGGTCTCACATGGAAACCTGATCCATGAGGTTAGGGTCCATGGGATCCAGAGCAAGTTACAGATTGTTTCCAAAATTAGCAGAGGGTTGTTTTGTGATAGGATACCTGTGACCAGCGTGTGGGAAGGAACTGCAGAAGCTGCTTTAAACCGAAGATAGACACAAAGTGCTGGAGTAACTGAGCGGGACAGGCAGCATCTTTGGAGAGAAGGAATGGGTGACCTTTCAGGTCGAGTCTGAAGAAGGGTCACGACCTGAAACGTCATACATTCCTTCTCATCAGAGATGCTGCCTGTCCCGCTGAGTTACCCCAGCATTTTGTGTCTACTTGTGACCTGTGGTGTTCCTCAGGACCGTTTATAATATAAGTGTGTGACTTATAGAGTCACAGAGTCACATTGGATGCTGGCCATCATTCATCAGATCCTTGAATGCAAGATGAAGCAGGTTATAACCATATAACCATATAACAATTACAGCACGGAAACAAGCCATCTCGACCCTTCTAGTTCGTGCCGAACACATATTCTCCCCATGTTATGCTCCAACTTTATAAAACACTGGTCCGACCTCTGCTGGAGACTGTGTGTAGTTCTGATAACAACATAATGTGATAGCTTTTAAGAGGTGCAGAGGTGATTCACCAAGACATTCCCGAGGAGGGAGGCTTTTGATTCTATGGGAAGATTCTAAAGGCTGGTACTGTTCTCCTTGGAAACAAGCCCTTCTGCCCAACTTGCCCACACTGGCCAACACACCCAGCTACACTCATCCCACCTGTCTACGTTTGGCCTATCTATCTATCTATCTATCTATCTATCTATCTATCTATCTATCTATCTATCTATCTATCTATCTATCTATCTATCTATCTATCTATCTATCTATCTATCTATCTATCTATCTATCTATCTATCTATCTATCTATCTATCTATCTATCTATCTATCTATCTCTCTCTCTCCTGCCACCGTCCGTCCGGCTGCCTTTCTTCCTTTTGATTCACTGCTCCTTCCTATCAGCTTCCAACACACTTCAAACCAAAGTTGCAAGACAGGAACACTCTGAACTTTTGGGATATCACAGCAAGTGCTTCAACAGGAGGGGGAGGGCCAATTGGTATTGCAATTGGAACTGCTGCAGCAGGCAGGGCAGGTGCAATTGGAATTTTTTTTTCAATCCACTGCTGAGGGAGGCAGGGGAGTGCTGGAATCTTACATTTGGGAACGGCTTCAGTTCCGTTGGAGGAGACGGGTGCATGGTGGAATATTGGGTTGGGGGATCACACCATTGGGGGAGAAGACCCAACGGGTCTGCACTTGGTCTAGTTATTATATAAAAGTCTGTGGCTGCCGCCTGCCGTCCGTCCGGCTGCCTGTCTGCCTTTTGATTTGCTGCTCCTTCCTATCAGCTTCCAACACACTTCAAAACAAAGCTGCAAGACAGGAACACTCTGAACTTTTCACAATGGAATATCACAGCAAGTGCTTCAACAGGAGGGGGAGGGCCAACTGGTATTACAATTGGAACTGCTGCAGCAGGCAGGGGAGGTGAAATTGGAATTTTTTTTAAATCCACTGCTGAGGGAGGCAGGGGAGTGCTGGAATCTTACATTTGGGAACGGGTTCAGTTCCGTTGGAGGAGACGGGTGCATGGTGGAATATTGGGTTGGGAGATCACACCATTGGGGGAGCAGATCCAACGGGTCTGTACTTGGTCTAGTATACTTATAAAGCTCTGTGTGTGTGTGTGTGTGTGGGTGTTGGGCATTTTGCCTTTGAAACATATTTCCTCGAAAACCAGAAGCAAAAACGCAGAGACTTTTACAATTTCGGTAGGGATATAACATGAGTTCAGAAATCCACTGCTTGGTCAATTATTTCCCCAGATTTTGAATAAAATTGTTCACAAAACTCAATTTTTAAAATATAAACGCTGCTCACCAGTTGCTGACGTCACAATGCCCACATGCCCACCAATCCAGGCCCAACTGCGTCCTGGCCCCGCGCCCGTCCGCTGTGGATTAAAGGCGCAGAAATATCGAGAAAGTTCTGCAGAACAAAGATTCTACAGCTGCATTCCGCTATAGCTTCTTTGTTCTACAGATCTCGGGGCAGCGATTGCTCACGCGCTGAACCTCTCCTCATAAGTTCTGCTGAACTTTCTCCTCACAGCCGGCGCAGCTCGCGAAGCCCCGCCCGCCTGCTCGCACCTCCCATCCCCTGTGCGCACATTCCAGCGGTGGGTTTCCAGAGTGCTTCTTTGCTGTGAACACTCGCTCCTGGGCGAACGCGTCTTGCCTTAGCGGCTTTAAAGGGCTGTTGTCAGCTGGCAGTTATCAACGGCTACGGGCGTCGCAAGGCCGAGTTACGTCAACACACCCCTCTCTACCTCTCTCTCCTCCCCCTCTCTATCTGCCCACACTCTCTACCCCCATGGCTCTCAAAACATGCCAGCGAGTTGGGGGTTTATGCATCAGTGGATAGGGCGGTTATGTGTAAAAGGAGCAAATGAATAATATTAATATAATATCAAGGGGAGTAGTTAGTGTGTGTGTGGGAGGTGGTTAGTGTGTGTGTCACGCCGCATGCCACCCCCCCCTCCCTGGTCTAGTACCCTCTAAAGCTGTCCTATCCATGTACCTGTCTAATTGCTCCTTAAACATTGTGATAGTTCCTGCCTCAACTACCTCCTCCGGCAGCTCGTTCCATACACCAAGTATGAAAAAGTTGCCCCTCAGATTCCTGTAAATTCTTTCCCCTCTTCACCTTAAAACTATGTCCTCTCATTCTTGATCACCCTACTCTGAGAAGAAACTATGTGCGTCTACCCGATAGAATAGCCTTTTATTTGTCATTCAGACCGAAGTCTGAACGAAATTTAAGCAGTCATACATACAATAAAAAACAACAATAAACACATATTAACATCCACCACAGTGAGACCACCCAACATCTCCTCACTGTGATGGAGGCAAAAGTCTTTGGTCTGCAGTCTCTTCCCTCCTCTTCTCGCTCTGCGCTGAGGCGATACCCCCCCCCCCCCCCCGGGCGATGTTATAACAGTCCCGCGGCTCAACACCGCGGCCCGGGGTGGTCGTAGCTGCCGCCCACCCAGACCTGCAGACGCAGCCGCTGGCCCACGGCCGAACCCCAGACTCAGGCCACCGCCGCCAGAACACCGTCCCAGCCACCCTCACGTGAGTATCTGTCGACCCGACATGGGCATCGAACCTCCCCCGGGCCGGGCCACCCCGACATGGGCGCTAAACCTCCCTCAGGCTGCGAGCGCCGCACCTCCCCGAGCTCGCAGCCCGAGACTAACCAAACAAAATAAACAACACAAAAAACACAAAACAAACAGGACTGCCAATGAGCCGCTGCAGCCAGAGCCGCGCCGCCACTTCCGGAAATTCCAAAGACTCATTGTTATACGAGAATTTTCCCGATGTATTGCTCTCATGATTTTATACACCTCTATAAGATCACCCCTCTTCATTCTGCACTCCAGGGAATCGAGTACTAGCCTGCTCAACCTCTCCCTGTAGCTTTGGCCCATGAGCAGTGTTTCCACTTTGAAGAAAATTACCCGAACTTCAGGAAATTCAGGTTGTCTTCGTGTGATTTTAAGGAAATTGAATAATTTTGGTAAATTTCCACATCCGGCCCGCGAAGGGGTGAAAAGGTAATACACACAGCACCGCCTGTTTGGCGCTGAAAGATTTAAACAGAGCGCTGCCAGTTTAACGCGTGGGAATTTAAACAAAGAGCTGTCGGCTGCAGTGCTATGGGCTTTAAACATAGCACTATGGACACAGCGCTGTGGGTCACAGACTGTTGGGGAAAATTCTCGTATAACAATGTCTTTGGAATTCTTGTTCTTAGTGGAAGTTGAGGCTTTGATTATTTTTTAGACAGTGGTAGAATTCTGGATAAGCCTAGTGGTGAAAAGTTACCAGTGAGCTGTGGGATTGCAGTTACATTGGGATTGGCCTTGATCTTACAGAATGGCTCAAGGGGCCGAGAGGGAGTGAGGGAGAGAGAGGGAGAGAGAGGGAGGGGGAGCAAGAGAGGGAGGGAATAAGAGAGGGAGGGAATAAGAGAGGGAGGGAAGGAGAGAAAAAAAGGAAGGGGGGAGATAGGGTGGAAGGGAAAGGGAGGGGGAGGGAGAGAGAGGGAGGGAGGGAAGGAGGGACGAGAGCGGGAGGGAGTGAAGGAAGGAGAGGAAGGGAGGGATGGAGAGAGAGAGGGAGAGAGAGCAGAGACACATGAGAGCAGGGTGAAAAAACAAAGACAACGAAAGCTGTTGGAGGCAAGGAAAGCTGCCTTGCATAACACTGTACAAGCGAGTAACAGGCAGATACGGTGTAGTTACATCGATCTGTTTTGCCTTGTTCTTCTTTGTGTTGTTGATGTGTGCCCACGAGAAAAACCAACACCAAATAGTGCGCAGGAAGCATTTTGAGAATTTCAGGAAATACCACCAAATTCCAGGAAATTTGGGATTCTATTTAAGAATGTTTTTTTTGAGGTGTGGAAGCACTGCCCTCGAGCCCTAGCCACATCCTCATCAATCTTCTCTGTACCCTTTTCAACGTAACAGCATCTTTCCTATAATATGGTGCCCAGAACTAAACACAATACTCTTAATGGGGCCTAACCAACTTCTCATAAAACTGCAACATGACCTCCCAACAAACATACTCAATACTTTGACTGATTGTGAATATAGGATGATCAGTAAGATCACAGATGTCATGAAGATTGTTGGAGTTGTAGAAACTGGGGGAAGCTTAGGCTACAGGTTGATATTAATGTGTTGGTGAGATGGTCTAAGAAATGGGGTGCTGCATTTTAAGAGTACTAATGGGGCTAGGACATACCACGAATGGTCCGGTCCTGGAGTGTGTTGAAGAACGGGGTGTCCTTGGGGTGCAAGTCCAAATATATTTGAAGATGCATCGCAGGTGGATAATATGGTTAAGCAGGCACATCGGGTGCTGGGCGTCATTCATCAGCTCGTTGAATACAAGATGAAGGAGGTTATGCTTCAACTTTATAAAACATTAAAGATAGACACAAAATGCTGGAGTAACTCCGTGGGTCAGGCAGCATCTCTGGAGAGAAGGAATAGGTGACGTTTCGGGTCGAGGCCCTTCTTCAGATGGATTTATCTTCGATTTAAACCAGCATCTACAGTTTCTTCATACACATTTTATAAAACATTAGTCAGACCTCAGCTGGAGATTGTGTGTAGTTCTGATCACTTCATGATAAGAATGATGTGATAGCTTTTGAGAGGTCGCAGAGGAAATTCACCAAGATATTCCAGAGGTTATGAGGAGAGACTCAGACACTGGGCCTGCTCTCCGTGGATTGAGGACATGTTGAGATCTTTGGAGTATCACACCCCACTACAGGAAAGATGTTACCACTTTGGAGAAGGTGCAGAGGAGCTTTACCAGAATGTTGCCTGTATTAGAGGTTTCAGCTACAGCGAAAGGTTGGATAGACCTAGATTGTTTTCTCCGGAACATCAGAAGTATATAAAATGATGAGAGGAATAGAAAGGGTAGACAGTCAGAACCTTCTTCCAGCATGGAATTGTCCAGCACTAGAGGGCAAAGTAAGTAAGTAAGTTAAGTTAGTAAGTTTATTGGCCAAGTATTCACATACAAGGAATTTGCCTTGATGCTCTGCCCACAAGTAACAACGTGGCATAGTGACAGTTACGAATGACTCAGAAAACACTAAACATTAATAATAATAAAACATTAATGATAAAATTCCATTGATGAAGCATGCGAACCAACGAAATACCAGATCAAAGGGAGGCTACAGATTTTAGGCTGTTGAATAGAGCAACAACTCGTGGATAAAAACTGTTTTTATGTCTGGCTGTGGCAGCTTTGACAGTCCGGAGTCGCCTCACCTCAAAGTTGATTGGAGGTGTGCGGGATTGGAGATGTTTTTTTATGGAGAAAGCATTGCCAGGGGTGGTGGTGGAGGCAGATACAATAGTGGCATTTAAAAGGTTGTTAGATAGCCGTATGAAAGTGCAAGTAATAGATGGATATGGATCATGTACAGGCAGATGAGATCAGGCACAATAAGGCATCTTGTTCATCTCAAACATTGTGTACTGAAGGACCCATTCTTGGGCTGAACTGTTCAATGTTCAATAAAATGATGAGGGGTATAGACTGCAGGAAATCTTTCCCCATATCAGGTGTTGTTATGGTGAAGAGATTTAGAGGAGGTCCTAGGGAGACCTTCTTCACTCAGAGTGGTGAGTACCTGCAACACGGTGCTTGAGAGAGTTGTGGAAGCACAGTCCCTGACAGCACTTGAGAAGTGTCTAGATGAGCATTTGCCAAGATGATCGACTTCAGGCCCAGTCAAGGATGGTGGGTTTATCATACGTGTAGATGGGTACTTTGTGGTGGGCCTAACGGCTTGTTTCTGACACTTACTCTTGTGGATATAAGTTGTCCTTTTCAGCTGAGTAATCACTCAGCAACCAAATGGATCATTGAAGTCATCACCACATTCTGGGATACTTTGTTGTCTCAGACATTGTGGGCCGAAGGACCTGTCCCTGTGCTGTATGTTTGCATGTTTTATGAAACCTCATGAAGGGTTTGGCATCAGAACCAACGGCCATGTATAAAAGCAACTGAAAATGTGGATCGAAAGTTTCATTGTGACTGCCCACAGAATGTTGCAATCATCTACTTGATGGCATCCAAGTCATATTGCTGACAAACCCCATCTCAGTGAGGAGAGATGTCAAACGAGGCCACAACATTTGCTCTGACGTTTTGCTCAATCATTTCCACTGCTGTGTGGCACCTCAGTGCTATAAACATCCTGTGGGAGATTAACAAAATATTCAGAATTAATGATGACTTAAGATGACTGCGCTGCAGAACCAAGATCACCCAGAGCTCAGTAGTCCAGCCCTAGTTCTCACATGAAGCTGCGTTTGCAACACTCAAGGTTCAAACGCACCTGGCAAGGCATTTGCAAGTACAAAACACATTTTTATCATTTCATTGCCTGTAATGTTGAATATGAAGAATTATCCCGGATAAAAGAGAGATATTCAGGGTGTGTACATGAAATGCCACCCTTTTTAAAGTAGGGCGGTGGATGTTAGCTACATGGATTTAAATCCCCCGTGGTAGGCTGATCCAGAAGAATAAAATACGCGGGATTAATAGTGACTTGGCCGTATGGACTTGGAACTGGCTTACTGATAGCGGGCTGTAGTGGAAGGACAATAAACAGACTGGAGGTCTGTGACTAGTAGAGTTCTGCAGGGATCTGTACTGGGACCGTTGCTGGTTGTAATATATATCAATGACGGATGTAAACGTTGACGGGATGGTTAGTAAATTTGCAGATGACACCAAGATTGCTGGGGCTGCAGACTATGGGACAGACAGGCTGTCAAAGTATTCAACGGGATACGGAGAAAGAAAGACACAAAGTGCTGGAGTAACTCAGCGGGTCAGGCAGCATCCCTGGGGAGCAACGATAAGTGGCGTTCTGGGTCAGGAACCTCTTCAGACTGACTCCACGGATGTTCCTGACCCACTGAGTTATTCCAGCACTTTGTGCCTTTCTTTCACATTCTTTTGTAAGCCAGTTTGTGGGTTCTATGTCCATTACTCCCTGAAAGCAGCAACAGGAGTAGATTGAGTGGTAAAGAAGGCATATGGTGTGCTTGCTGTCATGGTTCAGAGCATTGAGTGAGTCAAGAAGTTATGATGCCTTTTTATTATGGTCTGGCCACATTGGGAGTGTTGGGTGCAGTTCTGATCGCCCCATTGCAGGAAGAATGTGGAGGCTTTGTAGTGGGTACAAAGGACGGGTTACCAGAATGATGGCTGAAGCAGAAGGCTTCAGGGAGAGGATGGATGGGTATTAGCTACAAGGAGACATTGGGTAGATGGATTGTTTTCTCTGGAATACCGGCTGTTGCGGGGAGACATGATGGAAGTATATAAAATGATGAGAGACATATATTAGGTAGACAGTCAAAATCTTTCCCAGGATGGAAAAATCAAGTACTAGAGGGCATAAGTTTAAGGGGAGGGCATAGTGTAAACGAGATGTGCGGGGCAAGATTTCTGCACAGAGGATGGTGAGTGCCTGGAACGTGCTGCCGGGGGTGGTGGTTGAAGCAGATGCTTTAGTGGCATTGAAAAGACTTGGATCGGCACATGGATATCGAGGGATATGGGTTATGTACGGGTGGATGTGATGGTCATGGCATCATTTTCAGCACAGACATTGTGCTACACTGTTCTATGTTCTAAAGTCATCTTTGGCGTTTTGACAGATAAATACGTATAGTTGATTTGCGCAGAGGGATTTCCCAGTAATTAGGTTGAGGAGCTGAGGCATTTAAATGTGATGTTCTGCACTTGTCTACATGTCATTACGAAACATATTTATAATTCCAATTCTGGAATGTCCCAAAATGCTTCACCAATTTGAGCCGGATATTAAACAGTGATAGGAGAAGTAGGGTTGATGACATTATCAATGTGTGGGGATACAAATATAATAACAATCATAATCTTGTATCCATGCTGGAAGGGACCGTGAATGCCAAAGACAGCCATGCTTTAGTTTAGTTTAGTTTAGAGATACACTGCCATACGTCTAGACATACAGTGATCAGCCATGATCACATTGAATGGCGGTGCTGGCTCGAAGGGCCGAATGGCCTACTCATGCACCTTTTTCAATTGTCTATTGTCTCCATAATGTTTGGGACAAAGACCCATCATTTATTTATTTGCCTCTGTACTCCACAATTTGAGATTTGTAATAGAAAAAAATCACATGTGGTTAAAGTGCACATTGTCAGATTTTAATAAAGGCCATTTTTATACATTTTGGTTTCACCATGTAGAAATTACAGCAGTGTTTATACATAGTCCCCCCATTTCAGGGCACCATAATGTTTGGGACACAGCAATGTCATGTAAATGAAAGTAGTCATGTTTAGTATTTTGTTGCATATCCTTTGCATGCAATGACTGCTTGAAGTCTGCGATTCATGGACATCACCAGTTGCTGGGTGTCTTCTCTGGTGATGCTCTGCCAGGCCTGTATTGCAGCCATCTTTAGCTTATGCTTGTTTTGGGGGCTAGTCCCCTTCAGTTTTCTCTTCAGCATATAAAAGGCATGCTCAATTGGGTTCAGATCAGGTGATTGACGTGGCCACTCAAGAATTTACCATTTTTTAGCTTTGAAAAACTCCTTTGTTGCTTTAGCAGTATGTTTGGGATTATTGTCTTGCTGGAGAATGAACCACTGGCCAATGGATTTTGAGGCATTTGTTTGAACTTGAGCAGATAGGATGTGTCTATACACTTTAGAATTCATTATGCTA
The DNA here is from genome assembly GCF_028641065.1 of Leucoraja erinaceus. Taxonomy (NCBI): domain Eukaryota; kingdom Metazoa; phylum Chordata; class Chondrichthyes; order Rajiformes; family Rajidae; genus Leucoraja; species Leucoraja erinaceus. The sequence goes on along the minus strand of NC_073404.1, from coordinate 1,234,872 downwards.
CCACCATCAGCAGTTGTATCATCAATGAAGATAAGTGAGCCAGTACCTTCAGCAGCCATACATGCCCAGGACATAACACCCCCACCACCGTGTTTCACAGATGAGGTGGTATGCTTTGGATCTTGGGCAGTTCCTTCTCTCCTCCATACTTTGCTCTTGCCATCACTGATATAATCTTTGTCTCATCTGTCTACAAGACCTTTTTCCAGAACTGTGGTTGCTCTTTTAAGTACTTCTTGGCAAACTGTAACCTGGCCATCCTATTTTTGCGGCTAACCAGTGGTTTGCATCTTGCAGTGTAGCCTCTGTATTTCTGTTCATGAAGTCTTCTGTGGACAGTGGTAATTGACAAATCCACACCTGACTCCTGAATAGTGTTTCTGATCTGGAGTGATGGGAGGAAATCTGAGCACAGTTTATTGGACTCACCTGAAACATGTGTCCCCATTATGGTGCCAGGTTACAGCTGGGAGAACAAAATGCATAAAAACTTTAATAAAACTCCGCACTAAACATTTTTTCTATTACATCCTGTAGTCAGGCAAATAAAAATGGGCCTTTGTCCCGGGCACTCTCAGCGTGGCGCTGACCAGCGAGGCAGCAACCCTACACACACTAGGGGACCGCTTTGCGCCTACAAACCTGCACGCCGTGCTGCCCATCATTAAGAGAACTTGCAGAACAGAATAAAACCCGGGTCTCTGGCGCTGTTAGGCAGCAACTCTACCGCTGCGCCACCATTAAGCCCATCATTAAGAGAACTTGCAGAACAAGGCGAGGAGTTTACAAAATTGGGTTGAACAATGCAGAACCTATACAGCGTGATGAGGCAAGTGTAGAATATGTACTGATATCTGGAGTATGGAGGCTGACAAAGAATACCGCAGGAGGAGGCAAATCAAGAGAGGTTTCAGCAGTAAATTGAGATGGGGCAGTGCAGGTCATGATGCAGACTGCAGCGGATTACTCTCGTGTTATAGATTTATAGAGACATTCAGCATTGTAACGGGTCCTTGGATAGATACGTTAATTGGAACAGTTTTGATGAATATGGGCTAAACGTGGGCAAGTGAGACAAGCATAGATGGGACATCTTGGACACCAAGGGCAAGTTGGGCTGAAGGGCTTGTTTTACGCTCTATGACTAAGATCATTTTTATACACCAGATTATCCCACCACCATGAAAATATTAGCAGCAGCAATGCAAATGATCATCCAATGCAATTGTTTTCCTTAATTTGATCCATACTTGTTTCTGTAGATTTCTCTTTAGTTTGTCACTTTTTTTGCCATGGAGTTGCTTTTTTTTCTTACATTTATTTAATCTTTTCACCAATAAGAGATCCCACAAGCTGTCTTATCTGTCTTGGCCTATCGAGAGTCTGGTTGTGATGATGGCTGGCCGTAGGACTGCCAGGGTGGCTGGTGGCCACTATGCCACGTTGGCTGGTGGCCACTATGCCACGTTGGCTGGTGGCCACTATGCCAGGGTGACCGCTGTGCCAGGGAGGCTGATGGCCACTATGCCAGCTCTGCTGGGGACTTCTACTGGTGTCGCAGCTTAAATGCTGGAGCATTGAGTTGTTTTTGTTGATTCTGATTCCTTCTCCTATTATAAAGGTTCAAACAAGGTATTCATTTTATATCTATTGAAAGTTGTTAGGCTGAAATTTACAGTCTTTAAAATACTTTCAATAATGTTAGATGGAATTAAAATCAGTAAACTTCTCAAACACTAATTAATTACTGAACTATATGTGAGGCGGGGGTCGAGTGTGTAGACAGTCAGAACCCTTTTCCCAGTATGGAAAGGTCAAAGACTAGAAGGAATAGCTTTAAGGTAAGAGGGGCAAAGTTTAAAGGAGACATGCAGAACAAGTTTTTTTACACATAGATTGGTGGGTCCCTGGAATTAGGAGAGGATAGTGTAAACAGTCAGAACCTTTTTCTCAGGGTGGAAATGTCCAACACTAGAGCTATAAGATGAGAGGTGGAAAGTTTATTGGGGATGTGCGCGGCAGGTTTTTTTACCCAGAGAGTGATGGGGGCTTGGAAGGCACTGCCTGGGATGATGTTGGAGACAGATACAATAGTGGTGTCTAAGAGCATTTTGGATAGGCACATTGATATGCACGGAAAGGAGGAAGATGGATCATGTTCAGGCAAGTAAGAGGTTGTCTTGGTATCCTATGCTCTGTCCCAAGTCCTCATTCACTCCGAGTTACCAGTATTCCTTAAAGACAGGAATGATTGCAGGAATGAGTGGGTTGGGGACCTCATTGAAACTTGCAGAATAATGAAAGGCATAGATAGAGTGGATGCGGAGAGGATGCTTCCACTGGTGGGAGAGTCTAGGACCAGAGCTCATAGCCACAGAACTAAAAGGCGCTCTTTTAGAAAGGAGATGAGGAGGAACTTCTTTAGCCAGAGGATAGTTAACCTGTGGAACTCATTGCCACAGAGGGCTTGTGAAGCCAAGTCAGTGGATATTTTTAAGGCAGAGATAGACAAACTTGATTAGAACAAGTGTCAAGGGATATGGAGAGAATGCAGGAAAATGGGATTAGGAGGCAGAGATCATCCATGATTGAATGGGGGAGTAGACGCAATGGGCCAAATGGCCTAATTCTACTCCTATAACGTGAACTTGTGAACAGCATCTTCTAGATTGAGCGTATTAAAATGTGTGATCATTTACAAGAACAATCCCAAGAATTTACGAGAATGATCCGATTGGGTTAACAATGATGAACATTTGATATTGGCCTGTACTCGCTGGAGTTTAGAAAGATGAGGGGGGGGGTGAAAGATGAAACTTACCGAATAGTGAAAGGCCTGGATAGAGTGAATGTGGAGTGGATGTTTCCACTAGTGGGCGAATCTAGAACCAAAGGCCATAGTCTCAGAATAAAAGGACATACCTTAAGAAAGGAGATAAGAAGAAATTTCTATAGTCAGAGGGTGGTGAATCGGTAGAATTCATCGCCACAGAAGGCTGTGGAGGGAGTCAATGGATATTTCAGAGATAAAATCAGAGATTGACAGATTTGTGATGAGTAAGGGCGTCAGGGGTTAAATGGCGAAGGCAGGAGAATGGGGTTGAGAGGGAAAGATAAATCAGCCATGATTGAATGGCAGAGTAGACTTGATGGGCCGAATGGACCAAATTCTGCGCCTATAACTTATGAACTGCTGATTAGGATTGTTGTCTGAGGTAACAGATTCAAACTTTAGAACTAAAAAGCATTAGCCATAAACATTTATTCAGATTATTACATTAGGATTGCCTCTAAATTTTCAATTTACAGATTTTTACGACTTCATTTAACGCTGAATGCGAGAAAGATATTTGCTCATTACATAAACAAACTTTTACATTGTTTACTGCAGTTGTTGGAATATTTAAGAGCAAATAACACAAAAGTAATGAAGAACATTCTTGAAGTTTAATGGTCTGAAATTTCATTCATGAAATTCGTGAGTACGGAGCGGTGCATTTTCTGAACATAAAGGAAGGCAGAATAGAATTTATTTTTTCATTCTGAATATCTTTACTGCCCTTGGAAATGGGGCCAAGCGCTCGCCTCAGGTTATGATTAGCATCAGCTAAAACCACTGGGCTGCTGAAATGTGCTTTTGATAACAATGGGCCTAGGGATTCGGCAGCAGATGAATGAAACATGTGGTGAAAACATGAGTGGCAGAGGATTTATTCCCCAGGAAATTGCAAAGGGAAAGAAAGTACTGTGCAAATTGTTCTAACACACTTTAGTTCTGAAAACTTAGAAAATAGTTTCTGTGGAGCGTAACAACGTTCAATACTGATAATGTCTGAACTGCAAACTGCCAATGTCACCAGTCAGAAGAAGTTCAGTGGTTAGCTGGAAATGAAGCATTTAGTGCCTCGGTTTCCTCATCTTTTTCTGCAAAATAACATGAAGCATCCTGCAATATAGTCATAGACCTGATAATAGTTGATCATCTTAAGAAGATCCGGAGTGGCACGGTGCCGCAGCGGTAGAATTGCTGCCTTACAGTGCCCGAGACCCGGGTTCCATCCTGACTACGGGTGCTGCCTGTACGGAGTTTGTATGTTCTCCCCGTGGCCGTGTGCGTTTCTCCAGGTGTTCCTGTTTTCTCCCACACATCAAAGACGTACAGGTTTGTAGGTTAATTGGATTTTGTAAAATTGTAAATTGCCCCCAGTGATGACTGGTCAGCGAGGACTCGGTGGGCCGAAGGGCCAGTTTCCATGCTGTATATCTAGAGTAAAGTGTAAAGTTCTGGAACTTCCAGCTTCAGTATTAGCTGTTACATATGTAAGGCCAGAAGTATAGGATGTGTTGAATAGTTGCTGCATAGAACGCATTAAAGATGTTGTCAACACATTCGATCATTTTACTTTTTGCTGAGTGTTCTCTGTTGTTGTATCTTTTTCCTTTTTAAGATTTTTTTTTGCGCTCTTGGGAGGAGCCAATGCTTAAAACAGTCAAATTTAAAAACCGATTAAGATCAAAAATCCATTTCAATCAGCTCACGCAAAGTTCACAGCCTACTGGCTCAATTCCAGAAATGTGAACTGGTAAATATTTATCCTTATTTGGAATTTAATTTTTAGTAATACTAAAGGGACATTAACGCAACATTGGGAAGGATGTGGAAGCTTAGAAGAGGTTGACCAGGATGTTGCCTGTAAGGAGAGGATGGGAATACTTAGATTGATTTCTCTGGAGATTGAAACTGACTTGATAGAAGTTAATAACATTATGAGAAACATAGATATAGTCAGAGTCTTGTCCCCCCGGATGGAAATGCAGTATAATGAGGATAAATGTGAGGTCATCCACTTTGGTGGCAAGAATAAGAAGGCAGATTATTATCTGAATGGTGTCAGATTAGGAAAAGGGGAGGTGTAACGAGACCTGGGTGTCCTTGTAGATCAGTCACTGAAAGAAAGCATGCAGGTACAGCAGGCAGTGAAGAAAGCAAATGGCATGTTGGCCTTCATAACGAGAGGAATTGAGTATAGGAGCAAGGAGGTTGTACTGTAGTTTACAGGACCCTGGTGAGACCACACCTGGAGTATTGTGTGCAGCTTTGGTCTCCTAACTTGAGGAAGGATATTCTTGCTATTGAGGGAGTGCAGCGTTGGTTCACCAAGTTAATTCCCGGGATTGCGGGACTGTCATATGATGAAAGAATGGATCGACTGGGCTTATATTCACTGGAATTTAGGATGAGAGGGGATCTTATAGAAACATATAACATTCTTAAGGGATTGGACACCCTAGATGCAGGAACAGTGTTCCCGATGTTGAGGGAGTCGAGAACCAGGGGCCACAGTTTAAGAATAAGGGATAGGCCATTTTGGACTGAGATGAGGAAAAACCTTTTCACACAAAAAGTTGTGAATCTGTGGAATTCTTTGCCGCATGAGGCAATGGAGGCCAATTCACTGGATGTATTCAAGAGAGAGTTAGATATAGCTCTTTGGGCTAATGGAATCAAGGGACATGGGGAGAAAGTATGAAAGGGGTAAATTTTGGATGATCAGCCATGGTCATATTGAATGACAGTGCTGGCTTGCTCCTGCACCTATATTCTATGTTTGCAAGAGAGCACCAGTTCAAAATGAGAGGAAGAAAGTATAAAGGAGATGTGTGACGCAAGTATTTCTACACTGAGAGTGGGGGATACCTGTAACGAGCTGCCAGGGACAATAATAATAATAATAATAATAATAATAATAATAATAATAATAATAATATATTTTATTATCATTTGGTATGCAGCTTCCCACCGATGTCAAAAAAATAAAATAAATAAATAAACTGTGCGACGTGACCGAGGTTCGAGGGAGACAGTCCAGGGGGGCCCAGAGCTCTAGCGGCACTCAGCAGGGCCGGTTCAGAGTCACTAGAGCTCTGGGAATGAAGCTGTTTCTGAGTCTGGAGGTTCGGGCTTAGAAGGCCTTGTAACGTCTGCTGGAGGGAAGTAGTTCGAACAGTCCGTTACAGGGGTGTGATGAGTCTTTATGGATGCTGACGGCTTTCCTGAGGCACCGTGTGTGGTAGATGCCCTCCAAGGCTGGTGTCCCAATAATCCTCTGCGCTCTGTGGATGACGCGCTGAAGAGCTCTCCTCTCCGCCTCCGTGCAGCTGAGATACCACACAGAGATGCCATACGTTAATATGCTCTCTGTGGTGCAGCGGTAGAAGGTTGTCAGCAGCAGTTGGGGCAGACCAGTCTTTTTTAATGTCCTCAGGAAGAACAGTCGTTGCTGTGCCTTCTTGACCAGTGCAGCGGTGTTGGTGGACCATGTGAGGTCCAATGAAATGTGAGTGCCCAGAACTTAAAGCTGGACACTCTCTCCACACTTTCCCTGTAAATGGAGATTGAGGCGTATTCTCCATTATAATAATAATAATAATAATACATTTTATTTATGGGCGCCTTTCAAGAGTCTCAAGGACACCTTACAAAAATTTAGCATTTAGAGGAAAAACATGTAAGGGGAATGAAATAAATAGTAGAGACATGACTAGTACACAAAGTAAATACAGAATTCAATACAAAACACAGTACGAGGCAATTAATGCACAGATGAAAAGGGACGGCACGTGGGGCTAAGGATAGGCAGAGGTGAAGAGATGGGTCTTGAGGCGGGACTGGAAGATGGTGAGGGACACGGAATTGCGGATCAGTTGGGGGAGGGAGTTCCAGAGCCTGGGAGCTGCCCTGGAGAAGGCTCTGTCCCCAAAACTGCGGAGGTTGGACTTGTGCATGGAGAGGAGACCGGCTGATGTGGATCTGAGGGACCGTGAGGGTTGGTAGGGGGAGAGGAGATCAGTGAGATATGGGGGGGGCAGATGGTGGAGGGCTTTGTAGGTGAGGATCAGGATTTTGTAGGTGATCCGGTGGGAGATGGGAAGCCAGTGAAGTTGTTTGAGGACTGGAGTGATGTGATGCCAGGATTTGATATGGGTGATGAGTCGGGCGGCTGCGTTCTGGACCAGTTGGAGTCGGTTGATGTAGGTGGAGCTGATGCCAAGGAGAAATGAGTTGCAATAGTCCAGTCGGGAGGAGATGAAGTCCAGATTGAAGTGGCGGAGTATCTGACCAAGGGGGAGGATGTAGATGATGAAGAGGAGGGGGCCGAGTACGGAGCCTTGGGGAACGCCTTGAGTGACTGTGGCTGTAGCAGAGGTGTGGTTGTGGAGAGAGATGAAGTGGGATCTGTTGGAAAGGTAGGAACGGAGCCAGCTGAGTGCAGAGCCTTCAATGCCGAGGTCTTTGAGTCTGGTGAGCAGGATGTTATGGTTCACTGTATCGAAGGCTGCGCTCAGGTCGAGGAGGATGAGGATGTTGAGGGAACCAGTGTCAGCAGAGGTGAGGAGGTCGTTGAGGACTTTGAGGAGAGCAGTTTCTGTGCTATGGAGGGGGTGAAAGCCACATTGGAGGGGTTCAAGTAGGTTCTACGCAAGGAGGTGGGAATGAAGTTGCGACGCAACGATACGCTCCAGGGTTTTTGAAAGAAAGGGGAGGTTTGAGATTGGGCGGTAGTTAATGAGAGAGGAGGGATCAAGACCAGGTTTCTTTCAGATTGGTGTAACAGCAGCAGTTTTGAAAGCGGAGGGGACAATTCCTTGGGACAATGAGGATTTGAAGAGATTAGTGAGGTAGGGGACCTCCTGAAATCAATAATCAGCTCCTTGGTCTTGGAGGTGTTTAGTGACAAGTTGTTACGTGCGCACCAGTCCGCCAGGTTCTGCACCTCCACTCTGTATTTTGTTTCATCACCGTTGGTGATCAGCCCAATCACTGTTGTGTCGTCTGCAAACTTCACGATGGTGTTGGTGTCGAATACAGGAACACAGTCGTACCTGAAGAGGGCGTAGAGCATGGGGCTTAGTACACAGCCCTGTGGTGTGCCGGTGCTCAGGGTGATAGTGGAGGACAGGTGCGGGCCCAGTCTCACTGCCTGCGGTTGCTCTGTCAGAAAGTTCAGGATCCAATCGCATATCAGCGAGCTGAGGCCTAGCTGGTGGAGTTTGGTGGTAAGCTTGGTGGGGATGACCGTATTGAATGCAGAGCTATAGTCATATGGTGGAAGCAGATATGATGGTGGCATTTAGGAGATATTTGGACAGACATATAAACATAGAAAATCGGTGAAGGAGGAGGCCATTCGGCCCTTCGAGCCCTTCGAGCCAGCACCGCCATTCATTGTGATCATGGCTGATCGTTCCCTATCAATAACCCGTGCCTGCCTTCTCCCCATATCCCTTGATTCCACTAGCCCCTAAAGCTCTATCTAACTCTCTCTTAAATCCATCCAGTGATTTGGCCTCCACTGCCCTCTGTGGCAGGGAATTCCACAAATTCACAACTCCCTGGGTGAAAAGGTTTTTTCTCACCTCAGTCTGAAATGACCTCCCCTTTATTCTAAGACTGTGGCCCCTGGCTCTGGACTCGCCCCACATTGGGAACATTTTTCCTGCATCTAGCTAACAGGCAGCAAATAAAAGGATATGGAAGATGTGTGGGCAGATTTAATCAACATCATGGTAGGTGCAGACATTGTGGTTCCTGTGCTACATTGTTGTATGTTTCTATCCATTTAAACATAAATGCAAACCAGATGGGATGATATCTCAGTCAGATAAGCTTGCTGACTATATTTCTATGAGTGACTGAGATCACTTTAATGTACATAACTTACAGTATGTAACTACATATTTCAGACATTGCCCTGCTCTAAGCAACATTTTTACTGGAGTTTGTGTTTTTTTCTGCTTTAAAAAAGGAATCTGAGGAAACGGAATATGTTATTTTATAATAGGTGTGTTCGTGCCACACTTGCAGTTCATTGAGTGATGTTGTCAGCGTGTATTGTTCTGGTAGGTATTAAAATGCATCAACTGCAGGTGATGCTGTTGACAGCTGAAAGTTAACAAAGAAAGCTCAACCTCCTGAATCTTTGCACAAATGTTAAATGATCAACATAGTGCGTGCTGCCTGGCCACATGTTATCAAACCGTCATGGAAGGACATGGCTGCTATTTCAGCAGACGAAGCCAGCTTCGTACATAGTGTGTCCTTTCACGTTTAGTTTAGTTTGGAGATACATCGCGGAAACAGGCCCTTCGTCCCACCGAGTCTGTGCCGACAAGCGATCCCCGCACATTAACACTGTCCTACACACACTAGGGAGAATTTACACTTATACCAAGCCAATTAACCTGCAAACCTGTACATCTTTGGAGTGTGGGAGGAAACCGAAGATGTTGGAGAAAACCAACTGCGTGCAGACATAGTCAGGATGGAAGCCGGGTTCTGCCGCTGTAAGGCAGCAACTCTACCACGCAGTGCTGCCCAGAGCCACTGTTTAGGTCGGTAATGACACACCAGATGACATGCGGACATTTGTAACTCTTGAACAATTGTTTAAACCATGGAATGGCAAAAGCTAAATCCCTTCTGTTTGTGATCAGTATGTAAAAAGCGAAAGGCTGGCCAGCCAGGCTGTGGTAGAGAATTGCTACCTTGATGCCTGGCTGTGATCTCAGCACCCTGGTCAACACAGCCTGAGTGAGGTAGGCTGCTGGATTCACATCCCAACTCAACAGCACATGTTGAAAACACAACTCTGTCCAGTTCTACTTCTGTTTGAATGTTGATGAGATGCCTAATTGGAGACATATTTCCCAAGTAAGATTTAGCGAGAATTATGTGATTGAGGTTTTAATTACAATTTGAAACAAGTGTGACAAATCATGCCTTGGCAGACACAGGCTGAGCTGGCAGTATCTTTAGCAGAATTGTTGAGGAACTTGCAGCGTGCATTACAGTGGAGTGCAGCCATGCACCGCAGGAGTGTAACATTGGACTGCAGCTGGTGACGTGCAGTGTGATCGCAGGAGTGTAACACTGGACTGCAGCTGTAGACGTGCAGTGTGATTGCAGGAGTGTAACACTGGACTGCAGCTGTAGACGTGCAGTGTGATTGCAGGAGTGTAACACTGGACTGCAGCTGTAGACGTGCAGTGTGATTGCAGGAGTGTAACACTGGACTGCAGTGTGATTGCAGGAGTGTAACACTGGACTGCAGTTGAGCAATTGTAGTGAGATCTCTCTGTACTGCGGACTCCAGTTGGGAAATTGCTCGTCAAGATCGGTCGACTAGTTTGGGACTTTTTTGTTCATGAAGGAACAAAATGCTTTGGACACTTCTGGTACTTGATACCTAAACATTTGTTCTTCTCTGCTTCTATACATGATGCTGTTTGCCCCATGGTGTATCTGCAGCATTTTCTGTTTCATTTCAGTCCTCCAGTGTCTGGAGTCTTTTATTTTTGCATCACTAAATTCTTCACTTTAACATGCCCAGTTGAACACGCACTCCCTGCACTAATTCCCAATCTCTGTTAATAATTTCACATCTAAAAGACAATTTATTCTGATCCAAGAATGTCGTCAAAACCCATGAAACAAAATGAAGAGCAAAGTGCTTTAATTAATTTGTATATCAGCTGTACACTGGGAGCAACTGTTAGTGGGTAAGTCCACATCTGACAGGTGGGAGTTGTTGAAAGGCTCGTTGATCCATGTTCACAACTAGTATGGAAGGAGGAGGGATAAGGATGGCAAAGTAAAGGACCTTAGCTGATCAAAGATGTTGTAAATTTGTTCAAAAAGAAAAAGGAAGTGCATGCAAGGTTTTCAAGGTTGGAGCCTTTGAGGAATATAGTCAAGAATATTCAGACAGGGCCTTTGAAGAATATACAGAACTCAAGCAGGCAATTAGAAGGGCCAAAGGGGGCCACCAAATGGCTTTAGCGAGTCGGATTAAAGAAAATCCTGAAGCCTTTTATACATATTAAAAACAAGAAGACAACAAGAGAGAAGGGAGGACCACTCAAGGATAAAGGAAGGAATTTGTGCTTGGAATCTAGGGATGTAGGTGTGGTACTAACCTATTACTTTTCATCTGTTTTAACCAAGGAGAAGGACATGGAGGACAGTGAGGTCAGTGTGGAGAACACTAACATGCAAGGGCACGTTGAGATCAAGCAGGAGGTGGTGTTGGCTTCATGAAGGTGGATAAATCCCCTGGACCTGATGGCATCTATCCCAGGTTATCGAGAGAGCCATGAGACTAGATTGCATGAGCCTTGATGAAGATCTTTGTGTGTTCTCTAGCCTCAGGCAAGGTCCCAGAGGACTGGAGAGTAGCCAATGTTGTTCCTTTATTTAAGGAAGGAAGTGGGGAGAATCCAGGGAATTATAGACAGTTAAGTCTCACGTGAGCAGTAGGGAAACTATTGGAGAGGATTCTTTGGGATAGGATTTACTCCCAATTGGAAGAGAATGGGTTTATTAGGGACAGTCACCCCGTGGCTTTGTACAGGACAGGTTGTACTTTACTAACGATCGAATTTTTTGAGGTGGCAAAGGTGATCGATGAGGGAAGGGAGGTGGGTGCTGTCTACATGGATTTCAGTATGGTCCCCCAGGGTAGGCTGATCCAGAAGATCAAGATGGTGAGGTGATCATATGGATTCAGAACTGGCTTACTGATAGATGACAGAGGGTTGCGGTGAAAGGTCAATATTCAGGCTGGAGGTCAGTGACCAGTGGAGTTCCACAGGGATCTGTGCTGTTTGTGATCTATAATGACTTTGATGTAAACATAGACAGGTTATTTAGTAAGTTTGCAGATGGCACCAAGATTGCTAGGTCTGTGAGGAAGGCTGCTAAAGTATACAGCAGGATATAGATCAGCTACACAAATAGCTAGAGAAATGGTAGATGGAGTTTAAACCAAGCAATTGTGAGCAATTGCACTTTGGGAGGTCAAACGCAAGGGGAAAATAACCAATTAATGGCAAGACCCGTAAAAGCAATGATGTACAGACTAATCTTGAGTTCATAACTCTCTAAAAGTGACAACACACGTAGATACCCTGGTAAAGAAGGCATGTGGTATCTTTGTTTTCATAGATTGGGCCATCGAGTATAAGAGTCAGGAAGTCATGAGGATTTTGGTTAGGCTGCATTTGGTGTACTGTGTTCAGTTCTGCAAGATGGTAAGAGGGGCAAAGTTTAAGGGAGATGCGCAGTTTTTACACAGAGGACAGTGAGTGCCTGGAACCTGTTCCTGGGGGGGGAGGGGGTTGAAACATACGCTAGTAGCATTTTAGAGACTTTAGGATTGGCACATGGATATGGAGGGATATGGGTTATTTGCAAGCAGATAAGAGTTGGTCTTGGCATCATGTTTGGCACAGACATTATGGGCCGAAGGGCCTGTTCTTACACATAGAAAATAGGTGCAGGAAGAGGCCATTCAGCCCTTCGAGCCAGCACCGCCATTCATTGTGGTCATGGCTAATCGTCCCCAATCAATAACCCGTGCCTGCCTCCTCCCCATATCCCTTGATTCCACTAGCCCCTAGAGCTCTATCTAACTCTCTCTTAAATCCAACCAGTGATTTGGCCTCCACTGCCATCTGTGGCAGGGAATTCCACAAATTCACAACTGTCTGGGTGAAAAAAAAATTTCTCACCTCAGTCTTAAATGGCCTCCCCTTTATTCTAAGACTGTGGCCCCTGGTTATGGACTCGCCCAACATTGGGAACATTTTGTTCAAGAAGGAACTGCAGATGCTGGAAGATCGAAGGTACACAAAATTGCTGGAGAAACTCAACGGGTGCAGCAGCATCTATGGAGCATCGGAAATGTCCTCGTTCTTCAGGGAACGGGGATTCCCCTCCGCCACCATAGATGAGGCTCGCACCAGGGTCTCATCCATACCTCGCAACACTGCTCTCTCTCCCCATCCCCGCACTCGCAACAAGGGCAGAGTCCCCCTGGTCCTCACCTTTCACTCCACCAGCCGGCAAATACAACACATAATCCTCCGCCATTTCTGCCACCTCCAACGTGACCCCACCACTCGCCACATCTTCCCATCTCCCCCCATGTCTGCCTTCCGCAAAGACTGCTCCCTCCGCAACTCCCTTGTCAATTCTTCCCTTCCCTCCCGTACCACCCCCTCCCCGGGCACTTTCCGTTGCAACCGCAAGAAATGCAACACCTGTCCCTTCACCTCCCCCCTCGACTCCATTCAAGGACCCAAGCAATCGTTCCAGGTGCGACAAAGGTTCACCTGTATCTCCTCCAACCTCATCTACTGCATCCGCTGCTCTAGATGTCAACTGATTTACATCGGGGAGACTAAGCGGCGGTTGGGCGATCGTTTCGCCGAACACCTCCGCTCAGTCTGCAATAACCTACCTGAACCCCCGGTGGCTCAGCACTTCAACTCTCCCTCCCATTCCCAATCCGACCTCTCTGTCCTGGGTCTCCTCCATTGCCAGAGTGAGCAACACCGGAAATTGGAGGAACAGCACCTCATATTCCGCCTGGGCAGCTTGCATCCTGATGGAATGAATGTTGAATTCTCCCAATTTTGCTAGCCCTTGCTGTCTCCTCCCCTTCCTTAACCCTCGAGCTGTCTTCTCCCATCCCCCTGCCCTCGGGCTCCTCCTCCTCCCCTTTTCCCTTCCTTCTCCCCTCCTACCCCCATCAGTCTGAAGAAGGGTTTCGGCCCGAAACGTTGCCTATTTTCTTCGCTCCATAGATGCTGCTGCACCCGCTGAGTTTCTCCAGCAATTTTGTGTACCTTGGGAACATTTTTCCTGCTTCTAGCTTGTCCAGTCCTTTTATAATTATATATGTTTCTATAAGACCCCCTCATCCTTCTAAACTCCAGTGAATACAAGCCTAGTCTTTTCAATCTATCCTAATATGACAGTCCCGCCATCCCAGGGATCAATCAAAGCTGCACTGCCTCAGTCACAATGATGTCCTTCCTCAAATTAGGAGACCAAACCTGTACACAATACTCCAGATGTGGTCTTACCAGAGCCCTATACAACTGCAGAAGAACCTCTTTACTCCTATACTGAAATCCTCTTGTTATGAAGGCCAACATTCCATTAGTTTTCTTCACTGCCTGCTGTACCTGCACGCCAACTTTCAGTGACTGGTGTACAAGGACACCCAGGTCTCTCTGTACCTCCCCCTTACCTAACCTAACCCCATTGAGATAATAATCTGCCCCCTTGTTTTTGCTGCCAAAAGTGGATAACCTCACATTTATCTATGTTATACTGCATCTGCCACGCATCTGCCCACTCACTCAACCTGTCCAGATCACCCTGCACCCTTCTAACATCCTCTTCACAGTTCACACTGCCACCCAGCTTTGTGTCATCCACAAACTTGCTAGTGTTGCTCCTAATTCCCTCTTCCAAATCATTAATATATATTGTAAACAGTTGCGGCCCCAATAACCGAGCCTTGCGGCACTCCACTCGCCACTGCCTGCCATTCTGAAATAGGTGCCCCTGTACCACGAATTTCAGGAACCCCATCTTTTTGCCCTGGCACCATTTTAAAACAGGCAGCGTGTGGAGAATCATTATTTAGAAATTGATATCCTTGAAGATGTTTACAGTGCCCATGGCACAAGTGATATTCCAAATGACAAAATAAAAATTCTAATTCAATTTAGTTTAACGATATGTTATTTAAAACACAATTTTAATATAACCTGCATAATTGAAAGTGATCAAGTGCTTATTAAACTGTGGGCAGTTTTGATCAGATGTTATGGTTTCAGCACATCATCCGCTCTTATTGGTAAATAATAGGCACAGAAACCCCACCAACTTGTTACAAACCATGTCTGTGAAGTAACTTATTGCCAGTTACCAGGGTTTGATTCTGGACGCCAGTTCAGGTTTATTTATTTATTTACCACGCTGCAGACAAGGATACCTTTGGTGTAATGGGACAGACGTCAATGGAGTTTCTGTAAGATTAGATGATTCCATCGACATTACATTCAAATATTTACTGCAGAGATTGACCCATTTGAGCTCCTGCCCGTACTTTGCTGAGGAAGAATAGTTTAGGAAGGGTTTTAATGTAGCATTATCTTTATTTTGGGAGAACTAACACTCCCATATTCCCTTGTCTAACCATGTTTATACAATATATAATGGTAAAGAAAATCACACCTTCCTTAACCCCAACTATGACAAAAATCCTAGTTTGATTTTAAGAGATTTCGATATAAAATTGATGAATGTTTCTTTTTGCATAATTGGTAAAATGTAGCTTTGTGTCTAAGTAGGCTGATTGTTTTCTGTGCCCACGAACAGGCCAACGTCTGTTTGGAGAGACCATCCTTGGCCTGACACAAGGTTCCGTGTCTGACCTCCTGGCACGGCCCAAGCCCTGGCACAAGCTGAGCCTGAAGGGAAGGGAGCCTTTTGTCCGCATGCAGCTCTGGCTCAATGACACAAGCAATGTTGAGAAGCTAATGGACATGAAGAGAATGGAAAAGAAAGGTAAATGAATCAACGTCTTCACATAAGTCTGAGCTTTAGTGGATGGGTCCTTTGTTAATATATTAAGTTGCAGACTGTTGAATATGCATTTTTCGATTTGCAATTCATGACATTTTCAATTTTCTTAGTGGAAATATCTGTAAATTTGTATCTTGTTTCCTTTGGCTTTTATCTTCAAATGCAGCAAAACTAAAATATTATGGAGTCAAATTGTAATATCTGTAACTCGGGGAATGAGTGCACATGGTTACTACAGTTATACACTGCTGCTCACTTCTTGCACATCACTTGGGACTTCCACAGTTACACAACACTACATAGTACAGGGATAGCAGAGCAGAAAGGAGTTGGTGCATCAGCAGTGGTCCCTTACTTAACCATCCAGATCTTAAATATGGAAACTAACTTTATTGCTCTTTTTTTTAATTTGAGGTTTCCCTGCAGATTATAAATTTATATATTTCAGTACAAGGATAAAGTTTATCAGAGCCCGTAGCAGAGAAACAGGCACTTTGGCCCACTCTGTTCATGTTGATCATCAAGTGCCCGGCTATATATTTCTCAAAAGACATGTTGGTCTCGTCATTGAATTTGTATACAGGTGACTTAGTGCCAATTGTATGTCCTCTGTGTCAAACAGAGGCATTTCTTTGTAGGGAGTATTAAAGGTGACTTTACAGCACGGGTTGAAATTGAGACACACTTGGACTGTTGCTTGTTGCAATAGGTGCTTCTCAATCCCATCCATCCTCCATCTTCATGGATTCACCGCACTTATTCAGAGTATTACTAAACTAACTTTTAGGTAAAGCGTTTGGGATGAAAGAAGGATTAGTAATCAGTGTGCATTTGATGTCGGGGGATGGCTGCAGATTTTCTTTCGTAGTTGTGATAAGGCTTTCTATTGAGGAGAAATCTGTTTCAGATTGAAGGTGAGAAGTGATGGAGTGCCATCTCCTGGATTGACTCTGCCAACCATGTACTCAGTTTACAAAGTGGCCCCTCGTAAAGGATTCTCACAATCCTTTGTCTGAAGAAAGGTCTCGACCCAAAACGTCACCTATTCCTTTTCTCCAGAGATGCTGCCTGACCCACTGAGTTACTCCAGCATTCTGTGTCTGTCTTTGGTTTAAACCAGCATCTGCAGTTCCTTTCCACACCCTCTGTAAATATTGTATAATCTGATTGCTGGGGTGGAAAGTAGAAAGGAGCAGACTTTACCATGAGTGGATGTGCACAAAAATAATGTGAGGAATTCAATGTTATTTTTATTTTTATAAAATACTCAAACGTTGTATTTTGAGTCAAACGTGTGGTGTTTGTGCCAGTAACTCAGCCCTTTGTGATATTGCCTTCTTCAATCTGTGCAGTTCCTGTAGTTATGCTCCCAATGTGCTGTTGCACCTGCAATGATGAAGGATTAATAACATATTTTCAAGCCAGGGTAGTATATGGTCTGGCAGCATCTTTTGAGGGAATGGATAGGGAACATTTCAGGTCGGGACTTCAGTTCTGACCCTAAATGTCACGTGTCCACTCCTCCACAGATGCTGCCTGAGCCACTGAGCTCCTCCTTTGTGTTTAGCTCAGGATTGCAGCATCTGCAATTTCTTGTGTCTCCAGTGTATGGTTAGACCGGGTAATTGGAGATGCCATACTTGTGCGAGATGTCATTGTCTTTCTACACATTGCAAGTTTGAGATGTGCTGCTGAGAATGTGTTCTCTGCTCGTTATTATACTGTATGGTATTTTGATTGTGGTCCAAATGTTTCTCCTCTCATGCCAAATCTTGACATAAAACTAAACAAATTCAGTCATCTGTGGATTAGCTCCAGAAACACAACTAGAAGAATGACTGCTGAGATTAAAACTTGTTAGGGAGTCTGATGGCCCTAACTAGCTCAATGTGTATTCGGTTCCAATCCATGTTGTCAATGCTTAATGACAACAGTGATGGTCGACAAAACGTTGTCAGTGTCACTACACCCTGAAGCATGTACTTTCCTCATCTTCCCTAGTCGTGCTGGCATATTGACTGGATTGTTCTGTTTAGTTGCAAAGGGTTTAAACACTTGAGCCTTGTGGCAGATCGCAGGCTACTGACATGTGTTGAAGGTGAGAGTGGCAAAGTGTGAAGGAGATGTACAGCAGGGTGATGAGTGCCTTGTCGGGGGTGATGCCAGAGGCAGATATGACAACGGCATTAAAGACACTTGGATATACAAGGAATGGAGGGATATGGATTATATGCAGGCAAATAAAAGTTGCCATCATGTTTGGCACAGACATTGTGGGCAGAAGGGCCTCTTCCTGTGCTGTACTGTCCTATGTTCAACATGCAGTTTAACAATGTTTCAAAGAAACATAGTGGGAATTGGGATGTTCTCTTATGACTGAGTTGGAAGCAGAAATATCCTATTATCAAAATATTTTAATTATTATTTTATTATATTATTTTTAATATAATTATTATGTTCTATTATTCGGTAGAGATGCGTCCTTGCAGCGCCAGAGACCCGTGTTCGATCCTGACCTCAGGTTCTGTCTGTGTGAAGTTTGCAAGTTCTCCTTGCGACTGCGTGGGATTTTCCACGGGTGCTCCAGTTTCCTCCCACATCCCAAAGACAGGTTTGTGAGTTAAGTGGCCCTCTGTAAATTGCCTCCACTGTGTATGGAGTGGGGAAGTGGGATAACAGAAGTAATGTGAATGGGCGATTTATGGTCGGCATGGGCCGAAGGGCCTGTTTCCATGCTGCATCATTAAATTAAAATCTAAACTAAACTGTTTCTCAGTAATTGAATTTTGAAATAATTGTTCTGAGTGAGATTAGCTACATATGTCAAGTTATTTAGTCATGGGGAGGTTTTCAGAATTATGGCTCCTCAATCTATTTAGCTACCGGATTCAACTGTAATGTAATACTTCCAAGGGTTTTTTCAGCAAGAATACAGGGACTTGCTGGGTTATGGAAACCCTGACTTACTGAAATCTGACTTTGTTAAATCTTCTATAAATGGTTGAAACAGTTTTCAAGGTAGGAAAGTTAGTACCTGTAATGCAAACATCTTCAAGACTTATAGAATAAAAGTGGCAGCTAGATAATTCATAAGCCAACCAATCTTCAAAAAACAGTTCATAAAATTGCTATCTCTCCACCATGAGGTAGATGCCATTGTGTTTAAGAATGCAGGCTGCCAGTTCACAACAGGAGGCCACTTAAGAGATTTGGTTTGGGGATCTTGTCTTTTGATATTTGTAAATACTTATTATACAATCTAACATCAGTTGATGGATGAAACTAGCCAGTCAATGAGGGATATTCTGATTCTGTACCATTCTCACAACACAGGGGAAGACAATAAATAAATGCTCATGTTAATGAGCCCTTGTTGAAATTGTTTTATTCCTGAAATCAGTTTAGTTTAGTTTAGAGATACAGCGCAGAAACAGGCCCTTCAGCCCACCAAGTCCGCGTCGCCCAGCGATCCCTGCATATTAACACTATCCTACACACACTAGGGACATTTTTTACATTTACCAAGCCAATTTTACCTACATACCTGTACGTATTTGGAGTGTGGGAGGAAACCGAAGATCTCGGAGAAAACCCATGCGGTCACGGGGAGAACGTATAAACTCCGTGCAGACAGCACCCGGTTCCCCGGCGCTGCAAGCGCTGTCAGCAACTCTGCCCCACCGTGCCACTGTACCTTGTTTATAAACAGTTCCCAGTTCCCTTATATAATCCAGGGGGTTGTCTGTACTTGAGGTTTAAGTTTGCATAAGTTATGTGATCTGCAAATAACTTCCATCTACGAAGGCGTCAATTGTGTATCCATTGCAACCACGTCTTGTTGATTAACGGATAGATTGGATTGAAAGATACAGCATGAAAACAGGATCTTCGGCCCACTGATTCTACACTGACTATCAATCATCTCTTCACACTAGTTCTATGTTAGCCTACTTTCTCATCCACGTTCTGCACACGAGAGGCAGTTCACAGAGGACAATTAATTTACAGACCCGCATGTCTTTGAGTTGTGGGAGGAAACCAGAGCATTCAGAGGAAACCAACCTAGTCGCAGGGATAGTGTGCAAACTCGACACAGACATCCCCCAAGATTAGGATCGAACCCGGATCTCTGGTGCCCTCTGGAGAACTTGGAAGGGAGTTGAACAATGTAAATTTGGTTGGGAATGAACTGTGTTGAACACGGTAACTTTGGCTGGGAGGTGGATGTGTAAAGCACCGTGAATTTGGCTGAGGGTTGATTGTGTTAAACGTGTGAATTTGGGCGCGAGGTGACTGTATCGAACACAGTGAAAGTAGCCAGAATTTGCCTCGAACATGGTGAATTTGGCCAGACGTTGACCATGTAAACACGGTGAATTTGACCTAAAATTGACTCTGTTAAAGGATGAATTTGGACATAAATTGACAATGTTTAAAAACAGTGGATTTGTCCGGAAGTTGAATGTGTTAAACAGAGTGAATGTTCCCGGAATGTGACTGCATGGGTTTTCTCCCGGAGGATCAGGTTTCCACCCACATCCCAAAGATGTACCAGTTAATAGAATATTTAACCTCTGTTGGCCCTAGTTGGTAGGGAATAGATGTGAAAGTGGGACAACATAGAACTAGTGTGAACAGGTGATTGGTGGTCAGCATGTCAGTGGGCCGAAGGGCCTGTTTCCCTGCTGTATCTTTCAGTCAATCTCAACTTGTGACGTACACAGTGAATTTGGCCGGGGAATGTTGAAACAAGGAACTGCAGATGCTTGGTTTCAAAAGGAGGTACAGTGTGCTGGAGTAATTCAGCGGGTCAGGCAGCATCTCAGATGAACATGGATATGGTGATGTTTCGGGTTGGGAAACCTCTTCAGTGTAATACTGGGAGATGACTATGTTAAACATCGGGAATTTGCTGGACATTGACTATGTTAAACAGTGTGAATATGGCTTGGAGTTGACTGTGTTGAACACAATAAATCTGCCTGGTAGGCAAACAACTGCAAAACCCATGTTCAATGTAGTATTTAGAGATACAGCATGGAAACAGGCCTTTAACCAGCCGAGTCCACGTCAACTACACAGAGTCTATGTTATCCCACTTTCACATCTACTCCCTACACACTTGGGGCAATTTACAGCAGACAGTTAACTTACAAACTCACACATCTTTGGGATGTGGGAGGAAACCAGATCACCTGGGGGAAACCACAGGGAGAACGTACAAACTCCACACAGACAGTGCCCGAGGTCAGGATTGAACTTGTGTCTCCGGCATTGTGAGGCAGCAACACTACTGCCTGCTCCACCGTGCCGCCCGAGTTGTGTCAGGTGGTCACTGGTCGCAGACTGAGCCTGTGTGTCGCAGACTCCAGCTCCTACCCTGAGTTTCACAGTGGGGTTGAAGCAAGTGGTTTATTATATTTCACTGCCATGTATTCATATCGTGATCATTTCAGTTTGCTCGAGGATATGTGTAACCATTACAAGCTTTACCATATCACAGTAATGATGGATCAGTTAAATAACTGGAGTAGTCCACGAGAAATCCGAGTTCATGTCACTCCACAGTAGCTAGGTAATTTATATTCTATATCAAATCTGGAATTGCCCATCTCCAGCCCAGTCTGGCACTGACTACCTGATCTGTATATGCAGTTCCCATACCAGTCTCAGCCATTGCTGCGGTATCCACAGAACCGCAGAATGACGGCACGGTGGCACAGCGGTAGAGTTGCTGCGTCACAGCGTCAGAGACCCGGGTTCAATCCTGACTATGGGCGCCGTCTGTACGGTTTATATGTTCTCCCTTGACAACGTGGGTCTTCACCGGAAGCTCCAGTTCCCTCCCACACTCCAAAGATGTACAGGTCAATTGGCTTGATAAAATAGTGTTTTGTCCCTAGTGTGTGATAGTGTTAGTGTGCAGGATCGCTGGTCATAGTGGACTTGGTGGGCCGAAGGGCCTGTTTCTACGCTGTATCTCTAAACTAAACTAAAAACTAAACCTCATTGGAGAGTGAGCAGTGTCACTCGCCAGGGGTCAGTGTCAGGGACATTCATATTCTTGAATGACGCACGCCATGATTTCTGAATTAATAGATGAGACAAGATTTGGCAATGTTGTGATCTGTGATGAGGATAGTGATGGGTTGTAGCAGGCTGGTAGAATGGGCAGATATGTGACAGATAACGTTTAATGCAGAGAAACATCAGGTGATGCAATTTAGTAGCAACAGAGGCAACTTAGAATAACCTCCTGGCCTGAGACCATCTGTTGCCAGCCCGGATTTACCCTGCTCTTGGTTCGTTTCCAGTCTCCCCCCCAACCTAAAATCCCTCTGAAAAAGCATCCGGACACAAAATCACTCTGTCCATGTTCTCCAGAGATGCTGCCTGAACCGTTGAGTTACTCCAGCATTTGTGTCTATCCTTGGCTGGAACTGAGGGACAGGGGGCTGTGGATGCAAAAGTATTCGAAAGTAGCAGCGCAGGTCATAGAAACATAGATACATAGAAAATATGTTAATGTGTCAATATAACTCTCAACCTGACATGTCACCTATTCCTTTTCTCCAGAGATGCTGCCTGGCCCACAGAGTTGCCCCAGTGTTTTGTGTCTATCTTTTCCCATTGGCTGCTTTGCTTTCATCTCTTGTCATTGTATCTCTCCTCATATTTCCACGCCTTTGTGAATTCACACTAAAGGATGTTTTGAAGTTTAACGTTTCAGCATGGTGAATGAATGGCCAGTGTAATCAAGGTATCTACAATCCCCCAAATAAAGCAGAATCACTCTTAGTGTAACTTGCCTCTGGTAACTATTTAATTATGATCTCACGCGGGTAGGTCCACTCAAGGAGGGGATTTATGCATGGAGGGAGTGGGTGAGATCCTTCATGTGTACTTTGCATCCGTCTTCAAAGAGAAAGTCATTTATAATAAGAGTCTGTTGATATTCCAGTGCGTGAATGGTGTCCTTCCATTAGTCTATGGAACTGATGCACCACAATGCTAAGAACTATATTCTGCACTCTGTATCTTTACCTGTGCTCTATCTATTGTACTTGACTTTGACGATTGTATTTATATACAGTTTACCTGATTGGATTGGATAGCATGCAAAACAATGCGCTTCACAGTATCTTGGTACATGTGACATGATTGGCATATCTTGAACTGTAAGGGAATCGAGGGTGTGGGTATATGTGTTGAAGTTTTGTTTAGTTTACTTTAGAGTTACAGAGCCCTTCAACCCACTGAGTGCGTGCGATCCCTGTACGCCAACATTATCCTACGCACTAGGGACAATTTACTTTTTTTAACCAAATCCAAATTAACCTGTGAACCTGTACGTCTTTGGAATGTGTGAGGATAACGGAGCGGCAAGGGAGAACCCAAACAGTCACAGGGAGAACGTACAAAACCTGTACGTACTGACAGCACCCGTAGTCAGGATTGAAGCCAGGTGTCTGGCACTGTAGGAAGCAACTCTTCCGCTCCGTCTCCTCGCCGCCCCAATGTGGGTGTCCTGTGCATGGCATCCATGTAATTGGGAAAGCTCACCAGGTCACTTTGTTTTGATTGGGGTAAATAATGCCAAAGTTGAAAGGTTGAGCTTCAGTTACAGCCAATGAATCTACAAACCTGTACGTCTTTGGAATGTGGGGGAAACGGAGCTCCTGGAAAAAACTCACCCAGCTTTTCTCCAGGAAGGATGCAATTTCACTGGCTCTCCACTCCGCATTGGACCACTTGGACAATAAAAACACTTACGTCAGGCTGGTGTTTATTGGCTACAGCTCAACGTTTAATACCATCATCCTTTCCAAGCTGGTTACCAAGCTCATGGAACTGGGCCTCTGCACGTCCCTCTGCAATTGGATCCTCGACTTCCTCATCCACAGACCACAGTCTGTTCGAATTGGCGGAAACACTTCATCCTCAGTAACAATTAGTACGGGAGCACCTCACGGCTGTGCGCTCAGCCCCCTGCTTTACTCACTCTATACCCATGACTGCGTTGCCGGACATAATGCCAACTCCATCATCAAGTTCACCGACGACACCACTGTTGTTGAACAAGTCAGAATATAGAAGTGAGATCGACCGACTGACCAAATGGTGCCAGCACAACAACCTAGCTCTCAACATCAGTAAGACCAACGAACTGATTGTGGACTTTGGTAGAGGAAGGATGAGGACCCACAATACTGTTCACATCAGTGGGACGATGGTGGAGAGTGTCAATAACTTCAAATTCCTGTGCGTGCATATTTCCGAAGATCGTTCCTGAACCCAGCACACCGATGCAATTATAAAGAAAGCACATCAGCAACTCTACTTCCTGAGAAGATTAGGAGATTTGGCATGTCGAAGAGGAATCTCCTAAACATCTACAGGTGCACAGTAGAGGGCATTCTGACTGGTTGCATCGTGGCCTGGTTCGGCAACTTGAACGTCCAGGAGCGAGAAAGACTACAAAAAGTTGTGACCACTGCCCAGTTCATCACCGGCTCTGACCTCCCCACTATAGAAAGGATCTATCATAGTCGCTGCCTCAAAAAGGCGTCAAAGACCCACACCATCCTGGCCACACACTCATCTCACCGTTGCCATCAGGAAGAAGGTACAGGAGCCTGAAAACTGTAATGTCCAGGTTCAGGAACAGTTTTTTCTCTACAGCCATTGGGCTGTTAAACACAACAACGAATAAGCTCTGAGCTCTGAACTGCAAAAGACTATATTATTATTGCACTATTTTTGTTATTTATTGAACTTTGTCTTTTTTGCTCTTCCCCCGTTATGTACTGTGTTTACATATTCACATGTTCTGTTGTGCTGCCGCAAGTAAGAATTTCATTGTCCCATCCGGGACATATGACAATAAAACACACTTGACTCGACTCTTGAGGTCACGGGAAGAACGTACAAATTCCGTACAGACAAGTACCTCTCTAGTTAAGATCGAACCCGGGTCTCTGGCACTGAATGCCAAACGTGAAATTCTGTGTCGAGAAATGGGTTTCTTGTGCAAACAACTTGTCCATTTGTCGATCACAGTGGTGAGTGAACAGACAGCGGTGGATGGATTAGTTACACTTGCATCCAGTGGAACGCGGAAGAATGAGAGTTTTCGACATATTGGTTTTCATCAGTCACAGTATTGAGTTTAGAAGTTAGGAGGTCATGTTGCAGTTATACAAGACGTTGGTGAGGCCACCTTTAGAGTATCGTGTTCTGTTTTGGTCACCATGTTATAGGAAACATGTTGTCAAGTTTAAAAGGGTTCAGAGATGATTTACGAGTATGTGCCAGGACTCAAGGGATATAGGGATAGGTTGAGCAGGCTAGGGCTTTATTCCTTGGAGCGCAGGAGGATGAGGGGTGATCTTATAGAGGTACAAAATCATGAGAGGAATAGATTGGGTAAATGAACAGAGTCTCTTACCCACAATTGGGGAATCAAGAACCAGAGGACATAGGTTTAAAGTGAGTAATCTCAGAGGTAACTTTTTTACACAAAGGGTGGTGGGGCAGGAACTATCACAATGTTTCAGAAACATTGAGACAGATACATGGATAGGGTAGGTTTAGAGGGATATGGGCCAAAAGCAGGCAGAAGGGACTAGTTTAGATGGGGCATGTTGGTCGGTGTGGGCAAGTTTCGCTGAAGGGCCTGTTTCCATGCTGTATGACTATGCCTTTATAAGAAGTGATATGACAGATCATACAAGATTCTGCATGGTTTTGACAGGATACGTAGAGTCAATGTTTATACACGTGGTAAGTCCAGATGAGGGATCGCTGTGTGAAAGTCAAGGTTCGTCTATTTAAGGCAGAGATCAGCCTAATTATTGTTTCTCCCTCACAGTGGTGAGTCTCTGAAATTCCTCAAAGGGCTGTGGAAACTGTGCCATGAGGTATATTAGATTGGACTGCAGACTTACATTACACTTGGATCTGTCATCGCATTAAATGTTGGAGCAGGCTCAAGGACTTGCTACTCTTGCATTAGTTACTTTAGAGATACAGCGTGGAAACAGGCCCTCCGGCCCACCGATTCTGCACGTCCCAGCTATCACCCCGCACACTAGCACTATCCTACACATTAGGGAGAATTTACAATTTACAGATGCCAATTAACCTACAAACCTATGCGTCTTCGGAGTGTGGGAGGAAACCGGAGCACCGGAAAAAAACCAACGTGGTCACAGGGAGAACTTACAAACTCCATACAGACATCACCTGTAGTCAGGATCGAGCTCGGGTCTTAGACGCTGTAAGGCAGCAACTCTGCTGTTGCGCCACCATGTCCCCCCCCCCCCCCCCCCCCCCCCCCCCCCCCCCCCAATTTCCGTTTGGAGGTCCTGGGTCAGCAGCCACGGAACATATTTAACATATTTGCTCACGCTAAGTAATGTTTGTGTTTATGACCAATCACAGCACTCCTAATCCAAAATAAAATGACACTGTTCTTTACGTTAGTGCAACATTTATTTTTCCTGTGACTCAAC
The DNA here is from genome assembly GCF_028641065.1 of Leucoraja erinaceus. Taxonomy (NCBI): domain Eukaryota; kingdom Metazoa; phylum Chordata; class Chondrichthyes; order Rajiformes; family Rajidae; genus Leucoraja; species Leucoraja erinaceus. The sequence continues at coordinate 1,208,916 of NC_073404.1, read as the reverse complement.
TTGCAATTTTTGTTTCAGCGTACATGAAGCGACGACATAGCTCCGTGAGTGATGGACATGGGAGTGATTCTTCCGTGGCTGGCTTGGACTACAGCCAGTGTGCCAGTCCCCAGCCACTGGTTCATGTGAAGAAGCCCAGGGTGGTGTTGGCCCCAGAGGAAAAGGAAGCCCTGAAGCGAGCGTACCAGCTAAAGCCATATCCATCCCCAAAAACTATCGAGGAGCTCGCTGCCCAGCTCAATCTGAAAACAAGTACCGTCATCAACTGGTTTCATAACTACAGGTGAGTGTTGACTGCCATTATTTTGGACATAGGTAGCCCATGCCATGGCTTCAACCAAGTACAGGTCCACCACCCATTTTCCAGCAACTGGTTGTCCGGCATCTCATCAAAACTTCCGCGCCAATCGGTAGATCAAATTTTACGAGAGACACTTGAAATCCCCTCAGAAAATGTGGCGCCTAGGCCGGGTGTGGCATCTGCGGGACAACCCATGTTTTGAATTTGCAGCTGGGGCTCTGGAACTCCGGCCCGGCTGGAGCCGGCTAATCCGTTCCCAAAGCTGCCAACATTGCGGGCCCCCACAAGCCAGGCTGCTCTAGGACACAGGGTAGCTGCGCATAGGATGCAAGGTTGGCTTGGTGACAGAAAGCAGAGGGTGGTGGTGGAAGGACACTGAGAGCTGGGAGCTTTGCTGTTTGTGATATGTATTAATGACTTGGATATGAGTGTAGGGGGATTGATAAGTGGCCAGGGAGAAGGTAGGTCCTGAGGCACAAGGATAAAATGGGATCTATCCAGGTTATTGAGGGAGGGGGAGGGGTCCAGAGGAGTCCCAGAGGGGAGGGGGTGCCCCTGGGGAGAGGGGGAGTGGGCCTCACATGTGGGGAAACTATTGGGGGTCCAGAGGCAGTGGGGGAGGGGTCCAAAGATGAGGAGTGGGGGAGTATAAAAGGCATTCGGGGGGAATGCACGGGGTTGTGGTTTTCTGGAGAAGAGTGGTGAGGGGCATGTTAGTGCTGTCGGGGGCTGGCAGGACCAAAACTATAAACACATCTCTCCTGCCGTGGGAATCTAGAGTAATTGGCATAGACTATTAGGAAGAATTGATTCACTAGTAATCTTTGGGATCCTCTTTGCCATTGTGAGATAGATTATGACATTAAATTTGTTCAGGGCGGAAGCTGGAGTATTTTGGGACCATGTGGAATCATCAGTCATAGGGACTGAGCAGGAAATGGTTTGGGCAAATGCAGGAAGCATCCACGATCTGAGTGAATAGGCTTCAGGGGCCTTGCCATCTGTGTTCAATGTCCTTGTCTCTCTCGTTGCATGCAGTGCTTTGTCCTCTTTCCATCTTGAACATGTGGTGTTTGGCCTGATCGCTGATCGCTGCCAGAGATTTTTGCTTTTAACCAAGTGCTATAAAATGAAAGATAAGTAATAGAAAATAAACTGAGGTCAGTATCACCACAGTGCACGGTATGTATATCAGTCAGGTATCACTTTAGCACGTTTGATGCAGTTAATCGATAGCGGAAAATAAAGTCCATCAAATGTCAAATCCCAGCTGAATGTTGCACAGGAATTTGAAAAGGGGAACGTAAATATTGAGTACGCTTTACTTTCCTGATTTGAAGGCAAATCTTAAGAATGCAGACAAACACGCCTTGATCAGGCATCTCAAAATCTGGAGTGTTAATTGGTTTAATTCAATGAAATACTGACAAAGTAAGCTACCATTTCATGGGATCTAAAGGAAGAAGCTAAGCAAGGAAATTTTAACTATATAGCTGAGCATTTTAACATTACGAACAATTCTGACAGGCATAAAATATAAGCCAAACATGCTGTAAATACCCAGCAGGTCGGACTGCATCTGTGGGGAGGAGAGACGGAATCTCTATTTCAGGTAGGATACCCTTCTTCAGAACTGAGGAGACAAAAGCAAAGATGTCTTATCAGAGATGGCCCCCTCAGCCTTTGCAAAGGGTTTAGAGGAGGTTAACTAGAATTATGCCTGAATTCGGGGTATTAGCCACAAGGAGAGGTTGGACAGACATTGTTTTCTCTGGGAAACTGGAGGCTGAGGGGAGACCTTTAGAATTCTTAGACTTTAAACATACAGTGCGGAAACAGGCCCTTCGTCCCACTGAGCCCACAGTGACTTGTCATCATCCCGTACTCTAACACTATCCTACACACTAGGGACAATTTTACTAAAACCAATTAACGTACAAACCTGCACGTATTTGGTGGAGTATAGACAGCAACCTAAGTCATGATCGAACCCGGGTCTCTGGCACTGTAAGGCAGAAGCTCTACCACAGTGCCACCCTGATAGAAATATATAAAATTATTAGTCATAGATGAGTTAGACAGTCTGAACCCTTTTCCAAGGATGGAAATATCAAAAAAGATACAAGTGCTGGAGTCACTCACTGGGTGAGACAGCATCTCTGGAGAAGATAGACACAAAAAGCTGGAGTAACTTAGCGGGACAGGCAGCATCTCTGGAGAGAAGGAATAGGTGACGTTTCGGGTCGAGACTCTTCATCATACTGATTGTAAGTGGGAGGGGGGGGGGAGCTGGAAGAGAGGAGGAGCTGGATAAAACCTGGCAGGTGGATACAAGTGAGGGGAGTTGTTGGTTGGACAAAGTCCAGCGATGAAAAGATAGAAGGTGTGAGACAAAATAATTGATTATCTTCTGTCTTTTCTGTATGGAAATATTAAATACTAGAGGGCATAGCTTTAAGGTGAGAAGGGCAAGGTATAAAGCGGGGAGGGTGGTGAGTGCCTGGAACGTGCTGCCCAGGGAGGCAGATACCACAGTGGCATTTGAGACATTTTTGGATAGGCACGTGGATATGTAGGCAATGCATATGGATTATAGGCAGGCAGTTAACAGTTGTCGTCATGTTCAGCACAGATGTTGTGGGGCAAAATGCTGTGCTGTGCTGTTCTGTCCCCCACAGATGTATGGACTTGCTGAATATCCCTAACGCTTTCCGTTTTCATTCATATTTCCAGCATTTGCGGGTGCTCTTGGTGTGGAGTTTGCATGTTCCCCCTGTGTCTGTGTTGGTTTCCTCCGGGTGCTCCGCTTTCCTCCTGCATCCCAAAGACATGCCCTTAGTGTGAGAGAATGGATGAGGAAGTGGGACAACGTAGAACTAGTGTGAACAGTGATTGATGGTCGGCGTGGACTCGATGGGCCCAAGGGCATGGTTCCAGCTGTATTTACAACATAAACTGATGAATCACACCCATTTTAGGATCTTCCATTCATACTTGTGGGAAACAGTTTTCCTGTCATCTATCAGGAAGATCTAGTCCATCTCTCAGGACTTTCCTTATTAAACATTTATACTAAATAAATGGACTTGCAGCTCTTCAACTTAATTAAACATGTGGGCTTGCTTTCAAAGCAATATCCATTTGTGTGGTGTGGTGAAAGATGGAAGGGAAGCCTCTTGAACTAGTGAGTGCTGTCTAACAGTTTGTCTCATGTTACGTTTCAGGTCCCGTATTCGGAGGGAGCTGTTCATTGAGGAAGTGCAGGCAGGGCAGACAGGATCTAGCGGCTCTCCATCTGTCAGAGGAAGTAGGACAGGTCACAGTTCCGAAGGGGAGAGCTGTGATGGAGGAGACTTGGAAGTGGTGGCTGAAGAAAAGGAGAATGTGATGGGAAAGGAGAGTCCCAGCACTGGGCGAGTGAGCCCTCAGGGAGGGCAGGTAGAGCCACTTTGTGAAGAGGATGCAGAGTCTCCCCTGCAGGGCGAGGCTAAAGACACCGCAGCGGGGGTGAACAGGAAGGAATCGTCGCACTCTGAGAGAGACGCAGCCCTCTCCCCAAATGCGGCGAGCGAAGACGAGAGGATCCTGAAGCGCCAGGGCCGAAGCAAGAGACCTCAGCGGGAAGCACGTTCGTCAGGCGCGTCCTTGGAAGAGCTGCGGAAGGGCCAGCCTCCGGTGCAGTCCGTCGTAGAAGAGGACAAGTCTACCTCAACAGCCTCCACGTCAGCGACTGGGGCGGAGGCCAGCCGGGATTTGAAAGAAGATACCTCGTTGGGGCAGCAGAAGACGGGCTGTGGAGGCTCCTCATCCTCGTCCACCACAGCCTTTCAGAAACGGCTGTTCAATTTCTCTGACACAGCATCACCTGCCCAAAAAACAAGCTTGCGTGAGAACAGCTTGAGGCGCAAGAAAGCAGCCAACTTGAACAACATTATCCATCGTCTGGAGAAGGCTGCCAGTCGGGAAGAGCCCATTGAATGGGAATTTTGAGATTAAATTATTAATTATGCACAAGTCCCGAGAGTTAGGTATTGGGAAACCTCGGACACTCTGTACTCATTTTATTCTGTCACGCACTTAATGCCCTGCAGGCCACAGGGCAAAAATGCCATAGGCCAAGGTGCATATAGAAAGGAGAGCATTAAGTTCTGTTCATCATAGCATTTTCAAAGCGAGAGTTGAAACATGCAGTTAAGCTTTTGTACCCTGAAGTGTTTTTGTGTCATGACTGATTTTCAAACTGTCTGGGATTAACTGTTACAGCTTTGCCTTCCCCCTCTGCCAAGTGGGCTTCAGGCAGCGGCAGCCATTGGCAAAAGAGGGGGTCTCCTTGCCATCAAATGGCAGCAGAGCGATATCACACTATTAACTTCTTAAGCAAGCAGAAAAAAAATTGGAGCGTTTTCAAATGACTAGAATTTTATAGCTGTTCAGTTGCCACTGAGAGATTGCACAGTCATCTGACTCTAAACACACTAGTTTGGTTTCTTAGATATTTTGAGATTTCTTGCTGTTTTAAACTTTGAAAGAGAAAAACACATTTAGCCCACTTATTTTTTAAAAAAAGGTTATGTAAAAAAAGATTTGTCAAAAAGATGTGGTAGGTGAGTTAGTGTTTCCTTGTATGTGAATTTAGAATAATGATATGTAGTGCACATTGTTTCATAGCTTTAACTGACTCTGGTTTCTCTGCAGGCCAGGGTTTGTTTAATACACTCCATTTTAGGCCAAATCAGGACAAGATCTGAACCTAGATATTTTATAACCTGCTTTTTAACCTCTGAACCACAAAGCACGCTGATCAGACCTCATATTATTGTCTTTTTGTGTGCGAGAGTGTGAGTGAGAACGAGTTTGTACGTGTGTAAGTTTTTAGGTCTGGCTGATTTCATACATACCGATGCACAGTTTGAGTGCGTACTGCCACCCTTTCCTCAATCAGCTATGTCATCCATAGGGCTTGTATGAGTTAGCTTGTCATAAGTTACATATTTTTCTTGCCATATCTTTCATTAAAACTAACAGTAGATGATTTCAGAATACAATAATATTTTTTGTGCTTATTTATAGGTGCGGTTTTTTTTCTTTCCATTGTTAGGAAGTGATGAAAGGGAGCAAGTCTTGTTCTAAAGGGTCAGACTGCCGGCAGTATTTGGGATATTTTACAAGTTTCACTGGATAAATATTGGCTCCTTGACATCTTTCAAGCTCCAGATTATTGATTAGAAGTTGTTTCACAGTGTAAATTGCATCATGATTTTTGTGTTGGTCCTTTTAGGTCAGAATCCATTGAAGTATCTGTGTAGCACAATCATAACCTGTCATTTTAATTATAATATATGAACTCTGTTTTCTATAATAATTATGGTTGAGGAGTTATATACCTGATATTGCACCATGGTGTGTCGTGTGTAGTTTTTGTAGCAGATTATGACTGTTTATAGGGAAACTACATTATCTGCATGATATGTTAAATAATCATATATTTCTTACATAAAATCATGCATTGCATATTGATTGAGCACTTAGCTGTTAAGTGTACTTATGGTGCTGATTCAACTCCAGCTGGTCATAGAGAAGGGCTCTCGGAGGCTGTAAGGCAGTGAGTTAGAATGAAATGCTCCATATCCATGCCCAACTGAGAACATTCCTCAACATCAAGCTGTACAACTAGCTTTCCCTCTGAAACATACAGTTAGCACAAGCCCCAGTGCAACATGATCCAATACAAAACTTCCTCCCAGCCTTTGAGTGTAATGTGTCGTTGCTGATAAACTATCATGGGCGATCTCCATTCACTTTTCTTTCTTGCTCCTCAGCCTGCCCATGGCTGAGAGAAACACACTACTTCCAGTGGTCTGCTGTGAGATGAGGTCCAGAGATGATTTTGGTATCCTCCTTCCTCCTACAAGACAACCGTTTAACATGACTCCATTAGCTGAGCCACATATCCTTGGAAGCTATGGTCTAAAAACAGGCCATTGGACTCACCCAGTTAACATTGGCTTTTACCCTTCATGTGAGCTTGATCTAATATCAATAACTGAATGTCACTACCTGTCATAGTGAAGTTTGACTTTACAGTTAGGATTACTCACTTTGGATTTGCAGTCAAGTAATATAACTGCTGTTCTCCTCTACACAGCCCAACAGTACACAGTTGGCCCTAACAGCCAGTGGATAAGAGTTACGCTCACTTGTAATAAGGGGTGTGCGTTCTTCCCTATTTATAGTAGTTCTACTGGTTTAAGGCAGAAATTAGTAATGAGACAGGATATTTCAGGAAGATTGACATTTTTGCTGACTGGGTTTTCTCGAAGCTGTCCTCATGAATACAGCATTAAGGCAGTACTCATTCCTGCTCCTCTCCCTTCTGCTGCTCTCCCTTTAGCCCAGGACCAGGAATTTACTGCCACTCCTCTGTTCCAAGCTACTGGATTATTACCAGACTTCACGCCTAAGGTCTGTGGGAGGAACATGTCAAGCTGAAAGCTTCTCATTTTGGTAACTTTGATAAATGAAACATTTTATAAAATCCCATAACTATTTTTGAGACTACAAGCTGTCCATCTGTTGTCTAACCCTTCCCTCCAACATATATATCCTTCTGCAAAACAGTCCACTTTGCAATGTAATCTTTATGCTGGACAACTCAGGAAATTACACCTCAATTGGATCACGTGAGGATTGGCGCTGGTATAACTTGAAGCTTCAACGTTGATTTTTTATCCTAGAATAAAGCAATTTAATCCTAGGAATCTTTGCAGTAGTGGAAATGTCTGTAAGGGCCCATCCATGCGAGGGGTTTAGGATTATAGGTACAACTGTCCCTTGTTCATTGTAATGAAGTTAATGGTGATACTTGGAATAATCATGGAAGATGTTATTTTTAGGAGATCAGTTGGGCAATAGGCCTGTACATTATTTTGACAGTGTTTGCTATCAGCCTACACAGAGCAGTTATAAGGAGGTTGTGTCAGCAACAGCATATTTACTTGCAGGCATGTGATTTTATTCATTCTAACTGTCTGTTTTGTCATTAGTGTTTTGTCATTATTACCTGTAGTCTTCACGCCTTTGTTACACTGGTGTTTAACTTTAGAATTGTGTGGTATTTCAGAATGATGTATAATGTAGCACACATTAGAAATCCTTTAATATTCATGAATATTAAGCTCCTAAGAACAGTGATCTTTATATTTTGTGCATAAGTATGAGTTAATAACGACAAAGTACAGATTACTGCCTTAGGAAATGAGCAAAGCCTAAAAACACATCCTCTCTTTAAGCTGTGCCGAAGCTAACTGAAGGTTTTAGAGTTAATACTCCTCAGTCAAATAGTCTTGGCGTTTGATCCTTTTGTTTGTAAATAACCTTTGGAGCTGAAATGTTGAGGATAATAGAAGCATTGACTTTGATTCTGTATTGGAAACACTGGTAATTTATTCCTTTGATATTTAGGTCAGACTGGCTGGAAAACCTGGTTGATTTTATTTGATGACTATAACTGCTTTATTGTCCCCTTTGCCCTCCCTGTAGTTTTCAGCATGTTGCCATTCATAGTCATTTCAACATTGATGCTTCATTTGAAATTTGGGTAATAAGTTTTACTTCATTTTTATTAAGATAGTTTACAGGCTAGTGTAAACTGTATTTCATTTCAAGACATATCCCTTTTAATAACTCTGTGTAGCCCAGTCAGAGTACAGACAGTTGCACCCGGTGATTTTATGGTGTATATTTACAGGTTTTGTTAGTTCTTGTAAATAATTGTAGGTCTTATAATTTTACAAACAGGTCAAATAGTTGGAAACTGTTGATTTTCCACACAAACCGTTTGGGTGGTAAAACAGTTTAGTCCTTCTGAGTGAAAATGGATAAAGGCATTGGCAACGATATATCATTTAGCATTAAGACTGAAGGAAGCACAGATTGAGATTCTGTCCCGGATAAAGAAATACCTTCATTCTCAATTCTTTACAACTATTTTACATGTGTCATTCTTTTGCACCCAACCTTTCCAAGAGACTGCTTCGACCTGATGATGTTAATTGCCAACTGTTACATTTTGGTTGTGTAGTATTGAACAATATTTTTAGTCTGAGAATCAGCTGTACAGAAGTGCTGAAACTTGTACTAAATATTACATTTGATGGCTAGAGCACTTGTGTGCACCATTTCCATTTTAGAAAATTGAAGCTGTCACCAAATTCTGAAGGTCTGTGGTGTGTTCTATGTACTAGATACTAGATTGAAACTATCAAAGTTCATTCCATTTCTGACCCATAACAGCTATTGAGACCATCCCCGTCTTTCCTTGGGTGATATTGCACCCAAATCTGCTGAGATTGCTACCTGCATTACCAAGTCACCTTAACATTCGTTGATTAAAACATATTCCTGTGAACCTCTGCTCAATTTGTGGATCCCAGCATTAAACGCTAACATTTGGTGCTGGTATAAGTCAGTGGAAATATCAGAGCAGGATAGTGTGTGCCTTGAGTAGGATAGTACGCAAAGAATGACAGAGTGAGACTCTGTCATAACCTGAGATACAATGAATGCAGTCACTGAATTGGTTCCCATAAACATTTGCACCAGTGGGTTAAAAGAAATAAAAAGGAAAATACATCCCCCAAAGCACTTATAGCATATTTTGCAGAGAATATATTTTTAAAATCTGTTGTGATACAGTCATAGAAGCACAAGATTTCTAAAATCGGAAGGAGAATAAATTCTGTTCAGAGCCTTAGAGGTATTTTCGTATAATATCCTTCAAAATGGCGGGTCATCAGCATATTTTCTCTCAAAAGCACTATTATGAAAAAAAAAAGCAATACTAACATTCCGTGGGTTTTTAGCTGTAATTTTGTAAAACAAAAATGTCTCCTTTGAACTCTTTTCCTCTAACTCTTTAAAAGATGTTTGAAATCATTTTGCTGTTCAACAGCAAGAAAATGCACTCCATGTTCCACACCTCCTGCCAGTTATAAAGCACAGCCGCCCAGTATACCTGTGCTAAAACTCCGTTTTGTAAATAAATAAATATTTGTTCACAAATTTTGGGAATTGGCTACCTTTTACAGCCAAAATTTTCTATGGAAATCTCACAAACATTTCACAATTTTCATATAGCGTATTTACATCTCAGAAAAATTTGCAGCCAATCTCATTTTTTAGGAGGGTATTGTAAAGGGCGTGCCCCACTTCAGCGTCATTTCCGCATCACGCAGGTGGCGGGCGAGGATTTTGAGAATCCCAAAATCGTGGGGCGCCGTGCGCTACCACGCGTCACTGCCTACGCCACCACGTGTCACTGCCTACGCCGCGCACGTCGTGACGCGTAAATGATGTCACGTAAATGACGCGCAAATGACGCCCAAGTGGGACAGGCCCTTTAGGAAAGAATGCATAAATTCTCTACATTTCTAACAACGTCCAGAGGCTTTCTACAGTTATTTCCTGCAACTAATCAATTAACGCTGAGATGAATTTATTATTTAGGCCTGCCCTTTATCTTGCAGACTTCAGCCAACTGATCTATTTAAAACCTTTGACAAGGTTGGTTGCATTCCTGAAAATAAATTTCACAGTTACTACTTCTAATTCATATATTATGTAAATCCTTGTGTTTTAATCAATGCTGGAAGACGTTACCAAGATATTTTCTGTTTGTCATGATGAAGACACATGCTTTGCATCCAGTGTAATTTATTCAGAGAGCAATATCACTAATGTAATCAATATGCGCCTTTATTTCACGAGCATTAAGTAAACAGCACACCCATTCATTTCATGAAAGCATGAAACACGGACACAGAGAAATGCGACTGTCACTGGTTAAATGATATAAAGTCGATTAAACTTTTCCCAATTTTCCCACAAAACTGGACAGTGGCAAAAATTATTTATTTTCAGTAGGAAATTGGACAGATACCTTTGTGTATTGTTGTTGTTGACCACTTTAGTTTAGTTTAGAAATACAGGCTCTTCGGCCCACCAAGTCCGCTCTGACCAGTGATCCCCGCACATTAACCTACACACGGTAGGGCCAATTTACAATTATACCAGGTTAATTAGCAGTGTGGAAGGAAACCAGAGTTCCCGGAGTAAACCCACACAGGTCTCGAGGAGAACGTTCAAACTCCGTACAGACAGCCCCCATAATCAGGATTGAACCCGGGTGTCTGGCGCTATAAGGGAAGAACTCTACCACTGTGCCACCCCCGTCCCACTACCCAAGTTATTTCTTCCCATTTGAAGTCAACTGGTTTAGCTACGAAAATAGCATCATTGGTAAAATTGATCTGTCGAATATTCTGTTAAAATATTCTTCATCGCCCATAATTATGATTTGTTTTTCTCTCTGTTGCTATTAAATGGTCCCATTGTTAGTTTTGATGTGTTTATCTTGCACAACCATTGCCTATATTCTCAACTTCATCATAGGCTTAGCTTAGATGGGGCATCTTGGTGGGCATGAACGAGTAGGGCTGAAGGGCCTGTTTCCCTGCTGCATGACTATGATGGATTGAGGATGATTGAGATAGCCATAAGGCTAAGAATTTTCATTCTTCCCTTTGAGACGGAAATGCTTGACTAACATGATTGAACTGTTGGGTTTTACACTTGTGTCCCCCTTTATTTTTCTTCATCCCGCCTGTGCTGATTTCCATCATTAGGCTATTCTAAACTACTAAAGCCTGACTCTTCTGACCTTAAGCTATGCATCAGAGAAATAAAACTATCCATTCCACCCTACCCTCAACAATTCCACAATCACTAAAATAGATCAAATTATCTGTATGGTATTATATGTACGTCCAGCAGCAATTTGGTTCACACAATTTCTGGTCACCTTAATTTTAATTATTTCCCTCTCTACCTGAGTATGTCAATAAAAATGCATTAAATTGATCACTGCAAAACTTATTTTGTGACGATGGTGTGTCGCAGGTGCAGTTGTTTCCACATCGTCCCCATCAGTAAATGTATCCTATCTGAGCTTGGGTCCGTGATTTTGTTTTTAAATGTAAATAAAGTACGACTGAATAAAAGTACTCCTGTACTTAAAAAAAATCCCAGTTGCTGGAATATGTAGGAAATGAGTCAACATGTGAGAGAAGAAACATTCCTGTTCCTCTTGAATCCCTCTGCTTCATTGCAGAGCTACAGAGTTTAAAGCCTCATCTGCCCACAGCCTTTCCACACATCACCATGGGGTTCTGCACCATCCTTTTGTCACAACTTGTTTGCTCTGTTACACTGGTTATATCCACACCATCACTTCTACATTAGTACCAGATTTCTCTCTTGAAATCTTTCTGTTATTCCCTAATTTATGTTTGTGCTTTCTCAGAATCCATATTAGTACGCATGCCTTCGATCACATCTCCAAATTTTTCCAGTCAATATCTTGAGACAGTTTTATTTCTCTCGGATGTGCTACTGACTGCTTTAAGGCACTGTGTATATAGAGGCGGTGTTTTTGTGGCCATATGCTAATTTACAGAGGGCTATTTCTGGTGTGTTCATTGATTGCTGAGCATCATCTTCAAGTGTAACTGCTGCAGTTCTGTGGCTAGCCTGGTTCAGCTGAGAGTTTCAACCATCCACAGTCAGTGACTACACATTGTTATCAGCAGGTTGGGGTCTCACTTAGACCAGGCCAAGTCAGGTGGACACACAAATGGCTGCAATCTGAAGTCATCCATCAGTTTTCCCTGATTTAATTTTTTTTAAATTTGTTTCTATCTTCTCAAAATCTAGGTTAGTGCCCATACCACCAACAAAGACATGCCCCTGTCTCACCCCTCCCTCCCTCTCACTCACTGAGCTCCCCCCTTACTCACACACCCCCACCCCTCCCTCTCCCTCACCCAGCACACCCCTCTCACTCACCCCCTTACACTAGCTATCTTCCCTCTGCACACTCTGTCCTGATGCAACATCTCGACCCAGATCGTTGACCATCCCTTTGTCTCCACAGATTCTTCTTGACCCGCTGAGTACTTCCAGCAGTATTTATTTGCTCAGATCAGTTGATCCAGTTTCCGACTCTTTCATCATAAATCAACATTGGGTTTTGTGACAATTCAACAGCTCTTTGGCTACCAAGTGAAGGTGGTTCTAATTAAATTTAAGCTCCCCAAAACCATGGGATGAGTTGAATTCCAATTCATATGGATTGAATCAATATGTTAGAAGACATATTCTAACCAATGTTTATGAATTTACTCCTGCGTTCATTAAGCCTTTGGATTTTTCCAATTCTTCATATTCCGTCCATTCTCCCTTTCATGCTCAGCTTCAGCCAGCAAAGTCCTTGTAATATGAGTTCATGAGATTAATTATATTATTTCGACCCATAATTAAGACCAGCAGTGTTGGTTGTCAAAAATGCAACAACCTGGCCGATAACAACACAAAAGGAAGTAAAAATAACGGAGAGGTCTGTAACGCTGGATCACTTAGCTGACAACTCAACTAATATTGTCAACCTCTCCACTCTTGAGGCCCATTTGCTTCCTTCCTTCTCATTTGCTAGTAAGAATCCATAAACCCAGACCGAATAGAATAGCTTCAGCAAATTAAGATCATGCATTTTATAAACAATTCTTGAAAACAAAACCCAGTTAGGATTTTTTTAGTGCACGTGTGCTTTTAAACTATCTTTTCCATTTCCCTGTACTACAAAGATAAACCCTTATGGTCAGAAGATCCAGTTGAGACTGCCTGCATTAAATGTCCACTTTCAGGAGAATATCCTTAATAATGGCTAGGGTGCACTCTGTTTCTGTGTTCCTTGCTTTAAAACACCAGTTCTCACTTTTTTTTAAAGGATTTATGTTCAAATGTTACCTAAAATAAAGTATTTTAAACTACTAAGTAACACAAAAGTGCAAATGTTACTAATTGTTACACTCAGTTGATTTTATTTAACGTTTCATTGGGTTTCTCAAAAATGTATGGCAGTTTTTAGTCAAAACCCTCGGTGTAAGAATGTAATACTGAATTTATCCTCCTGATCCCTTGGACAGGAGGTGAGAGGTAAAGGCAGGTCAGCTGTAAGATAAAAGATGCAGGACACTCCTATAAAAATGGATTACTGCAGAATTTGATTTGGAAAACCTCAGACAATCCAGCAACCCACATAAAAGGACAGAGTGACTCGATGCCTGGACAGAGAATCTGATCTGAAGTAGGGTCTCGACCCCGAAACGCCACCCATCCATCTCGCCAGAGATGCTGCCTGTCCCGCTGAGTTACTCCAGCATTTTGTGTCTAGGTTTCTCCATGACCTCCTGAATGCTGTGAAATGTGATTAAGCAAATACTGTTCTGGAAAATATGCTGACTTGTAACGTCAGTGACAGAACCTCTGACAACTGACTAATTTAATATAGCTGAAAGATCAACAGTCCGTTGTGACTCAGAGCTGGGGGTTTGAGAGTGGGAAAGCTAGGGCAAGCTTAGATCATGTTCATCGCAGTACAAATATGTGAGCTCTTCTTGCAGCATGGAGGTTGTGGCTTGATTTAGTCTCAAGATGTCGAGAAGAAATAAGAAGTGATAATAGAGTGTGACTGTGTCCAGGATTGCAGTTCCAGTAGAGATTATGCGTTAATACATGTATCCCTTTTCACTGCCTTACCCCGAGCATTGCTGAAATGTTCTGAAAAATGCCCCTTGGATCTTATGAGCAGATAGAGCAAGATCAGGAATTGCAGTCTGTTTTGGCCTGATGAAGGGCAAAGTATGTGGTCCCTATGAAAGATGAGAGTTATCACATTGGTGCTGAGGTATGTTAATGTCACAGCTGGAAGGAAGAATATTGAATGTTAATGTATCAGGTACCCCTGGGAGAAAAGGACCCTGTAGTGATGAAAGCAAGGCAAGGTTATGCCTTTCACCATGAGCCCAGTCTAGTTGCGGCCCGAGCAGGTTGCATTAGCTGCTGCGCTCATCGTCAGCAGTTACAGAGAGTTTGCCTCTTTGTCTGCAGTGGACTAAATCAAGATCCCACTGCTAAACTGCCCAGCCAATGATCCCTGAGACCAAACAAGCAAACGTCTTTTTATACAATTCTGAATAATAGGTCGTACCTGACATTTTAACTAGTCTTTACTCTCCTCAGATGCTGACTGACTTGTGGAGAGTTTGTTGCCTCTCTTTTTCTTAGGATTTCCAACACGTGCAGCTTTTTAGTGTTGGAGTTACCGACAACATTTGATTTAAGTTTGAACATGGCAAACGAGTTTCACTTTTGGCTGTTGAGATTGAGCACTCTTGCAACGTTGCACAGTGTTTGTTTCTACAGTGCGAGTATGAACCATGAGTTTATAACTTGACGTGAGACAGTGGTTGTAACATTTGCTCCAGCATCCTACAGCCGGCTGTGAATAAAATAGGTAGAAAGAAAAGGTCTTATTCACACAAGCTGTTCCTTTTTGTTGAGGAGGGCAATGGGATTCCATAGAATTAAACATGACCATCTGTGAAATAATGAATTGCCATTCGTGGGCAGTTTCTGAACTGTACTGCACGGCTCACTGATGTGATTCAGACCTGGACAACTTTAATAAGCTTATTGTCTGCCCTCTCCCCTAGACGTCTTGTGGTGTCTTATAGTTTAGCATTATTTCAGTTATTAATGCGGTCACAAACTAAATGTTTTAGATGATTTTTAGAATTTGCTATTCACAGTCACAGAAAACAAAGTCACAATAATAAACCCAGATGACCAAAACAAAGTGTCATTTATGTGCACATAGCTTTATGCTAAACATTTTTCACTGTGATCCACGTTTCATAGCTATTTTTTCTTGGTATTAGAAATTGATCAACACTTTTCTATATGGCTGGCAGAAGCAGAATCTACCCCCTCCGTTGGCAGAATCAGGTTTCTCTCTGTCTCTGGTGATTAGTCATAATGCATACTTTGTTCTCAGCACTGTAAACAGTCCCTATATGATATGGAGAAGCAATATCACTGTATGAAACTCACATGATGTATTATTCACTAGCACCCTAGGTGTGATAATTGAAGTAAATATCTTTTATACAAACACAGTATTGGCCTTCATTGTCTTTATTTATGTGTAATCATTTACAGTAACGACTTTAATTTGTGATACAAAGATATGATGCAAATGGTCAGATGTTTCAGCTGAGGGAATGCGTATGTAAAGAGTGCCAAGCTTGTGTGTTGATGTACGGCTGATGATATCCCCTCCCAGCTCGGCAGCTCAGGCTCATCTTGTGGCATTTTGTGAATAGTTAGCTGTGTTCCTACTAACCTTGGGCAGATGCTCAGTTATTCTCTTCCACAGAAAAGGCAGGAACTGTGTCCTGGTTCACATCTAGTAGTCCTCCCCTTGAAAGCCCCGGTGCATGGGCTTTTATTCTACCCTTCCAGCCATGATCCAGGTAGGCAAGTCCAACCTGTTAACATCTTCAACGTGAATAATCAGTAATGGGAAATATTCAGCTTCTGTTGCATGTTGCACAGTTTTATTATTAAAACTATAAGTTCTTCAATTTGTGTTAATCAAAACCTCTGGAAATCTTTTTCCTCTAAAATCCCATTTTGAATTGTGATGGGATGCAGCCACCTGCTGGAGTTATGGAACGTCACACATTTAAATCCTGTTGGTAGTCACATTATCCTGATCATCTTCAACACATTGAAACATAAAATCAAACTATAACATAATTGAGCGACACCTATTCCTTTTCTCCAGAGATGCTGCCTGTCCCACTGAGTTACTCCAATCTTTTGTGTCTATTTTCGGTGTAAACCAGCATCTGCAGTTCCTTCCTACACATCATTTAATTATTTCTCTGTGGTTGCCTGAATTTTGTTGATGTCTTAGAACTCTGAGTTATAAAGCATCCATTTTAAATTCTACACCCCCTCCCCCAAACATTGAGCTTGCAGCACATGTCCTTAGCACATTAGATAGGCACAACATGCTGGAGTAACTCAGTGGGTCAGGCAGTATCTCTGGAGAAAAAGGATGGGTGAGGTTTCGGGTCAGGACCTTTCTTCGGGCTGAAAGTAGAGGGGTGGGAATTGGAGGTTGATTAACACATTAGCACATTAGTTTGTCTCTAACAAATACCAGGGATGATTCCGTGCAGCGACTGATGTGAAGTCTGTATATCACCATCGCTTGGTGGGAGCTCCCGCAACCCCGGGTGTTTAGAAGCTTGATTTTGTCAGGTTTCTGTGAGGCTTTTTAGAAAATCCAGGGAAAACATACAAATTCCGTACAGACAGCACCCGTAGTCAGGATGGAAGCTGGATCTTTGACGCTGTAAGGCAGCAACTCTTATGGGCCTTTCCCACTTAAGCGACTTTTTCGGCGGCTGCCGGCACCCGTCATAGGTTGTCGAAAATGTTCAACATGTTGAAAATTCAGCGGCGACCAGAAAGACGCTCCGACTCTTTGGGCGACTGAGGAGACTACTCATGACCGTACAGGCGACACCCTGGCAACATGTCGCGGGGTGAAGCCCGTATGGTCGTGAGTAGTCGTCCAAAGAGTCGTACCTTTTTCTGGTCGCCGCTGGATTTTTAACATGTTGAACATTTTTGGCCACCTGCTGCGACTATGACGGGTGCCGGCAAGTTGCCGAAAAAATTGCGTAAGTGGGACAGGCCCTTAAGTTGCACCATGGTGCCTCCCAGTATTCCAGGATGTTGATGATGAGGCGTTCTGTCAAATACAAAGGGGAGGGCATTTCAAACTGTGCCGGAATGATGTCAATATCTTGTTGGCATAGTTTGCTTCACTCTCTGAGGACATGCCATTGGAATTATAACGTCCCCATTGCAGAAGGTTGAGTCCAGGACTTTGTGCTGAGCAGCTCCTCCTGTGATGCCCTGAAGCTGGGATGATCGAGCTCCAACCCCCATGACCATCTTTTGAGACGTATGTCTTTAAGCGCCAGTTAATTTGCCCTTGATACCTTTTGGAGGCCACACTTGGTCAAACGCTGCATTCTTGGCACAGAGGTGCAGCAGTAGAACTGTTGTCTTATAGCGCCAGAGACCCGGGTTTGATCCTGACCACGGGTGCTGTCTGGACGGAGTTTATACATTCTTACCGTGACTGCATTGGTTTTCTCTGTGGTCTCCGGTTTCCTCCCACACTCCAAAGTTGTACAGGTTTGTAGGTTTAGGAAGGAACTGCAGATGCTGGAAAATCGAAGGTAGACAAAAGTGCTGGAGAAACTCAGCGGGTGCAGCAGCATCTATGGAGCAAAGGAAATAGGCAACGTTTTGGGCCGAAACGTTGCCTATTTCCTTCGCTCCACAGATACCGCTGCATCCGCTGAGTTTCTCCAGGTTTGTAGGTTAATTGGCTTTGGTAAAATTGTAAATTGTCCCTAGTGTGTAGGATAGTCTTGGTGTGCGAGGATTGTTGGTTGGCACGGACTTGGTTGGCCGAATGGCCTGTTTGCGCACTGTATCTCTAAACTAAACTAAACTAAAGGAGCTCCATTGCAGCTCGTGTCCAGGTTTTACTGAGGCTACACTGCTGATTTGCATTTGTCCTGCTTTTTATGGCTAGATGGTAGTGTTGTAACTGTGCTGGAGCACCCTGGTGTAGATCGGATGCTGCATGGCCTCCTCAGCCATTTCTTAATGTCACAATGAGTAAATGTTTATTGATAGAGACCTCAAGATGTCAAGCCGGATTAGCCACAGTACTCCCCCAGGTGAAGGTGCTTCTGATTAATTGTGCCTGCAGATCCCACAATGGACACAAAATGCTGGAGTAACTCAGCGGGTCAGGCAGCATCTCTTGAGAAAAGGAATAGATGACATTCTAGGTTGAGACCTGAAACATATCGACCCAAAACGTCACCTTTTCCCTTTCTCCAGAAATGCTGCCTGACCCACTGAGTTACTCCGCCATTTTGTATCTATCTTCAGTGTAAACCAGCATCTGCAGTTCCTTCCTGCACATTTTGTCTGTAGATCCCTTTGTTTGGGATTATTGATCTCTGTTTCTTGTATGTCGAGCATAAAGACAGGAATGTGGAGACCTACCAGTGTCGAGGTGCCTGGTGATGCCCCTGGCACACCCCATGTCCTCCTCAGTGAATCCCGGTGAGTGGCAAATCTCTGGGGAGTTTTGTAGAGCAGAGGGAACCAGGCATGCAGGTGCATGGTTCCTTGAAAGTGGCGTCACAGTTAGATAGGGTGGTCAAGGAAGCTTTCAGTACATCGGCCTTCATCAGTTAGAGTATTGAGTGTAGACGTTGGGTTGTTATGTTACAATTACAGAAGAAGTTGGTGAGACTACATTTGGAGTATTGTGTTCAGTTTTGGTCAATGCCACCGGAAAGATGTTGTTGAGCTGGAAAGGGTGAGAGAAGATTTACAAGGATATTGCCTTGAAGGCCTGGGCTATAGGGAGAAATTGAGCAGTCTAGAACCTTATTCCTTGGAGCGCAGGAGGATGATGAATGATCTAAAAAGAGTATAGATGGGGCATCTTGGTCGTGTGGGCACGTTGGGCCGAAGGGCCTGTTTCCATGCTGTATGACTCCATGACTCTGAATCCTGGCTTGATACTAATTGTGGAATGAGAAACAGGGAGGTTTGAGTGAGCACACTGTGTATCAGCTGCCAAATCTGCTGTGAATCCACATCATTTAGCATCTTGCCGTTGTTTGTGTGAGGATGGGACTTTGTGTTGACAAGGACTGAGAAAATGACATCCAAACACAAGGCGTGGGAGCTGCACATCTTCACCATTGAACGATCTTCTCATCTTCCCACTCTTCACTATTTCATGCACTCTCCCCACATTTCTTTGTTCTCTTTAAATTAAAAAATGTCTTGCACTCTGTTTTGAATAAACTCAATGACTGAGATCCCTTCCCCTCCCCCTCCCCCTCCTCCCGTCTGCCAACTTTTGACATTTGCAGGGAATCAGTGATTTGTGCCACTGTAACCAATTGTGCCTTTTAAAAGGCAGAGAAGTAGCAAAGGATATAACGAGCCAGGATGCGTTTGCCAGAGGGGAAAACACACCAGTCATTCACTGGACAGAAAGACAAGGGAACTAGTAGTTGTGCCAAGAACTTCAGCAAGTTATATCTGTAGCTGTGGTGAATCCATGCACTACCGAGAGTCTCAGCAACTCCTCACGATCTACACATTTACATACAGATATGTTGTGGCTGAATGGAGAACTGATTAGCAGTGAATTTACAACATCATCTGATCAGTGTCATGGATGGACTCTGGCTCATACTAATATTTAATTTATTCAATAACTTCTTCAAAGTTCCATGTATGTTTTATTGCCACTACTTCTCAAAACGATTGTACCTGTTTAAACCTTTGGCAAATGGAGTAATTGCTGCATACTTTCACTTTGATTTGTCACGTGGAACAGAAAATATTCCCGTGGGTGACCATCGACTCCCAGTTTTGTAAACTATCCTGCCTACTCTTACTCTTCTACACTTTCAAGTTCTAGACAGTGTTCATTTGAACCTGTAGCAATAAGGTTTTCACAAGGCTTAACAATTTGTGCATGAGCAAGTGTGTCAGGGGTTTTGGGGAGGGCAGGAGAATGGGTTTCAGAGGGAAAGATTGATCAGCCATGATTGAATGGCAGAGTGGACTTGATGGGCCAAATGGCCTAATTCTGCTCCTATAACTTACGAACATATGAACGTTGAGTAAGTAGAATCTTAGTCCAATAATATAATTTGTTTTGTTCTAATTTGTGTACCAAGGGAATTGTAACCTTATTGTGTTTGATTTGTTTCTTTGCTTAACTCTGCAGTGAATCAAGGAATGATACTGATTGATGCATCTGGAAGAGCTTGATCCCATGATCCACACCTGCCTTATCATCGCTTCCTGGAGAAAACTCCATTCATTATTATCTTCAGTTGTGAAAGTAAACTACTAAATCCAATTTGAAATGTAATATTGCCTTGTTTTTCAGAATTGTAACTTCAGCTGCAGAAATTAAGCATGAAAGTATGAACAATAACATGAACGTACGGTTAGTATGGTTAACAACGATTAAACATGTATTAGGATTGTTGTGGGATTAACACTGTAGGTGTTCTGTTACCCAATCTGTACATCACAGGAAAGGAGCTCAGTTAGAACATGTTATGTGAATGAAAACATAATGGTGGTGTGTGCACAAAAACAACAGTAATAATTTTTACTGACCAGGATAAGAATTATTTTCATTTTGTGTTGCAGAATCTGTACAATGTAAATGTAATTGTTCACCATCTTTTCCAAGCTGAAGTTCATGTTGATTGCAGTTTTTGGCACGCTTTCTATTTTCACAGGCTGCAAATTTACAATAACTTTATTGTATTTTCTACACACAAGAAATGTGCAATGTTTCTTGTTTAATCTGCCGACTCAAAGATGTGTATTCAATGAAGTGAAGAAAAATCACAAACAATTATTGTACCTGAGTTTTATACCTCGGTAACACGTACATCGAAAGAAAGGTCCCTAAAGGTGTAGCACTAAAACAAAGTAAGCATTATAGACTCATACAGCATGGAGACAGGTCCTTCGGCCCAACTTGCCCATGCCGACCAAGATAAGCTAGTCCCTTCTGCCCGAGTTTAGCCCATATCCCTCTAAAACTTTCCTATCCTTAAACCTGTCCAAGTGTCTTTTTAAATGCTGTTGTTGTACCTGCCTGAACTACCTCCTCTGGCAGCTATTTTTATATACACTACCTACCACCCTCTGAGTGAAAAGTCATGCCTTAAGTTCCTGTTAAATCTTGCCCTTTTCACCTTAAACCTATGTCCTCTGATTCCCCTCCATGTCGCTTGGAGAATTCTGCTTCAAATGACTTGTCTCCATCATACAAGAATGGTGCCATTTTGGGTTGGTCAAACCAGACTTTAATAAATGCAGTTTTGGTGGTAAATCTGTAGGAAAGGTGTTATTAAGCTGCAAAAGGTGCAGGAAAGACTCACGAGGCTGCTCCCAGGTCAGGAGGATTTGAGTTGAGGCTGAATAGGCTAGGTTTATTTTGGAGGCTGTCTTTCCGAGGTTTAAAAAAATCATGTGGTAAATTGAACGGTCACAGTCTTTTCCCAGGGTAAAACGATTGGGCAAAGATTGAAAAGGGAGCTGAGGGGCAGCGTTTCACTGATGATGACTATGTGGAATGTGCTGCCACAGAAAGCTGTAAAGGTGGGTGGAATTACAATGTTTAAAGTTGATTTAGACAGGGCAGCACAGTGGCGCAGTGGTAGAGTTGCTGCCTTACTACGCCAGAGACCCGGGTTCCATCCTGACCACAGGTGCTGCACGGAGTTTGCAAGTTCTACAGCACGGAGTTTGCAAGTTCCTCCTTGTTTTCACCGAAAGCTCTGGTTTCATTCCAAAGACGTGCACGTTTGTAGGTTAATTGGCTTCTGTAAATTGTATTAGGTCAGATGGGTATTGGTTGGAAAGGACGAGTTGGGTTGAAAGGCCAGTTTCTGTGCAGTGTGACAGAGGCAAGGAAATAGCGTGACTGGAGAAATAAATAAAAGTACTGGAGCTGTGTTTTAGCCATTTCAGCACCTCACAAAAATGGCCCATAAAAACCTTCAGTAAAATAGGTGAATCTTGAATAGTGTGGCAAGGCAGACTCTGAAAGAAGGGTTTGGGTCTTTGATAGTTGCGCTTGTGCTATGGGTTTTGAAATTGATTATGGCGCTGATTATGAATCAGGCTCCTTTCAGATTGTATAACACTATAATCAACATAAACACAATCATTCTTACCTTGTCTCTGCTCAAACAGAAGGGATACAATTTCAAGTCCATTGCTGGTAATGCTTAAGGTTTCCGTTGTGAAAATATTACGAGAAACATGTATGATGTCAGTCAGCATTTAGAGGGAAAAGAGGGTCAACATTTCAGCCTGAGAGTGGCGAGAGGCCATAGTTTTCCCACCTTCAGCCCTGATCACGTGTGGCTGATCAAGAACGTTTTACCTGCTGGGTTTCTAACTTGCTTCTTCGTTCGTTCACCAGTGACCATCCTGCCTGAGAGTAAAGGCTTTTGTTGAATCCTGATCTTTGACCTCCTATATTTGACCTCCAACCTCCTGTCTTTTCCCAACAATCCATAGTTTCGTCTGTGGTTCATTAGCTACTATCTATCCTTTTTCCAGCTTTTTAATTTTTCTTCCTTTCTTCAGAGACTCAATCACACTGCACCCGGATCAGATCACTTACAAAATTCTTAAGGGGTTGGACAGGCTAGATGCAGGAAGATTGTTCCCGATGTTGGGGAAGTCCAGAACAAGCAGTCACTGTTTAAGGATAAGGGGGAAATCTTTTAGGACCGAGATGAGAAAGAAAATTTTCACACAGAGAGTGATGAATCTCTGGAATTCTCTGCCACAGAAGGTATTTGAGGCCAGTTAATTGGCTATATTTAATAATGAGTTAGATGTGGCCCTTGTGGCTAAAGGGATCAGGGGGTATGGAGAGAAGGCAGGTACAGGATACTGAGTTGGATGATCAGCCATGATCATATTGAATGGTGGTGCAGGCTCGAAGGGCCGAATGACCTACTCCTGCACCTCTTTTCTATGTTTTTATGTTTCTAAGAGTCATAAGATCAGAAGGTCAATGATAGAAGCTGAATTGGGCTATTCGGCCCATCAAGTCTAGTCTGCTATTCGATCATGGCTGATATATTTATCCATCCTAACCCCATGATCCTGCCGTCTCCTCATCCCCATAAGAGTCTGGTCTGCCGGTGCTAATTTCCTTTCCCTGAAAGACATGGCTGTTACAATATTCTACAAGTGATCCCAGATTTCTATTAAAAAATATATATTTAATTTCTGATCTTAAATTGCACAGATGCTGAAGTGAGACCTGGAAATTTGGCAAGATTTGCATCCAGATAATTGTCCAGGCCTGTGGATGAGAATCAAATCAACTTAAGGTGCTGGAAATCTAAAACAGAAAATGTAGAAACATTCAGCTGGGAAAGAGAGAGAGTTAACGTTTCGTTGAAGTCTCATCATCAGAGCTAATATTGTAATTCTGGTGAAAGATCTTTGACCTGAAACATTGCCTCTTCCTCTCTCTGATGCTGATGTTGTCTGACCTGCTGAATGTTTCCAGCATTGTGTGAGGCTATCGCTGAATGTTGCTCCAGGAACCTCACTGTGGCTGCCTTCTGTCCCATCACATGTTTAACATCTGCCCAGAGACAGGCACACTATTCCTGAGTGTTAGGGGTCCAGATCCGAAAGGTGACTTATCCATGTTCTCCAGAGACGCTACCTGGCCCGCTGAGTTACTCCAGCAATTTGCATCTTTTGTAAACCACCATCTGCAGTTCCTTGTGTGTACACTCTTCTTTGGCACAAATATTCAACACCACGTCTTTCGAACCTCTTCCTGCACTATGCAACATCCTATTAATCAGACTGAAGAAGGGTCTCCACCCGAAACATCACCTATTCCTTTTCTCCAGAGATGCTGCCTGACCCGCCGAGTAACTCCAGCTTTTTTTGGTTTGTCTTTGGTTTAAACCAGTATCTGCAGTTCCTCCCCACACATCCCATTCATGTTATTGGCTGCTATCAGGCCGAACTCCTCATTCATGATTGGTAGTTTGGAAAACATGTTCCCTCCATCTCAAGGAACGTTAAGCTGCATTCATGATTATGCAAAGGATCAGATAGTGTCGAGGAGTTCTCAGGTGAGGGAAGGCCAGTTCTACTGAGCTGTGAAATGATCTGGCTTAAATGGATAGAAACAACTAGGCAAGCAATAGGAGAAAGGGAGGGAGCTGCTGGCATTCTGAGCAGGTACATTCACATAGAAACATGACTGGAGGTCCAGGCTGGAGTATCAAGCCCAGGACAAGCCCTCTACCAACAATCAATAACGTGGAAATACCAGCGAAAAGTAGAAAGTGCAGGGGATGAAACAATGCAAATTAGGGGAAAAGGAAAACATGAAAAAAAAGGATTGGTAAATAAAAGTCACCAATGCTTCATAAACAGACCAATTATAATATAAAAAATAATGATTATATAAAAAACAAATTATACTGGAAAGCATGGAGTCTGGTTAAGCCACGGCCAACAATCTATAAAATGAGTATAGAATTTGGGAGGTAGACAAAAATGCTGGGGAAGCCTGTACCGCTGAGTTACTCCAGCATTTAAACCAGCATCTGCAGTTCATTCCTACACAGGTAGTTAAGGCAGATGGTGTAACAACATTTCAAAGACATTTGCATAGAATGTGGATTGGAAAGATTTAAGAATCAAGAGGTTTTTATTGTCATAAGTCCTGAAACATAATAGAATTCCTACTTGCAGCAGCTCAACAGATATGTAAACACAGTACTCAGTACACGTCATAATAAACAACAAAAATAACTTCAATAATAATTTAAAAAAAAACAATGAAACAATAAAAGTTAAAACAAAACAAAACTGGTGCAAACAAGACAGTTTGGAGTTTAGTTGGATTTCATGGTGTTCAATAGCTTAATAGTTGTTAGGAAGCAGCTGTTTGTGAACCTAGACATTACAGTTTTCCAGCTCTTATACCTTTTTCCTGAATGTAGGAGTGAAATGAGAGCGTGGCCAGGGTGGTGTGGGTCGCTGATGATGCTGGCTCCTGTAGATCCCTTCGATGGTGGACTGGACTGTATTCCCCACGTTTTGCCGTCGTCTTCACTCCTGCGTTGAACCAGGTCGTGCTGCAACCAGTCAACATGCTCTCTACCGTACACAGTTTTTTTTTAAATCAAAAAATGTATTCAATTATTAAAAAATAATATTGACACTACAATAAAACAAGCCAGAGCCCACCACCATAATACAATACTAACATATATCCATAATAAACTATTATACAAGTATGATACAATCCTTATTGAGGATCCTGCAGAGCCCAGCGGTCCCGGAACTCCCCCAGGGTGTATTCCCTTTCTAACCGCACCCGGGCACGGACGTATCCCCGGAAAAGGGGCAGGCAGCCGGCTCGGGTAGAGCCCTCCACCGCCTGGTGCCTTGACTGGCGGATGGCCAGCTTGGCCCTACCGTACACAGTGGAAGGTGAGGAGAGGAATATGGGCCAAGCACAGGCAGATGGAGCACCTTGTTCTGCATGGATGAGTTGGGCTGCCAGCGGGTGTTGTTCTGTATGACTGTGTGTGGAGAAGAGACAATGGGGGCCTGTAGCTTAGACTGATGTCTGGCCTGAATAATCCTGGCTACAGCTGGCAACCATTCAAAACAAGTGTGGATTTACTAAAGTTGGCATATGGAAAGATCCGTTTTTATTGCCACCCTTAACGTCCTTGCCATCCGTAAAAGACATCTTTTAAATTGGGGGTGGTGCCTTGGTGGAGTTGCTGCCTTCTAGTGCCAGAGACCCGGGTTCGATCCTGACTGTGGGTGCTGTCTGTTTGGAGTTTGTACGTATCACTATGACCTGCGTGGATTTTCTCCAGGATCTCCGGTTTCCTCCCACACTCCAAAGGTGTACAGGTTTGTAGGTTCATTGGCTTGGTAAGATTGTAAAATTGTCCCTTGTGTGTGTAGGATAGTGTTTGTGTGCGGGGATGGCTGGTCTGCGTGGGCTCGGAGGCCGGAAGTCTTGTTTCCACGTTGCATCTCTAAACTAAACTACTCTGATTTGCATTCATCTGTTTGAAGAGCTTCCTACTGAAAAAACCAAAACCAAAAGAGCTTTATAATGTTGGAATAGGCTGCTCTATGAACACTGAGAAAGCTTCATCACTTCTGCTGTAAAATACCCAATAACTGAGTGGTCAGCGAGCTTGGTCATCAGGTCTTCAACGTGTTAGTGAGGAAGGGCCACTACAGCCAAGGACAAAGGGGTAAACAGGTGTGGGCAATGTTGGCTGATCTGACAACCACAGTGGGCTGACAGTTCCATTCTTCAAAACGTAGATACAAAGTGCAAGAGTAAGTCAGTGGGGCAGGCAACATCTCTGGAGAAAGGGATGGGTTGACGTTTTCGGGTTGGGACCATTCTTCGGACTCGGCCTTTATTGAAGGCGTGGATTTGGTGTAGAATGAACTAGGGTCCATTACAAAATGTGTAGGAAGGAACTGCAGACGCTGGTTTACACCGTGCGAAGATAGACACAAAATGCTGGAGTAACTCAGCGGGTCAGGCAGCATCTGTGGAGGGGTCCATTGCAGGTGTGGGTGACTGAGGCCCGAAGCTGCGGGAGAGTCAGAGCGAGGGCTTGCTGGTGCTGATGCTGGTGTTGGTGCCGCTGTTGGTGCCGGTGTTGGTGCCGGTGTTGGTGTTGGTGCCGGTGTTGGTGCTGGTGTTGGTGCGGGTGCCGGTGTTGGTGCTGGTGTTGGTGCCGGTGTTGGTGCCGGTGTTGGTGCCGGTGCTGGTGCCGGTGTTGGTGCCGGTGTTGGTGCCGGTGCTGGTGTGCTGATGCTGGTGTTGGTGCGGTGTTGGGAGAGTCAGTGCGTTGGTGGGCTTGTTGGTGCGGTGTGTTGGTGCTGGTGCTGGTGGTGTTGGTGCCGGTGTTGGTGCGGTGTTGGTGCCGGTGCTGGTGCCGCTGTTGGTGTGTTGTGGTGCCGGTGTTGGTGGTGCCGGGTGTTGGTGCTGGTGCCGGTGCCGGTGTTGGTGCTGGTGCTGGTGCCGGTGTTGGTGCGGTGTTGGTGCTGGGGCCGGTGTTGGTGCCGGTGTTGGTGCCGGTGTTGGTGTTGGTGCGGTGGTGCTGGTGGTGCCGGTGTGGTTGGTGCGGTGGTGCCGTGTTGGTGTTGGTGTGGGTGCCGGTGTGGTGCTGGTGCCGGTGCTGGCTGGTGTTGGTGCGGTGTTGGGTGTTGGTGCCGTGTGGTTGGTGCCGGTGCTGGTGTGGTGTTGGTGCGGTGTTGCCGGTGTGGTTTGGTGTTGGTGTTGGTGTTGGTGTGTGGTGGTGCCGGTGTTGGTGCCGGTGCTGGTGTTGTGTTGGTGCTGGTGCCGGTGTTGGTGCTGGTGCGGTGTGTGGTGCCGGTGTGGTGCGGTGGTGTTGCCGGTGTTGGTGTGTGGTGCCGGTGTTGGTGCCGGTGTTGGTGCCGGTGTGTGTGGTGCCGGTGTTGGTGCGGTGTGTTGGTGCCGGGTGTTGTGTGTTGTTGGTGTGGTGCCGTGTTGGTTGGTGCCGGTGTTGGTGGTTGGTGTTGTGTGCGGTGGTGGTGTTGGTGCCGGTTGTGGTGTTGGTGTTGGTGTTGGTGCCGGTGTTGGTGGTGTGTGGTGGTGTTGGTGCCGGTGTTGGTGTTGGTGCCGGTGTTGGTGCGGTGCCGGTGCTGGTGCCGGTGTTGGTGCGGTGTGGTGCTGGTGCCGGTGTTGTGCTGGTGTTGGTGCTGTGTGGTGGTGTTGGTGTGGTGCCGGTGTTGGTGTGCCGGTGTGGTGCCGGTGGTGTTGGTGCCGGTGTGTGCTGGTGCGGTGCCGGTGCCGGTGGTGGTGCCGGTGTTGGTGCCGGTGCCGGTGTTGGTGTGGTGCCGGTGTGTGCCGGTGTGGTGCCGGTGTTGGTGCCGGTGTGTGTGCCTGCCGGTGTTGGTGCCGGTGGTTGGTTGGTGCCGGTGTTGGTGCCGGTGTTGGTGCTGGTGCTGGGGTTGGTGCCGGGGCTGGTGCAGGTGTTGGTGCCGGTGATGGTGTTGGTGCCGGTGTCGGTGCTGGTGTGCCGGTGCTGGTGCTGGTGCCGGTGTTGGTGTTGGTGCCGGTGTTGGTGCCTGGTGCTGGTGCCGGTGCCGGTGTTGGTGCCGGTGGGTGTTGGTGCCGGTGGTGTTGGTGCCGGTGCCGGTGTGGTGGGTGTTGGTGCCGGTGTTGGTGCCGGTGTTGGTGCCGGTGTTGGTGCTGGTGGTGCCGGTGTTGGTGCTGGTGCCGGTGCCGGTGTTGGTGCTGGTGCTGGTGCCGGTGCCGGTTGGTGCCGTGTGGTTGTTGGTGCTGGTGTTGGTGCTGTGTTGGTGCTGGTGCCGGTGCTGGTGCCGGTGTTGGTGTGGTGGTGCTGTTGGTGCCGGTGCCGGTGTTGGTGCCGGTGTTGGTGCCGGTGTGGTGCTGGTGTTGGGTGTGGTGTTGGTGCCCGGTGCTGGTGGTGTTGGTGCCGGTGTTGGTGCCGGTGTTGGTGCCGGTGCTGGTGCCGGTGTGTGTTGGTGCCGGTGTGGTGTTGTGTTGGTGCCGGTGTTGGTGCTGGTGCTGGTGTGCCGGTGTGGTGGTGTTGGTGCTGGTGTGGTGTTGGTGCCGGTGTTTGTGTGTGGTGCCGGTGTTGGTGCTGGTGTTGGTGCCGGTGCTGGTGCCGGTGTTGGTGCCGGTGTTGGTGCCGGTGTTGGTGCCGGTGTTGGTGCTGGTGCCGGTGTTGGTGCCGGTGTTGGTGCCGGTGTTGGTGCTGGTGCTGGTACTGGTGCTGCTGCACGGTGTGAGAACGGTGCTGTGAGTGCGAGGTGGATAGACTGTGGTGCTGTCTGTCACACGACCCGGGTGGATAGACTCCCAACTGTCTGTAATCCGGGTTGGCTCCCAAGATGGAGGCACATGCAAGCGCCGAGAAAACACACCGGTGTTGGTGGTTGGTGCGAGCTTGGGTGGTAAAAAATGTCAATAGAAACGGGAGAGCAGCTGGTACTGGATCATAGTGGGCGCTGTGAGTCGAAGGGAGACTGTTGCTGTCTGTGTTGCAGAACTGGGCCGCGAGGCACAAGATGGAGGAGAGCGAGGACGTGGTAAGCTGGTTAAAAAAAATAGATATACAGGGATCATAGTGAGCAGAGGGAGGGTGTTTCGCAGTGGAGCAGACAAAACCTGTGTATTTCGCAGTGGAGCAGACAAAATGTGTAGGAAGGAACTGCAGATGCTGGTTTATTCAAAGATAGGCACAAAATGGTAGAGTACCTCAGCGGGTGTGGAGTATCTGGCAGCATCTGTGGAGTAAATGGATGGGTGACATTTTGGGTCGGGACCCTTCTTCGGTTCCACTGACCAGCAGACTGGTCATATCTTGTGCTACTTCACTTTGCTGCTGCTGCCAAGGAGCATCAGTGCTTGTGTCAGTTCCCTGCCTTGTAGACTGACCGTTATACCTTGAGTTTGCAAACACTGACAGATCACATGGATGGATTCCTTCCCCGAGTTCAGTCCCATATGCACTCAATAACACAGCTGCTGATGTGGTAATAATAATAATAATAATACATTTTATTTGTTGGGTGCCTTTCAGACATCTCAAGGACACCTTAAATAGATTATCAGGAATATAAACATATAATCAGAATAAAATAAATAATAAAGACATCACAGAAACACAAATTAAAAACAGAATTCAGTCCAAAAACAAAAAATCAAAAACACAATGTGAAGAGAGAGCAGCGGCAGCTAAAGCGTGCCAGCGTCCACGCTCCCTTCACGGCAGCCATCTTGGACCAAGACTAACAGGATTACCTTACAGACAAATAATCATCCCCCCAACAATGGATACCACTGTGGGGGAAGGCACAATGTCCAGTCCCCAACCCCAAGTTCACCCCAAAGTCAGGCCTATTGAGGCCACCGCTATTGCCTCTACGGAGGCCCGATGTTCCTGGCTGTTCTCACCGGGTGGTGTTGCCTCGGCATCGGGAGAGTCCTCACAGCGGCTGGGCCACCTGGAACGGCCGCTTCCTAGCTGGGGACCGCGGCTTCCGAAGCCGACAAGGCCGCGCCGGTTTGGAGCTCCCAGGCTCCCGATGTTGAAATCGGCACTGCCCGCTCCGCTCCGCAGACCCGCAGCCCCGCAGCCCGGAGGCTGCAACTCCAGCGCGTCGATCCAGCGCGGCGACCCAGGCAAGGCATCGCCCGCTCCGCTCCACGATGACGTTCCAGCGCTGTGCCGCCACCGAGGCCGAGGTACTGGGCGGTCCCCGCCAGGAAACGGTGCTCCAAGCCCGCTGGTAGGCCATGAGGACGGGTCGACGGGCAGCCTGGAGAAAGAGCTGCCTCACCGACCAGGTAGGGACCTAGAAGTAAAATTGACCCCTACCCCCCACATTAAAAAGTCCATATCCTTCAAACATCACTAAACAGGACTCACTAAAAACTTTTTTTTAAAAAGCGAATTAAAACGGACGGCTGCTGGCTAGCAGCCGTTCCCCAAGATGGCTCTTCCTGCATAATTCTGATACTTACAAAATCTGCCTTGGTTTTTAACATTTGTGGTCTGGCCTGGATTTACGGTGTCTTCCTGCACTGAGTGTCTGGAGAGACCATTTCAGGAAGGGCACAGTGCCGAGCCAGTGCCATTACATGCTAGACTGGCCGAGGATGGCAGGACCTGGTTTATTTTAGTTTTAAAAATGCAGCATGGAAACAGGCCCTTCTACCCACCGAATCCCCACGGACCAGCGACCCGCAGACAATAGCAATAATCTACACTTGGTACAATTGACAATCTTTACAGAAGCCAATTAACCTACAAACCATTACGTCTTTGGAATGTGGGAGGAAACGGGGGCTCCTGGAGAAAACCTTCGCAGGTCACGGGGAGAATGTACAAACTCCATACATACAGCACCCATTGTCAGGATCGAACCCAGATTTCTGGTGCTGTAAGGCAGCAACTCTACCACTGCGCACCATGATCCACGAGGGTTGTGCAACGGCTGTGGTTTCATGGGGTCACCAATCCTGCCGCGATCCTATGATCTCTGGCGAAGGATGGGCTTGATCTCCCAGTACTAAACAGAATGGACATGAGTTCCAGCACCTCACCCCTGTCCACCTCTCTCACTCTATCCTCTGCAGGGTGACTGCACACGCCTCACTGTAAGATTGCTGTCAGACTTGCCGATCCTTCAGTTCCTGCACCCCCATATTTTTTAATCAAGACACTGCATTTCCCATCTCCAACTCAAGCTTCTCAGTGGCTGTGCCCCTGGACATTCCCACTGCTATTGTCCACCTGTGTATAAAACCACCAGAGAGATAGTTTGGTGGTTTTATATACAGGTGTACAAAATGTCTTTTACCCAGAGTGGGGGAATCAGGAACCAGTGGACATAGGTTTAAGATGAGGGGGGGAAAGATTTAATAGGAATTTGAGGGGCAACTTTTTTTACACAAAGGTATATGGCACAAGCTGCCACAGGAGGTAGTTGAGGCAGGAACTATCACAACGTTCAAGGAACATTTGGACAGGTACATGGATAGGATAGGTCTAGGATATGGGCCAAGCGCAGATATGTGGAACCAGTGTAGATGACAAAGGGTCTCGACCCAAAATGGCACCTATTCCTTTTCTCTAGAGATGCTGCCTGACCCGCTGAATGACTCCAGCATTTTGTGTCTATCTTAGATGGGGCATGTTGGTCGGTGTGGGCAAGTTGGGCCGCAGGGCCTGTTTCCACGCTGGATGACTATGATTATCAATGCAAGGCATCCAAACTCCAGTCTACTTTTGCAGCTGCCTCATCCTGTCCATTGTACAGTAACTGGGCATATGCCCTTTCCCAGCAGTGCCCATGAACCTACTCCAACACCTCTCTCTACCCTGGCTCCTTTCTTCCTGGTATGTACTTACTGAACAGTGGTCATATGGCATCAGCCTATACACGGGCCACTTATGCTCGAACCCTCGTCAGGAAGTACGAGAGCGGGCACATGACATCATGGGCTAGAGGGAGTGTCCTGGTACTTAAGGTCATCTCACCTCGTGACCTTAAGGGAGTCAACCGGTAGCTGAGCCCGAGTGAACAACCTCGCTCAGCTACAGCAACACTGTTATTATAGTTAGCGCACCAACTTAACGTGTCACCACTGAATAAACGACTCTTTGAACCGGCCTGACGTCTCACCTTTATTCACCACATTTGATGCCGCTACATTGGTGACCCCGACGTGATTTCTAAATCATGGTTACACAAACTATCCTCCAATCTGGAAACCGCTAGTCATTTCTTTTTTTGTTTTTGCTATTTGAATGTATATTTTTTCCCACTTTTATCTCCTTGTACTGTTTTCGTTTAGCTCCTGGTTTCTTTTCTCCTCTAGATGCTGACTGGCAGGCAGTTATATTGTTGAGAGAGTTTGGATGTTTATTTCATATTTCTGGTGCGATATTTACTAATAGTCTGTTCGCTGGTCTTCCCCTGCAGCTCGCTGTGCGGAGTTACAGATACAACTGACCGAGGTGGTGAAGACCACAGGCGGACAGAAGGATCTCATCATCAAACTGGAGCAGGACCTCAGCACCATACAATCAATGTCCTCCCTACAGCGCCCTGATGCTGAGGTACAAATTCTCCACTATTTGTGCACAGTCTTCAGAAATCTACATTCAACAATTTCTGCCACGGGCATTCTAGCTCGCAACCGTTCAAAACAATCATCCGTCTATCAAAGCTGTTCTCACATTCTCTTTCTGTTTCCTTCTGCCTCTAAATCTCTCTCTCTCTCTCTCTCTCTCTCTCTCTCTCTCTCTCTCTCTCTCTCTCTCTCTCTCTCTCTCTCTCTCTCTCTCTCTCTCTCTCTCTCTCTCTCTCTCTCTCTCTCTCTCTCTCTCTCTCTCTCTCTCTCTCTCCTCTCTCTCCTCCTCTCTTCCTCTCTTCCCTCTCATTCCCCCTCCCCTATCCCCTTTCCCTCTCTTCACCTCCTCCTCTCCTCTCTCTCTCCCTCTCTCCCTCTCTACCTCTCTATCTCTCTCTCTCTCTCTCTCTCTCTCTCTCTCTCTCTCTCTCTCTCTCTCTCTCTCTCTCTCTCTCTCTCTGTCTCTCTCTCTCCCTCTCCTTTCCCTACCCCCCCCCCCCCCCCCCGCCCCAAACTCTCCCTCAGACTTGTTCCTGTCTCAGCCCTTCTCTGTATTTTTAAAGCAGAGGTTGATTGGGTTCTTGATTAGTAAGGGTGTGCGAGGTTATGGGGAGAAGGCAGGAGAATGGGGTTGAGAGGCAAAGATAGATCAGCCATGATAGCCCAGAGTAGACGCGATAGGCTGAATGGCCTAATTTGCTCCTATGACTTATGAACTTCTGCAGGATAACTACAATTTGGGGCTAATGTCCAGCGTGGAGCTGTGGGTTGGTGACGGTCCCGTGTGTGAATGTGCAGTGTCTCAGCAATGGTCTGCAGGAGGTCACTGCACATTATGGATATCCAGTTAATTCTTTTCCATGAATTATATGATTTTTAAGCTTAAAAGTTTCAATATAACTTAAAATTGCATTTATCTCACACATGTAGGAATTGTAGGATACTTCTGGAGAGGGAAAGATTAAAAGTATGCAAATAACGTATAACATCCTGGTCATGCAGAGAGTGTGTGTTTAAGGAAGGGAAAATAACCAGACAAGGAACATATAAACTGTCTGTAAAGTTTCTGTAGGTGTGTGAAGATAAAATTATTAATGAAGGCAAATAGTAACACCTTAGAGCCTGAAATGGGGGGGAATTGTAACACGGAACAGGCAGAGTGGAGCAGAGGTAGAGTTACTGCCTCACAGCGCCAGAGACCCGGGTTCAGTCCTGACTACGGGTGCTGTCTGTACGGATTTTCTCCGCGATTTCCGGCTTCCTCCCACATTCCAAAGACGTACAGGTTTGTTGGCTAATTGGCTTGGTGTAATTGTGAAATTGTCCCTAGTGTGTGTAGGAGAGAGTATGTTTACGGGGATCGTCGGTCAGCGTGGACTTGGTGGGCCGAAGGGCCTGTTTCCGTGCTCTGTCACTAAATTAAACTTGCCAGAGCCTAGTAGTCCGTATCCCCAAGTACTTAGGGAAGAATCTCAGGAAATAGTGGCCGTCATTTTTCCAAAGTGCTTTTGACTGGTTCAGTTTCCACAGATTGGAGGATAGTTTGTGTAACTATGATTTAGAAAAGGAGAGAAAACATGGAATTACAGACCTGTTAGCCTGACATCGGCAGCAGGGACAATACTTGAAATATTATTAAACACTTATTAACAAAGCTTTTGGGAAGCAGGAATAAAATTAGGTTGAGAGGGTCCTGTATAAACCCTGGGTGAGGTGAACATGTGAGAATGCTGCTGTAGGAAGGCTGTGTTCACCACCTCATGGGGTGTATGATGTCTAGGAGTCACACAGCACAGAAACAGGTCCTGTGACCCACTACATCAGTGTGCACCACCAAATACTTATCTATCATATTCCTCATTTAGTTTAGTTATTGTCACATCTACCAAGATAAAGTGAAAAGCTTTTTGTTGCATGCTATCCAATCAGCGAAAAGACTATACATGATTACAATCAAGCCGTCCACAGTGTACATGCAAGATAAAGGGAATAACGTTTAGTGTAAAATAAAGTCCAGTAAAGTCCGATTAAAGATAGTCCGAGGGTCTCCAATGAGGTAAATAGTAGCTCGGGACTGTTCTCTAGTTGTTCGTAGGATGGTTCAGTTGCCTGATAACAGCTGGGAAGAAACTGTTCCAAACCTGGAGCTATGCATTTTCACACTTCTGTACCTCTTGCCTTATGGAAGAGGGGAGATGAGGGATGTAACTCATCCTTGATTATGCTGCTGGCCTTGCCGAGGCAGCGTGAAGTGTAGATGGAGTCAATGGAAAGGAGGTTGGTTTATGTGATGGTCGGTGCCATGTCAGCAATTTCTGGCAGTCTTGGATGGAGCTGTTCCCGAACCATGATGTGATGCATCCCAATAAAATACTCTCTGTGGTGCATCTGTAGAAGTTGGTGAGAGTTGTCGGGGACATGCCGAACTTCCTGAGCCTTCTAAGGAAGAAGAGGCGTTGGTGTGCTTTCTTGGTCGTTGCTTTGATATGGGTGGTCCTATCCACCAGTTCTTGTCAGTTATGTAGCATGAAACGGGTCCTTTTGCCCAGCTCTTCCATGCCTTCCAAGATGTTTTCCTGAGTTTGTCCCATTTTTGCTTCTGTTTAGCACATATCCCTCATAATCCTTCCTATCCATGTACCTGTCCAAATATCTTCCAGAAGTTGGAATTGTTTCCGCCCCTACCACTTCCTGTTCTATATACCCCCCACTGTCCATGTGAAAAGCTTGTCCATCAGGTCCCTTTTAAATCTTTCCCCTCTCACCTTAAATTCACGCCCTCCTGTTTTAGACTCCCTTACCCTGGGAACAACAGTGACCATTCACCTTATCCATGCCCCTGGTTTTACATATCTCGCCCCTAACCCCCTATGTTGCAGAGGGAAAAACCCGACATATCCAGCCTCTCCCATCTCCCTCATTGGAGACCCACAAACTATCCTTAATTGGACTCTACTGGACTTTATCTTGCACTAAACGTTATTCCCTTTATCGTGTATCAGTGTGCAGTGAACAGCTGGGTTGTAATCATGGGTTGACTGGATAACACACAACAAAAAGCTTTTCACCGTACATCTGACAATAAACTAAATTAAAACTTCCCTCTAATCCCGATAAAATCATTGTGAATCTTTTCTGCACCCTTTAGAGCTGAATGACATATTTCCTAATGCTAGATAACCAGAACTGCTCTCAATACGGCAGGTGGGGTCTCACCAACATCTTGTTCATTTGCAATAATGTGCCCCACCTTATACTCACCGATCCATGTGGCACACCACTGGTCACAGGCCTCCAACCTCCACTACCACCCTCTGACTCCCACCATTAAGACAATATTGCTTCTAATTGTCTAGTTCACCCTGGATCCCATGAGATCGAACTTGTAGACCAGCCTACCACAAGCCTTGCTAAAGTCCACGTCCACTGCCCTGTTCTCATCAATGCTCTTGCTAACTTATTTATTAAAAAAACTCCATTAAATTCATGTAGTGATTTCTCATCCACAAAGCCACGTTGACAAGTCCAAATCAGTCCTTGCCTTTTCAGGTGCAGTTATGTCCTTTCTCTCAGTATCCCCTCCATTCACTTTCCAATTTCTACTGGCCTGCTTGGCCTTTGTGATTCACGTCGTTTAGTTTAGTTTAGAGATACAGGACGGAAACAAACCCGCAGAGTCCGCGCCCACCAGCGATCCCTGCACTCTCACTATCCTGCACCCTAGGGACAATTTACAATTTTACCAAAGCCAATTAACCTGCAAACCTGTACATCTTTGGAGTGTGGGAAGAAACCAGAACACTCGGAAAAATCCCTTGTGATCACGAAGTGAACGTAAAACTCCGTACAGACAGCACCCGTAGTCAGGATCGTACCCGGGTCTCTGGCGCTGTGAGGCAGCAACTCTAGCGCTGCAACATGATTCCACCCTACTCATGCCTCCACTAAACACCCAGGCAGTGTCTTCCAGATTGCAACCACCCTCTGGTGAAATAAAACCTTCCTTGGATAATTTCTGAAACAGCTATCCTATGGCTATGGTCACCTCCACTGTAGGCAACGTTTCCTCCTATCTGTCCTATCAATACCTTTCAGAGTTCCTCTGCAGAGTACCAACGTTTCTCTGTGTCTTACTACCTAGCACTCAAACATTCATGGTGCATGTCTACCATTATTTTATGTTAGACTTCAGAGATACAGTGCCCTTCAGTCCACCAAGTCCATGCCAACCAGTGACCAGCGACCTGCCTACACATTAGGGAGGAGATACAATTTTACCAAAGCCAATGAAACTACAAACCTGTACGTCTTTGGAGTGTGGGAGGAAACCGGAGCACCCGGAGAAAACCCACATGGTCACAGGGAGAACGTACAAACTCCGTTCAGACAGCAACCGTAATCAGGATCAGACCCAGTTCTGTGGCGTTGTAAGGCAGTAACTCTACCGCTGCACCACCTTGCCGCCCATACCATTATTAGATCTCCCAGAGTGTACCGCCTCACAGTTATAAGAATTAAGTTCCTTTTTTTTTTTTTTTTAAATTTTATTTTTATTAGCAGTACAGTAAATCACATTAATACATCGCATATATCTTATTACATTATGTTGTACCACTTCATTCTTTGAGCTTTAAAAAGGATAGAAATAAAAGAAGTAAGGGAAGTAAGCAAGAATCGTGAAGGTGCAGGAAAGTGTTGGGAGAAGCGAACCCCTTAGGGAAGGAATTAGAGAAGGAAGTAAAGAAAAGAAATAAGACCCTAGAAAGAAAAGAAAAAAAAGAAGAAAGGAAAATAAATCGCTCTATTGTAAAACAAAACTCCGCAAAAAGGGATATACCAACCGTGTTCTTATAAAAAATTTATTAAAAGCCTTTTATTTTATACCCCCCCATTGCACAACCACGTCCTGGTAGCCACATTTTTATGTTTTAACTTATTATTGCACCTTATGCTTGTAATATTTTCCATAAATGCAGACCACGTATGTAGTGTTTCGAACATGTTTGAAATCCACATTTTTGTGGTGTTGGTATTGGAGCCGCTCCCCTTGGTTTTTCCCAAAATTTCCAAGTATAAGCTTTTTTCCCACTGCACACGGCGATTAGCTCCGATAATTAAGTAAGCAGTTTTCTTTTGAAACATATTTAAGCGTTCTGGGTTACCTTCCGATATTCCAAAAATGATCCACAGCGCTACTTTGGGTAGTAGTTTTGTTTTAAATAAGTTTTTTGTAAAGATTTCAAATATTTTGTTCCTGAACAGACTTTTGAATTTTTATACAGAAAACAAAAGAGTGCGCTAGAGTGCGCTATGTTAGCTTCTTGTGACTGACATTTATCACAAATGGGTGAGACATTGGGGAAAAGTTTACTTATTTTAGTTTTTGAATAATATAGTCTATGTAATGTTTTATATTGGATTAGAGTATGTCGTACGTTGATCGAGCATTTATGCACATGTAGTAAGTGTTTATCCCAGCTCTCTTTTGAGATTTTTATAGCTAGTTCTTGTTCCCAGTCTCTTCTAATATTATCTGTTGTAGGTATTTTTATATTCAATATAATATTATATCAGTATGATATTAGATTTGCTGATTCAGCCTTTATCTTCATGGCTTCATCTAATAAGTCTGGGGGCATATTATAATAGTCTTTTGTATATTTTTTCAGATAATCACGGATTTGAAGATATTTAAAATATTGATTATTTTTCAAGTTATATTTCAGTTGTAATTGTTGAAATGGTAATAATTTCCCTAATTCATACAAGTCTCCGAGCGTTTTGATTCCCGTTCTTTCCCATTGTGTAAATGATTTATCTATAATTGAGGGTTTAAACGAAGGGTTATTGGCTAATGGCATTAGCAGAGATAGATTTCTTAATTTTAAGTTCTGTTTTATTTGTTTCCAAGTTCTAATTGTACTATGTATCATTGGATTTTTATTATAATTTTTGTTATTCAAATTCGTTGGTGAGAGGAGAGTCGCTCCTGTATTACCAGGAGCGCAGTCCTCTCTCTCCATTATAATCCAATCCACCTGCTGGGCAGAGTGTCCAGCAGGTGAATCATATTTTTAATATTTACCGCCCAATTATAGTACATAAAGTTAGGGAGCGCTAGACCACCCATCTCTTTTGGAGAATTAAGTTCCTAAACCCCCAGTGTCCACACAATTAACAGTTTTGATTTGCCACAATGATACTTGCATCATCTGGGTTATACTACCAGGAGAGATTACAGAAACTTGATTAATCGTATTAATTAGGAACTAATTAAAGTTTTAAAAATAAGAAGGGAAGGAATGGAGTTGACAGGGAGAAATGATCTTCAGTGGATGGGTCTGGATAAGAGCTCATGGTTCAGAAATGATCACCTTCAGGAGTAGTGTAAGAAGGAACTGCAGGTGCTGGAAAATCGAAGGTAGACAAAAATGCTGGAGAAACTCAGCGGGTGAGGCAGCATCTATGGAGCGAAGCAAATAGGCAACGTTTTGGGTCTAAACCTTCTTCAGACTGATGTGAGGGTGGGGGGCGGGAAGACTAAAGGAAGAGGCGGAGCCAGTGGGCTGAGGGAGAGCTGGGAAAGGGAGGAGAAAGCAGGGACCACCTAAAATTGGAGAAGTCAATGTTCATACCGCTGGGGTGTAAACTGCCCAAGCGAAATATGAGGTGCTGCTCCTCCAATTTGCAGTGGGACACTCTGGCCATGAAGGAGGCTCAGGACAGAAAGGTTGCATTGGGAATGGGAGGGGGAGTTGAAGTGCTGAGCCACCAGGAGATCAGGTTGGTTATTGCGAACCGAGCGGAGGTGTTGGGTGAAACGATCGCCAAGCCTACGCTTGGTCTCACTGATGTAGAGCAGCTGACACCTAGAGCAGCGGATGCAATAGATGAGGTTGGAAGAGGTGCAGGTGAACCTCTGCCCCACCTGGAATGACTGCTTGGGTCCTTGAATGGAGTCAAGGGGGGAGGTAAAGCGACAAGTGTAGCATTTCCTGCGGTTGCAAGGAAATGTGCCAGGGGAGGGGGTGGTTTGGGGGGAAGGGACGAATTGACCAGGGAGTTACGGAGGGAGCGGTCTCTGCGGAAAGCAGACAGGGGAGGAGATGGGACGATGTGGCCGGTGGTGGGATCGACTCGGAGGAGCAGCACCTCGTATTTCGCTTGGGGTGGTTTACACCCCAGCGGTATGAACATTGACTTCTCCAATTTCAGGTAGACCCTGCTTTCTCCTTCCCTTCCCAGCTCTCCCTCAGCCCACTGTCTCCGCCTCTTCCTTTCTCCTCCCCCCACCCTCACATCAGTCTGAAGAAGGGTCTCGACCCGAAACGTTGCCTATTTCCTTCAGTCCATAGATGCTGCCT
Organism: Leucoraja erinaceus; assembly: GCF_028641065.1. Classification (NCBI taxonomy): domain Eukaryota; kingdom Metazoa; phylum Chordata; class Chondrichthyes; order Rajiformes; family Rajidae; genus Leucoraja; species Leucoraja erinaceus. The sequence continues at coordinate 1,168,967 of NC_073404.1, read as the reverse complement.
CACCTTCAGGAGTAGAATGGGAACATACTCCAAAACATTAGAACTAGCACATGGGAACTTGGTCAAGTTTAGCAGAGACACAAACAAAAGCTGACCATAAAAGCTTTTGTTAGATATGTGAAGAGAGAAATGCGAGTGATGCCACCTGTAAGTCTCTTCAGTTAGAAATGGGGACATTTATAATGGGAAACAAATTAAAGGGAAACCAATTAAATACATTTTTAACAAAGATACGGATAACCTCCTGGGAATGTTGTGGAACACAGGATAGAAGGAGAGAAGGAATTAAATAAAATCATTACAGGGAAATGGCAGAAGTGAAATTGAAGAGATTAAAGACCAATAAATCCCCAGATCCTGTTAGTGTACATTGCACAATAGACAATAGGTGCAGGAGTAGGCCATTCGGCCCTTCGAGCCAGCACCGCCATTCACTGTGATTATGGCTGATCATCCACAATCAGTTCTTGCCTTCTCCCCATATCCCTTGACTCCGCTATCTTTAAGAGCTCTATCTAACTCTCCCTTGAAAGCATCCAGATAATCTGCCTCCACTGCCTTCTGAGTCAGAGAATTCCACACATTCACAACTCTGCGTGTTAAAAATGTTTTCCTCATCTCCATTCTGGGGCCGCAACGAGGAGCGGCCTCCCTACCGGGGACTCTCTATTCGTTAAACTGTGGAGGAGCGCTGGCCCCTGCCGGTTCTGGACTCTGCCCCAACATCGGGACCATGCTTTTTCGGGGGCTCCTGCGGCGAATTCTAGCGTGTCGGGGTTGAAATCCCTCACTATGGAATCTTCTATCGGGTTTCAAATAAGACATCCTGGCTTCATGGCCTTCTAAATTCCAGTCGCTGGAGAGATAATTCTTCCATCACACTATATGATGGATATGATGTAAGTGTCCCGTAATGTATGGCTGGGAATTAACCTCGTGAATCTACGCTGCACTCCCTCAATAGCAAGAATGTCCTTCCTCAAATTTGGAGACCAAAACTGCACACAATACTCCAGGTGTGGTCTCACCAGGGCCCTGTACAACTGCAGAACGACCTATTTGCTCCTATACTCAACTCCTCTTGTTATAAAGGCCAACATGCCATTAGCTTTCTCCCCTGCCTGCTGTACCTGCATGCTTTCTTTCAGTGCCTGGTGTACAAGGACACCCAGATCTCGTTGTACCTCCCCTTTTCATAACTTGACACCATTCAGATAATAATCTGCCTTCCTGTTCTTGCCACCAAAGTGGATAACCTCACATTTACCCACATTAAACTGCATCTGACCACTCACCCAACCTGTCCAAGTCACCCTGCATCCTCATAGCATCCTCCTCACAGTTCACACTGCCACCCAGCTTTGTGTCATCTGTAAATTTGCTAATGTTACTTTTCATCCATTCATTTAAATCATTGATGCATATTGTAAATAGCCGCGGTCCCAGCACCGAGCCTTGCGGTACCCCACTAGTCACTGCCTGCATTCTGAAAGGGACCCTACTCATTTGTTAATCCCTACTCTTTGTTTCCTGCCTGCCAACCAATTTTCTATCCATGTCAGCACCCCACCCCCAATACCATGTGCTCTAATTTTGCCCACTAATCTGCTATGTGGGCCTTAACAAAGGTTTTCTGAAAGTCCAGATACACTACATCCACTGGCTCTCCTTTGTCCATTTTCCTAGTTACATCTTCAAAAAATCCGAGAAGATTAGTCGAGCATGATTTCCCCTTTGCAAATCCATGCTGACTCGGACCGATCCTGTTACTGCTATCCAAATGTGCCGCTATTTCATATTTTACAATTGACTCCAGCATCTTCCCACCACCAGATGGTCTGCATCCCAAGGTACTCCAGGAGGAGGCATCGGTGATTATTTTCCAATGTTCTATAGATTCAGGATCAGTTCCTGTGGATTGGAGGGTAGTTATTGTTAGCCCACTTTTTAAGAAAGGAGAGAGAGAGAAAACGGGGAATTATAGAAAAAGCCCCATTCAACTAGGGTACAGATGTGGATGAAGCAATGGTTGGCTGTCAGTAAACAAGATTCAGAATATGTGTCTTTTTCCAGCTGGTTAATTTGTAAGTGGTCTAAAGGTTAATCTGCAAGTTATATCGGTAGTAAGGAAGGCAAATTGTATGGGTTTAGTTTAGTTTAGAGATACAGCGCGGAAACAGGCCCTTCGGTCCACCGGGTCCACGCCGACCAGCGATCCCTGTTTATTAACACTATCCTACACCCACTAGGGACAATTGTTACATTTACGAGGCCAATTAACTTACAAACCTGTACGTCTTTGGAGTGTGGGAGGAAACCGGAGATCTTGGAGAAAACCCACGCAGGTCACGGGGAGAACATACAAACTCCGTACAGACAGCACCTGTAGTTGGGATCGAACCCGGTTCTCCGGCGCTGCATTCGCTGTAAGGCAACAACTCTACTGCTGCACCACCGTGCCGGTCACTGGTCCTTCACTGGGCGGCGCCGACTCGGTGGGCCGAAGGACCTGTTACCACGTTGTTTAGTTGGCTGTTTGCAGTCAGCCTCAGGAAGCCTCAAGTTTCGGCAGCACAGCCTGACCCAAGTCTGGACCTGGTGAAGTGAGGTGCACTGTGGAGACACTCACTGTCCTGTATGTCCAGGCAGCACAACCCAGTGAAACCTGTCACTGCTGGTCAGTGGCTCACAGCAGGTGAGGTCAGTTAGACAGACACATGGAAGGGCAGGGAATAGAGGGATATGGATCATGTACTGACATGGCTGATGAGATCAGTTTAACTTGGCATCATGTTGGGAACTCACATTGTGGGCTGAAGGGCCTGTTCCTGTGCTGTACGGTTTTGTGTTCTTGACAGGACAGGGATGGAGAGGATGTTTGACACGTGGGTGAATCTAGCACAGGAGAATGTTGTTTCAAATTAAATCATCTTTTCCACTGGAGATGAAGAGGACTTTTACTCTCAGCAGACACGAGTCTTTGGAATTCTCTACTGCAGTTGATGAGACCGGATCTTTTGAAATGCTTCAATACTGAGTGTGATATTTGTGAATTGAGAGGGTGTTAATTGGGAACAGCTCGTGAAGGGAGGCTGTGGCCAAGATCAGAGCGGCCAAGATCTTGTTGAAGGGTGGAGCAGGCTCGAAACCAGATGGCAGACTTCCTTGTTATCTTCCCCATGTTCTCTTTGGAGTAAATTTAGTAAAGATCGGCAAAGGAATGAAGTTTAGTTTAGTTTAGAGATACAGCACGGAAACAGGCCCATCGTCCCAACGAGTCCGTGCCGACCAGCGATCCCTGTGCACTAACACTACCCTACACACAATAGGGACAATATACAATTTTTACCCACGCAGGTCACAGGGAGATCATGCAAACTCCGTACAGACAGCACATGTAGCCAGGATTGAACCCGGGTCTCTGGCGCTGTAAGGCAGCAACTCTACTGCTGCGCCACCGTGCTGCCCACGATGTTTTGCATAGAGTGAATATGATTAACAGAATAAACAGTTTTCTTTTCACATATAGTTTAGCTAGAATGTATTGTCCAAAATTGTGGTGCAAGCAGATGGTCTTTCTTTTAAACAGCAATAAGAGTAAGATTAAACGAGAACTTACCAGTTTGAAGTTTGATCTATACTTTTTATGAGGAGTTTACGATGAGGTATTACGTGAAGAGCCACGCTCAGCACGCATGCGCGGTAAATCATGTCTGACGAATCATACTTCTAAAGCAGCGTGTGGTGGGATCCCACAGATAGACACAGTTATTGAAGTGGCAAACAGGAAGCATAGTAAAGACAAGGAGACAGTGACAGTTTATCAGTTTGGGATCCATATTAATGAGGGTGGGATGAGGGAGGGCACGTAATCCCTCATCGTAACTCCTCATAAAATACAGATCAAACTTCAAACTGGGTGAGTAAGTTCTGCGTTTAATCTTGGCAAAAAAAAACGGGAAACTATATTTACGGTGGCCTTCGGAGTCACCAGTCGTGAGTGATTCCGTGAAGACTTCAAAGCTCTGTGATTTCAAACCGTGTAACAGTTATTACTTCACACACTGCCGAAGTCCTTGAGGGAGGAAGTGTGTTATCGTAATCAGCCAATGAATCTGTTTGTAGAAAAACACAATGGTATGTTTTAACAATAACAACAAAGAAATTAAATTTCAACAAATAATCCTCCGCCATTTCCGCCACCTCCAAGTGACCACACCACTCGCCACATTTTCCAATTTTCCCCTATGTCTGCCTTCCACAAAGACCACTCCCTCCCTCCGCAACTCCCTTGTCAATTCTTCCCTTCCCTCCCGTACCACCCCCTCCCCGGGCACTTTCCGTTGTCCCTTCACCCTCCCCCCCTCGACTCCCATTCAAGGACCCAAGCAGTAGTTCCAGGTGCGACAAAGGTTCACCTGTATCTCCTCCAACCTCATCTACTGCATCCGCTGCTCTAGATGTCAGCTGATTTACATCGGGGAGACTAAGCGGAGGTTGGGCGATCGTTTCGCCGAACACCTCCGCTCAGTCCGCAATAACCTACCTGAACTCCCGGTGGCTCAGCACTTCAACTCCCCCTCCCATCCCCAATCCGACCTCTCTGTCCTGGGTCTCCTCCATTGCCAGAGTGAGCAACACCGGTAATTGGAGGAACAGCACCTCATATTCCGCCTGGGTTGCTTGCGTCTGGTTGGCATGAACGTTGAATTCTCCGAAGCGCGTCTCGCTGGAGCTCCTGCTCCAGGAGCCGCTCCAGCGGCTCAGACGGCTGTCTCTCCCCCGGGCGGGTGGAGAGACGTCCCCGTCCGACAAGTCGGAAGCCACCGGCCGGACGCCTCTTCCGTGGCTTTACTTCCAGCCTGCTGCTCAGGCGCTAGCGGGCTGGGCTCGGACGCGGTGTCGGAGAATAGCGGAGGCCGGGTAAGCGGTCCTACCGCCTTGTTGCTGCCCCCCCCAATCTTCCGTGGCTTGGGGAACAGGTTTGTTCTAGAGCCTTTCTTCTCTGCCTGAATGCAGAAGGCTCCTCCTGTGAAAGAAAAACCCGACCTCAGAGCTTACCTGACGGTCCGTTTCTTTCACCCGTAGCGGGAGCGCCTGACTCCCCCGGAGTCCAAGGGGGGGCCGCTTGCGTCTGGACTGGCACCGGCGCAGCACCCTGTCTGTGGACCGCAGCATAAGCGGTCCTGGTGGTGTCTCTCCCCCTTCCGTGAACGGAACGCTCCTTGCCCGGAGTCCAACGGGGGCCGCTTGCGTCTGCTGCTTTGCTCCACCTGGAGCAACAAACAGACGCGAGTGGCTGGTTAAATTGAAGGTAAGTACTTACCTAAAGCTTCCTCTTTCAGGCTTGTAGCGGGAGCACCGCGCATGCGTGCTGAGCGGGCTCTTCACGGAATCACTCACGTGACTCCGAAGTAAAATTGAAGGTCAATATCTAATGAGGGCCAGGGGAGTGGCAGAGGCAGGATTGATGGACCTCTGGTGCTTTGTCTATTCACAATGCTCACAGGTAGAAGTGTACTTCTTTAAAATGTTACTTTTTTAGTGCCATTAAGCCGAATATGTTAAATACAGCAGGGGGTGCCAGTGAGAACCAAGTTCTGAAATGGCCTAATCTTGACCAGAAATCACAAAGGGATATGGAAACGAGAAAATGGACCCGGAAATGGGAAATATTTAGCAGGCAAGATGAAAATGAAACCTGTTATCCCACTGACGTTCAGCAAACATGAAACACTCGTGAATATTAACCCATTATTAACCCAGCCTCATTCCCATGCCCATTACCCATATAGAGCGGCAATACTGGCCAATTAACCCAACTTTTTCTCCCTCCTACCCAGCTCTCCCCCAAAGCCTACTGTCTCCACCTTTTTTCCCCGCTACCCCCCCCCCCCCCCGACATCGGTCTGAAGAAGGGTCTCGACCTGAAACATCGTGTATTCCTTCACTCCATGGATGCTGCTTCACCTGCTGAGTTACACCAGGGTTTTTTTGTCTACCATCAAATTTTCCAGCATCTGCAGTTCTTTCTTAAACAACCCAACATTCAGTGTGTTTTCCGAATGTGGAAGGAAACCAGTGTCCCAAGGAAACTCGTGGTTGTGTGTTGATCCCACAAGGCACCAGAGGTCAGGATTGGGCTCAGGTCTATGGAGCCATGAGCAGCACCAGCACCAGCCACCATAGGTGACAGGTGGCGCAATGGGCTAAGTGTTTGGCTGGCGACCGGAAGGTAGCCGGTTCGAATCCCGCTTGGAGTGCATACTGTCGTGTCGTTGGGCAAGACACTTCACCCACCTTTGCATGTGTGTGAATGTGTGTGAGTGATTGGTGGTGGTCGGAGGGGCCGTAGGCGCAGATTAGCAGCCACGCTTCCGTCAGTCTGCCCCAGGGCAGCTGTGGCTACAGAAGTAGCTCACCACCACCGAGTATGACTGAGGAGTGAATGAATAATGCGATGTAAAGCGCCTTGAGTATCTAGAAAGGCGCTATATAAATCCCATCCATTATTATTATTATTATTATTACCAGATGCAGCTCTGAACCACTTCAAGGCAAGCAGTTCAGAGAAGGCTTAAAACCCCTGTCCCACGGTACGAGTTCATTCCAACAGCTCTCCCGAGTTTGCCCTGAATCGAACCCGGAGATTTACGGTAATGGCCACTCGTCGGTACTCGAGGCTCCCGTTGACATTTTTCAACATGTTGAAAAATCTTCACGAGTCTTCCCGTGCTTACCTGATGTTAGCGAGTCTTCCATAGTACCTGCCGTTAGCGTTACAAGCCGCTAAGAGACGTCCCCGAGCTCCGACGTACCCGCTACGTTCATTCTCCGTGCTTACCACGAGGAGTTTAACTGGGGAAAGCTCTTGGAATGAACTCGTACCGTGGGACAGGGCTATTACCAGACTCATAACTATAATATGAGGAGAACTTATACAGGCTGGAGACAATTGGGTGGGTTCAGAAAAGCAGGGGCGGCACAATGGCTCAGCAGTAGAGTTGCTGCCTCACAGTGCCGGGTTCGATCCTGACTACGGGTGTTGTCAGGCTGATCTATGGGGAGAGGTTGGGCAGGCTTGGAGTACAAGAAGCTGAGGGGTGATCTTACAGAGGTGCATAAAAGCATGAGGGGAACAGATACGGTGAATGCACAGTCTTTTACCCAAGGTGGGAAATCATAATATGCCTCCCACCGTACACCTATGTCGCAAGGACAGACGGTGGGTTTAAGGTGCGAGGCACAAGGAACCGGAGGGGAAAGTTTTTCACTTGATTTAGTTGGCTCTTTGCTGCCAGCCTCAGGAAGCCTCAAGCTTTCTCAGCAGAGCCTGACCCAGGTGTAGACTGGGTAAAGTGAGGTACTGTCAGTGCCGAGTCCCTGAGGACACACACAGTGCTGGGAGGACAGGCACCACATCACAGTGGAAACAGTCACTGCTCATCAGTGGCTCCCATGTTACACAACTTTATTTTTTTAGTGATAAAGATGTTACCAGGACTCAACAGCCTGATCTATGGGAGTTTTTCACTCAGAGGGTAACGGGCATATGCCATTGGAGGTAGTTGGGACAGGTACAATAACAGCATTTAAAAAGGCATGTGGACAGGTACATGGATATGTTTAGAGGGATATGGGCCAAATGCAAGCAAATGGGGCTAGCATTTGGTCAGCATGGACGGGTTGGGCTGAAAGCACTGTTTCCGTCATTTAGTGATTCAGTGGGTTTTGTAATTTAACATTTTATTTCTATAACTACATTTATTTTTCCTAACTTGTAATGGCTTTCAACCGATAAACAATCTTTCTTAGCAGCTACTGATCAGTTGCAGTGAAGGCTCCACAAAACCGTGAGTCCCTCTCTGGACCACAGCCCTGGGACAGTAACATTTCACTCGCCCAGGCACCTGTCCCATGGGCAGCATGTGGGGGTAGGGCAAGCGGGGGCCACTCACTCCTGTTGCGATTCTACTGCCTGGCCCCAACAATGAATTGTGCATGTGTCGGAAGGAACTGCAGATGCTGGTTTAAACTGAAGATCGACACAAAATGCTGGAGTAACTCAGCGGGTCAGGCAGCATCACGGGAGAGAAGGAGTATGTGACATTTCTGGTCGAGACCCTTCTTCAGCCTGAGAGCCACGAGAAACGTGAGCTATAGGTGGTGAAATAGAGAGATATAGAACAAATGGATGAAAGATATGCAAAAAAGTAACGATGATAAAGGAAACAGGACGTTGTTAGCTGTGGACATGGGTGAAAACGGGTAACAGACAATGAGACACAACAAGACGACTTTGAAGCTGGTACAATGACTTGGGTGGGGACGGGATGGAGAGAGGGGATGCGGGGATTACTTAAATTTAGAGAAACCAATGTTCATACTGCTGGGTTGTAAGCTGCCCAAGCGCAAATGTGAGGTGTAGTTAGGCTAATTGTGATTCCCAGCAGCTGGCAACAGTGAGAGGCATTAGTCCTGCTACACTTGTGATGACGTACCAGTCTCATTAGACCTTCACAGACCTGCCCCCGTTCTGTGCATCACTCCTCTGAAGAGATCTCTTATTTCCCACTTTCAATTTTTCAACGTCAAAACTGATGCTTCTTGTTTTACTGATTTCTCATATTCCTGGAAGATCCTTTTTCATCCCTCCTTTCTGTGGCTTTGAGCAACTATGATCTATGAAGGGCGGGCGGCACAATGGCGCAGTGGTAGAGTTGCTGCCTTACAGCACTGGAGACCCGGGTTCCATCCTGACTATGGGTGCTGTCTGTGTGGAGTTTGTACGTTCTCCCTGAGACTGCGTGGGTTTACTCTGGGTGCTCCGGTTTCCTCCCACATTCCAAAGACGTGGAGCTTTGTCGATTAATTGGCTTCTGTAATTAAAAAAAATAGTTCCTGGTGTTTAGAATAGTGCTAGTATACGGGGAGATCACTAGTCGGACTTGGTGACCAGAAGGGCCTGTTTCTGCGCTGAATGTCTAAAGTCTCTCTGATAAAGAGAAATGTGAGGTATTGTATTTTGAGAAGACTGACATGGGCAGGACCTACACAGTGAATGGTGGTGCTTTGGGGAGTGTTATAAAACAGAGGGATCTAGGAGTGGAGGTACAAAGTTCCTTGATGGTGGAGTCACAGGTAGATAGGGTGGTCACATTGGCCAACATCAGTCACAGTAATTGACTCTAGAGGTTGGGAGGTCGTGTTGCAGTTGTACAGGACGTTGAAATAGACTGCATTTAGAATATTGTGTTCAGTTTTTGGGCACCATGTTACATGAAAGATGATGTCAAGTTGGAAAGGGTACAGAGAAGATTTACAAGGATGTTGCCAGGACTCGAAGATCTGAGCTGTAGGGAGAGGTTGAGTAGGCTGGGACTCTATTCCTTGGAGCACAGGAGGATGAGGGGTGATCTTATAGAGGCGTATAAAATCATGAAAGGAATAGATTGGGTAGATGCACAGAGTCTCTTGCCCCAAGTAGGGGAATCGAGAACCATTGATTTAAGGTGAGGGGGAAAAGATGAAATAGGAAACCTTTTCATCCAAAGAGTGGTGGGTGTATGGAACAAGCTGCTAGAGCAGGTAGTTGAGGCAGGAATATCGCAACGTTTAAGAAACAGTTAGACGGGTACATGAATGACAGGTTTAGAGTGTTATGGGTCAAATGCAGGCAGGTGGGTCTAGTGTTGATGGGACATATTGGTCGGTATAGGTAAGTTGGGTCGAAGGGCCTGTTTCCGCGCTGTATCACTCTATGACTATGACTCACTCAAGGTGTTTTTTCACCATAAATTATTTTTTCTTTGTATAACAAAGTAAATAACAGGACTTTACCAGTGTCTTCCATTAATCCTAATTTATCATTGGCACCAGGGAGCAGATGTCAGCAACATGGAGAAGATCCCTGAACCCATCAAGGAAGCTACAGCTCTCTTTGGTAAGAACACAGTCCGTAAACCTGTCGTGTGAAGATCAGTGTTTGCTGTACTGTACCGCCATCCTCTGACACCTAGGACCAAACACACTGGCTTGCTCACCCTGGATCCCATGTGATGTAATCCTCCAGAGCAGCCTACCATGCGGGAAGGACACAATGTGCTGGAGTACATGTGGGTCAGGGAGCATCCTGGAGTACATGTGGGTCAGGGAGCATCCTGGAGTACATGTGCAGGAAGGAACATCCTGCCGATGCCGATGCTGGTTCATACTGAATATTTGAAGAAGTGTTCTGGCCCAAAACGTCGCCTATTCCTTTTCTCCAGAGATGCTGCCTGACCCGCTTAGTTACTCCAGTCATTCTTGTTCCCTGGAGAATATGTTCGTGCAGACTTTACAGACTTCTGTGAATTGCCCCCTAGTGTGCACAATAGAACTAATGTGCGGGTGATTATTGGTCGGCACGGACTTGGTGGGCCGAAGGGCCTGTTTCCATGCTGTATCTAAACTAAACTGCGTGCTTCTGGGTGAGATATGTTCCAGCAGATATCCGTGATATGTCCAGGCTGTGGTCATGAAATCCACCTTTCTGTTGCAGCTTCTCCAAGCTCTGAGGTTCCACAGGGACAGATGGACTCTCTGCTCTCCATCATTTCAAGTCAGAGAGAAAGGTTCCGAGCCCGGAACCAGGAGCTGGAATCGGTACGTATGTGACAAAGCTTAGACAAGCCAGGGAGCAATGAAACCTTGTTCATGTGCAGCTCACAGATTAAACAGTATACGTGTGGTAATGATACATACAACAAAAGCACACGGCAGCACAATGGTACAAGATAATATGCAATCTGAAATAGTGAAAAAATATTGAAGTATAAAAAAGGAATAATTGAATGAGGTCGAGTTAGAAGCAAGAATATGTGGCAGCACTTCGAGAAGAGAATACAAAGAGATGATTGGTTCAGGATGTGTAGAAAGGCACTACAGATGTTCTCGGTATGGACACCTTTAAATCGGCGACACCGTGCGGACTGGGCGATCATTGTGCGGAACACCTACGCCCAGTCTGCCTTCGCCGAGGCGGTTTCCCGGTTGCTAAACACTTTAACTGCCCATCACATTCCCATACTGTTCTGTCCTGGGCCTCCTCCATTGTCAGAGTGAGGCCCAGCGCAAATTGGAAGTACAGTACCTCATATTTCACTTGGGCAGCTTACAGCCCAGCGGTATGAACTTTGATTTCTCTAATTTCAAGTAACTCTTACGTTCCCTCCCCCACCCTAGTCAACCTACTAGTTCCACTGCTCGCATCCCTGTATCTCTTCGTTGTCGCCTCTTTCCCAGCCAACAATGGGCCATTGTGGGCTCCACCCATTCTTGCTCATCTGTTGCCAGTCCCGTATTTTTCTTGCCTTTTCTTACCTCCAGTTCCCTCCCCTCTACTGTCAGTCTGAAGAAGGGGTCCGACCCAGAACATCGCCCACCCTTTTTCTCCAGAGATGCTGCCTGGCCCACTGAGTTACTCCAGCACTTTGTGTCTGTGACTGGTTCAGGAGTCTGATAGCTGTGGGGAAGAGGCTGTTCACATGTCTGGATGTTCGAGTTTTCAAGCTCCTGTACTTCTCCCAGAAGATATAATTGGGATAGACACAAAATGTTGGAGCAACTCCGCGGGACAGGCAGCATCTCTGGGGTGATGTTTCAGGCCGAACCCCTTCTTCAGACTTATGTGGACTTCAGGCCTCGACCTGAAACGTCACCCATCCCTTCTCCCCAGAGATGCTGCCTGGCCTGCTGAATTACTCAAGCATTGTGTGTCTACCTTCGGTTTAAACCAGCTTCAGCAGTTCCTTCCTATAGGTATAAATTGAGAATAGGAATGGCCAGAGTGACAGGTATCTTGCCTTCTTGATGCAACCCACTGTGGAGATGGACGGGATGAAAGGAAGTATGATGAGCCTGTGTTCACCACTCTGTGTGGGTTCAGGCGGTCAAGAGCAGAGCTGTGACAACACCTGGCTAAGGTGCATCCAGCTGAATACTCTCTCTAGAGCTTCTGTAGATGTTTCAGAGAATCCTCGTGAATGTACCAAATCTTCATAGATGCGTACGAAAGTAAATACGCTGATGGGCGATCTTGATCACCGCATCAGTGTGAAGGGACCAGGTTAGGTCGCTGGTGATATGGATACCAGGAACATGAAGCAGTCCAACATTTCTACCACAGCTTCATTGATTAGAAAAGAGTTGTGCTTGCCTGGGTCACAACCAGCTTGCTGACGTTGAGGGCTACATTGTTGTGCAGACACCAATCTATAAGGTTCTCAATCTCTTTCCTGTACATTGTCTCATTGTTGATGTAGATCTGAACAACTGCAATGGTATCATCGGTGACTGTAAAGATTGAACTGATGTATTGGCCACACATTCATGGGTCTTCAGGGTGGCACAGCAGTAGAGTTGCTGGTTCAGAACTATCTGCCACTTTATTTTTGTATTACAAGCTTGAGTTGGCCAGATATAAGACAGGAACTTTGCGCCTAGATTTCATGTTTCTCTAACACTTTCTTTGTGAACCATAAAACCTAGGTTTAACAGTTTTGTCTTGCAAGTTTAGAATGTAGTTAATTAGTGTGGCCAACACTTGCTTTTCATTGATGAATAGTGTGTGTGTGTAACTGTACGTTTGGCCATTTGATGGTCCCCTGCCTATCAGCTGACTTAGTCGGCCATTTTGTGTCCCAGGACCACCGAATGATGCAGCAGACATTGCACGCACTGCAGAGCGAGTTGGACAACCTGCGGGCCGACAACATCAAACTGTACGAGAAGATCAAGTTCCTGCAGAGCTACCCTGGCAGAGTGAGTGCGCCCTTCCAAACAACCGTTATAGAATCATAGAATTATATAGCATTGAAACAGGCCCTTCAACCCAACTTGCCCCCGTCGACCAACATGCCCCATCTACACTAGTCCCCCTACCCCTGTGTGCCCCATATCCCTCAAAACCTATCCTATCCATGTACCTGTCCAAATGACTTTTAAACATTATGATAGTACCTGTCACAACTATCTCCTCCGGCAGCTCGTTCCATATAGCCACACCCTCTGTAAAAAAAGTTGCCCCTCAGGTTCCTATGAAATCTCTCTCCCCCCACCCACCCCCTTCACCTTTAACTTATGTCCTCTGGTTCTTGATTTTTCTACTCCAGGTAAAAGACTCTGTGTGTCTACCCTATCTATTCATCTCATGATCTTATACACCTCAATATGATCACCTTTCATCCTCCTACACTCCAAGGATAGTCCTAGCCTGCCCAGTCTGCTGCGACTATGACGGGTGCTAGCCCTTTAGATGGAGCGCCTTGGTCAACAAGGATACGTTGGGCCGAAGGGCCTGTTTCCGTGCTGTATCCGTTCTGTGATGATATTCATGCATTGCTTCATTTCATAACTATCATGCATTGCGTTAGATCATCATTACAATAACTTTCAGGAATCACGGTGCAGCAGGGAACTGCTGCCTGTAGATCTAGTAACCGCCCTTAGTACTGTCATGGTCTGATGTACACACATATATTTCAGGAATCCCAAAGTCCAGTGGATTGCTCGAAGTGTGTGGGGGAGAGAGTTGCTGGAAAATTAGTGATTGGAAAAATATTGAGGACTAACATTGCTTTATGGCCCAGCATGGAATGAAATGGCTTCCTCCTGTATCATAACATGGAACTATTATCAGAGGTTGCGCGAGTCCAGGGATAAACGTGGTCTGTTCATAAAATGTCTGCTCGGTTCATTAGAAATTCACAGAATATATAATGTCTAATTAATCTAGCAGACGTCTGGGCACTGACAAATATGGGAAGATGGGTGAGGAAGCTTTCTGCGTAGATATGAAATGCGTTCAGTGAGTTAAGTGACAGAATAATGTGAGCTCAATGAACTGAAAGCTCCTTGAAGAAGGATTGATTGGGATCCTGGGCGGCACAGTGGTGCAGCAGTAGAGTTGCTGCCCTACAGCTCCAGAGACCCGGGTTCGATCCTGACTACGGGTGCTGTCTGTGCGGAGTTTGTACGTTCTGCCTGTGACCGCGTGGGTTTTCTCCGGTGGCTCCAGTTTCCTCCCACACTTCAAAGACGTGCAGGTTGGTAGGATGATTGGCTTCGGTAAATTGTAAATTGTCCCTGGTGTGTAGGATGCTGCTAGTGTGCGGGGGATGACTGGTCAGCGTGGACTCGGTGGGTTAAAGGGCCTGTTTCCACGCTGTATTTCTCTAAACTATGACAACAGGAGGATGATCACAGGCTCAGGACAGCCCAGTGGCGGGGGCCCCTGTCCCATCCAATAACAGGAGCAGCGTAACCGGGGCGAGCCACATGTATATGTTTCTGATGCTGATGTTTGTGTCCACAGGGAGGCAGCAGTGACGACACTGAACTCCGCTACTCCTCCCAGTATGAGGAGCGCCTGGATCCATTTGCCTCTTTCGGCAGGAAGGTTGGATATCTTAAATAAAGTCCTGTTCAACATCGATTCTATCTTAGCTAAAATGTATCGAGTTATCAGCTGTGTATAGTGAAGCACGGCTACCTTCCTACTCTTTATGTATTTTTAAAGTTTAGAAATACAACAGCAGAGGAACTGCACTCTGGCCCACAATGTCAGTGCCAACTACAATGCCAATGTAAGTTAGATAGAGCTCTTCGGGCTAACGGAATCAAAGGATATAGGGAGAAGGCAGGAACGGGGTACTGATTTTGGATGATCAGCCATGATTGTATTGAATGGTGATGCTGGATCGAAGGGCTGAATGGTCTACTCCTGCACCTATTTTCTATGTTTATGTTGCTAAATTATTCAGCCTCTACAGAGTCCATATCCCGCCCCTTGCTTGTTGACATGTTTAAATTCCTCTTTGACATCACTAACATGTCTGCCAAAACCACCTCCACTGGCAGCATGTTCCAGACACTTACCACCCTCAACTTAATCTAATACTCTAGTCTTTGACATTTCCATCCTGGGAAAATGACTCCTGTGGCTATCTCTAATCCCAAGATAGACACAAAGTGCTGGAGTAACTCAGCGGGACAGGCAGCATCACTGGAGAAAATGAATGGGTGACGTTTTGGGTTGGGCCCTACTTCAGATTACAGTCTGAAGAAGTGTACCGACCCAAAATGTCACCCATTCATTTTCTCCAGAGATGTTGCTGACCTGCTGAGTTACTCCAGCACTTTGTGTCTATCTTTGATATAAACCAGCTTCTGCAGTTCCTTTCTACACATATCTGTAATCCAAATTTGTCTAACACTTCCTTGTAGCTCAAGAAAAAGACACAAATTGCAGGAGGTCAGGCAGCATCTCTAAAGGACATGGATAGGTGATGTTTTGTGTTGGGACCTTCTTCAGACTGAAAGTAGTAAGGGGGAGAAGGTTGGAAAAGATGTGGTGTTGGCACAAAGTCTGGAAAGTGATAGGTGGATACAGGTGAAGGGGGTTGTATTTCCTTCTAACAAATACGCTCCAATCCAGGCAACGTCCCGGTGAACCTCTCGTTCACCTTCACCAAGGCCTCCACATCCTCCCTGACCAATAAAGGCAAGCAAGTGTACACCTTCTTTTCCACTCCATCTTTTTGTGATGGACTTTAAAGGTCCTGCCATTTCCTGTATTCTTTCCTCTCGTATTCTTTCCACCCAAATGCAACACATCACACTGGTCCAGATTCGACTTCATCGGCCATTTCTCCACTCATATTTTCAAGATCTACACCCTGCTGCATACTTTAACAATCTTCCTCAGTATCCATAACACTGCCAATGTTTCTGTTATCTGCAAATTTACTAATCTACCACTCCCGTGTCTCTAAAGCACCATAAACCGCGAGAAACATAAGTAAAACAAACATTAAATGTAAATTGAATGTGCTTACGCTTCCTTCTGCAGGTACAGGGCCCTAGTGAGACCACACCTGGAGTATTGGGTGCAGTTTTGGTCTCCAAATTTGAGGAAGGACATTCTTGCTATTGAGGGAGTGCAGCGTAGGTTCACAAGGTTAATTCCCGGGATGGTGGGACTGTCATATATTGAAAGAATGGAGTGACTGGGCTTGTATACTCTGGAATTTAGAAGGATGAGAGGGGATATTATTGAAACATATAAGATTATTAAGGGATTGAACACGCTGGAGGCAGGAAACATGTGCCTGATGTTGGGGGAGTCCAGAACCAGGGGCCACAGTTTAAGAATAAGGGGTTGGCCATTTAGAACGGAAATGAGGAAAAACATTTTCACCCAGAGAGTTGTGAATCTGTGGAATTCTCTGCCTCCGAAGGCATTGGAGGCCAATTCTCTGGATGCTTTCAAGAGAGAGTTGGATAGAGCACTTATCTGAAATTGTGCCCTAGTTCTAACTCATTAAC
This sequence comes from Leucoraja erinaceus, assembly GCF_028641065.1. NCBI lineage: Eukaryota > Metazoa > Chordata > Chondrichthyes > Rajiformes > Rajidae > Leucoraja > Leucoraja erinaceus. The sequence continues at coordinate 1,152,602 of NC_073404.1, read as the reverse complement.
AGAGTTTGTGCATACCTGAGGCACCAGTTTGAAGTGGTCCATTTGAACCAAGTGTTACACGCACGTAACTGAAGACACTAGTTTACAAAAAAGACGTTGGGGTAACTCAGCAGGTCAGGCAGCAACTCTGAAAAACATGGATAGGCAACTTTTCAGGTTTGAAGAAGGATCCCGACCTGAAACATCACCTACCCATGTTCTCCAGTAATGTTGCCTGACCCGTTGATTTACTCCAGCATTCTGTGTCTTCTTTTGAACCAACTGTTAAGTTAGCCAAAACGCTGCATGTGTTATCTATGATGCTCAATCTCATGAGCTCATACCTTGTGCCGTTGCATCTTGCCGGCTGTCTTTTGGAAAGTAGAAACATATAAAATTCTTGAAAATTTCTTAAAGGATTGGACAAGCTAGATGCAGGAAAATTGTTCCGAATGTTGGAGAATCCCAGAACCAGGGGTCATAGTTTAAGAATAAGGGGTAGGGCATTTAGGACTGAGATGAGGAAAAACATCTTCAACCAGAGAATTTCTGGAATTCTCTGCCACAGAAGCAGTGGAGGCCAATTCATTGGATGTTTTCAAGAGTGAGTTAGATATAGCTCTTAGGGCTAACGGAATCAAGTGATATGGGGTGAAAGCAGGAATGGGGTACTGATTCAGGATGGTTAGCCATGATCATATTGAATGGTGGTGCTGGCACGATGGGCCGAATGGCCTACTCCACCTATTTTTCTATGTTTCTAACGGGTTAATTATGGCCAGTAAGCACGGCTTCTTACACGGGAACTCTTGTCTTACTAACTTGAACAAGGTTTTGAGGAGGTGACGAAGGTGATCGACCAGGGTAGGGGAATGTTGCCTACATGTACGGCATTTAATAAAGTCCCCCATTGTAGGCTGATCCAGAAGATTAAAATGTATAGGATTAACTGTGACTTTGTTTCAGAACTGGCTTACGGATAGAAGACAGAAGGTTGTGGTGGAAGAAACAGTATTCAGGCTGAAGATCTATTAGCAGTGGAGCTGTGCGGGGACCTCTGTTGTTTGTGATATATCTCAATGACTTTGTCATAAACATAGATGACTTGGGTAGTAAGTTTTCAGCTTACACCAAGGTTGCTGGGGTTGCCGACTGTGAGGAAGGCTGTCAATGTATACAACAGGATAAGGATCCGGTAGGAACAGGTGGAGAAATGGCAAATAGGGTTTGATCCAAGCACTGTGAGGTGTTGCATTTTGGGAGGTCAAATGTTAGTGGAAAATATACAATTAATGGCAAGACCCTGAACAGCATTGACGTGCAGAGATGTCATAACTGTCTGAAAGTGGCAACACATGGGATAGAATGGCAAAGAAGGCGTATGGTAAGCTTACCTTCATTGATTGGGGCAGGAAGTCATGATGCAGCTCTATAGGACTTTGGTTAGGCCACATTGGAGTATTGCGTGCAGTTCTGGTCACCCCATAACAGGGAGGATGTGGAGAGGATGCAGAAGAGATTTACCAAGATGCTGCCTGGATTAGCTACAAGGAGAGGTTGGACAAACTTGGATTGTTTTCTCTGAAACGCCAGAGGTCGAGAGGAGACATGATGGAAGTATATTAATTATGAGACATAGATTGGGTAGACAGTCAGAACATTTTTCCCAGGGTGGAAATGGCAATGGACAAAATTTGTGTCCTCTTGTGTATTAACCAGCATGTGCAGTTTCTTGTTTCTGTATCTAACGTTTAAAGGAGATATGTGGGGAAGGTTTATTTACACAGTGGGTAGTGAGTGCCTGGAACATACTGCAGGGGGTGGTGGTGGAGGCAGATATTATAGTGGCGTTTGAGAGGCACACGGATATGCAGAGAATGGTGGGTATGGTTTATATGCAGGCAGAGGAGATTTATCTAACGACATCTTGTCTGGCACAGATATCTTGGACCAAAGGGCTTGTTCTCGTGCTGTACTGTGTTCTATTTAACCCTCTGATTCTATGGCTCCCACCTCCGCTTTCTTGATTTGAGGGGAGAAATCTCAAGCTATTTCTGACCACACACGTCACAGCAGATGAGTTGGTTATCCAACGAGTGGATCACAAACAGTAGAAAATCAGAAGGATTATGAACATTCAAAGTTCCTTTCAACCAACTGTCATGTGGAATGTGCACATAGAAAATGAGAAGCGTCCCAACCCGAAACGTCACCTATCCATGTTCTCCCAAGATGCTGCCTGACCATTTTGAAGGCACTGGGCCCGTACTCGCTTGAGTTTAAAAGGATGAGGGGGGACCTAATTGAAACTTACCCAATAGTGCAAGGCCTGGATAGAGTGAATGTGGATAGGATGTTTCCACTAGTGGGAGTGTCTAGGGCCAGAGGCCTTTGCCTCAGAATAAAAGGATGTATCTTTAGAAAGGAGAGGAGGAGGAATGTCTTGCGTCAGAGGGTGGTGAATCTGTGGAATTCATTGCCACAGGCGGAAAGCTGGAATATTCCAGCATTTTGTCTTTTATTGGAGACATGACACTTGTTTCTTCTGAATGTGCCGGTCTGGGCGTAAACTGGTTGGTTTACACTGTCTGTGCTCATATTGTGTCTAGGAACGACAGCGCAGATACCTGAGCCTCAGCCCCTGGGACAAGGCAACTCTCAGCATGGTGAGTGTGTTCACGTTGTTAGTCTCTATACCTATACTGGACTCGCTGGATGTCCCTATCCAGCTATCTAGCAAGTTAAACAATTAATCCAATAAAGACCCGTAGACACGAGATGTCGTTGATTCGTTACTGTATTCAAGTCACTAAATACATGTAAGAAACCAGCCAGGGTGAAACATTCTTAAGTGTGTGCCACGTTGTTAGTCTCTATACCCGTGATGCTGGTGCAAAGCAACATTTCCATTGTCGCAGTAACTCACCTTGCTCGTGCTCATGACAGTAAACTCCGCTTCACTTCATTTGCTGAACAAATCGTTGAGTTCTTACATTTTGCGCGTTGTCTAAGTCTCTTCTTTGTTCCAGGGCCGCGTCATCCTGTCAAACAAATTGGCCCGGACCATCGCCTTCTTCTACACTGTGCTGCTGCACTGTCTGGTCTTCCTGGTGAGTAGCTTCCAGTGGTGCCTGCTTGCCTGGCCATTGGCACACTGTGTAAAACCATCTCCAAATTCACCAGTGCAAGAGTTTCAATGAGTCCAGTGATCTGCACCCACTGCTGCCATTGCCGTGCCTATCCCTCAGACACCCAGCGTAAGACACTGCATGTAACTGCAGCTTTCATGGATCGCACACCGCACTTCCCTCAATTCACAGGCAATCTGGGAGAACTACTTCATTGAAGACCCTTGGACTATATTTGATCAGACTTTACTGACTTTGGGACAGTTGATAGGGGAAAGGGTTCTGACTGCGTACCCTCTCATAATTTTATATGCATTTACTGTTTCCCTTCAACCTCCGACGTTCCAGGAAAAATAAACCAAGTCTGTTCAACCTCGCTCTGTAGCTGAAACCATAACAAGAGGATTTCAGTATAGGAGTCATTTAATTGTTATATGGTTATATTATATATGGAGTAAAGGGATTCTTCTGCAGTTGTATCGGGCTCTGGTGAGACCACATCTGGAGTATTGTGTACAGTTTTTGTCTCCTAATTTGAGGAAGGACATCCTTGTGATCGAGGCAGTGCAGCGCAAGTTCACTAGATTGATCCCTGGGATGGCGGGACTGTCATATGAGGAAAGATTGAAAAGCCTAGGCTTGTATTCACTGGAGTTTAGAAGGATGAGGGGGATCTTATAGAAACATATAAAATTATAAATGGACTGGAGAAGCTAGATGCAGGAAAATTGTTCCCTATGTTGAGCGAGTCCAGAACCAGGGGCCACAGTCTTAGAATAAAGGGGAGGTCATTTAAGACTGAGGTGAGAAAAAACTTTTTCTCCCAGAGAGTTGTGAAGTTATGGAATTCCCTGCCACAGAGGGCAGTGGAGGCCAAATCACTGGATGGATTTAAGAGAGAGTTAGATAGAGCTCTAGGGGCTAGTGGAGTCAAGGGATATGGGGAGAAGGCAGGCACGGGTTATTGATAGGGGACGATCAGCCATGATCACAATGAATGGCGGTGCTGGCTCGAAGGGCTGAATGGCCTCCTCCATCATCTATTTGCTATGTTTCTAAACCCTCTAATCCAGGCAGCATCCTGGTAAACTGGTAAAAATCACTGAATCAAGCACTTGATCAATAAATCTTTATTTTAACAAAACACAATTACAGTTCAACTACTGATCCTATCCCACCGTGGGTTTGATCCTCGTACCTGCCTGATCAAGCCCTCAAGGCCTCGCTCATACAGAGACACTCCAGAAGGTCACGCAGTCCCAAGCCCTCTCCCAGAAGATCAACGCGGGACCTGGTGACAGCGGACCTTTATAGGTCCTGGGACCTCGAGGGGCCGAACCACATGGGGGTGGTCTCTTTACAATCCAATTACAGATATTGATTAATCCCATACATAACAGACATTTCCCTAACACAATAATACAGCAGCTTAATACATTGTATTCAAACAGGACTTCTCAAGGAACCAAACATTGCCACATTTACCCTGATCTGCAAGAAACCCAGACAAGGCTCAACACCTCATCCAACTAACACTCGGCAAAGTAGAACTCTGCAACATTATTTATAATTATTTACAAGGTGTATGACTGGTTTGCAGTCATCCGATCCATTCTATGCATTTTGTACCTAATTGGCAGGGTCTGCAGATGTTCTTATTCTTTACCTTGCAGCTTCTATCTAGGCTCTAGACAAACTGGCACCACTCCGCAGCTTGTCCCAGTTCTGCAGAGAGCAATTCCAAATTGACCAAATCTTCCAGCAGCCCTGAAGCTTTTACCCCATTTTAAAGCCTAGCCTCTCCAATTTGGCCAGAATTAACACCTCCACATCTTCCCTGTAATGGGGTGACCGGAACTGCATGCAAGAATTCAAATGTGGCCTAACCACAGTCCTATGGAGCTGCATCATGACATGCTGACTTTTATCTTCAACGCCCCTAGCAATGAAGGCAAGCATACAATACGCCTTCTTTACCACCCTGTCTATTTGTGCTGCCCCTTCAGTGAGCTATGAACTTGGACTTCACGATCCCTCTGCACATCAATGCTGTCACGCCATTAATGGTATACTTTCCCCCTTTCATTCAGCATCACCTCACACTTGCTCGGATTAAACTCCATCTGCCATTGTTCTGCCCTTTTCTGCAGCTATTCTAAATCCCACTGCACCTTCTGACAGCCTTCCTCACTGTCTGCAACTACTCCAGTTTTGGTGTTGTCAGCAGACCTACTGCCTAACCTATCTACATTTATGTCCCAGTCATTTATATAACAGCAGAGGTCCTCGTCAAGGTCAAGGCCCCTGCAATCTCCTCTCTTGCCTTCCTCAATAACCTGGGATGGATCAGGCCCTGGGGACATCCACCTTAATGCTCTTCAAGAGCCCCAGCTCCCTCAATCTCCAAATGTCCTATATTTGCATTTTTAAACATATTTGTATTTAGTTTAGAGATATGGTTACAGGACCTTTGACCCACGAGTCCGTGCTGACCAGCGAACACCCTGTACTACTGTCCTACACACACTGGGGACAATTTACAATTTTACTGACGCCAATTAACCTACAAGCTTGTAAGTCTTTGGAGTGTGGGGGGAAACCGGAGCACCCAGAGAAAACCCACGGGGAGAACGTACAAACTGAGTACAGGCAGCACCCGTGGTCAGCATGGAACGCGGCTCTCTGACCCTGTAAGGCAGCAACTCTACCGCTGCACCACCTTGATCTCACTGCACACTGATCTCGCTGTCCTCCAAGTATTCTCCTGGGTGAATACAGATGTAACGTAATCGTTTTGTAACTCACCTCCATCCTCCTTCCGACATCCTGTTTCCTTCCCTGAGTTTCACGCAGGCTTTCTGGATATATGATATCTGCAGTATTTCAGGGTTATTGGGGTCGAGCAGGTGTTTTTTCACCACGTACCGAGAGTAAGACTCTAGTGATGTCCTTTGTTTTCCAGGTGCTGTACAAGGTGGCTTGGAGTGAGAGTGTGGGCCGCGACTGTGCCACCTATTGTGCAAAGAAGTGAGTATTTCACCGGAGACCTGCGGGGGGAGGTGCGCCGGGTGACCCTCAGCACGGGAGCTTCCCCACTGCAGCCCAAAGCTTAGTCCTTGACCTTCTCACAGGCTTTCTGCATATCAGGATTGTTGCCGTACAAAGCGCAGCAGGAAGAACGGTGGAAGCAGCATGAATAACGCCACTGAGTTCATTTGTAAATAAATCAGATGCCAAAAGAAAGTTGATTGAAAGCAGGTAAATCAGAAGATGAAAGTCATCAGGTTGTTTATGTTGGGAAGTTAATCGAAGAATGTACTATGTTTCAAGAGCAGGAAATGCAGTAAAATCTAATGGCCTTTTCCATGGGTCACTGCACCTGGGGCAGTGCTCTCAAATGTCTCTTGTTCTCATTTACAATTCCCCCGCAGAGACCTTCCCAGTAATTCTACCCGCTCAGCTGCTCCGCAGGGACAACAGTGCTTCCAGACTTCCTTCCTCGCCGGCATTTTCAGTGGAATTGGGAAATTATATTCTGGGATAATCTACACAATTGGATCAACTCGGATTCCTTGCCTTTGTTATAAACAAAAGCCCGGCTGCCTGAGTCTCACTTCATGGCTGGGAATCCTGCAGCACAGGCCCACTGTGAGCATGCCCACCATCAGACCCATCTACACATCCTACACTTTAACTCCCCCTCCCATTCCCACACTGACCTTTCTGTCCTGGGCCTCCACCACTGTCAGAGTGAGGCCTAACACAAATTGGAGAAACAGTACCTCATATTTCACTTGCGCAGCTTACACCCCAGCGGTATGATATTGATTTCTCTAATTTCAAGTAACCCTGCTTTTCTCTCTCTCCGTCCCTCCCCCATCCTAGTTCTCCGACTAGTTTCACTGTCCGCCTCCTTGTCACCTTCCCCTCAGCCACCAATGAACCATGCTACATTTCCTTATCAGCGTCTGCTTTGATCTGTCATTTCACACCTTACCCTTCCATATCTCTGTCTCCCACTCTCCTGACTCTCAATCTGAAGAAGGGTCTCCACCCGAAACGTCCCCCATTCCGTCTCTCCAGAGATGCTGCCTGTGCCGCTGAGTTACTCCAGCTTTTTATGTCTACGGTTTAAACCAACATCTACAGTTCCTTCCTACACATTTCGGACAAGTTATGATCACAAGCAGTGTGTTCTACCTTGACCTGATGATTCAAAATATATTTCTGCCTCTATCGTCCTCTCTGACAATGTGTACCACATTCCAACCACACTCTGGGTGAAAGGTCACACCCTCACATTACCTCACGCCCTCCAGCTGAAGTGAGTTAAAACGGTGCACAACCCAGACATCCAGTAGGTCTTGGCAGACAAAGCACAAATGTTCAGTAAAACATTTGCTGAGTCTACGCTTGGTCACTGAGGAGGACTTAGACGACAGCGAGATCAGTGTGGAGAATACAAATGTGCCGGGACAGTTTGAGATTGAGAATCTCACTGAGATTCCTGATGAGCATTAAGGTGGATATGTCCCCTGGGCCTGATGGGATTTACCCCAAGTAATTGAGGGAGGCAAGAGAGGAGATTGCGGGAACCTTGACCAGGATCGTTGCTTCTTCTCTAGTCACAGGCAAGGTCCTGGTGGACTGGAGAAGAGCCAATGTTGTTCCTTTGTTTCAGAAGGGAAGTGGAGAGAATCCAGGGAACAAGAGGTCGGTGAGCCTCACGTCAGTGGTAGGGAAGCTAATGGAGAGAGTGCAAGTGTTGAGTAAAACATTGTTCACAGGCATTGCCAAGTGGGGTGGACTCTGAACAAAAGATCCGGAAGTGGAGGACATCTGGCTTCTCAATAACATTATGATCGATCTACATCAACACACCCTCTTGCACAAACTCCATATTAACTTGTTTATGTCCAAAAACCCATCAATGACACTGGATTATAGTCCACAACTGCCTCCTCAGCCCTTTGTGTACAGGTTAAAGAAATGTTGCCTTGTCTCTGTTCTGAGACTGTGGCCCTGAGGCAGGGAGGAACATCATTGCTGTATTTTCCACATTCAGTGCCTTAAGTATGTTCGCTGATTCATTCAAATCATCTCTCATTCTTCTCAAACAAGAGAGCATGATTACCCAGTCTCATCCCCAATCAGATGAACCTTTATGGAACTCCTGTAGATTATTTCATGGAGATCCAACTCGTAAGTTCATAAACCATAGGAGGACAATTACACCATTTGGACCATTGAGTCTACTCCGCCATTCAATCATGGTTGATTTATTTTGTCCATTCTCCTGCCTTCTTCCCATAACCTTTGACAACCGTACTGATCAAGAATCTGTCAATCGCCCCTTTAAAAATGCCTCCTCCTGTACACAATATTCCACCTGCTCACCCACAAACGCACTGTATCTTTGTAACAACCAGTTTACAGTTTAATGTCCTTTTACTGGTGGAATTTTTCCTTTTGTTCGTTAAAAATGAATAGCCTGTATTAAATCAATTTCAGCGATTAGGTGGTAGACACAAAATGCTGGCGTAACTCAGCGGGACAGGCAGCATCTCTTGAGAGAAGGAATGGGTGACGTTTCAGGTTGAGACCCTTCTGCAGACGATCAGATGGTCTGTAAAAACACCTTCAGTGCCTTCCTTTCTATTTTCTTGACGATTTCTCTTTAAATAACTTCTGGACAGGTTGACTGGTCAAAGTTACCCTAACCAGTAATAATAACCCTGCTTGTCAACACTGAGTCTGAGGAATGGCCCGACTCAGAATGCCACCCGTCCATTTTCTGTAGCGATGCTGCCTAACCCACTGCGTTACTCCAGTTTGTTTCTATCTTGTATCAGAAATGATGTCCATTTTAACACTTTAGATGCCCTTCGAGCCTGTCCTGTGCCCAATCTCAGGCATTGAAGTTCGGGAGTTGCTGGTAATTTAGGTTCTTTGTTTTTTTTTCCAGATATTCTGATCACCTGCACAAATTCCATGAGAATGGAGAAGAAAAGGGAATGTGGCAGTGAAGTGGAGGATTGTGTCCAGCCAGGGCACCTGCGGTCTCACCTTGGGTGAAGTCTCATCACACACTCTAATAGTCAAGCTCTGCTTTAAATTTCAATTATCATGGAATTACTTTTGATGAATCAGCAAAACAATATTCACTTTCTTGTTCCCTCCATTAATAGAGAAACTGATTGTTGTGGAACATAATCGCTGTGCTTTTCCTGTCTCTCGCTCCGTAAACAGTGTAACCCTGCTAGAATGTAGCCATTGATGAATATTGCAAAGGTGAATTACTGATGGTGTAGGAAGGAACTGCAGATGCAGGTTTACACCGGAGAGAGACACAAACTGCTGGAGTAACTCAGCGGGAAAGGCAGCATCTCTGGAGTATAGGAATGGGACCCATGACATCTCGACCCAAAACGTCACCCATTCCTTCTATCCAGGGATGCTGCCTGTCCCGCTGAGATACTGCAGCATTTTGTGTCTATCTTTGAATTACTGATGGTTTGTGTGGGAGTTACCCCACAGCTCTGCCCATCTGTAAGCAGTCCTGACAAATTTCTAGCTCTCACTCACCTTGTAGTTACAACAAGTAACAGAGAGATATAATTAATAATGCTTTGTGAAATAATTAAGAGTTTTGATTTGCTTTTTAACAGATTTAGTTGATGGATAGTGGAGAGGATATTGAGCTTACTGAAAGCTCCCAGGTTTCATTGTTAGAATCTAAATCTGATGCTGAATTTTACAAATATGCTCAATGTTAACTTGTTAATTCATGATTCTTATTTTCCCTGGCGAGATTGTTAATTGGTGCGTATTATTTGCTAAATTATTTGATTATTTACCATAAACTGATAGAATGGGTTTCTGGCTACTGAAAGTCAGCCCATATTGTTTTCCAGCGGTGAATCTGAATCTAGCAAGACCAATGTATCCCCTACCAATAGGCTGGGAGTTTGTCTTAAACTCTGGTGTTATTTTTGATCACTCATCCTTCTGCTGCACGTGTTCTGGGTGAAAGAATTAAAGCTTTAAGTTTGAATAAAGTGCTTTGCATCAATGATGGAATGTTGCTTGGTTTATTTCAGCTTTGGTTTGCGTTCAGGTTCCATGGTGACTTCCTAAATGCTACAAATCCGCTACCATGCCAAAGACATACGCGTTTGTAGGTTAATTGGCTTTGGTAAAAATTGCAAATTGTCCCTAGTGTGCAGGATAGTGTTGGTCGGGGTGATTGCTGGTCAGTGCAGCCTCGGTGGATCAAAGGGCCCGTTTGTGTGCTGTATCTCTAAAGGCAGCTGGGAGAGCAGTTAATGCCTGAAATGGTACACTTCAATTAAGCCTAACATTTGAAAGGAGTTTTGAACAGAATGTGTGCACAGCTTTGTTACAAACAAGTGCGCCATGATCATATATAACACTCACACGTCTGAGCTGCTGCTGGAGTGGATGGACAGCATGACAAGGAAGTTGCAGTGTCAAACAAGGCTGCGTTAAGGTGAGATTCGATGATACATATTTGTCACATGTACCTAGGTACAGTGAAATGCTTGGTCTTGTATATATCCCAGTGAAATTTTGTAACGGACCTCACCGAGGGAGTACGTAAATATCGCCACGTTTTGGCGCTGACAAAGTTAAAAAATTTCACCGAACAATCCTATCTACTGTCTGCCGTCGCACATGGTACCCCCCCACTGACTGCCGGACCCCCCTTTGTTCTCGGCGGGCTCCTTCCCCCCGCCATGGCTCTCCAACAACCTTACCCACTCTCCAGCCCCATCCTCACTCTTGTGGCACGGGTCCCATCGACACCTGCAGTGGGTGAGCCAGGCCTACTGGAGTGGCTTGGCCCCACTCTCCGAGAACATGATTCCATTCCAAAGTGTTTTCCAGACTGATCAACATTGCTGGACCTGTCATCGGTTGAAGACCCTGGGATCCTGCTGTGTACTTGCCCTGTATTAGAGGGGTGAGTATACTTCAATAATGCATCCATCATGTGGCACCTCGACTGACAGATGTTAACGTGAGGTGTTTGTTGAACTCACTCGAAAGGGTGCTGTAACATAGAAACATGGAAAATAGGTGCAGGAGTAGCCATTTGGCTCCTCGAGCCAGCACCGCCATTTATATGATCATGGCTTCTTCTTATTGAGTCCACATCACAAGATTAGAAATTGTTCGGCCAGAGCTGAACACACTTCTCGGCATCTGCATACAATGGTGGTGGAAAGCAAAGCAAGAATTTCATTGTCCTGTCAGGGACACATGACAATAAACTCACTTGAACTTGAAAGATTGGTGGAAACAGGGCCACGACGTGAACGATCTTTCCTTGACCCCTGATCGTGGCTGATCATCCAAAATTAGTACCCCGTTCCTGCTTTCTCTCCATGTCCCTTGATTCCATTAGCCTTAAGAGCTATATCCTAATTCTCTCTTGAATACGTCCAGTGAATTGGCCTCCACTGCCTTCTGTGGCAGAGAATTCCGCACTCATGAAAAGTTTTTCCTTGTCACAGTCCTAAATAGCCGACCCCTTATTCTTCTCACACATCTAAACCTCTCTAACTTCAATCCAAGATCTCCTGCTACCCTTCCAAGTAGGTCAGAGGTTCACATGCATCTTTTCCAACTGTGTCTTGTGCTCCCGATGTGGCCTTCCTTTACATCGCCCAATCCAAGCGTACGCTAGTCAATTGTATCATCAAACACTGGTGCTCAGTCTGCTAGAGACCTGCTGGGTCTCCTGGTTAATTGCCCTTTCCATACTAACCTCTTTGACTTCTCTCTTTGGTCTCCTCCATTACCAGAATGGGACCAGACTAAAACTGGACGAACAACACCTCATTTACTGTGCCACACTTGCACCTCGACCTATCCCTCCACCCTTCCTCTTCCCTTATCTGACACAATTGTGTCCTTTTCATCTCCCGCTTTGCCAGCTACTCCACCCATCCGTCCACCACCCCTCATCCGTATCTACCCATCACTTAGATTCAGTGTGGAAACAGGCCCTTCGGCCCAACTCGCCCACACCGGCCAACAATGTCCCAGTTACCCTACTCGCCCGCACTTGCCCGCACTTGGTCCATATCCCTCCAAACCTGTCCTATCCATGTACATGTCGAACTGTTTCTTAAATGATGGGATAGTCCCAGCCTCAACTACCTCCTCTGGCAGCTTGTTCTATACAACCGTGTGAAAAAGTTACTCATCGGATTCCTATTAAATCTTTTCCCCTTCACCTTGAACCTATGTCCTCTGGTCCTTGATTCTTCTACTCTAGGTAAAAGACTGTGCATCTACCTGATCTGTTCCTCTCATGGTTTTGTATACCTATATAAGATCTCCCCTCATCCTCCTATGCTCCATGGAATAGAGACCCAGCCTACTCAACCTCTCCCTATAGCTCATATCCTCTAGTCCTGGCAACATCCTCGTAAAGCTTGACAATATCTTTCCTATAACATGGTGCCCAGAACCGAACACAATATTCTGAATGCGGTCTCACCAACGTCTTCTACAACTGCAACATGACCACCCAACTTCAATACTCTGACTGATGAAGGCCGAAGAACCAAAAGCCTTTTTGACCACCTTATCTACCTGCGACTCGACCTTCATGGAACCATGCACCTGTACTCCTAGATCCCTCTGCTCTACAACACTACCCAGAGGCCTACCATTTACTGTGTAGGTTCTGCCCTTGTTCGACGTCCCAAAATGCAACACCGCACACTTCTCTGTATTAAATACCAACAACTATTCCATCGCCCACCTGATCAATCGATCCAATAGTCAATAGTCAATAGTCTATTTAATTGTCATTTGCACCCCTGGAGGTCCAAACGAAATGCCGTTTCTGCAGCCATACATTACACACAAATAGACCCCAGACACAACATAATTTACATTTTACATAAACATCCATCACATAGCTGTGATGGAAGGCCAAATAAAAAACTTATCTCTCCACTACACTCTCCCCCCCCCGATGTCAGAGTCAAAGTCAAAGCCCCCGGCTGGCGATGGCGATTGTCCCGCGGCCAGTAAAGCCACGCCGGGTGGTGCAAGGTCGCACACCGGGTCTTGGTGTTAGAGCCCCCGTCGTGCGCTCGCAGAGTCCCGCGGCCATTCCAAGCCGCGCGGGGCGGTGCTGTAAGGCCCCCCCGCTCCAGGAGCTCTTCAACCCCGCAACTCGGGCGGGAGAAGTCGCCGTTGCAGGAGCCCTGAAAAGCGGTCTCCCTCCAGGGATCCGCGGGCTCCCGGTGCCGCCGTCCGCAGACCCGCAGTAGCAGCCTCCGCATCAGCAGCAGCAGCAGCAGCGGCAGCGGCAGCGCTCCTCCACCGCTCCACCCGCTCCGGTCTCGGCCAGCTCCGCGACGGTGAGGTGAGTCGGCACCAGAGTCCCCGGCTTCTTTTGTTGGAGGCCGCTCCTCGTTGCAGCCCCAACGACAACTGAGACCCGACGAGAAAAGGTCGGGTCTCCAGTGCAGGGAGAGATTTAAAAGTTTCCCCCTCCCTCCCACCCCACCCCCACACACACACACCCCAACATAAAATAACAAAAACTACATATAAACATAGACAAAAAATAATAAAAACGCGGACAGGCTGCAGAGGCCGCTGCTGACCAAAGTCGCGCCGCCTACCGCATACCGCCTTCCAGATCCAGCTGCAATCGTTCACAACCATCTTCCATCTTCACTATCTGCAAAACCACTAACTTTTGTATCATCAGCAAACTTGCTAATCTTGCCCTGTATGTTCTCACCCAAATCATTGATGTAGATAACAAACAGTAATGGGCCCAGCACCGAACCCTGTAGCACACCACTAGTCACAGGCCTCCATCTGAGAAGCAACCTTCCATCATCACCCTCTGCTTCCTTCCATGGAGCAAATTTGTTATCCATTCATCTATCTCTCTTTGGATCCCATGAGATCTAACCTTGCAGAGCAGCCTACCATGCGGAACCTTGTCGAACGCTTTACTAAAGTCCATGTACACAACATCTACAGCTCTGCCTTCATCAAATTTTTTGAGATTCAAGAGATTCAAGATTCAAGAGAGTTTATTGTCACGTGTCCCTGATGGGACAATGAAATTCTGGCTTTGCTTCAGCACAACAGAACATAGTAGGCATTGACTACAAAACAAATCAGTGTGTCCATATACCATTATATAAATATATACACACATGAATAAATAAACTGATGAAGTGCAAATAACAGATAATGGGCTATTAATGTTCAGAGTTTTGTCCGAGGCAAGTTTCATAGCCTGATGTCTGTGGGGAAGTAGCTATCTTTGAACCTGGTCGTTCAGTGACCTCCCACAAAAACATGCTGACCGTCCCTAATCGGCCCTTGCCCATCCAAATCCTGTACATCCTATCTCTCAGAATACTCTCCAGTAACTTACCAACTTAATGATAAGCTCACCGGCCTATAGTTCCCAGCATTTTCCCTGCAGCCCTTCTTGAAAAGAGGCACAACATTTGCCACCATCTAATTCTCTGGCACCTCTCCTGTATTTAAGTACGACTCATAAATTTCAACCAGAGCTCCCGCAATTTCCTCTCTAGTTTCCCGCAATTCTATCTAATCAGGCCCCAGAGATTTGTCTACCTTCAAACACGACAGTACCTTCAGTACTTCCTCGACGGTAACCCTGACTGCTCTCATGACACTTCCAGTGACTGCTCCAATTTCCTCCGTCCTACTGTCTTTCTCCTCGGTAAATACAGAAAATAAATACTCATTGAGGACCTTGCCCATCTCCTGTGGCTCCAGACTTGCCAGGCTTTGTCCAGCGCCCATCAGTCTGAAGATCCGGCCCGAAACGTCGTCTGTCTATTCCCTCCACAGATGCTGCCCGACCGGTTGAGTACACACAGTATATTGGGTTTTGCACCCACGAATGCCACAGGGTACGCAACAAAAAGCTTTTCACTGTACCTCGGTACACGTGACAATAAACTAAACTGAAACTGAAGGAGGCACAGTGGCGCCACTGGTAGAGCTGCTGCATTGCAACACCAGAGACCCGGGTACGTTCCTGACAGTGGGCATGATCTGTTTTATTCTTATTCAATTGCTTCTAATTAAAAAAAATAATAATAATAAATAAATAAATAAAGATATGTAAGCCAGTAATTTCAGCAGCCATACATGCTCAGGACATAACATCCCCACCAATGTTTTTTCCACAGATGAGGTGGTATGCTTTGGATCTTGGGCAGTTCCTTCTCTCCTCCAAACTTTGCTCTTGTCATCACTCTGATATAAGTTAATCTTCATCTCATCTGTCCACAAGACCTTTTTCCAGAACTGAGGTTGCTCGTTTAAGTACTTATTGGCAAACTGTAACCTGGCCATCCTATTTTTGCGGCTAACCAGTGGTTTGCAGCTTGCTGTGTAGCCTCAGTATTTCTGTTCATGAAATCATCTGCGGACAGTGGTCATTCACAAATCCACACCTGATTCCTGAAGAGTGTTTCTGATCTGTCGGCATTTGGGGATTTTTCTTTATTATAGAGAGAATTCTTCTGTCGTTAGTAAGCTCACCAGTGCTCTCTTTCTTTTTAATGATGTTCCAAATAGTTGATTTTGGTAAACCCGTTTGGCTGATGTCTCTTAACAGTTTTATTCTTGTTTCCCAGTCTCATAATGGCTTATTTGACTTTCAATGGTACAACTTTGGTCCTCGTAATGATAAACAGCAATAAAAGTATCCAAAGGTGATGGAAAGACTAGGTGCTGAGAGCTCTCTCACATCTGCATTGAGGAGGCATTTAAACACACCTGAGCAATTGCAAACACCTGTGAAGCCATGTGTCCCAAACATTATGGTGCCATGAAATGGGGGGACCATGTATAAACACATGTAATTTCTACATGGTGAAACCAAAATGCATAAAAATACCCTTTAATAAAATCTGACAATGTGCACTTTACCCACATGTGATTTTCTATTACAAATCTCAAATTGTGGAGTGCAGAGGCAAATAAATAAATGATGGGTCTTTGTCCCAAACATTATGGAGCGCACTGTGTGTTGTCCCACGTTCTCATCCGTGTGGGCTTGGTGGGACGAAAGACCCGTTTCCATGCTGCATCTATTTAAAAAAAGGCCAAGCAATGAAAATTCAATGAAAAGTGACTTGGTTCAGTCCCGGGTCGGAGTGGTGGGAGGAGCGAGGAGAGAGCACTCGGTCAATAGGATGGACCCCTCCCCTGAAACAGCTCTCGGTCGCCGGACATCGGAGATGTCAGATGATGGAGGGAACTGGGACCAGTTTATCCGCCAAGCCAGCTGTTGACCCGTGGCCTTCTGCTCTCCAGGTGGGAGATGAACAATTCAAAATCCCCGCCTCCTCCTTTCTCTCTAGGTGATGTACAGGATGTTGCAGCGCCGCTTGAGAGAATGAGGAGCTGTGGTACATCCCTGTTGATGTGATGGCAGCGCTTGCTGCGTGCACCTCGGCTGCTATTTGCAAACAATATGAACGGCGTTTACAGAGCATTGAATCGGTGCAAACTGCGTGGTGACGGGTTGGGGCCATGAAACATTCCCCGTAAATGCAGGCGTCTGTGCCGGAGCTGCTCCGGGTCCCGGGGCGGAGGCTGTGGGTCCTGGGGCGGAGGTTGTGGGTCCTGGGGCGGAGGCTGTGGGTGGGGCGGAGGTTGTCCTGGGGCGGAGGTTGTGGGTGGGGCGGAGGCTGTGGGTCCTGGGGCGGCTGTGGGTCCTGGGGCGGAGGCTGTGGGTCCTGGGGCGGAGGCTGTGGGTCCTGGGGCGGAGGCTGTGGGTCCTGGGGCCTGGGGCGGAGGGTCCCGGGGCCTGGGGCGGAGGCTGTGGGTCCTGGGGCGGAGGGTCCCGGGGCGGAGGTTGTGGGTCCTGGGGCGGAGGTTGTGGGTCCTGTGGGTCCTGGGGCGGAGGGTGGGTCCTGGGGCGGAGGTGGGGCGGAGGTTGTGGGTCCGGAGGGTCCCGGGGCGGAGGCTGTGGGGCGGAGGGTGTGGGTCCCGGAGGGGGGCGGAGGTTGTGGGTCCTGGGGCGGAGGCTGCTGGGGGGAGGGTCCCGGGGCGGAGGTTGGGGCCAAGAAGGGCGGGCCTTGCAGGGTCCCGGGGCGGAGGCGGTGCCCGCCCATTGCCCCCCGGATCATCCCAGCGCTCGCTGGCCATTGGGCAGCCCGCACGTCCATCTCCAGGGCTCCATGATCATTGGTCGTCCCGAACGTCCATCAGGGCCGCCGAGAGCCCGCCCCCTCCTCGGTTGTCAGGGGGCGGGGCTGGAGGAGGAGGCCGCGCTCTGGGCGGGGATGGAGATGGAGATGGGGATGGGGGCGGCCCCCGGGGGCGGGTGGGGGTACAGCCCAGTGGCGACGGCTCCCGGCCGGGCAGCAGCAGCAGCAGCAGCAGCAGCAGCGCAGCGGCGGGTAACTGGCGACGGGCGGTGGATCCACCGACTGTGAGGGAAGAAGTGAGGCGGCGGCGGCCGGGGGAGAGAGGCCGGTGGGGGGGGGGTGGGGGGGGGGGGGGGGGGGGGCAACAGCTGTCAGATTCACCCCGAACAGCTGGCGGAGGCCGCTGTCCACATCTGGGGCGGGTAAAATGGAAGCGATAACGGCGCGGGGGTGAGGAGGGGGGGGGGGGGGGGGGGGGGGGGAGAGGAGTAGATGGGGGGGGGGGGGGGGCGGCTTTGATTCTCATTTCGCATCGTCGACATGGGTTTGTCTCGAAGGCTCCGGTAACGGCGACTGCCGCCTGTGAGGGTTTGCGTGTCTGTGTGAAGCGGATCATGGGCGAGGGTTTCTACATCCAGTCCGGGAGCGGCGCTGATTCCCCGCAAACCTGCCGCTGATTTTAATGCTCCAACCGGCGGCAGGTTGTGGTGGTTGCGGGACAAACGGGGCGAATTCCCCCATCGCTGTGAGATAGATGCTCCTTCAAGCGCCTCCTCCTCCACCTGACAGTCGGGCAGCGGCTGCACAGGAGAGCGGTTACTCGGCGGGAGGCTGGCTATCCTGGGATGGCTGTGTCTTGTCCCCGGCCCAGCCGGGACCCCCTCCCTCCATTCACATCCTCCCTCCTGGTCCACCAACACCGATCATATCCTCCGCCCCAGACTCCTCCATCTGCCCCGAACCCTGTCCTCCCTCCCAACTGCCTACGACCTTCCCCGCCCGTCAGCCCCGGTGTCCCCAACCCCCAACCCGGTCCTCGCTCCCTCTCCTCCAGCCTTGTGTCATCTGCACACTGGAGATCTCACATTTTGACGTCTTTCAGCACTGAGCTCTATTCTTTGTGACTAGTGGCCGCCTGTCCCCTGGATATCTATTTATCCTCTGTTCTCAGTCCATCAGTATATTCCCCCTTCTCCATGTGCTGCAATTCCCCCTGTTTCTGACTTCCTTCACCTTCTTGTTCAGTGGGCTCTGCCGTGCCAAGCCAGGGATGACCTAGTACAGGTTCAGCAGCAGCAAATCCAGCTGTGGGTGACATGGTAGAGGATAGGTAACTGGAGGAAGGAGTGGCCACTGGATTTGTCCAAGGCCTTTGGTGAGAACCTGTGTGGGCAGTAGGTTCTGACCAGCATCATAGAATCAGCAATCTGTGAACTGCAGATGCTGGTTTATACTAAATTGCTGCAAAGTCCCAGCTGGGGAAGCGGGATGGGAGTGAGACGGGAGACACGGTGGTGCAGCGGTAGAGTTGATGCCTTACAGCGCCAGAGACCCGGATTTGATCCTGACGACGGGTGCTGTCTCTGTGGAGTTTGTACGTTCTCCCCGTGCCAGCATGGATTTTCTCTGGGTGCTCCAGTTTCCTCCCACACTCCAAAGATGTACTGGTTTATAGGTTAATTGGCTTCGGTAAGATTGTAAATTGTCCATAGTGTGTGTAGGATAGTGTTAGTGTGCAGGGATCACTGGTTGGCATGGACTCAATGGGCCGAAGGTCCTGTTTCTGCTCTGTATCTCGAAACTAAAACCAAGGAGGGTGCTCTATCTGCAGCAGTAGTAATGATCTGCGGGGGAGAAAGTGTGCACATCGCAGATGAGGAAGTGAATATTGTCGAGTGTTCTGATTCTGCATTTGTGGAAGTACTGATGTCCTGAAACTTCTGGAGAGGGAGTGGCTGATTTGTCCCATGCCTGACCACCACAGGGAGGTCACTAACCCGGTGGGGACACTTAGGGTCACATTAGGGGAGGGGGCGGCTGAGTAATTCCGTATCCTCAGCACACTTATTGGTTGTGGTGATTCTGTTCAAAGTTGGTTCAGTTCTAAAGCCTGAAGGCCATGGGGGGGGGGGGGGGTCCACGAGGAGGGGGTTCGTTGGAGACGGGAACTTCCGGCTTTAGAACTTTTTATTCAAAACTGCCGGCGGGACCTCAACCACCTCAACCTCCACTCCCATGTCTCACTCCAATCTCTCCCCCCCCTGAACGCACAGCCATTGACTCACTCCGCAACAACCCAGACTGGGTTATCAACCCCGCCGACAAAGGAGGTGCCGTGGTAGTCTGGCGGTTCGATCTCTACAAAGCTGAGGCCATGCGCCAACTCTCGGACACCTCCTCCTACTTACCCCTGAGCCATGACCCCACTGACAAGCACCAGGCCCCTATCTCTTGCACCATCACTGACTTCATCCACTCTGGCCCCCCCCCCCCCCCCCCCCCCCCCCCCCCCCCCCCCCCCCTGAGCCTCCAACCTCATCGTTCCCCAGCCCCGCACGGCCCAATTTTACCTTCTCCCCAAAATCCACAAACCTGACTGTACTGGTAGACCCATCGTCTCTGCCTGTTCGTGCCCAACCAAACTTAATTCCACATACCTTGACTCCATCCTATCCCCTCTGGTTAAATCCCTCCCTACCTATGTTCAAGACACCTCAGACACTCTCCGTCGTCTCCGGGCAATCCATTCTCTAGGCCCCCATCCTCTCATCTTCACCATGGACGTCCAGTCACTCTACACCTCCATCCCCCACCAGGATGGTCTCAAAGCCCTCCGGTTCTTCCTCGACCAGAGAATCAACCTATACCCGTCTACTGATACTCTCTTCCACCTAGCGGAGTTGGTCCTTACCCTCAATAACTTCTCGTTTGACTCCTCCCATTTCCTCCAAATACAAAGCGTAGCTATGGGCCCCAGCTATGCCTGCCTCTTTGTCGGGTACGTCGAACAATCCTTGTTCGAGGCGTACCAAGGCCCCATCCCCGACCTCTACCTCCGCTACATCGACAATTGCTTTGGTGCTACCTTCTGTACCCACACACACACAACTGACTGACTTTATCCACTTCATCAGTAACTTCCATCCGGCACTCAAATATACCTGGACCATTTCCGACACTTCCCTACCATTTCTTGACCTCACTATCTCCATCGCAGGTGATAGACTTCTGCCCGACATCCACTATAAACCCACTGACTCCCATGGCTATCTAGACTACTCTTCTTCCCACTCTGCTTCCTGTAAGGACTCCATCCCCTACTCCCAATTCCTCCGTCTACGCCGCATCTGCTCCCAGGATGAGGTGTTCCACACCAGGGCATCGGAAATGTCCTAATTCTTCAGGGAACGGGGGTTCCCCTCCCCTACTATAGATGAGGCTCGCACCCGGGTCTCTTCCATACCCCCGTAACACTGCTCTCTTTCCCCATCCCCCCACTCGTAACAAGGGCAGAGTCCCCCTAGTCCTCACCTTTCACCCCACCAGCCGTCACACACAACAAATAATCCTCCGTCATTTTCGCCACCTCCAACGTGACCCCACCACTCGCCACATCTTCCCATCTCCCCACCTGTCTGTTTTCTGCAAAGACCGCTCCCTCCGTAACTCCCTTGTCAATTCTTCCCTTCCCTCCCGCACCACCCCCTCCCCAGGCACTTTCCCTTGCAACCGCAAGAGATGCTACACTTGTCGCTTTACCTCCCCCCTCGACTCCATTCGAGGACCCAAGCAGTCGTTCCAGGTGCGACAGAGGTTCACCTGCATCTCCTCCAACCTCATCAATTGCATCCGCTGCTCTAGATGTCAGCTGCTCTACATCGGTGAGACCAAACGTAGGCTTGACGATCGTTTCGCCAAACACCTCTGCTCGGTCCGCATTAACCAACCTGACCTCCCGGTGGCTCAGCACTTCAACTCCCCCTCCCATTCCGAATCCGACCTCTTTGTCCTGGGCCTCATCCATGGCCAGAGTGAGCATCACCGGAAATTGGAGGAGCAGCGCCTCATATTCCGCTTGGGCAGTCTGCACCCTATCGGCATAAACATTGAATTCTCCAATCTCTGGTAGCCCTTGCTGTCTCCTCCCCTTCTCAGCCCTCGGGCTCCTCCTCTTCCTTTTTTCTTCCTTCTCATCGCCCTCCCCACCACGCTCCATCAGTCTGAAGAAGGGTTTTGGCCTGAAACGTTGCCTATTTCCTTCGCTCCATAGATGCTGCTGCACCTGCTGAGTTTCTCCAGTGCTTTTGTCTACCTTTGATTTTCCAATATCTGTAGTTCCTTCTTAAACAATAATCAAAGACTTGACCCACCCTCCTCATTCCTCCTCCTGTCCGGTAGAAGATACAGAAGCTTGAAAGCATGCACCACCTAATGTGTGAACAGCTTCTTCTGAACGGTCCTCTCATAAGCTAGGGTAGTGTCCGATTCACTTCTACCCCATTGTGGACATTGGCCTTTGTCTGCACCACAATGCTGAGAACTATATACTGCACTATTTATCTTCTCCTTTGCTCAACCAGTTGTACCCGAGTTGATTTGTATTTCCGTTTAGTATTGTTTGATCTTTATGTTTGAAGGACACATTATGGAAACAGTGGATTCGGTCCACTGAATCCACACCGACCTTTGATCGCCCGTTCAAACTAGTTCTATGTTATCCCTCATTCTCATCCACTCCCTACACACCAGGGGCAATTTACAGAGGCCAGTTGACCTACAAACCTGCATGTTTTGGGGATGTGGGTGGAAACAGGAGCTCCCAGAGAAAACCCACATGGTCACAGGGGGAGCATGCAAACTGCACATGGACAGCACCCGTAGTCAGGAATGGCTCTACCAGTTGCACAGTGTTGCCTTGGTCTGATGGGGTAGCATGCAAAACAAAGCCTGGGTACACGTGACAATAATACACATCAACAATGCTCCAGCAGATGACTGTGTTAATGATAGCGGACTGATTCTGTCTCTCAATGCTTCGCAGGAGGTGACCTCATGATGATGCCGATTCAATGTGTGTAGGAGGCTTCTGGCATGCGATACCCATCCTTGTGTACGGAGAGAGACCCGTGCTGACCGAGATGGCCAAAGGAAGAGGACGACCTCTGCTGTCTCCACAGGGTTTGTGAGTTCCTCTCTCTTTACCAGACCAGGGGTCCCCTTCCTCTCACTGAAGGTTCAATACTAGGACATGCAGAGAGGGCTCAGCCAATACGTCAGTGGGCTTTTCCACTGCCTGCCCTCGAAATATAATCAAGTGTTTAATTGTCATTTGTACCAAAACGGGACAATGAAATTCTATCTTGCAGCAGCATTACAACACTGTAAACACAGTACTCATAGATCACACAATAAACAAATAAAAATTAATTTAATGAAAAGAACCCAATATCAGTGCAAAACAAAAGCCTGAAGTCCCTAGTGAAACCAGGACACTCATAGTTTAGTTGCTGTTTGTAGTATTTAATAGCCTGATGGTTATATCGGGGAGAAGCTGTTCCTGAACCTGGAGGTCAGTTTTCAGACTCTTATACCTTCTTCCCAATGGCAGGAGTGAAATGACAGCATGGCCAGGGTGGTGTGGGGTCTCTGATCCTGGCTGCCTTTTTATAGATCCTTTCGATGGTGGGGAGGTCTGTAACTGATGGACTGGGCAGTGTCTACATTCTGTAATCTCCTTTGTTCCTGGGCGTTCAACTTGTTGAACCAGGCGGTGATGTAACAAGTCAATATGCCGTCTACCATATGCCTGTAGAAGGTCAGACGCTATTCATCCAGAGATTCTATAACAGTATTTCATTACACAGGTACATGGATAGGAAAGGTTTGGAAGGATTAGGGCCAAACGTGGGCAAAGGCCACTAGCTTAAATGGGGGATCTTGGTTGGTATGGACGAGTTTAGCCAGTGCTGTATGATACTTGACTCTATGACATACTGAATCTCCTCAACCTTCTCAGGAAGTAGACACATTGATGGGCTTTGTTTATGATTCCATCAATGTGCTGGGTCCAGGACAGATCTTCAGAGATATCCATGCCTAGAAACTTGTAGCTATTGATTCTCCCCACCCCTGCCCTGTTGATGAAGACAGATTAGTGGATCCACAGCCTTCCTCTGCTAAAGTCAACAATCAGCTCCTTAGTCTAACTGACATTGAGAGCAAGGATGATAGACACAGAATGTTGAAATAACTCAGCAGGACCGGCTGCATCTCTGAGGGAAAAAAAGAATAGGTGACATTTTGGGTCAGCATCCTTCTTCAGATTGAAAAACGACAAGGTTGAGAGCAAGGTTATTGTTCTGGCAGACATTCAATCAGACGATCGATCTCCCTCCTATACTTTGATTCATCATCATCTGCAATTCGTCCAACAGTGTGGTGTTGTTAGCAAATTGAACGATGGGGTTGGAACTGTGTCCAGTTGCACCTGTATGGGTATATAGTGAATAGAGCAGAAGACTAATAAACACGCAGCCCTGAGGTGCCTCTGTGCTGATGTGTATCGAGGAGGAAGTGTCTAGTAGGGTACTGCAAGGCTCGGTGCTGGGACCGCAGCTATTTACAATATACATTAATGATTGTAATTAGTTTCTCTCCATGAGGGGCTTGGACAGGGTGAATGCACAGTCCTTTTCACAGGGTAGGGAATCAAAAATATGAGGACGTATGTTTAAGGAGAGAGAGGCAAGAGTTAACATGAACCTGATGGACAACATTTTCACTCAGAGTTAAGTGGGATATTCTTGAGGTTGTTTATTTAGTTGGTCCAAGTTTCCCAGCCATAAGGAAACATGTCCGTACTTTTAAACTTCCTTTGATCTGGAGGACATGTCAAAGTCTGTGTTACTAACCCTTTGGAACCCAAATTTTAAGAATTCCTATGAAGCCACAAAATGCTGGACTAACTCAGCAGGTCAGGCAGCATCTCTGGAGAAAATGAATAGGTAATATTTTGGGTCGGAACCCTTCTTCAGATTGAGATTTCCTGATGGCTTCATGTTGGGATTGTAACTCTTGGAGACACTGGCATTGGTGATGTTCCTACACTTTGTGTAAACTGCTAAATTATCCCCCATGTTCCCTGGTATCATTGATCTCTAGTGTTTCTGACTGCCTGGATCCCACTGCACTCAAAGTAAAATGCTTGTTTCCTGTCCTTGATGTGGAAGATCATTATCATTGTCCATGCCTGCAGGAAATCTCTCTGTGGACCAGATTATTCCCTCCATCTAAACTTTCTATCTGGGTTACGTCTTACCAGCACCAAGCATTTTCAGGCAATTGCAGGCGTGGTTTCAGCACCGTTCCGGGTGAGGTGTGGAGTTAGTCTAGTTTATTGTCACATGTACTGAGGTTCAGTTAAGAGCTTTTATTGTTGCCTGCTATCCAGTCAGCGGAAAGACTATACATGATTGCAATCAAATACCCACAGTGTAAAGGGAATAACATTCTGTGCAAGATAAAATCCAGAAAGGGCCAATTAATTATAGCCGTGGGTCTCCAATGGGATAGATGGGAGGTCAGGACTGCGCTCTATTCGGTAAAGGAGTCACGGCCTGGTTCAGGGTGAGGGGTCATAGCCTGGTTCAGGGTGAAGGGTCACGGTTCAGGCTGAGGGGTCACAGTTTAGGATGAGGAGTGGAACTCTCATACCTCTGCAGGTGTACAGTAGAGAGCACATTGACTGGTTGCATCATCACCCATTTCGGCAACTTGAAGCCCTGGAGCAAAGAAGACTGTGTAAAATGGTGAACACTGCCCAGTCCATCATGGGTGCTGACCTCTCCACCATCAAAGAGATCTACAGGAGTCGCTGTCTCAAAAAGGCAGCCAGCATCATCAGAGACCCACACCACCCTGGCCACGCTCTCATTTCACCCCTACCATCGGGAAGAAGGTGCAGGAGCCTGGAAACTGTAACGTCCAGGTTCAGGAACAGTTTCTTCCCTGCAGCCTAAACACTGCAACCTCCAACTGGGCTCTGAACTACATAGATTTGGGGATGTTATTTATGACTTTGCATTGTTGCTGTTTGATTATTTGTCCATTTAGCTTTATATATATGTCCAAGTTTTTTTATATATATATTTATATGCGATGTAAACCTTTACTGTTTGTTTCAGTATTGTTAATTTTTCTAAGGGACTTGGAGGAAAAAGGGAGGTTTGCACAGTGGGGTGTTTGAAATCTGGATTAGAACTGGGTAATCTGTGGTAAATAGATTCAATAGTTTCTGGATGCTGACTGTCCCACTTTGAATTCAGAGCAATAAGAATTATCCGTGGGGTGGAGTATGCATTTGGTAAAAGTTTCTGGATGCTGACTGTCCCACTATTGGCTGCAGAAGTTTATGGGCAGCACAGCAGGAGAGTTGCTGCCTTACAGTGCCAGAGACCCGCGTTCAATCCTGACTGTGAGTGCTGTCTGTACTGAGTTTGTGCGTTCTCCCTGCGACCATGTGGGTTTTCTCTGGGTGCTCTGGTTTCTTCCCACATGCAAAAGACTTGTAAGGTTATTTGGGTTTGGTAAGTTTTAAAATTGTCCCTAGTGTGAACAATAGTTTGGGTATACAGGGTGATCGCTGGTTGCCATGGACATGGTGGCCCGTAGGGCCTGTTTCCGTGCTGTATCTCTAAAGTTTAAAAGTAACAAAGCCTCTCTCCCTGTTTCTTGTGTAGCCTCATTGGGACTCCAGTGAAGTAGCCATGAATGGTGACTCTGGAAGTCAGGATTCACTACAAGACAATTCAGACTGGAGGGAATTCTGTGAAGTCCAGGCTCGTGCGGCTGCTTCTGATTTTGCCCAGAAATTCCGGATATTTATAAGTGAGAATCCTCATTACGATTCCTCGGGAATAGAAACCAATTTCTTGCAGCACTTTGCTTCCCATTTTGTGGTGTATTTTGCGAGAGAAGTGAGCGGGCCCTATCTCTCGGACTCTCCGGCCAAGTGTAGCGTTGCTCCCGCCTCTGACATTCGGAGCTGCCGACAGCCAGCCCGGGCAGCAGTCCTCCAGAGGAAAGCACACTCCGACTCCCTCCCACGAGGGGATAACGCATCAAACGCCCGTAGCTACTTGAGGCATCAGCAAGTCTGCAACATGTCCAACCTGGGCCACTCCCGCAGTTCGGAGGATGTCTCTCTCAGCGCTTCAGCCAGGCCCAAATTTAAGAAGGGGTTTTCTCTGCGAAATATGAGCATGTGCGTAGTGGATGGGATGAAGGAGATGCTGCAGTGGAGGTCCTCAGCCGAGCCTCTGCTGGGGGCAAGGCCTGAGGGAGAGGAAGACTCTGCAGGGAGTAGACTTGACAGCGAAGCCCACGACCGATTGAGCCAGAAACTTGAGCGTTTGCGTTTAACCAAGCTGTCCTCGTCCAAAGTGGAGCTGCAGGACATCCAGAGGGAAGGCATGCTGCGCTACATGCTGGCCGATGACAACAGCCTCAGCAGCTCGCACTGGCACAAGTGCCGTGTGCTGCTCCGCAAAGCCGTGGGAATCGAAGAAGAGAGATTCATCCTGGAATTTTACGCACCACCCAAGGTGAGATTGCAGAACCTGTGAAGCAACGGGTGAACGGGAAACCTTTGGTTCCGTGACGTAGCGGTAGAATTACTGCCAAGCTGCGCCACGGACACAAGTTTGATATTGACTACGGACGCTGTCTGTACCGAGTTTGTACGTTCACCCTGAGACCGCATGGGATTTCCCCGGGTGCTCCAGTTTATCAAGACGGTTAATTGGCTTCTGTAAATTGTGTGTGGGAATGGGAAAGTGGGGTAATGTAGAATTAATGTGAACAGATGAGCGATGGTCGGCATGGACTTGGTGGGTTGAAGGCAACATCCTCGTAAATTTTCTCTACACTCTTTGCAACTTAACAACATCCTTCCAAGAGCAGGGTAAGCAAAACTGAACACTATGACCCAACTATGGCCTCACCAGCACCTTGTACAGCTGTAACATAACATCCTAACTTCTATACTCAATACCCTAACTAATGAAGGCTAATGTGCCCAATATCTTCTTGAGCACCTTATCTACCTGTGACACCACTTTCAAGAAACGATGTATAGTCCCTGCACTCATAGATCCCTCAGCACTACAACAATCCCCAGAGCCCTGGAATTTACTATGAAGGTCCTGTCCTGGTTTGACCTCTTTTAATGCACTTTTATGTGCATTAAACTCTATTAACCATTCCACTGCCCACTTTTCTAACTGATCAAAATCCTGCTGAAATCTTTGATAACCATCTTCGCTATCTACAATACCACCCACTTCAGTTACCTGCAAATTTACTAATCCTGCTTTGAACTTCATCCAAATCATTGATATAAACCACAAGGAGCAATGGGCCCAGCACTGATCGTTGAGGCACCACTACCACAAGCCACAAGTTGAAAAGACAACTTTTCACCATAATCCTATTTCCTTCCATGATGCCAATTTTCTATCCAGTCGCCTAGCTCTCCCTGGATTTCATGCGATCTAACCTTCCTGCGGACTACCCATGCGGAACCTTGACAAATGCCTTGCTGAAATCCATATAGACAACATCTACTGCTCAGCCCTCATCAACCTTTTTTGGTTACAACTTCAAAAAACTCAGTCACATTCGTGAGACACGATCTCCCACATACAAAACCGTGCTGACTATCCCTGGTCAACCTTTGTCCATCTAAATGCTACATGATATCTTATCCCTCAGAATGCACACTGGAAACCTTCGGACCACAGAGGTTAGGCTCACCTTCCTATAGTTCCCAGGCTTTTCATTGCAGCCCTTATTAAATAGAGGCGTAATATTTGCCACCCTCCAGTCTTCTAGCACATCGCCCGTATCTCAACCAGAGAACCTGCAATTCGTTCTCAATCTTACCACAGTGTCCTTGGATATATCTGATCACACCCAGGAGATTTGTCTACCTTCATACGCGTTAGGATGTTCAGCACCTTCTCAGTACTATATCTCAGTATTATCTCAATACTATAATACTGAGTGTCCTCAACACTTGGTGACTACCCCAACTTCCCCGGTCTTCAAGTTTTTCTCCACGGTAAAAATAGAGGAGAAATACTCATTGAGGACCTTGCTCCTCTCCTTGGATCCACACAGATATAACCACTTTGATTTGATGGACTGTGGGAGGAAACCGGAGCACCCAGAGAAAACCTATATGGACCCAGGGAGAACGTACAAATACCATACAGACAGCACCTGTAGTCGGGATCGAACCCGGGTCTTTGGCGCTGTGAGGCAGCAACTCTATCGCTACATTGTTATGATGCCCAGTGTGATTACTGATCTCCTGGTAAAACCATGGGACCACAAGCAGCAAGAGCAGGCCATGAAACCCCCATGAGTTGCTCCCACATTCAATGGCATCACAGCTGACCCAAAGTTGCTCGTCCACGTTCCTGCCTTTTCCCCCCCATAACACTCAGTTCTTTCCCTCTGTTTAAGCCTGTTTTAGCCCTGAATGGTCCCCATCTGTCTGTTCCAAACACACTCAACCATCTCAGAGAAGAAATTCTTCCTCATCTCAGTCATTAAAAATGAGGATAACCAAGGAGAAGGTTGGATTGTTCAAGGATGTGAATGAATCTGTGCTTGAAATCAGAAGATGTAGGCGAGGTACTGAACGAGTTTTCACCAAGGAGAACAGTGAGGTCAGTGAGAAATACTAAAGAAGGAGGTAGTGTTCTGGGTCTTGAAGACCGTTAAGGTGGGTAAATCCCCAGGATTTGATGGGATTTTTTTCTTTTATCATAGGTTATTTAGAGAGACAAGAGAGATGATTGCAGGGGCCCTGACAAAAATTGTTGTGATTGTAAATTGTCCCTCGTGTGTGTAGGATAGTGTTAGTGTGTGGGGATCGCTGGTCGGCGTGGACTCAGTGGGCTGCAGAGCCTGTTTTCGCGCTGTTTCTATATCTCTAAACTGAACACACTGAGTGGCTTCCAGATTCCAACCTCCCCACATTGGTTCCCGGACCCTTGTGTATGCCTCCTGGTTTTAGGCACCTCTGCCATGGGATTCACCTGTGGGCATCCACAGACAGGGAAGGGAAATAAACGTTGGATTTGTAAGTTGTGTCCACATCCTGAGAACATAAAATAAATGTGTCCATTTCCACTATTGACACTGACCACTAGCTTCCCGTTTATGCTTCACTGGGTGGCACGAGCAGCATGGCTGCCTCGCCAACAGTCTGACTGTCCTTTCCTTTTTTAGTTATTTTTAGTATGTGTTAAAAAGTAAGTTTTAGTGTTTCTTGGTTCGTTTTATGTGGGGGGGTTGGGTTGGGGGAAAATTTTTTTTAATCTCGTACCTCGACGGAGAAGCAATTTTTTTTTTTGTCCATATCGTATCTCTGTCCGCATTACGGCCTAACATCGTGGAGTTGGCGGCCTTTCCAGGAGACCAACGGGCGCTACAAGCCGCAAGAGTCTGCGAGACTTTAGCATCGTTGGGCTGGGGATCCCTTTGCCGGGGATCGCAAAGTGTACTTTAACATCTTTGGTAAGAAGAGGCTGACTAGGGAGCTCCATGCTACAGAGAGAGCTTCAACCACCCCGGCGAGGGAGTTTCCATCCTAACCTCGTTTTTTTGTTTCCATTTTTCATTTTGCCTCATCTGAAGCTTATCCTCAGCCACATTGCAGAGCGAGCCTCATCTACACTCCCACTTAGTTTGGCATCCTCACAAAAGTAATTGTCTTTAACTAGGCAGAGTACAGCTGCAATTTATGCACTCTTGGCCAGATGGTCCAAGCTGGGACTTTAATCTTTTGAGATGCAGCGCGGAAACAGGCCCTTCGACCCACTGAGTCCATGCCGACCAGCAATCACCAGCAATATACTAGCACTATAGTACATACTAGTGACAATTTACATTTTTTACCAAAACCACTTAACCATCAAACCTGTATGTATTTGGTGTGTGGAAGGAAACCAGAGCACCCGGGGAAAACACATGCGGTCACAGGGAGAACGTGCAAACTCCACACAGCCAGCACCTGTCAGGATTGAACCCAGGTCTCTCACACTGTAAGGCAACAACTCTAACGCTGTGCCACCCTACATTTCTTGGGTGTAGGAGGTTGATGGTTGATCTTATAGAAGGTAGACACAAAATGCTGGAGTAACTCAGACGGGCAGCATCTCTGGAGAGAAGGAATGGGTGATGTTTCAGGTCAAGACCCTTCTTCAGACCTCTTATAGAGGTGTATAAAATTATGAGGGGAATAGAAGGGAGGGGAATCAAGAACTAGAGGATATGGGTTTAAGGTGAGAGGGGAAAGATCCAGTAGGTACCTGAGAGGCAACTTGTTTACTCTGGGTTGTGAGTATAGGGACAAGCTGCCAGAGGAGGTAATCGTGGCATGTAATGTAGCAGCATTTAAAAGCTACTTGGACAGGTACATGAACAGGAAAGGTTTGGAGTTATCACCTTCTCCACAGCCAACAATGAGCCATTGTGGGCTCCACCTTTCCTTGATCATCTTTGCTGGCTTTGATTTGCCCTTTTGCACACCTTTCATTCATTTGTTCGTTGTACCTCTTCATATCTCTAGTTTCCCTCTACCCTGACTCTGTCTGGAAAAGGGGCTGAACTGAAATGTCACCTATTCCTTTTCTCCAGAGATGTGGCCAGACCCACTGAATTACTCCAACATTTTGTGTCTGTCTTTAAAGTTATGGGGGAATTGAACAAAAAAATGGGCAAATGCTTTGATGGGGCATCTTGGTCGGCATGGACGAGTTGGGTCGAAGGGCCCGCTTCTATGTTGCATGACTCTGATCTGATTTCCATTCACAACATGGAAGGTTGGTTAAGAAGGTTCAATTGTTGGGTATTAATAGTGGAGTAGCAAGATGGATTCTGCAGTGACTGAATGGGAGATACCAGAGAGTAATGGTGGATAACTGTTTGTCAGGTTGGAGGCCGGTGACCAGTGGGGTGCCTCAGGGATCTGTGTTGGGTCATATTGTGTTGTTTGTCATATACATCAATGAACTGGATGATGGTGTGGTAAATTGGATTAGTAAGTATGCAGATGATGCTAAGATAGGTGGTGTTGTGGATAATGAAGTAGATTTTCAAATTCTACAGAGATTTAGGTCATTTGGAAGAGTGGGCTGAAAGATGGCAGATGGAGTTTAATGCTGATAAGTATGAGGTGCTACATCTTGGCAGGACAAATGGTAAATGGTAGCGAATTGAGGAATGCAGTTGAACAGAAGGATTTAGGAATAACTGTGCATAGTTCCCTGAAGGTGGAATCTCATGTAGATAGGGTGGTAAAGAAAGCTTTAGGTGTGCTGGCCTTTATAAATCAGAGCATTGAGTATAGAAGTTGGGATGTAATGTTGAAATTGTACAAGGCATTGGTGAGACCAATTCTGGAATATGGTGTATAATTTTGGTCGCCAAATTATAGGAAAGATGTCAACAAAATAGAGAGAGTACAGAGGAGATTTACTAGAATGTTGCCTGGGTTTCAGCAACTAAGTTACAGAGAAAGGTTGAACAAGATAGGGCTTTATTCTTTGGAGCGCAGAAGGTTAAGGGGAGACTTGATAGAGGTCTTTAAAATTATGAGAGGGATAGACAGAGTTGACGTGGATAAGCTTTTTCCATTGAGAGTAAGGAAGATTCAAACAAGAGGACATGATTTGAGAATTAAGGGACAAAAGTTTAGGGGTAACATGAGGGGGAACTTCTTTACTCAGAGAGTGGTAGCTGTGTGGAATGAGTTTCCAGTGGAAGTGGTGGAGGCAGGTTCGATTTTATCATTTAAAAATAAATTGTATAAGTATATGGACGGGAAAGGAATGGAGGGTTATGGTCTGAGTGCAGGTAGATGGGACTAGGTGAGAATAAGTATTCGGACTAGAAGGGCCGAGATGGCCTGTTTCTGTTCTGTAATTGTTATATGGTTATTATATGGTAACATGCCATAGTCATACAGCACAGAAACGGCATGGTGCGCAGCGGTAGAGTTGCTGCCTTACAGTGCCAGAGACCCAGGTTCGATCCTGACTATGGGTGCTGCCTGTACGGAGTTTGTACATTCTCGTCGTGACCTTGTGGGTTTTCTCTGGGAGCTCCGGTTTCCTGCCACACTCGAGAGACGTAAAGGTTTACGGGTTGATTGGCTTGATAAAATTGTAAATAGTCACGAGTGTGTTAGTGTGCGGAGGTCGCTGGTCGATGCGGACTGGGTGGATCGCAGGGCCTGTTTCCACACTGTATCTGTAAACTAAACACTCCTCAGAGAGTAGGTTCCAGATTCTAACCTCCCCTTGGGGTAAAGAGATTCTTCCTCTAAAACTCATCCATGCTGACCAAGATGCCCATGCTAGCCCCATTTGACCCGCTTCCCTCTAAACTTTTCCAATCCATCCCAATTCATGTCCCATGAGTTCCATGCAAAACAAGATTCCTAATCTCATAAAATATTGTAAACACTCAACAGGTCAGGCAGAACCTGTAGAAAGAAAAACGGAGGTAATGTCTGATGACTTTTCATCACAACTGACAAGTTGATTTACTTGGCCGTGGACCTTAACTGTTCCTTTCCACTCAACACAGCGTTGCCTAACCTGCCAAGTTTCCAGTGTTCACATTTCATTTTAGATTTCTAGCATCTGCAGTATGTTGTTTATTGTTAATTCACTGCACTTCCCTTTCTCATTCCCTCTATTTTCATCTCCTTCAGACAGCAGCTATAATTAATGAGTGGGTTCTCCATTCTCTCTGAGCCAGTATCAATACCACTTGTGCCATTCAGTCTCTCCTGGTCACCACATACATTCTCTCCACCACTCCCAGTCTGCATTACCAGTTTGATGGATGTATGACCACTGGATAAAGAACACAGGGCAGCACAGTGGTGCAGCAGTAGAGTTGCTGCCTTACAACACTAGAGACCTGGGTTTAATCCTGACTAGGAGTGCTGTGACCATGTGGGTTTACTCCGGGTGCTCCCCTCCCCACGTTACAAAGGCATGTGGATTTGTAAGTTAATTGGCTTCTGTAAATCGTCCCTAGTTTGTAGGATGGAACTGGTGTATGGTGATCAATAATCGGTGCAGACTCGGTGGGTCAAAGGGCCTGTTTCCACGCTGTATCTAAACTAAACTAAAGCAGGATAAGTTCTGAAATCCACACAGGGTTTGGCTGGTTTTTGAGTTCCAGAAAGGGTGGCATGTTGGCGCACCGGTAGAGTTGATGCCTTACAGCGAATGTAGCGCCGGAGACCCGGGTTCGATTCCGACTACAGGTGTTGTATGTACAGAGTTGTACGCTCTCCCCGTGACCTGTGTGGGATTTCTCAGAGATATTCGGTTTCCTCCCACACTCTAGAGACGTACAAGTATGTAGGCTAATTGACTTTGTAAATCTAAAAATTGTCCCGTGTGTGTAGGATAGTGTTAATATGCAGGTATCGCTGGTCGGCATGGGCCAAAGGGCCTGTTTCCACGCTGTGTCTCTAAACTAAACTAAACTAAACTGGCCGGTGTAAATACATTCCTCTCATTGCTTTCTTGACAGCTGGGCTGAATTCCTTTCCTCAATTCTTAACTCCATGATTAACCCAATCATCCCTAGGATCATTCTGGTAAACCTCCTCTGGACCCTCTCTAATCTCTAGTAGTTGCTCTACTAATCAAGAGGAGCATCCTCCACTGAGGTAAAATGGGTGTAAAAATAAGAAAGGTGCAATGGCTCTAGTGGGAATGTACAATAGCCCCCCCCAATAGCCAGCGCCAGATAGAGGAACAGATTACAGAAAGATGTCAAATCCACAGGGTTGGGTAATGCGTGACTTAACTTCCCCAATATTTGCTCAGTGCAAAACGCAGAATTTCTAAGATGTATCCAAGACTCTTTCCTGAACCAGTTTGTGGATAGTATAACTTGAGAAGGGACCAGCCCTTGTACTGGGAAATTAACCTGGCCCGGTGACTGGTGTCACAATGAAACAGCATTTTGGGGATAATAATCACAACTCCATGTTTCAAGATTGTTTTGATCAGCGAGAAAGCTGGACTGTGCAGGAAGTTACT
This sequence comes from Leucoraja erinaceus, assembly GCF_028641065.1. NCBI lineage: Eukaryota > Metazoa > Chordata > Chondrichthyes > Rajiformes > Rajidae > Leucoraja > Leucoraja erinaceus. The sequence continues at coordinate 1,118,153 of NC_073404.1, read as the reverse complement.
AAATTGGACCAACCTAAATTGCAACATTATTGGGCAGGAGCTCAGGACGGTACATTGGAAACAGTTGTTATTGACTAAGTCCACATCTGGCAAAGTCATTTAAAGGACAGGTGATCAAAGTTCGAGACTGGCATTTTCCAGTAAGGAGGAGGGATAACGATGGCAAAGTAAGGAACCCGTGGATCACAGAGGTGTACATTTTCATCAAAAATGTAAAAGGGGTTTAGAATGATGAAGTAACAATTCAAGCGGATGATTAGAAGGGTCAAAAGAGGCTATGATATGTCATTGGCGAGTCAGATTACCCCCCCCCCCCAAGCTTTCTATATCCATATTAAAAACAGGGGGTAACCAAGGATAAAGGAGGGAATTTATGTTTGGAGTCAGAGGATGTAGATGAATAGTTTGCACCTGAATTCACCAAGGAGGAGGACATGGAAGAGTGAGTGTAGGAAAGAACTGCAGATGCTGGTTTAAATCGAAGATAGACACAAAATGCTGGAATAACTCAGCAGGACAGACAGCATCTCTGAAGAGAAGGAATGGGTGACGTTTGGAATTGAGACCCTTCTTCAGGGAGGGTAGTGTTGAGATTGCGAATACGCACGGGCAGTTTGCGACTGGGAAGGAAGTGATGTTGGGGCTCCTGAAGATCATTAAGGTGGATAAATCTCCAGGACCTGATGGGAGCATCCCAGGTTATTGTGAGAGGCAACAGAGTAGGCTGCAGGAACCTTGATGAAGATCTTTGTATCTTCAGGTGACAGGTGAGGCTCTGGAGAAATTGAGAATAACCAACAGAATCTTAATCCTGAAGATTAAGGTGCGTGGGATACACAGTGACTTGGTTGTTTGGATTCAGTCTGGCTTACTCATGGTCAACAGAAGCTTGTGGTGAAGGTTGTTATTGTGGATGGAAATCTGTGACCAGTGGAGTTCCATAAGGATCTGTGCTGAGACCTCTGTTTATGGTATATATGAACAACCTGGATATAAATATAGATTGGTTGGTTATCGTCATACAACATGAAAACGAGTGTCTTCAGCCCAACTCGTCCATACAGTCCAAGATGCCTCATTAAAGCTAGTCCCATTTGCCCACGTTTGGCTCATATCCCTCTAACCTTTCCTAGCCATGTACCCATCCAAGTGTCTTTTAAATGTTGATATAGTATTAGGCCGGCACATTGCCAGAGACCCGGGCCTCGATCACGACCTCGGGTGCTGTCCCTGTAGAGTTTCCACATTCTCCCTGATTCTTGGTGACTTTAATATTCATGTCTGCTGTCCCACTAAGCCTCTTGTGAGTGAATTTATGAACCTGGTTGAGTCCTTCAATCTGACTGTGCTTACCACTGGACCCACTCACATGCTTGGCCATGCACTCGACCTGGTGCTATCGTCTGGTCTCCCAATCTGTAATACAGAAATTATTGATGCCTGTCTGATCATAGTGCAATTATACTCGATGCATCTCTGCCTTTCCCTCAAAATCCTATCTCCCTGCTCGCTATTCCCGTTACGTAAACTCTTCAACTGCCAGTAAGCTCTCTGAGGCTCTCATGGCTGTTGCCGACATCTGCACCATCGAGGCGTCTCCCCCCCCCCATCTCAGCACTGACGACCTAATTTCTTTATTGAATACCACTTGCTCTTCCATCCTGCATTCTGTTGTTCCTCTTAAAATGAAAAAGCCTAAGCCTAAAGGCTGGCCCTGGTTCAATGACACCACCAGAGCCCTAAGAAGAGAGTGCAGAAAATCAGAAAGGAAGTACAAATCTGATAAGTTTCAAATTTCCTTTGAACTTCTGAGAAACAATCTTCTCAAATACCAGGAAGCAGTAAAGTCTGCGAGAACAAAATACTTTTCCGACCTCATTTCCAAAAACGCCCATATCTCCAAGGTCCATTTTAGTATAATTACCTCTATCGTATGTCCTGCCCCCAGTACCAGCTTAGCTGGGTCCCCTGCTAAGTGCGAAGAATTTACTACATTTTTCACTATGAAAGTTAAGAACATCAGATCGAATATTTCCCCTCCCATCCGTGACCTAGCTGTCTCATTGGTCTGTTCTTCAAAATTAGATTGTTTCCTACCTGTTACTCTACCCTCCCTTGTAAAGCTGGTCACCATGAAACCTGCATCCAGCCCCCTCGACGCTGTCCCCTCTGCCATTCTGAAGGATGTCATTACAATAGCCGGTCCCAGCATCCTCGTCATGATCAACAGTTCTCTGGCCATTGGCACTGTTCCTACCTGCTTCAAGCACACGGTGGTTCAGCCCCTACTGAAAAAACCTAACCTGGACCCAACCTTGCCTAATAATTACAGACCTATTTCCAAACTGCCTTTCCTTTCAAAAGTCCTTGAAAAGGTAATTTAAAGTCAACTTATGCTTTACCTTCACCAAAATACCATCCTTGAAACTTTCCAATCAGGATTCAGGGCTCACCACAGCACAGAGTCTGCCTTGTTGAAGGTACATAATGACCTACTTCTCACCTTTGACTACGGCGACTGTGCAAATCCTGCTCCTTCTTGACCTCAGCGCAGCATTTGATACAGTCGACGCACCATCCTAATTGACCGTCTCCGGTACGGGGTTGGTATTGATGGCACTGCCCTGAGCCGGTTCGTCTCCTACCTCAAAGATAAGAGTTTCTCTACAGACATAGGCAACTCTTTCTCCTCCCCAGCTGGCCTTTGCTGCGGGGTTCCACAAGACTCCATCCTCTTCTCCCTGTATATGCTCCCCTTAGGCTAAGTCATTCAAAGGCACGGCATTTCCTTCCATTACTATGCAGACAATACACAACTCTATCTCCCCCTGAAGCCCATCAACCGATCTAATCTACTCAGCCTTATCCACTGCCTCGAGGATATAAAGTGTTGGATGGCCCAGAACTTCCTCCAACTAAACGAGAGTAAGTCTGAGGTAATCCTACCCGGCCCCTCGGACTCAATCAAAACGATAGCAGGCAGCCTTGGAAGCCTTACCCCATTACTCAAACCTCACGTCAAAAACCTTGGCGTGATATTTGCCTCCGCGATGAAATTTGATAAACAAGTCAATGCCGTGGTAAAAGCTAGCTTCTTCCAGCTTCGGACAATAGCTAAATTCTAACCTCAAAAAGATCGAACACTCATTTATTTCCTCCCGCTTTGATTACTGCAACTCCCTTTACACTGGCATCAGCCAATCATTCCTGTCTCGCCTGCAATTGGTCCAAAACGGCGCAGCTCGACTCCTGATGGGCACCCGAAAAAGGGACCACATCACCCTGATCCTGGCCTCTCTCCACTGGCTCCCTGTGCAGTTCCAAATCAATTTCAAGCTCCTTCTTTATGTATACAAAGCCCTTAACGGGATTTCCCCCACCTACATCAAAAGTCTGCTCACCCACCATACCACCTCCTGGTCCCTCAGATCGGCCGACTTGGGGTTACTGAACATCCTGCGGTCTAGGCATAAGCTCAGGGGCGACCGCGCATTTGCAGTTGCAGCTCCTAGACTATGGAACAGCATCCCTCTTCCCATCAGAACTGCCCCCTCCGTCGACTCTTTTAAGTCTAGACTTAAAACTTATTTCTACTCTCAAGCCATTCTTGAGGCCCCTGAGGGAGATGTATGAATGTATTTGTGTATGTATTGTTGATCTACATTCCACTGTGTGCAGCACGTTAGTACCTGCACCAATGTAAAGTACTTTGGTCAACGCGAGTTGTTTTTAAATGTGCTATAGAAATAAAATTGACTTGACTTAACGGATGCAGGACTTCAGGGTAAAGAGCACATAGTGTCGCAGCAGTAGAGTTGCTGCCGTACATCGCCAGAGACCTCTGTTCGATCTTGAAAACGTGCTGTCTGCACGGAGTTTCCATGTTCTGTCTGTGGCTGAGTGGGTTTCCTCCGGATGCTCCGGTTTCCTACCACATCCAAAAGACGTGCAGGTTTGTAGGTTAATTGGTCTTTGTAAATTCCCCCTTTGTGTAGGAAGCAAACCACAAGGTGAGATACCGTAGAACTAGTGTAAACAGGTGAGCTATGGTTGGTGTGGAATTGGTGGGCTATGGAGCCTGTTTCCACGCTGTATCTAAACTAAATTAGAAGTATTTGCTTCAGCTACCTCCTGGCAGCTCGTTCCATGGACTACTGAGTGAAAATGTTATCCATCATGTTTGTTTCTTGTTTTTGATTCCCGTGCCCTGGGTAAAAGACACTAGCATTCACCCCATCTATCCACATGGTTAGTGAGTTTGAAAACAACACTAAACCTATCCTATCCATGTACCTGTCTAAATGTTTAGAAAACATCACAATAGCACCTCCCAACTATCTCCTTCGGCAGCCCATTCCATACACCCACCACTATTTTTGTGAAAAAATTACTCCTCAGGTTCCTATTGAATCTTTCCCCTTCGCCTTAAACCTATGACCACTGGTTCTCTATTTCCCTGCTTTGGGTAAGAGACTCTATGCATTTTCCCGATATATTCCTTTAAAAAATCTTGGCGTGATATTTGACTCAGCACTGAAATTTGACAAACAAGTCAATGCCGTGGTAAAAGCTAGCTCCTTTCAGCTTCGGACGATAGCTAAAATAAAACAATTCTTCCAGTTTGATGACCTCGAAAAGATCATCCACACATTTATCTCCTCCCGCCTAGATTACTGCAACTCCCTTTACACTGGCAACAGCCAATCTTCCCTGTCCCGTCTGTAACTGGTCCAAAACGCCACAGCGAGACTCCTGACGGGCACCTGAAAAAGGGACCTCATCACCCCGATCCTGGCCTCTCTCCACTGGCTCCCTGTGCGGTTCCATATACATTTCAAGATCCTCCTCTATCTCTACAAATGGGCTTGCCCCCACCTACATTAAAAGTCTTCTCACCCACCACACCACCTCCAGGTCCATCAGATCGGCCAACTTGGGGTTACTGAACATCCCGCCGTCTAGGCATAAGCTCAGGGGCGACCGCGCCTTTGCGGTTGCAGCTCCTAGACTGTGAAACAGCATCCCTCTTCCCATCAGAACTGCCCCCTCCATCGACTCCTTTAAGTCAAGACTAAAAACTTATCTATACTCCCAAGCCTTTCTTGACGTCCTCTGAGCGAGGGCTATATGTATATACAGTGGCTTGCAAAAGTATTCATACCCCTTGAACTTTTCCACATTTTGTCACGTTACAACTACAAACGTAAATGTATTTTATTGGGATTTTATGTGATAGACCAACACAAAGTGGCGCATAATTGTGAAGTGGAAGGGAAATGATACATGGTTTTCACATTTTTTTACAAATAAAAAACTGAAAAGTGTGGCGTGCAAAAGTATTCAGCCCCCTTTACTCTGATAACCCTAAATAAAATTCAGTGCAACCAATTGCCTTCAAAAATCACCTAATTAGTAAATAGAGTCCACTTGTGTGTAATCTAATCTCAGTATAAATACAGCTGTTCTGTGAAGACCTCAGAGGCTTGTTAGAGAACATTAGTAAACAAACAGCATCATGAAGCCCAAGGAACACACCAGACAGGTCAGGGATAAAGTTGTGGAGAAGTTTAAAGCAGGGTTAGGTTATAAAAAAATATCCCAAGCTTTGAACATCTCACGGAGCACTGTTCAATCCATCATCCGAAAATGGAAAGAGTATGGCACAACTGCAAACCTACCAAGACATGGCCGTCCACCTAAACTGACAGGCCGGGCAAGGAGAGCATTGATCAGAGAAGCAGCCAAGAGGCCCATGGTAATTCTGGAGGAGCTGCAGAGATCCACAGCTCAGGTGGGAGAATCTGTCCACAGGACAACTATTAGTCGTGCACTCCACAAACCGGGCCTTTATGGAAGAGTGGCAAGAAGAAAGCCATTGTTGAAAAAAAGCCATAAGAAGTCCCGTTTGCAGTTTGCCACAAGCCATGTGGGGGACACAGCAAACATGTGGAGGAAGGTGCTCTGGTCAGATGAGACCAAAATTTAAGTTTTTGGCCTAAATGCAAAACGATATGTGTGGCGGAAAACTAACACTGCACACCACCCTGAACACACCATCCCCACTGTGAAACGTGGTGGCAGCATCATGCTGTAGGGATGCTTTTCTTCAGCAGGGACAGGGAAGCTGGTCAGAGTTGATGGGAAGATGGATGGAGCCAATTACAGGGCAATCTTGGAATAAAACCTGTTAGAGTCTGCAAAAGACTTGAGACTGGGGCGGAGGTTCACCTTCCAGCAGGACAACGACCCTAAACATACAGCCAGAGCTACAATGGAATGGTTTAGATCAAAGCATATTCATGTGTTAGAATGGCCCAGTCAAAGTCCAGACCTAAATCCAATTGAAAATCTCTGGCAAGACTTGAAAATTGCTGCTCACAGACGCTCTCCATCCAATCTGATTGAGCTTGAGCTATTTTGCAAAGAAGAATGGGCAAAAATGTCAGTCTCTAGATGTGCAAAGCTGGTAGAGACATACCACAAAAGACTTGCAGCTGTAACTGTAACGAAAGGTGGTTCTACAAAGTATTGACTCAGGGGGGCTGAATACTTTTGCACGCCACACTTTTCAGTTTTTTATTTGTAAAAAAATTTGAAAACCATGTATCATTTTCCTTCCACTTCACAATTATGCACCACTTTGTGTTGGTCTATCACATAAAATCCCAATAAAATACATTTACGTTTGTGGTTGTAACGTGACAAAATGTGGGAAAGTTCAAGCGGTATGAAAACTTTTGCAAGCCACTGTATGTATGTAGTTTGTTTGTTTATACTATTCTTATAACAAATGTAAAGCACTTTGGCCAATGAGAGTTGTTTTTTAAATGTGCTATATAAATAAATGTGACTTGACTTGACTTGACCACTTGCTCCCTCCAGTACTTTGTTTTGGGATTTAATGTTGGTCCTATTGTACTTAAAGAAACCAAAATGACTATTTACAGACTTGAATGACTATTTACAGACTGGAATAGATGAACAGGTGCTTCAATGGAAGGGCCAGTTCATGAAACTAACAGCAGGATCCATCATTGACACTCTGCATGTTCCAGCGATTTCTACATCCGTGATCTCCTTATAGAAACATAGAAAAATAGAAAATAGGTGCAGGAGTAGGCCATTCGGCCCTTGGAGCCTGCACCGCCATTCAATATAATCATGGCTTATCTTAAACTTCTTTGGTCGTTATATATTCTGTAGAACTGTTTCATCAACTTTCTCGTTAATTGGTTCGGGCATAGGGTATGAGAGTCAGGAAGGCACATTGCAGCTTTATAGGACTTTGATTAGGCCGCATTTAGAGTATTGTGTACAGTTCTGATCAACCCATTACTGGAAGGATTTGAGATGGTGCAGAAGAGGGTTACCAGAATGGGTATCAGCTAGAAGAAGAGGTTGGACAAACTTGGATTGTTTTCTCTGGAGCGCCGGAGATTGGGGGAATATATAATGGGGGTGTGGCATAGATAGGATAGAGAGTCAGAACCTTTTTCCTCAGGGTTGAAATCTCAAAGACTAGAAGGCATATCTTTAAGGCCAGAGGGGAGAAGTTTAAAGGAGATGTGCAGAGAAGTTTTTATTTTGCACTGAGTGGTGAGTGCCTGGAGTGCACTGCAGGGGTAATGGCGGAGGCAGATATGATAGTGGTGTTCAAGAGGGTTCTGGAGAGGCACTCACTTCTCATCATTCTCTTCCATGTACAAGGAATGGAATGATATCGATCATGTGTCATGATCATCGATCAGGCAGATTAACTTGGCATCATGTTTGGCACGCACATCGTGAGAGCATGGCTTGTACCTGAGCTGTACTGTTCTAGCTCTCCACTGTCCACCCCCACAACACGTCCCACCCCATCATTTCATTATTGTCACGTCTACTGAGGTACAGTGAAAAGTTTTATTTTGCTTGCTACCCAATCAAATCAAATCATACTGCACATAAATACAATCAAGCCAAACTCAAGTACAATATGTAAAGTGAAGGTAAAGATACAGAGGGCAGAATATATTCCTCAGCATTGCAGCGCCCCAATTCCAAAGACAAAGTCCAATGCTTGCAAAGAGCTGAGGGGAGTCGGACAATACCCTAGCTTATGGAAAGATGGTTTAGAGAAGTGGAAAAGAGAAGTTCGATGTTCTGGCTGAACACAGTATTTCTATTTCGAGGGAGAGAGGGAGGGAATGACTGAGGGTAGGAGACAGGAGAGGGAGGGAGTGGGGGAGGGGAGGAGGAGAGTGGAACAAAGAGGTAGGGTGAAGAGGAGGGGGAGGGATAGGAGGGGGATGAGGAGGAATGGAGGAGGATAGGGGTAGGAAGAGGGATGGCGAGGTGCAGTTAATGGAGGGTTGCCGTGACTCGCGTCACAACGGGAACCCCTCAGCCGTGCCTGCGCAGTTGGGGGCTATGGGTAAGTGGTGGAATATTGCTTTGGGGGAACCGGAGCAAATGGGTCCCACTTGGTCTAGTTATTTATAAAAACAATGTTACAAATAAGTTATAAGGAGTTACAAATGAGTCGGAAGAAAGGCCCTGATCCAAAACGTCACCCATCGTTTTTCTCCAGAGATGCTGCCTGACCCACTGAGTTACTCCAGCACTTTGTATCTATCTTTGGTAGAAATCGGCATCTGCAGTTCATTGTTTCTACGCGTTGTTACAAATACGTTTTCAGCGGCATGAATAATCTGTCCTTCATATTCAAAGACTTGCCACATGCACATTTGGCTCCTCCATATCTATCCTGTTGTAAAGTTCAACAGCATCTCATATTTCGCTTGGGCAGCAGTGGTATGAATATTGATTTCTCTACTTTAACTAACCCCAGCATTCCCTTTCTCTATCTCTCCCCCACCCAAGCCGCACCAGCGTCTCATTTTCACCCAACAAATTACTAATAATCGCCTGTTTCCTTTATCATCGTTTACTTTTTTGTATATCTTTCATTCATTGTTCTGTATCTCTCTACATCATCATCTATATGTCTCGTTTCACGTATCCCCAACCAGTCCAAAATGTCACCCATTCTCTCCAGAAATGCTGCCTGTCCCGCTGAGTTACTTTTTGTGTCTATCTACAATTTAGTTTATATTGCATATCTGCATATTTAATAAAATCACTTCCCTTTACACTAATGCTGAGTTTAGTTTTCCCGTCTGCTTGTGGTCATCCTGTGATGATGTATGAGATCTGGCTTTTGGATCTTGCACGTGGCACAGTGGTGCAGCGGGTAGTGCCACTGCCTCACAGCTCCAGAGACCCCGACTCGAACCTGACCTAGGGTGCCGTCTGCATGGCGTTTGTACCATCTCCCTGTGACCGCATGGGCTTCCCCCGTGTGCTCTGGTTTCCTCTCAAATCCCAAAGACTTGCTGGTTTATAGGTTCATTGAACTCTGTAAATTGTCCCGTGTGTGTAGGAGTTGAAGAGAAAGTGGAACAACCATGTGCATGTTCCAAGTATTTGAATGTGATGGAAAGATTGCTCAGGCTGCTGAAAACGTATTAGAACCAGTGTGAGCAGGTGATCGGTGGGCCGAAGGGCCTGTTTCCACGCTGTATCTTTCAATCAGTAAGAATCCCCCCTTGATGTTGAGTTCTGCCCAGTGGCCAGCATTGTACTGGTGGCTCCAGAGGTCTGTTGTGAGGTGGGGGTGAGGCAGCTGCCCAGTGACAGATGGGGAGTCTGTGTGTTTGTCCCAGGCAGTGACATCTTCTCTTCTCTTCACAGTCAACAAAGTCACGGGTCAGTATCCCGCTCTCTGCCATCGTGGAGGTCCGCACCACCATGCCGCTAGAAATGCCGGACAGAGACAACACCTTTGTGCTGAAGGTGAGTGTGTCAGGTGGCCTGCACTCCTCGCCGGCCCGCGTTAGCCGTGTACATCACGGTGGTGCTGGTGGATCACGATGCTGCCGTCCACTGTCAGCAGTGGGGAGGGGGGTTAACTACACACTGGGCTGTGTGATGGGGAAATCTTTGCAATTGCATGTGCGTTTGTAGGTTAATTGGCTTCTGTAAATTGCCTAATGTGTAACATAACATAGAGCTAGTGTAGGGGTGGTCAATGGGTGATCAGTATGGACTTGGTGGGTTAAAGGGCCTTTTTTCACACTGTATCTTCCAATTCTAAGCTCCTTCTAGCCACTAGTGTGAAGCTCAAAGCAAGCTGGAAGCACAACAGCGCATATACTGCTGGGATAATAAGCAACTCGATGTATGAACATTGAATTTTCCTATTTCAGGTCATCCTTAACTCCCCCGCTTCACCTCTCTTTGTCCTTCTGATCCACCTCCAGTCCTTGCATTTTTGTTCCCTTTGCTAAACCCCTCACCCTCCTGCCATCCCATCGCCTATTTTTGTCCCCCCCCCCCCTCCCCCCCCCACCTGCTTTCAATGCACCACTTTACCCTCGCCAATCTGGTTCCATCTGTCCCTCATCTCTCCACTAATGTTTCCCATTGTCACCCTTGTTACACTCTGGACTCTGGTCTCCACTCTCACTCCATCCCCTTTTTCACCATGTCTGCATCCTTTTTTTCATCCATCTGTCTCAAAACTCCACCTCTCCCCAATCTGTCTCCTGCCCATCACCCATCACCCTCTTTGGTCCATCCATCACCACAGGCCGTTGTCTCCACCCGAAATGACAACAAATTCCCCCCCCCCCCCCCCCCCCCCCCCCCACCCGCACCCTCTTCAAAGCTGTTGTGTCGTCCCTAAAATGTGCCCCAAACAACAATAATAGACAATAGACAATAGGTGCAGGAGTAGGTTATTTGGCCCTTCGAACCAGCACCGCCATTCAATGTGATCATGGCTGATCATCCCCATTCAGTACCCCGTTCCTGCCTTCTCTCTATATCCCCTGACTCCACTATCTTTAAGAGCCCTACGTAGCTCTCTCTTGAAAGTATCCAGAGAACTGGCCTCTGAGGCAGAGAATCCCACAGACTCACAACTCTCTGTGAGAAAAAGTGTTCCCTCGTCTCCATTGTAAATGGCTTACCCCTTATTCTTAAACTGTGGCCCCTGGTTCTAGACTCCCCCAACATCGGGAACATGTTTCCTGCCTCTAGCGTGTCCAAACCCTTAATAATCTTATATGTTTCAATAAGATATCCTTTCATCCTTCTAAACTCCAGAGTGTACATGTCCATTCTCTCAGCATATGACAGTCCCGCCATCCTGGGAATTAACCTTATAAACCTATGCTGCACTCCCTCAATAGCAAGAATGTCCTTCCTCAAATTAGGGGACCAAAACTGCACACAATACTCCAGGTGTGGTCTCACTAGGGCCCTGTACAACTGCGGAAGGACCTCTTTGTTCCTATACTCGACTCCTCTTGTTATAAAGGCCAACGTGCCATTCGCTTTCTTCACTGCCTGCTGTACCTGCATGCTTACTTTCATAGACTGATGAACAAGGACACCCAGATCCCGTTGTACTTCCCCTTTTCCCAACTTGACGCAATTTAGTTAGTAATCTGCCTTCCTGTTTTTGCTACCAACGTAGATAACCTCACATTTATCAACATTAAACTTCATCTGCCATGCATCTGCCCACTCCCCCAACATGCCCAAGTCACCCTGCAGTCTCATAGCATCCTCCTCACAGTTCACACTGTCACCCAGCTTTGTGTCATCTGCAAATTTGCTAACGTTACTTTGAATCCCTTCATCCAAATCATTGATGTATATTGTAAATAGCTGCGGTCCCAGCACCGAGTCTTGCGGTACCCCACTAATCACTGCCTGCCATTCTGAAAGGGACCCGTTAATCCCTACTCTTTGTTTCCTGTCGGCCAACCAATTTTCTATCCATGTCAGCACTCTTACCCCCAATACCAGATGCCCTAATTTCCCCACTAATCTCCTATTGGGACCTTATCAAATGCTTTCTGAAAGGCCAGGTACACTACATCCACTGGCTCTCCCTTGTCCATTTTCCTAGTTACATTAACAAAAAATTCCAGGCGATTAGTCAAGCATGATTTCCCCTTCGTAAATCCATGCTGACTCGGACCGATCCTGTTACTGCTATCTAAATGTGCGGCTATCTCATCTTTTATAATTGACTCCAGCATCTTCCCCACTACCGATGTCAGGCTAACTGGTCTATAATTCCCTGTTTTCTCTCTCCCGCCTTTCTTAAAAAGTGGGATAATATTAGGTATCCTCCAATCCATAGGAACTGATCCTGAGTCTATAGAACATTGGAAAATTATCACCAGTGCATCCACAATTTCTAGAGCCACTTCCTTAAGTACCCTGGGATGCAGACCATCAGGCCCGGGGGATTTATCAGCCTTCAGTCCCATCAGTCTACCCAACACCATTTCCTGCCTAATGTGGATTTCCTTCAGTTCCTCTGTCACCCCAGATCCTCTGGCCACTACTATATCAGGAAGATTGTTTGTGTCCTCCTTAGTGAAGATGGATCCAAAGTACCTGTTCAACTCATCTGCCATTTCCTTGTTCCCCATAATAAATTCACCTTTTTCGGTCTTCAAGGGTCCAACTTTGGTCTAAACTAATTTTTTCCTGTTCCCATACCTAAAGAAGCTTTTACTATCTTTCTTTATATTCTTGGATAGCTTACCTTTGTACCTCATCTTTTCTCCCTGTATTGTCTTTGAAGAAAAGTTTGAAGAAAGGTTCTGCCTGACTGTTCTATGCCAATGCCCTGATAATTCCCAGCTGCATTCTCTTGTCTCCAATGTGACCATTGTCCTGCCCCAGGCCTCAACGCCTCTGATCTCTGGCAAAGCCAAGAAAAGACAAAGACAAAGACAAAGGACATTTATTGTCACATACACCAATTGGTGCAGTGAAATTTGAGTTGGCTGAGAGTTTCCTGTATTTTACCCCTCTTCTTCTGTTCACTCTTGCTGTTGGCTTTGTTATTACTTTTCAATTTTCTCTCATAATCCATGTTTTCCATCTTTAGTGCAGGTCCACCAATGGTTTTCAAGCAACAGGAGGTGCAGCACCTCCTTTAATCCGGACAAAATTACGAGAGTGCACTTGAAAAGAAAGGCACCAAGACAAATTCCTTGTATGTATACATACTTGGCTAATAACATTTATTCAATTCAATTCTATTCAATCAATTCAAACCCCCTCCGGCCCCTGGAAGTCCCCGAAAATGTGGAGCCTAGGCCGAGTGAGGCGACTAATTTTAACCTCATCAGGACTTCCGTGCCAGTGGAATTTGCCCCCTGCGGCCGGAGGCTGTGGAACTCCAGCCCAGCCGGAGCTGGCAGAACCATTCCCATAGCTAACTTCCGAGACCAATGTTGTGGGTCCTCTGAGGTCATGACCTCTGTTGGGATAATCCAGCAAGGCTCTGGAACCAAGGGTGCGGGAAAATCGGTGGTGGACTTGTATCTTTTTGTCCTCTGCTGCTGGTTTCTGAAAAGTTCCCAGTCCTCTATTGCACCATCAGTGTTTATTACTTTGTTTACTCTGGTCTTTGATTCAATCTGAGCTTTCCTTACCTACCATCTACCTCATTGGAGACCTTCGGACTATCTTTAATCTGACTTTACTGGGCTCTATCTTGCACTAAACATTATTTCCGTTTATCCTGCATCTGTACACTGTGGGCGGCTCGATTGTAATCATGGATAGTCTTTACGCTGACTGGGTAGCAAGCAATATAAAAACCCAGTTTTTTGCTTCACGTCGGTACTCGTGATAATAAACTAAACTCATTTTTTCCTTGGCTTTTATGTCCCTCTCTAATTGAAGGATCATTTTTTCTGGGTGTTTTGCACTAACTGTGACTACGTATCTAGTGACCTTTACTTCAGCCTGCGTATCCAGATAACTCCACCGTATTTCTTCATACGTGAAGATAGACACAAAAAGCTGGAGTAACTCAGCGAGACAGGCAGCATCACTTGAGAGAAGGAATGGGTGACATTTTGGGACGAGACCCTTCTTCATACGTGCCTTTGTTTGAGTCGAGGAGACTGGTTTTAGACCCGAGCCGTATTTGGAATTCTCATGTTGTGACCCCTGCTCCCTAACACGTTCTCACACATAACTAATTGTAACCCTGTTGTCCCTGGGTCGAGTCTGGGCCACACTGCTGCTCCTGGTCAACCCACAAATTCCTGTTGTGATTTGGCCGTCGATAAGCGGGTTACCCACGGTTATTGTCGTATTCTTCTTGTACAGCTTCCCTTTTTCCCCATTTACAATTTCACCGCTACATTGTAGCATGAGTAATACGATCTGTTGATCAAGAGCTTTCCACCTCCCTCTGGGGCCTGGGAAATGACTGATTAGAAGGGTTGGGAAAGGCAGGGGTACTTCCTGGAAGGACACAAGTGTGCTGCAGTAACTCAGCAGGTCAGGCAGCATCTCTGGAGAACATGGATGGGTGACGTTTTGGGTTGGGGCACTTCTTCAGACCGATTGTGCAAGAGGCAGGGGGTGGGGAAAAAGCTGGGAGAGAGGAGAGGCAGGACAAAGCTGGACACTTCCTGGATATTGGAATTCCCTTTTGTTGGAGAACGTCCGTAGACGGACAAGTTTGTAGTCTAATTGGCTTTGATAAAATTGTAAATTGTCCCTAGTGTGCGTTGGATAGTATTAGTGTATCCAAACACTATCGGCGCAGACTCAGTAGTTCAAAGGACCTATTTCTGTGCTGTATCTCTAAACTAAACTAAACCACTTATGAACTGAGTCCAGTAACTAAACAGTCGCAGCATGGTTGAGGCCATTCAGCTCGTCGACTCTATCCTGGTTCTTTGTCTATGTCTATACCCTTAGTGATTTTTAAATACCTCCTTTAGAGCCACACACAAGCTCCTCTATCCTAATTGAAATCTCTCCAAAGTAAGATCACTCAAACCTGAGATTGTTCTGGTAAATCTCTTGCACCCTTTTCAAAGTTGTTATTTCTTCCCTATATTGTGCCCAAAGCACGCAATGCAACACTTTGAAGAAGGGTCCCAAGCAGAAAATTTACCATTCCATGTTCTCCAGAGGTGCTGCCAGACCCGCTGAGTTACTCCAGCACTTTGCCCATTGTTGTGAACCAGCATACTTGTTTCCTGTTTGACAGGAATGAGGACAGAATAAAGTGGGGGCTAGAGTAAAATTAATGTAACATGATGATTGGCATGGTGTTGGTTTCCATGATGTATCTCTCCGTGATTCCATGGTCATAATCTCGATGTGCCTTGCTTTGATACATATTCTCGCTCTACAGTGCCATATTATTCACCTTGTCTGCTGCAAATATATGCAAGAACCTCGGTCCCCTGTCTGCTGCTTCTTAGTTGGAGCCGTGGGTCTCCTGTTCGCCTTTGGGATGGAAACATTGATGTTCAGTTCCCATCCTGCCACCATCAGCTCAATTCCCCTCAGTCGATAACAGCTTGGAAAATCTGCCCCTGAATCTGGAGCTATGCGTTTTCAAACTTCTGTACTTCGTGCCTGATGGGAGAGGGGAGAACTGGGGTAAGACTGGTCTTTGATTATGCTAGTGGCTTTGTTGAGGCAGCATAAAGTGTACATGCAGTCCATGGAAGGGAGGTTGGTTTGCGTGATGGTCTGGGCTACGTCCACAACTCTCTGCAATATATCGTGGTCTTCACTGGAGCTGTTCCCAAACCAAGCTTGGCATCCTGCTAAGATGCTTTCTGTGGGGCATCTGTCGAAGTTGGTGAGTTGTTGGGGACATGCCAAACTTTCTAAGCCGCCTAAGGAAGTAGAGGCATTCTTGGCCATTGCTTCAATATAGGTGGTCCAGGACAAATTGCTGGTGATATTTACTCCGAAGAACTTGAAGCTTTCGAGCATGTCTACTTTGATGCCATCAATGTTTACTGGGACGTGTGTACTGCTTCGCTTCCTCAAGTCCATTACAACTCACGAGCAGACCCTTTGGTCCACAATATCTATGTCAAACATGATGCCAAGACAAACTCTTATCTGTCTGCACATATCCCTCCATTCCAGGCAAATCCATGGACCTATCCAAAAGTCTCTGAAGTACCGCTATCCTATCTGACTCAACACCACCGCCGGCAGCACGTTTTAAAAGTTTTTTTAATAGATATAGTGCGGAAGCAGGCCCTTCGGCCCACCATGTCCGCACTGACCCACAATCCCCGCACGCAATAGGCAATAGACAATAGGTGCAGGAATAGGCCATTTGGCCCTTCGAGCCAGCACCACCATTCACTGTGATCATGGCTGATCATCCACACTCAGTACCCCGTTCCTGCCTTTTCCCCATATCCCTTGACTCCGCTATCTTTAAGAGCTCTATCCAACGCTCTCTTGAAAGCATACAGAGAATTGGCCTCCACTGCCTTTTGAGGCAGGGAATTCCACAGATTCACAACCCTCTGTGTGAAAAAGATATTCGTCATCTCCATTCTAAAGCCCCTGAGCCACTTATGTGACCTTGGCACGCTAATTACGCGACCTCGTGGTCGAGTTGAGGTTCGACGGTCCCGCGAAGGTCGCACACGATTTCATGCGCCCGCACAGCCGTCTGGAGCGCGTGACGTCATTTGAAGATGGACGGCAGCTTCTCTGGAGAGAAGGAATGGGTAACGTTTCGTGTCGAGACTCTTATTTAGTCTGAAAGAAGGGTCTTGACCTGAAACGTCACGCATTCTCTCCAGAGATGCTGCCGGTCCTGCTGAGTTACTCCAGCATGTTGTGTCTATCTTCAATTTTCTTTGCCCCGCTCTGGGAGTAGGAGTGGGGGCGGATCTGGACTGCAACAGCCGTGAGCCCCAGGCCGAGTTCGACGATCATTTGCTTGCTTCTGCTGCTGTTGGAGACGTTGCTTCGCGCCAGGGTCTTTGGCCGTCAGTTACGCAACAAGCCGTTGGCGCGCGAAGATTTCGTTCGCTACAAAAATTTGGTAGTCCCGCGTGATGTCGCGCACAAATACATAACCCTCCGCGCTTCTCAGTGGGACCGGCCCCACGTGGCCATATGATGCCCGTGCACCTCAACGCGACGATGAGGTTGCGGAATTTGCGTGCCATGGACACGTAAGTGGGTCAGGGCCTTAAATCTCCTTATTCTTAAATTGTGGCCTCAGGTTCTGGACTCCCCCAACATCGGGAACATGTTTCCTGCCTCTAGCGTGTCCAATCCCTTAATAATCTTATATGTTTCAATAAGAACCCCTCTCATCCTTCTAAATTCCAGTATACAAGCCCAATCGCTCCATTCTATGAACATATGACAGTCCCGCCATCCCTGGAATTAACCGTGTAAACCTATGCTGCGCTCCCTCAATAGCAAGAATGTACTTCCTCAAATTTGGAGACCAAAAGTGCACACTTCAGGTGTGGTCTCACTAGGGCTTTGTGCAACTGCAGAAGGAATTCCTTGCTCCTATACTCGACTACACTTGTTATGAAGGCCAACATGCCATTTGTTTTCTTCAGTGCCTGCAGTACATGCATTTACACTTATACCAAGCCAATTAGCCTACAAACCTGTACGTCTTTGAAATGTTGGAGAAAAACCGAAGATCTCGGCGAAAACCCACGCCGTCACAGGGAGAACGTACAAACTCCGTACAGACAGCCCCCGTAGTCAGATGGAACGCGGGTCGCTGGCACTGTAAGGCAGCAACTCTGCTGCTGTGCCACCTATGTTCCAGACACTTACCACTCTTTGTGTAAAAGAAAATTTGCTTTGCAAATCTCCTTTAAACTTTGCCCCTCTCACTGTAAAACAGTTTTTTCATCCCCAGAAGAAGATTGTGTCTACCCCATCTATGCCTCCCATAATTGTATATACAGGTCTCTTCTGTCCTCTGACACTGTCGATGCACTGACTTTGTTGGCCTTCATTTCATCCTAAATTATGGAGGACCCTGTCCGTTGGGATTGCGTATTTCACTCAGACCAACCAACGCTTAAATCTAAGGTTATCGGGCATTTTGACAGACTTAATCACTGTATAAACCATGGGAATTATCAGCAGAATATAAGTATTTAATGGGAATTCCTCTCACAGTATATTGAAGCACAATTCAGCTGGGAAAAGCATAATTGGTTTCTGACAAAGATTTCCAAAGTTTAGCTGTTTTACAATTACAGTCTACTGGATTTCCGGCAAGGATCAATTAATGGTACAGTTAGTGTTCCCTGATGTGGAAAAAACATTGCATTTTTTCACTCAAAGGGTTGTGACCTGTCAGTTGAAAAATATCATTTTTATAAAGCAAAGCACAGCAGGGACATTCTGACAGTCTACCCTATCTATGCCTCATGATTTGATATACTTCTATCAATGGGGGTCGTCACTTCACAACATGCTTCCATCTGCATCTTTACATCAACGTTCAACTCTGGCACCATTTGCTTTAGAACATAGAACACGACAGCTCAGGAATGGGCCCTTCAGCTCTTAATGTTTGTGCTGAACACGAAGCCAAATTAAACTGATCTCATCTTCCTGTACATGATCCATATCCCTCTATTCCCTGCACTTCATGTGCCTTTCTAAAAGTCTCATATACGGCACTATCGTATCAGCCTCCTCCACCACCACCCCTGGCAGTGTTCCAGGCCCCCATTACTCTGTGTTGAGAGATGGATTGATAGATAAAAACTAAAAATTCACCCGCACATCTCTATTAACCTTTCCGCCTCTCACCTTTTTAGCTCTGCTCTCTAGTGTTGGACTTTCCTACCCTGAGGAGAAAGGTTCTGACTGTCTACCGTGTCTACCCCTCTCTTCTATCTTCTCCCCTTGACCTCTGATGCTCCAGAGAAAACAATCCAAGTTTAACCAACCTCTCCCTGTAGTTTAACCTATCTAATCCAGGCAGCATTTTGGTAAACTTTCTCTGCTCCCTTTCCAGAGTCTCCACACCTTTCCTGTTATAAGGCGTCCAGAACTGCACGCAATACTCCAAATGTGGCCTAACCAATCTCCCATAGGGCTGCATCATGACTTCCTGACTTATAATGCCACGAGCAATGAAGGCAAGCATACCATACAAGTTCACGTTATTGGAGTAGAATTCGGCCATTCGGCCTATCGAGTCTACTCCGCCATTCAATCATGGTTGATCTCTGCCTCCTAATCCCATTTTCCTGCCTTCTCC
The DNA here is from genome assembly GCF_028641065.1 of Leucoraja erinaceus. Taxonomy (NCBI): domain Eukaryota; kingdom Metazoa; phylum Chordata; class Chondrichthyes; order Rajiformes; family Rajidae; genus Leucoraja; species Leucoraja erinaceus. Next base: position 1,099,042 of record NC_073404.1, on the reverse strand, counting down.
CCATAACCTTTGACACCTGTTCTAATCAAGAATTTGTCTATCTCTACCTTAAAAATATCCACTGATTGGCCTCCACAGCCCTCTGTGGCAATGAGTTTTGCAGATTAACGACCCTCTGACCAAAAAAGTTACTCCTCACCCCCTTTCTAAAAGAGCCCCCTTTAATTCTGAGGCTATGACCTCTGGTCCTAGACTCTCCCACCAGTGGAAACATCCTTTCCACATCCACTCTATTTATGCCTTTCATTATTCTGTAAGATTCAATGAGGTTCCCCCCTCAACTTTGTAAACTTCAGCGTATCGAGGCCCGGTGCTGTTAAACGCTCATCATATGCTAACCCACTCATTCCTGGAATAATTTGTGTAAACCTCTTCTGGACCCTCTCCAGAGCCATCCTTAGATATGGGGCCCAAATTTGCTCACAGTACTCCAAATGTGGCCTGACCAGAGCCTCAGCATTGCATCTCTATTTTTGTATTCCGCCTTTACCTTTCTAGATGCCTACCCTCTTTTTGTAATATTTTAAATCTAGCAGGATGCTTAGGATTAGCATCTTGTGGCAGCAAGGTGGCACAATGGTAGAGTTGCCCCTTGCAGCACTAGAGATCCGGGTTTGATCCTGACTACGGGTGCTGTCTGTATGGAGTTTCTGTGTTCTCCCCGTGACATGCGTTGGTTTTCTCCAGGAGCTCCGGTTTCCTACCACACCCCAAAAACATACGGGTGTGTAGATTAATCGGCTTCATAAAATTGTAAATTGTCTCTTATGTGTGTCGGATAGTGTTAGTGTGCGGGGATCGCTGGTTGGCCCAGCCCCATCATTCTGCTGGTAATCATGAGTTCAGGAAGTGATGCATTGATGGTCTGTAGCAGGGCGCTACTAAAGAGGAGGTAGTCAATGTCTTGGATTGCTGAAGGATGGATAAATCTCCACAAAGCTAAGGGAAGCTGTGGGAGAAAATTGCTGGGCCTATGGCAGATGTTAGCATCTTCACCAACCCCAGGTGGCATCTACAGACTTGAGAATGGCCAAATGTTGCTCCTTTATTTGGGAGGTGATTTTAGCCAGGTTACTACAGGGCAGGGACCTTGCATCAGTAATAAGAAAATTACTAGAGGAAAAGCTTAAGAAATGGGAAAGATGTACATTTTAAAATACGGGCGGACCATGGCTTTCTTCAGGGAATATCTGTCTCACAAATTTGCTTTGAGTTTTTGAGGCAATAACTAAGAAGATTGATGTAGGCAGGGCAATTGTCATTTAGGACATTAGTAAAACATTCGATGAGGTTGAGCTGTTTAAATGAGGCAGCACAGTGGCGCTGCACTTTCCTCCCGTACTCCAAAGACGTACAGGTTTGTAGGTTAATTGGCTTCAGTAAAAATTGTAAATTGTCCCTAGTGTGGGTAAGATAGTGCTAGTGTACGGGGATTGCTGTTCGGTGCGGACTCAGTGGACCCAGGGGCCTGTTTCCGCTCTGTATCTCTAATCTAAGCTTAATTACATCCAAAATGAGTTTGGTGAAAGGTGGCAGAGGTTAGTGTCGACAGGATACCTTTTTGATTTGAGTCTGCAACTAGTGGTGCTGGGACCCTTATGAATATATATTCATGACTTGGATGTGAATGTGTACGATATGGTTAATATGTTTGCAAAGGAGACATATGTTGTAGTTATGTGAGGATGTGTCTAATCTTAGTGCCTGGAACATGCTGCCAGGAGTGATGGTGGAGGCAGATACAAAGAGGCGTATAATAGGCTTTTGGAAAGGCACATGAATATGTAGGGAATCGAGGGATATGGACCAAATGCCTGGAGATGATGAGTTCATCGTGGTATTATGTTCAGCAGGAATACTGTAACCCGAAACACAAGGAACTGCAGATGCTGGTTTACAAGAAAAAGGCGCTGGAGTAACTCAGCGGCTCAGGCAGCATCTCTAAAGAACAAGGATTGTTTTGGGTCAGAATCCTTCTTCAGACTGATTGTAGTAGGAGAGAGAAAACTAGAAGAGGGATGACGATTGGACAAAGTTTGCCAAGTGATGGATGGATATAGGTGCGCGGGGGTTGGGATAGACACATGGTTGGGGATAGGCCAGAGATTAAAAGGAAAAAGGTAAGATAATGTTTATAGGTTTAGTTACTTAAAATTGGAGAATAAACTAATTGTCAGCGCAGATATCGAGGGCTGTGGAGCCTGTTCCTGTACTGTACTAAACTATGTTCCAATTGAAAGAAAGTTTGCACCTGTCATAATCGAGGGCATGCAGAAGAGATTCACCAAGATATTGTCTGGAATGGAGGGCTGTCGTTATGTGGGAAGATTGGAAAGGCTTGGTTTAGTCTCACTGGAATGTAGGAGTCCGAGTGGTGTGTTTACGTTTGATCGGATAGATAGTTTAGCAATGTTACAAAATTTTGAGATTTAAAAAATCAAGTCTGCAATTTATCCCATCAGATAAAGCATAACAATAAGTTTAATTTGACACCAAATTCACTTTCATATCTCAAGTATTAAAAAAGTTATGACCATTTTCATACTCGGAAATTAGCATCTTGTTCCCTATTGATTTTCAATGGACATTACAAAAAAGCTGTGATCTTGGATAATCAAAAGCCCATTTCTTAAGGAAAGATTAACATTTTTAAATAGCCTAAGTGTCCAAAGATTATTCACAAATAATTCACAATATAACATGATTTTTATATCTAATTTACATTAATTTATAGGCCAAATGGAAGGAATTTAGTGTTCAATTGCTGTAAATAAATGCCCATTTAAATCGGATTTCTAGTGGGTTCATGTGGAACGCGCTGGTTTAGAACGTTGACATAGCGCTGGATTAGTGCCCTCAAATGCCGAGAAAAATACTGCGGGATATAAAAAGCCCAAAATGAACTATTCGTTATAGATAACTTGATATATAGGGTTATATATATGCCCCATTTAATGTAAAAATAAGGTACATACCTTTAATTGTTTGCTTTATAAAACCCTGGGGCTGCGAGAGGTTGCGGAATGAAACAGTAATTTTAAAACTATTAGAACTATATTATCGAGGCCTATAAAACTAATAATACCTTTTGCGACCGGGTCTTGCAGCGATTTTTCGTTAATGATTTACTAGGCTGAACATGTGCGATTAGTACAGCCTAGTAAAAATCGCGTTTTAAACCCGCCCCCTCCAAACAGCGCCAAAATCGCGGCCATGGCTGAGGGCAGATTCCCAATGACGATTCAGGTAGGTTTTGTAACATACCTAGATAGTTAGGATCTTTTTTCTCTGGGCAGGGAGTTTAGAACAAGTGGGCAGTGTTTTAAGATGAGAAGGAAGAAATTTAAAGGAGACTAGACCAGGTGTCGACCCGTTGGGTCTGCTCCCCCAACGCAAGATTTCACCACTCACCCGTTCCCCCAACGCAAGCCGTTCCCTTGGCAGCAGGTACAATTATAGCTATGAGATATAATTACAACATAGCTATGAAAGGTATGGAGGGATACAGGTCTATTGTGCGCAAATGGGATGAGCATCGATGGACCTGGTGGCCAAAGGATTGTTTTGGTGCAGGACAATTCTAGCATTCTATGAAATTATCATGTACCTGCATATACAGAGAGATCTTTGGATCCAAGACCAAAGCTCCCTCAAAAGTAGATAGAGTGGTAAAGAGGGCACAGGGTATGTTTGCCAGGGCATTGAGTATGTCAGGAATTACGAACGCTACTTTAAAGGACTTTCATTAGGCCATATTTGGAGTATCGTTTGCAGTTCTGTTGCCCCATAACAGGAATGATGTGGGGTCTTTGGAGAGGAGATTGATCAGAATGCTGCCGGATTAGGGGTTATTGGCTACAAGCAGAGGTTGGGCAGACTTGAATTGCCTTCTCTGGAATGCCGAAGGTTGAGGGAAGACCTGACAGAAATATATAAAATGATGAGAGGCAAAGATTGGACATAGATATAAGGTGAAAGGGGCAAGTTTTGTTTTAGTATAGAGGGTGTTAAGTGCCTGCAACATGCTGCCAGGGGTAGTGGTGGGGCAGATATGGTAGTGGTTAAGAGGCTTTCAGACAGGCACATGGATATGCAGAGAATGGAGGGATATGGATTATTTGCAGGCAGATGAGATTAGTTTATGTTGATGTCATGTTTGACACAGACATTGTGGGCAAGGGGCCTGATCCTGTGCTGTCCTGTTCTAAGTTCCATGGGGTACGGTAGACAGTGATCTACTTTGTCCCACAGCAGAGATTCCTAAACCAGAGAACCGTACAGTGGCGTAGCGGTAGGTAGAAATGCTGCCTTAGAGCGCCAGAGACCCGGGTTTGATCCTAACTACGGGTGCTGTTTGTACGGAGTTTGTACGTTCTCCCCATGACCAGCGTGAGTTTTCTCCGATATCTCTGATTTCCTCCATCTCTCCAAAGATGTACAGGTTTGCAGGTTAATTGGATTGGTATAATTGTAAATTATCCCCAGTGTGTGCAGGATAGTGTTGGTATGTGGGGATCACTGGTTGGGGCGGATCCGGTGGGCCGAAGGACTTCTTTCTGTACTGTATCTAAGAAACTAAACATAAACTAAAAAAGAGCATGGTTTAAGGTTGGAATTTGGGGACACAGGAAATAATTTTATCACCCAAATAATGCTAGGAGTTTGGAATGCACTGCCTGATGATGGAGAAAAATAATGTTTGCAACATTTAAGTGGTATCTTGATAAACTGAGGCAGAGAAGGCTCAATGATACTTTATTGTCATGTCAATCAGTCAATCAGTTTTATTTCGTCACATTGCACGTAAAGTGCAAGTGAAATGAATTTGTCAGCAGCGGTACAATGATAAAGAACACACAATACACAATAAATATTTAACACAAACATCCATCACAGCATTCATCACTGTGGTGGAAGGCACAAAATTTGGCCATTCCTCCTCCATTTCCCCCCGTGGTCGGGACCAGAGTCCAGAGACAGTCCAGGATTGGCTCTTCCCCACCGGAGACCGCGGCTTTAGGTTGGTTTTAGCCGCAGGCCGGCAGTCGAAGATTTAAAGTCCCTGCCACAGCCAGAAGCACCGCAGACCGCAGGGCCGGCGGTCGAAGCTCCCCTCTAGGGGTGATGGTAAGTCCACGCCGGGTCCGCGGTAGAAGTTGACCGCGGGCTGGCGGTGGAAGCTCCTTCTTCTCCCGGGTCCCCACGAGGGATCCCGGGCTGCGGACGCCGCGCCAGCTGGAACTCTGCAGACCGCGGCTTCAGGCTGCCGCGGGCCAGCGAAACGGAGCGCTTCCCTCCGGCGAGCCCCAGCGAGGGCTCACTCGCTCCACCCCGAGAGTCCACGCTGCCCCCGCCGCTGAAGCCCCGGGCGTGTCTCCGGGAAAGGCCGCCCGATCCTCGTTGTTAGGCCACGGGGGAGGCATCCTGGAAAAAGTTGCCTCTCCGTGGAGTGGCGACCGAAACGGTTTCCCCCTCACCCCCCCACACCACCCCCCACACAACACACACAAAGAAACACAAAAAACATACTTTAAAACATACTAAAAAAAGAAAAAAAGTTGAAAAAAAACTGACACACTGCTGACAGGGCGCCGGCTTGCAGCGCCCCCACCGACCTACCTAGGTACCTAGGCTAGGGACCAAATGGGATACTGTGAGTGCTCTCTTTATTAGAAGTATATCAGAAGCATGCACTAGCTTCCAATAGCACACTTCCATAACACAACTGTTGGCATAGACTCTGTGACCCTAATTTCTTTCCCCACAATGCCTTCAGGGGATATAAACGAGTTCAGTATTCCAAAAAACGCAAGGAATCATGGGATCCGTCAAAGGTCAAACTATAAATAAAAATCAAATGAAACGAGTATAGTTTGGATCCGATTTTTAGTCTTTTTTCAAGTTTGTATTTGTCAAGAGGCAGAGGGGGCAGATGCAAGTGGGAGCCTGGTGGGTGGGGGGGGGGGGGGGGGTGACTCTCGGCAGCTGCATGCACACAGGACCGCGCCTCATCCGTAGCCAGGATCGAACCCGAATCCCCGGCGCCACAAGCGTTGCCGAACCGCCACTGGATCGTTCCCGGTCCTCCAGCACCACCCCCCCCCCCCCCCCCTCCCCCTGCCCCACTCCAGTGTCCCATCCCCGCCCAGGTCGACGGGCCCACAGCCAGCGCCGAGAAGAAGGGCATACTCCAGCCCACCTCCGCCTCTCCCGCCGGGCCAACCGACAGCCCGGACCAATGACACCAGGAGCCCCAGGCCCACAGCAAGCACGAAGAAGAAGAAGGGCATACTCCAGCCCAACCCTGCTCCAACTCCGGAGGAACCCGTTCCGCGATTCAGATTCAGATTCAGATTCAAATGTTATTGTCATTGTGCAGTGTAGAGTACAGAGACAATGAAATGCAGTTAGCATTTCCCTAGAAGAGCAAAATAGAATATGAGCAAGCGACATTGAATATGAGCAATAAATAATTTACGTGCATACAGTCATAGTAGTGCAATTATTATTTTTTCCTGGTGGAAGGAGTGTCCGGGGGGGGGTGACTGGCAGTCACCGAGGTACAGTGTTAAGTAATGTAACAGCCGCAGGGAAGAAGCTGTTCCTGGACCTGCTGGTCCAGCAAAGGAGAGACCTGTAGCGCCTCCCGGATGGTAGGAGGGTAAACAGACTGTGGTTGGGGTGAGAGCAGTCCTTGACGATGCTGAACGCCCTTCGCAGACAACGCTTGCTTTGGACAGACTCAATGGAGGGGAGTGAGGAACCGGTGATGTGTTGGGCAATTTTCACCACCCTCTGCAGTGCTTTCCGGTCGGAGACAGAGCAGTTGCCATACCATACTGTGATACACTTGGTAAGGATGCTCTCGATGGTGCAGCGGTAGAAGTTCACCAGAATCTGAGGAGACAGATGGACCTTCTTTAGTCTCCTCAGGAAGAAGAGACGCTGGTGAGCCTTCTTGACCAGAGATGAGGTATTGTGGGTCCAAGAGAGGTCATCGGTACGGTACCCACTGCCACTTCATCCACAACCCCGAGGAGGAGTACAGGCCCCGGCCTCGCCTGCGCCAGAGCACCAGCCTGGGCTCAGCCTCCTCCAGCCCGGCGCTCGACTGGACTGCGCTGCGGGTGGCCTTCAGCCCCGACCTGGAGTCGGTGCTGGCCTGGGCTTAGGGCTGGGCAAGGGTGGGGGAGGAGGTTGCTGCTGCCACCAGCAACACCACCACCAGCAGCACCAGCGGGAGCCCGGCCTGCCCATGGCCGACAGGAGCCCATCCGCAGACTCTCTCTCCAGCCAGGACGACTCCAGCAGCAGCGGATCCAAGTCTCTCTCCGGCCAGGACCACTCCAGCAGCAACGGATCCAAGTCACCCATCATCGAGCAGGGCTGGCGGCTGCCCACCTTCAGGAGGATCTCGGTGTCGGACTGAGGGGAGGGAGGTGGAGGTGGAGGGCCGCTGGCCCACTCAGTGGGACAGGCAGAGCCGAGCTCGAGCCAGCTGTTGCAGTGCAGGCTGCATGTCCGGGGCCGCCCCACCAGCCCAGGGCCACCCTGGACACCTCTGGTCAGGGACAGGATACGGGGGAGGTGACGGGGACAGCCCAACAGCACCCGCAGTGTTCGGAGAGCCGGGCCCAACCCTGACCACGGACGAAACGCAAGTCTGCACAAAATGCAGCATCACTGTGCTGAGACTGTTTTTGGCTTGTGACCTATGACCTGGGTATGTGCAGTCGGAACACCGAACTCGCTTATTGGCTCACCCTTTCTATTAGTAATTGCTGCAAGTTTCTGACTGGTTGGTAGTACTGCTCCTCTCCTCATCCACTGTATCTGCTGTTCCAGGTGTGAACTATATATCGGCGAGACCAAGCGCAGATTTGGTCGCTGAACTCCTCCACTCAGTCCGCCTGAGCCTACGTGTTCTCCCCGTTGCTAAACACTTGAACTCCCGCTCCCATTCCCATACTGACCTTCCTGGCCAGGGCCTCCTTTACTGTGTCAAATTGCTGGAACAGCACCTTATATTTTGCTTTGGCAGCTTACAAACCAGCAGTATGAATATTGATTTCTCTAATTTTAAGTATCTCTTGCTTTCCCTCTCTTCCCGCCCATCACCCACCCTAGTTCTCTACTAGTTTCACTGTCCTCCTGATTAATGTTACTGTTTGTATACCTTGTTGTCACCGTCCCGTCTGCCAACAGTGAACCATCGTATCGAAGATAGACACAAAATACTGGAGTAACCCTTCTACCCAACATCTCGAACCGAAACATCACTCATTCCTTCTCTCCAGAGATGCTGCCTGTTCCATTGTGTTACTCCAGCATTTTCCATCTACCTTTGGTTTAAACCAGCATTTGCAGTTCCTTCCTACACAATGAACCATTGTACGTTTCCTTGACCATAGTCTGTTTTGATCTGTCCTTTTCACACCTTACATGCTCTTTATAACCTTCCAGATCTCTAGTTTCCCTCCCCCCTGACTCTCAGTCTGAAGAAGGGTCTCGACCCGAAACGTCACCCATTCCTTCTCTCCAGAGATGCCGCCTGTTCCACTGACTTACTCCAGCATTTTGTGTCTATCTTTCATGAATAATTGGTGTTGGATATGAGCTTCTGATAATCACTGTATGTTTGTTCTTTCCTTAGCGGGTGGGAAGAGAGCAAGAAACATACTTGTGATCCAAAGCATTCTCTGCTGTATTACAATATTGTGCATGTGCATGCAGTGATCATTTGGTGTGCAATCCTACATGCCTAGAGTGACTTGTTGTGCGACAGGTGGAGAATGGTGTGGAGTACATCCTGGAGACCATTGACTCGCTGCAGAAACACTCGTGGGTGGCTGACATACAGGACTGCATGGACCCAGGGTAAGGGCAACTTCACTCCCTCTCACACCAGCTAGGGATGTTTCTGCTCAGATTACAGAAAAGTGGAAACATTTTATTCTGTAAGTCCAACCATACCAGATGGAAGCAGCTACATATGTAGGGCAGCACAGTGGCTCAGCGGGAGAGCTGCTGCCTCACGGCACCAGAGAACCTGGTCCGATCCTGACCTCAGATGCTATCTGTGTGGAGTTTGCACATTCTCCCTGTAACCGCGTGGGTTTTCTTCGGGTGCTCTGGTTTCTTCCAACATTCCAAAGGTGCTTGGGTTTGTAGGTTAATTGGCCGCTATAAACTTTCCCCTAGTGGTAGGGAGTGGATGAGAATGTGGGATTACATAGAACTTGTGTGTAGGGAGTATATAGGAAAATGGGATAACATCAAACTAGTGTGTAGGGAGTGGATGAGAGAGGGATAACATAGAGCTAGTGTGAATGGGTGGTCGCTGGTCGGTGTGGACTCGGGGGGCTGAAGGACCTATTTCCACACTGTATCTCTACACTAAACTGCACTGAGAGATTGAGATAACAAAGAACTAATGTGAACAGCTGATTGATGATTGGTGGACTTGGTGGGTCAAAGGGCCTATGTCATTCTTTACCTCTAAACTAAACTATTAGGTTGAAGGCTGTAGTGGGGAGATCTGACGGTATAAAATCTGATAGTCCAGGAGACAGTGGCTTGCTGTTCGTTGAGGGCCATGGTCCAGGAGGAGGTGTTAGAGATCTGACCACTGGTCTCTGCAAGGTCATTGCACAGGACCACAGCAGCACCATCTTGTCTGTAGGCTTGATGACGGCATTAGGATTGATGCAGAGAGAGCACGGGGCTGTGCTGTGAGAGCAGCAGGAATGCGGTTGGATGGAGAAGTCAAGGTTGGCTGGTATTGGCAGTTATAAAGGAAATGGTCGAGAAAAGGTAAAAGGCCTGAGGGGGGAGGGGGGGGTGGGGGGGAGGAAGATATCCATGGGGAAGATCACGGCCTGACCAGGTGGGAAGCTCAGGAGGAAATTGCAGAGGCCTTTGTACAGATATTAGCATCATTTTTAGCTACAGGTGAAGTTGTGGAGGACACGAGGGTGACTAATGTTGTGTAGTTCGGGCGGCACGGTGGCACAGCAGTAGAGTTGCTGCCTTACAGCGAATGCAGCACAACGAGATCTGGATTTGATCCCGACTACGGGTGCTGTCTGCGGAGTTTGTACGTTCTCCCGGTGACCTGCGTGGGTTTTCTCCGAGATCTTCGGTTTCCTCCCACACTCCAGAGACTTACAGGTTTGTATGTTAATTGGCTTGGTAAATGTAAAAAAAAAAAAGATTGTCCCTAGTGGGTGTAGGATAGTGTTAATATGCGGCGATCGCTGGTCGCTGCATGCCTAGAGGGCTGAAGGGCCTGTTTCTGCGCTGTTTCTCAAACTAAACTAAACTAAGCAAGGAACTGCAGATGCTGGGTTAAACCAAAGATAGACACAAAATGCTGGAGTAACAGTGGGTCAGACAGCATCTCTGGAGAAAGGAAATAGGTGACATTTTGGGTCAAGATCTTTTTTTAAAGAAGGCTGCAAGGACATGCCAGGCAGTAACAGGCTGGTGAGGTAGCAAAGTTGTTGGAGGGGATTCTTAGGGAAAGAATCTACCAAGATTTGGTTAGGCATGGACCAATGAAAGATAGTAAGGTTGGCTGTGTGTGTGTGTGTGTGTGTGGGGGAAATCGTGTCTCATGAATCTGATAGAGTACTTTGAAGAGGTCACTGAGCATTGATGAGATACAGTGGGTGTTGTCTATAGACTTTGGTAAGACTTTTGACAAGGTCCCATATGACAGGCTGGACTGGAAGGGATGGATCACAAGGAATACAAAGTGTACTTGGAGGAAAGGAGTCAAAGGGTAGTTGTGGAGTTTCTCTGATTGGGGACCTGTGACCAGTGGAGTGCCGTAGGGCACAACAAAATCTACAAAGTAGACCACAGTCTAGCATATCTCATGGAACATAGAAAAGTACAGCACAGGATCAGTGATGGGTCCACTGCTGTTTGTTATCTACATTAATGATTTGAACGACATTGTTACTAAGTGTGCAGAAATGAAACATACTCCAAACTACCTGATCTAACCCAGCAACTCAGACTGCAGGGAAACTACAGATTATTGGTGTGCATTACACTTCAATCATTGACAATTGATAGAGGCAGAGAATGTAACCAGTGGCCGGCCATCCTTGGTGCAGTGGTCTTCCTGACACGTCTCTGTGACAATCTGCAGTCTCACTGGCAAAGCCACCTGATACCATAACCACTTCCAGATTCAGGGACAGTTTCTTCCCAGCTGTCATCAGACAACTGAACCATCCAATCACCAACTAGAGAGCGGTCCTGACCTGACATCTACCTCATTGAAGACCCTGGGACTGTCATTAAACAGACTTCAATCGAAAATGCACTAAACATTATTCCTTCTACTTTTAGACTTTAGAGATACAATGCGGAAACGGGCCCTTCGGCCCACCGAGTCCGTACCGCCCAGCGATCCCCAACACTAGTACTATCCTACACACTAGGGACATTTCACAATTTTACCGATGCCAATTAACCTTCACACACCTGTCCGTCTTTGGAGTGTGGGAGGAAACCGGAGCACCCGGAGAAAACATGTGTGGTCACAAAGAGAACATACAAACTCAGTACAAACAGCTCACATAGTCCGGATCGAATCTGGGTTTCTGGCGCTGTAAGACAGCAATTCTACCGCTGCACTACTGTGCCACCCCATAATGGCTACAATATTTTGTACTACTGGGACATTCCCTATGCTCCAGCCTTTATTCTGCATATGTGCACTGTGGATGGTTTGATTGTAATCATGTATATTCTTGTAGCTGCCTGGGTAGCACGCAACAAAAACGTTTTTCACTGTACCTCGGTACACGTGACTATAGTAAACTAAACTAAAACTGTAGGCTGTGACAGTCTTGCTGCAAGGACAAGACCACTTTGCATGTGACACAGGACCTAGGAAGGTCCTGGTGCGGTAACATCTTGAATCACTGGGTATATTGGTATCACTCCACATATAAGATGCAATCCAGTGGCTGTGATTCCTGCCGTTTACTTTAGTTTTGAGATACAGGATGGAAACAGTCCTTTCGGCCCACCAGGGGCGTATCTACCGGTGATCCCCCCACACACCTAACGCAATACTACACACTCTAGGGACAATTTGCTGTACAATTATACCAAGCCAATGAATCGATAAACGTCTTAGGAGGGTGGGAGGAAACTGAAGATCCGGGAAAAACCCTCGCAGGTCACAGAGAAAACATACAAACTCCGTACAGACAAGCACCCTCAGTAGGGTTGAATACGGGTCTCTGGCTCTGTAAGGCAGCAACTCTACTGCTGCGCCACCGTGCAACACTGTAGTTAACGCCACATTAATAACTATCTCCACACTCCTTTTGTATGGACAGTGAGCAGATGAAGAATACTGGTGACAAAGGGGATTGACTTTAGGCTGCAGTTCAACAGGCAGTGGATGGGCCAGTAACCCTGGGTGGGGAAGCAGCTTGTATCACTTGTGATGTGCTACTGCCCAAAGAGACTTGTTTTTGAATGATTGAAATGAATGTATTGAAAGATGCAGCATAGACATGGGCCAGAGTTGTAGGAATAGGGAATAGGTCCTGCAAAATAAATATAGGGAATTAGGTAAAAGTTTAAAAACCAAGACCTCCAGGATGGTGATCTCCGGATTACTCCCGGTGCCACGTGCTAGTGAGGGTGGGAACAGGAAGATAGGACCAATGAATGTGTGGCTGAGGAGTTGGTGCAGGGGATGAGGATTCAGATTTTTGGACCATTGGGATCTCGTCTGGAGCAGAGTACAAGAGGGATCTGTTGCACCTGCACCAATATCCTGGGGGTAGGTTTGCTCGTGCTACGCTGGTGGGTTTAAACTGGGTTAGCAGAAGGGCAGGATTAAGGCAGGACTGAGGCAGGGGAGAGGCTGGAAGTCAGTAGGGAAGGTGATGAAAGAAAGTTCAGTGGACAGGATAGACAGGAGCATGGCCGGGACTGAGGAAGGACTGCTGGATTGAATTGTACTTATTTCAATGCGAGAAAATCAGGGCATGGTTAGGTACGTACAACTAGGATATTGTAAACATTACAGAAACCTGGCTGAGAGAGTGACAGGACTGGCAGATTAATGTTCCAGGGTACAGGTGCCACAGGAGAGATAGAGGAGGGGGTAAAAGAGGAGGAGATGTTGCTATATTTTGAAGCGAATGCCACAGCAGTAGTCTGAGATGACATGACTGATGATTCATCCAGTGAGGCTATATGGGTGGAGGTGAGAAATAAAAAAGGGGATGATCACCTTGTTCACAGTGTGCTACAGGCCCCAAAATATTCAACCAGACAGTCACACGGGGAACGTACAAACTCCACACAGACAGCACTCATAATCAGGATCAAATCCAGGTCTGTTGTGCCACTATCCTGCCCTTGTGACTAATGTGTTTGTGGGTGAGCCTTGTGGAAACAGCGACCTTTACTGTAGGAGCTTTAAGATGGTCATGGATAAAGAACAGGTGCACCCACGAGTTAAAATAATGAATTGTTTCTCAAAGCTTTTATGTGTTAACCTGAGTCATCTCTCTGGTCTGGACTGTGTTGTACATTCTGACGTTCCTGTTGTGTGTTTGGCTTCTTCATCTGCAGGGACAGTGAAGAGGACTTGGAACTGACTTCCCTCCAACCTGCTGCGACCGTGGCTGGCAGAGAATCTCCCTCCATCCCCCCCTGCACCTGTGCCTTTACCCTTGACTGTAAGTTTTAGTCACCCTGCTATAGAATACATGGTGTTAAACTTGAAAAAGTTCAGGGAAGATTTACAAAATTTGAGGGTTTGAGCTATGGGGAGAGGTTGGGCAGGCTAGGACTGTATTCCCTGGGGTGCAGGAGGTGAGAGGTGATATTTTAGAGGTGTATAAGATCATGAGAGGAATAGATAGAGTAAATGCACAGTCCTTTACCCCGAGTAGGGGAATCATGAATCAGAGAACATAGGTTTAAGTTGCGAGGGGAAAGGTTTAATAGGAACCTGAAGGGCAGCTGAGGGGTAACTTTTTCATACCTAAGGGTGGTGGGTGTGTGGAGCGAGCTGCCAATTATTGATGGGGCATGGTGGCCAGCATGGATCAGTTGGACTGAAAGGACTGTTTCCCTGCTGTATGATTCTATAATTGTTATTGATTAATGAGTTCCTTAGATCTTGGCAATTTTGATTTGTAGCTGTCAGTTTCCCTACACTCAAGAACACATGATGTGTTCCCTGTGCATCCACATTCTTCCAAAACATTTGAATTTCCCTTTCTCTATTGTCTCTCTGCCTTGCCCCACCTCATCGCTCCCCTCTCTCTCGCCCCCCCTCCCTCCACCTGGTGCGGGACACGGCGGAGCAGGAACATTGGCGGGATGGGGATGGGGATAGGATGTCATGGAATACTTGTCGGGGTGGCGGAGTGTCTCGAGCCTGCTGCTCGCTCTAACCTGATGTTATCTCTACATTGCAGCACCCGCCCAAGCCCCGGACACGACCTGCACTGACCCTGATTCCGCACCCATCGATTCACCCGTCAGACCAAAGGACGTCTCAGTGCAGCAACCCCTCGCTCACGTTCCACTGGAGAACTTCCTCCAGACTCTGCATTCAGAGACTCCAAGTACTGCAGTATTCACAGGTAATGTAGCCCAACGCACGGTGGTGCAGCGGTAGAGTTGCTGCCTTACAGTGCCAGAGACCCTGTCACTGCAGGTGCTGCTGGAATTTGCAAGTTCTCCATGTGACTGCATGAGTTTTCTCCGGGAGCTCTGGTTCCATCCCACATTTCAAAGACGTGGATGTTTGTAGGCTAATTGGTTTCTGTAAATTGTCCCCAGTGTGTAGGATAATTAGTGTATGGGTGATCGTTAGTTGGTGTGGACTCAGTGGGCTGAAGGGCACGTTTCCATGCTGTATCTCTAAACTAAACTCCAGCCGAGTTTGACCTCCCTCTGCCCTTGGTGGGGTGTGATCGATTCCACTTTCATCTATTTGCAGCTGGGATTATTGGCTATGAGGAGATTCCCGATTCTACTGAATGTGGTGAAAAATGAAGTTTGTTTAGTTGCTTCTATCATCCGTGTTTATCGGTTGCATGTTGGGATTGGATCCAACAGCTGTTGAATGCTCTGCTTGTCAGAGGCAAACAGTGTATGGACAGACATTTACTAATGCTCTAACTTCACTCAACATTTGGTTATTTTGGTCCCACACTGACCTTTGTGTCCCGGACCTCCTCCATTGCCAGAGTAAGGCCACATGCAACTTACAAAGTGCCAATTCACCTACAAATCTGCATGATGTGGGAGGAAATCAGGGCACCCGGAGGAAACACACGCAGTCACGGGGAGAAAATCGCACGCAGAGAACGTGCAAATGCTGCATGAGTGCTGCACAAACAGCACCCGAGGTCAGGTTCGAAGCAGGTCTCTGACGTTATGAGGTAGCAGCTCACCAAGCTGCGCCATTGTTTCACCCTCACATTAACGCCATAGAGGAGGTAGGCTGTCAGAATCTTTTGGTGGACACAAAATGCTGGAGTAACTCAGCAGATCAGGCAACGTCTCTGGTGAAAAGGAATGGGAGACGTTTCGGGGGCGAGACCCTGCTTCAGACTGATGTCAGGGACAACTGCAGAGGAACAGAGATAGAATGTAGTCGGAGACAATAAGACTAGTGGGAGAACTGGGATGGGGGATGGGATAGAGAGGGAATGCAAGGGCTATCTGAAGTTAGAGAAGTCAATGTTCATACTCTGTGGTGTAAACTACCCAAGCGAAATATGAAGTGCTGTTCCTCCAATTTGCGCTGGGCTTCACTCTGACAATGGAGGAGGCCCAGGACAGAAAGGTCAGATTGGGAATGAGAGGTGGAGTTAAAGTGCTGAGCAACTGGGGGATCAGGTAAGGTTAAGGCGGACTGAGCGGGGGTGTTCAGCGAAATAATCGCTGAGTCTGCGCTTGGTCTCGCCGATATACAGGAGTTGACACCTTGAGCAGCGGATACAGTAGATGAGGTTGGAGGAGGTGCAAGTGAACCTCTGCCTCACCTGGAAAGTGTTTGGGTCCTTGGATGTAGTCGTGGAGGGAGGTACAGGGACAGCTGTTGCATCTCCTGTGGTTGCAGGGGTAAGTACTTGGGGAGGGGGTGGTTTGGGTGGGAAGGGACGAACGAGATGACCAGGGAGTTGCGGAGGGATCGGACTAAGAAGGGTTTCGACTCGAAACGTTGCCTATTTCCTTCGCTCCGTAGATGCTGTTGCACCCGCTCAGTTTCTCCAGCATTTTTGTGTACCTTCGATTTTCCAGCATCTGCAGTTCCTTCTTAAACAGTCTATTTCCTGTGATGGAGACTGTGAGATCATGAAAGGGGAGGGAGGAGTCAGAGATGGTCCAAGTACATTTGAGTGCAGGATGGAAATTGTTGGTGATGTTGATGAAGTCCATGAGTTCTGCATGGGTGCAGGAGATAGCACCGATGCAGTTGTCAATGTAAGTGTGTGGTCCGGTTGGTTGCCAGTTTCCCTGGACTGCTGTGATGGTGGATTAGATCACCTGTGCATCGCCACTGTGGAGCTAGAAACTTGTGTAAAGTTGCCTTGGGGCGGAGGCAGAGTTTGAGCTCATCCTCCAGTGTGATTTGTGTACTGGGATGGTGCGTGAACCTTGGCTGCCCTCTGTTGCGATGCTCTCATGCTCTGGACGGTTGGTGAACCTGTGTTGTCTTTCCCTTCCCGCAGATGCGACGGAGCAGCCTGCGTTGGAGAGCCAGCTGTGCAGCTACCCCTGGTTCCACGGGACATTGCCGCGGGTGAAGGCAGCCCAGCTGGTGCTGGCCGGCGGCAAGCGGAGCCACGGCCTCTTCGTCATTCGGCAGAGTGAGACGCGGCCAGGAGAGTATGTGCTCACCTTCAACTTCCAGGGGAAAGCCAAGGTAAACGTTGAGCCAGGGACCTCGTAACACCACGGTCACCCCCACTCTGCTGCCCATTCATGTTTGATGCATTATAGAGCAATGCCGATGCCCGCTTTCAAATCTCGCCTGAGGCAGCACGGTGGCGCAGCGGTAGAGTTGCTGCCTCACAGCACCAGGGACCCGGGTTCCATCCTAACGACAGGTGCTGTCTGTACGGAGTTCGTACATTCTCCCTGTGACTGCGTGGGTTTTCTCTGGGTGCTCCGGTTTCCTCCCACACACCAAAGATGTGCAGCTTTGTAGGGTAATTGGCTTTGGTAAAATTGTAAATTGTCCGTAATGTGTAGGATAGGGTTAGTGTACGGTGTGATTGCTGGTTGGCGTGGACTCAATGGGCCGAAGGGCTTGTTTCTGCGTTGTATCTCTAACGTCTAAATGTAGGTTCCTGGTTTAAAATCTCGGCAAATCAAAATGACCTTTAATCCTATTGACCCTCTTGAAGGAAATAGGCAGGATCTTCATTTTAAGTTAACAAATTTACAAGGGGCATGGAATATGTTCCTATGTAATTGGCCCATGCTGTCTACTCCACTAGTCACCCGTGGCTGACCTATCTTTTCCTCTCAACCCCATTCTCCTGCCTTCTCCCCATAACCTTTGACACCATTACGAATCAAGAATCTGTCAATCCCCACTTCAAACAAGACTTGGCCTCTACAGTCGTCTGTGGCAGGAAGGTACGTGCTTTTATTCTGAGGCTGTGCCCTCGGGTTCCAGACTCTGCCACTAGTGGTAACATCGCCTCCACATCCATTCTATTGCACTGTGCTTCACCACTGCCCATTTGAGTGAGCAGCTCCATCCCCTCCCTCCCTCCCTCCCTCCCTTCCTTTCTCCCCACAAAGGATTGGGACCTACAATGGGGCAGTGTGTTTAAAAGATAGAACGAGTTTCCCACTGATTTCTATTTCAGATATACGTGCTATTTTAGATGATGGTTTATCCTGGTTAATGTATGGCAGCTAATTATGTATTTCCATCAATTCGCCAGATATTTGGCTAATCTAAATATGTTCAAAACTCAGAGAGCACAGGAATGTGGCGGGACCAAGCTGAACACTTTTGCTGAACACTTGCGCTTGGTCTACGGGATCTCCCGGTAGCAAACCTTTTCAACTCCCGTCCCAATCCCGCACTGACCTTTCTGTTCCGGGCCTCCTCTGTTGTCAGTGAGACCACATGCAAATTGGAGGAACAGTACCTTATGTTTTGCTTGGGCAGCTTACAACCCAGCGGTTTATCCATTGAATTCTCTAATTTAAGTAATTTCTACTTACACTCTCCTCCCCTCCTTACCCCTTCCTCCGCTCTAGTCTTCTTACCAGTTCCACAGTTCTTCACATTGCTTCCCTCTTGAGATCACAATTCCCTTGCTAACATTGGGCCTACCAGGGCATCTGCCTGATTTAGGTCATTTGTGGCCGGCCTGGATTGGTCCTGGTCTTTTCTCGCCTCCAGCTCCCCCAAACGTTAGTTTGGGGGAACAGGCAGGAGATTTTGTGGCAGCATTCGAGATTCCTGGGTGATGTGTTGCCTCCATGGTGCAGGGTCCAGTATGTCCGGATTTGAGGGTTTCGGCTACGGGGAGAGATTGGATAAACGTGGATTGTTTTCTCTGGAACATTGGTGGTTGAGGGAAATGATCGAGTGGTGTAGCGTCGCCAACCAACAATTACCCGTAAACTGGTTCTACACACTAGGGGCAATGTACAGAAGCCAATTGACCTACAAACCTGCACGTCTTTTGGATGTGGGAGGTCAGGGGAGAACGTACAAACTCAGTAGAGACAGCACCCATAATCAGGATAGAAGTCGGGTATCTGGTGCTGTGAGGCAGCAACTGTACCTCTGCTCCACCGTGCCGCCCTGTACTGAGCTAATGTGGCATCTACAATCCCTTGTGCCACTGCTTCGAGTTACTGAAAGGTTTGTTCTGTAACACTTTATCAAAAGTGGCAGCTGCACTTGGGTGAAGCTTTCTATCGATAGTGAGCTCTCCATTTCACCATTACTCATAATGACCAAGGTCAGTTCAAAGGTTTGGCAACTGGGAGATCGCGTAGACCAAGGCAGACTGAGCAGCTTATAACTCAGCGGTATGAATATTGATTTCTCTAATTTCAAGTAACCCTTGTGTTCCCTCTGTCTCCATCCCTCCCCCACCCCAGTCGTCCTACTAACTCCCTGTTTGCATCCATATATTTCTTCATCATCACCTCTTCGACAGTGGACCATTGTGGGCTCCACCTTTCCTTAATCACTGGTGCCAGCACCGATTTATACCTCCAGTTTCCCTCTCCCCTGACTCTCAGTCTGAAGAAGGTTTCTGACCCGAAACGTCATCTATTCCTTATCTCCTGACATGCTGCCTGACCCGCAGAGTTACTCCAGCACTCCCTGTCTATCTTCCGAAATCTTTGTTGCCACTAGTGCGGTGTCAGATGACTGAGAGTGCAGAAAAAGTTTACCAGAACCCCGTCTAGGTTAAAGGGTATCAGCTGTAAGGAGAGGTTAGATGAATTTGGATTGTTTTCTCAACAGCGAAGGCTGGGGGGGGGGGGAACCTGATAAAAGCATATAAAATAATGAGAGGCATAGATAGGGTAGACAGTCAGAACCTTTGTCCCATGGTGGAAATGTTCAACACTAGACAGCAAAGCTTAACATGAGAGAGGCAAATTTTAAATGAGATGTATGGAGCTAGTTTTTTGTTTAAAAAGAGGGTGGTGAGTGGGTGGCACTTGCTGCTGGTGTGATGGTGGAGGCAGATACCATTGTAGCATTGAGACTTTTAGATAGGCACTAGGATATATGGGGAATAGAGGGATATGGATTATGGCATAGAACAGAACATAGAAAATAGATGATGGAGGCCATTCGGCCCTTCGAGCCAGCACCGCCATTCATTGTGATCATGGCTGATTGTCCCCAATCAATAACCCGTGCCTGCCTTCTCCCCATATCCCTTGATTCCACTAGCCCCTAGAACTCTATCTAACTCTCTCTTAGATCCATCCAGTGATTTGGCCTCCACAGCCCTCTGTCAGTTTTTTCTCACCTCAGCCTTAAATGGCCTCCCCTTTATTCTAAGACTGTGGCCCCTGGTTCTGGGCTCGCCCAACATTGGGAACATTTTTCCTGCTTCTAGTGTGTCCAGTCCTTTTATAATTTTATATGTTTCTATAAGATCCCCCTCATCCTTCTAAACTCCAGTGAATACTAGCCTACTCTTTTCAATCTTTCCTCATATGACAGTCCCGCCATCCCAGGGATCAATCAAAGCTGCACTGCCTCAATCACAAGGATGTCCTTCCTCAAATTAGGAGACCTAAACTGTACGCAATACTCCAGATGTGGTCTTACCAGAGCTCTATACAACTGTAGAAGAGCCTCTCTACGCCTATACTGAAATCCTCTTGTTATGAAGGCCAACATCCCATTAGCTTTCTTCACTGCCTGCTGTACCTGCATACCAACTTTCAGTGACCAGTGTACAAGGGCACCCAGGTCTCGCTGTACCTCCCCCTTACCTAACCTAACCCCATTGAGATAATAGAAGGTACACAAAAATGCTGGAGAAACTCAGCGGGTGCAGCAGCATCTATGGAGCGAAGGAAATAGGTGACGTTTCGGGCCAAAACCCTTCTTCAGCTCCATAGATGCTGCTGCACCCGCTGAGTTTCTCCAGCATTTTTGTGTACCTTCGATTTTCCAGCATCTTCAGTTCCTTCTTGAACCCATTGAGATAATAATCTGCCCCCTTGTTTTTGCCACCAAAGTGGATAACCTCACATTTATCTATATTATAATGCATCTGCCACGCATCTGCCCACTCATTCAACCTGTCCAGGTCACCCTGCAACCTCCTAACATCCTCTTCACAGCTCACTCTGCCACCCAGCTTTGTGTCATCCGCAAACTTGCTAGTGTTGCTCCTAATTCCCTCTTCCAAGTCATTAATACCCCCAATACCATATGCTCTAATGTTAGTCACTAGTCTCCCGTGCGGGACCTTATCAAAGGCTTTCTGAAAGTCTAGATACACTACATCCACTGGCACCCCTTCATCCATTTTACTTGTCACATTCTCAAAAAATTCCAGAAGATTAGTCAAGCATGATTTCTCTTTCATAAATCCATGTTGACTTGGACTAATCCTTTTACTGCTATCCAAATGCCCCATTATTACCTCTTTTATAATTGACTCCAGCATCTTTCCCACCACCGAAGTCAGGCTAACTGGTCTGTAATTCCCCATTTTCTCTCTCGCTCCTTTCTTGAAAAGTGGGATAACATTATCTATCCTCCAATCCACAGGAACTGATCCTGAATCCATTGAACATTGGAAAATGATCACCAATGTGTCCACTATTTCTAGAGCCAACTCTCTGTGGACCCTAGGATGCAGACCATCAGGTCCAAGGGATTTATCATCCTTCAGTCCCATTAGCCTACCCAATACTATTTCTCGCTAATGAAAATTTCTTTCAGTTCCTCTACCCCCGTAGATCCTCTGTCCTCCATATTACATCTGGGAGATTGTTTGTGTCTTCCTTAGTGAAGACAGATCCGAAGTACCTATTCAACTCTTCTGCCATTTCCTTGTTGCCCATAATAATTTCACCCATGTCAGCCTTCAAGGGACCCACATTTGACTTTGCTACTCTTTTGCCCTGAACATATCTAAAGAAGCTTTTACTGTCCTTCTTTATATTCCTGGCCAGCTTCCCCTCGTACTTCATCTTTTCAGCCCGTGTTGCCCGTTTTGTTTCCTTCTGTTGTCCTATGAAAGTTTCCCAATCCTCTGGCTTCCGGCTACTCTTTGCTGTGTTATACATCTTTTCTTTTAGTTTTATTCTATCTCTAACTTCTCTTATCAACCACGGTTGCCTCCTACTCCCTTTAGAATCTTCCTTTTTGGAATGAAATGATCCTGCGTCTCCCGGATTATGCCCAGAAATTCCTGCCATTACTGCTCCACCATCATTCCTGGATCCCTTTCCAGTCTACTTTGGCCAGCTCCTCTCTCATGCCTTCAGTCCCCTTTGTTCAGCTGCATCACTGCCACTTCCGATTTAACGTTCTCCTTCTCAAATTGCAGATTAAAACTAATCATATTATGATCACTACCTCCAAGCGGTTCCTTTACCTTGAGTTCTCTTATCATATCTGGTTCATTAGACAACACTAAATCCAGAATTGCCTTTTCTCTGGTCGGCTCCATTACAAGCTGCTCTAAGAATCCATCTCGGAGGCATTCTACAAACTCTCTTTCTTGGGGTCCTGAACCAACCTGATTTTCCCAGTCTGCCTGCATATTGAAATCCCCCATCACCACAGTGGCATTACCTTTGTTACATGCCAGTTTTAACTCCTGCTGCAACTTACACCCTACATCCGGGCTACTATTTGGAGGTCTGTAAATAACACCAATTAGTGTCTTCTTGCCGTTACAATTCCTCAACTCAATCCACAGTGACTCTACCTCATCAGTCCCTATGTCTTCCCTCGCAAGGGACTGAATTCCATCCCTCGCCAGCAGAGCTACCCCCCTTCCTCTGCCCACCTGCCTGTCCTTTCTATATGTAGGACAGGCAGGTGGGCAGAGGAGGGGGGTAGCTCTGCTGGTTCCCTGATGTATAACCCTGAATATTAAGTTCCCAGGCCCGATCCTCCTGCAGCCATGTCTCAGTAATCCCCACAATGTCATATCTACCAACCTCTAACTGAGCCTCAAGCTCATCTACTTTACTTCTTATACTTCGCGCATTCATATACAATACTTTTAATTCCTTACGCATCTCACCTTTCACATCGATCCCTATTACACTTGGTCATATTCTCCTATCCTTTTGTGAGCTTCCTTTCCCGTTAATTCTGGGGTCATTAACCATCTCATTACTCTCTTTCCCTTTAACTCCATCCTCGACTATCCCATTTGACACCCCACCCCCCTTATTCAGTTTAAAACCACCCATGTATTTCTGCATTTCGTTGTCTCTACACTGTACACTGACAATGACAATTAAAGTTGAATCTGAATCATGTAGCAGTGGTAAACCTGCCTGCCAGAATGCTGGTCCCCCACCTGTTAAGATGCAATCCGTCCCTTTTGTACAGTTTGCCCCTTACTCCAAAACAGATCCCAGTGATCTAAGAATCTAAATCCCTGACTTTATCAAAGGCTTTCTGGAAGTCTAGATACACTACATCAACTGGCTCCCCGTCTTCCATTTTACTTGTCACATCCTAAAAAAATTCCAGAAGATTAGTCAAGCCTGATTTTCTTTTCATAAATCCATGCTGACTTGGATTAATCCTTTTACTGCTATCCAAATGCTCATTATTAGCTCTGTAATAATTGACTCCAGCATCTTTCCCACCACCGAAGTCAGGCTAACTGGTCTGTAATTCCCCGTTTTCAATCTCGCTCCTTTCTTGAAAAGTGGGGTAACATTAGCTATCCTCCAATCCACAGGAACTGATCCTGAATCTATAGAACATTGGAAAATGATCACCAATGGCATCTTGGCATCATGTTCAGCACAGACATTGTGGGCTGAATAGCCTGTTCCTGTGCTGGACTGTTCTGTAATGTAATAAAAAGGAACTGCAGATGCTGGTTTATACCAAAGATAGACCAAAGGGTCATGACCAAAGGGTCAATTTTCTCCGGAGATGCTGCCTGACCCACTGAGTTACTCAGCATTTTGTGTCTGTACTTTTCTGTGTTCTTGATGTTTTATAACTGTAGGACTGCAAATGGGTTTTTCCTTTTGGAGAGGTAACACTGGGATACAGAGCAACTTGGCAAATCCAGTTCAAACCTGGCCTGGAATACGAGGCAGAGGGTGATGGTGGAGACTGGTTCTGTGAGAACTGGTATACCTCTGGGTTTGGTGATATCAGGACCTGTGGATGTTATTTGCATTTAACAATTTGGATATGAATATAGCAAATATGATGAATAAGTTAGCAGATTATTTAAGAAAGACTTGTTTCAGAAACATTTAGACAGGTACATGGATTGGACAGGTTTGAAGGGATATGGGTCAAACGCAGGCAGGTAGGATTAATGTAGTTGGGTCATGTTGGCCGTTGTTGGCAAGTTGGGCCGAATGGCCTGTTTCCACGCCGTAATACTCTATGGCTAGATGAAACAAAAATTAGCAATGTTATTAATAGTAAGGAGAATGCTCTGAGGCTACAAAATGATATTGATTATTTGGTAAAATGAGCAGAGCAATGTCTGATGGAATTTCATCCTGGTGAGTATTCTCTGGGATGGTCTGACATAAATCAGATGGAAAGGCACTAGGGAACAAAAGGACTGAAGATTGAGAGGATAGCTGGTAGAGCCGCTGCTTCTCAGCACCAGGGATCCAGGTTCAATCCAGGCTCCTGTGTGGAGTTTGTACGTTCTCCCGGTGACCACTTGAATTTCTGCCGGGTGCTCTGTTTCCTCTCACATCCCAAAGACACGCAGATCTATAGGTTAATTGACCACTGTAAAATTGCCCCCAGTGCGTATGGAATGGATGTGAAAGTGGGATAACATAGAAGAGTACCTCAGTGGATCAGGCAGCATCTCTGGAGTAAAGGAATAGGTGATGTTTTGGGTTGGAATCCTTCTTCCCAGTATGATGGTCAAGTGGGCATGGTGGACCAAAAGGCCTATTTCTATGCTGTATCTTACAACCATAGAAACATAGAAAATAGGTGCAGGAGGAGGCCATTTGGTGCTTCGAGCACAGTGTGGCACAATCGCATTCATTGTGATCATGGCTGATCACCCACAATCAGTAACCTGTGCCTGCCTTCTCCCCATATCCTTTGTTTCTGCTAGCCCCTAGAGCTCTATCTAACTCTTCTAAATTCATCCAGTGAATTGGCCTCTATTGCCTTCTATGACAGAGAATTCCACAAATTCACAACTCTCTGTGTGAAAAAGTGTTTCCTCTTCTCAGTTTTAAAAGGTCTTCCCTTTATTCTTAGACTGTGGCTCCTGGTTCTGGTCATTTTTCGTGCATCTAGCTTGTCCAGTCCTTTAATAAATTTATAGTTTCTATAAGATACCCTCTCATCCTTCTAAATTCCAGTGAATACAAGTCTAGTCTTTTCAATCTTTCCTCATATGACAGCCACACCTTCTGGAATTAACCTTGTGAACCTACGCTGCACTGCCTCAATAGCAAGGATGTCCTTCCTCAAATTAGGAGACCAAAACTGTACACAATACTCCAGATGTGGTCTCACCAGGGCCCTGTACAACTGCAGAAGGACCTCTTTACTCCTATGCTCAAATCGTGTTGTTATGAAGGCCAACATGCCATTCGCTTTCTTCACTGCCTGCTGTACCTACATGCTTACTTTCATTGACTGATGAACAAGGACCCCCAGATCACATTGTACTTCCCCTTTTCCCAATTTGATACCATTTAGATAATAATCTTCCTTCCAGTTTTTGCTACTAAAGTGGATAACCTCACATTTATCTACATTATACTGCATCGGTCATGCATCTGCCCACTCACCCAACCTGTCCAAGTCACCCTTCAACCACCTAGCATTCTCTTCACAGTTCACACCACCACTCTGCTTTGTATCATCTGCAAATCTGCATCATCTAAATCGTTTATATATATTGTAAATAGTTGCAGCCCCAGCACCGAGCCTTGTGGCACTCCACTCGCCACTGCCTGCCATTCTGACATGGACCCGCTTATTCCTACTCTTTGTTTACTTGCTGCCAACCAATTCTCTATCCATGTCAGCTCCCTACCCCCAATACCGTGTACTCTAATTTTGCACACTAATATCCTGTGTGGGACCTTATCAAAGGCTTTCTGAAAGTTCAGATACAGTACATCCACTGGGTCTCCTTCATCCATTTTACTTATCACATCCTCAAAAAATTCCAGAAGATTAGTCAAGCAGGATTTCCCCTTCATATATCCATGCTGACTTGAACCAATCCTTTTACTGCTATCCAAATACGCCGTTGTTACTTCTTTAATAATTGACTCCAGCATCTTCCCCACCACCGATGTCAGGCTAACTGGTCTATAATTCCATGTTTTCTCTCTCGCTCCTTTCTTGAAAAGTGGGATAAGATTACCCTCCAATCCACAGGAATTGACCTTGAATCTACAGAACATTGGAAAATAATCACCAATGCGTCCACAATTTCTACAACCACATCCTTGAGTACCCTGGGATGCAGACCATCAGGCCCAGGGGATTTATCAGCCTCCAGCCCCATCAGTCTACCGAATACTATTTTTTTTGCCTAATGCAAATTTCTTTCATTTCCTCTGTCACCGTCGATCCTCTGTCCTCAAGTACATCAATGAGATTGTGTGTGTCTTCCTTAGTGAAGACAAAACCAAAGTACATGTTCAACTGTTC
Organism: Leucoraja erinaceus; assembly: GCF_028641065.1. NCBI lineage: Eukaryota > Metazoa > Chordata > Chondrichthyes > Rajiformes > Rajidae > Leucoraja > Leucoraja erinaceus. Next base: position 1,072,662 of record NC_073404.1, on the reverse strand, counting down.
TGCCATTTCCTTGTTCCCCATAATAATTTCACCTGTTTCTGCCTTCAAGGGACCCACATTTGTCTTTACTAATCTTTTTCTCTGAACATACCTAATGAAGCTTTTAGTATCCTTCTTCCATATCACCCTGGCCACCTAGCATTCTCTTCCCACCCTCTGCTTTGTATCATCTGCAAATCTTTTCACCGCATATTAAATAGTTGCAGCCCCAGCACCGAGCCTTGTGGCACTCCCCCCCCGCTTATTCCTTACCTTCTGTTGTCAGCTTACCCCCCAATGTACTCTAATTTTGCAAGTTTCCCTCCAAAAATTCCAGAAGATTAGTCAAGCAGGATTCCCCGTTCAGATATCATGTGACTTCCAAATCTGATAATCTTCCTCTGGCATTCCTTCCTCTTTGCTACTGTACATCCATTTTTCACTCCTCAAAAAAACCAAATACACCTTTTCCACTCCAGCATCTTCCCCACCACCTGTCAGGCTAACTGGTCTATAATTCCAGTTTTCCTCTCTCTCGCCCCTTTACTACTGACCCTGAATTCCATTGAGTCTGGGATTTCAGCCTCCAGCCCCATCAGTCTACCGAATACTATTTTTTTTGCCTAATTTAAATTTCTTTCATTTCCTCTGTCTCCGTCGATCCTCTGTCCTCAAGACATCAATGCTATTGTGTGTGTCTTTACAAAGTACCTCAACTCTTCTGCCATTTCCTTGTTCCCATAATAATTTAGCCTGTTTCTTTTCACATTGTCTTTACTATCTTGGCCCCTTTATGAAGCTTTTAGTATCCTTCTTCTTTGTTTACACTTTGACCGTTTCCCTTTATGTTACCTTCTGTTGTCCTTTGAAAGTTTCCCAATCCTCTGGCTTCCTGCTACTCTTTGCTATGGCATACACCTTTTCTTTTAGGTTTATTCCCTAACTTCCCTAGTCAGCCTCAGTTGCCTCTTACTCCCTTTAGAATATTTCTTCCTCTTTGGAATGAAATGATCCTGCATCTTCTGGATCATGCCCAGAGATTCCTGCTATTGTTGTTCCACCGTCATTCCTGCTAGCATCCTTTTCCAGTCGACCTTGGCCAGCTCCCCTCTCATGCCTTCATATTCCCCTTTGTTCAACTGCATCACTGACACTTAATGATTTAAGTAATTTAAGTCATGATTTAAGTCAATTATTAAAGAGGTAATAATGGGCCATTTGGATAGTAGTAAAAGGATTAGTCCAGGTCAACATGGATTTATGAAAGGGAAATCTACCGATTTACTAGATTGTTGCTTGGGTTTCAGCAACTAAGTTACAGAGAAAGGTTGAACAAGTTAGGGCTTTATTCTTTGGAGCGCAGAAGGTTAAGGGGGGACTTGATAGAGGTTTTTAAAATGATGAGAGGGATAGACAGAGTTAACGTGGAAAAGCTTTTCCCACTGAGAGTAGGGAAGATTCAAACAAGGGGACATGACTTGAGAATTAAGGGACTGAAGTTTAGGGGTAACATGAGGGGGAACTTCTTTACTCAGAGAGTGGTAGCTGTGTGGAATGAGCTTCCAGTGAAGGTGGTGGAGGCAGGTTTGTTTTTATCATTTAAAAATAAATTGGATAGTTATATGGATGGGAAGGGAATGGAGGGTTATGGTCTGAGCGCAGGTATGTGGGACTAGGGGAGATTATGTGTTCGGCACGGACTAGAAGGGTCGAGATGGCCTGTTTCCGTGCTGTAATTGTTATATGGTTATATGGTTATAAATCATGCTTGAGTAATCTTCTGGAATTTTTTGAGGATGTGACAAGTAAAATGGATGAAGGGGTGCCAGTGGATGTAGTCAGATTCAGATTCAGATTCAGATTCAGATTCAACTTTAATTGTCATTGTCAGTGTACAGTACAGAGACAACATAATGCATTTAGCATCTCCCTGGAAGAGCGACATAGCATATGATTTGAATAAATATTTACATTAGCATATATACAGACATAGTGTTTTTCCTGTGGGAGGAGTGTCCGGGGGGGGTGATTGGCAGTCACCGAGGTACGTTGTTGAATAGAGTGACAGCTGCCGGGACGAAGCTGTTCCTGGACCTGCTGGTCCGGCAACGGAGAGACCTGTAGCGCCTCCCGGATGGTAGGAGGGTAAACAGTCCATGGTTGGGGTGAGAGCAGTCCTTGGCGATGCTGAGCGCCCTCCGCAGACAACGCTTGCTTTGGACAGACTCAATGGAGGGGAGCGAGGAACCGGTGATGCATTGGGCAATTTTCATCACCCTCTGCAAGGCCTTCCGGTCGGAGACAGAGCAGTTGCCATACCATACTGTGATACAGTTGGTAAGGATGCTCTCGATGGTGCAGCGGTAGAAGTTCACCAGGATCTGAGGAGACAGATGGACCTTCTTCAGTCTCCTCAGGAAGAAGAGACGCTGGTGAACCTTCTTGATCAGAGTTGAGGTATTGTGGGTCCAAGAGAGGTCATCGGAGATGTTAACACCCAGGAACCTGAAGCTAGAAACACGTTCCACCTCCGTCCCGTTAATGTGGATGGGGGTGTGCGTGCTGCCCCTGGACTTCCCTGAAGTCTACAATGAGCTCCTTGGTCTTCTTGGAGTTAAGGGACAGGTTGTTGTCAGCGCACCATGCTGCTAAGTGCTGGACCTCCTCCCTGTAGGCCGACTCATCGTTGTTGCTGATGAGGCCAATCAACGTTGTATCATCTGCATACTTGATGATGGTGTTACTACCATGTACAGGTGTGCAGTCATAGGTGAAGAGGGAGTAGAGGAGGGGACTCAGCACACAGCCCTGTGGAACGCCGGTGTTCAGGGTGAGGGTTGAAGAGGTGTGCTTGTCTAATCTAACAGACTGGGGTCTGTTGGTTAGAAAGTCCAGTATCCAATTGCAGTGGGAGGGATCGATGCCCAGGTTACCGAGTTTGGTGATCAGTTTAGAGGGTATAATGGTGTTGAATGCTGAGCTGTAATCGATGAACAGCATTCTTACGTAAGTGTCTCTGTTGTCGAGGTGGGAGAGGGCTATCTAGTGTATCTAGACTTTCAGAAAGCCTTTGATAAAGTCCCGCACGGGAGACTGGTGACTAAAATTAGAGCACATGGTATTGGGGGTAGGGTGTTGACATGGATAGAAAATTGGTTGGCAGACCGTAAGCAAAGAGTAGGAGTCTTTGAAAGAACGGGTCCTTTTCAGAATGGCAGGCAGTGGCGAGTGGAGTGCCGCAAGGCTCGGTGTTGGGGCCGCAACTGTTTACCATATATATTAATGATTTGGAAGAAGGAATTAGGAGCAAGACTAGCAAGTATGCGGATGACACAACGCTGGGTGGCAGTGTGAACTGTGAAGAGGATGTTAGGAGGTTGCAGGGTGACCTGGACTGGTTGAGTGAGTTGGCAGATGCTAGGCAGATGCAGTAAAATATAGATAAATGTGAGGTTATTCACTTTGGCGGCAAAAACAAGGGGGCAGATTATTATCTCAATGGGGTTAGGTTTGGTAAGGGGGAGGTGCAGCGAGACCTGGGCGTCCTTGTACACCGGTCACTGAAAGTTGGCTTACAGGTACAGCAGGCAGTGAAGAAAGCTAATGGAATGTTGGCCTTCATAACAAGAGGATTTCAGTATAGGAGTAAAGAGGTTCTTCTGCAGTTGTATATGGCTCTGGTGAGACCACATTTGGAGTATTGTGTACAGTTTTGGTCTCCTAATTTGAGCAAGGACATCCTTGTGATTGAGGCAGTGCAGCGTAGGTTCATGAGATTGTTCCCTGGGATGGCGGGACTGTCATATGAGGAAAGATTGAAAAGACTAGGCATGTATTCACTGGAGTTTAGAAGGATGAGGGGGAATCTTATAGAAACATATACAATTATAAAAGGACTGGACAAGCTAGATGCAGGAAAAATGTTCCCAATGTTGGGCGAGTCCAGAACCAGGGGCCACAGTCTTAGAATAAAGGGGAGGTCATTTAAGACTAAGGTGAGAAAAAACGTTTTCACCCAGAGAGTTGTGAATTTATGGAATTCCCTGCCATGGAGGGCAGTGGAGGCTAAATCACTGGATGGATTTAAGAGAGAGTTAGATAGAGCTCCAGGGGCTAGTGGAGTCAAGGGATATGGGGAGAAGGCAGGCATGGGTTATTGATAGGGGACGATCAGCCATGATCACAATGAATGGCGGTGCTGGCTCGAAGGGCCAAATGGCCTCCTCCTGCACCTACTTTCTATGTTTCTCAGTCATGATTTAACCGTCTCCTTCTCAAATTGCAGATCAGGACTTGAAATTAAAAGTGAAAACAAAAAGATAGAGATAAGCAACTATCTGGCTGCCTTGTGCAAACAAACACAGACTTATCCCCTGGGCAGAGGATTCTAAACTAGAGTGCCCCCCCTCCTCCCCCGCTGGGTCTGGTCCCCCCACGCCAGGTCCCCATTGTTTTTCCCTTCCCCCTTACGCTCATTGACCGCTGAGGCTCCCATCGCCGCCACCCAGACAGGGCTCGCCGCCCGGCTTCTCCGCAATCCCCCGACAGGCCTGTGGGTCTCCTTTTGGTCGGTGGCGGTGCGGTTGTTCGGCGGGTGGATCGGGCTGGCACGGCTCTCCGGGAGATTCTTGCCGCGCGCGCTTGGGAAAGGTCCGTCTCCACCACCACCTCAGGCTGTGTCTTCCACATTCTTATCTGTGCTCCCTTTAAATTCACCGGGGCCACATTCCCAATCTTCCTTCAAACTCACTGGGCATACTAGAAGATTTATTATATTATTGTGTACATTTTCTTTTAAGTGTTGGAAGTATGCTAGGTTAATATTAGGAATAAAGTGGAATTGTCTGAAAAAACTCAGCCTCACCGAGGTCAGGAACATGTCAGATAGGTGAAACGTTCCTACGGTGATAAACTTTTCCCCATGGTAGTTATCAAACTCGGTACAGGGGTGAAGAATAAAGAACAAGAGAATGAAAGATAGACACAGTACTCAGAGGGTCAAGCAGCATCTCCTGCCTGACAGAGTGAAAGGTTCAGAGGGGATCTCTGGAAGTGTGTTTTCACCCAGCGGGTGATAGGAATCTGCAACACACAGCCTGATGAGGTGATGGAGACAGGACCTCTTCCAGGAAGTATATCGACCAGCACTTGAATTGCCAACACTGTGGCTACAGACAAAATGGGATCAATATAGATGTATATTTATTGAATAAATGTTATTAGCCAAGTATGTACACACACAAGGAATTTGCCTTGGTGCTTTGCTCGCAAGTAACAACACGATATACAGTGGACAATTAAGAATAAACCATTATAATTTAAACATGTGAAGAATGAAATAAAATACCAGAGCAACAGGAGGCTACAGAATTTTGGTTGTTGAGTAGAGCTACTGCTCGTGGATAAAAGCTGTCTTTATGTCTGGCTGTGGCAGCTTTGACAGTCCGGAGTCGCCTTCCCGAGGGAAGTGATTCAAAGGGTTTGTGGCCAGGGTGAGAAGGGTCAGAGATGATCTTACCTGCTCGCTTCCTGGCCCTTGCAGTGTACAGTTCCTCTATGATGGCAGAATAAAACTGGACCATCATTGCCAGTGGCAGATTGTGCTTCCTCAGCTGCCGCAGGAAGTACATCCTCTGTTGAGCCTTTCTGACTGTGGAGTCGATGGTGGCCTCCCATTTAAGGTCCCTGGAGATAATGGTTCCAAGGAACTTAAATGACTCCACAGATGTGACTATGGTGTTGTTGATGGTGAGTGGGGGGGAGGGGAGGGGGAAGTTCTCCTAAAGTCCACAATCAATTCCACTGTCTTAATTGCATTGAGCTCCAGGTTGTTGCGATGGCAGCAGGACATGGCAGTTAATATGGCGGGCCAAAAGGGCTAGTATCTGAGTTGTTTGAAAGTCAGCCCAGCATGATCAGTGGGCTTGGCACCAACTGGGTGTCTGGCACTAGCAGCAAGGCCTGGCACTCTATTACTGACCACGTAGAAAGTGTGTGATACGCATTCAAGTGTCTGATTCTCATCAGGCTCTGTCCCGGGGGCGGAGTTGAATTCATGGGAGGTGGTCTTGGATAGGAGGATGTTTCTCAAACTGCGGAGTATCTTGAATAACACAGCTCACTCCCTCCATGACACACTGGTCAGCCTGAGGAGCACCTTCAGCAACAGACTGGTTCCACCAAGATGCTGCACAGAACACCACTGGAGATCCTTCTTCTCTGTGGCTATCAAACTGAATATCAGTGTTGTTCTGCATGGAATTTGTATATTCTCAACGTGAGAGAGGCAAGAGTGCAGGTGCGTGGGCCTTGATGAAGATCTTTGTATCCTCTCTAACCACTGAGAGGTTCCAGGGCACTGGAGAGTAGCTAATGTTGTTCCTCAACGTGAGAGAGGCAAGAGTTCAGATGCGTGGGCCTTGATGAAGATCTTTGTATCCTCTCTAACCACTGAGAGGTTCCAGGGCACTGGAGAGTAGCTAATGTTGTTCCTTATGTTTGAGAAGGGAAATAAAAATAATTCAGGAAATTACAAACCGGTGAACATCACATCAATTGTATGAAACTATTGGAGAGGGGTTCTGAGGGATAGTATTTACTCACATAACACATAGGACAGTTCAGCACAAGAACAGACCTTGGGCCCACAATGTCTGTGCCCATCAGCATCTACTCTTGTAGACCAATGGTCTCTTTGCCACCTGTGCACCATCACATCTGTCTACAGTGTACAGATATAGGATAAAGGAAAGAACATTTAGTGCAGATAAAGTCCAATTAAAGATAGTTCAAAGGTCTCCAATGAGGTAAATCTTCTTCTTTCGTGTGGCATGCACAGCTTAAAGTTGTGGGACAACTTGTTCTATTTGATCTTCTGTTTGTGCACGTCCAGTTGATTGCATTAGTCAAAACAGGGCGGACCACGTGAAGGTTGCAATCTTCCACCCCAATGAGGTAGATGGTGTCAGGAGCACTCTCTGGTTGGCTTTGTCCATGGCAGGTCGTGTCTTATTAACGGTTGAGTTTTTTGAGAGGTAGATAAACGTGATTGATGAGGATAGTCAGTGGATGTTGTCCACAGGGACTTCAGTAAAGTATTGACAAAGTCTGTCATAATCAGCTGATCTTAAATCTACGGTAAGTCCTCTGGTTCTTAATTCCCAACTCTACATTTTCTTTTTCTAATCTCCTTATGAATTATACACCTCTATAAGATCACCTATAAGAGAGAGCTAGATAGGACTCTTACAAATAGTGGAGTCGGGGGATATGGGGAGAAGGCTGGAAGGGGGTACTGAAATGATCAGCCATGATCACATTGAATGGCGGTGCTGGCTCGAAAGGCCTACTCCTGCACCTATTGTCTATTGTCTATTGTCAATTGTCACCTTTCAGTTTCCTGTGCCTTTTTTGCTTTCCCGAATTCCTCTGGTATGCTCCACATTCCCCTAAACTCCTCCAGGAATACACTTGATCCCAGCTGCCTATACCAGACACAAGCATCCCTTTTCCTGACCAGAGCCTCAATTTATCTCATCATCCAAGCTTCCTTACTCCTTGCCCACCTTACTCCTTCCCACCTGCCTTGCCCTTCACTCTAACAGGTACATACATGCCTTGAACTCTCACTATCAATTTTTTTTAAACATCCACTTTCTTGAAGTCTCTTTGCCCGCAAACAACCTACTCCAATCAGCTTGAGCAGGTTCCAGTCTTATACCATCAAAGATGCATTGCTCGTTCAAAACCTTATCTTGTGGGCCTGCCCTGTCCATATTTGTTTTTTTTTTTGAAACTTGTAATAGGTCCAGAAACATAGACCACCAATGGTTTACCCAGGTCTCCAGATGTAAAAAGGCTTTTTTCCCTATTAGCCACTGAAACATTTCAGTCACTTGCCCTTCCGAAGATAATCCATTCTGGTTTTGGTACCAGTTTTATATTGATCGATTTTGAAAAAAATCGATATCATACATAACTATTTTGAAGCTAATAGACCAGTGGTTGCCAGTCCCAAAAGGCCTGTCCACAAACATTTCAGTCACTTGCCCTTCCCAATTTCCTAAAAGTGGGTCAAGCTTTGCCCTTGCCCTCTGCATATTGCCTAAGGAATCTTTGCTGAACACATTTGATAAATTCCATCCCGTCTAAGCCTTTGGCACCATGACAGTCCCAGAATACATTGGGGTGGTTAAAATCCCCGACTATGACAAAATGATTAGCCTTGCAGCTGCCAGCAATCTCGTGGCATATTTGTTCTTCTACTTCCCGTTGACTATTTGGGGGCCATAAATACACTCACAACAAGGTGATCAATCCCTTTTTTATTTCTCAGCTCGACCCATATAGCCTCACTGGACATTCCCATACCCTGCAACCACCCATACCCTGCAACATTGAGCTGCCAGTCCTACTCCTCCTTTTGCCAGGTTTCCGTGATGACCATAATGTACCAATCCATGCCCTGAGTTACTGCCTTACTCATCTGCCTTACTCATCAGGCCTCTTGTAATGAAATAAATGAAATGTAGTCCTTCCTCACACACTGCTATGCTCCTGCCTGTTCTGTTCACTGAACCTGCTTAGTTTTCCTTCCGGACCACTCCTGCGTAGGACCCCATTCCGTCAGTTTTGTTTCAACCCTGTGTTGTGCCTAGGTTTACCTCATGTCACTGCCGTTTCCTCCCACATCCCACAGGGACAGCACGGTGGCACAGCGGTACAGTTGTTGTCTCACAGCGCCAGAGACCCGGGTTTGATCCTGACTACGGGTGCTGTTTGTACATTCTCCCTGTGACCACATGAGTTTTCTCCAGGTGCTCCCGTTTCCTCCCACACTACAAAGACATGCAGGTTGATAAGTTAATTTGTGCCAGTAAAAATATTGTAAATAGTGTGTAGGATAGTGCTTGTGTAGGATAGTGCTTGTGTGAGCGCTGGTCGGCGCTGACTCATTGGGCCAAATGTGCCTGTTTCCGCGCTGTATCTCTAAAGTCTAATCTTAAAAATACAGGATTACGTTAATCTGCCCGTATATATTGTCCTTAATGTGGGGGTTGAAAAGATTCAAAGTACAAGTGAGGAGATAGAGAGGTGGAATGGGAGAGATTGGTTGATCAAGTCAAGAGAGTTTATTGTCATGTGTCCCTGACAGGACAATGAAATTCTTGCTTTGCTTCAGCAAAACAGAACATAGTAGGCATTGACTACAAAACAGATCAGTGTGTCCATATACCATTATATACGTAAATACACACATGAATAAATAAACTGATTAAGAGCAAATAACAGATAATGGGCTATTAATGTTCAGAGTTTTGTCCGAGCCAAGTTTAATAGCCTGATGGCTGTGGGGAAGTAGCTATTCCTGATCTGCTGGGAGCTGGGGTGTAGATTTGATGGGTGGGGGTGTAACAGAACATGGCGACACAGCGGCTGCCTGACAGATAAATACTCAGCGCTTTCCCTTTGCCCAATAGGTACCTGCAGTTTTATTATAATATTCTTTTTGATTTCCTCAGCACCTTCGCCTGTCGGTGAACGAAACAGGCCAGTGCCACGTCCAGCACCTCTGGTTCCAGTCCATCCTTGATATGCTCAAACACTTCCATACCCATCCCATTCCCCTGGAGTCTGGAGGTTCTGCCGACATCACGCTCCGCACCTACGTCCTGGCCACTCAATCCTTTTCAGGTAGGTTCTGCAAAGCTCTCTGTGCTTAACGTATAATTGTTTGTGAATTATTGACCAGAATAACTCTGGATGTTTAAGGCTTCCCACCATCTGTCGGCCATTAGCATAATTGCTGCTGCGTTGGGTACTTGTTGTTGATGTGAATGTAAATACAGACCGAGGCTCCTGGTCCACCGCCTCGCCACTTCCACCAGTTACCCACCGAGCTGGGGCCTTGTGGTGGGAGGGGAGAGAGGGAGCAACATGAAGTAGTGGCCGGTCCCATGGTGCACCATGTGTGGGCCGGCTCCCAGCCTGTGCATTCCCACTTGTTTAACCCTTCATTACGGTAATTGCTCCTTTCTTATTTTGAGCCCAACCCATAACGCCTCGGTAGACAGACGTGCCCTCAAGTACGTCGTCTCTGAGTCCCGCCGTGACATTCTCCCTCATTAGTAAAGCAACTCCTCTTTTACCCCACCTGTAACATCGAAACCCAGGCACATCGAGCTGCTGGTTGTGTTCTTCTCACAACCAAGTTTCCATAATGGCCACAACATCTTTATTACAAACACTAATCCAGACTCTACTTTCATCAGCTTTATCCACAATACTCCTTGCATTGAAATAAATACATGTTAATCAGCCCTTAATTATCCCCATATTCATGAACCTGGCGTTCCTTTGAAGCTTACTTGTCATAAGCACTTTCTCATCATGACCTGTTGTTCTGCTTCCCACCCCCTGCCATTCCCACCCTGCTGCCTGCAGAGAAGGCTCCGCTCCTTCAACCTCCGCAGTAAGATGCTGCAGATGTTCCACCAATCGGTGATAGCCAGTGCCATCTTCCTCGCTGCCGTGTGCCGGTGCAGCAGGGCGGACACCAATAGAATCAACAAACTCATCAGGAAGGCTGGCTCCATCCTGGGGGTGGAGTTAGATTCATGGGGGGTGGTCTTGGAGGGGAGGATGCTCCTCAAACTGCAGAGCCTTGCCTCACCACCTCCATGACACACTGGTCAACCTGAGGAGTACCTTCACCAACAGACTGGAACCACCAAGATGCAGCACAGAACGCCACAGGAGATCCTTCTTCCCTGTGGCGACAACTCCCACTTCTATCGTGGGGTAGACTGAGACTGAGATTGAGACTGACCCCCTCCCCCCCCATCACCTCCCCAATCTTTGCACATCCCCCAAGCCTTTCCACTCGTCACTTTAATTTCATGTTTCATGTATTTTGTATTTGTAATGACTGTGGGCAGATCAATTTCCCTCCTGCGATCAATAAAGTTCTATTGTATCATATTCTAGTTTAAACGCTCTCAAGTAGCACTAGCACACCTCCCTGCAAGGATGTTGGTGCCCCTAAAGATCAAGTGTGACCCATCCTTTGCGTACAGGCCACCTCTGCCCCAAATGCCACATTCCTCTGCATCTTTCTTATCCATGCCCTGTCTGAATGCTTTGTCAACATCATGATGGTCCCCACTTCAACAGTTTTCTCTGGCAACGTTCCATATAACCACCATCCTGTGCAAACGTTGTCCCTCACATCTCTGAAATGTTCCTCTCAGATTAAATGTATGCCCTCTAGTTTTAGACTCCCCACCCTGCAATAAAAGAGGTGACCACATGATAACATCCTGGTGAATCTCTTCTACATGTTTCTCCAGCTTAATCCCATCAGCGTGACTACAACTGCAGTTGTACAATTGCAGTCTGACATCGCACCTCGCAACTCAATGTCCTGACTAAATAAGGGAAGCATGTCAAATGCCTTCTTCACCTTCTTGCCTACTTGTGCCGTTACATTCAACTAACTATATGCTTATACCCCTCTGTGCCTCTGCTTTGCAACAAGTCAGAGCCCTCCCATTTACACTGTGAGTCCTGCTGATTGTAATTTATCAAATTGTAACACCCAGCACTTGTCCAGGTTAAAATCCCATCTGCTGTTTTCGAGATCCTTAGAAAGAAATAGAAACATAGAAAAATAGGTGCAGGACTAGGCCATGCAGCCCTTCGAGCCAGCACCTTCATTCAATATGATCATGGCTGATCATCCAGAATCAGTACCCTGATCATTGGCCTCTACACTAAACCCTTTGGTGTCATCCGTGAACTTACTAACAACGTTGTCATCTTGATGATGGGCAGCACGGTGACACAGCGGTTGAGTTTAGTTTAGAGATACAGCGTGGAAACAAACCCTTCGGCCCACCGGGTCTACGCCGACCAGCGATCCCCGCATATTAACACAATCCAACACCCACTAGAGACAATTTTTACATTTACCAAGCCAATTTACCAACAAACTTGTACATCTTTGAAGTGTGGGAGGAAACCGAATATCTCGGAGAAAACCATACAGATGCTGTCTGTACGGGGGAGAAGTACAAACTCCGTACAGACAGCATCTGTAGTCTGATTCGAACCCGGGTCTCCGGCGCTGTAGAAACATAGAAAATAGGTGCAGGAGGAAGCCATTCGGCCATTCGGCCCTTCGAGCCAGCACCGCCATTCATTGTGATCATGGCTGAACGTCCCCAATCAATAACCCGTGCCTGCCTTATCCCCATATCCCTTGATTCCACTAGCCCCTAGAACTCTATCGAACTCTCTCTTAATTCCATCCAGTGACTTGGCCTCCACTGCCCTCTGTGGCAGGGAATTCCACCAATTCACAACTCTCTGGGTGAAAACTTTTTTTCTCACCTCAATCTTAAATGGCCTCCCCTTTATTCTACGACTGTGGCCCCTGGTTCTGGACTCGCCCGAACATTGGGAACATTTTTCCTGCATCTAGCTTGTCGAGTCTTTTTATAATTTTATATGTTTCTATAAGATATACCCTCTTCCTTCTAAACTCCAGTGAATACAAGCCTAGCCTTTTCAATCTTTCCTCATATGACAGTCCCGCCATCCCAGGGATCAATCTCGTGAACCTACGCTGCACTGCCTCAATCTCAAGGATGTCCTTCCTCAAATTAGGAGACCAAAACTGTACACAATACTCCAGATGTGGTCTTACCAGAGCCCTATCCAACTGCAGAAGAACCTCTTTACTCCTATACTGAAATCCTCTTGTTATGAAGGCCAACATTCCATTAGCTTTCTTCACTGCCTGCTGTACCTGCACACCAACCTTCAGTGACCGGTGTACAAGGACACCCAGGTCTCGCTGTACCTCCCCCTTACCTAACTTAACCCCATTGAGATAATAATCTGCCCCTTGTTTTTGCTGCCAAAGTGGATAACCTCACATTTATCTATATTATACTGCATCTGCCATGCATGTGCCCACTCACTCAACCTGTCCAGGTCACCCTGCAACCTCCTAACATCCTCTTCACAGTTCACACTGCCACCCAGCTTTGTGTCATCCACAAACTTGCTGGTGTTGCTCCTAATTCCCTCTTCGCTGTATTCGCTGTAAGGCAGCAACTCTACTGCTGCGCCACCGTGACCCCACTGCCTTATAGCACCAGAGACCCGAGTTCTATCCTGACTACGGGTGCTGTCCGTATTGAGTTTATACATTCTCCCCATGACTTGGCGTGGATTTTCTCTGAGATCTTTGGTTTCCTCACACACTCCAGAGATGTATGTTTGTAGGTTAATTAGCCTGGTATAAATGTAAAATGTTAAAAAACAATCCCTGGTGTGTGTAGGATAGTGTTAATGTGTGGGAATTGCTGATTGGTGCAGGCTCGGTAGGTCAAAGGACCATTTAGAGCTGTATCTCTAAACTAAACTAAACTAAACTAAACTAAAATAACAGAGGACCAAGGAACTGATCCCTGTGGCACACCACTAGTCACAGTCTTCAATCTGAATGACATCTTTCCACTCACTACCGTCCGACCACCAAGCCCACTGCCTAGCACATCGTGAATCCCAATGTAATTAACCTTCTGGACTAGCCTAACATGTTGAACTTGATCAAAGTCTACCTCTTCCACAGCCAACAATGGCCCATTGTGGGCTCCACCATTCCGTAGTCATCGGTGCGGGCACTGATTTGTTTTGTACATTTTCATGCCTCCAGTTTCCCTCACCCCTGACTCTCAGTCTGGAGAAGGGTCTCGACATGAAGCATCAACTATTCCTTTTCTTCAGAGATGCTGCCTGACCCTCACTTTGTGGCTATCGTCTATGTTGACAATATCAACTGCCCTGCCCTCGAGACCACTTCTTCAAAATGCTCAATCAAATTTGCGATTTACATACAAAGCCACTCTGGCTTTCCTTAATTCTTGCTCGTCTTTCCAGGTGCAGGTACTTATGTCCCTCACGATTCCCTCCAGTAACCTTCCCATCAACCTTCTCCAGCAAGAATTGTCCTGTCTAATTAACAACCTTCCCATTCTAGTGAGCATACTGTCTACTTGCATCAGGCAAGGCAATAACTCAACTCTCTGCAGCACCAGGAGTTCCATCATCTGGATGTTATACTTGTACCCTCCTAGCCAAAGCTTCCCCGAAGATCAACTATAAGTGCTGGAGTAACTCAATGGGTCAGGCAGCATCTCTGGAGATAAAGTGATGGGTGACTATTTGGGTCAAGACCCTTCTTCAAACTGAATGTAGGGGGTGGGGAAGGAGGGGGGCGGGGTGAAGAGCTGGAGCCGAGGAAAGCCCACGAGATTACCTCAGGCTGGGTGGACCCATTGTTAGAGAAGTGGCTAGAGAAGGTATGATCTCAAGAGGAAAACAATGTGGAGCACTGTAGGACTGGTAAAGTGACAAGGGATGAGAGGAGAAATTACAAGTTACTTCAAATTAAATACTTAATACTTGTGCCCCCCTTTATCACCTACTTTCAGTCTGAAGAACAGTCCTGATCTGAAACATCATCCAACATTTTTCTCCAGAGACGCTGTGTGACTTGCTAGGTGACTCCAGCATTTTGTGTCAATCTTTGGTATAGACCAGCATCTGAAGTTCCTTGTTTCTATACATCAACTACAAGAGTGGTGGTGGTTGAAGAATGATGTAGCTTTCAGTAAATGTTAAGGCTTACCCATTATTTATCTCCCCATGGAACTAACGGGTCTTGTATTTCACACACTGTTCTTTTCACTGCCCACAGGAAGCTGTGCCCGGTCAGTGCCGGCTGCTTCCTGCCCAGACTTGGCTCAAGTGAAACAAAATGCTCGAGTAACTCAGTGGGTCAGGCAATATCTCTGGAGAAAAGAAATAGGTGACATTTCAGGTCGAGACCCTTCTTGAGTCTGAAGAAAGGTTTCAACCCAAAACTTCACCTATTAATTTTTTCTGGAGATGCTGCCTGTCCCGCTGAGTTACTCCAGCATCTTGTGTCTATCTTCGGTGTAAACCAGCATCTGCAGTTCCTTGCTACACATTTTGGCTCGTGAGAGCTGATTAAGCTGACCTGGCAAAGCTTACGTCTGTTTGTTGGTAGACACAAGCTGGAGTAACTCAGCGGGTCAGACAACATCTCTGGTGAAAAGGAATAGGGGTGAAAAAAGGAATAGAGAAAAAAAAGTCACGATGATAAAGGAAACCGGCCATTGCTAGCTGTGGCCTAGGTGGGAATGAATATGAACAATGAGACTCAACAAGACAACTTTGAAGCTAATACAACAACTTGGGTGGGGGAGGGATGGCAAGTGAGAGAGGGGATGCAAGTGAGAGAAATCAACTAATCACACCACTGGGCTGTAAGCTGCCCAAGCAAAAATATGAGATGCTGTTCCTCCAATTTGTGTTTGGCCTCACATTGACAATGGAGACCTAGGACAGAAAGGTCAGTGTGGGAATGGGAAGGGGAATTGAAGTGTTTGGCACTCATTCTTTCATTACCTGTACTCGTTCTCACCTAAGCCACAGCGAACAATGGCCTGTTTCCTTTATCCTTGTCACTATTTTTGCACCTTTCATTCATTTCTTCTATATCTCTCTACATCACTTGTTTATTTATTTTGTTTCCCTTTCCCCTAACTCGCAGTCTGCAGAAGGATCTTGACCTGAAACGTCACCTATTCCTTTCCTCCAGAGATGCTGCCTGTCCTGCTGAGTTACTCCAGCATTTTGTGTTTATCTTCGGTTTAAACCAGCATCTGCAGTTCCTACACATTTCGCCTGTTTGTTGGTTCTCAGTCTTACCTTTCAACATCCACTCATGGCTAACAATCCTGTTATTTGTTATTATTGATCTACTTCATTGAGCAGACAGTAAGTGTGCACAGTTTATATTGCAGGGTGGTGGTTTGAGCCGTGCCATAGTGTTAATGAACTACCATTGATATGTGTCAAATTAGCGCGTGGCTTGCTTAAGCCAAATTCATTGATGAGGTATGTGAATCTAGCTGGCAAGTCCACAATACTTGTGTAAGAAGGAACTGCAGATGCTGGTTTAAACCGAAGATAGACACAAAAAGCTGGAGTAACACAGAAGAATGAGTGACGTTTCAGTCTGAAGAAGGGTCGAGACCCAAAATGTCACCCATTTCTTCTCTCCAGAGATGCTGCCTGTCCCGCTGAGTTACTCCAGCTTTTTGTGTCTATCTAAGTCCACAATACTTTATGGACAAGATCGAGCCACAGCTCGAAGTCCTGCTCAGCAGTTACAGCAGTGTGATGCCATGTGGCATAAAGGGTTCAAGGTTCACTAAAGGAGAGCAACAGAACTGAACACAGGGATCAGCCACCGAGAGAGGTGGATCGGAGGCCACCAACATCACACAACTTCACAATGAACTCAAAGATAAGACAAAGATCTCACAAGCGAGTGCACGATAGCCACAAGCCATTT
This sequence comes from Leucoraja erinaceus, assembly GCF_028641065.1. Classification (NCBI taxonomy): domain Eukaryota; kingdom Metazoa; phylum Chordata; class Chondrichthyes; order Rajiformes; family Rajidae; genus Leucoraja; species Leucoraja erinaceus. Next base: position 1,056,230 of record NC_073404.1, on the reverse strand, counting down.
ATGGCCAGGGAGGAACACTCATTCACGTGAAACAGTTTTGAGGACGTGGTAGTACAGGAATTGCAAGGCAAGATAATGTAAATTAAATTCCACATGCCACAATGGCAAAGGGAATGTAAGGGCCTGTCCTTAATTCACACTTTTTTTATATTTAAAGGCAATATTTGTACAAAATAGGAAAGAGTGCAACACAATTGAAGAGACCCTGAAGAGATCTTTATTGATTTATTTGGGAGGGAGCCTCTCAAAGGCCTTGGGATGCAGAGTTTGGAGGGGTATGTATCACGTTATTTAAATACTTCATGATATCTTACATCAACATGTCCATATGCACTGTGTTGAGTGCATAATACTGCATGAAGTCACAGTAGCCTAACTGCATAGCTGTGCTTATATACCATACCACGTCATCTGCTATCTTCATAGAACCTGGAGATCGAGGTGGATTCATGCTTCTAATCATCTACACCTCCATTGAACGACAGCACAGACACTAGCCCTTCCAGACAAGAGGCTAGTGTCAGAGGGGCACAGAATTGGAGGCAAACCATTGACTTGGATAGGGAATTAGTTGTCTGGTAGGCGGAGAGAACAGGATATATTCCATGCATATGTGGGAAGAATGGAACTTCCTGGAATCTCACTCCGAGATTCATGGGAATTATCAATAATTTAGATGAAGAAATCAAGAACTATCCCTCTGTGTTTGTGTCACTATGCTTGGCTGGCATTATACAATAGTTACATTTCATTACATTATGCAAGGTTGATAGTTGGTCCATTGAATGCTTGCCATTGCATTGTCCCATTCTCTCTCATTGCATAGAGACAGAGAGGGCAATGCAGCATCGACACGAATCCTTTGGACCACCAGGTGCTGCATCAATCCTAATTGACACTAATCGCACACTAATCCTGTTTTATCTCCCTCGTTCTCATCCACTCACCTACATACTACAGGAGCACCTGTGGACACCCATGCATTCACGGAGAATGTATAAACCCCACACAGACAGTACCCGAGATCAGGATCGGGTATCTGGGTCTCCGGAGCACGCAGGCAGTGGCTCAGACTGTTCTATGATTGTGTTACTGATGGTTGAAAGTGTAAAACTGTGGTTAATGGAATTTGGAGGAGAATGAAGTCATGCATTCTGAGGGCAAGAAAGACCAGAATATTTTTAAATGGTGTAAGAGCAACAAGATTTTGAGGTTAAATATAAAATCCATTAAAACCAGGTAGACAGGTATAAAGTAAAAAACATAAGTGCTGGAAGAACTCAGTGGGTCAGGCAATAAATCAGAGTTATCGAGATTCATTCTGTGGAAAGAAATGGGCAGATGCTGTTTTGAGTTGGGACCCTTGTTCAGACAGTTTAAAATACAGATGCAATGCTGGCCTTGCCTGCAGGCCAGTGTAGAACAAATAGTTGACAGAAGACTTGAAGCACACACGCTTGGTACAACAGCCTGCAAAAACTGTAGATAGACACAAAATGCTGAAGTAACTCAGCAGAACAGGCAGCATCTCGGCAGAGAAGGAATGGGTGATGTTTCGGATCGAGACCCGTCTTCAGAAAGCTGTGTTCGATTTGAAGGGGTGCAGAACAATGTCTAGCTGTATAATAGTGCAGCTAAATGAACAGGCAAGCAAGCTTCAACCACATATTCTGTGTGTGTGTGTTCACCTTCACTGAATAAGTTCAAAGATTATAGTAAGATTAAACGAGAATTTACCAGTTTGAAGTTTGATCTGTATTTTATGAGGAGTTACGATGAGGGATTACGTGAAGAAGCCCGCCACGACGCATGCGTGTCATTCTTCAAAGCAGCGGTGTGAAATCACAGATAACTGTAATGACTAAACATAGTAAGATTAGAGAAGAGATACCAGTTAAGTATATGATCAAGGGTGGGAGCGGAGGGCACGTAATCCCTCATCGTAACTCCTCATAAAGTACAGATCAAACTTCAAACTGGTAAGTTCTCGTTTAATCTTACTATTTTACTTCGGAGTCACGTGAGTGACTACATGAAGATTTTAAAGCTCTGTGATTTCATGCCGTGGAAACGAGTCCATGCATCACGTCTGCCTTGATGACTGTAGGAGGAATTGTGTTAACATAATTTGGACATGAATTCGACATTGAAATCATAAAATTTATTAACACAAAATTATAACCCCTTTTTATGGGTTTAAATTAATTTACAGAACTTAAAATTGTTTCTGCAAATGTTCCAGGTTTCATTACTGGTTTGTTGTAAAATAATTGGAATGTTTTTTCCCCAGACCATCCTGCTGCCTTGAGGATTTGGTCCATTGGTACATCCAACTGTATCGCTGCCGATGTAGCTGCAGCCCTGGTGGAATGAGATTTAAAAATATTAGTATCCACCCCAGCCTGTGTTAGCACCTGTTTCAGCCATCTTGAGATGGTCTGGACTGTCACTCTTTTGTGTGGTTGCTTGTGGCTGACCAAAAAGTGCCTTCTCATTGCCTCTTAGGATTTCCGTTTTCTCCATGTATAACGACAAATGTCTTACTATACACAGACGGTCATCTATTGGGTATGACCTAAATTGTATATTGAGGCCTGCTGATCCCTGTCTGTTCTGCTTTACTAACTCATAGATATGAAACGTAATATTTTCTGTTGAGGAACATGTTGTCCAGTCTTAGTTTATGCAGTGACTGTACCCTCTGTGCCGTGACCAATGCCATTAGCATGACTGTTTTTAATGTCAGTCTGTGTAGGGACAGAGCTGTTGCTGAAGACCAATTCCTGAGCATCTTCAGGACAATACTTACATCCCATATTTGGGAGTACCTGGTTCTTGGGGGATTAGTATTAAAAATTCCCCTCATAAGTTTTGTTACCGGTGGGTGAGTCCCAACAGAGTAACGCTCTGTCCCCTGCCATAGGTAAGTCGGTAGGGCACTACTGGAGCAGTTGATGGCACTGTTACTGAGCCCCTCATCATAGTGGAGGCCTGCCAGATATTCCAGAACAGACGGGATGTTCATGTCTCTGTAGGTGATGTTGTTTTTATGGCAGTACATCTCCCACTTCCTGATATAGACCAGATACTGTTTTTAGTTTGACTGTCTTTGGGCCGCCGAGATCATGTTCACTGTTCGGTCCGTCAGTCCCAGTTGTAGTAGAGGTGTTTTTAAACTCTACAAATTAATAAGTTCAAATGTTTATGGCATGGGTGGCTATCCCTTGTTACGGGATGTAGCAATAAATCTGGTCTATGTGGGATGGTGATACATGGTTCTAATACCATGTTTAATACCACTGGGAACCATGGTTGAGTAGGCCAATCGGGTACTACCAAAATACCAGACGTAGAGTCTTGTTGTATTTTCCTTAATACCCGACTGATGAGGCAGAAAGGAGGGAATGCGTAAATAAACAATTTCCCCCAATGCAGCGAAAATGCATCTGTCGCCACTGCCCCAGGGTCTGGTTCCCATGAAACATAATTTGTTAACTGGTGGTTAAGTCTGGATGTGAATAGATCGATATCTGGTGTTCCATATTTTGCTGTAATATCAGCAAATACTTTTTTATTCAACATCCATTCGGTGTTTTCATTAAATTTGCGTGACCTGGTGTCTGCCACTAAATTTAGTTTTCCTGGTAGGTAAGTGGCTGATATCCAAATATCTCTCTCTGCTGTTGTTGCGCTGGTGTCTGGATTTTCGGTTTGGTTGGCGTTGGAGGTCCCCGCATCTTCCAAGAAGGCCGGCCTGGGCCATGGCCTAAAAAAGACTCATGTTTTGAGTACCGGGCCTTCGAGCTTTCACCAGCTCTGCTGGTGGGTGCGTAGGGGTGCTGTCTTTGGCTGTAGTGGGTTTTTGTTGTAGTCCCTTTTATTAGTCCAGTAGGTTCTCTTGTTCCTGCACCCCTTGCACACTTGTCTTTCCTTCTGCGGACCCCTCTTCCAGGTCAGCCCAGAACTGACCCGCAGTGCTCCCCTCTGATGAGGTAGAAGCACTGTGCAGCCCTTCAAGAGGTACTGCTGTGGGTTTATCATAGGGCCCACAGTGACCCGACTCCATCTCCCGGAGTCTGTCACGTTGGAGCAAATGCTCCACACACCGCTCCATCCGGCTCCAGCGCTCCCGGTCGCTGGCCGCCCGCGGTTGTTCAAAGTCGGACTCCTCTGAGTCCACGACCTTGTTTGTTTTGTGTCTAGCCTTATCGCCCGGCCGCGTGGATCTGGCCGGTGCGGAGGCGACATCGGGCACAGCTGATCCCACTATCGGTGAACCGAGTGGCGCTGGCTGCTGCTGGCTGCCCGCTGCTCCGCGGCCCTCCCTCACCAGCTTTGTCGCAGACCTTGTCTTCTTTGTTTCCCGTTGGTTTCTCCACCTGTAATCAGCATGGGAAAACACAAAAAGACCACAGCTCTTACCTGCAGGTCCTGGTTTAAATTGTCACTACGGGGGAACGTCGTTCCACCCCACCCCCTGCCGTTTTCAACTTGTCAAAAGGCGACGGCCCCATTCTGAATAGTCTCCAGCCCGGCCGTGGTGTTCTGGCCGGCGCGGGATCAGTATTCGGCACAGCTGATCCCTTACGGGGCTTGTGCCTTCAGCTGCTGCTGGCTCCCGCAACTTGGCGGTCCTCCCCAGCCAGCTTCACTGCAGCACTTGTGGACACTATTTTGTCCCTGTGTAAAACAGCGCGGGGACAAACACTACCGCAGAGTAAATCACTTACCTGCAGGTCGCGGTTTCAAACTTACCGCTGCGGGGGAACGCTCCACCCCGCCTGTCGTTTCGCAAGCGTGAAAGCGATATGACACGCATGCGTCGTGGCGGGCTTCTTCACGTAGTCACTCACGTGACTCCGAAGTAAAATAGACAATAGGTGCAGGAGTAGGCCATTCAGCCCATGAAGCCAGCACAGCCATTCAATGTGATCATGGCTGATGTGTGCAAGTTTGTGAGCACCTGCTTAACTGGGTGCACGGTGGCGCAGCAGTACAGTTGCTGTCCTGCAGTGCAAGAGACCTGAGTTTAATCCTGACTACGGGTGCTGTCTGTACGGAGTTTGTACGTTCGCACCATAACTCGGGTGCTCCGGTTTCCTCCCACACTCCAAAGACGTACAGGTTTGTAGGTTAATTGGCTTTGATAGTGGCGTTGATAGTGCTGTGGGTTTGTTGTTCGGAGCTGACTCGGTTGGGCCGAAGGGCCTGTTTCCACACTGTGTCTCTAAACTAAACAAAACTTCTCATCCTGGCACCTCATCACCCACACAAAAGCCACTGATTTAAAGAAATGGAAGGATGTGATACATGCCAACATGAGAGAGAGAAGAACTGGTCAGGATCATTGCTGATCTTCTTCCTCAGTAGTTTAGTTTTGTTTAGAGGTTCAGCGTAGAACAGACCTTTCGACCCACCGAGTCCGCGCCGACTATGATCACATGTACACCTGTTCTATTCTACAAATTTGAGACAATTTAAAGAACCTACAGAAACTTCGATTCAGATGCAGATAGATTGTTAGAAATCAACAAATATGTGGATTGTACAGGTAAAGGATTGTGAGATAGAAGGTTAGCCATGATGTTATTGAAAATTGGAGTGGGCAAGATGGTGTGACTGGCCACCTGCTGCTTCTATAGCGAGTGCACAACATTACAAAGGCGAGAGAAGCAGAAACATTGATACAGCTGGAAACAGACCCTTCAGCTCAATTTTCCAACAACGACCAACATGTCCCATCTACACTAGTCCCACTTGTCTGCAATTGGCCTATATCTAAATCTGTCCTATCCATGTACCTGTTTAATTGTTTCTTAAATGTTGCTGCCTACCACCTCCTGTGGCAGCTTGTTCCATACACCCACCACCAATTGTGTGAAAACGTTACCCAGATTCCTATTAAATATGTTCCCCTATGTCCTCAACTTAAACCTATGTCCTCTGGTTCTCGATTTCCTTAATCTGGGCAAGAGACTCTACGTCTACCCAATCTATTCCTCTTATTATTTAATACACCTCTATAAGATCACCCATTATCCTCCTGCATTGCAAGCTGATCATCAACGTTAGAAGGTCACAGGATGATGAGTACGCTCCAGTCTTCAGCAACGGGTGGAGGGAGTGTCCAGCTGCAGGTTTCAGGGCACACACATTTCATAGGACCTCACGTGGTCCAGTAACACCACTGCACTGGTCAAGAAAGCACAGCAACGGCTGGTTTTCTTGAGGATGCTGAAAAAAGATGGTGTGCCCCAACAGATGCTGGTGACTTTCTACCGCTGCACCACAGAGAGCATCCTAACATACTGCATCTCTGTGTGGTATCTTAGCTGCACAGCAGCGGATAGGTGAGCTCTTCAGCGGGTCGTCTCCAGAGCACTGAAGATCATTGGGATACAGCTCCCAGCCCTGGAGGACATCTACAACACACGCTGCCTCACAAAAGCCATCAGCATCTGTAAGGACTCCACCCACCCATGCCACTGTCTGTTTGAACTTCTTCCATCTGGAAGATGTTACAAGGCCTTTTACACCCACACCTCCAGACTGAGAAATAGCTTTTTGCCCAGAGCTACAACTGCACTGAATCAGTCTGCTAAGCACCCCCCATAATCTGTCTTTGCCCCCTGCAATCAACTGGCACAACTGACATCTCAACACAGTGACAGCTGCTGTAATTTTTAACCTCAGTGTAAATGGACCTATTTGTACTTTAACTTTATTTATTTATTTTATAGCATCGCAACGGAGGTTGCAATCTTAATCTTGTTGTTCTTGTACAATGACAATAAATATATTATTATTAAAGTGCTAGCCTGCTCAACCTCTCCCCATAGCTCAGACCCTCGAGTCCTGGCAATATCCTTGTCAATTTCCTCTCTGCCCTCTCCAACTTAACAGCATCTTTCCTATAACATGGTGCTCAGAATGGAACACAGTACTCTAAATGCGGCCTCACCAGCCTCATATATGATCGCAACATGTCCTCCCAACATCTGTACTCAATACTCTGACTGATGAAGGCCAACGGGCCAAATGCTATTTTAACTACCCTATCTACCTGTGACACCACCTTGAAGGAACTATGTACACTGCACTACTGAATCCCTCTGCTCTACAACACTCCCAAGACCCCTAACATTCGCTGTGTAAGTCCTGCGCATGTAAGCTCCTGGCCATGTTAGACTTTGCAAAATGCAACAACTTCCATTTCTCTTTATTAAATTCCATCAACCATTCCTCAGCCCACCTGGCGAACCGATCAAGATCCTGCTACAATTAGGCTGCGGCTGGTCTGTGGCATTTATCATAGTCATCTTAAGGATAAGTCATCACTTGGTCAGTCTGCTGTTAAAGTGACCAGTGCATAAGGGGGGGGGGGGGGGGGGGGGGGGGGGGGGGGGGGCATAAGAAGCATGTGTGTCTGAAGCAACAGGTCTGAGGAAAGATCAGAACAAATGAAACTCTTCAGCTCTGAGAAGGTGGCTGGCTGCCCGTGCAGCTGCAGATGTTATCATGGCCTCTTCCAATCACACTAATGATTGCAGGCCACAGTGGTCATTGGCAGAGACAGATAAAATAAGAACCGAGATTGCCATCAGCTATAATTTCTTCAGAGTGACCAGCATCTGTGGTGATTTTCCAGGCTGGGATAACAGAGAGAGGAATGTGCTCAGTAGCATTTCGGAATAGAAACATAGAAAATAGGTGTAGGGGTAGGCCATTCGGCCCTTCGAGCCTGCACCGCCATTCAATATGATCATGGCTGATCATCCAACTCAGTATCCTGTACCTGCCTTCTCTCCATACCCCCTGATCCCTTTAGCCACAAGGGCCACATCTAACTCCCTCTTAAATATAGATGGTGGCATGGTGGTGCAGCGGTAGAGCTGCTGCCTTACAGTGCCAAAGACTCGGGTTCGATGCTGACTATGGGTGCTCTCTGTATGGAGTTTGTATGTTCTCCCTGTGGCCGCATGGTACTCCAGGGTACTCTGGTTTCCTCCCACACTACACAGATGTGCGGGTATGTAGGTTAATTGGCTTCTGTAAATTGTCCCTAATATGTAGAATAGAACTAGTGTAAGGTGATTGCTGGTCACCACGGGCTCTGTGGGCTGAAGGGCCAGTTTCCACAATGTATCTCTAAAACTAAACAGAGATATGTGATTCCCTCATCCATTCTTGCCATCTTTGCAGAGAGATTGGATTGCAATATCACCACATTGACTAAAACATGTAGGCCTTTAGGGACCCCAGAGAGCATCTGCAACCTTTCATTCTATCGTTACTTTATTTTGAAACCCCAGTACTCTTTATAGAAGAAATGTGTCATCCATGTTGTTATTCTTTACAGAAATGAGTGCACCTTCACCCAGTGCCCCAATGCAACCCAACTCCAGGAGTGACGTCTTTCAGACCCAACACTACTTTACCAGCGCTCTAGCTGGGAACCTTCAAGCCGTTGCCCAGGCTGAAGACCCATCAATGGCCCACAGGCTGGAGGCTGCTGTCACTGCGCACAACTCGGAGCGGCTACTGCAACCTCCGGCTGTCATCTCACAGGACTACCATGATGGTGATGGGACAAGGAACCGAATACGAGCTGTGGAGAATCAGTATTCTTTTTACTAACACAAAGGAGTGCAATAAGGCAAACCTGGGAACAAACTTGAGGACAGGGTTACCTGCTTAGCAAGGAAGTGACATGTTGACGATCAGTCTCCCTCTTTGACTACTCGTGTTGAAAGCCAACATACTGCTCAGACCAAGTGTTTAATGTGAATTGCAAGGTGATTGATGCCATTTCTGGTTCAGGCCCAGACGGCAAAGATTAACTTGATTAAATCCATTCTTTCTATATATTGGTTTCAACGTTGACTGTAAAGAAGCAGCTTTGATGGACTGTGTACACAATGGATAGGGTTGAAATGTTTTATATCATAATTTGTGTCTGATGTTGATCTTTCCTGTGAGCTGATAAATTATTGCTAGTACTGCAACTGGTGAAATCCTCCATTGGTATGACATTGTTCCCTTTGTTTCATTTTCGTGGTGCTGCTGATGGGTTTTGAACCCAGGGGTCATTTTCAAATCGAGCAGTAACTCCAGCTGTTTGACCATGCCATTTGAGATTGAAAATTACTTGTTTAAATATGAATAACTATTTTAATATTGATGTGCATTGATACACTGAATTGCATCACTATCTCTGTACTTGGATTACTGGACTCCCTGCAGTCAGCTGTGCAGTCCATCGTTCTGCAACACTGCGGCAGGTATGCTGAGCAGGATGGTTGCTGTTTGGTGTCATTCCCAGTGGAGGAGGCGATCGATACATCGAGCTCAACGATCAGGGTGCAATGAAGAGGAAATGGCTTTGAGAGAAGTGGTTACAAATCTGCACAATCCAGCTTGGGATATGAGCTGCTTGTGGCATTGATTGGAAGAGAAACTAGAATCGAAAAGAGAAGTCAAACAGCAGGGGATGATTGATTGCGAGATGCATCAATAAATATATGATATAACCATATAACAATTACAGCACGGAAACAGGCAATCTCGGCCCTTGTAGTCCGTGCCGAACACTTACTCTCCCCTAGTCCCATCTACCTGCACTCAGACCATAACCCTCCATTTCTTTCCCGTACATATACCTAGCCAATTTATTTTTAAATGATAAAATCAAACCTGCCTCCACCACATCTACTGGAAGCTCATTCCACACAGCCACCACTCTCTGAGTAACGAAGTTCCCCCTCATGTTACCCCTAAACTTTTGTCCCTTAATTCTCAAATCATGTCCTCTTGTTTGAATCTTCCCTACTCTCAATGGAAAAAGCTTATCCACGTCAACTCTGTCTATCCTTCTCATAATTTTAAAGACCTTTTTTGGTCTTGCCCATGTAGAGAAATTGACACCTGGAACAGCGGATACAGTAGATGGGGTTGGAGGAGGTGCAAGTGAACCTCTGCCTCACCTGGAAAGACTGTTTGGGTCCTTGGATGAAGTCGAGGGGGGAGGTAAAGGAACAGGTGTTGCAGCTCCTGCGGTTTCAGGGGAAAGTACCTGGGGAGGAGACGGTTTAGGTGGGAAGGGACGAGTTGACCAGGGAGTTTTGGAGAGAACGGTCTCTGCGGAAAGCAGAAAGGGGTGGAGATGGGAAGATGTGGCCAGTAGTGGGATCCCATTGGAGGTGGTGAAAATGTTGGATTATATACTGTATGTCACGGCTGATGGGGATGGAAGGTGAGGACAAGGGGGACTCTGTCCTTGTTGCAAATGCGGGGAGGGGGTGCAACTTCCAGGAGTCAACTTCTCTACAACGGCAAGACCAAGCGCAGGCTCGGCGATCGTTTCGCTGAACACCTCTCAGTCCGTCTGAACCTACCTGCTCTCCCGGTGGCCCGGCACTTCAACTCTCCCTCCCATTCCCAATCTGACCTTTCTGTCCTGGGCCTCTTTCATTGTCAGAGTGAGGCCCAGTGCAAATTGGAGGAACAGCACCTCATATTTTGTTTGGGTAGCTTACACCACAGCGGTATGAACATTGACTTCTGTACCTTCAGATAGCCCTTGATTTCCCTCTTTCTCCATCGTCTCCCCCTTCCCAACTTTCCCAATATAGACGGGGAAAATCATAGTGTGAAGAGTTTAGATTGGGAGCAATTCCTCAAAAGTGTTCAGGAGAGTTTTCTGAAGCAGTATTTGGAAGCCCCCCACACGTGAGAGGGCAACGCTGGATCTAGTATTGGGAAATTGGGAAGGGCAAGTGTATGCGGAGGAGTCTTTTGGGACATGTGACCACAGTTCGATTAGGTTTAAGATAGTTATGGATCGGGACGGAGAGGGTCCACGTGTTAAAATGCCCAACTGGGGTAAGGCCAACGTTGAGAGTACGAGAGAAGGTCTCTCAAGTTAACTGGAGCAGGTTATTTGAGGGGAAAGGAACTTTGGCCAAGTGGGATGTTGTTTAAAAGTGTGCTGACGAAAGCTCAGGATATGTACGTCCCCGCTAGAGTGCAGGGCAAAGCAGGTAAATGTCAGGAAGTTTGGCTGACGAGGGAAATTGAGACGTTAGTCAAAAATACGAAAGATGTATGGGACAGGTATAGACAGCTGGGATCAAGTGCATCCCTGGAGGAGTTTCAGGAACTAAGGAGTAAACTAAAAAAGGAAATCAGAAGGGCAAAAAGGGGCCAGGAGATAGCTCTGGCGGGTAGCATTAAGGACAATCCCAAAAGATTTTATAAATACATAAGGGGGAAACGGGTAACTAGAGAGAGAGTGGGACCTCTCAGGAATCAAAGCTGTCACCTCTGTCAGGAAATGGGCAAGGTCCTCAATGAGTATTTCTCCTCTGTATTTACCGAGGAGAAAGACAGTAGGACAGAGGAAATTGGAGCAGTCACTGGAAGTGTCATGAGAGCAGTCAGGGTTACTATAGAAGAAGTACTGAAGGTACTGTCGTGTATGAAGGTAGACAAATCTCCGGGGCCTGATCAGATACATCCGAGGACATTGCAGGAAACTAGAGAGGAAATTGCGGGAGCCCTGATTGAAATTTACGAGTCGTCCTTAAATACAGGAGAGGTGCTGGAAGACTGGAGGGTGGCAAATGTTGTGCCTCTTTTCAAGAAGGGCTGCAGGGAAAATGCTGGGAACTATAGGCCAGTGAACTTATCATCTTTAGTTAGAAAGTTACTGGAGAGTATTTTGAGGGATAGGATATACAGGCATTTGGATGGGCAAGGGCTGATTAGGGACAGTCAGCATGGTTTTGTACGTGGGAGGTCATGTCTCATAAATCTGATTGGATTGGATTTAATTTATTGTCATTGCACTTTTCAGTGCAACGAAATGGTTTAGCCTGCAGTAATAACATAGAATAAATAACAAACACTCAACACAGTTTAACGTCCCAAAGTCATTGTCTCTTCCCTCCTTGCTCTCCCTCTGCGCTGAGGCAATCCAAGCCTCCGATGTTGTGACCCCGCCGGGTGATGGTAAGTAAGTCCCGCGGCTGAATCCGTGCTCCGCAAACGGGTTGGTTCCAACTCCGGGGCCCGGGGCGGACGAAGCTGCCGTCCTCCAGTCCAGCGGACGCAGCTGTAGTTGCGGGAGCTCCGAAAAACAGGTCACCACCTGTGACCTGCGAGCTCCCGATGATGTCGTCCACTGGCCCGCGGCCAAGCCTCTGGGGCTCCAAAGTTGGGTCGGAAGTTGGGTCACACCGCAACCACAGCCCCGAAGTCGGCCAGCCTCGCGTTGGTAAGTCCTGGTTCTGCCTCCGCAGCCTCGAGGTCGGTCGCAGTTGGAGGCCGCCAGCTCTGCGATAGGCCTCAGCGCAGACGGACACGGAGACGGGGGATACGGCAGGAAAGGTCGCATCCCCCCCCGAAGGAAGTGTAAAAAAACATGTTACACCCACCCCCCCACACACATACACAACTAAATAAACTGAAATAAACTGTAAAAACGAGACTAGAGAAAACAAAAAACAGAAAAGACAAACGGACTGCAGGCGAGCCGCAGCTGCAAGGCAGCGCCGCCACTTCCGGAACAACTGATCGATTTATTTGAAGACGTGACCAAAAAGGTTGATGAGGGCAGAGCTGTAGATGTTGTGTACATGGACTTCAGTAAGGCGTTTGACAAGGTTTCGCATTGTAGGCTACTCTGGAAGGTTAGATCTCATGGGGTCCAAGGAGAGATAGATGAATGGATAGCAAATTAGCTCCATGGAAGGAAGCAGAGGGTGATGATGGAAGGTTGCATCTCAGAATGGGGGCCTGCGACTTGTGGTGTGCCTCAGGGTTCGGTGCTGGCCCGTTACTGTTTGTCATCTACATCAATGATTTGGATGAGAACATACAGGGCAAGATTAGCAAGTTTGCTGATGATACAAAAGTTGGTGGTTTTGCAGAAAGTGAAGATGGTTGTGAACGATTGCAGCCGGATCTGGATCCATTGGCCAGGTGGGCGGAGGAATAGTTGATGTAATTTAATACAGAGAAGTGTGAGGTGTTGCATTTTGGGATGTCGAACAAGGGCAGGATCTACACAGTAAATGGTAGGCAAATGGTAGGAAAGATATTGTCAAGCTTGAAAGGGTTCAGAAAAGATTTACGAGGATGTCGTCAAATCAAGTTTATTCGTCACATACACATACGAGATGTGCAGTGAAATGAAAAGTGACAATGCTCGCGGACTTTGTGCAAAAAGACAAACAAACAAACAACCAAACAAACTACAAACAGAATGCAACAGAATCACATATTCTTTTTCATATTAAATATTGTGGACCGAAGGAAAAAGAGGAAAAAACAGCAATTAAAATAAAGCAGTAGAGTGGTACAGCCAAGTTAGTCCCTGGTGAGATAGGAGTTTACAGTCCTAATGGTCTCTGGGAAGAAGCTCCTTCTCAACCTCTCTGTTCTCACAGCATGGCAACGGAGGCGTTTGCCTGTGTAGCAGCTGGAACAGTCCGTTGCAGGGGTGGAAGGGGTCTCCCATGATTTTATTGGCTCTGGAGTTGCACCTCCTGATGTATAGTTCCTGCAGGGGGCGAGTGAAGTTCCCATAGTACGTTCGGCCGAACGCACTACTCTCTGCAGAGCCTTCTTGTCCTGGGAAGAGCAATTCCCAAACCAGATTGTAATATTTCCAGACAAGATGCTTTCCACAGCCACTGAGTAGAAGCACTGGAGGATCCTTGGAGACACTCTGAATTTCCTCAAGTGCCTGAGGTGGTAAAGGCGCTGCCTTGCCTTACTCACGAGTGCTGCGGCGTGTGATGTCCATGTCATATCCTCAGAGATGTGGACTCCCAATGTGGATGTTGTCAGAACTAGAGGGTGTGAGGTATAGGGAGAGGTTGAGTAGGCTGGGTCTCTATTCCATGGAGCACAGGAGGACGAAGGGAGATCTTAAAGAAGTATACAAAATCATGAGAGGAATAGTTCGGGTAGCACAGTCTTTTACCCAAAGTAGAGAGATCGAGGACCAGAGGACATAGGTCAAGAAAAAAAAAATTTAATAGGAATCCGAGAGGTAACTTTTTCACACAAAGGGTGGTGGATGTATGGAATAAGCTGCCAGAGGAGGTAGTTGTGGCTGGGACTATCCCATCGTTTAAGAAACAATTAGACAGGTGCATGGATAGAACAGGTTTGAAGGGTTATGGACCAAGCGCAAGCAAGTGGGACTAGTGTAGCTGGGACATTGTTGGCCAGTGTGGGCGAGTTGGGCCGAAGGGCCTGTTTCCACACTGTATCACTCTATGACTATGACTTTAATACCCTCGGATGATAGTCTAGGATGGCCTGTCCTCTAGTCGGTTCCTCTACATATTGGTGTAAAGAACCATCCCGTATACACTCCAGGAAATCATCCTCCTCAGCACTGTTACCTATTTGGTTGGCCCAATCTATATGTAGTCATCCATATTCCTGCTTGATGTTGGCCCCAACCTCTCTACTGCTGTCTGATGGTCTGTACACAACTCCAACAAGCGTTTTCTGCCCTTGTCTATTTCGCAGTTCTACCCGTACAGATTCTACAGCATCCAAACTAATGTCTACAACTGTGCAAGTGTGTCCAGGTTCAGCTCCTGAAGGACCATGTTGGGACACTGGAGAAAAACCTGGATGACCTCAGGGGCATCCGGGAAAACGAGAGTCTCCTGGACAGGATCTACAGTGAGGTTGTCACGCCAAGGATACGGGAACAAAGGTGTGTGACTGAGAGAAAGAGTTGTAACCGTGGAGTGCAGGAGACCCAGGTGGCTGTGCCTAATGAAACCAGGTACCCCCTCTTGGGAACTGTCGGGGGAGATGACGCTTCCAGTCCCAGCGGCGGACATCGGTGGCTCCCATCCTAGAGATGGGACTCGACCGGCGAGACCAACGCCGGGCAGAGCCATAGTGGTGGGTGACCGGAGATTCTGTGGTGGCAGGCGAGACGCAAGGATTGTCTGTTGCCTCCCAGGTGCCAGGGTTCAAGTCATGAACCGAATTCAGAACATTCTCGAGAGGGAAGGTGAACAGACAGCAGTAGTATTACACGTAGGCACAAATGACATTGGGAAGAAGAGGAAGGAGGATCTGCAACATGAGTTCAGAGAGTTAGGAACTAGACTGAAAAGCAGGACTTCTAGAGCGGTCATCTCTGGATTGCTTCCAGTACCCCGTGCTAGTGAGGACAGGAACAGGGAGATAGGGGATCTGAACGTGTGGCTGGGGGGCTGGTGCAGGGAGCAAGGATTTAGATTTATAGACCACTGGTATCTCTTCTGGGCTCGGCGTGACCTGTACAAAAGGGACGGGTTGCACCTTAACTGGAGGGGGACCAACGTTCTGGCAGGCAAGTTTGCTAGGGCTACACGTGTGGGTTTAAACTAAATAGTGTGGGGGAGGGATTGACAAATTGGGAGTATAAAGATGGAGTTGAAGAGGAAGTGAGTACAAGAAAAGTTACAAAAGACTCCCGAATTAATGGGAAGGAAAGTTCGAGAAGGGATAACAGAGTAAGGTTCGGGCAAATTGTGAGCGGTGCGAGAGGGGAGGTGAATACCGAGGTCAAAGTGTCGTATATGAATGCGCAAAGTATAAGAAATAAAGTGGACGAGCTTGAGGCTCAGTTAAAAATTGGCAAGTATGATGTTGTGGGAATTACAGAGACATGGCTGCAAGAGGGCCAGGGCTGGGAACTGAATATTCAAGGGTATACCTCCTATCGAAAAGACAGACAGGTGGTCAGAGGGGATGGGGTAGCTCTGTTGGTGAGGAATGAAATTCAGTCCCTTGCAAGGGGCGACATTGAAACCGGAGATGTGGAGTCAGTATGGATAGAACTAAGGAATTGTAAGGGTAAAAATACCCCAATGGGACTTATCTACAGGCCCCCAAAGAGTAGCCTGGATGTAGTGTGCAAGTTGAATCGGGAGTTAAAATTGGCATGTCGCAAAGGTAATGCTACGATTGCTATGGGATGTCTACGATGCCCTACCATGCCCAGCAAACTTCCACGTCTGGGGCAAGAGCGAGACACCTTCCTGCCCACTTTGCTCTGGAAGAGGATCATTAGAACATCTCCTCAGCAGCTGCCCAAAGTCCCTTGGGGAAGGTCGCTATCAGTGGTGCCATGACCAGGTGCTCAAGGTGGTTGCTAAGAGCATAGCCACTGCCATCGGTAACAGCAAAAACCACCATGCCCCAAAGAAATCAATCACTTTTGTCAAAGCCGGAGAGAAGTCCCGACCACAACAAACACAAGGACGGGCCTCCTCTACACAGCCACTGCGCGTCAATCTGGGCAAACAGCTGAAATTTCCACAGCACATCACAGCAACATCATTCCTGCCAGACATGATCATCACCTCCGAAGTGACAAAACAGCGGATCATTCTGGAGCTGACAGTGCCCTGGGAATAGCGTATTGAAGAGGCTAACGAGAGGAAATGCGTAAAGTATTAGGAACTGGCGGAGATGTGCCAGGGCAGAGGCTGGAAGACATACTATGAGCCCATAGAGGTGGGCAGTAGAGGCTTTGCAGGACGCTCACTCTGCAAAGTCCTCAACCAGTTGGGCATTACGGGGCTGGCAAAGAAGATGGCCATTCAATCCGCAAGCCAAGCCGCAGAGAAAGCCACTAGGTGACTTTGGATTAAGAGGCTGATCCGTGGGCTGCTGGGACACAAGTCGGGGCTTGATCAACCCCAGCAGGATTGCCTAACGGGTCTGATGTTGTGAGACCCAAAACACCCGATGACCCCAGGTCACATCACTGAGGATGCGTCACAGCGCATCTAGAGGATGTCTCTTTCACACTGGAGATTTCAACATGCATGTAGACTGGGAGAATCAGGTTGGTTCTGGACCCCAAGGAAGGGAGATTGTAGAGCGCCTCCGGGATGGATTATTGGAGCCTATCAGGAGGAAAGCAATTCTGGATTTAGTGTTATGTAATGAGCCGGATTTGATAAAGGAACTTGAAGTTAAGGAGCCATTAGGAGGCAGTGACCACAATATGGTCAAGTTTAATCTACAATTGGAGAGGGAGAAGGGTAAATCGGAGATGTCAGTGTTACAGTTGAATAAAGGGGACTATGGAGCCATGAGGGAGGAGCTGGCCAAGGTTGACTAGAAAAATACCCTAGCAGGGATGACAGTGGAACAACAATGGCAGGTATTTCTGGGAATAATACAGAAGATGCAGGATCAGTTCATTCCAAAGAGGAAGAAAGATTCCAAGGGGAGTAAGGGGCGACCGTGGCTGACAAGGGACGTCAGGGACAGTATAAAAATAAAAGAGAAGAAGTACAAGTAGCAAAGATGAGCGGGAAGCAAGAGGATTGGGTAATGTTTATGGAGCAACAGAAGATAACTAAAAAGGCAATACGGGGAGGAAAGATGAGGTACGAAGGTAAGCTAGCCAAGAATATAAAGGAGAATAGTAAAAGCTTCTTTAGGTATGTGAAGAGGAAAAAATTAGTTAAGACCTCCTTGAAGACTGAAAAAGGTGAATTTATTATGGGGAACAAGGAAATGGCAGATGAGTTGAACAGGTACTTTAGATCTGTCTTCACTAAGGAGGACACAAACAATCTTCCTGATATAGTAGTGGCCAGAGGATCTGGGGTGACAGAGGAACTGAAGGAAATCCACATTAGGCAGGAAATGGTGTTGGGTAGACTGATGGCACTGAAGGCTGATAAATTCCCTGGGCCTGATGGTCTGCATCCCAGAGTACTTAACCCCGGAAGTGACTATTTTGATGAATAACATCGACCGTGGAGAGTGTGTTTTCCTTGGGGGAGGTTTTAATTGTACCCTCGAGGCAAAATTTCCATCCTGACTCTAGCGCCTTCTCGTACAGGCTTGAGGTGGTGGTTCCTGTATTGACCACTTGTACGTTTCCAAGGCCGATGTGTCTTGTGTCTTGGCGGCCTCCATGTGGCTGGTGCCATGCTCGGAACCACTGCCTGGTGCGAGTGGACATTATCCCAGTGCGCACATGGGCAGGGTCCGCGTACTGGCATTTTAATAGCCGGCTGCTAGAGGATCGCCGATTCTGGGATTCTTTTAGGAAGTTCTGGGTGAAGTGGAGAGAGGCAGGGGCATTTCCATTCCATAAGGCAGTGGTGGGATGTGGGGAAGGACTACGTCCGTTTTTTTTTTTGCCAGGACTATGCGAGGGTGTCGCCCAAGTGGCGGGACTCTGAGATCATACGGCTTGAGAGCGAGTTGCTCGAGTCACGCCTGGATTGGTCTGGTGGGGACTCGTCTGAGTGGCGGAGTACCAGGAGAAGAAGGGAACACTGAGGAACTTGCAGCTTAGGAGGTCCCGGGGCACGTATGTGAGTTCGCGAGTCCAGATGTTGCACCATTTTCTTCTCTCTGGAGAAGTGGCGAGGAGCCCGCAGGCAGCTCGTTGAGTTGCTTGCGGATGGATGATGGCTCCTCTGCCACGGATCCAGAGCATCGGTGCATCGGTTCGGTCTTTCTACAGGACTCTGTTCTCCGCGGGTACATCTAGTGGGGATGCACAGGGGGTTCTGTCGGAGAGCTTACCCGTAGTGTGCAAAGAGGCGGCTGCCTCGTCATCCCTTAACTCGATCATCCCTTACTCCGGAGGAGCTGACTACTGGCTGCGGGGGGGGGGGGAGGGGGGGGGGGGGGAAGGTAGGGGGAGGGGGGGGGGGGGGGCAAGTCTCCAGGACTGGATGGGCTGACGGTGGAGTTTCTTCGAGCCTTCTGGGATGGCCTGGGGGGTGACTATATGAAGGTCCTTGGGGAGAGCCTGGAGACTGGGGAGATGCCTTTCTGTCGTTGTCCTGATGCCCAAGATGGGTGATCTCCACCTTTTGAAGAACTGGCGCTCGGTCTCTCTCCTCAGCTCAGAATACAAAGCCTTTGTACGGGCAATGGCGAAACGCCTGGGTTCCGTACTGGCCCAAGTGATCCACCCGGTTCGATCCTACACGGTCCCGGGGCGGTCCATCCAGGACAATATCCATCTGGTCCGGGACCTGATCCATCTGTGCCAGGGGGCAGGATAGTCAGTCGCCTTTCTCTCCCTTGACCAGGAGAAGGCGTTTGACAGGGTGGATCACGACTACCTTCTTGGGACTTGGCAGGCGTTCGGATTTGGACCGCACTTTGTGGCCCGAGCCCGGCTTTTGTACGCTGCTGCGGAATGCCTTGTTAAGGTCAATGGCTCATTGTTGGCCCCCATTCACTTTAGGAGGGGAGTACGTCAGGGATATCCCATGTCCGGCCAGCTGTATTCCATCTGCATGAAGCCATTCCTGTGTCTTCTCCGGAGGTGGTTGGCAGGCCTGGCTTTGCCGGGGGTGGAGGTGGTTCACTCGGCCTAGACCGATGATGTCCTTCTGATGTTCACCGACCCTGTTGACCTGCGGAGGATGCGTGAGTGCCAGCAGGTTTTCTCAGCTGCATCCTCCGCCAGGATCAACTGGGGGAAGTGTTCTGGTCTCTTGGTGGGTCAGTAGCAGGTGGACTCCCTGCTGGAGGAGATGGCAGTTTATGCGTGGAGCACCACACACCCCCTCCAGCTGGGGGTCGACCCGAGTCCCACTGAGGGGGCTTGGCAGGCGAACTGACAGGCGCTAGAGACGAAAGTCATCGCATGACTAGGGCGTTGGTGAGAGGTGAGAGCATTGGTCATAAACCTCTATGTTGGTGGCCTCTATGTTGTGGTACCGGCTGGCCACTCTGGTCCTACCCTCTTTATTTGTCACCATGATCCAGAGGAGGTTGGTGAACTTCTTCTGGGGAGAGAGGAATCACTGGGTCTCTGCTGGAGTTCTGAGTCTCCAGTTGGAGGAGGGTGGTCAGGCGCTGGTTTGCACCCATACCCAGGTGGCGGCTCTCCGTCTCAGAACCCTGCGGAGGTTATGTGTATTCCGAGATGGCACGCGCTGGCAATGTACTTTTTCTGCCAGGGGCGCTGCCTCCTGGAGGGCACACAGTCCCGGCAGCGGGCATTAGTCGAGACGCTGGGCGGGAGTTGCCTGGCTTTTATTGAGATATAC
The DNA here is from genome assembly GCF_028641065.1 of Leucoraja erinaceus. Taxonomy (NCBI): domain Eukaryota; kingdom Metazoa; phylum Chordata; class Chondrichthyes; order Rajiformes; family Rajidae; genus Leucoraja; species Leucoraja erinaceus. Next base: position 1,036,170 of record NC_073404.1, on the reverse strand, counting down.
TTAAAGCCAGGAATCTGGTCACGTTCAGCTAGGGCGTTGCTCCACAGAGTGAGGGGGGTGTTGTGACTGCGAGGGTTACTGATCCTCACCCTGCCAAGGTGGGTATCGAGGAGGGTATGTGGAGCGATTCCAGGCCGAGGTCACCCCGCTTCATCGGAATTGCTCATAGGACCTACGGCCCGGGTCCCTTCCAGAGAACTGGCCCCACGCAACATGAGCTGCCTTTTCGAAATGCCCTATGTGGGCATTAAGTGGGGGGGAATAGGGAGAAACCGTTTTCAGGCATCTACCTCGACAGAGAGGTGACTTTCTTCCTTGTCGCTTCTTCGCCCCCCTCCTTGCGGCCTTACAGCTGCTTTGGTGTGGCCTTTCCCGGAGTCGGGCCCAGAGCTTCAGCGGCGGCGTAGCGGGACTTTAACATCGCGGACCCCCTTCGCAGAGTTCGCCTACGGCCTACAACATCCTGGAACCTCTGTCTGTGGAGCTTCTGGCGGCAGGCGTGGAGCGGACCTTTCATCGTGGAACGGGCGATCCCTCGCTGGTGGTCGCCAGAGAAGAGCTCCGACCGCCGGTCTGCGGCCTACAACATCTGGAAGCCGCGGTCTCCGGTAAGGAGATGGGCGATTTGACCGGTCCTGACATCGGCGATCCGACCATCCCGACCAGAGGGTCCGAACATCGGGCCGTCCATAGCGGCGACTATGGATGGTCAGGGTCCCGACCACGGGTGAACAAGGATGGAGGAGGAGGACTGTCTGAACTGTATTGTCTTCCACCACAGTGAAGAATGCTGTGATGGATGCCTGTGTTGAGTTATGACCTTTCTATTCGTAACGCTGCATGGTAAATTCATTTCACTGCACCTGATGGTGCATGTGACAAATACATTTGAACTTGAACTTGCTTACCCTCGTCTTCCGTCATGACACGCCCTGGCGGTCCGTGTTACCACCTGACAACGGGAGCGGACCCCAGTGGAGGTCTCTCTATAAGGGAGCCCTCCCCCTTTACATCGGGGACCTGGGGTGGAGAGTGTAACTGTGGCCTATAACAGGTGCTCGAGCTGGTTCATGGACTCGCCAGCCGCCTGTCTCTTCTGCGGCGAGGAAGAGACCGTGTTCCACGCGTACATGCAGTGTGAGACGTTGCAGCCCATGTTCGACTATCTGAAGGTGCTGCTCCTCAAGTATTGGCTGCATTTTAGCCCCACGCATCTGATATTTGGGCACAGAGGGGAGAGGGTCGGGATGGAGAGAGGGGGGGGGTCTCCCTGTTGGTCTGCTCCTGGGCCTGGCCAAGATAGCCATGGCTGCACCGGGGTTGGCTGTCTGACCCTTTTCCAGGACTATGTCTGTGCCCGCGTATCCCTGGAGAGGGAACATGCGGTGTCCATGGTGACTTTGGAGGCCTTCCATGAACGCTGGTCACCCCGGGAGGTCGAGTGCATTGTTGATAGAGTTGGCAAAATATTAATTTGATGACCGTTTGTTTGTAAACTGTCAATACAGGCAGCCTTTGATTGTGTTAATAGTCCGTATGTTTATTTTAATTTTTTTGAATAAAAATATTTGTATGATTAAAAAAAGGAGTGGGGGCGTACATTGTGACGTCATTCCTTTTTAACATTTTTTTTAAAATGTGTAAACTGCCGTTGGAGCGCTGGAATGCCCTTCCCTCCCGGATTAGGGAATGCATCGTGACGTAATTCAATTTTTTTTTCTCGAAATGGGTGAGTTTCTGGGGCTGTTTTTCAAATTTCAAGGAGTAATAACTTCGGAAATATAGGTGGGAATGCAACGGCAAGATGTTTATCGCCACCCAGGGAAAAATGTAAGTAGGGTGTGTGAAAATGGGAAGGCTGTGGCTTCGCGTTGGGAAGAAGATAGGAAAACAAGATTGACACAGAGACACGTCGTGGCACAAACACAAATAATAGAGAGACTTTTAGTATTATAGAGATTGGGTCAGGTACATGGATTAGATGGAGCGCGGAAACAGGCCCTTCGGCCCACGGAGTCTGCACCGACTAGCCTTGCCCCGTACATTAACACTATGTTGCACACATAAGTGTCAATTTACACATACACCAAGCCAATTAACCTTCATACCTGTATGCTTTTGGAGTGTTGGAGGAAACCGAAGATATCGGAGAAAATCCATGCAGTCAAGGGGAGAACGTACTATTTCCGTAAAGACAGCACCCGCAGTCGGGATCGAACCCGGGTCTCTGGTGCTGGACGTGCTGTAAGGCAGCAACTCTACCACTGCACCACCGTGGCCCCCCCTTTGATCATATTGAATGGCGGTGCTGGCGATCCCGTAAATTGGCTTTGGGCTTTATGCCCCGTGGACATCTCCTGCAACAGACCTGGAGTGCATGGAAGGTAAGACCCCCAGTCCTTACCGGTCCTTTGTCCAGCGTTTGCTGCCGTTGTTGATTCCCTCCACATTTCTCTCTGGTTTATGGACATGGGGTCGAGCAAAGGAGGAGCCTCGGACAAGTCTCCCACTCCAGGCAGGTTCCCAGGCCTAATGCCGAGGTATGGCAGCGGCCTTCGGGAGATTCTGCCGAAGTGTGAAGTAAAGGTCCCGACCTGAAACGTCACCTCCCCAACTTCTCCAGGGATGCTGCCTGACCTGCTGCTTTACTCCAGCACTTTGTGTCTTTCATACATGTCCAGTAAATGTAAGGTACGATGAAATGTTAATAACCGAAGAGATCTTCTCACTGTCACTGAAAGTGATAACAACTGGGAGAAGATGGCGTATGACATGCTTGTTTTAATAGGTTGGGTTATCAAATGAATGAGGAGGGATTTCATAGAACCTTACTGATTAGTGAAATGCGTGGATAGAGTGGATGAGGAAAGGATGTTTCCAAGGGGGAGAGTCCAGGACCAGAGGGCACAGCCTCAGAATAAAACAATGCACTTTTAGAAATGAGATGTTGGAATTTCTTTAGTCAAGAGTTTGGTGAATCTGTGAAAGTCATTGCTACAGGCGGCTCTGGAGGCCAAGTCATTGGGTATTTTTAAAGCGGAGATTGATATGTTCTTGATTAGTAAGGGTGTCAAAGGTTATGGGGAGAAGGCAGGAAAATGGGGTTGAGAGGGAAAGAAAGGGTAATGCCTCCCATGCCTTCGACTGCAGGACACAATGATGGATGGACGAGAAACGGGACATTGGTTGGTGGGAGATGCACCAGTACATCGTGCACATGGGCCCACCGGACATTGGAAATGGCGCTAAAACATGGCGGCGCCTTCATGTGTTTTATATGCAAAAATAAATTCACTGTGCAGTTGTATAGGTGACAAATAAAGCACCATTGAACCCAAGAATGGAACTTAGTATCAAAACATGGAGGGAACGCGGGACACAATTTTCTGGCGGCCGCGCACGCATGCGCACACTCGCGAGGTTTCGGAGGCTCAATCCAGCGCTAAATGCAGCTCAACTGCCTGCCTCACCGGGTTAACTAACAGCCCTGCCTGGACTGATGGGATACCAGGGCTGCTTCTTCGTGCTGGCCATATTTCCCGCAAGCACAGGCAGGTTAACCTGGCGGGGATGCCGCCCACCTCTCAAAACATGGGGGGGGATGTGTCACCTCTGGCCCCACCCCCGGGTTTTCCGCCCCTGATTGAACCATGTGCAGGAAGTAACTGCAGATGCTGGTTTACACTGACGATAGACACAAAATGTTGGAGTACCTCAGCGGGACAGGCAGCATCTCTGGAGAAAAGGAATGGGTGGCGTTTCGGGTCGAGACGCTTCATCAGACTGAGGGTCAGGGGAGAGACAAACAAGAGATATAGAAGATACATAGAACAAATGAATGGAAGATATGCAAAAGACAATGAAGAAGGCGACATGAAATTGCACCTTGACAGAACCCTGGTGCATTTGCAGGGCTGCCCACATTGGGTAGTGAGTGAGTGAGTGGTGCACATGGTGAGTGAGAAATTGCGAGGGAAAGCAGCGACCAAACCCGAGGGAGCATAGTGACTGAGGTGGAGCTTTTGCATTTTTCAGCTTGAAACTGTGCAATCTGGTACATACTATAGCGAGTCTTTTAACTTACATTTGAATGCGACATTTATGCTTTAAATTAGATTAGGTATGAATAAGGTTAGGCTAAATTACATTCCTAATTACATTCCACAGTAGAGCCAGGCTCTGATCAACAGGTGCAGCACATGAATGACCTTAGTATATTCATGTATGGAAATCAGATTATAATTCAAGCTGTTATGCATATATATAGAGAAAGAAAACATAGAAACAAGTCAAGAGGGGTCGGACTGTTCTGCACAAATAAATTAATTAACCTTACCCTTTGACTATAGAAATAAGATGAAAATAATGCCAAATATTCAAACAAGTATATGGTTCAATGAAATTAATATATATGGAAACAGGCCCTTCTGCCCACCAAGTCCACACCCACCAGCAGTCTACCATACACCAGTTGTATCCTACATGCCAGGGACAATTTAAAGAAGCTAATTAGCCTACAAACCTGCACTTCTTTCAAATGTGGGCGCAACTGGAATATCTGGAGAAAACCCATGTGGTCATGGGGAGAATGTACAAATTCTTTACAGACAGCACCCGTAGTCAGGATCAAATCTGGGTCTGTGGTGCTGTTAAGCAACTCTACCGCTGCGCCATTGTGCCACCCCCATTAAATTATTTTTTCTGTAATATATTTATTATGGTGTCACATCAATACAGATGAACACATGATTCTGATTTCTTCCCATTAGTTGGATAACACACATCTCCAGTCATTGTGTTTTATGGCTGGTTGTCAACCTCCTCAGTCTGAAGGTCTCGACCCGAAACATCACCCACTCTTTCTCTCCAGAGATGCTGCCTGACCCCCTGAGTTATTCCAGCTTTTTGTGTCTATCTTCAGTTTAAACCAGTACCTGCAGTACCTTCCTACATTCTTTGTTGAGCGAAACAGGTCCTATTCTCATAATATTATTCACCGCAACTAAGTATTTTCTTCACCTCTGTTGCTGCAGAGAATACAATCCCAGTTAGCAAATCTTTCTTCAAAGTGAAAAAAAATTCCAGTCCTGCCAACATCTTAATAAATCGCCCCTGGATTCTCTCCAGAGCAATTGCACCCCTTCTACAATGTGTCATAGTCTTACAGCATGGTAACAGGCCCTTCATCCCAACGTGTCCATGCAGATCAAGATGCCTCATCTAAATTAGTTCCATTTATCCGCATTTGGCCCATATCCCTTTAAACTTGTGTGTGTTAGGTTGTGTGTGAGACTGTGTGTGAGAGTGTGTGTCAGTGAAGCGGCAACAACACCCGGAGTGAGCGGAAATCCAGAGACTTGGCGACCACTCCCCCACCTCCCCCCCCCCCACCCCCATCTCTTCCCCCCGCCAGCCCAGGTGCACTGTGTCCAGCTGGTGTCAGGGGAAGGTGAGGGTCAGTGACCGAGGGTCGGGCATCGGAACGGAGCCTTAGCCCGAGATTCTGGAGGCGGTATCGACCCTTCCTCTTCCTGGATCCGCTTCTGGTTCCGGGCCGGGGTTAAAACTCCATGTGGTGTGGGCAGAGCGGCCGACGGACACAGAGCCGCCGGAGGTGAGTGTGGGAGGTGTGAGCGGTGCCTCAGGTGTCGGTGCTGGGACCACCGCCGTGTCTCACCTATCACACCATCTGCACGGGAATGTAAACTACTTTTTTTTCCCCCAAATCGTCCCATGGGCCGGATTGGATTGGCTGGATGCAGCCGGTAGTTTGACACCCCTGCTTTAAACCAATGCACATGAATCACATATCCCGGGAAAGACTATGCATTCACCTTATGATTAAGGAAGAACTGCAGATGCTGGAAAAATCAAAGGTAGACAAAAATGCTGGAGAAACTCAACGGGTGAGGCAGCATCTATGGAGCGTTTTGGGTCGAGACCCTTTTCAGACTGATGTAGGGGTGGGGGGGGGGGCGGGAAGAAGAAGAGGCGGAGACAGTGGACTGTGGGAGAGCTAAGAAGGGGAGGGGAAAGAGGGAGAAAGCAAGGACTACCTGAAATTGGAAAAGTGAATGTTCATACCGCTGGAGTGTAAACTACCCAAGCGAAATATGAGGTGCTGCTCCTCCAATTTGCGGTGGGACTCACTCTGGCCCTGAAGGAGGCCCAGGACAGAAAGATTGGATTCGGAATGGGAGGGGGAGTTGAAGTGCTGAGCCACTGGGAGATCAGGTTGGTTATTGCGAACTGAGCGGAGATGTTGGGCAAAGCAATCGCCAAACCTACACTTGGTCTCACTGATGTAGAGCAGCTGACACCTAGAGAAGCGGATGCAATAGATGAGGATGGAGATGATGCAGGTGAACCTCTGCCGCACCTGGAAAATTCACATGCACATGCATTCACCTTATATATTCCCCTCGTGTTTTTTACTCACCTCTAAAACGTTTTTTTGCTTTATTTTGAATTTCCAGCACCTGCAGATTTTGGTTCCATGAATGTCAAATGGCATCATTAGTACTGCAGTTACATTGCCATTTTAAATAGTGTGTATCAATACAATCAAAATGCTTGTTCTTTACAGGAAACCTGCCGACAAAAACCTATTCTCACTGGTGAGTGTGGAGGAGATCTGGAAGCCTTGGGCGAATTGAATTGTTAGTGACCTTCTTTATTATTATTATTTTTTGAGCGTGGTAAATTCTGTGATCAGCGTGAGAATTCCGCGAGTCTCACGCTCAATGCGTGAGATTTGACAACCCTGCATTTGGAGGGTTGTTGACCGGTGTGGGCGCCCCCGAGGAGGGGCGTTGTCTGGCCTGAGGGCGGAGAGGAGAGGCCGGGCCCAGGGTGGGTGCTGACCAAAGATCGCTCTGTGGTCTTTGGTGGTGACGGACAGTAGGGTGCGAGCGAGGCCGCGGGGATGCGCGTACCTGAGGGCCGCCTCCACCAAAGATCTCATGGCCAAAGATCCTAGGCTCATGGCTTCCACCGCCGTGCGCACTCCCGCCTCCGTCCCGCCTCCACCGCTGTGCGCGTTCCCGCCTCCACCGCCGTGCGCATTCCCGCCTCCACCGACGTGCGCGCTCCCTCCTCGTGCGCGCCCCCCGCGGCGCCATGACGTGATCATGTGCCGCCGCCGCAGCGGGCCCCTGACGTCACTGTCCCATGGCGGGCAGCAAGATGGCGGAGCGGGGCGCGCGGGCCGGCCGTGGGGCGCAGCCGCTCGTTATCCCCCGCAACGCGGCCGAGGAACAGCGGCTGAAGCTCGAGCGCCTGATGAGGCACCCGGTGAGGGCCCACTCCCAGCACTCTCCCCGAGAGAGCCGTGGTTCACAACCCCTTCCCCGGAAAATGGGGAGACGATCCTCGCCCCTCCCCGTCTAAGGGGGTCTACACTCCCCTCACCATGTCTGAGAGACAGTTGGTCGACCCACTATCCCCCCGCCCCCCCTATGTTGGGGGTCAACCCACCCGGGGGGAACTATCACCCCTCGCCAAGGGGTGATTGGGGTTAAGGGCAGACCTAGCTGGTGCTAGAGCAGACCCAGGCCAGCTGTGAGGTTACTTTGGGTTAAGATATTCAGCTTAAGTTTTGCTTATTTGTTGTAGGAGAAACAAGTATCCATCGCTGAAAAACCCAAGGAATGGGCTCCACGGCCACCCCCAGAATTTGTTCGAGATGTTATGGGTAGGTGGTGCTTTTACATTAAAAAATCTGCTTTGGTATTGGGTAATGAACCGTCCTGCTGTTAACTGTATACTTTTTCTGTTGCATTTGACAAACCCAAAGCAACACTTCACACTTGTCTGGGTTAAACTCCATTTGCCATATCCAACTGGGCCAAGTCCTGCTGAATCCATTGACAATCACCTCAATCTGAAATTTATATTTTAGTTTAGTTTTCGTCTAGAGATACAAAGCGGAAACAGGCCCTTCGGCCCACTGAGTCCGCACATTAACACTATCCTACATGTACTAGGGACAATTTACACATACACCAAGCCAATTAACCTTCATAGCTGTACATCTTGGAGTATGGGAGGAAACCGAGGAAAGAAAATCTCGGCGAAAACCCACGCGGTCATGGGGGGACAGTACAAACTCCATGGGATATGAACGTAGACTCCAAGATCCCCCTGCACATGCTGTTCAGAGTCTTGGCATTGACTACCATACAACAGCACCTGTAGTCAGGATCGAACCCGTGTCTCCGACGCTGTGAGCCAGCAACTCTATCGCTGTGCCACCGATAGTTTGATAGTTCCAGTTAATACACACCCCCAATAAGCCAGCTGGACTTTTTATTTTTACTTTTCATTACTTTTTCAATAGTCTGAAGAAGAGTCTCGTCCCAAAACGTCATCCTTTCTATCTCTCCAGAGATGCTCCTGCTGAGTTACTCCAGCTTTTTGTGTCTATCTTTGGCCTTTTCTTTATTTGTACTTGGGAGCAATGATTCCTAAACTTAGTTTCCCACCTGCTAGTCTCCCCTCCCCCAATGATTTCCGCCTGTGGTTCCCTGTAGCTCGCTTCCGCAACTTCCCATTGGGAGGATTGCCTGAGATAAGTTCATACTTATTTGAGAAAGCAATGACAAGCCAATGTAAATTCTGCCCCTTTTTATCCTATTGGGGTACAAATGATGACGTACTGCTCATTCATGGTGCAGTAAGCCTGACAGCAGAAGTTCTGCAATTTGCAAATGAGCAGATAGCACAGGAACAATGTTTGTGCCGATCATGATGCTGTTAAACTGATTTCACGTGCCTGCTAATCTCATCTGCCTGTACATGATCCATGTCACTCTTTTCCTGCACTTCCATGTGTCTATCCAAAGTCTCTTAAACACCATTATTGTATCTGCGTCCACAACCACCCTTGGCAGTGCATTCCAGGCCCCCATCACTCTTTAAAAAGCTTGCCCCTTACATCCTCATTAAACTTTCCCCCTCTCACCTTATTGCTACGCCCTCATTTCCACCCTGGGGAAAAAAGGTTCTACCTGCCTACCCTATCTATGCCTCTCATAATTTTATATACTTCAATCAAGTCTCCCCTCAACCTCTGACGTTTCAGATAAAACAATCTAAGTCTATCTAACCTCTCCTTGTAGCTGAAACCCTCTAATCTAGTCAGCATTCTGGTAAACCTCTTCGGCACCAGGACCCAAGCCTACAAATTATTTTCTATAATGGGGCGACCAGAACTGAACATACTTCAAATGCGGCCTAACCAAAGTCCTGTAGAGCTGCATCATAGCTTCCCGACTCTTATATTCGATGCCACTAGCAATGAAGCTAAGCATACCATATGGTTTCTTTACCACCCTATCTATTTTTGCTACCACCTTTAGTGGGCTATGGACTTGGAGAGGTTTTGCCTTTTCTCAAACGCTGAGTGCTATCTGGTCTTCTCTTGACTACAAACCCGATGTCCAGCAAATTGAGTGTGACATTTGTGCCGTGGTTGCAGGATCAAGTGCCGGTGCAGGGAGTGGAGAGTTCCATGTCTACAGACACCTACGTCGCAGGGAGTACATGAGGGAGGAGTTCATGGAGAAGCAAGCAATCCAGGTAATGGAAAAATGAGAAACAGACATGCGTCATCTGACATTTAGTAGGAAAAGTGGGACCCAGTGAATGTGGTGTATTTCAGAAGTCAGGTAGGTTAACATGCCAACATATAGCATTTGGGATTGGGGGTAATATACTGGCATGGACTGAGAATTAGTTGGGAGACTGGAAACGGTAGGAATAGACAGGTTATTTTTCTTAGGAACAGTCAGAGTGGCATTGATTGGGTAAACAGTCAGAACCTTTTCCCCAAGATGGAAATGTCCAACACTGGAGGGCATAGCTATAAGGTGAGTGATGAAACTTTGATGGAAATGTGTGGGACAAGTTTCTAAACAGGCAGTGACTCCTGTGCGGGGCAGGTTTTTTTACAGGCAATGCCTACAGTGATACTGCAGGGAGGCAACAGTACTGGGCCCAGCTTGTCACTATTTGCTAGATTTTGATGACAGGAGCTAAATGTAACAACTGCAGGTTTGCAGAAGATGCAAATTTTAGGGTATTGTCAAGAGGTTGCAAAGAGGTTCCCAACTGATTTAGACAAGTTTTTTGTTGTTGGCAAATGCATGGCAGATGTAATTTAATGTGGACAATGAGGTTGTCCACTATGGTTCTAAAATCAGAAAGAGCTTCTATTCGGAATGGTGATTTGAGAAAATGGGACATTCACCAAGAGCTGGATGTACTTTATACCATTTGTTAAAAGCAAGCTTTAGTTGCTGCAAACATTTAGACATTCAGATGATGGTCAGGTGGCCTTCATTGCAAGAGGCTTTGAGTACAGGTGTATGCACACCTTGCTGCAGCTGTACAAGGGTTTGGGGAGATCTTGTCTTGAGTGTTGTGTGCAGTTTTGATCCTCATGTTATGAAGGATGTCCTTTGCATCAAGAAAATGGAACGCGGGTTTATTGGACTGATTCCTGAGTTGGAAGTGCCGATGCATGAAGGGAGTTTAATTTACCTATATAGGGTTATGTATTTGTAATCAATACAGTAACATTATAAGATGACGTTTTGCCACCTAGTGCATTAGCCCATTTAAACTAATTGCTATTTCAGCTGCATGTTATTAGTTTCCTTTTTTTTTTAGAGATACAGTGCCGAAACAGGCCCTTTGGCTCATCCAGTCCGCACCGACCATCTGCAGAACCGGCTTATTCATAGAAGACAGAGGGTTGTGGTGGAAGATAGATGGATGTGTGTGACCATCCTGGGATATATATAAATGACCTAGACAGAAATGTAGATGGGTTAATGACACCAAAATTGGAGGAGTTGCAGACAGTTATGAAGATTGTCGGAAGAAGGGTTTCGGCCCGAAACGTTGCCTACTTCCTTCGCTCCATAGATGCTGCTGCACCCGCTGAGTTTCTCCAGCATTTTTGTGTACCGTCAGAAGATACAGTAGGATATACATCAGCTGTGGAAATGGGCGAAAAATGGCAGATGGAGTTTAATCATGTGGTTAAATGGCATGAGGTGTTGCACTTTGGGAGGTTAACTGTAAAGGGAAAGTATACAGTTAATGCCAAGACCCGTAACAGCATGGATGCGCAGAGGGATCTTGGTCTGAGTTCATAGCTCACTGAAGGTGGCAGCACAAATAGATAAAGTGGTAAACAAGGTGCTTGCCTTCGTTGCTAGGGGCATTGAGTATAAGAGTTAGGAAGTCTCTAGGTAATGTTGTTACAATCCTTGCCATCAGTGGCCCTTCAGATCTGCCGACTGCTGTGCGCGGGACTCGAGAGGCTGTAAGGCGGGGGGGGGGTTTGTGAGTAAACTGCAGGTTTTTCGTCATTGTCAGGGAGGGATTTCCTCTTACAACAAGCTTATGATGTAGAGGAAATCCCGTTCTGTCATTTGCTCGTTTTTTTTTTCAACACGTTGCTGGTCTATTGATGTCTGGATTTGAAAGTCGGGGCTCAAATTCACGGCCTTCAAAATCACACGTTCACGCTAAAACAAAATGTACGTAGGACTTTTACTTAATATCTTATCTAGTTTTTGATGTAATTTAATTTTCTGGCAGTTTCTCTGGCAGGCCCAGATGTCGGCAACATAATCATTATCCGTATTGTGCAATTGTCTATCCATGATCACTATTTTCATGCTAATTATCTGACAAAAAACTTAAACGGTACATACAGATCGGATTGTGGCCGCTGGCCGCCATGTTAAACATGACCGATCTGTATGTGTGTCTGTAAAACTGCCCTTGTGACAAGGATTGTCCTCGATCACAGCTTTTGATTTAAGTCAATAGGGAACAAGATGCTAATTTCCTAGTATGAAAATGACCATAACTTTTTTAATGCTGAAGATATGAAAGGTAAATATTAACGTTTTTTTAATGCTTTATCTGATGGGATAAATTACAGACTTGATTTTTTTAATCTCAAAATTTTGTGACATTCCAACTCTAGCGTTTTGATTAGGCCACATTTGGAGTATTGAATGCCGTTTTTGTTGCCACATTACAGGAAAGATATGGAGGCTTTAGAGAGGGTGCAGAGGAGGTTTACCAGAATGCTGCCTGGATAGAGAGTTTCAACTACATAGAAAGGTTGGATAGACTTGGATTGTTTTCTCTATAGCATCAGAGGTTGAGGAGAGACTTATTAGAAGTATATATATAACTAGACTAAGTGGGACCCGTTGGGTCCCATGTTCACACGGGAGGGCTGGTCCCCCGACACAATATTCCACCTCTCCACCAATTCCAATATTGGTGGCCAGTGGGGGGGCTTTCTGGAGCACTGGTATGGGTTCTTGGGGTGGCAGCTCAGCCCCTCAACCCTGATCTGCTGGCACCTCACTCACAGCTGGTGGGTTGGCAGTTGACTCATGCCTATTCCTTGAAATTCCATTTCAAGCAGGGTGCAAGGCCACCAAATTCAAATCCATTTACCTATCATTTCAAGTAGGGTGCAAGGACACCAAATTCAAGTGCAGTTTCCTACCACTTCAAGTAGGGTGCAAGGCCACCGAATTCAAGTGCAGTTTCCTACCACTTCAAGCAGGGTGCAAGGCCACCAAATTCCAGTGCGGTTTCCAACCACTTCAAGCAGGGTGCAAGGCCACCAAATTCAAGTGCAGTTTCATACTACTTCAAGCAGGGTGCAAGGCCACCAAATTCAAGTGCAGTTTCATACCACTTCAAGCAGGATGCAAGACCACCAAATTCAAGTGCAGTTTCATTCCATTTGAAGCAGGGTGCAAGGCCACCAAATTCAAATGCAGTTTCATACCATTTCATGCAGGGTGAAACCACCATAAAACCACACAAAACACCAAACACCAAACTCACAGTTCAGTAGACATTCAGTGTGTTCAGTTGATTCACAGCTCAGACAGTCGTGACCTCTCCCTCACCCTTCATGCAGAGACTGAGCCACACCCACACTTCCGGGTTTTATAACCCCTCCCCCTCCCACCGGAAAAGGTGTGGCCTTCATGGCGTGATTGACAAGAGAGAGATTCTCAACATTTTTTAAACACTTTTATTTTTCATTGATGGGGAGAATTCTCAGCCCCTGCTCAGCGGAGGGGGACTGAGTAAGATGGCCAAAAATCACAGCCGTAAGTGGTGGCGTTTTATCTAAAATCAACATACAGTGCTAACAGGAAGTAAGTGCATTTGCAGTAGGGCCTTTTAACTTCAAGCCAAAGCACCCAAGCCACCATTTGCAGTAAGTAGTGCCTTTCAACTTCAAGCCAAAGCACCCAAGCCACCATTTGCAGTAAGTAGTCCCTTTCAACTTCAAGCCAAAGCACCCAAGCCAAAAAGCACCCAAACAACCATTAGCAGGCAGTGCCTTTTTACTTCAAACAAACCATATTTTCATTTTCAAACCACATTAAGGGGACTCACAGTTGAGTAGGACATTTGTTCAGTGTTATTCAGAGCTCACAGAGATGTGACCCTTTGGCTTCATCCATCTTGCAGAGACTGAGTGAGGCACACCACTTCCTGGTTTTATATTCCCTCTCCCTCCCTCCAGCAGGGGCAGCAGAGAGAATGGTGAATTTTTTTAAAACATTAATATCTCTCTGATTTGTCATCGATGGGAAAAATCCTCCGGTCCTGGAAGGGGGAGGGGGGCTCTGAGCGAGGTGGCCAAAAATGAGGTGGCGGCGTTCTCTCGGAAATCGCAGCACAGCGAGCCAAAAGCGGTCAAGATCAGACTTTTAGTAATATATAGATGTAAATAAATGTTGAGTAATTTCCCTTGGGCATATTGCTGTATAATGTATATTCTGTTGAATAAAAAAATAGTCATCGTTGTTTGCAGCAAGCATTGATATTTTGAGACTGAGGAGCAATTTTCATACAGAAGGTGGTGTGTACATGGAACGAGCTGCCAGGGGAGATAGTGAGAACAGGTAGCATGACGGCATTTAAAAGATATTTGTACAGGTTCACGGTTCGGAAAGGTTTAGAAGGCAAATGGGACTAGCTTAGATGGGCCATTTTTGTGGGCATGAACCAATTGGGCCAAAGAGTATGTTTCCGTGCTGTCTGAGTATATGGAACGAGCTGCGAGAGCAGGTAGGCGAGGCAGGTACTGTAACAGCATTTAAAATACACTTAGACAGGTGCATAGATAAAAAAGGTTTGGAAGGATATGGGCCAAACATAGAGGAATGGGACTAACTTAGATGTGATGTTTTGGTTAGCATGAATGAGTTGGGCTGAAAGGTATTTTCCATGCTGCATGACTGTCTATGATGTGACTGCTGATTCAGTGATAACCCTCTGCTGGAAGGGCTGCAGGGGAGGCACAGTGGTGCAGCGGTAGAGTTGCTGCCGTACAGTATCAAAGTCCCTGGTCCGATCCTAACTACTAGTGCTGTCTGTACAGAGTTCGTACATTCTCCCTCGTCCGGTAGGCGGCGCGACTCTCGTCAGCAGCAGCCTCTGCAGCCCGTCCGCGTTTTTATTATTTTTTGTCTATTTTTCTATATAGTTTTTGTTATTTTTTGTTGGGGTGTGTGTGTGGGGGGGTGGAGGTGGGGTGGGAGGGGAGGGGGTAACTTTTAAATCTCTCCCTGTACGGGAGACCCGACCTTTTCTGTCGGGTCTCCGTTGTCGTTGGGGCTGCAACGAGGAGCGGCCTCCAACAGGAGAAGACCGGGGACTCTGGTGCCGACGACTCACCTCACCGTCGCGGAGCTCGCCGAGTCCGGAGCGGGTGGAGCGGTGGTGGAGCGCTGCTGCTGCTGCGGCCCGACCTCCGGAGATTCGGAGGCTGCAACTGCGGGTCTGTCGGACGGCGGCACCGGGAGCCCACGGGTCCCTGGAGGGAGACCGCTTTTCAGGGCTCTCGCAACGGCGACTTCTCCCGCCCGTGTTGCGGGGTTGAAGAGCTCCTGGAGCGGGGCCTGACATCACCGGCCCGCGCGGCTTGGAATGGCCGCGGGACTCTGCGAGCACACGCCGGGGGCTCTAACACCAAGACCCGGTGTGCGACCTCGCACCACCCGGCGTGGCTTTAATGGCCGCGGGACAATCGCCATCGCCAGCCGGGGGCTTTGACTTGGACTCTGACATTCGGGGGGGGGGAGGGGGGGAGTGCAGTGGAGAGATACGTTTTTTTTGGCCTTCCATCACAGCGATGTGATGGATGTTTATGTAAATTATGTTGTGTCTTGGGTCTATTTGTTTGTAATGTATGGCTGCAGAAACGGCATTTCGTTTGGACCTCAAGGGGTCCAAATGACAATTAAATTGAATCTTGAATCTTGACTCCGGGTGCTCCGGTTTCCTCACATACTCCAAAGACGTGCAGGTTTGTAGGTTAATTGGCTTTGGTAAAATTGTAAATTGTTCCTCATGTGTAGGGTAGTGTTAATGTACAGGGTGATCGCTGGTCGGCGCAGACTCAGTGGGCTGAAGGGCCTGTTTCCGCTCTGTATCTGTAAAGTCCAAAGCCTGGTTCCCAGAATTAGAAAGATGGTAAATACTGGCACTATGTGATGATGGTGATTGTAATGGGTGCCTTGAGCACTTTACTGTCCACTGTGGGGCCATCTGTAATGCACTGCTATGGCAATGGACCATTGCTAGCCATTGTTGCCTACTGTAAATCTGCCTACAATTCAGTGTGTATTTGATGTTGTCCCGTGTGGCTTCACTTCATAGTCAGATATTTTACTTCTTAGCATCGTCTGGACAAAGAATTCCAGAGGAAAGTAGACCAGAACAAGAGAGCAGCAGAAGAGAGGACAGATAAACGCAGGAAGAAACGGTAAGAGCAGCATAAGTTCCAGGAGACATTGCTAGTGATTGGCCATGACAGCTAGTGACATGTTGTTATTTTATCCCCACTGAAATCAAAGGAGTTGCCGCATACCGATGTCCCTTAATTTGTGAACATTCAGAGTACAGATTTTTGTGAAAATGCAGCATGAAACAGGCCCTTGGTCTCTTTCCTAATTGTAGTGATTACCTGAGGTGTTTGAGTCAACTGTGAGCGCTTGAATTTCAGGATGTTTTTTCTCATTACAGTCAGAAGTTAAAAGAAAAGAAAATATTGGCAAAGAAAGTAAAGGAGGAAGAAAAGAAAGACATTGATGGTGAGTTATGAATTTGCATCAACCTTGCCACTGTTTTAACGATATCGAACTGACATCCAATACTGTGTGAGTAGAAATATCCTTCAATTCAGTGTTGGGTCTTTAGTTTTCATCACTAATTTGGTTTCTTAGTGCTGAATTCACCTTTGTCATTGTTTGAAACGGGATCAAACTGTTTGTAATCTGGGCTTTATTTGAACATGATGAACTTTGGACCTCATATCAACACCACCACTAATTCGAGAAAAAAAAATAATGCTAGAGGCACTTGCAAGGCAGGCAGCATGTGTGGAAAGTTGGGAATACTTCAGCCATTTGGTCCATATTAGAACTGAACTAATAATGATGGTACAGGGCACAGCGGTAGAGTTGTTGCCTCACAGCGCCAGACACCCGGGTTCGATCCTGATTATGGATGCTGTCTGTGCGGAGTTTGTAAGTGTTCTCCCTGTGACCGCGTGGGTTTTTTCCGGGTGCTCCAGTTTCCTCCTACACTCAAAAAGCGTACAGGTTTGTAGGTTAATTGGCTTCTGTAAAATTTGTAAATTGTCCCTAGTGTGTTGGATAGTGCTCGTGTATGGGCTGATCACTGGTCGGCGTGGACTCAGTGGGCTGAAGGATCAAATCTGATTCTGTAAGGCAGCGACTACAGCTGTCAAGTCAATTCACGTTTATTTGTCACATACGCATACGAGATGTGCAGTGAAATGAAAGTGGCAATGCTCGCGGACTTTTGTGCAAAGACAAACAACAAAACAACCAAACAAATTATAAACACAATCATAACACACATATTCTTTTACATAATAAATAATGGAAGGAAAAACGTTCTGTAGAGTTAGTCCCTGGTGAGATAGGCGTTTACAGTCCGAATTGCCTCTGGGAAGAAACTCCTTCTCAACCTCTCCGTTCTCACCACATGGCAACGGAGGCGTTTGCCTGACCGTAGCAGCTGGAACAGTCCGTTGCAGGGGTGGAAGGGATCTCCCATGATTTTGTTTGCTCTGGAGTTGCACCTCCTGTTGTATAGTTCCTGCAGGGGGGTGAGTGAAGTTCCCATAGTGCGTTCGGCCGAACGCACTACTCTCTGCAGAGCCTTCTTGTCCTTGGCAGAGCAATTCCCAAACCAGATGGTAATGTTCCCGGACAAGATGCTTTCCACCGCCGCTGCGTAGAAGCACTGGAGGATCCTCGGAGACACTCTGAATTTCCTCAATTGCCTGAGGTGGTAAAGGCGCTGCCTTGCCTTACTCACGAGTGCTGAGGCGTGTGATGCCCATGTATCCTCAGAGATGTGGACTCCCAGATATTTAAAACAGTTCACCCTATCCACAGGATCCCCATTTATCCTCAATGGAGTGTACGTCCTCGGATGATGTGCCCTCCTAAACTCCATGATCAGCTCCTTCGTTTTTTTGATGTTCAAGAGGAGGCTGTTATCCTGGCACCAGAATGCTAGATCAGCCACCTCCTCCCAGTAGGCCTTCTCATCGTTGTCTGAGATCAGGCCCACCACCACAGTGTCATCAGCAAATTTAATTATTGAAATGGAGCTGAACCTAGCCACACAGTCATGTGTGTACAGGGAGTACAATAGGGGGCTGAGGACGCAACCCTGGGGCGATCCTGTGCTCGGGGTGAGGGACTCCGGTGTATTGCCTCCCATCTTGACTACCTGGGGCCTGGCGGGGAGAAAGTCCAGGACCCAGGCACACAGGGAGGTGTTGAGCCCCAATTCCATTAGCTTCCCGGCCAGTCTGGTGGGGACTATCGTGTTGAAGGCTGAACTGTAGTCTATGAACAGCATCCTCACGTAGCCCCCCTTCTGGCTGTCCAGATGGGGGAGAGCGGTGTGCAAGACCTGGGAGACCGCATCGTCCGTGGACCTGTTCGGACGGTATGCGAACTGCAACGGGTCCATGTTCCGAGGGAGGAAGGCGCAGATGTGATTCTTCACCAGCTGCACCATTGTGCTGTAAATATGTGATATTTATCTGTATATTTCAATGTGTCATGGTGCTAATATTTATTAGTAGTAGATAAGGAAAACACTGACTTATTTGCATGAAGGAAAATGCAAAATTATTCTAGGAACTTTGTACTTTAATTGCAAGAAGGAAAATAATAGAAGGCAGGATATTTCAGATTAATCCATGCATCAGTGAAATATTTTCCAATCTGCATTAGAGTGAAATATTTTCCAATCTGTGCATTAGGGTCTGAAACCTCAAGCAGTGGTGAAGAGGAGGTGGAGGTGGAAGTTCCAGAGGCGAAGGCAGATGATTCTGAAGCACCAAGTTTTATTATGGGTGGTCGGTAACCTGATTCCTGATGGGCGTTGCGGTCTGTGCTGGAACCCCATTGTCAATTGATGAGTGATAATGGTGTTTGCTCATCAGGGACTTTGAACGAAGGTGCCCTTTCTATGCAAAGGCAAGCAAACCCTCTGACGTTTACTTCATGTAATTATTTGCTATATTTGATATTCAAATAGGAGATGATTTGCTATGCTCTGACTGTTGTACAATTTATTGAACATAGAAAGTTAGTAAACATTTTATACACACTTTTCTGTTTTAAGTGTGTATATTGAGCTCAGTAAAATAACAAACTCAGTAATGCAAAAGTAAATTGGATCAGAAGGAAAGTTTTGTTTGTACTGCCCCCACTCCTATAAAACCATAAGACAGAGGAAGGAACAGAATTAGACCATTCAGCCCATCGAGTCTGCTCTGCCATTTAATCACGGCTGAAATATTTTTCCCTCTCAACTCCATTCTCCTGCCTTCTTCCCCTAACCTTTCATGCATCTTTCTCGCCAATCTCCCTCTTTAAGTATTGCCATTTTGCATCAAGCCATCTGGATCCAGCCCCTGTTCCATGTAGAAAAGAACTGCAGATGCTGGTTTAAATCGAAGGTAGACATAAAATGCTGGAGTAACAGGCAGCATCTCTGGAGAGGAATGGGTGACGTTTCGGGTCAAGAAGGGTCTCGACGAAAAACATCATCCGTTCCTTCTCTCCAGCCTGCCCCGCTGAGTTACTCCAGCATTTTGTGTCCACCCTGTTCCACTTCCCTGGTTATTGAGGGGAGGGAAAGGCAGATCCCAAGCGAAGAATAGGTCATAAGTGATTGGAACTGAAATAGGCCATTCAACCCATCAAGTCTAGAAGACAGAAAGGTCAGTTTGGGAATGGGAAGGGGAATTGAAGTGTTTATCAACTGGGAGATCGGGTAGGCCAAGGCAAACTGAGTGAAGGTGTTCAGCGAAACGATCGTCCAGTCTGCGTTTGGTCTTGCCAGTGTATAGAGTCCAGGGTTGTGGATTCTTTACCATCATACTTGAAGAGAATTAAGGTGGATTTACTCCCATTTTAGGATATTACAGATTGACCTTGTTATTCCCTTTGCTACTTTGTATTTGTCTTGTTCGCTTGGAAAGTTACTCTTAATGCAAAGGTGCGAAGAGGTGGAATGAGAGTGGAAAGAAAGGATACGAGATTTTAAAGGAGACTAGACCAAGTGCAGACCCGTTGGGTCTGCTCCCCCAACGCAGCCGTTCCCTACCCGTAGCTCCCACTGGAGACGTGGTCCTCCAACTCAAGCGGCTCAGGAATCAGCAGTGCGGCTGTTTTTAAATGGCGTCTTTGAGGCGAGATGCGGGCACCAGCAGCCGTTATGGTCGCTGGCCAGCAGGAGGCGGCAAAATGAGTGAGTGGGGGGGGGAGAAGGATTTTATTTAAAATGTATACATAAACACGACAAAATTTAATGAGGATACTTTGAATGAAAAGTGAAATCTCTACCAAAATGGAAAAAAACTCGGCGTTTCTGGGTCTGACGTTGGCGTAGCAACGCATCAAAGGCTGGCAGCCACAAGTCAGAAACACACACAGCCAGCCAGCCACAGAGTTTTAATATTATATCTATATTACTAAAACTCTGTTCTTGACCGGTTTCGGCTTTCTGTGCTGCGGTTTCCGAGAATACGCCGCCACCTACGGCCGTCATTTTTGGCCACCTTGCTCAGAGCCCCCCTCCGCCGCGTGTGTGCCGAGGATTTTGATGAAATCCCGTCGATGAAAATTGACAGAGATATTAAATGTTTTTACAACATTCCCCATTCTCTCTGCTGCCCCTGCTGGTGGGAGGGGGAGGGACTATAAAAACCAAACCAGGAAGTGGTGTGCCTCAATCAGAGCTTTGAATGACACTGACAAATGTCTACAGCACTGTGAGTACCCTTAATTTGGTTTGAAAATGAAAATATGGTTAGAGGTAAAAAAAGCACTGCCTGCAAATGGCTGTTTGGGTTTGGGTTGAAGTAAAAATGCACTCTCTCTCTCTCCCCCCCCCCCCTCTCCCTCTCCCTCCTCTCCCCCCCCCCCCCCCCCCCCTCCCTCCCCCTCCCCCCCCCCCCCTCCTCCCTCCCCCCCCTCCCCTCCTCCTCTCCCCCCCCTCCTCCCCCCCCTCCCTCCTCTCCCCCCCCCTCCCTCCCCCCTCCCCTCTCCTCCTCCCCTCTCCCCCCCTCTCTTCTTCTCTCCCCTCCTCCCCTCCCCCCTCCTCCCCTCTCCCCCCCTCCCCCTCCTCCCCCCCTCCCCTCTCCTCTCTCTTCCCCTCTCTCCTCCCCTCTCCCCCTATCTCCTCTCCCCACCTCTCCCCTCCCCCTCTCCCCCTCCACCTCCCCTCCCCCCTCCCCTCCCCCCCCTCCCCCCCCCCTCCCCCCCTCTCCCCCCCCCTCCCCCCCCTCCTCCCCCCCCCCTCCCCCCCCTCCCCCCCCCCCTCCCCCCCCCCCCCTCTCCTCCCCCCCCCCCCTCCCCCTCCTCCCCCCCTCCCTATATCACCCCCCCCTCCCCCCTCTCCTCCTCCCCCCTCTCCTCCCCCCCCCCTCCCCCCTCCCCCCCCCACTCCTCCTCCTCCCCCCCCCTCTCCTCTCCCCCCCCTCTCCTCTCCCCCCCTCTCCCCCCCCTCTCCCTCCCACCCCCCCTCTCCCTCTCCCCCCTCTCCTCTCCCCCCTCTCCCCCTCTCTCTCTCCTCCCCTCTCTCTCCTCCCCCCCCCTCTCCTCCCCCTCCCTCCCTCCCCCCCCTCTCTCCTCCCCCCCCTCTCTCTCCCCCCCTCTCCTCTCTCTCCCCCCCTCTCTCCCCCCCTCCCTCTCCCTGCTCCCCCTCTCTCCTCTCTCTCTCTCTCTCTCTCCTCCCCTCCATTAGCGTGAGTGCGGGGGGGGGGGGGGGGGGGGGGTAGTTAGTGTGTGATGCTGCATGCCGGCTCCCCCCACACAACCGCACGTTTGGGGGAACAGACCCAACGGGTCTGCACTTGGTCTAGTAGATAGATATAGATAGATAGATAGAGAAAGAAAGAAACCGGGCTTTGCATATTGAGAGAGAAAGAAGGGGAAATACTTTTATGTTGTGTCCTTTAGGATGTTGCAAGGATATACTTTTGAGTTGTGTTCGCTGTTGTAATGTAGGAAGTCATTTCTAATCATCAGGAAAAGTGTAGTAAATGTTTATGGTTTTGTTATCTCACTAGGTGTTAGTCTGGTGAATGGTATTGGACCGGTTCCAATGTCAACACATCCTTTCTGAGAAGAATAACCCAAGTCTGAACTCTGCACCTAATTGTCCTTGATCGGCTTCCTGTAACCACAATCATGTTTTTGACTTGCATTTTAAACCATTTATGTACCCAATGTCCAATTCCTAATTACCCTATTTTAAATTGCATTTTGGCAACCATGAGCTATCTTTAAATGACCCATAGTCAAACTGTTAATTCATCATCCCTTCAGTCTTTTTCCTCCATTTACATTGTGTTCCCATTCCTGTGTTTAACCTTGCTCATCCTAAATCACATTCAGCGTATGTGTTATCTGTGTAATACCCAGGTTCACTTATCAAAGTTCCAGGCCTAATCTGAATTTTCTGCAACTTCTGGAGATTGGATATCCAGCCTGGATATTGACCACTGTCTGTTGATGCACAAATAATCCTTCATCTCATTTTCGACGCTTGCCTCCCACCCAACTGTTCTCCTGAATGTTAGTATTAGCAATGGGCTTGGTTCTCATTATAAAGCAAAATTAGTTGAAGGCTAAGACGTTACTCCTTGGAGCACAAGAGGCTATGGGGGTGATCTTATAGATGTATATAAAATCATGTGGGGAATAGATGTGGGCGAGGAGGGGAACGTTGATTCGCGGGCCGATTTGGTCGAGGGCGTGGAGCAAGGCACTGCATGAGCCTGGGGTTACCCAGATCAGGAACTGCTCCAGTAGATCGAGTGTGCGGGTAGAACAGACTTTGGAAATGGCATCAGAACATGGTGTGCCTCCTTGTGTAAATGCGCAAAAATAATTTCACTGCAGTTGCACATGTGACAAATAAAGAGCCATAGATAGAGTAAATGCAGAGAATGTTTTTCCCAGGCCAGGGGAATCAAAAACTGGCCTGCACTTTAGGTGAGAGGGGAATGGTTTAATAAGAAACCGAGGGCAACTTTTTCACAGAGAAGGTGCTGGGTGTATGGAATGAGCTGCCAGAGGAAGCAGATGAGACAAGAACAATAACATTTAAAGGTCATTTGGATAGATACATGGATAGCAATGGTTTAGAGGAATATTGGCTAAATGGAGCAGATGGGACTGACTCAGTTAAACATCTGGCTGGCATGGACAAATTGGACTGAAGGTCCTGTTTGTGTGTTATATGAGACCACCTGGGAAATTGGGGCGTAGAGTAACTTGACGCCGTACATCCAGTTTGCATGGGAAGCAGCTGTGATCTCTCACCCTTGTCTATGAACATACTCATATTTTGTTTGGGTAGCTTACAACCCAACGGTACAAATATTGACCTCCAATTTCAAGTAATAATGCCTCTCTCCCCATGCCTTGCTTTCGCATCCTCCCTGCCCAACCCCAGTGCGTATACATAAACTAAACCTCCTGTCCCTGGGTTCCCCGTTTTACTGAAACCCATATAAAAACTTATCTCCCGCATTTCATTTCACTCCTCTTCTTACCTGACACCCTTTTGTTTTATTTCACTTCTAGCCCTTGTCACTTTCTCCACCCATCTACCAACAACCTCCCCCACCCCCTCCCTCCTGCTTCTATCCACCTATCACTTGCCAGGCTTTGTCCTGCCCCCATCTCTCTTCCCGCTTTCTCTCCATGCCAGGCTGAAGAAGGGTCCCAACCGAAACGTCTGTCTATTCTCTCCACATACGGTACCTCACTCCTGAGTTCCAGCACGTTGTATTTTGCGTGCACATAGGAAGAAGGATACAGTTAGAGTCATGGAGTCTTACAGCATGGGAACAGGCCCTTTGGCCCAACTTGTCCACACCGTCCATCCGTCTTTTTGATGTTAATCATCTCAGCCCCAAGAAATCACTGCAGGTTTGCATGGGGCAGGAAGAAGCCGAAGACAAACGAGTCGGTATTGGAATGGGGAGGAGAACTGACGTGGTAAGCAGCTGGGAGCTCCAGATGGCCATGACGGATAGGGGGCAGGTGCTTGCCATTGCAGCTGCCTGGGCAGTGCTGATGTAGACATGGCCACATCGATAGAACATAATACTATAGCAGAGATAGACGTTGCACATAAATATTTATTTGATCCTTGACTTCCTCATCAACAATCCACAATCTGTACAAATTGGCAACAACACTTCCTCCTTGATAACTATCAGCATGGGAACACCTGAAGGCTGTGTTCAGTCCCCTGCTCTACTCACTCTACTCGCGTCTGTGTAGCTGGACACAGTTCCAACTCCATATTCAAGTTTGCCGATGACATGACTGTTAGACGAGTTATGCTTGATAATGATTCAGAGTATAGGAGGGAGATCGATCAGCTGAGCAAATGGTGCCACAACAACAACCTTGCTCTCAACGTTAGTAAGACCAAGGAAATTATGGTGGATTTTGCAAAAAGGAAGGACGAGGATCCACAGACCTGCCCTTATCGACAGGACTGTGATGGAGAGAGTCAAAAGCTTCCAATTCTTTGGCGTGCATATCTCTGAAGATCTGTGCTGGACCTAGCACAATTATGTAATCATAAAGAAAGCCCATCAATGCCTCTACTTCTCTAGAAGATTGAGGAGATTTGGTATGTCATTGAATACTCTCTTAAATTTCTACAGGTGTACAGTAGATAGCACATTAATTGGTTGCATCACAGTCTGGTTCGGCAATTCGAATGCCCAGGAGCAAAGAAGACTGCCATCACGTATACAGATCTTCCCACCATCGAAGGGATCAATAAGTGTCACTGCTTCAAAAAGACAGCCAGCATCATCAGAGACCCGCACCACCCCGACCACACTCTCATTTCACTCCTGCCATTGGGGAAAAAAGGCCTTATAACTGTAACATTCAGGCTCAGGAACAGCTTATTTCCTACAGCCATCAGGCTATTAAACACTACAATCTCCAATATGGTCCGAACTAAATAGACAGGGGAGGGGAGGGGGGGCATTATATGTTACTTTGCACTCATTTTGTTTAGGCAGGAACTGCAGATGCTGGTTTACACTGATGATAGGCACAAAATGCTGGAGTAACTCAGTGAGTCAGGCAGCATCTCTGGAGCAAAGGAAACGGGTGCAGTGCTGAGAGACCACCACTCTGGAGGTGTTCATACTCGTGTGGGGATCCTACAGGTGATGTGTCGGAATGAACTGCAGATGCTGGTTTACACTGGTAGGACACGAAATGTTGGGGTAACTCAGCGGGACAGGCAGCATCTCTGGAGAAGGAATAGGTGACGTTTCGGGTGGAGACCTGAGAGTCACGGCAAAGAGATATGAAAAGGTACGTAGAAAAAAAGAATGAAGAAATAATTAATGCGAAGGGGAGTTTGGAGAAGCTGGAGTAACTCAGCGGTACAGGCAGCATCTCGGGAA
The DNA here is from genome assembly GCF_028641065.1 of Leucoraja erinaceus. Classification (NCBI taxonomy): domain Eukaryota; kingdom Metazoa; phylum Chordata; class Chondrichthyes; order Rajiformes; family Rajidae; genus Leucoraja; species Leucoraja erinaceus. The sequence continues at coordinate 1,011,098 of NC_073404.1, read as the reverse complement.
GGGGCTGGAGAGAGAAAGCAAGGGCTATCTGAAATTAGGGAAGTCAATGTCAAACTGGGGGTTGGCACCTTTGCTGTAGGGGCGGTACAACGACAGGCCCCTTCGCTACCTACCCCTCTAGTGATTGGATGGCGTCGCTGCTGCGGCGCGGGCGCTGAGTGGCTGCAGGGTGTGTCAATTACCGGGGGGCGGGACAAGCCTGCGGAGGGCCGTTGCTGTGTGGCTCCGGGTCGTGGTGGGGGGCGGGGCCATATAGGGTTGGGAACTGTTGAGTGGTTGAGGATCCTGTCCATCAGCAGTGTAGGCGGGATGTATCGGAGACAGCGCAGGCGGTGAATGGCTGCGGGGCGGGGTCGTGGAGGGGCGGGTCGGTGCTGAGTGGCTGCGGGTGATGTCCATCAGCAGTCGGGGCGGGACATATCGGAGGCGACGCAGGCGCTGAGTGGCTGCGGGTCCTGTCTGTCAGCGGTGGGGGCGGGGCGGTGTGAGGCGCCGGCCGGCCGGTGTGAGAGCGGCTCCCGGGCCGCGCCGGAGCGGACGATGCAGTCGGTGTTGGCCTACGGCCGCCTGCTGGCCCGCGCCTTGCTGGGCAGCGGTCTCCGGCGCTCCGACCGCCGCGAGTACCGGCTCATCACTGCGGGCTGCGGCTTCGGCAAGGACCGCGGCAAGGGCCCGGGCTACGGCGACGACGCCTGCTTCGTAGCCGCTCACAGGCTGGCCGACGTGATCGGTAAGACCCGGGCTTCGATGAGAGGCCGTGGACTGGCGCCCGCCCCCCAGATGTCACCGCCTCGCCCCATTCACCCCTTACACACTTCACACCCTTCATACCCTTCATACCTCACCCCAGTCACCACCCCAACCCCCTCGCCTGTGTCCTGCCGTCAGTCCCTCACCCATCACCCTCACTCACCACTCCATCGCCCACCCCTCCCATGCTGTGGCCATTAACCACCTGTCACCCCCCCCCACTCCAGTCACCCTGATGGTCTGCATCCCACCCCTCACCCGACACCCAACCATCCCTTCACGCCCCCTGCCCTCGTGTCCGTCCCCCACCTGTCAACCCCCACTTCCCCAGTCACCCAACCCCTCCACGGTGGTATGTCTCCCACCTGTCAACCCCCACCCCCCCGGTCCGTCTACCACATGTCACCTCCGACCCGCACCAGTCGCACCCCCTCCCCCCTCTGTCCCCCACCTTTCGTTTCACCCCCGCCTGGCCCCAGCTATCGCCCCTGATCCGTCGACCTGTCGCCCTGTCCCCCGTATCCAACCCCCACTGGTCACCCCCTACTTGTCTGGGAATCACCCTGCTCTCCACTTCCCCCTCCCCCTTATCTCTCACTCCCGTGATCAAAACCAAAACCTTCTGACTGTTGCCTGTGACCTTCAGTCAGTCAGTCACCTTGAGTGAAGCCAAGGGGAAAGAGGAAGCACAGGGGTAATTAAGAACTGACGGTTTAAACACTTTTCTACTTTTGATTTTTATCCTTTTGAGAAATAAATTAGAATGCTCTTTTTGATGCCTTATTAACCTGTAGAATTTCTGCACGTTTGTTTTTCCTTTTATTCTGAAAATATAATAAATGACTGAAGTGGGGAATCAGGAAATGGTAGTGGGGGAGAAGTTATTTGTTTCTTAATTCATTGTAAAAGGCAAAACAAAACACAGAGTGTTGAAAATTCACAGAGAAACTAATTAGTATTTGTTTTTAAAAAGTACTCAAGGCTGATGATACACGCTAAGAATTTGATGACCCATAGGTCCTTGAAAGAAATTGCTGTGAAAATAGTGGATGATTTAGCTTTTTTCCAAAGCAGTGTAGATCCTGGAAGTTAGAGAGTAGCAAACATGACCCCACTGTTTAAAAAAGGAGGGTGACAAAATTAAACTACTGACTTGTGAGCCTGTGCCAATGACAGGGACAAAAGCTGGAATCTATAATAAAGAATTTAATGTTAAACTTAGAAAATGATAATGTGATTGAGGAAGGTAGACAAAAATGCTGGAGAATCTCAGTGGGTGAGGCAGCATCTATGGAGTGAAAGAAATAGGCAACGTTTCGAGTCGAGACCCTTTTTCAGACTGAAGGGTCTCAACCCGAAACAGCGCCTATTTCCTTCACTCCATAGATGCTGCCTCACCAGCTGAGTTTCTCCAGCTCTTTTGTCCACCTTCAATTTTCCAGCATCTGCAGTTCCTTCTTAAACATGTGATTGAGGAAAGTCACTATGGATTTATGAAGGGAATATCATGTTTGATTAAACACTGCAGTTCTTCAGAAAACTCCTTTGTTGCTTAAGCAGTATGTTTGGGATCATTGTCTGCGGTAGAATGAGCTGCCGGACAATGAGTTTAGAGGCATTTGTTTGCACTTGAACAGATAGGATGTGTCTATACACTTCAGAATTCATTATGCTACTACCATCAGCAGTTGTATCATCAATGAAGATAAGTGAGCCAGTACCTTCAGCAGCCAAACATGCTCAGGCCGTAACACCCCCACCACCGTGTTTCACAGATGAGGTGGTATGCTTTGGATCTTGGGCAGTTCCTTCTATTCTCCATACTTTGCTCTTGCCATCACTCTGATGCAAGTTAATCTTCATCTCATCTGTCCATAAGACCTTTTTTCCAGAACTGTGGATGCTCTTTTAAGTACTTCTTAGTAAACTGTAACCCAGCCACCCTATTTTTGCGGTTAACCAGTGGTTTGCATCTTGCAATGCAGCCTCTGTATTTCTGTTCATGAAGTCTTCTGCGGACAGTGGACAGATTGACAAATCCACACTTGACTCCTGAAGAGTGTTTCTGATCTGTTGGACAGGTGTTTGTTTTTTTTTCCTTTATTATAGAGAGAATTCTTCTGTCATCAGCTTTGGAGGTCTTCCTTGGCCTGCCTGTCCCTTTGCGATTAGTAAGCTCACCAGTGCTCTCTTTTTTCCTAATGATGTTCCAAACAGTTGATTTTGGTAAGCCTAAGGTTTGACTGATGTCTCTAACAGTTTTATTCGCGTTTCTCAGTCTCATAATGGCTTCTTTGACTTTCATTGGCACAACTTTGGTCCTCATGTTGATAAACAGCAATAAAAGTTTACAACTGTGATGGAAAGACTGGAGGAAAGACCAGGTGCTGAGAGCTCTCTGATATCTGCATTAAGGAGGCAATTAAACACACCTGAGCATTTACAAACACCTGTGAAGTCATGTGTCCAAAACATTATGGTGCCCTGAAATTGGGAGGGGAAACATCCTCAGACTTAATTGGGTAACCACTTGCCGATTGTCCCCAGGTTAAAGCAAGGTTCTGTTGTTAAGAAATGTTCGTAACCCAAACTATTTGCAAGTAGACAATGAACAGAATCAGTGTGAGGGCGAGGATCACAGATGCAGCGGTGACAGGAGAGCGAGCAGGGACGGGGAGAGTGGCTGCCAGTCGGCCTCACTGACAATGTTAGTCTGCTCAGCTCTCCCATCTCTGCTTGGCTCCACTCAGCCCCCGACTTGCAACCCTGCATCAGAAGGATAAGCTGGGAGAGAAGTTGTGCAGCATTAGGGGGCAGGAGGGTGGTGCCCAGAGACCCCGGTTCAATCCTGAGTACGGGTGCTGTCAGTACGGAGTTTGTACGTTCTCCCTGTGACCCCATGGGTTTTCTCCAGGTACTCTGGTTTACTCCAAAATTTCCAAAGATGTGCAGATTTGTAGCATAATTAGCTTCTGATCTGGTGTGTGGGATAATGTATGGGTGAGGACTCATGGTTGGTGCAGACTCGCCTAGTAATCGCTTAGATTGGAAGGCATTGGTTCCAAAGAGTTTTGGAGTATTTGGATTGTTTTCTCTGGACTGTTAGAGGCTGATGAGGTGCCTGTAAAAGTGTATAATATAATGAGAGGCATAAATAGGATGGATAGTCTGTCTTTTTCCCAGGGTGGAAATGCTAAGGTGAGAGATGGACTGTTTAAAGAAGATGTGTACGGCAAGATTTTTAATTGGAGAATAGTGGCTATCTGCAATGTACTGCCAGGGAGGTGGTCAAAAAGAAATACGGTAGTGCTGTTTATGCGGCTTTTAGGCAGGCATGGGCCATTTGCAGGCAGATAGGATTAGTTTAAATCTGTTGCCGGCCCTGATTTTTCCTGCCCTTTTCTTGCTTCCAGTTCCCCCACCCCCCCCCCCCCCCCCCCTCCCCCCCCCCCCCCCCCCCCCCCCCCCCCCCCCCCCTTGTATATCACCTATACATTTTCTCCAGAGATGCTGCCTGACCCCGCTGAGTTACTACATCATTTTTGGTATAAACCAGCATGTGCATTTTCTTTTTATTACATCAGGATTAGTTTAAGTTGGCATGTGGTCATCACTGGCATCGTGGGCTGGCAGGCCAATTCCTGTTGTGTACTGGTCTACTAATTAGAGTTTGTGCAAAAATTAGGTAGAAAACAGCAACACTGAATATTTTTAATTACTAGGAGACTGGTAATGTTGACATTCAGAAGGACCTGAGTTTTCTTGTATTTCAAGTCACTAAAAGCTACCATGCAGAAATAGGAGCTTGCTGAAATCACACCTGGCAGATTGTGTAGAGCTCTGGTGTCCATAAGTCATAGAGCGGTATCGTATGGAATTTTCGTCCTTTCGCCCATTTTGTCCATTCGGACCAAGATGGCATTCTGGGCTAGTACAGGTGCACGACTGATTTTCTGCCATCCTTGGTTCCCGAGCCTTTCTGGATTATCCATTTTGCCAGAATAACAGCAATCACGGCCTCGGGGAGGAGTCCAATGATACCGGAACGGTCCGCCTCAGCAGCAGAGGGGCCGAGATACCGGTCCGTAAAGTCGGCCTCAGAAGTCGCCTATGGGAACTTAGGAGTTCCAGAGCCTTGGACACAGGGAGCAAATTCGTAAGCCGTCCTCGTGCTTGTCCGTAATGTTTCCATTCCTCTGCAGATAAAGAGATGGAAACCCTTGGTATTGATTCTCACCGCATCCTTTCATGGGATGTGGAGTGGTTTCAGACCAGCATCCCACCTCCAAAAAAACGGTCGCCACAGAAAAACGTCTGCAAGGATTTCCTTACAAAAAAGGTTAATTAAACAATAACTCTTTCTTATTAGTGCCATTGCTCCCTTTTTGCATATCATCTGATTCTTTCATACCCTTTTAACGAGCAATACTTCCTTAACATCAATATGCTAGTTCGTGTAATGTAGAGTCATATAGTGCAGAAATAGGCCTTCAGCCCAACTTGCCCACACTGACAAATGTGTCCCATCTACACTAGTCCCACCTGCCTGCATTTGGCCCACATCCCTCAGAACCTATCCTATCCATGTACCTATCTAAATGTTTCTTAAATGTTGCAGTAGTACCTGCCTCAACTACCTCCTTCGGCAGCTGGTTCCATACGCCCACCACCCTGTGTAAAAAAAGTGATTTCTCAAATTTATATTAAATTTTTCTCCTCTCACTTTAAACCTACGTCCTCCCTTAGTCGATTCCCTAACTCTGGGCAAGAGACTCTGTGCGGTACCTGATCTATTCCTCCCATGATTTTGAACATGCCTATAAGATCGCCCCTCATCCTCCTGCACTCCAAGGAATGGAGTTCTAGCCTGCTCAACTTCTCCCTATAGTTCAGATCCTCGAGTCCTAGCAACATCCGTGTAAATCTTCTCTGCACCCTTTCCAGTTTGGAAATATGTGTAGAAAACAAAGCTTTTGTAGCCCCGAACCAATTAACAACTTGCATGGAGTGCTTGTTTTAAGAAGTTATTAAAACCCCATTTCAGAAGGGCTAGAAACCTGCTTGCATTTTTCGTTTTGGTGTCCTCTACGTTTTGTCCGATAATCAGAATCCATAGATGGCCCATTCTTTGGAAAGTGAACCAAAACGTCACACACATGACCAATCATATTTAGGGCCTCTGACACTAAACAAACATTGTCAGCATAACATATTAAAATTTCACTTGATAAACTGAAAAGAATATGAATCATACATGCAGTACAAAACAATGTACCTGTAATGCTTCCAGAATTAGAAGAGATGTATTCCACAATGTTTCATCTTTTTGGTCAGACACTAACAATGGGCCAGATCAACCATGTTAGTAATGTGTAGGAAGCAACTGCAGATGCTGGTTTAAATCGTAGCTAGACACGATAAGCTGCAGTAACTCAGCGGGACAGGCAGCATTTCTGGAGAGCAGGAATAGGTGACGTTTCCGGTCGAGACCTTTCTTCAGGGTAAATGGTTAAGCTCTCTTGTTGGAGATGGTTTTTGCTTGTAATTTTTATGTTGCAAATGTTCCTACCTCCCTTTCAGCTCATGACTCGGTGTTGTCTAGGTCTTGTTGCCTGTCGGCATGAGCTGCTTTGTTTTTTGAGGTATTGCAAATGGCATTTAACATTGCAATTGTCAGTAAAGATCCTCACATAACCTCACAATTGAAAGAAAGGTCTTTGATGAAGCAGTTCAAAATGGCGGGGCCTTAGACAAGGTCCTGTTAAGATAGGAAAGGGTGAGAAGGAGATGGGCAAATGCTGGCAGGTGGGACTAATGTAAGTTCATAGGTTCTATGAGCAGAATTGGGCTATTCAGCCAATAAAGTCAATAATGGCTGATCTATCTTTCCTTTTCAACCCCAGTCCTGCCTTTGCCCCATAACCCCTGACAATCTTCCTAAACAAGAATCTTCCCATCTCCGCCTTAAAAATATCCATTGAAGGCCTCCACAGCCATTCCTGGCAATGAATTGCACAGATTCACTGCCCTCTGACTGAAGAAATTCCTCCTCAACTCCTTTCTAAAGGTACGTCCTTTTATTCTCTGGCCCGAGACCCTCCTACTTGTGGAAACACCCTCTCCACATTAATTCTATCCAGGTCTTTCACTATTCAGTAAGTTTCAATGAGGTCCTCTCATCCTCAACTCCAGCGTGTACAGGCCCAGTGCAGTGTAAATGGTTGGCATGGGTAAGTTGGGTCGAAGGGCCTGCCTCCATTTTGTATGACTGATCCTAACTCTTGTGGAAATATCGTGTGGGGAGGGTTGATTGAAGTCCAACAATCGCATTTCTTGGATTCCAAAATGGTGTTTTATGCACAGTGAAATTCTATTTGCATATCTACACATGCAGACGCCTCCATGTTTTGGTGCTATTTCCAAAGTCCAAACTCTGGTTTGTTCGCACGCTCGGTCTACTGGAGCGATTCCCCATCCAGGTAAGCCCCAGTCTCCTGCAGGGAGCAAATCCGTATCCTGGGGGCACCTTCTGCAGCTGACTTTGAAAATGCTGGAGGTTTTACCCCAGTTCACCCTCTTACCAGCCCTTGCTCCATGCATCCAATGGATTCCTCCTCATCGATGTTAAGGGCAGTTGTTCACTTCTCGCCTCTGGTTCATATTTAAACTAAGGTTGGGATGAGGTCTGCATCCATTTTGTTTTGGTTCAACACAAACTGCATTGGTGTGTAGTTTACTGGTGAGTAAGTGTCACTTGATAGCCCTGTCTCCGACACCAGCTCTTTGATGATGTTTGAGAATAGTCTAGCTGGTAATTAAGCCACATTTTATTTGTCTGGCTCTTAATGAATCGGGTATATCTTGGCAACTTTCCATCTTGTTGGATGTATGCCAATGCTCTGAATAGTAGTGCAGCGTTGCTAGAGGCACAGCTGGCCTGTAGCACAGGTTTTCAATACTATAGCAGGAAAGTTGTTTGGTCCCATTGACTTTGCTGTATTTAGTTGTGTCAGCTATTTCTTGATTCCTCATGGAGTGAATGGAATTGGCTGCAATCTTGTTTTATGATGAAGTGGGTGTCAGGAGGCAGACAGAGATGGGTTATCTATTGAGCATTTCTTGCTGAGCGCTTTGTCTTTAGCACTCGCCATGTTGTGCAAGATGGAAATGGTGTTGAGAGTCATAGTCATACAGCATGAAAATAGGCCTCTTGTCCACGCCGAACAACATGCCCATCTTCACCAGTCCCACCGTGTTTGACCCATAACCTTCCAAACCTATCCTATCCATATTATTGTCCAAATGTCTCTTAAACGTTATGATTGTACCTTCCTCAACTACCTCCTTCGGCAGCTCGTTCCATATACACCACCCTTTGTGTAAAAAAAAAAAATAGTTACCCCTCAGGTTCTTATTAAATCTTTCTCCCCTCACCTCATATCTATGTCTTGTTCACAATTCTCCTGCTCAGGACAAAAGACTCCAAGTTACCTGATATATTCCTCTCATCAGAGATACAGTATGGAAGCAGTCCCTTTGGACTACTAAGCCCACGCTACTCATCAATTGTCCGTTCATACGCTAGTTTTACTAATTCCCTGCTCACTAATTATTGATACTTCATCACAAATCACGGCTAGAAGTGTCAGGGCTGCAGAGCTTTGATTTAATTCATCGGCTGTGAAATCATTCAGCTCAAGTTCAAGTTACATTTATTGTCACATGCACTAATTGGTACAGTGAGATTTGAGTTACCATACAGCCATACGAATAAAATGAACACAATACACAATAGAATTTAACATGAACATCCCCACACAGCGGAATCAACGGTTCCCACTGTGAGGGAAGGCAATAAAGTTCAGTCATCTTCCTCTTTGTTCACCCGTGGTCGGGGCCTTTGAGCCATTTGCAGTCCCCGTTACGGACGGCCCGATGTTCAGGCCGTCTCGCCGGGATAATCAAAGCTCCGGTGTCGGAATGGCAGACCACGCTCAGCAGCTTGGAATTTCCGAATCGGCCGCTTCCTACCGGAGACCGCAGCTCCCGAGTCCACAGGCCCTGCTGGGCGGAGCCCCAACACTGGTGATCTCCGGCAAGGTATCGCAGGACTCCACGATGTTACAGTCAGCGCCGCCCGCGGCTAGAAGCTCCTCATACCACAGCTCCACGGTGTTAAAGTCAGCAGGCCCAACACTCCGGAGCTTCAACACAGGCGATCCCCGGCAAGGCATTCCTCTTGCTACGCGATGGAATTCAGTGCTGCGCCGCTGCTGAAGTTCTGGCCTGTTGGTAGGCTGCAGGGGAGCGAAGATGCGGCTCGGAGAAAAAACGCAACCCAATCCAGATAAGTGACTGGGAAACGGTTTCCCCCCCCCCCCCCACCCCCCACATAAAAAGGACTAAGTAACCTTTAGAACATACGTCTTGACATACTAAAAAAACAAATAGGATGAAAGGACGAACAGCTGCTGGCGAGGCTGCCATACTCGATGGCACCACCCGATAAGACGCTGTCCGGTGCTTCATCAGATTGACCCTTCCTTTTGTACTTACTGACCAAAGGCTTGATAATTATAAGGGATATGCTGATCCTTGATGTCACAAAATGTGCTGTTGCTGATGGTCCATGGTACCTCGTGTTGCCACGTTTAGAGTTGCCAGTTTTGTTCTGAATCAATCCGATTCAATCAATTTTAGAGAATAGACACAAAGTGCTGGAGTACTCAGTGGGTCAGGCAGCATCGCAGGAGGATAATTTGGTGATAATGCGGGGGGGTGGGGGGGGGGGGGGGGGGGGACTGGAAGCAAGAAATTTGGCAGTTGGGATGGGATAAAAAAAAGTTGGATAATATTTGACTTTTGATTTGTCTCCAGTTTCTAAAATGTTGATGAATGAGAAGCCATATTTGTAAAAGTTTATTTCCCGTGCTAACAGGATATTTGGCAGCCTATCATACTATTAAATATCCACTTAATTGATACACAGATGGTTTTAGATGTGTTTACTGGTTAATTAGTAAATGTAGCAAGATTCTGCTAAGATAAAAGCTGTCAAAGAGCAGAGAAGTTGGACACCATATTGCTAATTTGTGAATGTAACCCACTGTAGCAGATGCTGAAGTTGCTGTGCAATTTGCTTCATCATAATGAGCTCCATGGGTCTCAATTATAATTAACACAATCTGAGCGTATGTTATATCAAGCTTTGGGAAAGCTGAAGAGTGTTAAAGCACTCTGAATGCAAATCTACCTTTCTACAAAGTATGTTTTTGTGCAGTTCTATTTGTTTGTATTTTTGTTGCTGATACACTATTACTGGTTTTGTTGAAGTTTTGGAGCTGAGGTCCTATTAACTATAGAGTCAGACGGCGTGGAAACAGGCCAATTTTCCCACACCGCCCAACATGTCCCATCCACACTAATCCCACCTGCCTACATTTGGCCTGTATCCCTCTAAACCTGTCTTATCCATGTTCCTGTCTAAATGTTTCTTGATCGTTGCGATAATCCTTGCCTCAACTGCGTCCCCAGGCGGCTTTTTTTGTACACCCATCACCCTTTGTCTGGAAAAAGTTATCTCTCAGATTCTTATTGAATCTTTCCCCTTTCACCTTAAACCTATGTCCTCGGGTTCTCGATTCCTTTACTTTGGGCAAGAGAAAAAATATATTGGTAACAGACCAATCTTCCCAGTTTTTAATCATCTCATCTCCCTCTTTCATAAAGTGTTTTGTGAGAAACACTTGGATAGCAATGAACCTGCCTGCCAGGATATTTGGTAGGAAGGAACTGCAAATGCTGATTTAAATCGAAAATAGACACAAAAAGCCTGTGTAACTCAGCAGGACAGGCAGCATCTCTGGAGAGAAAGAATGGGTGACATTTTGGGTCGAGACTCTTCTTCAGACTGATTGATGTAGGTCGTCAGGTCCTGAGATCATCCAGCTGCTGCTCCAGTTCACTAACATGGTCTTTAAGAAGCTGCACCTGGATATAATTCCTTCAGGTGAATTCATCAGCGGCACCAGCAGTTGCCCTGACTTCTCACATCCTGCAGGAAGAGCATTGTACCAATTTACCTGCCATCACCACTTGCAACTAAAGCAAGTATTAAATAACAAGACATATAAAAGAGCTGATTGAACTTTATTCTCCTATCTGACTCTGATAGCCTGGTCACCGAAGACATAGAAACATAGAAAATAGGTGCAGGAGTAGGCCATTCGGCCCTTAGAGCCTGCACCGCCATTCAATATGATCATGGCTGATCATCCAACTCGGTATCCTGTACCTGCCTTCTCTCCATACCCCCTGATCCCTTTAGCCACAAGGGCCACATCTAACTCCCTCTTAAATATAGCCAATGAACTGGCCTCAACTACCTTCTGTGGCAGAGAATTCCAGAGATTTACCACTCTCTGTGTGAAAAATGTTTTTCTCATCTCGGTCCTTAAAGATTTCCCCCTTATCCTTAAACTGTGACCCCTTGTTCTGGACTTCCCCAACATTGGGATCAATCTTCCTGCGTCTAGCCTGTCCAACCCCTTAAGAATTTTGTAAGTTTCTATACGATCGCCCCTCAATCTTCTAAATTCTAGCGAGTACAAGCCAAGTCTATCCAGTCTTTCTTCATATGAAAGTCCTGACATCCCAGGAATCAGTCTGGTGAACCTTCTCTGTACTCCCTCTATGGCAAGAATGTCTTTCCTCAGATTAGGAGACTAAAACTGTACGCAATACTCCAGGTGTGGTCTCACCAAGACCCTGTACAACTGCAGTAGAACCTCCCTGCTCCTATACTCAAATCCTTTTGCTATGAATGCTAACATACCGTTAGCTTTCTTCACTGCCTGCTGCACCTGCATGCCTACTTTCAATGACTGGTGTACCATGCCACCCAGGTCTCGTTGCATCTCCCCTTTTCCTAATCGGCCACCATTCAGATAATAGTCTACTTTCCTGTTTTTGACACCAAAGTGGATAATCTCACATTTATCCACATTGTACGACATCTGCCACGCATTTGCCCACTCAACCAGCCTATCCAAGTCACCTTGCAGCCTCCTAGCATCCTCCTCACAGCTAACACTGCCCCCCAGCTTCGTGTCATCCGCAAATTTGGAGATGTTGCATTCAATTCCCTCGTCCAAATCATTAATATATATTGTAAATAGCTGGGGTCCCAGCACTGAGCCTTATGGTACCCCGCTAGTCACTGCCTGCCATTCTGAATAGGACCCGTTTACTCCTACACTTTGCTTCCTGTCTGCCAGCCAGTTCTCTATCCACATCAATACTGAACCCCCAATACCGTATGCTTTAAGTTTGTGTACTAATCTCTTATGTGGGACCTTGTCGAAAGCCTTCTGAAAGTCCAGATATAACACATCCACAGGTTCTCCCTTATCCACTCTACTAGTTACATCCTCGAAAAATTCTATAAGATTCGTCAGACATGATTTACCTTTCATAAATCCATGCTGACTTTGTCCAATGATTTAACCACTTACCAAATGTGCTGCTATCCCATCTTTAATAACTGACTAGCAGTTTCCCCACTACCAATGTTAGACTAACTGGTCTGTAATTCCCCGTTTTCTCTCTCCCTCCTTTTTTAAAAAGTGGGGTTACATTAGTTATCCTCCAATCCTCAGGAACTACTCCAGAATCTAAAGAGTTTTGAAAAATTATCACTAATGCATCCACTATTTCTGGGGCTACTTCCTTAAGTACTCTGGGATGCAGCCTAACTGGCCCAGGGGATTTATCGGCCTTTAATCCATTAAATTTACCTGACACCACTTCCCGGCTAACCTGGATTTCACTCAGTTCCTCCATCTCATTTGACCCCCGGTCCCCTGCTATTTCCGGCAGATTATTTATGTCTTCCTTAGTGAAGACAAAACCAAAGTAGTTATACAATTGGTCTGCCATGTCCTTGTTCCCCATGATCAATTCACCTGTTTCTGACTGCAAGGGACCTACATTTGTTTTAACTAATCTTTTTCTCTTCACATATCTATAAAAACCTTTGCAGTCAGTTTTTATGTTTCCTGCCAGTTTTCTTTCATAATCTATTTCCCCTTTCCTAATTAAGCCCTTTGTCCTCCTCTGCTGGACTGAATTTCTCCCAGTCCTCTGGTAGGCTGCTTTTTCTGGCTAATTTGTATGCTTCATCTTTTGTTTTGATACTATCCCTGATTACCCTTGTTATCCATGGTTGCACTACCTTCCCTGATTTATTCTTTTGCCGAACTGGGATGAACAATTTTTGTAGTTCATCCATGCAGTCTTTAAATGCCTTCCATTGCCTATCCACCGTCAACCTTTTAAGAATCAATTGCCAGTCAATCTTGGCCAATTCACGTCTCATACCCTCAAAGTTACCTTTCTTTAAGTTCAGAACCCTTGTTTCTGAATTAATTATGTCGCTCTCCATCCTAATGAAGAACTCAACCATATTATGATCACTCTTGCCCAAGGGGCCATGCACAACAAGACTGTTAACTAACCCTTCCTCATTACTCAATACCCAGTCTAGAATAGCCTGCTCTCTCGTTGGTTCCTCTACATGTTGGGTTAGAAAACTATCCCGCATACATTCCAAGAAATCCTCTTCCTCAGCACCCCTACCAATTTGATTCACCCAATCCATATGTAGATTGAAGCCACCTATTTTAACTGTTTTACCTTTGTTGCACGCATTTCTAATTTCCTGTTTGATGCCATCCCCAAACTCTACTACTACTGTTAGGTGGCCTGTGCACAACTCCCACTAGCATTTTCTGCCCCATATCGATTCCACATCCTCCAAGCTAATGTCCTTCCTTTCTATTGCGTTAATCTCCTCTCGAACCAGCAATGCTACCCCACCTCCTTTTCCTTTCTGTCTATCCCTCCTGAATATTGAATATCCCTGGATGTTCAGCTCCCAGCCTTGGTCACCCTGGAGCCATGTCTCCGTGATCCTAACTATATCATAGTCATTAATAGCTATCTGCACATTCAACTCATCCACCTTATTATAAATGCTCCTTGCATTGAGACACAAAGCCTTCAGGCTTGTTTTTACAACACCCTTATACAATTATGTTGAAAAGTGGCCCTTTTTGATTTTTGCCCTGGATGTGTCTGCCTGCCACTTTTACTTTTCACCTTGCTACCTATTGCTACCCTCATTTTACACCCCTCTGTCTCTCCGCTCACACATTTAAGAAACCCTTTCTCTTTAACTCCATCCTCGACTATACCATTTGACACCCCACTCCCCTTATTCAGTTTAAAACCACCCGTGTAGCAGTGCCAAACCTGCCTGCCAGAATGCTGGTCCCCCACCTGTTAAGATGCAATCCATCCCTTTTGTACAGTTCCCCCCTACTCCAAAACAGATCGCAGTGATCTAAGAATCTAAATCCCTGCCCCGTGCACCAGTTCCTCAGCCACACATTCAGGTCCCATATCTCCCTTTTTTTCTTACAATATAGATTATATTGTAGTACAGGCGTGTTTTAGTGCGATATCGACGAAATACGCCAGTATGGACTACTATTACTACTGGCTGCGAAGCCAAACATATCAGCCACAGAGCCGAATACGATCGGGGAGGAGGGAGGAGGAGGAGACGCAAGCGGTGTGAGAGGAGGCAGAGACGGGGTAAAAGAGCAGGCTCTTACACGAGGCGGAGACGGGGGAAAAGAGCAGGCATTCACGCTAGGCTAACAGCTAATCCCACCCGACCGGCAGTGCCCTCGCTTCTCCTCTCTAATGCCCGCTCCCTGGACAACAAACTTGACGAGCTGCGTCTTCTCAAAACAACATACAGGGATATAAGAGACTGCTGTGTGTTTGTTTTCACGGAATCATGGCTCCACGGTAACATCCCGGTCTCGGCGATACAGCTGGAGGGAATGACATTGTTCCGTGCGGACAGAGAGGCAGCTAGCTCTGGTAAGAGCCGAGGTGGAGGCCTGTGCTTGTACGTAATCAAGGACTGGTGTGTAAACGCTACGATAGCCGGTAAACATTACTCTCCGCTGATAGAATTCCTCATTGTGAAATGTCGGCCTTTCTATCTGCCGAGGGAATTCTCCGTTGTTTTTGTTGTGGCTGTATATGTTGCTCCAAGTGCTAATGCAAATTCTAAGGACAATGAAGCACTGGGAGCCCTGCATGACGCCGTCAGTGAGTTACAGACCAAATATCCTGACAGCTTTATTGTTGTGGCCGGGGATTTTAATCACACCAGCCTTAAGACTGTGCTCCCAAAATTCAAGCAATATGTGGATTTTGAGACCAGGGGAGAGAACATCTTGGACTTGGTTTACACCAACACCCCAGAGGCCTATAAGGCAGCCCCACGCCCTCACGTGGGCCACTCTGACCACATTTCAGTGTTTTTAACACCAGCCCACAGACCACTGCAAAAACAAGTCAGAGCGGAGAGAAAACACACCAGGGTCTGGCCAGAGGGAGCAGCCTCAGCACTGCAGGATTGCTTCCTGCACACTGACTGGGATGTGTTCAGGACAGCAGCATCCTATAATGACCTCATCAACATCGAGGAGTACGCAGAGACTGTAACAAGCTACATTGCTAAGTGCACCGAGGATGTCACTGTCATTAAAACCTTCACTACACGTGGAAATGAAAAGCCATGGATGACAGCTGCTGCTGAGGGCCCGTGATGCAGCCTACAGAGCTGGTAATACAGCCGCTCTTCGATCTACCAGGACTGCACTGGAAAAAGGAATCAGGGCAACGAAACGTGCCTATGCAGGGAAAATCCAGGGGGACACCTCTGTGACACAGGAGACACCAGGAGGATGAGGAAGGGAATCCAAACACTGACGGGGTACAAGGCAAGGCAGCAGGTAACTGACACCGACACTTCTCTTCCAGATAAACTGAACAACTTCTTTGCACGTTTTGATGCAGCAAACACCACACCCAATGGGAGAGCCAGCCCCTGCTTACAAACCGACCAGCCAGCCCTGACCATAGACTCAATGGACACAAGGAGAATCCTGTCTAAAGTCAACCCGTGGAAAGAAGTCGGACCCGACAACATCCCAGGACGTGTGCTCAAGTGTGCTGAGGAGTTAGCAGATGTGCTAACAGACATCTTCAACATCTCCCTTAGTCAAGCCATTGTCCCCACTTGCCTCAAAACTTCCACAATAATCCCAATAGCAAAGAAACCAGTTGTTGCCTGCCTAAATGATTACCGCCCTGTCGCCCTGACCCCAATAATAATGAAGTGCTTTGAACGCCTGGTGAAACCCCACATTACTGCCAGCCTCCCCTCATCGTTAGACCCCCTCCAGTTTGCCTATCGCCCCAACCGTTCTACATAAGATGCCATCTCTACCACGCTGCACACAGTACTCACTCATCTGGAAAACAAAAACACCTACGCCAGAATCCTGTACATTGAATCCTGTACAGCTCAGCTTTTAATACCATCATCCCACAGAGACTTGTGGAGAAACTAACCCTGCTGGGCCTCAACACCACCCTGTGTCACTGGATCTTGTACTTTCACACAGAGAGACCGCAGTCAGTCCGTGTTGGCACCTCGGGCTTGATCACGCTGAGCACCGGCTCCCCTCAAGGCTGTGTGCTCAGCCCGCTGTTGTTCACACTGCTCACACATGACTGTGCTGCCAGATTCAGGGACAATAAGATCATAAAATTCGCGGGTGACACAACAGTGGTGGGACTCATCAGCGGAGATGACGAATCAATGTGCAGGGAGGAAGTAAAACAACTAGTGGACTGGTGCGGCAACAACAATCTAGCATTAAATGTCGACAAAACAAAGGAGATGATTGTCGACTTCAGGAGGGCGCAGCCAAAACACACACCCCTCAATATCAGTGGCACCACAGTGGAGAGAGTGGAGAGCATTAAGTTCCTCGGAGTGCAAATTACGGACAATCTCACCTGGTCCAGGAACAACACTGGGATTGTCAAACGGGCCCATCAGCGACTGCACTTCCTGAGGAAACACAAACAGGCCTCACTCCCCACCAACATCCTCAGGACTTTTTACAGGGGCACGGTGGAGTCTGTACTCACGTACTGCATAAACACGTGGTACAGGTGCACAACCTTTTATCCGAAGATCCAAATAACGAAAACCTCCGAATAGCGGACATTTTTTTCAGTCCTCGAAGAAAGGTCCTTGAAAACGTTCACCGAGGGCGGCCCGCAGAGGTGACAGCGGAACCTCCGGTCGGTCCTCATTCATAAAAGAGAAGGTGAGGGTATATTGCGCGGGAGGGTTAATAATTGCCAATATGCTGCTGCCTGCCCGCTGAGTTAAAAAATTTCCCACGGTAGACTCACGATACACAGTGTATCGTGAGTCTTGCGTGGGAACTTTTTAACTCAGCGGGCAGGGAGCAGCAGATTGTCGCTCCCTTCAGTTTCACCCCACCTACACCCCTCTGCTTCCCGGCCATGTGTGTGACTCATTCCCTCCCCTCTCCAACTCCCTGCCCATTGCACCGGCGCGGGGGCTTTGCACTGTCTTCACGGCGGCGATGCCAGCATACAATGCCAGTCACCGGAGACGTCAGGACCAATGGGACACCGACCGCCAGGCCCACTGCAAGCACGGTGATCCCAGAGACCCACAGCCAGCAGCAGCCCAGCCCCGTTCCAACTCCAGAGGAAAACTGCAAACTGGCCGGAGACGTCAGGACCACCAGAAGCCGCTCCCCGATGGGCCGTTACGGCGACAAGTGTCAGTTCGCCCACAGCCCGAGCTGCGCCCCCTCATCGGGACACCGGCCCCCAGGCCCACTGCAAGCACGGAGATCCCAGATCAGCAACTCCAGCCCAGCCCCGCTCGAACTCCAGAGGAACACGCTCCCCTTAGGGGCAGAAGCTGATGGTGCGCAAGGTACGTCTTGTTCTTGGGGTCACGCAGCTCGGGCTGTGGGCGAACTGCCACGTCGCCGTAGCGGCCCATCGGGGAGCGGATTCCTCTGGAGTTGGGGGGGAGGGGGAGGGGGGTATTGTGCTGTTTGATCGCCCCCTGCTATCCCAGGGACAGGGAGACAGGACGTTCACCGAGGGCGGCCCGCAGAGGTGACAGCGGAACCTCTGGTCGGTCCTCGAAGAAAGGGGAACTAAATCCCCTTCATTAAAGAGAAGTGGAGGGTATATCGCCTACCTGGAAGAAACCGGACATTTTTTCCAGGATGTCGTCTGCTCACCAAAGCTCACGTTTGGCGCCAAACGCACGTCGCCTCTGCTGCACACGGATATGTGAAAATGGGAAAGTGTGAAAATGTGAAAATGTCGCCTTAGGCCGCCTAAGGGCATGTAGCCCCGCTAGGGTGACATGAGTGCAAGAGGTGATTCAATGCTGCGGTCACATTTACAAATTCAGGAATTCATTCAACACACTGCATTTCACACAGACATTTATTCTGCAAGAAAAAACTACATTGAAGACTCAAACCCGTGACCGAGGAACTGCCGGGATCAAGGCGCAAACTCGCGACCTTGCGGATATGAGCCGAGCACTCTACCACTGAGCCAGCCATTAAAATCTACGCAAAAAGATTTCCATTCCGAAGGCCGACAAATTCCGAATTACAAAAAGTGTCTGGTCCCAAGGCTTTCGGATAAAAGGTTGTGCACCTGTACTCCAACTGCTCAGACAGGAAGGCTCTGCAGAGGGTAGTGAGGGGAGCAGAGAGGATCATTGGCGTCTCCCTACCCTCGGAACAAGAACTGTTCCAGAGCCGCTGTCTGAAAAAAGCTGTGAGAATAGCTAAGGACAAACTGCACCCCCTCCACACACACCTGGATCTCCTGCCATCAGGCAAGAGATACTGTAGCATCAAAGTCCGGACTACCAGACTGCGAAAGCTTCCTGCCACAGGCTGTGAGGCTGCTAAACAGTCACTCTGTACTCAGTCACCTGATTCTGCGGTTTTGCACTGACATTTTAATACCTCTGGCACTGGCCACTCAAATCAGCTGCCCTGGACATTGTAATGATTGTTTTTACTGTATTTTAATGTTGCTGTTTTACCTGCTTTTAACTATTTACACTGTTTCCATATAACCATATAACCATATAACAATTACAGCACGGAAACAGGCCATCTCGGCCCTACAAGTCCGTGCCTAACAACTTTTTTTCCCTTAGTTCCACCTGCCTGCACTCATACCATAACCCTCCATTCCCTTCTCATCCATATGCCTATCCAATTTATTTTTAAATGATACCAATGAACCTGCCTCCACCACTTCCACTGGAAGCTCATTCCACACCGCTACCACTCTCTGAGTAAAGAAGTTCCCCCTCATATTACCCCTAAACTTCTGTCCCTTAATTCTGAAGTCATGTCCTCTTGTTTGAATCTTCCCTATTCTCAAAGGGAAAAGCTTGTCCACATCAACTCTGTCTATCCCTCTCATCATTTTAAAGACCTCTATCAAGTCCCCCCTTAACCTTCTGCGCTCCAGAGAATAAAGACCTAACTTATTCAACCTATCTCTGTAACTTAGTTGTTGAAACCCAGGCAACATTCTAGTAAATCTCCTCTGTACTCTCTCTATTTTGTTTCATCAGGGACTGGGTTGTTTTTACTGTTATTATGTGTGAAATGTTTTAAGTTTCTTGTGCGATGCTCCGGTATTCCCTGGGAAACGTTTTCTCATTGTGCACTGTACAACTGTTGCTTTGCAAGATGACAATAAAGGTTGATTGATTGATTGATTGATATATAATACAATATGCAATACAGACCTCATATAGGTCTCCTTTATTCCCCAGCAGGGGACCCACAGTCTCCTTTAGCTCATTAAACAACTCGGGTGTGATTCGTAGAAAGTTTTTAAATGCAGACAAATCCTCCTCTTGCAGCACATTCATCAGGTTATCATACCGTCCAAGCATCAATCTTCTTTGCAAGAAAGGCTTCACCCACTGACACCTCTTCTTCTGCTTCCTCTTCACCCTTGTGCTTTCCCTTCTGCCTTTCTTGAAAGGCTGATGAAGCAAAAGGGCTGCTGCTGACAGCAGTAATGTACTTTTAGTAACATCTGCCTAACTTGTTCCTTCCCTGCTCTCAAGGTTCAGAATGATTTAAAAAAAAAAACCTGGGAGGCTTTTATTGTAAGAAAAAAAAACTTTACTCTGCTAAAAGAACTCTGGAACTATGATTGAGCACGTCCAGGAGTGACAGAGGTCACATGCTTATGTTAATATTAACCTTTTTTTCACCCAGTTTTATTCCACTAGGGAGGTCTTACCTTCCTCTACCTGCAACCACCTTCAACATCGCAACCAGCTTTGACTAAAAAATTACCGATTTAAAAAACGGCAACCTATTTTTAGTCGAGGCCGGTTTTGAATTTTTAAAAAATAATCACCAGAACATAGAAGAAGCTCGACTACGCGGAAACCACTTTCGACCATTAGGGAGAGTGACACATACCTCCGGGAACCTCACGGAAACCTTGGGTGGGGGCGCAAGGTCTCCAGAGGTTTCCGTTCAGGTTTCCTAAGTGGGACAGGGGCTTAACGGTGGTAACTTGCAGGAAGAACTGGCACAATTCCCAGCATGAAAGGGGATGTTGTTTTCAGATAAATTGCCTTTCTTCATGTAACCTTCAATTTCTGCATCAAGGTGATAATTTATGTTATTTCTATTCTAAGACGTTTTCGAAAAAAAATGTTCCAAGGTCAGGGAGCAGAACAAGTCCCATATGGCTCATCCAATAGTGAATGCAATGAGAGTGGGGTGAGGGGTAGGAGTGGAGAACGCTGATTCTGTCCTGTGGTGTAACTGCCTATTTGTGCCTGAGTGATATAGTTTCCCAGCGTAAGTACAGGAGATCTGTAATTGAAATATCATAATTCAGCAGGAATTATTACTGATATTAGAAGCAGCCACTGTACCCTTAGTCACCTGTTCTCACAAAATATTCCTCCAAGAAGGGGAGAACTGAGAGTGTGAATTCCTGAGAATTGTGGAATTAAATATAAACATTGCTAAAGAAGTCAGGCAGCATCTATGTAGAGACACACTTTCTCTGTTACAGAAGAGGGTTTCTTCTGGGTGCTGTGGTTTCTCCCTCATGCAGTGTGTCATAGAGTCACGCAGCACAGTAACAGGGCCATCAGCCCAATTCGTTCCTGCTGGCCAAGATGCCCCATCTAAGCTAGTCTTATTTCACTTTTGTCTAGAGGTACATCATGGAAACAGGTTCTTCAGTCCACTGGGTCCACGCCATTCACACTAGTTCTACGATATCCCAATTTCATACCCACGCCTTATACCCTAGGAGCAATTTAGACCCTAGCATGTGCAATTAACTTAGAAACCAGCTGTCTGGGTTATGGAAGGAAATAGCCGCACTTGGAGGAAACCCACATGGTCATAGGGAGAACGTGAAAACTCCATACAGATAGCAACCAAGGTCAGGATCAAACTCGGGTCTGTGATACCGAGAGGCAGCAGCTCACACAGTTCCAGCGACCATGACCTCCAGAACATTCTGTGTGAAGTTTGCAAATTTTCCCAGTGACAGTGTGGGTTTCTCCCACGCTCCCCCAGTTTTCTCCCACATCCCAAAGAGATGGAATGGTAGGTTGCAAAAAACTAACTGCTGGAGGAACTCAGTGGATTGAGCAGCATCCATGGATGGCAAAGGGGTGGTCAATGATTTGGGTTGGCATCCTGCATCAACACTTGGCCATCTCTTGTTGGTGAGTTTCTCCAACAGTTTGTTTTTGCTCCAGGTTCCAGATCTTTTCAGTCTTTTATGTTTTCTGGTTTGGTAGGTTAATGAGTTATTGGAAATGGTCCCTCATATGTGAAGGTAAAAATCAGGGTAAAGGGAGTTGATGGAAAATTGAGAGATTTAAAATAAACTAGTAATTAATATAAATGGATGCTTGGTGGTTGGTATGACCTCAGTGAGTCAAAGGCCCTATTTCTGCGTTGTATGACTTAAAACAACTCGGGCAGGGTGTACTGGATTCGGTGCCATAGGAATGGCCTTGGGTTGATGCAGTGGTAGAGCTGTTACCTTACAGTGCCAGAGACCCTGGTTCGATCCTGACCACGGGTGCTGTCTGTACGGAGTTTATATGTTCTACCTTCTGAACATTGTGAAGGGTCTTGACCCAAAATGTCGCTTATTCCTTTGCTCCATAGATGCTGTCTCACCCACTGAGTTTCTCCAGCATTTTTGTCAACCTCCCTGTGACCACGTTGGTTTTCTCCAGGTACTCCGGATTCCTCCCACATTCCAAATATGTACAGGTCCACAGTACGTGTAGGATAGTGCCAGCGTATGGGGTGATCGCCGATTGGCACAGACTCGGTGGGCTGTTTCCAAGTTGTACCTTTAAAGTCTAAAAGTCTAAAGAATCTGTAGCAGTTTGTGACAATGCCTTAAAGGGGAATCCATTATGTTGACATTTTCAATGAAGCAATGCAGAATGCTGCGGAAGGTTGAGACTTAGAGACAGTTAAATTATAAGGAGGTCAAAAAATATTGCAGAGAAAGAAAGCAGATAATTGCTGTTGAGGCCAAGTTGGATTCTCCCTTATTGGCCAGCAGACTCAAAAGGTCAACTGGTCTGTTCTCCTGAAGATAGACACAAAGTGCTGGAGTAACTCAGCGGGTCAGGCAGCATCTCTGGAAAAAATGCATGTTGATGTTATGGGTGAGGACCCTTCTTCAGACTGCTGATCTATCTGTTGTGTTCTGGTCTGTTCTCCATCTTGCCTATGCTTTTGGCGTGACAAAACAAAATCATTATTGTCAGCTATCAACATGGGGACACGATCTATAGAAGTTTTTACAGCTGCACACTGAAGAGAATATTATTCTTGAAATATTTATACTCCAATTTGTATTTGACTTTTTCTTACCTTCTGTTTTCCTTTTCACTTTTCATATCATGTTAGTAGTGTACTCTGTTCAGAAGGAGGTTGCTGAGCGAGATTAAAGCACGTGGAATTGCTGATAAGAACATTGAACATTCACAGTACAGGAACGGGGTCCTACGGCCCACAATGTTTGTACCAAACACAATGCCAAGTTAAACCAATCTCATCTGCCTGTACATGATCCACGTCCCTCTATTTCCTGCACTTCCATGTGGCACTAAAAGACTCTTAAACTCTATCGTATGCTTCCACCAGCACCCCGGTAGTATGCTCCAGGCTCCCACCACTCACTGTGCAAAACAACGTGCCCTGAACATCTCCATTAAACCTTCTCTCTCTCTCGCCTTATAACTATGCCCTCTAGTGTTGGATTGTCTACCTCTCATACTGTATATTACAACTGTATTCCTCATAATGTTGTATACTTTAATCAAGTCTCCCCTCAACCTCTGTTCCAGAGAAAACATTTCAAGTCAATCCAACCTCTGCCTATAACAAACCCTCTGCAGCCTCTCCAAAGGCACCACATCTTTTCTGTAATGGGGTGACAAGAACTGCACACAATACTCCAAATTTAGTCTGACCAAAGTCCTACAGAGATGCAGAAATTGGCAAACGGGTTGAACGTTACGTTCGAGTTTTAGTTAAGAGATTCAGCATGAAACAGGCCCATCACTCTAATTCTATGTTATTCCACTTTTGCATCTACTCCCTTCACCCAAAGGGCCAATTAATTTATTGCCATGTGTACCAAGGAACAGTGAAAAGCATTTATTGTTGCTTGCTATCCAGTCAGCGAAAAGACTATATGTGATACAATCAAGCCATCCAGTGTACAGATCACGATAAAGTGAATAAAGTTTAATACAAGATAAAGTCCAGTAAAGTCTGATTAAAGATAGTCCGAGGGTTTTCAATGAGGTTAATGGTAGGTTTGGGCCACTCTTTAGTTGGTGATGGGATAGTTCATTTGTCCAATAACACTCCTTGAATCTGGTGGTATGCGTTTTCACACTTCTGTACATCTTTCAATTCAGTTTAGTTTATTGTCACAAGTACAATAGGTACAGTGTCACAGGTACAGTGAAAAGCTTTTTGGTGTGTGGGAGAGGGGAGAAGAGGGAGTGTCCAGGGTGAGACTCGTCCTTGATTAATCTGCTGACCTTGCTAAGGCAGTGAGAAGTGTAGATGGAGTCAATGGAAGGGAGGTTGGTTTGCGTGATGGTCTGTGTTTCATCCACAATTCTCTACAATTTCTTGTGGTCTTGGATGGAGTTGTTCCCAAACCATGCTGTGATGCATCCCAATGAAATGGCTTCTATGGCTCATCTGTAGAAGTTGGTGAGAGTTGTTGGGGACATGCCGAACTTCCTAGCCTTCTAAGGAATTAGAGGCATCAGTGTGCTTCCTTGGCCTACACACACACACACGTCTTTGGATGTGGGAGGAAACTGGAGCACCTGGAGGAAACCCACACCGTCACAGAGAACGTGGAAACTGCATAGGAACAGCACCCGGGGTCAGGATCAAACCCGAGTCACTGGTACACAAAAATGCTGGAGAAACTCAGCGGGTGCAGCAGCATCAATGGAGCGAAGGAAATAGGTGACGTTTCGGGCCAAAACCCTTCTGAAGAAGGGTTTCGGCCCGAAACGTCACCTATTTCCTTTCCTCCATAGATGCTGCTGCACCCGCTGAGTTTCTCCAGCACTTTTGTGTACCTTCGATTTTCCAGCATCTGCAGTTCCTTCTGGTTATGTGAGGCAGCAGCTCTACCAGCTGTGCCAATCTGCTATCGTAAGAGTAGGAATAAAAGATCCATCTCACGCTGGCAGGACGTGACTAGTGATATACCACCGGGAACATTGCTTTGATCCCAACAATTTACAGTCTATCATGATTGGGCTGGGGATACCAAGTGCAATATTTTTAAGTTTGCTGATGAGCCAAACTTACACTGGATTATGGGTTACAATGAGGATGATGAGGCTTCAAGGAAGTACATGGCTGATGGAGTCCTTTATAAAGATAAGGACAATAGACAATAGGTGCAGGAGTAGGCCATTCAGTTCTTTGAGCCAGCACCGCCATTCACTTTGATCATCCACAATTCTGCCTTATCCCCATATCCCTTGACTCCACTATCTTTTAGAGCTCTATACAACTCTCTCTTGAAAGCATCCAGAGAATTGTCCTCCACTGCCTTCTGAGGCAGAGAATTCCACAGATTCACAACTCTCTGGGTGAAAATGTTTTTCACACAGAGCTGGTGTAACCCAGCACGCCAGTATCTGTGGAGAACATCTCTCGAGATGGCCATCAACGTCACCTATCCATGTTTTCCAGAAGTGCTGCTTGCCCTGCTGAGTAACTCCAGCATTTTGTGCCCTTTCATGTATTAACCAGCACTTGCAAATCTTTGTTTCTGCTTTATGAATAAAGGTCATGGTGAAACCAAAATGTATAAAAATACCCTTTAATAAAATCTGACATTGTGCACTTTAACCACATGTGATTTTTTTTCTATTACAAATCTCAATTGTGGAGTACAGAGGCAAATTTCTAAACGATGGGTCTTTGTCCCAAACATTATGGAGGGCACTGTATGAAAGCAGGCATACCAAATGCTTTCTTTACCACTTTATCTAGTTCCGTTGTCACCTTCTGGAAACTATGGACTTGGACCCCTACATCCATCAATACGTTGAGGATCTTGCCATCAACTGTATACTTTCCCCTTACATTCGGCCTCCGAAAGTACACCTTACATTGACTTGGTTCAAACTCCATCTACTGTTTTAAGATATGTGGGTTGGTAGGATAATTAACCATTATAACAATCATCCCTAGTTTGTCAGTGAAATGGTAGTACCTGGGGGGAGTAATTGAGAATGTGGAGTAGTAAAAAGTGATGAATGTAGGATTTGTGTGATTAATGTCCCATGCAGCCTTGCTGGGCTACAGGGCCTGTTTTCATGCTGTGGCTGTCCATGACATTTGTGCATTTAGATTTCAATGCTCAATATTAAAAATCCTCTGCCTCTTCCTCCCCCTCAAATCTTTTTTCCCCTTTATCTTGCCGAAACCCCCTTGTAGCTGATATATTTGGACAAGCCTTCGGTCTACCTGATTTCATATATTTTGTGGCCCAGTCTTATGACAGCATAATTCTATGTAAGTCCAATAGAGATTTCCAGTTTTATTTGCACACCCTTCCTCTGTTTAAGTTGCATTTAGTTTGTAGAATAAAGGCTTACAAAATGCCTATAGTTTGATCAGTAACTGACTTTAAGGCTATTGCATTGTCCTGAGTGGATTGCAGTCCACCAGATTGCAGTGCTCTGTGGCTCTGTCTTCTTTCCCAATGATATTGGTCTTGTTACGATACTAAGTAAATCAGAATTTTACAATGTTCCACTGTTTGTTTTGTTGCAGGAGTTGCAGATGGCGTTGGAGGATGGTGGGATTATGGCGTGGATCCATCTCAATTTTCCACGACTTTGATGAAAACTTGTGAACGGCTGGTTCACGAAGGACTATTTATTCCCAGTAACCCAGTGGGCATCCTGGTGGCCAGTTACAAAGAAATGCTTCAGAATAAGGTTCCTTTGTTGGGTGAGTGGAAGATTTGTTTCTTGATAGAGTGAAGGAAACCTGGCAGACTAAATTCCCAAATGCTTGCAAGTTACTACATAAATTTGCACAATAATAACAGGAGGGTTTTACTTGGACACATTTAGTCGTACAAATCAGCTCCACTGTGTTCGTTCTGCTTCAACAACATATGAAAATTCGGATACAGTTTAGTTCAGAGATATAACATGAAAACAGGCCCTATGACCAGCGATCCACGCACAGTAACACTATCCTACACATTAGGGAAAATGTTACATTAATACCAAGCCAATTAACACACAAACCTGTACGTCTTTGGAGTGTGGGAGGAAACAAAAGATCAAAAAACCAAAGAAAACTCTTGCAGGTCCCGGGGAGAATGTTCAATCTGTGTACAGACAAGCACCCGTAGTCGGGATCGAACCCGGGTCTCTGGCGCTGAAAGGCGGGAGCTCTACTGCTGCACCACCCGTTGTTGAGTTTTTGGAAGTTTTGTTGAGTTTTGGCAGTTGAGCTTTTGTTAGAATTGAAAGTTTGGTAAATATTATTTACTTCATATAGTTTATTTAACATCATTAAACATTTAAGTAGGCTCCTTGTATATTGATGTTACACAGTTATAACCATATAACCATATAACAATTACAGCACGGAAACAGGCCATCTCGGCCCTACAAGTCTGTGCCGAACAACTTTTTTTCCCTTAGTCCCACCTGCCTGCACTCATACCATAACCCTCCATTCCCTTCTCATCCATATGCCTATCCAATTTATTTTTAAATGATACCAATGAACCTGCCTCCACTACTTCCACTGGAAGCTCATTCCACACCGCTACCACTCTCTGAGTAAAGAAGTTCCCCCTCATATTACCCCTAAACTTCTGTCCCTTAATTCTGAAGTCATGTCCTCTTGTTTGAATCTTCCCTATTCTCAAAGGGAAAAGCTTGTCCACATCAACTCTGTCTATCCCTCTCATCATTTTAAAGACCTCTATCAAGTCCCCCCTTAACCTTCTGCGCTCCAGAGAATAAAGACCTAACTTATTCAACCTATCTCTGTAACTTAGTTGTTGAAAACCCAGGCAACATTCTAGTAAATCTCCTCTGTACTCTCTCTATTTTGTTGACATCCTTCCTATAATTGGGCGACCAAAATTGTACACCATACTCCAGATTTGGTCTCACCAATGCCTTGTACAATTTTAACATTACATCCCAGCTTCTATACTCAATGCTCTGATTTATAAAGGCTAGCATACCAAAAGCTTTCTTTACCACCCTATCTATATGAGATTCCACCTTCAAGGAACTATGCACGGTTATACCCAGATCCCTCTGTCCAACTGTATTTTTCAATTCCCTACCATTTACCATGTACGTCCTATTTTGATTTGCCCTGCCAAGGTATAGCACCTCACATTTATCAGCATTAAACTCCATCTGCCATCTTTCAGCCCATTTTTCCAAATGGCCTAAATCACTCTGTAGACTTTGGAAATCCTCTTCATTATCCACAACACCCCCTATCTTGGTATCATCTGCATACTTACTAATCCAATTTACCACACCTTCATCCAGATCATTGATGTACATGACAAACAACAAAGGACCCAACACAGATCCCTGAGGCACCCCACTAGTCACCTGCCTCCAACCCGATAAACAGCCATCCACCATTACCCTCTGGCTTCTCCCATTCAGCCACTGTTGAATCCATCTTGCTATTCCTGCATTTATACCTAACAGTTGAACCTTCTTAACCAACCTTCCATGAGGAACCTTGTCAAAGGCCTTACTAAAGTCCATATAGACAACATCCACTGCTTTACCCTCGTCAATTTCCCTAGTAACCTCTTCAAAAAATTCAAGAAGATTAGTCAAACATGACCTTCCAGGCACAAATCCATGTTGACTGTTCCTAATCAGACCCTGTTTATCTAGATGTTTATATATATTATCTCTAAGTATCTTTTCCATTAATTTGCCCACCACTGAAGTCAAACTAACAGGTCTATAATTGCTAGGTTTACTCTAAGAACCCTTTTTAAACAATGGAACAACATGCGCAGTACGCCAATCCTCGGGGACTATTCCCGTTTCTAATGACATTTGAAATATTTCTGTCATAGCCCCGGCTATTTCTACACTAACTTCCCTCAATGTCCTAGGGAATATCCTGTCAGGACCTGGAGACTTATCCACTTTTATATTTTTCAAAAGTGTCAGTACTTCTTTTACTTTGAACCTCATAGTATCCATAGCTACTCTACTAGTTTCCCTTACCTCACATAATTCAATATCCTTCTCCTTGGTGAATACCGAAGAAAAAATATTGTTCAATATCTCCCCCATCTCTTTTGGCTCTGCAGATAACTGTCCACTCTGTCTCTCCAATGGACCAATTTTATCCCTCGTTATCCTTTTGCTATTAATATAGCTGTAGAAACCCTTTGGATTTACTTTCACCTTACTTGCCAAAGCAACCTCATATCTTCTTTTAGCTTTTCTAATTTCTTTCTTAAGATTCTTTTTACATTCCTTATACTCCTCAAGCACCTCATTTACTTCATGCTGCCTATAATTATTGTAGATCTCCCTCTTTTTCCGAACAAGATGTCCAATTTCCCTTGAAAACCAGGGCTCTTTCTAATTTTTACTTTCCTTTCAACTGAACATAAAGATTCTGTACTCTTAAAATTTCCCCTTTAAATGTCCTCCAGTTCTCTTCTACATCTTTCCCATAAAACAAAATGTCCCAGTTCACTCCTTTTAAATCATCTCGCATCTCATCAAAGTTAGCCTTTCTCCAATCAAAAATCTCAACCCTAGGTCCAGTTCTGACCCTCTCCGTAATTATATTGAAACTAATGGTATTGTGATCACTGGACCCGAAGTACTCCCCAACGCATACCTCCGCCACCTGTCCCGTCTCATTTCCTAACAGGAGGTCCAGCACTGCCCCTCCTCTAGTAGGTACCTCTATGTATTGCTGCAAAAAACTATCTTGCACACATTTTACAAACTCCAACCCATCCAGCCCATTTACAGAATGTGTTTCCCAGTCTATGTGTGGAAAGTTGAAATCTCCTACAATCACTACCTTGTGCTTACTACTAATATCTGCTATCTCCTTACATATTTGCTCTTCCAATTCTCGTTCCCCATTTGGCGGTCTATAATACACCCCTATAAGTGTTGCTACACCTTTCCCACTTCTCAATTCCACCCAAATAGCCTCCCTAGATGAGCCCTCCAATCTAACCTGCCAAAGCACTGCTGTAATATCTTCCCTGACTAGCAATGCAACACCTCCACCTCTTGCCCCTCCAATTCTATCACACCTGAAGCAACGAAAACCTGGAATATTTAGTTTCCAATCACAGCCCTCCTGCAACCACGTTTCACTGATTGCCACAACATCATACAGCTGTCTATCCAGATTCTAAGCTCATCCACCTTTCTTACAATGCTCCTAGCATTAAAATATGCACATTTAAGAAACCCCCTGTCTCTTATTCTCCGTTTATTTCCTTTTTTTTCTTTCACCTCTTGTGTCCGAGTGCTTCCCTTTTCTGCTTCCTGCCTCCCATTCTGTCTACTAGCTTTCGCTATTTGAGTCCCTCGCCCCAACCATTCTAGTTTAAAGTCTCCCCAGCAGCCTTTGCAAATTTCCCCGCTAGGATATTGGTCCCCCTCGGGTTCAAGTGCAATCCATCCTTTCTGTACAGGTCCCACCTTCCCCAAAAGAAGTCCCAATGATCCAGGAACTTGAATCCCTGCCCTCTGCACCAGTCTTTCAGCCACGCATTTATCCTCCACCTCGCTCCATTCCTACTCTCACTGTCGCATGGCACAGGCAGTAATCCTGAGATTGTTACCTTTTTGGTCCTTTTTCTTAACTCTCCTCCCAACTCCCTAAATCCTCCCTTCAGGACCTCTTCCCTTTTTTTACCTATGTCATTGGTACCTATATGTACCACGACCTCAGGCTCCTCTCCCTCTGATTTAAGGATATCTTGGATGCGTTGAGACACGTCCGAGACCTTGGCACCAGGGAGCCAGACCACCATCCTGGTCTCCCGACTGCGTCCACAGAATCGCTTATCCGACCCCCTAACAATAGAGTCCCCAATTACTATTGCCCTCTTTTTTTCCCTACCTTTTGGAGCAACCGAGCCGGTCTCTGTGCTGGAGGCCCGTCTGCTGTCACTACCCCCGGGTAGGCTGTCACCCCCGTCCGTACTCAAACAGGAGTACTTATTTGCGAGGTGTACCGACATTGGAGTACTCACTCGTTCCTGCCTCTGCCCCTTGCCCTTCCTTAACGTGACCCACATGTCTCTCTCCTGTGGTTTTGGAGTGACCACCTCCCTATAACTCCCCTCTATGACCTCCTCACTCTCCCTGATGAGTTGGCGGGTGAACGATAATTGTTTACCAAGTAAATACAATTAGCAGTAGCTCACTTGGATCATTGGTATGAACACAGTAGGGTTTTACAAATGCTTGCATCCAGTAAGTTCTACGACTTCCATTGTGTGCTAAACGTGGATTTTTATTATGTACATTTACAGCACTCAGGAGCATTAGTAGGGCAGAGAACATCGTACGCAGAGATGGTACAGGAACAGGCCCTTTGACCTACCATTTCTGTGTCCACCAGGATGTCAATTTAAACTAATCCAGGTCTAAAATGGTCTACCTAAGTGCGGCAAATGTGTTACTCCTGTATATCTTCCTAATTTATGACAGGTGTAAAAGCATAAAGACACAAGGGGATAGATATAATTTGCTTAAATAATAACAGAACAATAGCCAGAATAAAATATGCAGAAATCACAACATTCATAAGCTTCATTCAGGAAACATTTTCAACAAGTCCAACAAGGTGCCAATGCTATGTTTAGCTCCAGGGATTGAAGCTGGGCAGTTTAAAGAGAGCATTTTGGTGACATATGGAGCTGCAACTGCTGAAATCATGAGCAAAACATAAAGTGCTGGAGTAACTCAACGGGTCAGGCAGCATCTGTGGAGGAACTGGCTAAGGAACGTTTCTGGTACGGATCCTGCTTCAGACTGAATCGAGAAGAAAGGACAAAGCTGTAAGCGAGTGGGGGTGGGACAAAACCTGACAAGTGATAGGTGGATACAGGTGGGATTGATTGGCAAATGGGATGAAAAGCAGTCAAAATGGAAGACACAAAATGCTGGAGTAATAAAGCTTTGTGCTTGCTTCCACACCTGCAATGTGTCTGAAGAAGGGCCCAGACCCGAAACATCACCTTTCTATGGGCTCCAGGGAAGCTGCCTGACCTGCCGAGTCACTTCAGTATTTTGTGCCTTTCCTTGATGTCAAATAAGGAGAGTAGTGGAGTGAAATGTAAAGCCAGAGGGAGGGATATAGGTGGAAAAGGATGGTGGGGTGGGATAGTAGGAGAGATGGGTTCACACTGGAGTGGCTGTGGGATTGGCACAGGAAAGAAAGGAGCAGGTAGTAAGGGTGTTAAAGGTTATGGGGAGAAGGCAGAATGGGGTTGAGAGGGATTGATAGAGATTTGCCATAATTGAATGGCCAAATTCAGCTCCTATGACTTATGAATGTGAAATTGGCGAGGCGATCCAGGCTTCGGATGTAGTGATGCCGCCAGGTGATGGTAAGTAAGTCAGTCCCGCGGCTGAATCCAAGCGCTGCGAACGGGCCGGTTCAAACTCCACGGTCCAGGGTGGTCGAAACTGCCACCCTCCAGTCCAGCGGACGAAGCTGTTGTTGTGGGAGCTCCGGAAAAACAGGTCACCAACCTGTAACCTGCGAGCTCCCGATGATGTCGTCCACCGAGCCTCCGAAGTTGGGTCCGCCGCCGGAACGCTGCCACAGCTCCGAGGTCGGGTCGCTGCTGCTGCCGGAACGCTGCCAAAGGCCCGAGACCGCCAGCTCCCCCATTAGGCCTCGGCGCAGACGGAGACGGGGGATACGACAAAAGAAGTCGCATCCCCCCTGAAGGAAGAGACCAAAAAGATGCTTCAAAGGTCTCTAGTGAGGTATATGGGAGGTCATGCCGCAGTCTAGTTAGTGAAAGGACAGTTCAGTTGCCTGATAACAGTTGGGAAGAAACTCTCTGAATCTGGAGGTATGCATTTTCAAACTGCTGTACTTCTTACCTGATGGGGGGGAGGGGAGAAGAGGGAGTGGCCGGGGTGACACTCACTCATCCTTGATTAAGCTGGTGGCCTTACTGAGCTTGAAGTGTAGATGGAGTCAATGGAAGAGAGGAGGTTGGTTTACGAGATGGTCTGGGCTAGGCCCACAACTCTGCAATTTCTTGCAGTCTTGATTGGAGTTGTGGACCGAGCGGAAATCCCAGTGCAGATCAACATGTGCCTTTACCTCCTCCCTCGACTCAGTACAAGGACCCCGGCAGTCCTTTCAGGTGATGCAGAGGTTTACTAGCATCTCCTCCAACCACCTCTGTGGACTTCTATATATCAGCGAGACTAAGCACAGGCTTGACGATCGTTCCGCTGAACACTCCGCTCAGTCCGCCTAAGCCTACCCATTCTCCCAGTTTTGTGTCCTGGGCCTCCTCCACTGTCAGTGGGGCCCAACACAAATTGTACACCTCATATGTCGCAGCTTACAACCCAGCAGTATCATTATTGATTTCTCTAACTTCAAATAACCCTACATTAGGACTGTAAACTCCCATCTCACCAGGGACTAACTTTAATTTTACTGTACCATTCTACTGTTTTTTTTTTTAAATTGCTGTTTTTTTTGTTTTTTTTTTTCCCTTTTTCCTTCCGCACACAATATTTAATATGTAAAATAATATGTGATTCTGTTTGTAGTTTATTTGTTTGTTTTTTTGCACAAAGTCCGCGAGCATTGCCACTTTTCATTTTACTGCACATCTCGTATGTGTATGTGACGAATAAACTTGACTTGACTTGACTTTCCCCCTCTCTCTCCATCCACCCCCAATCCGAGCGACCAGTTTCACTGTCCTCCCGATTAAATATTACTAATTGTATGCCTCTTTGTCACCTTTGCTTCAGAAAACAATGTACCATTCTTCATTTCCTTGATCATTGTCTCCTTTGATCTGTGTTCTCACACCTTTCCCTTTCCCCTAAATAATCTGGAAGAAGGGTCTCAAACCAAAATGTCACCCATTTCTTCTCTCCAGAGATGCTGCCTGTCCCACTGAGTTACTCCGACATTTTATGTCTACCATGCGCTACTCCACTGGTCACAGGCCTCCAGCCAGATTATCTACCTTCCACCACAACCCTCTGTCTTCTATGAATAAACTAGTTCTGAATCCGGTATAAAAATAATGTGGGATTTGCTTTCATCTAATGCACAAAATCAATCTCATGCCCCCTTTTGACGCTTCTAATCGCCTGCTTGAGATCTTTGCTCCTTACTTTATATTACGCAAAGGCTCTGTCTGATTAAACCTTGCATGCGTGATAAAAAGGAACTGCAGATGCTGGTTCATACCAAGAATAGACAAAATGCTGGAGTAACTCAGCGGATCAAGCAGCATCTTTAGAGAAAATAGATAGGCGACATTTTGGGTCAGGACCTTCCTCAGACTGCAGAAACCTTGCATGCGTTTCCTCTTTCCTTCTGACCGAATTTACAACCACTTTGGTTATCTAAAGTTCCCTTCACTTAGCCATTCTTATCCCTTCTCCATACAGGAAGATGTTGGTTCTGAATTTGGATCAATTGCCTTTGATCAACTTTCACGTCTTAGATTTAGTCTTTAGAGATTTAGCGCAAAAACAGGCCCTTCGGCCTACTCAGTCCATGCTGACCATCTATCACCCTGTACACTAACACTATCCCACACTGAGGACAAATTTCAAAAAGCCAATTAACCTACAAACCTGTACATCTTTGGACTGTGGGCGCAAACCGGAGCACTCTGAGAGAACCCATGCGGTCACAGGGAGAGCGTACAAACTCCGTACAGGCAGCACCCATAGTCAGTTCTCTGGTGCTGTAAGGCAGCAACTCTAGCGCTGTGATACCGTGGTGCCTCCCGACTCCTCAGAATATTTTCCCTCGGAATCCAGTAACTTACCTATCACAGTTGTTAGGCTCACTGGTCTATAGTTTACAGACTTTCTTTGCAGATCTTCTTAAATAGCGGCACGACATTAGCCATCCTCCAGTCTACACCCACACCAGAACATATTGGTGACAATCATTTGTCATTTATTTCTTCTGCCTTCCACCCTAAGGTATTTCTTGCTTTTCCTAGTTAATTTCCATTTTCTAGTGTTTGTATATTGTATAACTGACAATGTTCAGTGTTTGAAGAAGTCCATGAAATTGTCTTTTCGGGCTGAATCTGATATCTTTTCAAAACAATAGTTGGGCAGCATGGTGAGGCAGCGGTGGAATTGTTGCCTTACAGCGCCAGGGATCCAGGTTCGATCCTGACTACAGGTGCTTGTCTGTATGAAGCTTGTATGTTCTCCCTGTGACCTGCATGGGTTTTCTCCAGGTCCTCCTGTTTCCTCCCACACTCCAAAGACATACAGGTTTGTAGGCTAACTGGCTAGCTACAATTGTAAATTATCTCTAGTGTGTGTAGGATAATGGTTGTGTGTGGAAATCGCTGGTTAGTGCGGACTGGGTGGGCCGAATGGCCTGTTTCCGTGCAGTATAACTAGACTAAATTCTTATGCTATAAAGCATGTTCTGTATCTGGCATTTCCATTGTTGTGCAACGTTAATTTTTTCAAACATGTATTTCACGTAGGTCTGGTTTATTTTAACATAGAATTAGATGTGATGCACCTAATTGCCTTGTGGTATTCATGCCAAGCTCATAAAACTCCTATTAAATTTTCCACAGGAAGCAGTACTGCCTGCCTTGTAATTCTTGACAGAGAGAAGCATTGTTTATACACAGCTAACTTGGGAGACTCTGGCTTTCTCATCGTACGCGATGGGAGAATCATTCATCGATCAGATGAGCAGCAGCATTACTTCAACACTCCTTTCCAGCTGGCAATTGCACCCCCCGAAGCCCAAGGTTCTGTTCTCAATGACAGGTATGAAGCAACACAGGACTCGTAGAATGTTTCATCATTGGTATTGTGTGATCAGGTATGCTCAGATTGATTAAGTTGCATGCTGTGTTTCCCTAGATGATATCTATTCCCATCTTTGGACACATCCTTAATTATCTGTCTGTACCACTGCTACTTGATATGGCTCACATGGTTATTTATAGTAAGGTGGTACTTGGCATGAAGAGAAATATTGTCTTCATTATCCAATCCAGAATAAATTAATCCTTTACGAAATTCTTTATTTACTGAAATTCTTCACTTAAATAATGAAGGCATGAAGATGTGGCCCTATGTGGGGAAATCAGATCAGTATCTGAGCAAAAAGAACATTGTGAGCCAAAGAGCCTATTTCTGCACTGCACAGCTCTTTTTACTGCGTGACTTGAGTTTTCTAACACACTCAAAAATATGCCCTTTAAACTGGCCATTTAGTAGATATACAGCCATTATTTTGCCATTACATACAAGGAATTTCATTGGCCAGGTCAGTCATACAATTAAAAGTAACAAATCACTTCAAAACACATTTTAACATGAACATCCACCACAGTGAAAGCCCTGTCCCACGGTACGAGTTCATTCCAAGAGCTCTCCCGAGTTTGCCCTGATTTGAACTCGGAGATTTACGGGAATGGCCACTCGTCGGTACTCGGGGCTCTCATGGACATTTTTCAACATGTTGAAAAATCTTCACGAGTCTTCCCGTGCTTACCTGCCGTTAGTGAATCTTCCCGAGTACCTGCCGTTAGTGTTACGAGCCGCTAAGAGAAGTCCCCGAGCTCCGACGACCCGTTATGCTAATTCTCCGTGCTTACCACAAGTTTGATTTTTTTTAAACTCGGGAGAGCTCTTGGAATGAACTCATACTGTGGGACAGGGCTTTGACCTACACATTCCTCACTGTGATCGAGGCAAAATAAAGTTCGTCCTTCCCTTAGTTCTTCCTTGGTCGTGGGCCTCGAGCCTTCCTTTGATGGGACGATCTTGACTCCCGTAGCTGGCGGTGTTCGGGATCTCCGCGTTGAGGCGATCCGCTCCCGCATCAGGAGGGATGTCAGCTACCCCGCTCAGGGCGATCGAACCTCGCGTCGGCGCTGGTCGAACCGTCCGTTGGAGCTCCCGACTAGCCTCACCCGAGACTGCAAGCCCTTGGTGTTAAAGTCCACGGTGGTTGCGGTGGGAGCGATCCCAGGCAAGAGATCAGCTCCGATGTTACGTCCGCGCCCCGCGGTGGGGCTCACAATTGTCTGAGGAGGTTTCCAGCTCCAGCGATGGTAGGCGTCAGAGCCCAGAGAATGTGATCCGAAAAATAATCACATCTCCGGCAAGGTAGGAACTTGAAAAAAAAGTTTCCCCCGATCCCCTCCCCCCTCCACCCACATAAAACAAACTGAAGAGCATTACAACAAAACTTTTAACAAACTAAAAAATAACAAAAGAGTGAAAAGATGAACAGACTGCCGGCAGGGCTGCCATCTCCCAGGTGGTCCCTGACTGCATTAGTCATGCAGTACATAGACAAGCCCTTCGATATAACTTGTCTATGCTGACTAGGTAGTACAGCTAAGCTAGTCTCATTTGCCTGCACATAACAGAGTTCCATTTCCAAACTATTATACACCATTGCATATACTGATTACTCAACATCACATTATTACATTTAACTTCCATTACTCAGCTCAGATATTACCTGCACAACTGAGGGGTTTTCCTGAAACAATACCACGAGAATTACATTTGCTTGATCATTGGTCTCCTGATTGGTCGATTTTAGAACTTCACATCATAGAAACATAGAAAATAGGTGCAGGAGTAGGTCATTCGGCCCTTCGAGCCTTAACCACCATTCAATATTATCATGGCTGATCATCCAACTCAGTATCCTGTACACTGCCTTCTCTCCATACCCCCTGATCCCTTTAGCCACAAGGGCCACATCTAACTCCCTCTTAAATATAGCCAATGAACTGGCCTCAACTACCTTCTGTGGCAGAGAATTCCAGAGGTGTCAGGAGCAGAATTAGGCCATTTGGCCCATTAAGACTTCTCTGCCATTTAATCGTGGGTGATCTATCTTTCCCTCTTAACCCCATTCTCCTGCCTTCTCCCCATAACCCTTGACACCCTTACTAATCAATAATTTGTCAATCTCCACC
The DNA here is from genome assembly GCF_028641065.1 of Leucoraja erinaceus. Taxonomy (NCBI): domain Eukaryota; kingdom Metazoa; phylum Chordata; class Chondrichthyes; order Rajiformes; family Rajidae; genus Leucoraja; species Leucoraja erinaceus. The sequence continues at coordinate 973,556 of NC_073404.1, read as the reverse complement.
CTAAAAATACCCAATGGCTTGGCCTCCACAGATTCACCACCCTCTGGCTAGTGAAATTCCTCCTCATCACCTTTCTAACGGTACATCCTTTTATTCTCAGGATGTGGCCTCTTGTTCTAGACTCTCCCACTAGTGGAAACATCCTCTCTACATCCAATCTATCCAGACTGTAGATTGATGATGCATGTGAACCAATCACACATAAGCCAGCATCTCTAACTCCACCCCATTATAACACTTATAATGGTCATTCTGGAGAGATGCTCATGGCCAGCAACTACTCTGTGCCTTCATTCTCAGTCTGTGATACCCTGATTCATATCTAACATTTCCCCCACTTGGCTCACTGCTAGTAGTGAGCACCACTGCTAGGAAAGATAATCCACGTGCAGGGTGTTTGCAGTTTTGAACTGTAAATTCTGGAGTTCAATTTGAATCCTACTAATCATTAATAGAATTTCTGCTAAGAGGTCCCTCAACAAATAAACATGGTTGTGGTGTTGAATGTTTTCTCAGTGGTAATATCCAGGCATGGTCAATTTTACTAAAATAAAATTACAAAAATCATAGTGAATCTGACTCTTGCATTTATTGCAGAATAAACAGGCAATGCTCAGTGGTTTATTTATTTTTTAATAATTATGGAATTATGCATCGCAAGAGTATTGTTTAGAAAGGAACTGCAAAGAGGAGTGCCAATGAAAGATACAAAGTGTTAGAGTAAAAGTGGGTCAGTCAGCATCGCAAATAAACTCCAGGTCCAGGTCAATCAGACCTCGTTCACCATTCGGTGGCCGGTGTTTGGGGCAACTGGTGACGATGTGCTCCACTGTCTGTGTTGGATCCCCACACTCGCAGGAGGCGTTGTCCACGAGCCCCACCTCTTCATCGCTACTCCATAGCGTCCGATGCTTGTCCTCAAGCGGTTGAGGGTTGTCCACTGCTTTCAGGGGCAGGTCCTGGCCAGGGACGTCCATGGGGTCATTGATGTAATGGTGTAGCCTAGCTGGTTCCACTGACTTCCACTGGTCTCTCCATCTCATCTTGACCCAGGCAGCCTTAGAAGCGTCAGCCAGTGTTGTGCAGAGCAGCTCTTGGGCTTGCGTGGCAAAGGGACGCTGTGACATGAGGCACATACGTCGTGGTGTCCCTGTGACAATCTGATGGAGGAGGTGGGATTCACTGGTCTGTGCCTTTCGAGAGAGGGCCAGGCCAGCGTGGCTGCTTCTCGTCTGATGTTGGCTGGGGCGATGCCAGTTAGGACGGGCAGCTGCTTTACTGGGGTGGCTTGTAGGCACCTGGAGACAGTCCGCAGGGCGCTGTTGAGGGCAGCGTCCAGCTTCTTGGTGTGAGGGCTACGGCACCAGACCGGGGCGCAGTACTCGGCGGCTGAGAACACCAGGGCCACTGTGGACATGCGCACCGGGCTCACGTGTACCGAGATCAGTGAACGTTTTATTTTGTGTGCTATGTAGTCAGCGGAAAGATTATACGTGATTACAATCAAGCAGTCCACCATATATGGATACAGAATGAAGGGAATAACGTTTAGTGCAAGGAAAAGTCCGATTGAAGATAGTCCGAGGGTCTCCAATGAGATACAGATGGTGGGTCAGGACAGTTGGTGATAGGATGGTTCAGTTGCCTGTTAACAGCTGGGGAGAAACTGTCCCTGAATCTGGAGGTGTGCGTTTTCGCATTTCTGCACCTCATGCCTGTTGGGAGAGAGGAGAAGAGAAGAGGGAGTGACTGGTCCATTATTATGCTGGTGGCCTTATCGAGGCAGCATGAAGTGTAGACGGAATGATTTAATGATTGCATATTCTCTCCGTTTTCCAAGTCCTTGATCCTAATCCAGAACATCTAATCAGCCAGCTCTTTGGCAATAAAAAGCTCGGCTCCCGAGCCTGATGGGATACTTGGCCTCTCATCTTTGGCCACATCCATCAGTCAATCATCCTAGTCAATCTCTGCACCCTCTGAGGAGAAATTTATTTCACCAGAGGGTGGTGAATCTGTCGAATTCATTACAACAGATGGCAGTGAAGGACAAGTCATTAGGTATTTTTTAAAGTGGAGATTTATAGGTTTTTGATAAGGAAGGACATCAAAGGTTAGGTGAGAGATGCAGGGCTGCCAACATTGGGTGAGAGTTGGGAGTGAGAAATTTGGGAGAGCCCGGGAGATCGCGACCAAGCCCGAGGGACCATCGCGCCGGGGGGACCCGGGGGGGTGGGGTGGGGGGGGGGGGGGGGGGGGGGGGGGGGGGGGGGTTGGGGGGGGGGGGGGGGGGGGGGGGGGGGGGGGGGGGGGGGGGGGGGGGGGGTTGGGGGGGGGGGGGGGGGGGGGGGGGGGGGGGGGGGGGGGGGGGGGGGGGTGGGGAGGGGGGGGGGGGGGGAGGGGGGGGGGGGGGGGGGGGGGGGGGGGGGGGGGGGGGGGGGAAGGGGGGGGGGGGGGGGGGGGGGGGGGGGGGGGGGGTTGGGAGGGGGGGGGGGGGGGGGGTGGGTTGGGGCTAGGAGTGGGGGGGTTGGGGGGGGTGGGGAGGAGGAGGGGAGGGGGGGGGGGGGGGGGGGGGGGGGGGGGGGGTTTGGGAGGAGGGTGCCCCCTCCCATTGGTATGGAACATTTGCATTTTTCAGCTTGAAATTGTGCAATGTGGTGCATACTGTAGCGAGTCTTATAACTTACACTTAACTTATAACTTAAAGCAATATATATGCTTTAAATTGGATTGGAGCGTTTTTGAAAGGGGGGAGGCTGAGCGATCACTGATCACTGGCCTTGGGAGTACCCAGTGAGGGAATGGAGCAACTGAGTGAAGAGAGGGGGTGGAAGAAGGGTGTCCCTCCCTCCCAGGGTAGGGAACGTTTTGAAATTTGATGTATTAAAATCATGTTTTAGTGCACTGTAGAAGTATGATTTCAATGTTTTTTGTATGAAATATTTTTAAGAGATAACTTTTTAAGGGGTAACTTTATCCACACAAAGGGTGATGGGTGTATGGAACAAGCTGCCAGAGGATGTAGTTGAGGCAGGGACCATCCCAACATTTAAGAAAAAGTTAGACTGATACATGGACAGGACAGGTTTGGAGGTATGGACCAAAAGCAGGTGGCGTAGCTGGGACATGTTGGCGGGTGTGGGCAAGTTGCACCGAAGGGCCTGTTTTCACACTGTATCACTCTATGACTACATTATACCTCCACCATGCATGAATGCTTCAAAATCAAGTGATCGAGTTTTATTGCCATATACTCAAGCTTAGAAACATAGAAAATGGGTGCAGGAATAGGCCATTCGGCCCTCTCTCTCCCATTCTCTCTACAACCCTCTCCTCCCTCTCCACCCTTTCCCTTTCTTCCCTCTCAGCCCTCTCTCACTTCCCCCCCTCTCTCCCCTCTCTCCCCCCCCTCTCTCCCCTCTCTCCCTCCCCTCCTCTCTATCTCTCCCCCACTCCCCCCTCTCTCTCTCCCCCCCTTGCCCCTCTCTCTCTCTCTCCCTCTTCCTCTCTCTCTCTCTCTCTCTCTCTCTCTCTCTCTCTCTCTCTCTCTCTCTCTCTCTCTCTCTCTCTCTCTCTCTCTCCCTCCCCCTCTCCTCTCCCCCCCTCTCCCTCCCTCTCCCCCTCTCCCCCTCTCCTCTCTCTCCCTCTCCCTCTCTCCCCTCCCTCCCCTCTCCCTCTCCCCCTCCTCTCCCCCTCTCCCCCTCTCTCTCTCCCTCTCCCCCTCTCCCCCCCTCTCTCCTCTCTCCCCCTCTCCCCCTCTCCCTCTCCTCCCGCACAGCGACTCGCAGCCCGGCAAACATTCGCCAGTCCCGGCTCCCCGCATCTGTTCCCGCCGCTGGTTCTGCTCCCATCCCTCCCTCAGCCCCGGCTCTCCAACACCCGCGGACCGTGCAGTTTATCCGAGTTTTGAAATTTTTGTTGATCACGGAATTTCTCACCACAGAGCGTGAGAAATTTCTGATCAGCGTGAGGGCGTGAGAGTTTGCTTCAGGGCGTGATTCTCACACTCAAAGCGTGAGAGTTGGTCGCCCTGGAGATGGCAGGTGAATGGGGTTGAGAAGAAAAAAGTGATCAGCCATGATCGAATGGCGGAATAGACTCAATGGGTGGCCTAATACTGCTCTTGTCCCTTATGGCCTCTCTAATGCAGCCGCACCTTCCTGTAGTGTGGTGACTGGAAACACATGCTCCAAATGCAGTGTAACCGATGTTTTGTGAAGCTGCAGCATAATGTCCCAACTCGTGTGTTCTACGCTCGGACCTATGTATTCAAGCATGCTCGTTGCATTCCTCAGCACACAGGGGTCTGTCTGTTGCCGTTTTTAAGGTTCTATGGACTTGAACGCTTTGGTCCATCCAATCATCAACATTCCTCGTGCCCTATCAGTTACTGTCTATGTCCTCCCCTGATTTGACTTCCCTCAGTGCATCACCATCTAGAATCAAAGAAAGTCGCTGAGTTAATCAGCCACAAATAAACTCTTGAGATTAAAATAAAATGAAAGATCAGAGAAGAAGCATATAGTATTTCGATGGATTAACTGCCTTTCATCTGAGGGAACAAGTGGCCCTGAGACTGTATTCCAATCTGCTCTTTCACTTTTATTTAATGTGACAATCTTTCTGCTTCAACTCTGGTGTTAAATAACCTGAAAGAGACTCTTTCAACTAAATAACTTCTGTAATGCATCAACACGGAGCCAGCTGGATTCTGCTGACTGTCCTGAGGCCTGGCTGTGGCTGTGTGAATTATAATGGGCGTTCTGGAGAGATGCTCATGGCCAGCAACTACTCTGTGCCTTCATTCTCAGTCTGTGATACCCTGGCTCATATCTAACATTTCCCCCACTTGGCTCACTGCTAGTAGTGAGCACCACTACTAGGAAAGATAATCCACGTGTAGGGTGTTTGCAGTTTTGAACTGTAAATTCTGGAGTTCAATTTGAATCCTACTAATCATTAATAGAATTTCTGCTAAGAGGTCCCTCAACAAATAAACATGGTTGTGGTGTTGAATGTTTTCTCAGTGGTAATATCCAGGCATGGTCAATTTTACTAAAATAAAATTACAAAAATCATAGTGAAGCTCACTCTTGCATTTATTGCAGAATAAACAGGCAATGCTCAGTGGTTTATTTATTTTTTAATAATTATGGAATTATGCATCGCAAGAGTATTGTTTAGAAAGGAACTGCAAAGAGGAGTACCAATGAAAGATACAAATTGTTAGAGTAAAAGTGGGTCAGTCAGCATCGCTGGGTGACATTACGAATCGGAATCCTCTGAGAAACTTGCCTAATAAAAATGAACATTCACCTTTTCATCTTTCTTCATACTTTCTCTTAAGCGGCCTGGTTCAATTTAACTTTTCACATTTATAATCCTCCCATGGATTCCATTTAAAATGTTTTGGTAACTATATTTGGATAATTCCAAAAAATCAAGGATATTGTCCCTCATTAGTTTTCGAGTAAGACCAACAACATTTTTTGAGCTGCAATATGTAGAAAGGTGGCTGATTAGACCAATCTGAGTTTGAAAGTTCCCTCCCCATGGGTGATTGAGGTGTAATGATGCTATAGAATTAATCATTCTTGGTTTTCGAGATTATTTTTTCCTTGTTTCCTCCATTTACGTTTCCTCATATGAACAAACACCAAACATGGCTCCACAGTTGTGGGTGTACAAGGAATAAAGAAGAGGGTTGAGGGGGCAGAGCACCGGTGTTGAGGATTATCGTAGAGGATGATTTGTCCCTAATGCTCACTTCTGCAGGGATACTCTGTTAAACAATATAGCATTCGACATTCAGTATTTTTAGCTTGCAGTAACAAAAATAGACATGTTTATCAAAATCGTGCTGCAAGGAAAAGTAACTTTTATTGTGGGTCTGAAACACTTTAGCCCCATCCCCTTTCCCCCATTGCCCCGTTGTTTTGAAAACCCTGCTGTAGGGAAATCCTGCTCAGCTGTTGGGATTTCCCTGCCTGAATGGGAGCAAGTTAAAAGGCAAGCCTCACGGTACGTGATATCAGCTGTATGGATTTTGCTGCAATTGGAAAAAGGCAAGTCTCAATAATGGCTAATTAACAGCTGCCAATAAAAGGAAGGTACGCGGCCATAGAGGGAGTAGACAGACTACGAGGGGGACATTGAGGCTTAGGCTCGAGACTTCAGTGAGAGGATGCTTTGGTGAGGGTGATTTTAGGGTATGGTTTAGTCTGTGACTTTCTGTTTGTTTTGGAGTGCAACTTAGTCCTGTTGCAGTTGAGATGGAAGCTTGTTTAGTTGAGTGCTTGGCCTGTGGGACGTGAGAACTCAGAAAGCCCTCCGGTGCTCCTGAGGACTACGTCAGCGTCCAGGTGCAGCTCCTAAAGACCATGCTAATGCACCGTAGCTGCAGCTATGCGACCTCTGGCTCATCCGGGAGAGAGGAATTCATAGATGAGAGTTATTGAGAAGTGGTCACACTTAAGGTGCAGACAGAGAATAGATTGCCAACCGCTGGGAAAACGAGTAGGCAGAGAGTGCAGGAATTTCCTGTGGAGATCCCAGTAGGAGAAGGAACCAGGGTCTGGCCTCAAGGTCGTCTGCAGGAAGCGCCCTCAGGGCACAAAGGTGGATGGGTGAGGAGAGGGACATCTGTTTGCTGGTCGATCCACACATTCAAGGAAGGTTTAGCTTAGTTTAGATGCAGTGTGGAAACAGGCCCTTCGGCCCACCAAGTCCACACTGTCCAGCGACACACTAGGGACAATTTACACTTACACCAAGCCAATTAACGTACAAACCTGTACGCCTTTGGAGTGTGGGAGGAAACTGAAGATCTTGGAGAAAACCCACGTGGTCATGGGGAGAACATAAAACTCTGTACAGGCAGTACCTGTAGTCGGGGTCAAACCCGGGTCTCCAGCGGTGTAAGGCAGCAACTCAACCGCTGCGCCACTGTGCCGCCCCCAAATCCACCAAGGTGATGGCTGGCGGACCGCAGCAGTCTAGGGCATGCTTGTACCGGGAACACTCATTACACCTAGAGCGAAGACTGAACTTTGAAACAGGCACCAAACTTGGTGCCTCTTGCTTGCGGGATCAGTAGACTATTTCTGCACACTTTGCTAATTGTGGATGTGCTTAGGCATAGCAATACTGGACTGTACGTAAGAAAATAATTTTACTGTGCGTTTGCATGTAACAATAAAAGCTCCTTTGAACCTTTGAAATGATGAGAGGCATAGATAGGGTAGACAGTTAGAACCGTTTTCCCAGCTGTGTGAGAAGGGGAAAGTTCAATGGAGATATGTGACGTAAGTTTTTATTTTACACAGAGAGTGGTGGGTGTCTGGAACGCATTACCAGGAGTGGTGGTAGAGGCAGATACGATTGCAGTGTTTGGGAGGCTTTTAGATGGGCAGATGGAAGTGCAGGGAATGGATGGATATGGATCGTATACAGGCAGATGGGATCGGTTCAATTAGGCATCTTATTTGGCACAAACATCCTGGGCTGAATGGCCCATTCCTGTGCTGTACTGTTACGTGATCTCTGTTCTATTTTTTTATACCTTGATTTTTATAACAGAAGATTTCTAAGGAATTGAGCTGTTATGTTATAGAACTGCCTCTAACGAGCCTGCGATGTCTCAAATACTCTGCACCACATATAACTTTGATCCAAAAGATGTTGGTACGATTTGGTTGATGAAAGATGGTGTTGGCTGTGATCATGTCATGCCTGTTTCAACAGGTCTTTACTGCTGCCCCTTTCATCGCTGGTTTTGCCAACGGCTCCCTACCAGGCTTAGTAATCTTTTCCAACTTGAATTGAAGTTTCCAGGAATAATGAGTTTCTTTTAATTTAGTATATGGTCATGTGTACCACAATATCGTGTAAACCAGCGAGATGTTTCGTCTTGCCTCTCCACGCTCTTCATCACCAGGACCACTCCAGAAGCATGTTCACCCACAACCATTCTCTGTTGCCCCTCGTTTGCCAGGCAAGTGTCGCTCAGTGCAGTATTGCCAGTGTTATATCGAGCTTAGCTCCCTTCCAACCAAAGCTGTTCTTTACTTTAGAGATACAGTGCGGAAACAGGCCCTTCATCCCACCGAGTCCACGCCGACTTGTGATTATCCCGTACACTAGCACTATCCTACATAGTAGGGACAATTTACAATGATTTTCTACCAATACCATTTACCAGTAACCTACACACCTGTACATCTTTGTAGTGTGGGAGGAAACTGGAGCACTCAGAGAAAACCCTGTGGTCACAGGAGAACGTACAAACGCACCGTTAACACCCATAGTCCGGGTCGAACCTGGCGCTGTAAGGCAGTAACTGCCACCGTGCCTCCCTTCATCAGAGTTGACCGTCAAGGTACGCACGTTACATGCGCCAACAGTAAGAGAAGTCACTCGCTTTTTCATTGCTCTGTCCAAGTGTTGGTATGGGGAGCTGGGCGTGGAATAAACGCTGAAGGCACATTTTGGGGTTACCTTTTCTCGCTCCCCCCTCCTCATTCCATGTAAGTGAGCAGTCACAGAGAGGGCTGCCAAATTTCCCAAATGCTGCTGCCGGGTGTTTTCATCAGAGAAGAGGGAGGGGTGGAGAGAACTGAGAGAAATGGCACAAAAGTTGGTAGTACTGGCTAAGATAGTGCGGTGAAGAGTTTGCCGTTCTTGAGAGTTGATGCACCGACAAAAACTCTGTAATTGTAGATGTTGTACAGCTGGAGGCATTTACGACCGTGAGGTAAATTTTCCTCCAGTACTGTAAAATAATTGCTGAATGAGCTTCATCATTTTTGTGCTTGGCCAGTTTTTTAAAAATTAATATTTGCTTCTCTCTGCTCCTTGACAATTAATTGTGGGGTTTGTTTTGTATTCTCTAGCCCTGAAACAGCAGAAGGCTTCACATTCAACATGGAAGTGGGTGATATAATTCTTACAGCAACAGATGGGCTCTTTGACAACATGACTGACTACATGATCTTGCAACAGTTAAGGCTGATGAAGGTATTGTTTTGACTGAGTATGCATCAAGTGTTACCATCTTCTGCTTAAGATGGCAGATTAGGTGCCCAGGATATCTTAAACTTTATTACATTAGGAATAAAGTTCTCTCAAGATGAATCTTGGTGAAGTAGTTAAATTGTTGAATTATAATGTAGAACCATATTCAAATCTCACAATGGTAGCAAGTCACTGGTTCAATGGTACTTTATTGTCACGTGTATCTAAGTACAGTGATTTTGTTTTGCATAGCGTTCAGTGTCAATCCTACTTTATATTAGGCACAATCATACTTAGTATAAGAAGGTAAGATAGTGGACCACACTTGGTCAGTGGACAAGAGTTGCCACATGTTAGGTGCCATCTTGTACCCTCCAAGTCTGAAATTAAAAAAAAAAAAGTGTGGTCTTAACTTGGCCACAATGGCCTGTTGCCCTGGTGGCAGCACTGGGTTGGAGTTGCAGGGATCGGCCTGGCCAGACAATGTGTCAATGTCCTCCGCCGCTGATCCAAGGCTTAATGCTGCTGCAGGACATGGCCGTTCCGCTCGCCCAGCCACTTGGAGCAGTGATCAATCTAATTAAGACCCAGGCTGATTCAGGACCTCCAGAGGCCCATTCCACTGACTCGCCAACTCAACCGCTCTGAAGCCTCTTCAACATCGGCCTGTGAACGTGCTGCCTTTCTCCTTCAATGGTCTACGCTCAGCCTGCGTGTCCTGGAACCGACCCAGAACACTTTCAAGCGCCTCCGCATAGAGGTTGGCAAGAGCTGTGGGGGACATGCCTCAGTTTTCTGAGGAAGTAGAGGTGCTGGTATAGTTCAGAGGAAGGAATTTTAAACTCACAAGCATTTCCACTTTGGTACAATTGATGCTGATTGTGGCATGTACTCCACCGTCCTTTCTGCAGTCGATAACTATCTCTTGAGTCTTGCTGATATTGAGGGAGAAGTTATTGTCCTGACACGATGATGCTAAGATCGCGATTTCCTTCCTGTACTCCATTTTTCAAGTTCTGGCCCACTATGTTGGTGTCATCTGCAAACTTGAAGATGGAATTCAAGCAGAATATGCCGCAGAGGCCGAGACGCATCCTTGCAAACCATCGATGTAGAGAGTTATTGTGGGGGATGTTTCGCCGTCTATCCTTACTGATTGTGGTCAAAGCATTGAGGATCCAATGGCAAACTCCTGACTCCAAGATTTTGAAAAATAGTTTAGATGGGATAATGCTGTGGAAAGTGAAGCTTTTGGCTATAAATACAAGTATGACCTTGGTGTGGAGTGGAGGTTTAGGTTTATTATTGCAACGTATACTTCTTTTTGCGTATGGCGTGCACAGCCTAAAGTTGTAGGACAACTTGTTCTATTTGATGTTATTTGATTGTGCACGCCGGGTTGATTAGATTTGTCAAACAGGGCGGACCACGTGAAGGTTGCAATCTTACACCCCGTAACGTATACTGAAGAACATTGAAAAGCTTTGTTTGCATGCAATCAATCAGATAATACTATGCTTGAATACAAACAAGCTAATTTCAAGTACAATAGGTGGAGTGATGGGAGGGATAGAGTGCAAAACACACATTCTCAGCATCATAGCGTAACAGTTCCAGAGACAAAGTCCAAAGTCCGCAGTGTACCTCAACCAGGCCATTCAGAAGCCTGGTAACAGAGGGGAAGAAGCCGCTCCCGAGTCTGGTGGAGCGCACTTTCTGTATCTTTTCTCTGATGGGTGTAAGGAGAGAGAGGAAGAAATAGCCAAGGTGGGAAAAGTCTTTGATTAGACAAAATTGCTGGAGAAACTCAGCGGGTGCGGCAGCAGTTCTCCAGCAATTTTATCTACCTTCGATTCTCCAGCATCTGCAGTTCAGTCTTGAACAAAGTCTTTGATTATATTGGTTACTTTTCTGAGGCAGCGTGAAGTATAGATTGAGTCAACAGTGGGCAGTCTGGTTTATGTAATCGACTGGGCTACATCACAACTCTAACATTCATTGCAGTCTTGGACAGAGACGTTTCAAACCAAACTGTGTTGCAACTTGACAGTATTTTTTCTATCGTGCATCTGTAGAGGTTTGCAAGAGTTATTGAAGACATGCCAGATTTCCTCAGTCTCCACAGGACGTGGGGGCATTGGTTTGCTTCTTGGCTGTTTCCTCACAGGAACATGAAGTTCTCAACCATTTCCAGTTCTGCAACATTGATGCTGATTGGGTCATGTCCTCCACCACGCTTCCTGAAGTCAATACCTATTTCCTTGGTCTTGCGGGAGGGGTTATTGAGGGAGGCGTTATTGTCCTGATTCCATGTTACTCCAAGTTATCCATCTCCTTCCTCTGTTCCATCTGATAGGTGTTCTTGATTTACCTCACCACAGTGATGTCTTCTGCAAACTTGTCGATGGGACTAGTCCAATTTGGCTGCATAGTTGTGAGTGCAGGGAGTATAGTTGGGGGCTGACAATGCGACCCTGCAGGGCAGGTGTTGAGAATTATCGTGGAGGAAGTGTTGTCACCTATTGATGGGTGTCCAGGTATTGTTGGGACTTTAAGTGTGCAGGGAAGAACTGTTTAAATCGAAGGTAGACACAAGATGTTGGAGTAACTCAGCGGGATAGGCAGCATCCCTGGAGAGAAGGAATGGGCAACATTTTGGGTCGAGACCCTTCTTCAGACTGGTCTGGAATTCCCTATTGACAGTCTGGATGGCTTTGTGAAGGTCGTAAATAGATTCCTCGTATGGCGGGATTGTTCAACTTGAATGCTACAGACTTGGAGTGGCCCTCGCTGTTCGTCGGTGGTTTCCAGTTGTGAAATGCGTATATCGTTTCTTTTTTACGCATTCCCCGACACATCTACTGATGAATTCTATGACATATTCCTTCATGTTTGCCGCAGAGTCCTTGAGGACCAGTCCACCGATTCAATGGTGCTTTATTGTCACTTGTGCAAATCATAATCAAAATCATAATCATACTTTATTAGCCAAGTATGTTTGCAACATACGAGGAATTTGATTTGCCACACAGTCATACCAATAAAAAGCAACAAAACACAGAAAATACATTTTAACTCCTCCACATTCCTCACTGTGATGGAAAGCGAAAAAATAGTTCAATCTCTTCCCTTCTTTGTTCTCCCTTGGTTGGGGGCCTTGAGCCTTCCTTTGACAGGACGATCTTGGCTCCTGTAGCCGGCGATCGGGTCTGATCGAACCTCCCGCGACTTTGAAGATTTCCGACATCAGTCTTTACCCGAGACTGCGAGCTCCTGGATGTTGAAATCCGCAGGCTGCGGTTGGAGCATCGATCCCAGGCAAGGGATTGCAGGCTCCGATGGTAAGTCCACAGCCCCGCCCGCGGTGGGGCTCAAAGTCAGTCTCGAGCAAGGCCGTCAGCTCCATGATGTTAGACCGCAGAGCGACCGGAGATACGATCCGGAAAACAATCGCATCTCCGGCAAGGTAAGGGTTTGAATAAATGTTTCCCCGCACCCCCTCCCCCACATAAGACAAACCAGAGAAAAATTAACACATACTTTTAAAACACACTAAAAATAACAAAAACGACGGAAAGACAGACAGACCGTTGGCGAGGCTGCCACCCGGTGGAATGCAAAGTGAAATTATTTTCTTACAAACAGTCCAGTAGAGTATTGCAATACCTAAACACATCCTGATTAGTAAAGTTTACAGAAGTAGTGTAGGGCACAATGGTAGAGTTTCCACGCTCTATGCCTCTATGACCTGAAGATCTGCCAGGTTTGCCACACTGTCCAAAAAAAACTTCAAGCTTAATGCCTGCATAAAATAACTATCAACTTGATCTTTGGGTTAAATTAGATTCCATTTTAGTATGTAGATTGCTGGGCGAAAACAGAATCTCGAATCACAAAAGTGTTTTATTGCCATGTCATTAAGTCAAAGGGCAGTGGGCAGGTGCTATAGACCTGCACAGGAAGGTAGATGCTCCTGCCCCCATGAGTCTCGGGCAGATGGGGCTCGTCAGCCTGGGAAGGCAGTCCATCTAGGAGAGGGAAAACTCTGATTTAAAACCTCCACTGCCTTGTGGCCGTATCCAGTCATAGAAAAGGCTCCAGGAGTAAACCTCAAGAAAATCCGGAGTTGGAGCCCCTTAGGCAGTTCGTCATTGTCTATAACCTCGCTCTGGCAACTCCTGCAACGGCGCTGGTGCCAAACTGTAACAGCCCCGCTGTTCCTTTGGATCGATCAGCGACGTGGAGAGGTGGGACATGCTGCATGGGCAACAGCCTGTCCTCCATATGACATCGCCCAGGCTTGCATCCGACCAGGATGCATCGGGGGGGCCTACTAGGTCAAAGGGTCATAAGTGCTGGGAGCAGAATTAATCCATTCGGCCCATAAAGTATATTCTGCCATTCAATCATGGCTGATCTATCTTTCCCTCCTAACCCCATTCTCCTGCCTTTCCCCCATAACCTCTGACACCTGTACTAATCAAGAATCTATCTATCTCTGCCTTAAAAATGTCCATTGACTTGGCCTCCACAGCCTTCTGTGGCAAAGAATTCCACAGATTCACCACCCTCTGACTAAACAAAGAAGGGTCTCGACCCGAAACGTCACCCAATCCTTCTCTCCAGAGATCTGCCTGTCCTGCTGAGTTACTCCAGCATTTTATGTCTATCTAAAGAAATTCCTCCTCATCACCTTCTTGAAGGAACGTCCTTTCATTCTGAGGCTCTGACCTCCTGTCCTAGACTCTCACACCAGTGGAAATGTGCACTCTATCGAAGCCTTTCACTATTTGTAAGTTACGAAACAATGAAATTCGTTCTTGCAGCAGCTTAACAGATATGCAAACATAGTTCTCAGTAGACACCATATTAAACAACAAAAATAATCATCTATATACAGGACTGCCAACATTGGGCGAGAATTGGGAGTGAGAAATTGCGAGAGACCAAGCCCGAGGGAGCGAAGCGACCGGGGGGGGAGGGGTGTTTGGTACGGGTCTTTTGCATTTTTCAGCTTGAAATTGTGCAATATGGTGCATACTGTAGTGAGTCTTTTAACTTACACTTGAATGCAGTATATATGCTTTCAATTGGATTAGCAATGAATAAGGTTAGACTAAATTACATTCCACAGTAGAGCCCAGGCTCTGATCAACATGTGCAGCACATCTGATCTTAGTATATTCATGTATGGAAATCAGATTATAATCAAACATGGCCCATTTTAACCAACCTGGGTCTCACTGCACACCTGGTACTACTCCTGATCCTGACTCCAGTTGCATACCTTCTCTCATTCCTGACCCTGAGTCCAGCCTTACACCTGCCCCCCTATTCTACCCTGATCATAGCTGCTTACCTGCTTATGTTCCCAGTGTTGAACACTACCCTGGTCCCAGCTTTGACTGCACAGCTAGTACTATTCCAGACCTTGACTCTGGATGCACACTTAAACATAGCCTCCATAGAAATTAGGTGCAGCTAGGCCATATATCTGCCCTTCGAGCCTAAACCGCCATTCAATATGATCATGGCTGATCATCCAACTCAGTATCCCTTACCTGCCTTCTCTCCATACCCTCTGATCCCCTTAGCCACAACATGCCACATCTAACTCCCTCTTAAATATAGCCAATGAACTGGCCTCGACTACCCTCTGCGGCAGAGAGTTCCAGAGATTCACCACTCTCTGTGTGAAAAAGGTTCTTCTCATCTCGGTTTTAAAGGATTTCCCCCTTATCCTTAAGCTGTGACCCCTTGTCCTGGACTTCCCCAACATCGGGAGCAATCTTCCTGCATCTAGTCTGTCCAACCCCTTAAGAATTTTGTAAGTTTCTATAAGATCCCCTCTCAATCTTCTAAATTCTAGAGAGTATAAACCATGTCTATCCAGTCTTTCTTCATAAGACAGTCCTGACATCCCAGGAATCAGTCTGGTGACCCGTCTCTGCACTCCCTCTATGGCAATAATGTCCTCCCTCAGATTTGGAGACCAAAACTGTACGCAATACTCCAGGTGTGGTCTCACCAAGACCCTGTACAACTGCAGTAGAACCTCTCTGCTCCTATACTCAAATCATTTTGCAATGAAAGCTAACATACCGTTCGCTTTCTTTACTGCCTGCTGCACCTGCATGCCTACTTTCAATGACTGGTGTACCATGACACCCAGGTCTCGCTGCATCTCTCCCCCTTTCCCAATCGGCCACCATTTAGATAATAATCTGCTTTCCTGTTTTTGCCACCAAAATGGATAACCTCACACTTATCCACATTATACTGCATCTGCCAAACATTTGCCCACTCACCCAGCCTATCCAACTCACCCTGCAGTCTCCTAGCATCCTCCTCACAGCTAACACTGCCCCCCAGCTTCGAGTCATCCCCAAACTTGGAGATATTGCCTTCAATTCCCTCATCCAGATCATTAATATATATTGTAAATAGCTGGGGTCCCAGTACTGAGCCTTGGGTACCCCACTAGTCACTGCCTGCCATTGTGAAAAGGACCCGTTTACTCCTACTCTTTGCTTCCTGTTTGCCAGCCAGTTCTCCATCCACATCAATACTGAACCCCCAATGCCTTGTGCTTTAAGTTTGTATACTAATCTCTTATGTGGGACCTTGTCGAAAGCCTTCTGGAAGTCCAGATACCCCACATCCACTGGTTCTCCCCTATCAACGCTACTAGTTACATCCTCGAAAAATTCTATAAGATTCGTCAGACATGATTTACCTTTCGTAAATCCATGCTGACTTTGTCCAATGATTTCACCACTTTCCAAATGTGCTGCTATCCCATCTTTAATAACTGACTCTAACAGTTTCCCCACTACCGATGTTAGACTAACTGGTCTGTAATTCCCCATTTTCTCTCTCCCTCCCTTCTTAAAAAGTGGGGTTACGTTTGCTATCCGCCAATCTTCAGGAACTACTCCAGAATCTAAAGAGTTTTGAAAGATTATTACTAATGCATCCACTATTTCTGGAGCTACTTCCTTAAGTACTCTGGGATGCAGCCTATCTGGCCCTGGGGATTTATCGGCCTTTAATCCATTCAATTTACCCAACACCACTTGGCCTTGCTCCTAGCCCCTCTGCGCTGACAATATATCTGGCCCTCACATAAAGCCCCATATATGACCCCCAGGACTTAACCTATTACGTTCAAGTCCACACTTCTTTATGCAGAGAGTGGAGGCGGTGTGGAATGAGCTTCCAGTGGAAGTGGTGGAGGCAGGTTCATTGGTATCATTTAAAAATAAATTGGATAGGCATATGGATGAGAAGGGAATGGAGGGTTATGGTACGAGTGCAGGCAGGTGGGACTAAGGAGAAAAAAATTTGTTCGGCATGGACTTGTAGGGCCGAGATGGCCTGTTTCCGTGCTGTAATTGTTATATGGTTATATGGTTATAGGTGCTTATCTAATGCAGTAATCTTTTATGTGGCACTACACAGACCAAATTATCTATAACAAAATTTGCTACATCCATTGGCTTCCTTGTTATCTAACAATTACAATTACAATTATTTTATTGTCTTTTGAGCCTCAGTGAGGCTCAAACGAAATTCTGTTTCCACAGCCATACAAACAAAGACAATTCCTAGACATACACACAATTAAATTCACACAAACATCCACCACAGTGGACCCACTGTGATGGAAGGCAAAGTCTTTTCTCTCCCCTGTTCTCTATGTCTCTCCCGATGTCCAAGCCCCAGGCGGGCGATGATAAGACCCACGGCCATTCTAGGCTGTGCCGGGCGATGTGCGGCCCTGCACCCGCTCTAAAAGTCTCGAAGTTGGAGCCCCCGGCGGGCGCTGGAATGTCCCACGGCCATGAAGCCGCGCCGGGCGATGTACGACCCCGCTCCGGGTCATTCCAACCCCGCGACACGGGCTGGAGAAGTCGCGTTGCGGGAGCTCCGGGAAGCGGTCTCTCCCCCCGGACCCGCGAGTTCCCGATGTACCAGTCCACCGGACCTGCGGCTGCGTTGCTGGAGCCTCCGAGCCCCAGGAGTCGAGTCGCAGCAGCGAGTCACCACCGCTCCCCACGCTCCGAGGCCGGCCAGCCTCACGATGGTGAGTAGTCCGCAGCTCCGCAGTCTCCCGAGCCCCCAGGTCATTCAGGTTGGAGGCCGCTCCACGGTGCTAGGCCCCAACGACAACGGAGACCCGACAGGGAAAAGGTCGGGTCTCCCGGACAGGGAAGAGATTTAAACGGTTTCTCCCCCCCCACATATACACATTTAAAACTAGTATTAAAAAACACCAACACTACATTTAACTAGACAAAAAATTAAAAAAGCCAGACAGGCTGTAGGGGGCGCTGCAACGGGTGAGTCGCGCCACCAACCAGGCTAACATGCTAGTTACTTTGTCAAAGAAGTCATCAATTGATCAATTGGTGGAACACAATTTCTCATCCATAAAATTATACTCACTCAGCTGTATAAGTATTCTGTTACCATTTCTTTCATTTTCCTAACAAACTGTCCTGAAGTCATTTTCACCCCCAATATTTTCAGTATTTTGCTGTCTCAGCTGGGACTTTTCCGAAATACAAAGTCCAATAACTATATATTTAAGCAATATTATTCTATTAAATGTGATCTTGAGAGTATATAATATTTTCTGTGTGATTCATAACACAACAATGATAAAGATCTTTGTTTTGATTGCACCTACCAACATGCATACATTATTATATTACAATTAATATGTACCGAGGGCAATTTTTTGTTCCAATGCTCCCCATTCCCAATTACTTTTACATTGAAGTGATTGAAATCCAAGTGAAGTTGATATTGTGATGGATGATATTCACCACGTGCTTGGTTGGGGTCAGCATCCGTACAATTACTATATTAAACTTTGAATCGTCAGATGTCCTGGTTCAAGCTAAAACTAAAGACAAATAATAATCTCCTCACACATTCCCCTGCAAGTATCTCTGTCACTCCTTTAAAATATTCCCCTTCTTTGAACAAGCTCTAAATCAGTTTCCATCTGATTACACTCCTTGAGGGTGTTCATCTATGTGTTCAATTAATAAAACAACGAGATTGGGGACATTTCTATTCAACCTGTCAAAGGAATTGGGGGGCGACTCGCCAGCCCAGCAAACACTCGCCATCCCCACTCCCTGTCCGCACCTGTCCCCGCAGCTGCTTCTGCTTCCAACTCCCGTGGCCCATGCAGTTAATATTAGTTTTGAAATTTTCATTGATCACGGAATTTCTCATGACAGAGCGTGAGAAATTTGTGATCAGTGTGAGAATTTGGCCAAATGCGTGATTCTCACGCTCAATGCATGGGAGTTGCCAGCCCTGCCTCTATAATCTCCCTATCTCCCCCCCCCCCCTCTGTCTCTCCCCCCCCTCTCTGTCTCTCTTCTCCCCCCTCTCTGTCTCTCCCCCCCTCTCTGTCTATTTCCTCCCCCCCTCCTGTCTTCCCCCCCCTCTCTGTCTCTCCCCCCTCTCTGTCTCTCCCCCCCTCTCTGTCTCTCCCCCCTCTCTGTCTCTCCCCCCTCTCTGTCTCTCCCCCCTCTCTGTCTCTCCCCCCTCTCTGTCTCTCCCCCCTCGCTGTCTCTCCCCCCCCTCTCTGTCTCCCTCCCCCCCTCTCTGTCTCTCCCCCTCTCTCTTTCTCCCCCTCTCTCTCTGTCTCTCCCCCTCTCTCTGTCTCTCCCCCCTCTCTCTGTCTCCCTCCCCTCTGTCCTGTCTCTCCCTCTCCCCCCTCTCTCTCTCCCCTCTCTCTGTCTCTCTCCCCTCTCTCTGTCTCTCCCCTCTCTCTGTCTCTCCCCCTCTCTCTGTCTCTCTCTCTCACTCACTCCCCCTCGCTCAGTATCTGTCCCCCTCTCTTTCTTCATCTCTCTCCCTCCCTCTCTGTCTCGCTGTTTCTCTCTCTCACTCTCTCTCCCTCCCTCTCTCTGTCCCTCTCTCTCTTTCGCTCCCCCCCTCTCTCTGTCTCT
Source organism: Leucoraja erinaceus (assembly GCF_028641065.1). NCBI lineage: Eukaryota > Metazoa > Chordata > Chondrichthyes > Rajiformes > Rajidae > Leucoraja > Leucoraja erinaceus. Next base: position 954,570 of record NC_073404.1, on the reverse strand, counting down.
CTCTCTCTCTCCCCCTCTCTTACTGTCCCGGTGTCGCTCTCACACTGTATATCTGTTTCTCTCTGCCCCTCTGTCTGGTCTCTTTGTCTATGTTTCTCTCTCGATCTCTCTCTCCCTGCTCTACGTGCTACCAGCTCCCTGAGTCTCCTCTCCTCTCTCCCTCTCCTCTCCTCTCCCCTCTCCTCCCCTCCCCTCCTCCCCTCTCCTCTCCTCTCCTCTCCCCTCTCTCTCCCCTCTCTCCTCCCTCTCCCCCCGTCTCCTCCTCTCTCTCCCCTCTCTCTCCCCTCTGCCCTCATCCCCTCTCTCTCCTCCTCTCCTCTCTCCTCTCTCCCATCCTCCCCTCTCATTCAACTCTCTCTCTCCCCTCTGCCCCTCTCTCTCACCCTCTCTCGCCCCTCTCTCTCTCCTCCTCCTCTCTCTCACCCTCTCTCTCCTCCCCCCCTCATCCCCCTCTCTCTCTCTCCTCGTCCTCTCTCTCGCTCATCTCTCTCCCCCTCTGACCCTCACTCTCCCCCCCCCCTCTCTCCCCCTCTCTTCCACTTCCTCTCCTCACCCTCTCCCTCTCCCCCTCTCTCCTCTCCCCCTCTCCTCTCCCTCCCCCCCCCCCCTCTCTCTCTCTATTTCTCTCTCTCTCTGTCTCCCCCTCTCTCTATTCTCTCTGTCTCCCTCTCTCTTCCCCCTCTCTCCTCTCTCTCTCCCTCTCTCTTTCGCTCTCTCCCTCTCTCTCTCTCTCCCCCCTCTCCTCTCCCCCTCTCTTCTCTCTCCGCTCCCCCTCTCCCCCCTGTCTCTTCTTTCTCCCAACCTCCCCCTCTCTCTTCCCCCCCTCTCTCCTCTCTCTCTCCCCCCCTCTTTCTCCCTCCTCTCTCTTCCCCCTCTCTCACCTCTCTCTCCACCTCTCATCTCTCCCCCCTCTCTCTCACCGCTCTCTCCCCTCTCCTCTCTCTCCTCTCTTCCTCTCTCTCTTCCTCTCTCTCTCTTCTCCCGCTCTCCCCCCCTCTCTCTCCTCCCCTCCCTCTCTCTCCTCCGCCCCTCTCTCCTCTTCCCGCTCCTCTTCCTCTCCTCCTTTCCCCTCTGCTCTCGTCCCTCTCTCTCCTCCCTCTCTCTCTTCCCCTCTCTCTTCACCTCTCCTCTTTCTGTCTCTCTCTTCCCCTCTCTCCTCTTCCCTCTCTCTCCTCCCTCTCTCTCTTTCCTCTCCTCTCCTAAGCCTCTCTCCCAGTTTCCTCTCTCCCTCCTCTCTCTCTCCCCCTCTCTCTCTCTCCTCTTCTCTCCCTCTGCCTTTCTCCCCCTCTCAGTCTTTCCTCCCCTCTTCTCCCCCCTCTCTCCCTCTCTCTCTCGCTCTCTCTTTCTCCCTCTCCGCTCTCTTTCCCTCTCCCCTTCTCTCTGTCACTCCTCCCTCTCCTCTCCTTGTCTCTCTCTCTCTCTCTCTCTCTCTCTCTCTCTCTCTCTCTCTCTCTCTCTCTCTCTCTCTCTCTCTCTCTCTCTCTTGTCTCCCTCTCTCTCCCTCCTCCTCTCTCCCCCTCTCTCTCTCTCTCTCTCTATCTCCCTCTCTCTCTCTCTACTCTACCTGGGCGCGATGCGCAGTGTGTTTAATATTAGGGCTGAGAAGCGTGGTGCCCGGCCTAGTGGTGAGGGTTTGAGCCTCTCTCCCCCCCTCTCCCCCTCTCTCCCCCCTGTGTTTCTCTCTAGATGCTCTCCCTCTCCTCTCTCTCACCCTCCACCCTCCTCTCCTCCCTCTCCCTCTCCCCCCTCCCCTCCCCTCTCCCCCCCCCCTCTCCCCTTCTCCCTCGCCCTCCCTCCCCCCTCTCTCTCCCCCTCCTCTCCCTCTCTCTCCCCTCTCCTCCCCCTCTCTCTCCTCCCCTCTCCTCGCCTCTCCGCTCTCCCACCTCTCCGCTCACCCCCTCTCTCCTCCCGCCTCCTCTCTCGCCCCTCTCTCTCTCCCCCCAAACTCTCCTCCACACCTCTCCCCTCCGCTCTCCTCCTCTATCTCTCTCCCTCTCCTCTCCCGTCCGCCCTCTCCTCTCTATCTCTCTCTCTCTCTCTTTCTCCCTCTCTCCCCAGCCTCTCTCTCCCTGAACTGCGAGAGGGAGAAAGAGAGAGAGAGAGAGAGCAGGACGTAGTGTCCCCCTCTCTGCCCCCTCTCCCCTCTCTCTCCCCCTCTCCCTCTCCCTCCTCCTTCTCCTCTCCTCTCCCTCTCTCGCGCTCCCTCTCTCTCTCCCCTCCATCTCTCTCCCCTCTCTCCTCCTCTCCTCTCCGCCCTCTCCCTCCCACTCTCCCTCTCCCCCTCTCTCCCGCCCCCTCACTCTCCTTCTCCCCCTCTCCGCTGCCTCCCCTTCCCCTCCCCCCTCTCCCCCCTCCCTTCCCCCGCCTCTCCCTTCCCCCCTCTCCCCTCCTCCCCTCTCCTCTCATCTCCTCCCCCCTCCTCCCCTCTCCTCTCCCCCCCTCTCTCCCCCCCCCCCCTCCTCTCTCCCCCTCCCCTCCCTCTCTTCTCCCTCCCTCCCCCTCCCCCCTTCTCTCCCCGCCATCCCCTTCTCTCCACCCCTCCTCTCTCCGGTCCTCCCTCACTCTCTCTCTCCTCCCCCCCCCTCTCTCCCCTCTCTCTCCCCCCCTCTCTCTCTCCCCCCTCTCCTCTCCCCCCCCTCTCCGCCCCCCCTCTCTCTCCCCCCTCTCCCCCCCCCTTCTCTCCCCCCCCTCTCTCTCCCCCCGCTCTCTCCCCCCCCTCTCTCTCCCCCTCCCTCTCCCCCCTCGCTCTCTCCCCCTCGCCTCTCCCCCCCCCCCTCCTCTCCCCCCCCTCGCTCCGCCCTCCCTCTCTTCTCTCCTCTCTCTCCCCCCCTCTCTCCTCTCTCCCACTCCCCCTCTCCCCTCCCCCTCTCTCTGCCCTCCTCCTCTCCTCCTCTCTCCCCCCTCTTAACCCCCCCTCCTCTCTCTCCCCCTCCCCTCAGTCCCGGCTCTCCAACACCCGCGACCCATGCAGTTTATGAGTTTTTTAATTTTCGTTGATCACAGAATTTCTCACCACAGCGTGAGAAATTTGTGATCAGCGTGAGGGCGTGAGAATTTGTCGAGAATATGTCAAAGCGTGAGAGTTGGCAGCCCTACAATATATAAAAACAAACAAACAATACAGTGCAAAGGCAAAAACACTGCCCCGGTCCCTTGTGCAATCAAGGCAAGTTTGTGGTTTAGAGTTCAGTTGGAGTTCACAGCATCCAATAGCCTGATGGTTGTTGGGAAGAAGCTGCTCCCCAATCTGGACATTAGATTTTTTTGGCTCCTGTACCACCTACGCAAGCTGGCAAACACGTTGTGGGGTACCAATGCATCCACACTGTGGCCAACTGCTCTTGCGCTGTGCTACTCTGCTGCAGAGTATGCTTGTCCTGTTTGGGAGAGATTATCTCATACAAAGAAAGTTTATGCCGCCGTTAATGACAGCTGCAGATGCATCACTGGCTGCCTAAAACCAACGGATGAGGATAGCTTGCATGCCTTGTCCGGTATTGCTCCACCAGGAATCCGCAGATCAGTCGCCGGTAGAACTGAATGTAGTGGGCAAGTTGGGGACACCTGCCATTCCTGTCACTCCCATCACCCAGCCCCAAAAGGGCTGAAGTCGAGGAAGAGCCCCCTTCACACAGTCCAGCCACTGTCACAGTCTCCTCAAGTGACCAGACTAACCTGGTGGGAAAAGAAACACAGTGAATATCACCACCACATAAAGATGCCAATCCCAACCAAGGAGCAGCTACCACCTGGTCACAGGTGTGACTGGAAGACCTAGAAGTCCCTCAATAGGGCTTCATACAGGAATGGGCCGATGCAAGACCAATATGAGCAAATGGGGCTATGCAGATGTGGCAGACACAGAATGTGAATATGGAACATCTGTATAATCCATGCCACACCTACTCAGATGCCCACTCCTTGGTGAACAATGCTGCCTGGAACATCTAGTGGTGGCAAACGAGAAGGCCGTCCACTATGCAAGAGTCTGGCCGAACATCTGAAACATATATGATGGATATAAAAGAAGATGGTAGGAGTGTAATGAGAACATAGCCAGGATGGTGCCGGTCCCTGGTGATGCTGGCTGCCTTTTTGAGGCAGGGACTCCTGCAGGTTTCTTCTCAACCCTTTGATGCCAGGGAGAACTGTACCCGCGATGGACTTGGCAGTGTTTGTCACTTTTTGTAATCTTCTTCCTTCCCGAGTTGCTGCACCAGGCCATGATACAACCAGTCAATATGCTCTCTACCGTACACCTGTCGAAGTTCAAAAAAGTATTAGTTGGAGCACTGAACTCAATCTTCCATGAAAGCAGAGGTGTCGATGGGCTTTCTTTATGATTGTAACAATGTGCTGGGTCCAGGACAGATCTCCAGAGATATGCACACTCAGGAATTTGATGTTTTTGACATTTTCCACCGCTGACCCTTCGATGAAGACAGAACTGTGAATCCTCCGCTTTCCTTTTTTAAAGTCAACAATCAGTTTCTTGGTTTTGCTAACGTTAACATTAAGATGGTTGTTCTGGCACCATTCAGTCAGACAACTGATCTCCCTCCTATACTCTGATTTATCATCGGTAATTTGTCCAACAAAGGTTGCATCGTCGACACATTTGCCGGGTTGGTATGCTGAGGCTTTATAAGACACTGGTCAGGCCGTATTTGGAGTATTGTGAACAGTTTTGGTCCCGTATCTGAGGAGAGACATGCCGGCTTTGTCACGGGTCCAGAGTTTTACAAGAATGATCCCGTGGATGATTCCTTTTTATCTCTCCATTCTTTACCACTTTCTTGTTGCCTCCCAACCATATCGCTCCCTCTGGATTAACTTTTCACCCCTCTTATCCCCTTTTCTGGCACCCTTTTGTCTTCGAGTCATCGAGTCATACAGCATGGAAATAGGCCCTTGGGCCCAACCTACCCACACCGACCAGAGTGTTCCATCTACCCTGGTCTCATTTGCCTGTGCTTCGCCCATATCGCTCTAAACCTATCCTATCCATGTACCTGTCTAAATCTTTCCTGAACATTTCGATAGTAGCTGCCTCAACTACCACCTCTGGCAGCTTATTCCATACACCTACCAGCCTTTGTGTAACAAAGTTACCCCTCAGGTTCCTATTAAATCTTTCCCCCCCTCACTTTAAACCCATATTCTCTGGTTCTCGCTTTCCCTACTCTGGGCAAGAGACTTTGTATGTTTACTTGATCTAGTCCTCTCATAATTTTGTACACGTCTATAAGATCACACACCATCCTCCTGTGCTCCAAGCAATAGAGTTCTAACGTGCTCAACCTCTCCCTATAGCTCAGGCCTTCGACTCCACGTAAACCTTCTCTGCACCCTTTCCAACTTGACAACAACTTTCCTATTAATGAATGAATCATTAATAACATGATGCCCAAAATTGAACACGATATGTTGCAACACCGACATCTTATGTAACTGCCACATGACCTCCCAACTTTTATACTCAGTGCCCTGACTAATGAAGGCCAATGTGCCTTTTTTGACCAGTTTATCTGCCTGTCATAACAATTTCAAGGAAAGTGTTTTTTGCTTTACTCCACTGCTCCACACCCCCCCCCCCCCCACCCCCCCCCCCCCCCCCCCCCACCCCATCCGGACTTCCCGCTTTCCAAATTACCAATAAACCAATCTTTATGCTATCGATCGATGCACTAAACTTGCTCCTATTACTTTATGTAAATCTTAATGTACTCACAATTGAAATCCTGGTTTGCATGTTTGCGATATTACAACACGCATTCCAGCCTATATGTCCCTGCTATTTAAAAATACCCCTCTGACTTCCTGTTTAACTCTTTGTCACCCCCCTCACCCACCCAATTTTGCCCCATATTGACCATGTGCCTTTTTGAACCATTCCCTCTTGCTTGTCACAACCCCAAGCAAATTGTTTTTTGGGCTTTCCCACTGATCCACCCCTTTGCCCCTTTTTCCAATGGAACCAACTCCATATAGATTTAAAGTTAATATTTTTGTTATTATAAAATTTTTAGTTATTTATATTATTTTAACTTTAAAGTATATAGCTTATGTTTGTTGTATATTATAGTTTCTTGTGGTATTATTGTTGACCCACGTTTATGTTTATTCTAGTAATTTATTGTTTTTAATCATGTAATTTAAAATTTATTTTAAGTATTGTTAATATATGCTTATAATTTTTAATCTTGCCAGTTGCCCTTTCCTGTGTACTTCTGCTCCCTATCTTTTTTTGCTCTCAGGGACTTTGATTGGGTTTTTATTATTTTAATTTACTATTTATTTTTATACTTCTATCCTTCTATGTTTTTGCTATTTATTTACCATATATATTAATATTTTATATATATTTATTACTATAGATTTTTTTTATATTTATTTATACATATAAAATTAATATTAAATAAAGTTATATATATTAAGTTTATACACCCCTTTAATGGGATTTTCAATTAATTTATATATTTATAAAATAATTATATAACCAAATATATAAATCTTAAATGTGCCACACATATATATAAATATCAATAGTTTGAAATACTTTGTGTCTATGATTTATGCTTTGTAAATTTTTTATACTACCCAAACGTCATCCAGCTTATAGCATTTCCCTCCCCAAATACTACCTGGTTTTCAGCACCCTTGTGTTATACACCACCTCCCCCCCCCCCTTCCACTTCCTTTCCTTTGCCAACATCTGTTCCTTTGCCCACTTTCTACACCGATGGAACCAAATTCCATTTAGTTTGCATGGTTGGTTGCCAGTGTAATGCTCCTTTCATTCTGTGTACAGCTCCCTATCTTTGCTGTCTCTTTCTCAGGGCGTTTTGATCAGTTACCTCTTTCTCTGCAGCTGTGCATGTCTTTATCTGATTTTCACTTGTGCCCACCTCTGGTATTTATCTGTTTTCTACTTTGTGTCTCTCACCCAACCACTCATGACTAGCTGAGCCATTGATTCTGCTTTTGCTATTATCACCATTCAGCTGCAGAGACTCTAGGTCCAACCTTGCCTTGGGTGCTGAGAGTGGGTGGAATAGTGGTGCAGTGGTAGAGTTGCTGCTCACCGCACCAGAGACCTGGGTTTGATCCTGACTACGGGTGCTTGCCTGTACGGAGTTTGTATGTTCTCCCTGTGACCTGTGTGGGTTTTCTCAGGGATCTCTAGTTTCCTCCCGCACTCCAAAGTCATGGGTGTAGACGTAGTCCAAAATCTCCAAAGTTGTAGCATAATTGGCTTGGTATAATTGTAAATTGTCCCTAATGTGTGTAGGATTGTGTTAGTGTGCGGAGATCGCTGGACTCTGGATCGAAGGGCCTATTTCTGTGCTGTATCTGTAAACTAATTTAAACTAATATACATTCAGACCACATTGCTAGGTTTCACCCTGGTGCTCCAGTTACTTTCACTTCCTCTAGTGGGTCAATTGGCTGCTGTAAATTGCCTCCACTAAGCTGCTTCAAGTTTCAAAGCAAGTGGGCATGTGAGAGCAAATGGGTGCTAAGGTGCATGGGAACGAAGTGGAAGTGTCTTCATGTGATTGCTTTGCTAGATGCTAGTATGGAGCAAATGGGCCAAATGATCTGCGTGGAAATAATGAAGTCTATTAGGAAAATGTGAAGTTATCATGACTAATAAAACAGATGTTGCTTTGCCTAGTTAATACAAAGAATCTTTTAACCTTGAAAAATGGCTCATATTGAGAGAGATTGTTGGGCAGCTTACCTATACTCCCCATATAGTTCCTGCAGAGGGAAAGTAATTATTGTTAATATAGGCAGAAATCATTCAATTATATCAGCCCAGTCATTTTCACAGGAGGCAAAGGCACCAAAGAGTTCATGAAGATATTTTTGTTGCGGATATGCTATGAAGGTCATTCTATTCAACTTGATGGCAATGATTTGTTACAGGATTGTAATTACGACAGTTTGAAGCGAACAGTGAAAAACATAGCTGAACAGGCTCAGCAACTGGCGTATGATCCAAACTACATGTCACCCTTCGCACAACGTGCCTGTGCCAATGGGCTGAATGTTCAAGGTAAATTGTGCTTCTGTGAATGAGATATCCGTAGTTGGTCTGCAGAGCTTTCTGGCTCTGAATTTTAAAACTGCAAAGTAACGCACCATCTGTATTAAGGGTCTGGCCCACTTATGCAAATTTTTCGGCGACTTGCCGGCATCCGTCATAGTCGCAGCAGGTGGCTGAAAATGTTCAACATGTTGAAAATCCAGTGGTGACCGGAAAAAAGCAGAACTCTTTGGGCGACTACTCACGGCCATACAGGCGACTACTCACCACCATACAGGCGACTACTCACGGCCATACAGGCGACTACTCACCACCATACAGGCGACTACTCACGCCCATACAGGCGACTACTCACGGCCTTACAGGCGACTACTCACGGCCATACAGGCGACTACTCACGGCCATACAAGCGACTACTCACGCCCATACAGGCGACTACTCACCACCATACAGGCGACTACTCACGCCCATACAGGTGACTACTCACCACCATACAGGCGACTACTCACCACCATACAGGCGACTACTCACGCCCATACAGGCGACTACTCACCACCATACAAGCGACTACTCACGCCCATACAGGCGACTACTCACCACCATACAGGCGACTACTCACCACCATACAGGCGACTACTCACGGCCATACAGGTGACTACTCACCACCATACAGGCGACTACTCACCACCATACAGGCGACTACTCACGCCCATACAGGCGACTACTCACCACCATACAGGCGACTACTCACCACCATACAGGCGACTACTCACGCCCATACAGGCGACTACTCACGGCCTTACAGGCGACTACTCACGGCCATACAGGCGACTACTCACGGCCATACAAGCGACTACTCACGCCCATACAGGCGACTACTCACCACCATACAGGCGACTACTCACCACCATACAGGCGACTACTCACGCCCATACAGGTGACTACTCACCACCATACAGGCGACTACTCACCACCATACAGGCGACTACTCACCACCATACAGGCGACTACTCACCACCATACAGGCGACTACTCACCACCATACAGGCGACTACTCACCACCATACAGGCGACTACTACTCACCACCATACAGGCGACTACTCACCACCATACAGGCGACTACTCACGCCCATACAGGTGACTACTCACCACCATACAGGCGACTACTCACGCCCATACAGGTGACTACTCACCACCATACAGGCGACTACTCACCACCATACAGGCGACTACTCACGGCCATACAGGCGACTACTCACGGCCATACAGGTGACTACTCACCACCATACAGGCGACTACTCACGCCCATACAGGTGACTACTCACCACCATACAGGCGACTACTCACGCCCATACAGGTGACTACTCACGGCCTTACAGGCGACTACTCACGGCCGTGACATGTCTTTGCCTCTGAGTGTCAGCGCAGTCCATCATCAGTGGGCAGGAAGAGGCACTGGCGGCTCAGAGTTGCCCCGGCCACTTGGTCTTACCTCACCCACACCGGCCAACAATGTCCCAACTACCCTAGTAGCACTTGCCTGTGCTTGGTCCATAACCCACCAAACCTGTCCTATCCATGTACCTGTCCAACTGTTTCTTAAACAATGGGATTGTCCCAGCCTCAACTACCTCCTCTGGCAGCTTGTTCCATACACCCACCTGTGTGAAAAAGTTACCTCTCGGATTCCTATTAAATCTTTTCCCCTTGACCTTGCACCTTTGTCCTCTGGTCCTCGATTTCCCTACTCTGGGTAAAAGACTCTGGGCATCTACCCGATCTATTCCTCTCATGTGTTGTAAGATCTCCCCTCATCCTCCTACGCTCCGTGGAATGGAGACCCAGCCTACTCAACCTCTCCCTATAGCTCACAACCTCTGGTCCTGGCAACATCCTCCTAAATATTTTCTGAACTCTTTCAAGCTTGACAATATCTTTCCTTTAACATGGTGCCCAGAACTGAACACAATATTCTAAATGCGGTCTCACCAACATCTTATACAGCTGCAACATGACCTCCCAACTTCTATGCTCAATGCTTTGACTGATGAAGGCCAAAGTGCCAAAAGCCTTATCTACCTGCCACTTGACCTTCATGGAACAATGCACTGGTACTCCTAGATCCCTCTGCTCTACAACACTACCCAGAGGCCTATCATTTACTGTGTAGGTCCTGCCCTTGTTCGACATCCCAAAATGCAACACCACACACTTCTCTGTATTAAATTCCAAAAAACATTCCTCCGCCCACCTGGCCAATCGATCCAGATCCTGCTGCAATGGTTCATAACCTTCATAGGCCTCCATTCTGAGAAGCAACCTTCCATCATCACACTCTGCTTCCTTTCATGGAGCCAATTTGCTATCCATTCAGGTAGCTCTCCTTGGATCCCATGTGATCTAAACTTTCAGAGCAGCCTACCATGCGGCACCTTGTCGAACGCCTTACTGAAGTCCATGTACACAACATCTACAGCTCTGCCTTCATCAACCTTTTTGCTCAGCAGAGATTCAAGGCTCACTGGTTTTTAGTTCCCAGGCTTTGCTTCGCAGTCCTTCTTAAATAGAGGTACAACATTAGCCACCCTGCAGTCTTCCAGAACTTAACCCCTGTGATATATATATATCTCAGCCAGGGCCCCTGCAATTTCTTCTTTAGCGTCGTATAGTGTCCTCAGATATACCTGATCAGGCCCAGGAGTTTTATTTGTCTTCATACATATGACGCCCAGCATCTCCTCGACTGTAATATGTACTGTCTACAAGACAAGTCGAGAATTAACTGTCCCAAGTTCCTCATTCATATTCCTCTCCAAAGTAAAAACAATATTCATTGGGAACCTTGTCCATCTCCTGTGGTTCCACATAGAGGTGTTCATTTTAGTTTCTGAGAAGCCTATTCTCTCTCTAGTGATCTTTCTTAAATAAAATCTCATGGGATTTTCCTTAATATGGGGAGAAGGCATGAGAATGAGGTGAGGAGGGAGAGATAGAACAGCCATGATTGAATGGCAGGGTAGACTTGATGGGCTGAAGGGCCCAATTTTGCTCCTATCACTTATGACCTCACTGGACGAACCAGCAGTAATGTCACCTTCGACTACTGCCATGAAATTCGCCTTAATCAATAAAGCAACACCTCTTCCTCTTTTACCCCAACTCCTATCTTGCCTGTAGCACCTGTACTCAGAAACATTAAGCTGCCAGTCCTGTCCCTCTCAGAGCCAGTCTCCGAGTTCATCTGTTCTGCCCATCAAGCCTCTCGCATTAAAATAGTTAGAAAATGGCAGAACAAGCAGACCTTGGAGAGTAGAGTGAATCGGTCACTTAATCTGCACCTGGTCTTGCTGATGTAAAGGAGACTACACCAGGAGAACCCAATGCTGTGGACTAATTTTGAAGAGTTGAGTGTGTGTCTGTTTCACTTGGAAGGGCTTCTGAAGTCCTCGGAGGGATGAAGTAAGTGTACGGTCAAGTTTTATATCTCCTGTGGTTGCTGGGGGGGAGATGTGAACCATGGAATGCAGAGGGAGTGTGCAAAGGGGTGGGGAATGTGATTTATGATGACATCACATCGAAAGTTGTCTAAATGTCGGAGAATTATCTGTTGGATGCTAAGGCTGGTGGGGTGAAAGGTGAAGACCATGTGAACTCTATCTTTGTTCCGTCTGGGAGGAGGGGAGTGAAAGCAGAACTGAGGGACCAGAGGAGAGTCGGGTGTCATGCCTATCCACACCCTCCACAGATGTTGCCCGACACTCTGAGTTACTCTGGCTCTGTTGTTTGCTCAGGATTCCACCATCTGCAGCTCCTTATGTCTCTCACTAGACACTTACCAATGGGCGACACGGTGGCATGACGGTAGAGCTGCTGCCTTACCTCGCCAGAGACCCAGGTTTGATCCTGACTACGGGTACTGCCTGTATGGAGTTTGTACGTTCTCCCCGTGACTGCGTGGGTTTTCTCTGGGTTCTCCAGTTTCCTCCCACACACCAAAGATGTACAGGTTTGTACGCAGAACAGAATTTCCCTCTACTAACACTCTACTCCGCCTAGCGGAACTGGTCCTCACCCTTAACAACTTCTTCCACTCCTCCCTTCTCCTCCAAATCAATGACGTAGCTATAGGCACCCGCATGGGCCCCAGCTATGCCTGCCTCTTTATAGGGTACATTGGACAATCCCTGTTCCAGGTATACACTGGCCCTATCCCCGAACTCTATTTCCGTTACATTGACAACTGCATTGGCGCTACCTCCTGCGCCCATGCAGAACTCATGGACTTCATTAACTTCATCACCAATTTTCATCCTGCTCAAATTCACTTGGATCATTTCTGACACCTCTGTCCCCTTTCTTGATTTTGCAGTCTCAATCCCAGGAGATACACTATCGACTGACGTCTATTGCAAACCCACTGACTCCCGCAACTAACTCGACTACACTTCTTCCCACCCTGCTTCCTGCAAAGACTCTATCCCTTACTCCCAAGTCCTTTGTCTACGCCGCACCTGCGCCCAAGATGAGGTGTTCCATACCAGGACATCAGAGATGTCCTCATTCTTTAGGGAAAGGGGGTTCCCCTCTCCCATCATAGATGAGGGCCCCACATTTGGCTCCTCGGTACCCTGCAGTTCAGCCCTTGCTCCCCCTTCCTCCTAGTCACAAGAGACCGTCCCCCTAGTCCTTACCTTCCACCCCATCAGCTGTCACATACAACACATATTCCTCTGGCATTTTCACCACCTCCAACGGGATCCCACCGCTAGTCACATCTTCCCATCTTCACCCCTTTCCACCTTCCGCAGAGACCGTTTGCTCCGCAACTCCCTGGTTAACTCATCCCTTCCCACCCAAGCCACCCCTCCCCAGGTACCTTCCCCTGCAACCGCAGAAGATGCAACACCTGTCCCTATACCTCCTCCTCGACTCTATTCAGGGATCCCGACGATCGTTTCATGTTAGGCAGAGGCTCATTTGCACCTTCTCCAACCTCATCTACTGTATCCGTTGTTCAAGACGTGGACTCTTGTACATCAGCGAGACCAAACGTAGACTGGGTAATCGTTTTGTGGAACACCTTCGCTCAGTCCGCGTGAACCAGCCTGATCTGCCGCTTGCTGGACACTTTAATTCTCCTTCCCATTCCTACATAGACCTCTCTGTCCTCGGTCTCCTCCATTGTCAGAGTGAGGCTAAACACAAATTGGAGGAACAGCATCTCATATTTTGCTTGGGCAGTTTACAGCGCAGTGGGTATGACTTTTAATTTCTCTAACCAAGTAACCCCAGTATTCCCTCTCTCTCTCTCCATTGTACATAGGATAGTGTTAATGTGTGGGGATCGCTGGTCGGCGCGGACTCGGTGGGCCGAAGGGCCTGTAGCTCTAAACTAAACTAATAATTCTGCATTTTGAATATGACTTATTTTGCAGGTGGCAAACCAGATGACATCACTGTGCTATTATCAGTCGTGACGGAGAACAAAGAATGAGGAGAGGAAACCTTTGTCTCTTTGGCCAGAAGTGGCCAGTTGACACACCTGAAGAAGTGGCATCCCCTCATCTCCACTGTGAGAATCCCACTAATCTCAACCAGGCAAGCCAATGGGGGCCATTTGAGATGGCCAAGTGCAAGGATTCCCAGTGGCTGAAGTACTGGGTGAACAATCACTCTTTTCAGTTCCTGTAGTTTGAAAAAAATTACACCTCGCTCTTTGCTGCTTTTTGCATCCTATGAAATGTGTAAAATAGTTTGTCTTTGAAGTCTGTACTCCCTGCATTTGTCCACAACTGTATATTAACCTCTTTTAAACATTTGTCATATTTTAAACACAATGGTAAAGCCATTCACGAAAATGATTTCTGAAAATCTAGCCTACTAAGATGGATGCTTTTTCAAAAAAAAATTGTCCATGAAATACTTTGCATTCTTGAACTTAAACTTACTAGAAGCAATACCATAATAACCAAAATGTATTTACGTTTAAAATATGCATTTCAATGTGTTTTAGCCATGTGTTTATGATTCCTGCGATACACATTCTATTTTGCCAACATCCTTTCTCCTGAATATGGCTAGAGTATTGTTTTTTGTCTCAGACTATGGGAAAGGAGTTCTGAATTGGTTAAGTACAGATCCAGTCTCAGTTCTATGTACGAAAACAAGTGGAGTCAGTGTGGAGACAAATTTTAGTATGAGTCGCATCAACTTGGAAATAGGCCCTTAGGCCCAGCTTGCCCACACCGCCCAACAAGCTCCATCTACAATAATCCTGCCTGCATTTTGCCCATATCCCTCTACATCTTTCCTATCCATGTTTCTGTCTAAATATTTCTTAAAACGTTGCGATAACACCTGCCTCAACTACCTTCTCCAGCAGTTTGTTCCATATACCCACCAACCTTTGTATGAAAAAGTTACTCTTCAGGTTCCTGTTACATTTTTTCCCCCATCACCTTAAACCAATGTCTTCTGGATTCCCCTACTTTGGGCAAGAGACTAAGTGTGTCCACCCGTTCTATTCCTCTCATAAGGTGGTTTTGATGCTCTGGTGTCTTATGGAGCATGTAAATTGTTTCCAATCAGAACTCATCAAATCTTGACCGTCAGTGCCTAGCAACCCAATGTACTGAGGAACAGCCACCCTTCTCAGTTCTCCTTGTATACCAGCATGACTGCCACCCCATTATTTCTCCACTTAAACGTACTGGCTTTGCCAGAAAGAATTATTGTTCTGATCCAAAGTTGTTTTGAGAATTGTTTGCGAGCAGTCTATACATTTAAGTAGTGAGACCTCTGCAAATCGATAATTGTTGATAAATAGTTTAAGCTGCAAAGCCTTCACACGAACAGGCTGAAGAGCAATGGATAAAATTGCCGCATCGAGCACATCTGGAATTGGTGCTGTTGCCGCCACAAGAAACCTTCACTTGAACCATCCTTCTGGGTTTGCCATGATTTGTGCAGCAGGCCAAAGGCTCCGTGCCATTGTATGCAGCTACAGCTGGAGGAATGGACTTTGAAGTCCGATGCTTGGTTAGTTTAACTAGAACTGAACTAGACCAGTCTTTGGCTCTAATGCTTAATCTAGTGTTTTAATTGTATTCTTAAAACTAAAAATGATTCATTTTTGTTCCAGATGTTTTATTTGGAGAATTGGTAAAAGTTATTACATTTTAAATCCCTTCCATAGCTGATTGTTTGCCCTGATAATCTTTTTTTTTTTTAAGACATAAAATGGGTAGCTGCTTGAGGAGACTTATGGTCAACATTTATATTCTTGATGTTGAAATAAGTTTCAATTTGTTCTGAATTCTTTCAACACTGTGCTGAGTTTAGACGCTCTTCTGTATCAGGGTAGCAGTTAACTGAATGTGTTATGATGATGGGGTTCTGTTGATTAGACTGTTTGAGTTCAATGTTCCCTCCAAAATGGATGTAGAATAATCGACTAATTGCTGAAGATTGCTGATGGGACGTGGTCACTTCTTTGGCTGCTCGCTGTGTAGGCACCAAGATGATCTGCTTTTCATTCATGGTGCAGCCTGTCCTGTCTGCAGTGCCTTCAGTCATAGGGTTTGTGTTGGTCCACCAGCAATTACTCTGGACACGAAGATTGGAGAAATTAGAAACTACAACTTAGAGAAGATTTTGAAATCATGAATTTTTGCAAAACAAGATAAGGCCATGGATGATGGTGTTTGGACAGAGGTGCTTATTTGTTTCAGCAGCTTAGTGATTCTTGGTGCAAGATGGAGTAATCTAACCCCAGTCAAACAAAGTGCTTCATCTTGAAGTTGTACCATAGAAGTTAACATTTTGTGGCTTTTCAAGAGTACTGATATGCACATTTTAAATTGTGATGGAGCTGCTTGCAGATTCCTGGCATTTTAAGAATCTGCATTTCACCTGTGATCTGAAGGATGCTGGCTGGTAGAGTATCTATGCACCATTGGGAACGGGAAGGCTTGCTTCACTTTATATGGTCTTTAACCCTTCTTGTGAAAGCAAAGTGTGCGTTTGCTTTGTTAGCTCAGCAACTTCATGTATTGTTTCTGACTCTGCTCCTCAGTTGGATGTATTACAAAAGTTTGGGAAGGGAAACATTGTACGTGAGGGCGAGAAAAGTACAATGAAAGTAATTTATCTTTAATATTTTGATATGAGTATTTAGAACTGCAGTTTTATTTAGTGGGATAAATTGCAAGATTCAAGCTTGAGGGAGAACCAGACAAGCTTTGTGTTACACTAGCATTGCGACTGTTTCACTCATTTCTCCATTTGAGCGGGATGCATGTTATAACTTATCTTACGATTTGTTTTCTGGGAAGGAAGAGTTACTACTGTCGAATTGAGCCATTGATATTGCTACAGCAATATGTCTGTGATTCTCTGTATATAATTTGTTTGTATATATCAGATAAATGCACTATTTACATGGACTTGTGCTGGTGCTTTTCAGGTTTGGTTATGCTACAGTCTTGAGTTTTCTTTGATTAATGTATTTAATCTTTCATGGCAGATCATAAGAATTGGATATCTTATACTATTATGAGAACTTTGCACTTGAAACCTTTAGGACATGCCTTGATCTTTTTTACATAGAGTTCAAATATAGAAACTGAAGTGCATGGTACTGTGCGGTTTATTGATCCCCAGTTTATTTGTGGTGTTTCCAGACATTCTCAGTCGACACTACCTATCATCCTTGAAGATTGGACCATCTAATGCAAGAATGTAGTTTTGCTATGTTTTGATGTAATATTGTAACATGCACCTTCCAAAAAATGTCAATGCCATTCCAGGATGTGGGGAAAGGGAGTTTACTGTCTCTGAAGACAGATGTACTGAAAGCTTTTATTTCATAGTGATTTGCAGCACAGAGGTCATTTGGTCCTTAGAACTTGTGTGAACATAGTCATTAATCCTACCGCAAGTGTTCCCTTTTCTGATAATCAAGTACCTTTGGGAATTTTGTGTTGCTTTTTTATTGCACCACTTTTTCAGGTAATACATTATCTTCCTATGTGTTTCAAAAACGTTCCCCATGTCAGTGAGCGCTGATTGTTAGCTTCCCCACCAGTGTAAATGTTAAGTACACTTTATCAAAACATTTATTCGTCCCTTTGCCTGCACAATGAGATGAGGACAAACGTAATTAAAAGCTGACTTAATTTCTGCCTTCAGGATCTGAAGTATAAAATGGTCAGAAGCCGGGTGATGCTTCCTTTCAGATGTTTTAAAAAGAAGCCCTTACTGGGATTTCTGAGAATCCACAATTTAATTTAGGTCAATTATGCACTTCTGTCTGGCTTCTTCAAGACCACAGAACGCTGCCAAGGCTTCATAAACCTTTTTATAACCATATACACCTTGATTTAATCCCTGGTTTAAATAGCAAATTCAGTTGCTCCTGGAACTCCTATTATGGGCGTTGTCTGTATATAGTTTGTCCTTTCTCCCTGTGGCCACGTGGGTTTTACCATGTGGTCACATCTCGCATCCTAAAGGCGTGCAGGCTTGTAGGTTAATTGGCTTCTGTAAATTGTCTCTAGTGTGCAGAATGCAAAACTGGGATAACTAGTGTACGGGTGATCATTGGTCAGCATGGGTGGGCTAGAGGGCCTGTTTCCATGCTGTATCTCTAAACTAAACCTGCTGATCTATTGTCGGGCAGCCTGGCCCCCAGCCCTGGTTTATTGCATTCACAAGCGCTCCATCTAGTTTGCAATCAATTCATTTGTTTAAAGTGGATATCTACTGAAAGATGTATTTCTTGCCCTGTTTAAAAAAACGAACAAATCTTCACCACACTGGCAATGCAGGATTGAGGAGTTTTGTTAAACCTGTTTTAGACGAAATTGGAGAAGAAAAATATATTTGCAGTGAATAATGTTAAAATTGTAGAATTTGCTGATAGAAATTGAATTATCCAGTAAAATGATTTAAGCAATGTATATTGAAATGGTATTTTGTGCATTAGAAAAATTCAAATCATATAGTCAAATGATATCAGTGTATTTAAGAAAAGACTAACAATACAAGGATAACTATGAACTACAATGATGTGACAAATGGAAACTTGCCACTGAGTTCAACGTTTTACGCAGATCAGCTACAGGGTAACTTAGCTTCGAGAGGTTAAACAGACAAAGAAAAATAAAAAGTTACATTTAAAAAGAGAGCCCCCTAGGAAGGTTGTCCAGTATCCAGATTGGACCATTAGGTGCCATATACTATTGATATAACTATATCAAATTTTCTTTAGTATGGTCAGTGGTACACATCAAGATGCTTTTCCATAGCTGCTCTGTTGACCTGGCTACTTGCCACTAATAACGTCATCTCATGTGTTGAAGTACAGACACAAAAGCAAAATCTATCTTTTTACATTAATGAATACAATGTAAATAATAAAATCCTCGCCACATTCACAATAGTAGTATGGCACAATACTAATACATTATAGTGCCATAAAATGTTGAATTTCAATAATCCAAGGCAAAGCTGATCTCCCAACGAGAGCAGAAAATTATTTTAACCATTGCAACCCAAGAAAGCTAATTATTGAGTCATTTCCAGGAGCCATCTCCGTTATGGCTCCAACCACAAATCCAAATGCTGCAACCTCATTGACTTGACAGAAATCCTTTACTCCTTCTTTAAGAAGGACATTTTTTGAGCCTGCTCAATGCATGTTTTTCCATGATCCATCATTGATCTTTAAATCTAACAGTGACATCGATGTTAGATGTAACCACATCCCTTTAAACACTTTATCCAAAATTCAGCATCCACCACCTTTGTTCCTCAGATGTAGACCATTCAACTATTCATGTGTTTGCACAGAAGATCACCAATCCGATTATGTCTCTTCATAGGGGGTAATTTATCAGCGGGGGACGGCAATCCCCAATGCTTCATGAATCAAGCTGCAACACCTGCAGGATTTAAGCTGCCTTTTACAGGATGAGCGTTAGTACTTAATTAACACTCATTAATTAATTTATTGGCTGGCTTCTGAAAAATAACTAATGCCCTTTATCCATTTCTTAGCCGGAATCACACCTAAAATAAGCTGTAAAACTTTTCCTTCATCCAGCTTCTGTTCACATTTCTACTGATATTGCCAAAGACATTTGAGGCACAACAAAATTCCTATCCATGATAATCCTTAAAACACAAGATTACAAACCTTCTGGACCTTGGTCTCCAGATTTCATGAAGGATGTAGGGACAAGGGTTCCTCTATCCCTTCGCAATACTCCATGAGTGTTACTAATGACCTCACTGGTGATCTGGTCACCAGACCACCATCACGAGCCTTCAAATGCAACAACCTTTGTTCATGCAGATAGGTAAATGTAAAACCTACCAACAATATTTTTGACAATCTCATCCATACATGTAAATACATTTTGTAATCCCTCATTTAATACATTGTGTGATATCCAGTTTAATATATTTTATGATACCTCATTTCATGGTTTGTGGTACCATGAGGGTGTAGTAAAGATGAGATGCCACATAAACCTTAAACAACTCCAGCTTCTGAGTAGGTCTCAGCCTAGCTTTGTCAGCATTAATTGACCACCTAGCTAATCTTTGTTTGAGGCCTTCTCTAAAACTTCCAAAGGTCAACCCTTCCACGTAAATACTTTTGCAAAGAGTTGGGATCAATAAAATCCAAATCTGTCTCATTAATTTTCCATTTTGTCTTGTTATCAATGATAGTTTTAGTTTTAGTGGACATATATATAAAAGCCAGCTGACATTTTGACATTAATTTGTAAACCAGTCTTTAGCCTGAATTTCTCCACAATCCTGTGGTTGACGCTCATACCTTTAAATGAATCATTGATAATCGCTATGTCATCATAAGGGCAAGAGCAGCACACAAAATGTTAAACTCATTGGGTTAAAACCACTCCCATCTGTCTCCAAAGAACATAAAAACATTGATTGCACAAATAAACTAAGAGAGAGTGGGTCAGCGTATTTAATGCCTCTCTTAATAGGAGTGAGAGCAGTTTTCCCCATCTACTCTCAATTGTAAAATTATCTGTAAAGATCCAAAGTAATTTCCATAAAATCTTAAGGAATCTTCTAAGAAACAACGATAGCCTGGAAAAGTAAAGAAAAGTAAAATGGGTTCAACAAGTGATGAAATCAAAACATGTATTGGATAAGTCTGATCTTGTTCATGTTAACAAGAATAATCAAATATACCACACTTATTATTTGTGCTTCACTTATTTTGTTCTTTGTCCTCGCATCATTATTTCATTCTATGTATCTTTTTTCCAACTGAGGTATTTGTCCCATTGTTTCTTTTACAATTATATATTTGTCTTCAGTCTCACTCTCCTCCATAAACCTCTCCCTCAGAATGCCCCCGCTGCTCCTGCCATGGTATCTGAACTTCCTCCCTCCTTTGTCTTCTCTTCTGTTTGCCTCCTTTCTTTCTGTGTTCCTCATCCCCACACTGTCTTTCATGCTTTCAACCAATGGCAATAGATGTTTACCATATTTCTTTCCCACAAAAAACTGTTGTTTCAGAACATGGTGGAAGTTGTGTCTTTCAGTGGAAATGACGGACAATTATCAAACCCCATATCTGCACGTCCTAAAATGAAGTTGAACGTCACAAAACTATTTCAGAGCTGTACATTGTCCATTCAATCAAGATGCCACTTATGTGGGTTTATTAAACTGTCTTGCTTTCTGTAGAGTAGAGAGATTCTTTAATTTTGATGTTTTTAATTATGTTTTAATTTCGATGTTACCTTTTTTAGATGTTGAAAATCTGGCATTGATGTTACTATTTGAGGAAGTTTCCTCTATTTCTAATTTGATACCAGAAATAAATCTTCTACAGCATTGATGGCTTCTGATTGTTCTACAACCAACATCATCAGATGGGTAACTGACTGTCATATGTCTGAAGGTTGAGCTTTTAGCTCCAAGACATCAATAGCTTCAGTTAGAATTCATTAATATAACAATCAAAAGAATAAAACCTATGTTTAATTTTATTTATTGTGCCATATTAGTTTAATTGAGTGCTGGTTGTAGATTGTTGGCATCCATTAGCAACTTTGGGACCAAACCCTGGCTTTTTGTTGCACTTTTATCTTCCGTCCCCCAACAACCCAATGGAAAGAACTAGATTTTAATCATGTGTCGGAAGGAACCGGAGATGCTGGTTTACACCGAAGATAGACACAAAATGCTGGAATAACTCATTGGAACAGGCAGCATCTCTGGATAGAAGGAATGGGTGAAGTCACCCATTCCTTCTATCCAGAGATGCTGCCTGTTCCGCTGATTTACTCCAGCATTTTGTCTAAACCAGCATCTGCAGTTTCCTCATTCAGTGAAAAGTTTAGCAAACTCTCACATCTCACTGGCTTTGCACATGTTGCTTGGATCCGATTAACTTGGACTGTTGCGACTCTTTAGGTAACTAATTTGTGCTCAGCTAGTTGCCAGTGATGGGGGAGAGCCCAGTTATGTCATGTCCAGCTATCTGGGGACAGGGCCCTCTCTATCTGCTGTGAAAACTGCAATCGTAATACTTAATATCTCCAATATTCAGATATTTAAGAACTACCAACATTAAACTTAAAATAAATTTCTAGGGAGAAAGGAAGCATTGATGTTTTGGGTGGAAATCCTGCATCAGGATCGGGTCTTAACCAAAATATCACCAGGCACCTCTCCGCCCAGAACTGCTGTTTGACTTTACAGGAAATTGTTTGTTGCTCAGGTTTCCAGAATTTGCAGACTCTTGTGTTTCTAAAATTCATTAAAGTGCTGTTAAAATTAAATTTGTCTGCAAACAAAAAATACTTAAAATAAAAATGTTTATGTGAACTGAAATGGTATAAAAATAAATCTGTGCCTTAGAATCGCCAGTGAAATCAGTAAATTATAGTCCGATGTGGCACTGAATATAGGAGTTGTTTCCTCAACTGCAACCCAACACCTTTGAATGGCTGCTTTATGATAGAAGCACGTGAAATATTCTTTTTGAGGTGTAGGTAGGATTATTTAAATATTCTTGGTGATAGAACACTGGATCAAGGACCAAATATTGCAAGGTGATCAGAAATGTAACCTTCAACCTGACGCTTAAATGTACAAATGTTAATACTTAAAAAGATGATTTTAGTTTGACTGTAGTGAAAGTACGCAGCTTTATCCTTTCAGAGTCTGTAAAACCCACAAACTGGTGTGTCAATGTGAAAAGTAACCTTCATTTTTAAATGGTGTGCTTTCATTCAAATTTGAACATTTTCTCCCTCATTTACTCAGCATTAATGTTGGGTTTAAAGAAGGGTCCCAACCCGAAAGATTCTCTAGTGATGCTGCCTGACCCGTTGAGTTACTCCAGCACTTTGTGTCTTATCTAATGTTGGGTTATTGTTTTTCATTTTACGTAGCTGCTACATAACCGAACTCTGAAAAGCACCAGTGTGGTTAAAAAAAGCACTTGTTTGCTGAGGTGCGTAATGTCTCATGGAAAGTGTTCCTGGAATTTGAATTTTTTGTCTTTGCCTGTATTCTGAAAATCAAGCTGTTCATTTTTCTTTGTATCTGATATTCTAAAATTTCGGTTTGTTGAAATTGTTGGTTTGACATTATAAGTTATGAACTGTAAATTTATTGAAGAAATTATAATCTTTATTTATTTAAACATGGTGTGTTTTGCTTTTATCTGAATTAATCACAATTCACTCATGGCTGATTTATCTCTCCTTCCTAACCCCATTCTCCTGCCTTCTCCCCCAATCCCTGACATCCATCACTGATGAGAACATCGCTGATGACAGAGATTACAACAACATGGACACAAGCCCTTTGGTCCAACATGTCCATGCCAACTCAAATCTCTAGCTGTGCTTGTCCCATTTTCTTACATTTGGTCCATCCATATCCCTCCAAACCTTTCGTACCCATGTACTTGTTCAAATGTACATTATAATTGTACTTGCTTCCATCGCTTCCTCTGGCCCCTTTTAAATCTTCCTCCTCTCCCCTTAAATGATTGCCTCTAGTTCTAGACTCCCCTTTACCCTGGGATAAAGGCTGTGCCCATCCCTGCCATTCGCAGTTTGCTGCAGGTCGACTTGTCAACACCCTACTCAATTGTGATCAAATCAGTGGTGGGAAAATTCTTGGAAAGATGGGGATTAACTAAAGATGACTCCTATGGCTTTGTTCGTGGGGGATCCAGCTGACCAATTTGATTGATTTATAGATACATAGAAAATAGGTGCAGGAGTAAGCCATTCGGCCCTTCGAGCCTGCACCTCCATTCAATATGATCATGGCTGATCATCCAACTCAGTATCCTGTACCTGCCTTCTCTCCATACCCCCTGATCCCTTTAGCCACAAGGGCCACATCTAATAACTCCCTCTTAAATATAGTCAATGAACTGGCCTCAACTACCCTCTGTGGCAGAGAGTTCCAGAGATTCATCACTCTCTGTGTGAAAAATGTTTTTCTCATCTCGGTCTTAAAGGATTTCCCCCTTATCCTTAAGCTGTGACCCCTAGTCCTGGACTTCCCCAACATCGGGAACAATCTTCCTGCATCTAGCCTGTCCAACCCCTTAAGAATTTTGTAAGTTTCTATAAGATCCCCCCTCAATCTCCTAAAATCTAGCAAGTATAAGCCGAGTCTATCCAGTCTTTCTTCATATGAAAGTCCTGACATCCCAGGAATCAATCTGGTGAACCTTCTCTGCACTCCCTCTATAGCAATAATGACCTTCCTGAGATTTGGAGACCAAAACTGTACACAATACTCCAGGTGTGGTCTCACCAAGACCCTGCACAACTGCAGTAGAACCTCCCTGCTCCTATACTCAAATACTCAAATTATATTAAAAAATGATCAATGGATTGTTTTCCCAATGACTCTTGAATGACTAGACAGGAAGGTTGATGTGGGAATGGAAGGGCAGTTAAAATGGCAACAGAGAGATCCAGTAGGCTTAGGTAGACTGTGCACAAGTGTTCAACTAAACGGTCACCTAGTGTATGCGTGGTCTTGCCGATGTAAAGGAGGCCATGCCGGGTACAGTATATGAGGCTACTGGAGGTGCCTGTGAACCTGGCTCACATGAAAGGATTGCTGGGGTCTTGTGATGGAGGTATGGGAGGA
This sequence comes from Leucoraja erinaceus, assembly GCF_028641065.1. NCBI lineage: Eukaryota > Metazoa > Chordata > Chondrichthyes > Rajiformes > Rajidae > Leucoraja > Leucoraja erinaceus. Next base: position 930,340 of record NC_073404.1, on the reverse strand, counting down.
AGTATAGAGACAACTGTGAAATCTGCAGTTACAGGGGAAAGTACTTGGGGAGGCGGTGGTTTGGGTGGGAAGGGAAGAACCTAGGAGTTGCGGAGAGAGTGGTTTCTGCAGAAGATTGAAGGACGGATGGAAAGATGTGACTGGTGGTGGGATCACTTTGAAAGTGTTGGCCTCGGCCTCCCCGTATGTCCCAGTTGTTAACCAGTTGAACATTCCTTCCCATTCATGTACCAGCTATACTGTCTGGGTCTCCTCCATTGCCAGAATGAGACCACGCACAAACTGGGGGAACAGCACCTTGTATTCCACGTGTGAAGCTTACAACCCCATGGTATGAACATTGAATTTTTCAGTTATAGGTAACACTACGTCCCTGTTTTTGTCCCCTGCCTTCACCCATAGTCACCGATCACATCCAGACTTTGTCCTACACCCACCTCTTTTTCAGCTTTCTTTTCCCATTTGCAGTCAGTCTAAAGAAGGCACCCAACTTGAAGAAGTTGAAGGTCAGACTGAAGAAGGGTTTCGGCCCGAAACGTTGCCTATTTCCTTCGCTCCATAGATGCTGCTGCCTCACCTGCTGAGTTTCTCCAGCATTTTTGTCTACCCAACCTGAAATATCACCTTTCCACATCCTCCATGGATGCTGCCTGACCTGCAGAATTACTTCAGTACTCTGTGTTTGTTTTCGTAAAGCAGCATCTCCAGTTCCTTGTGTCGCCAATGTTGGCAATTATGCCAAAAGTCGTCTTCATTATACTGTCCAGTAGATTCACCAATTTTCAGGCACCATACACCTGCTTCCCCCTGATCTCTCTGCCCAGCAACACTCTATAACGCTCAACCATTTACTGTGCAAGTCCAACCCTAGTTTGATGTTCCAAAGTGCAACACCTCAAACTTAGATTGAGTCATAAAGCATGGAAACATGCCCTTCAGCCCAACTTGCCCATGTACACTGTCCCATCTGGCGATTGCCCCATATCCCTCTAAACCTTTCCTTTCCATGTACCGATTTAAATGTCTCTTGAATGTTGTTATGGTACCAGCTTCCACTACCTCTTCCCACTCCCCGTTCCATTTACTCACCGCCCTCTGTGGGAATAGGGGGGAAGGCAGAAAATGCTGCCCCTCAGGTTCCCTTTAAATCTTTCCTCCCTCATCATTTTTTTTGTTTTTGTTTATTTTATTAGAAGTTAATACAGTACAAAACAGTACAGTGGAACCTAATTTTAGGTGCCAACTATGTCATACCATAATCCATTCTATGCACAACCTCTAGTTTTATGTTTTGAGAAGGAAGTAAGCAAGACAAGAAAAATAAAAACAATAGAAAGGGGAAAAAGAGGAAAAATAGATGGTAGAGAATAGAAAAACGTGAAGTGTGTATATATGTTAAAAAAAAAAAGTGGAAAGTAGAAATAGGAGAGAAGGCCCCTTAAAAGAGAAATTTTCAAATCTTTATTCGGAGATGTAGATCTATCCACGGCATGAACTGAAATCAGCAATCTTTACGGTACCGCTGCATCATTCCAAAAAGTCGAAGAAAGGAGACCAACTCCTTAAGAATTGGTCATATTTATCCATTAGTCGGAGTCTCATTTCTTCAAGGCGTGCTATGTCCATCATATTCCTAATCCACATTTTAACAGTTGGTATGGTTGTATTTTTCCAAAAATTCCTCCCTCATCTTAAACCTTTGTCCTCTGGTTCTTGATTTCCGCACTCTGGGGGAGAAGACTGGGCATTCACACTAGTCATTCCCCTTGTGATCTTATACACCTCTGTAAGATCAACTCTTAGCCTCCTGTGCTCCAACGAACAAGTCCTAGTTTGCCCAACCTCTCCCTGTAGCTCAGGCTTTCCAAGTCCTGGCCCTCGTATATTTTGTTGCCATCCTTTCCAGCTTAGCAACATCCTATAGCAGAGAGCACAATATACAGTGTGGAAGCAGGCCCTTTGGCCCAACTTGCCTACACTGGCCAACATGTCCCAGCTACACCAGTCCCACCTGCCTCCAGACCTGTCCTATCCATGTACCTATCTAACTGTTTCTTAAACATTGGAATAGTCCCAGCCTCAACTACCTCATCTGGCAACTTGTTCCATACACCCACCACCCTCTGTGTGGAAAAGTTACCCCTCAGATTCCTATTAAATCTTTTCCCCTTCACCTTGAACTTATGTCCAGTGGGCATCAATTCCCCTACTCTGGGCAAGAGATTCTGTGCAACTACCTGATATATTCCGCTCATGATTTTGTACACCTCCATAAGATCACCCCTCATCTTCCTGCGCTCCATGGAATAGAGTCCCAGCCTACTCAACCTCTCCCTATAGCCCGCACCATCTAGTCCTGGCAACATCCTTGTAAATCTTTTCTGAACCTGTTCAAGTTTGACAATATCTTTCCTATAACATGGTGCCCTGAACTGAAAATTATTCTAAATACGATCTCTCCAACATCTCATACAACTGCAACATGACAATAGACAATAGGTGCAGGAGTTGCCATTCAGCCCTTTGAGCCAGCACCGCCATTCAATGTGATCATGGCAGATCATCCCCAATCAGGAACCCGTTCCTGCCTTCTCCCCTATTCCCCTGACTCCGCTATCTTTAAGAGAATGACCTCCCAACTCCTATCTTCAATACTGATGAAGGCCAAAGTGCCGAAAGCCTTTTTGACCACCTTATCTACTTGCGACTCGACCTTCAAGGAACCATGCACCTGCACTCCTAGATCCCTCTGCTCTACAACATTCCCCATAAGCCTACCATTTACTGTGTCAATCCTGTCCATAGACGACCCAAAATGCACCACCTCATACTTCTCTGTATTAAATTCCATCAACCATCCCTCAGCCCACCTGACTAATCGATCCAGATCCTGCCGCAATCTTTCACAACCATCTTCACTGTCTGCAAAACCACCCACTTTTGTGGCACAACACCTGAGCTTTTGTACACAAAAGGAGTCACAGTGTAGTGTAGTGGTTCAACTGCTTGGTCAGCATCTCAGGAGAATATGGACAGGTAATGTATCAGGTTGGAACCATTCAGACTGATTGAGGGGGGGAGAAAACTGGAAGAGAGGAGGGGCAGGACAAGGCTAGGCAAGTAAGAGGTCAATACAGGTGGGAGGGTTATTTGATAGGCAAATGGTTGGACAAAGGCCAGGGATGAAAAGACATAAGGTGTGAGACAAAAGGATTGGAGATTTGTGGCTAGAGGCTGGAATGTAGGTGGAGGGGAGAAATAGGTGTGTGTGTGTGGGGTGGGGCTCTGGCTGAACAACTTCTAATCTTGTGTGTGGACTCAATAAGAAGAATAAGCAAAGATGTGGAGACTTTGGAGATGGTGCAGAGGAAGTTTTCCAGAATAATAACTTGATTAGAGAGTTTCAGCTTCAGGGAGAGGTTCGATACACTTGGATTGATTTCTCTGGAACGTCAGAGGTTGGGGTGTGGGGGGGGACGGACGATGGGAGTACATGAAATAATGTTTTGATAGGGTAGACAATCAGAACATTTTCCCCAGGGTGGAAATGTCCGACACTAGAGGGCATAGCTATAAAGTGAGAGGGATAAAGTTGAATGTAAAATATGCATTGTTATTTTACACATAGTGGGGGCATAGAATGGTGGTGGAGGCAGATGCGAGGGTGGTGCTGAAAAGGCTTTTAGATAAGAACCTTTTAGATAAGAACATAGAAGTGCAGAGAATAGAGGGACGTGGAGCATGCACAGGCAGATGAGTTCAGTTTCACTTGGCATCATGCTTAGCACAAACACTGGGCTGTTCAGTCCCGTGCTGAACTGTTCTATGATCTTTATCCATGTTGAACATAATGCGTTAAATTATCTCCTCTGACTATGTGATTCATATTCTTGCACTATTTGTATATATCTCTCCAATATTGTGCTTCCATGTTCTTTAGAATCGTAGAATACAGCACGGAAACAGCTCTTCAGCCCAACTTGTCCGTGCCGACCAAGATGGCCCATCCAAGTGTCTTTTAAATGCTGTTTATAGTACCTGCTTCAACTACCTCCTCTGGCAACTCGTTCCGTATCTGTGTGAAAATGTTGCCCCTCAGGTCCGTATTAAATCTTGCCCCTTAAATGTATATCTTCTAGTTTTTGATTCCACTAAACTGAGTAAATAATTCTGTGCATTCAAAATATCTATTCACCTCAAGACTTTATACACCTCTATAAGATCACCCCCCCGCTTCCTGTGTTACAAGGAATAAAGTCATAGACTGCCCAACCTCGCATAGTGTCATAGTGTCGAACAGCACGGAAACAGGCCATTCAACTTAACTTACTAATGTCAACCTAGTTGCCCCATCGACACGTCCCAGTTGCACGCGTTTGTCTCATATTCCCTCTAACTTTTTCCTATTCATTTACCTTTCCAAATGTTTATATGTTGTTTATCTATTCCTCTCACGGCCCTCTACACCACTATAAGGTTTCCCCTCACCCTCCTGCATCCAAGGAATAAAGCCCTGGCCTGCCCAACCACTGCCTATAAATAGCTCAAGCTCTCAAGTCTTGGCAACATCCTTGTACAGTATCTCCATCGTAGATTTTGATCAACTTCAGAAAGTGAAGCAGTGCATTGACGGCACCAAATTGAAGATGGTTGAAAGGTTCAAGTTCTTAGGAGTAAATATCACCAGCAACTTGGCCTGGACCAGCCCTATTGAAACAATGGGCAAGCAAGCACACTAATGCCTCTACTTCCTTTGGAGGCTTGAGAAGTTCAGCATGTCCCCAACACCGCTCACCTATTTCACAGATGCGCCGCAGATAGCTATCTATCACGGTCCACACAGCATCGTTTGGGAACAGCTCCATCCAAGAATGCAAGTAATTGTGAAGCATTGTGGTCGCAGCCCACACCATCGTACAATCCATCCTCCCTTTCATCAACTGCATTAACACCACATGCTCCCTCGGCCATTCTATCTACTTGTGTTGCCTCTTTCAGGGAGCTGTGGATTTGAATCCCAAGTTTCCTCAATGATATCGTGCCTTGCCATTAACTATATGCTTTCCCCTAACATTTGACTTCCCAAATTGCACCACCTCATACTTGCTCAGACTATTTCATTGACTATTTCTCCTGCCATTTCTGTGGCTAATCTATATCTGTTTTATATCATGACAGTCAACCTCACTATCCCCATCTCCACCAATTATGGTCTATTCTGCAAATTACTAGCCAACCCGTCTTCACTTACGTCCAGCTCATTTATACATATCACAAACAGCAGAGGTTCCAATACCGATCCCCGCAGAATTCCACAGGTCACAGACCTCCAGCCAGAACAACACCCTTCCTCCACAACCCTCCTCCATCTATCAGTAAGCCAGTTTTGAATCCAATCATTTACAGTGAGTCACTGTAGATCCCACCTCTTAAACCTCTGGTCTATCATGAGGGACTTTATTGAATGCCTTACTAAAATCCACGTAGACAACATCCCCTGCCCTACCCAGATTGATCACCTTTGTCACCGCCTCATAAAATTCAATCAATTCCATTAGATGTGATGCCACTGTCGCTATTTACCGCATTCTCTTCTGAAAGATTGAATCCTTTCCCAATGAACCCTCTCCGATAGACTGGCAGGGTGAGTGTATTTCAGTGTCGGAGTAATAGCGGGAGATTTGAAAAGGGAAGCTTTGGATTGGCTAATTGAGTGGCCAATGAATGAACTAATTGAGCAACCAACAAAAAGGAGGCAAGGTGTAGCGGCCAGAATGGCCTCATTGGGAGAGAGGCCATGTGGAGGTGAAGTGCTGTGTGGAGGTGAAGTGTCAGACTTTCGCTAAAGAGGCTTCAACGGGGATGCTGAGCAAAGACAGTGCAGAGGTTGACAGGAGGTGACAGTCAGTACGGTCTGCTGTTTGTGTGTGTGTGTGTGTGTGTGTGTGTGTGTGTGTGTGTGTGTGTGTGTGTGTGATCATTTGCTTTTTGCCTCTTGGTTTTAGTGCAGAATTGATGGCGGGTAGAATGGTGCAATGTTCCTGTAGGATGTGGGAATTCAGGGAAACTACCGGTGTCCCTGATGTCTACACCAGTGGGAATTGTGTCCAGGTGCAGCTCCTGAAAGACCGTGTTAGGGGACTAGAGCTGGAGCTGGACGACCTCAGGATCAACAATGAGAATGAGAGCTTCATAGACAGGAGTTATAGCGAGGTGGTCACGCCTAAACTACAGGAAGAGAGTCAGTAGGTGACCACGAGGAAATGGAGTAGACAGAGTGAAGGTGACCCCCTGCGGCCGTTGCCATTCAAAACCGTTTTGGAAACTTCTGGGGAGGGATGACTATTGAGAGGTGAGCAGCAGCAGCAAAGTCTGTGGCACTGAGCCTGGCTCTGAGGCACAGCAGGGAAGGGTAATGTCCGGCAGAACCATCGTGGTGGGAGAGCCGTATAGGAAAGGACTGCAGATGCTGAGTTAAATCGAAGATTGACACAAAAAGCTGGAGTAACTCAGCGGGACAGGCAGCATCTCTGGAGAGAAGGAATGGATGACTTTTCGGGTCGAGACCCTTCTTCAGGCAGAAAAGATCGTTGTGGAGTTGTTAGTTAGGGGGGTAGACAGGAGACTCTGAGGAACAATCGAGACTCCAGGATAATGTGTTGCCACCCTGGTGCCAGGGTCTGGAATGTCTCAGAGTGACTGCATGACATTCTCTAGGGTGAGCAGCCAGAAGTCGTTGTAGGTAGGAAAAGGGACGAGGTCCTGCAAAGCGAATATAGGCGGTTAGGCAAAAGATTAAAAGCCCGAACCTCCAGGCTAGTGATATCCGGGTGACTCCCGGTGCCATGTGCTAGTGACGGTAAGAATGAGAAGAGAGGACAGATGAATATGTGGCTGAGGAGTTGGTGCAGGGGGCATGGATTCAGGTTTTTGCACTATCTCTTCTGGGGCAGAGGAAACCTGTATAAGGGGGATGGGTTGTACCTAAGCTGGAGGGGAACCCATATCCCAGCGGGCAGATTTGCTAGTGCTACACAGGTGGGTTTAAACTGGATTGGAAGGAGGGCAGGATCCAATGCAGGACTGAGACATGGGAGAGGCTGGAAGTCGGTGGAGGAACATTCTGAAAGCAAGTTCCGTGTACAGGATAGGTCGGCAACGAGGAAGGACTGTTGAATTGAATTGGATTTACAGTATTTTAATACAAGAGGCCTGATGGGTAAGGCAGATGAGCATGGACAAAAACTTGTCTGAGCGAGGGACAGGTCTGACAGCTTAATGTTCCAGGGACCAGTTGCTACAGATGAGATAGAAGTGGGACCTGCTTCATTGATTAAGAAGAAAATCATGGGAGTCGTCTGAGATGACATTACTGATGGTTTGTCCAGTCAGGTTATATGGGCGGAGTTGCAATATAAAAAATGGATGATCGTTGTATGATCGTTTACTATAGGTCCCCAAATAATCAATGGAAATTAGAAGAACAAATAAGCAGTGAAATTGCAGGCAGCTGTAACACTAGTAAGTGTGCCAGAGTCAGGGATTTTATCTTTTCCAATAGCGACTGGGATTGCCATCATGGCAAGGGCTAGACAGGGCGGAATTTGTTAAATGTGTTCAGGGAAGTTCTGGATCTACTGTTAAGAAATCAGGAAGGTTAGTGACTGAAATGTCAGTTGGACAGCCTTTTGGGACTAGTGACCACATTTCCATTAGCATTAAAATAGTTATGGATAAAGGCAGGGTGTGCCCATGTTAATATTGACCAAATTAGAGGAATTACAAAATGGAGGATCTTTGCATTTGCAGGGTCTGCTTGGCCTCTTTCTGTGAAAAAGTTGCAAGCTGTGAGCTGGCGGCGCCAAAAAGTCTGGACCCTAGATTGATATGCAGGATGGGGTGAGGTCCAGATGTCCTTTCCTTTGTTAAAATTCATGAGGACTTTGCAGAGGAGTTCAGAGGTGTTGCAAATGCATGGTCAGGATTGGTCAGATAGAGGGTAGTGTAAATACTGTTAATAATGTTGCAGGGTGTTTGTGCTGCTGTTTGATGATTGGCTGAAGTGTGAAACCTTGTTTGACTTGTTTATACAACCTGGGAAAATGTTGCATTACCTTAGTTAACTGACTTCCTTCCTGAAGCTTCTGTAGAAACATTGTAAAGGGGTACTTTGTAATTGGTTGGGGAATTGTCAATTACTGTATGATGTGATCGATGTGTGTGATTGGCTTGTAGGGGTTGCCTCCCCCATATAGTTCTGCCCCACGGGTCCAATTACCTATAAAAGAGTGGACCCCACAAGGATCGGAGTTGATCTTCTGGAGGGGCGTTTTGGACTACGTAACCTTTTGGAGGGGTCTGCTTGCACGAGGCTGAAGGGCTTGAACGAGCAGAGACAAGGATCGGACCCGGGGTGGTTAGGTATTGTATAGGAAGTTTGTTATTGGTGGAAAGAATAAAGAATAGTTGATCGGGTGACTGACTCAGTGTTTTACTGAACTAGACTAATGGGGGCAAACTTTAGGAGCATAATTACACCCACAAGTTCTGAATTGGGGCATGACCAACTTTGATGGTTTCAGAGAGGAACTTGCCCAAGTTAATTGGACAGGTTGGTTGCAGGCAAAGGGATGTCTGAAAAGTGGGATGCTTTTAAAAGTATGATGACGAGAGTTCAGGCCATGTGTGTTCCTTTCAGAGTGAATAGTAAGGAAGGTGGGAACAAGGAAGCTTGGATAATGAGGAAAATTGAAGCTCTGGTCAGGAATAAGAAGGAGGTGTGGAACAGGTATACGCTGCTGGGATCAAGCGGATCAATGCAGCTGTTTGGGATCTGAGGAGCGTACGTAAGGAGAAAATCAGGAGGGTATAACATAGAAACATAGAAACATAGAAATTAGGTGCAGGAGTAGGCCATTCGGCCCTTCGAGCCTGCACCGCCATTCAATATGATCATGGCTGATCATCCAACTCAGTTTCCCGTACCTGCCTTCTCTCCATACCCTCTGATCCCCTTGGCCACATCTAACCCCCTCTTAAATATAGCCAATGAACTGGCCTCAACTACCCTCTGTGGCAGAGAGCTCCAGAGATTCACCACTCTCTGTGTGAAAAAAGTTCTCCTCATCTCGGTTTTAAAGGATTTCCCCCTTATCCTTAAGCTGTGACCCCTTGTCCTGGACTTCCCCAACATCGGGAACAATCTTCCTGCATCTAGCCTGTCCAACCCCTTAAGAATTTTGTAAGTTTCTATAAGATCCCCTCTCAATCTCCTAAATTCTAGAGAGTATAAACCAAGTCTATCCAGTCTTTCTTCATAAGACAGTCCTGACATCCCAGGAATCAGTCTGGTGAACCTTCTCTGCACTCCCTAAAGGAGGCAAGAGATAACACTGGAAAATCCAAAGACATTTTTTATGTACATTGAGGGAAAGAGTAAGAATAGTGCCTCTCTCTCTCAGAAACCAAAGCAGTCATCTCTGTATGGAGCTGCTGGAGATGGGCAAGGTTCTCAACGTATTTCTCCTCTGTTGTTTCTGTAAAGAAAGACAAGATGACTGGGGAACTTGGGACAGTTTATGGAGTTGTCTTGAGGACAGTGCGCATTATGGTCGAGGATGTACTGGATGTCCTAAGGCGTATGATGGTAGATATACTGTATCTCCAGGGCTTGATCAGATATATCTGTGTATAGTGGGAAACTAGAGAAGATATTGCAGGCACCCTGGTTGACATAAACATAGAAATCATCTTAGGCACAGGTGAGGTACAGGAGAGTGGCTAATATTGTGCATCTATTTAAGAATGGCTGCAAGGAAAAGCCTGGGAACTGTAGACCAGTGAGCCTAACATCTGTCGTAGGCAAGTTACTGGAGAGGATTCTGAGAGATGTTATATATATATATATATTGGATAAAAGCATTTGGATAGACAGGGAAAAATTAGGGATACTCAGTGTGGTTTATTTATAAATTTATTATTTTTTTTTTTTTTTACTAGCAGTACAATAAATCACATTAATACATCACATATATCTTATTACATTATGTTGTACCACTTCATTTTTTGAGCTTTAAAAAAGATAGAAATAAAAAAAGAAGGAAAGTAAGCAAGAATCGTGAAGGTGCAGGAAAATGTTGGGAGAAGAGAACCCCTTAGGGAGGAATTAGAGAAGGAAGTAAAGAAAGGAAATAAGACCCTAGAAAGAAAAGGAAAAAAAATAAGAAAGGAAAATCAATCGCTCTATTGTAACATAATACCTGTTCACTGGTGCGTGGTTTTACATGTGGGAGATTGTCTTTCAAATCTTAGTTTTTTTTTTAAAGAAGTAACCATAAAGGTTGATGAGGGCAATGTTGTAGATGTCTATATGGACCAGCAAGCTATTTGGTAACGTTCTGTATGGTAGACTGCTCTGGATGGTTAGATTGTATGGGATCCAAGGACAGCTAGCCGGCTGGATAGAGATTTGGCTTCAGGAGGGTGATGGTGGAAGGTTGTTTTTCAGATTGGAAGCCTGTGGCTAGTGGTGTGCTCTGAGTTCGGTGCTGGGCCCATGTCAGTTTGTGGTTTATATCAATGATTTGGATGAGAATGTACAAGCAAGTCTAGTCAGTTTGCAGATGACACTAAAGTGGGTAGTTCCGTAGATAGTGAAGATGGTTATCAAAAAATATAGCAGGTCTTGTATACATCCTACTTGGGAAAGTGGTCTGAAAATAGCTAATGGAATTTAATGAAAATATGTGTGAGAGTGCATTTTGGGAAGTCAAACCAGGGCAGGACCGTGACAGCAAAGATCCTGTAGCGGAGCAAGATAGATCACTCCTACTAAATGCAATGGGCTGACGTGTAGTACGCAACGGAACGTGGGCTTTTTTTTTCATCCATTTCAGTGAACCCAACCTGATCCGACTCGCAGTTAAATCAATGTTGGGGGGGACCAGTTTGTGTTAATTGTTACGACTCCCGAATGCAGGTACTTCAGAGCTGCGTAACACAAGGTAAAAACCAGGTTCAAGTTCAAAAATAGTTTTAATTATTCAATGGAACACAAAACCCAAACCTGATTTAAACAACCCAGTCAGGGATATGGATGAACTGACAAACAATGTAACAGTGCTCCAGCCAGCCACGTGATGGACCGTCGAACCGGAGACTCTAAAACCTGCCTAAAGAGATATAACCCTGAAACAAAATACACAAAAACACTAAGGTCAGCCCTTATCCATCCCAATTCAATATTTGTTACCAAGGAATGGTGAAAGTACACAAAGTTCTATGCCATGTGGCCAGGCCTCCCTCAGCTCACACCAGCCGTCTGCTCATCAGTCAGGGTCGACGAAGAAGAGAGAGAATCCTGGGAAGCTTCAGATGAGTCACCCGTCACCTGACGCAGCTTGGCCAATCGGATACAGGAGCCTTTAACCCCTTGATTCCAGACTCACAGCCACGAGGCCTGTACTCGGGAGAGAAACAGAGAAAGCTAAGTACATAGCATTCACCAGGAGGGGGAAGCGCCTAACATAATAAATTAAAGTTTTGAAAATGAGGAGAAGATTTTTACCAAATAACTTTTATTTTTACGAGGATGTTTCCGTAACCAGCTTCCGTCTCCGCACTAGTATCCTACGGGATCTTTGGTGTGGAGACGGAAGCCGGTTACGGAAATGGGGCTGAAAATTACCCATGTATCTGCCCATGACGTCTTTTTCGTCGAGTGATCTATCCTGCTTGCTATAGGAACTTTGCTTCACAGTGAATGATAGGCCCTGTTATAGAGCAGGGGATTCGAGGAATAGTTACACAGTTCCCTCAAAGTGGTGTCATAGGTAGATAGGGTAAAGACGAATTTGACCATCATCAGTCAGGGTATTGAGCATAGAAGTTATAATGTTATGTTGCAGTTCTACAAGACTTTGGTGAGGCTTTATTTGGAGTATTGTGTTCAGTTTTGGTCAGCCAACTGTAGGAAGGAAATTGTTAAGCTGGAAAGGGTGCAGAGAAGATTTACGAGGATGTTGCCCGGGCTTGAGGGCCTGGGCTATAGGGTTAGGTTGGGCAGGCTAGGACCTTTTCTCATGGATCGCAGGAGACTGAGGGATGATCTTATAGAAGAGTCCAAAATCATGAGAGGAATCGATAGGGTGAATGAACAGTCTTTTATCCAGGGCAGGAACCTGAGGGGCAACTGTTTCACTCAGAGGGTGGTGGGTATAAGGAATGAACTACCAGAGGTGGTCGTTGAGACAGGTACAATAACAGCAATTAAAGGATGCTGGAACAGTTACATGGATAGGAATGTTCAGATGAATATGGGATTGGCTTAGGTGGGACATCTTGGTCGGCATGGTTTGAGTCAGGCCGAAGACTCTACAACTACATAACCTCCTTGATCTCAAACTGTGGTGGGCTCCATATTGTCTTCCATGTCCTTCTTTTTATTTTATTTTTTTCTCTCTTTTTTTGTATGGCTTTGTAAATATTTGATTAAATTATAAATGTAAATAATTTGGTGTACACAAAGCTGCTGGTGTACATATGGTGTACATTGAAAGTAGGCATGCAGGTGCAGCAGGCAGTGAAGAAAGTGAATAGTATTTTAGCATTCATAGCAAAAGGATTTGAGTATAGGAGCAGGGAGGTTCTACTGCAGTTGTACAGGGTCTTGGTGAGATCGCACCTGGAGTATTGTGTGCAGTTTTGGTCTCCTAATCTGAGAAAAAAACATTCTTGCCGTAGAGGGAGTACAGAGAAGGTTCACCAGATTGATTCCTGGGATGTCAGGACTTTCATATGAAGAAAGACTGGATAGACTCGGCTTGTACTCGCTAGAATTTAGAAGATTGAGGGGGGGATCTTATAGAAACTTTCAAAATTCTTAAGGGGTTGGACAGGCTAGATGCAGGAAGATTGTTCCCGATGTTGGGGAAGTCCAGAACAAGGGGTCACAGTTTAAAGATAAGGGGGAAATCTTTTAGGACCGAGATGAGAAAAACATTTTTCACACAGAGAGTGGTGAATCTGTGGAATTCTCTGCCACAGAAGATAGTTGAGGCCAGTTCATTGGCTACATTTAAGAGGGAGTTAGATGTGGCCCTTGTGGCTAAAGGGATCAGGGGGTATGGAGAAAAGGCAGGTACAGGATACTGAGTTGGATGATCAGCCATGATCATATTGAATGGCGGTGCAGGCTCGAAGGGCCGAATGGCCTACTCCTGCAGCTATTTTCTATGTTTCTATATAGCTGCTAAATTTGTTTAAGATAATTATAAGCAGTTGAATCAGGGGTGGGAATTAATAAGCTTTGGCTTCTTCCTGCTCCTTTTCGGACACATACGATTTCATTTATTTAGAGATATTGTTTATGACACTTTATAAATATTCTTGTTTTGTTTTTTGTATGCTGTTTCACACTTGCTTTTTATTATTTTATTCTGTTCGAAATAAATAATCAAATACACAAATAAATAAATAAATAAATAGTACATGTTTAGTATCTCAATTAGATCCTCGGACTCCAACCATAAGTTTCTTCCTTATTCCTGAGCGGACCTACCTTCTCTCTGTTTACTACCTGTTTTAATGCACGTATTTTAAAAAATGACATTTTCTTTAATCTGATTCACCTATATCATTTAGTGGCTGCTTTTTAAATGCCCAGTTGAGATCTTTCTTGTTTGGTTTATATTCCTTGAAGACCCTGTCAGACTTAATTTCTCTTTTTGACCGAATTTACAACCTCTTTGATCTTCCATGGTTCCCTTACCACGTCATCCTTATCCTTCTGCCTTACTTCTAGAGTCAGAGTCAAACAGCATGGAAATAGGACCCTCGGCCCGACTTGCCCACACTGACCAACTTGCCCCACTACATGAGTATGTGCTTGGCCCATCACCCTTTAAACCTGTCCTATCCATGTACCTGTTCAAATGATTTTAAACGTTGTGATGGTATTGCAATATGCCGGTCCTGAACTCTGATCAGTTGGCCTTTAAACAACTCTCATATCTCATAGGACGGGAGCCAGTCCGGTGAGATCAAGGATAAATTGTTGCATCAGTCCTTCATTGACGCTGGTTTGAGGTCATCTGTCAGGAGTTAGGTTAGGTAAGGGGGAGGTACAGCGAGACCTGGGTGTCCTTGTACACCGGTCACTGAAAGTTGGTGTGCAGGTACAACAGGCAGTGAAGAAAGCTAATAGAAACATAGAAACATAGAAAATAGGTGCAGGAGTAGGCCATTCGGCCCTTCGAGCCTGCACCGCCATTCAATATGATCATGGCTGATCATCCAACTCGGTATCCTGTTCCTGCCTTCTCTCCATACCCCCCTGATCCCTTTACCCACAAGGGCCACATCTAACTCCCTCTTAGATATAGCCAATGAACTGGCCTCAACTACCTTCTATGGCAGAGAATTCCAGAGATTCACCACTCTCTGTGTGAAAAATGTTTTCCTCATCTCGGTCCCAAAAGATTTCCCCCTTATCCTTAAACTGTGACCCCTTGTTCTGGACTTCCCCGACATTGGGAATTCCCCAACATAATGGAATGTTGGCCTTCATAACAACTGGATTTCAGTAAAGGAGTAGAGAGGTTCTTCTGCAGTTGTATAGGGCTCTGGTGAGACCACATCTGGAGTATTGTGTACAGTTTTGGTCTCCTAATTTGAGGAAGGACATCCTTGTGATTGAGGCAGTGCAGCGTAGGCTCACAAGATTGGTCCCCGGGATGGCGGGACTGTCATATGAGTAAAGATTGAAAAGACTAGGCTTGTATTCACTGGAGTTTAGACGGATGAGGGGGGATCTTATAGAAATATATAAAATTATAAAAGGGCTGGACAAGCTAGATGCAGGAAAAATGTTCCCTATGTTGGGTGAGTCCAGAACCAGGGGCCACAGTCTTAGAATACAGGGAAAGTTATTTAAGACTGAGGTGAGAAAAATATTTTTCTCCCAGAGAGTTGTGAATTTATGGAATTCCCTGCCACAGAGGGCAGTGGAGGCCAAATCACTGGATAGATTTAAGAGATAGTTAGATAGAGCTCTACGGGCTAGTGGAATCAAGGGATATGGGGAGAAGGCTGGCACGGGTTATTGATAGGGGACGATCAGCCATGATCACAATGAATGGCGGTGCTGGCTCAAAGGGCGAATGGCCTCCTCCTTCACCTATTTTCTATGTTTCTATGTTTCTTTGAGTGAGGATGATTTGCTTCCACTGGTTTCCTGAGTTCTGAGCATCCAGATTCCAAGGAGCATCATCTGCTCAATGGTCGAGAAATACTTGAATCACGGTTGTGTATCCATGAACTTGGAATGTAAAGGGTCCCAGTGCATCCTACATGCTTGCTGCAGAGCAGAGGACCAGAGATCCAATCCAGCGTTAGCTTTAACAATCAGATGATGATTTAAATAAGGTTTGTACGTGCCAAAATTGTCATGTGCTGAAATCTCATTAGTCACTTTCACTTCTCCATTTCAAGAAGGGGAAGAAAGGCCCAGGAGCAATCACGGGCAGGTCACAGAGAGCTGCATCTCAGTGGCACAAAATCTGTCTCGTCCTGTTAACGCAAGGAATTGTACTTCGAAAGTGATAAAGTAACTGAGACACAACTTGGCACAAACTAGCCAAAAGCATTCTTGTGTGGGTGGTCGAGTGCTTCTGAGTTGCAGCCGGTTTGAAATTTATTGACCATCCATGATGGAGGAGCCTTACATCCGACATCTTGAAGTGCTGGGATTTGAAAAAAGATTTGTCCCAAATCAGTATTATGTGAGTACCAGTAACTGACTAATATTGCTGAATCCTCATCCTTTCGTTTTTAGAAGTAAATCCATTCATATTGCCTGTGTTTCTCTGTTTATTCGTACAATGTATAATCAACAATGTGTCTAGAGAGCTGCAAGATTGACATATTTGAAAACTGTTTTAGTGAGCTCAGATTTTTTCGCAGAATAGAGGAAATGCCTGAATAGCATGAGTTCTTTGTAAATAGTAACGAACTTGTGTATTGTTCCTGTCACTAGATTCAGACCATGAGTTGGAATTAGCTTTCAAACAGGAAGTGATTGCAATAACCAGGGACTTTTTCTTGCGCATAAAGGAAAAAATAATGAAATGAAAGACCCACAGCTGTAGTTAAAGCATTGGAATCCTTCTCCTTGGGCAGTCTCTCATGATCAAGATTGACACTAAACGCTGGAGTAACTCAGCGGGTCAGACAGCATCTGTGGAGAAAGGAATAGGTGTTTCGGGTTTAGACCTCCCTGGCCCGCTGAGCTGATCCAACATTTTGTGTCTATCTTCGGTGTAAGCCAGCAACGTTCCTACACATTTTGGCGGCCCCTCAGGATCAAGGAGGGCTTGTTTTCCGCTCAGTTCTGTGGGCTCTAGGGTGGCTGTGGGCTGTAGAGGCCGGCACACTCAGCACTCATGAGAGCAATAGATCGTGTCGATGCACAGAATCTGCGGGGTCACTTTTTCACACAAAGGGTGGTGGGTGCATGGAACTAGCTACCAGAGGACAGACACAAAATGCTGGAGTAACTCAGAGGGCCAGGCAGCATCTCTGGATTGACCAGAGACATTTCTCTTTGGGTCGAGACCTTTCTTCAGACCCCGAGTTGATGTAGTTGAGGCAGGGACTATCCCAACGTTTGAGAAACAGTTAGACAGGTACATGGATAGGACAGGTTTGGAGGAATATGGACCAAACGCAGGCAGGTGGGACTAGTGTAGCTGGGACGTGTAAGCCAGTGTGGGCAAGATGGGCCTGTTTCCACGCTGTGTTACTCTACGACCATAACAACTGGGACAGGGAGGACTATCCCGAGTGTTCCTCCTGCACGTTGAGCTGCCATTTGTCAGTGAATGTCAGGAGTCGGCTGGATCCTTCGTCCTTCAATTGTGTGGAACATAATGTAAGATTCAAGGGCTGAGTCTGTCACTGCGGCCCGGTGCTGGTGAGGAAATGGACACCAGATCTGATTGCAGGTCAGACTATACAAAACGTCGACAATCCCAGTAACACTGTGCAGGTGGACCATCTGAGAAGTGACAAACAACAGTGATCTGTTTTGGACTTGTCGGAAATGTTGAAAATTATAAGTGAGATGAGGTTATAAACTGTTTAACCCTGGAGCTACATACTGGGGAAGCATGATGGGGGAAAGTGGCCAACATAGGATGATAGGAAGGTAATAAATAGTCAATGTGTTTAGCTTTCACAGCACAGCTAGAGTTCAACTAAAGATTGAGGGTAATTAAAACTGTTTGAAGATCAAAAAAACTGTACATTTTGCAAAATTGTAAATTGTCCCTAGTGCATAGGATAGTTTTAGTGTGCGGGGATCGCTGGTTGGTGCAGACCCGGTGTGCTGAAGGGCCTGTTTCCGTGCTGTATCTCTAAACTAAACAACACTAAATTAAACCAAGTTAGCATTATGGTCTGGTTTCATTTGCCAGCATTTGGCCGATTGCCTTTTAAATTGTACCTATGTGTATATCTTATAAAGTTGGCATTGTTACTGCTTCTATATTTTCTCTGGACTACCCTCTGAGTGAAAAAGTTTCCCCTCACAACCCTCTTAAATATTTATTCTCCCACCTGCAGCCCTGTCCTCTAGCCCTGGGAAACAGACTGTGAGCGTTCACATTATCCACGTCCCTCATGATCTTGAAATCCAGGTTAGTCGGGAAGTGGTGTTAGGTAAATTGAATGGATTAAAGGCCGATAAATCCCCATGGCCAGATAGGCTGTGTCCCAGGGTCCTTAAGGAAGTAGCCGCAGAAATAGTGGATGCATTAGTGATAATTTTTCAAAACTCTTTAGATTCTGGAGTAGTTCCTGAAGATTGGCAGGTAGCTAATGTAACCCCACTTTTTAAAAAGGGAGGGAGAGAGAAAACGGGGAATTACAGACCAGTTAGCCTAGCGTTCGGTAGTGGGGAAAACTGCTAGAGTCAGTTATTAAAGATGGGATAGCAGCACATTTGGAAAGTGGTGAAATCATTGGACAAAGTCTGCATGGATTTATGAAAGGTAAATCATGTCTGACGAATCTTATAGAATTTTTCGAGGATATAAATAGTAGAGTGGATAAGGGAGAACCAGTGGATGTGTTATATCTGGACTTTCAGAAGGCTTTCGACAAGGTCCCACATAAGAGATTAGTATACAAACTTAAAGCACACGGTATTGGGGGTTCAGTATGGATGTGGATAGAGAACTGGCTGGCAAACAGGAAGCAAAGAGTAGGAGTAAACGGGTCCTTTTCTTAATGGCAGGCAGTGACTAGTGGGGTACCGCAAGGCTCAGTGCTGGGACCCCAGGTATTTACAATATATATTAATGATTTGGACGAGGAGTTCAATGCAACATCTCCAAGTTTGCAGATGGCTCGAAGCTGGGGGGCAAGTGTTAGCTGTGAGGAGGATGCTAGGAGACTGCAAGGTGATTTGGATAGGCTGGGTGTGGGCAAATGAATGGCAGATGCAGTATAATGTGGATAAATGTGCGGTTATCCACTTTGGTGGCAAAAACAGGAAAGTAGACTATTATCTGAATGGTGACCGATTAGGAAAAGGGGAGATGCAACGAGACCTGGGTGTCATGATACACCAGTCATTGAAAGTAGGCATGCAGGTGCAGCAGGCAGTGAAGAAAGCGAATGGTATGTTATCATTTATAGCAAAAGGATTTGAGTATAGGAGCAGGGAGGTTCTACTGCAGTTATACTGGGACTTGATGAGACCACACCTGGAGTATTGCGTACAGTTTTGGTCTCCTAATTTGAGGAAAGACATTCTTGCCATAGAGGGAGTACAGAGAAGGTTCACCAGACTGATTCCTGGGATGTCAGGACTTTCATATGAAGAAAGACTGGATATACTCGGTTTGTACTCGCTAGAATTTAGAAGATTGAGGGGGGATCTTATAGAAACTTACAAACTTCTTAAGGGGTTGGACAGGCTAGATGCAGGGAGATTGTTCCCGATGTTGGGGAAGACCAGAACAAGGGGTCACAGTTTAAGGATAAGGGGGAAATCTTTTAGGACCGAGATGAGAAAAACATTTTTCACACAGAGAGTGGTGAATCTCTGGAATTCTCTGCCACAGAAGGTAGTTGAGGCCATTTCGTTGGCTATATTTAAGAGGGAGTTAGATGTGACCCTTGTGGCTAAAGGGATCAGGGGGGGTATGGAGAGAAGGCAGGTACAGAATACTGAGTTGGATGATCAGCCATGAGCATATTGAATGGTGGTGCAGGTTCGAAGGGCCGAGTGGCCTACTCCTGCACCTATTTTCTATGTTTCTACGTAAATCTCAATAAGGTCACTCCTCAGCCCCATATGATCCAATGAAAAATGTCTCAGCATATCCCTATAACTACAGGCGTAAGCCTACATAACATGACCCGAATAGATCAGGTAAGCCCGCAGTGTTTTACACAGAGCAGGGCAGCTGAGACAAGCTGCCAGAAGAGGGAGTTGAGACAGGGACTATTGTAATGTTTAAGAAACATTGAGACAAGTACATTGATAAGACTAGTTTTGAAGGCTATGGGGCAAAAGCAGACAGGCGAGACTTGTGTAGATGGGGCATGTTTCCACACTGTATGACTCTATTTTGACTCACTCATGCTTCCTGTAGATGGGTGAGCAGAGCAGCACCCGGCCCTCCAACGACTTTCACAGCTGCATCACGATGGTGCAACATTTGCACTCCATGTCCTTCCCAGTGAAGGCAAGCGTGCCGAACGCTGCCGCCACCGCCCTTTCCATCTGCCGCCACCGTTAGGGGCCCAGGCACCTCTGCTGCCAGATCTGATTGGAGTGTCGTGCAGCCAGGAGTGTTACAGATCCAGTAAAGCCTGATGTGCCCGGCTCGTCTACCGGGACCCACGCTGTGAGAGTGAGCAGGGACCCACGTGTAACCACCAAGAGCGAGGAAGGCCATCGGGGAACGAGGGGTGATGGGTGGGGGAGGGGGGGGAGTTGAGGTTGCAAAGGTGGGTCTTGTTTAACTAGACATCATGTTTTGCACAAACACCATCAGGCGAAGGGCCTGTTCCTGTGCTGTACTGCTCTATGTAACGTTCTCTCTGAGTACTGTAGTTAAGTCCTCCTGCTCTCTCTTCTCTTACTTGCATCTCTATCTCGCCTGAAGCATCAATACCCTGAAACATTGAGCTGCCCAGTCCTGCGCTTCTCTCAGCCATGTTTCTGTTATGACTCTCCTGTCCCAGTCCGCTGAGCAATCCATGCCCTGAGTTTATCTGTCTTACTTGTTGCCTCTGGTTCAGCAGGTTCTGACCAGTGTGACTCCAGTGATGCTGACAGTGGGCGTCTCTGTGATGAGAATGTCAATTTGTGGTTGGATATCCTGTCTCTTGTTGAAGATGGTGAAGGACAGGCACTTTTGTGGAGTAACCTTTGTGCAGCAAACGGTGCAGAGAAGACTTACGAGGATGTCGCCAGGACTCAAGGGACTGAACTATAGGGAGAGGTTGAGCAGGCTGGAACTCTATTCCTTGGAGCGCAGAAGGATGAGGGTTGATCTTATAGAGGTGTAGAAAATCATGAGAGGAATAGATCGGGTAGATGCTCAGTCACTTGCCCAGAGTAGGGGAATCATAAACCAGGGGCCATATGTTTATGGTGAAGGAGGAAAGATTTAATAACAACCTGAGGGGTAACGTGGGTGTATGGAGCAAGCTGCTAGAGGAGGTAGTTCAGCGGGTAGTATTGCAATGTTTAAGAAACATTCAGACAGGCACATGGATAGGATAGATTTAAAGGGATATGGGCCCAATGCAGATAGGTGGGACTAGTATAGATGAGACATGTTGGCCTGTGTGGGCAAGTTTGGCCGAAGGGCCTGTTCCCATACTATCACTCTATTAATCTATAAATGTCTCATGTCACTTTTCATTCTGCACCTGAATGTTTAGTTTAGTTTATTTATTGTCATGTGTACTGAGGCAGAGTGAAACGTTTTTTTGTTGCATGTTATCCAGTCAGTGGAAAGACTATAGATGATTACAATTGAGCCTGTACAGTGTACATATACAGGATGAAGGGAATAACGTTTAAAGCAAGACAATGTCCAGCAAAGTCCGATTAAAGATGCATCTGCCTAAATCTTGCTGCATGCAAGCATAGGCTGCTTACTTTGTTGAGAATTGCAAATGGGATTGAAACTCCTGCAATTTGAGCCGGAGAGACATAGAGTGATACAGTGTGGAAACAGGCCCTTCATAGAGTGGTATATTGTGGTAACAGGCCCTTCATAGAGTGATACAGTGTGGTAACATGCTCTTCAGCCCAATTCACCCACACCGGGCAACAATGTCCCAGCTACACCAGTCCCACTTGCCTGCACTTGGTCCATATCTCTCCAAACCTGTCCTAGCCATGTACCTGTCTAACTGTTTCTTAAATGATGGGATGGTCCCAGCCTCAACTACCTTCTCTGGCAGCTTGTTCCATACATCCACAAACCTTTGTGTGAAAAAAGTATCAAAAAACAGTATAAAGGGAATAATGTTTAGTGCAAGATATAGTCCAGTAAAGTCTGATTAAAGATAGACCAAGGATTTCCAATGATAGTAATTCTGGACCGCCCTCAAACTGCAGATAGGATGGTTCAGCCTGATAACAACTGGCAAGTAACTGGGAAGTAATTTGGAGGTGTGCGTTTTCATACTTCTGTGCCTCTTGCCTGATGGGAGAGGAGAGTTGAGGGAGTGATTGGGGTGAGACTGGTCCTTGATTATGCTAGTGGCCTTGGCGAGGCAGCGTAAAGTGCAGATGGCGTCAATGGAAGGGAAGTTAGTTTGTGTGATGGTCTGGGCTGGGCTGTGTCCACAAGTCTGCAATTTCTCTGCAAGGGAGCTGTTCCCAAACCAAGCTGTGATGCATCGCGATAAAATGCTTACCATGGTGTATCTGTAGAAGTTAGTGACAGTTGTTGGGGACATGCCGAACTTCCTATGGCGGTGCAGGCTCGAAGGGCCGAATGGCCTACTCCTGCACCTATTTTCTATGTTTCTATGTTTCTAAACCTTCCAAGGAAGTAGAGGCGTTGATGTGCTTTCTTGGTCAATACTCGATGTGGGTAGTCCAGGGCAAGTTTCTGTATTTTGTAGATTTTGGGATCTACCTTCAGACCAGCATTGTCCAGAATACTGCTGGATTAGAGGATAAAACCAACCTCCCTTCCATTTACTCCATTTATGCTTCACGCTGCCTTAGCAAGGCCAGCAGCATAATCAAGGACCAGTCTCAACATGGCCACTCCCGCCTCTGCCCTATCCCATCGGGCAAAAGGTAAAGAGATGTGAAAACGCACAACTCCAGATTCAGCGTCATTTTCTTCTCAGCTGTTATCAAGCAACTGAGCCATCCTATCACAACCAAAAAGTAGTGCTAAGCAACTGTATATCTCATTGGAGACCCTCAGACTATCTTTGATCAGACTCTATTAGACTTTATCTTGCAGTAAACATTGCTCCCATTATTCCCTTTATTCTGTATCTGTACACTGGATGGCTCGATTGTAATCATGTATAGTCTTTCTAACACACAACAAAAGCCTTTCACTGTGCCTCGGTACATGTGACAATAAACTAAAGTAGCTTCAAGGAGAAGTTGGACAAACTTGGATTGTTTTCTCGGGCACATCAGAGGTAGACCTGATAGAGCTATATACAATTATGAGAGTTGTACCTCTGGTGACAATCAGAATCATTTCCTGTGTTGGAAATGATGAGCGGCCAAAGTTGAAGTGAAGTTTAAAGGAGATGTGTGAGGTGTTTGTGGTTAGAGTGGTTGGTGCCTAGAACACATTGCCTGATGGTGGCGGTGGAGCCAGATACGATAGTGGCTTTTAAGAGAATTTTAGATCGGCAATAAGTATTCAGTAAATGGAAGGGGTTGGATCACACGTAGGCAGAGGAGATCACTTTAACTTGGCATCATGTTCGGCACAGACATTGTGGACTGAAGACACTGTTCCTGTGTTTAGTTGAGGTTCAGTAATTAGATTTTTTGTTGTGTTCTACCCAGTCTGCGAAAAGACTGTACATGATTACAATCAAGCTGTCCATAGTGTACAAACTTTGCAGCCCAGAGCTAAACCCGAGCCCTGGTTCAGTGACGCAACTCGTACAGCTCGACAGGAGTGTCGCAGAGCTGAACGAAAGTGGAAGAAGGACAGGCTGCAGGTTTCATCGCAAATTCTAAAGGACAGCTGGCGTAATTACCAAAATACTGTTAAAGAGGCCAAAAGATATTACCTGTCTAATATAATAGTGTCTAAACGTTACGACCCACGTGTGTTATTCAAAACCATTGATTCTGTTTTAAATGCCCCACAGCCTGTCTGCCTGGAAGCATCGTCCGAATTGTGCAATGACTTCCTGCACTTTGTTATCAATAAGGTTGTTTCTATAAGGGCTCTCATCTCAGCTCCTGCCTCTGATCCCTCTGTTCCGGCCCCATGCCTGGTGGCATTCGATAAGTTTGTGCCTCTGACATTGTCGGGTCTAGAGGATGTGGTTAGCCATATCAAGCCGTCGGGTTCCCCTTGTGATGCTGTCCCTCCTCTTCTTTTTAAAGAGGTTTTCCCGAGTATAGGGCAGTCAGTTCTCGCCATCATAAACAGTAGTTTGTGTTCTGGGGTTGTCCCCGAAAATTTTAAACATGCTGTAGTGCAGCCATTACTTAAGAAACGTGGCCTGGATCAAACTGTTCTGGCCAATTTTAGGCCGATCTCCAAGCTGCCATTTATCTCTAAAATCATGGAGAAAGTAGTTTCTGCTCAGCTGAAACTCTTCCTGGACGAGCACAATATTCCGGAGGTTTTCCAGTCTGGATTCAAAGCTATGCATAGCACAGAGTCAGCTCTGCTAAGGGTTTTTAACGACATCCTCCTGGCAAACGACTCTGGTAATTATGTAATTCTTGTCTTGCTGGACCTATCTGCCGCCTTCGATACAGTGGACCATGGAATTTTAATTTCCCGATTACAGCAACAAGTGGGCATCTGTGGCAGTGCCCTGGGATGGTTCAGGTCCTATCTGGCAGACAGAACCATGCGTGTAAGCCTTGCTGGGTTTGAATCCTCCTCCGCTCCCTTGGCATATGGGGTTCCACAGGGCTCAATATTAGGGCCCCTGCTCTTCTCTCTATACCTACTTCCTCTGGGCTCAATTTTAAGAAGGCATGGCATCTCCTTTCACTTTTACAGCAGATGATAGCCAGTTATATATGCCACTCAGGAAGGAAGACGACTGTTCTCTAAAATCACTTCTGTCTTGTCTTGAGGACATTAAGTCCTGGATGGCCTTAAACTTTCTGGGACTTAATGAAAAAAAGACAGAGGTGATTTTGTTTGGCCCCAATGGCTGCCGTGAACCTCCCTTTGTTGACTTGGGTCCACTGGCATTGTCCGTAAAGCCAACAGTTTTAAACCTGGGTTTTAGGATGGACGGTGATTTTAAACTAGATAAACAAATAGGCGCGGTGGTTAAGTACAGCTTCTTTCACCTAAGCAAGCTGGCAAAGGTGAAGCCCATTCTCGAGCGGCAGCATTTTGAAACAGTAATTCATGCCTTTATTACATCTAGGCTGGATTACTGTAACGCACTCTACTCTGGAGTCGCACGAGCTTCATTGGCTCGTCTCCAGCTGGTTCAAAATGCTGCCTCTCGCCTCTTAACCGGAACTAGAAAGAGGGAGCACATTACGCCAATTTTGGCCTCCCTTCACTGGCTCCCAGTGCACTTTCGAGTTCATTTTAAAATTATTTTATTTGTTTTTAAATCGTTGAATGGGCTCGCCCCGCCTTACCTCTCTGAGCTGCTCCACCCAAACGCTCCTGCCCGGTGCCTCAGGTCAGCTGATCAGCTGCTCCTTGAGGTGCCAAGGTCTAAGCGGAAGCTCAGAGGGGATAGAGCCTTTTCTGTTGCTGCTCCGGCACTCTGGAACACCTTGCCGCTGCACATCAGACAGGCCCCCTCACTGTCCATCTTCAAATCCACCCTAAAAACTCATTTTTATTCTCTGGCTTTCGACACTGGCTGAGACATTGCTATGTTTTTAGTGCTTTTAATTTTTACTGTTTTATAGTCCTTTGTTTTACGGTTTTTAATGGTTTGTAATAACTTCTTGTCCATGAGTTCTCATGTACAGCACTTTGTGGCAACGGCAGTTGTTTAAAGTGCTTTATAAATAAAGTTATTATATTATTATTATTATTACAGATACAGGATACATGGAACAATGTTTAGTGCAAGATAAAGTCCAGTAAAGTCCAATTAAATATAGTCTGGGGGTCTCCAATGAGGTGGATGGTAGGTCAGGACCACACTCTGGTATTAGATGATAGGATGGTTCAGTTGCCTGATAACAGCTGGGACGAAACTGTCGCTGAATGTGGAGTTATGCATTTTTACACTTCTGTACCTCTTACCTGATGGAAGAGGGGAGAAGAGGGTGTGGTTCTATGTCCTATCATCTCTCTACTACTTTCCAATTCAAGTATTTGTCAAAATGTTTTTTAGACTTTGTAATTGTACCAGGTCTACCAGCTCGTTCCATAAACCCACACCACTCCTTGAACAAGTTGCCCATCACATTGTCTCTCGGTTTTAGAAACATAGAAACATAGAAAATAGGTGCAGGAGTAGGCCATTCGGCCCTTCGAGCCTGCACCTCCATTCAATATGATCATGGCTGATCATCCAACTCAGTATCCTGTATCTGCCTTCTCTCCATACCCCCTAACCGCCATTTTTAAGAAAACAATCCAAGTCTGTCCAAGCTCTCTGTGCAGCTAATACTCCCAATGCCTCCTCTGCATCCTTTCCAAAGCCTCCATATCCTTTCTGTAACTAGGCGACCAGCACTGCACACAGTACTCAAAGTGCAGCCTAAACAAAGTCCTATAAAACTGCATCACTGACTTCCTGACTCTTATACTCAATGCCCTGATCTATAAAAGCAAACATACCAAATGCTTTCTTTCCCAATCTACCTACTTGAGTTGCCACTTTCAGGGAGTTATGGATTTGGACCGCGAGGTCTTTCTGTACATCAATGCTGTCAAGGCTCATGCCAATGGAAAGCTCGTCAGCGATTCTACTTCCTGAGAAGATTACGGAGCGTCGGTTTGTCAAGGAAGACTCTCTCTAACTTCTACAGGTGCACAGTAGAGACCATGCTGACCGGTTGCATCGTGGCTTGGTGTGGAAAAGACTACAAAACGTAGTAAACACTGCCCAGTCCATGATCAGCTCTGACCTTCCTTCCATCAAGGGGATCTATCGCAGTTGCTGCCTCAAAAAGGCTGGCAGTATCATCAAAGACCCACACCATCCTGACCACACACTCATCTCCCTGCTACCTTCAGGTAGAAGGTACAGGAGCCTGAAGACTGCAACAACCAGGTTCAGGAATAGCTACTTCCCCACAGACATCAGGTTATTAAACCTGGCTCGGGCAATACTCGCAGGCCATAGTGGGAGCGATCTCAGGCAAGGGATCTGCTCCGATGGTAAGTCCCACGGTGGGGCTCACGACAGTCCGAGGCGGCTTCCAGTTCCAGCGATGGAGAATGTGATCTGAAACTTGATCACATCTCCGGGAAGGTAAGAACCTCCCCCCACATAAAACAAACAGAAGAACATTAAAATAAACTTTAAACAAACGCTAAAAATAACAAAAAGGGTGAATAAACGAACAGACTGCCGGCAGGGCTGCCATCTCCCTCCTCCGCCCCCCCCCCCCGATGCTGTAATATTCTATGTCTTATGCTCTACCTCAAATACAGTAAGATCTGCCATTTCTACACCCGTTTCTCTAGCTGATCTATATCCCACTGTAGACAAAAGTGCTGGAGAAACTCAGCGGGTGAGGCAGCATCTATGGAGCGAAGGAAATAGGCAAAGTTTTGTGCTGAAACCGAAGGGTTTCGTCCCGAAACGTTGCCTATTTCCTTCACTCCATAGATGCTGCCTCACGCGCTGAGTTTCTCCAGCGCTTTTGTCTACCTTCGATTTTCCAGCTTCTGCAGTTCCTTCTTGAACACTATATCACACTGAATACTTTGACAGCCTTCCTCACAGTGCATGACCCCAGCAATCTTGGTGTTTCCTGGATACCATTTCCCCAGAGGTAAAGATGGTTTGAAATTGTTGCCTGATTTGTAGAGTGCTTTCGCCCAGGGATCAGGAAGCAGAGGTCCCAGTTTGAGTGAGGGAACAGGGAGGGAGCAGCGTGGACACAGTGGATGGAGACTGGGCTCTATTTGGAGGCTCATGAATAGGCCTATAATTCCCATTGGAGCAGCACGCCAGGGTGCACAAAAAACCACACGCCTCCCTCCCGACAATCCTTTCCCTTCCCAATGACCCGTCTCCAGTTTTCCCCGCTCAACCCAGCTCCCAGTCAGTACTCCATGTTGATCCAACATTGGAGGGAAAGGAGATCGGATAGTTTATCTTTGGAGGTGCAGTGGCTCAGGTGGAGTTGCTTCCTTACATCACCAGAGACCCAGGTTTGTGTGCTGTGTGCATGGAGCTTGTATGTTCGCCCCGTGACCAGCGTGGATTATCTCCACGATCTCCGGTTTCCTCCCCTACTCCAAAGACCCACAGGTTTGTCAGTTAATTGGCTTCAGTAAAATTGTAAATTGTCCCTCCAGTGTGGGATAGTGCTGGCGTACGTGGTGATCGCTGGTCGGCACGGACACGGTGGGCCGAAGGGCCTGTTTCCGCTGTATCTGTAAACAAAATTAAATTAAAAGCTAACGAGGTGTTTTCTATTCAGGTTTATATGCTGATGGTGAAGTGGAGTGACTTGTCAGAGAAGCTCATCTACAGAAAGTTCTCCGAAATCTACGATTTCCATGTAAGTAGTTGATTTCAATGGTCATGCACGAGGTGTAACAGGAGCCCGAGTGCTTCAAGGTTGTCCTCAGGCTCTGCATCATACCAGCTGAGTGAAGTGCTGCAAAGCCTTTAGAGTTCAACAATTTCAGATAATCAGACTTCTTCAGATCGGCGTATGGTAATGCAGGGAATGGAGGGATACGGGTTATATGCAGTTAGATACGTGATGGTCATTGTGGGCCCAAGGGCCTGTTCTTGTGCTGTACTATTCGATGTCCTACCTTACATTTGCTCGCATTAAAGTCCATCTCCCATTTGTACGCCCGTTTCTGTAGCCTCAATAGATATCAATAAAGCTGTGACTGGTGATGCTGGCCTCAATAGGCCCCAACCACGGGTGAACAAGAGGAAGAGGACTGAACCTTGTTGCCTTCCTTCACAGTGGGAAACATTGATTCCGCTGTGGGGGATGCTTTATGTTAAATTCTATAGTGTTGTGTGCTGCATGGTAACTCAAAATTCACTGCACCAATTGGTGTATGTGACAATAAATGGTGTATGTGTATAAATGTAACTTGAACTTGAACATTGAGTATTCAAGGCAGCAATCTCAGATATATCCAAGTGCATTGTGGGAAATTAGAGAGGAAATTACAGGAGCCCTGGTTGAAATTTACGAGCCGTATTTAACTACAGGAGAGGTGCCGGAAGACTGGAGGGTGGCAAATGTTGTGCCTCTATTCAAGAAGGGCTGCAGGGAAAATGCTGGGAACTATAGGCCAGTGAACTTATCATCTGTAGCAGGTAAGATACTGAAGAGTATTCTGAGGGATAGGATATACATGCATTTGGATGGGCAAAGGCTGATTAGGGATAGTCAGCATGGTTTTGTACGTGGGAGGTCGTGCGGCACAAATCTGAGTTTCTTGGGAAGTCTAACATGGGCAGGACCAACACATTGAATGGTAGGGCCCTGGGGAGTGTTGTAGAGCAGAGGGATCTAGGTGTGCAGGTGAATGGTTCCTTGAAGGTGGGGTCACAGGCAGATGGGGTGGTCAAAAAGGCTTTTGGCACTTAAGCCTTCATCAGTTGGAGCATTGAGTATAGAAGTTGGGAGGTCGTGTTGCAGTTCTATATGACGTTGGGGAGAATGCACTTAGATTATTGTGTTCAGTTCTGGGCACCATGTTATAGGAAAGATGTAATTAAGCTGGAAAGGGTACAGAGAAGATTTACAAGGGTGTTATCAGGACGAGGGTTGAGCTATAGGGAGAGGTTACGTAGGTGTTAAAGCTCGCCCGCTCTCTGGAAAAATAAATGTAGGCGGGCACTGATGCTCATGGTAAAGACACGACTTTATTACGCTAGCGGGAGTGGGATAGTCACTGCAAGTATGGTTACATACATGCCCGCTCCTCGTGGTCCCACTCAATTATTCTGTGCACAGGCAGTATATAGTCACGGGTCCAGCTAATCACATAGTCAGCTGAACCAGTTCTTATTATGTCTAGAACAGACTTCTTTTTCTCTGCAGTTCTACTTGGTATCGGGCCTCTTCCCTTTACAGTCACAACACCATTTCCAGTTCTGCAAAACCACCTGTTATTCATTAGCGAGCAATTCTAAGCAAGTAAAGCAGGCACAACATGCAATCTGTCAGTCACACATCCATATATCTATATATCTATATAACTCTAAAACTCTGATCGTGTATGTGTGTGTATATGTGTGTGTGTGTGTGTGTGTGTTTATATCTTTGTGAAAAACTACACGGTAACGATAACATTTTTACATATTCCGGTTGATATGTTTCACGTCGTCCAAAATCACCTTATCTGAAAATTCCATGCTTTACTTTGCGACATTACCGAAAAGGTTTAAAAATATCAAAAGACTTTGAATTTAAATGACGAGCTTTCGCTGATGACGTCTCTCTACCCCCCTCCCTCTCCCTCTCTAGCCGTGCCTGAGCAGTTGGGGGCTATGCATGTGGATAGGGCGGGGGATGGTGTAAAAGGAGCGAATGAATAATATTGATATAATATCAACGGGGGGGGGGGGGGTTAGCGTGGGTGTGGTTAGTGTGTGTGTGTGTAATGCCGCAGGCCGACCCCCACCCCCTCCCCCCCCCCCGCAAACGCGCCTTGAGTGGATGGGACCCAACGGGTCCCCCTTGGTCTAGTATATAATTCTAAAAGTCTGATCTTGTATGTGTGTATATACAGTAGGTGTGTGTTTATATCTTTGTGAAAAACTACACGGTAACGATAAAATGTTTACATATTCCGGATGACATTTTTCCCGTCATGTCCAAAATCACCTTATCTGAAAATGTTTTAAGAAGAAACTGCAGATGCTGGTAAATCGAAGGTAGACGAAAATGCTGGAGGAACTCAGCGGGTGAGGCAGCATCTATGGAGCGAAGGAAATAGGTGACGTTTCGGATCGAGACCCTTCTTCAGATTGATGTGGGGGTGGGGGGGCGAGAAGAAGAAAGGAAGAGGCGGAGACAGTGGGCTGCAGGAGAGCAGGGGAGGGGAGGGAAAAGAAGGAGAAAGCAGGGATGGTGTAAACTACCCAAGCGAAACATGAGGTGCTGCTCCTCCAATTTACAGTGGGCCTCACTCTGGCCATGGAGGAGGCCCAGGACAGAAAGATCGGATTCAGAATGGGAGGGGGAGTTGAAGTGCTGAGTCACCGGGAGATCAGGTTGGTTACTGTGGACCGAGCGGAGGTGTTGGGCGAAGCAATCGTCAAGCCTATGCTTGGTCTCACCGATGTAGAGCAGCTGACACCTAGAGCAGCGGATACAATAGATGAGGTTGGAGGAGGTGCAGGTGAACCTCTGCCGCACCTGGAAAGACTGCATGGGACCTTGAATGGAGTCGAGGGGGGAGGTAAAGTGTAGCATTTCCTGCGGTTGCGGGGGAAAGTGGCAGGAGAGGGAGTGGCTTGGGTGGGAAGGGACGAAGTGACCAGGGAGTTACGGAGGGAGCGGTCTCTGTGGAAAGCCGATAGGGGAGGAGATGGGAAGATGTGGCCAGTGCTGGGATGCCACATGTGAGGTGACGAAAATGTCGGAGAATTATTTGTTGTATGTGACGGCTGGTCGGGTGGAAGGTGAGGACAAGGGGGACTCTGACCTTGTTACGAGTGGGGGGGATGGGGAGTGAGAGCAGAGTTATGGGGTATAGAGGAGACCCTGATGAGAGCCTCATCTATAGTAGAAGAGGGGAATCCCTGTCCCCAAAGAGTGAAGAGATCTTCGATGCCCTGGTGTGGAACACCTCATCCATGGTGCAGATGCGGCATAGACAGAAGAATTGGGAATAGGGGATGGAGTCCTTACAGGAAGCAGGGTGGGAAGAAGTGTAGTCCAGATAGCCATGGGAGTCAGTGGGTTTGTAGTAGATGTCGGTCAGTAGTCTGTCACCTGTGATGGAGATAGTGAGGTCTAGAAATGGTAGGGAGATGTCGGAAAGGTCCAGGTGTATTTGAGTGCCGGATGGAAGTTAGTGGTGAAATGGATGAAGTCAGTGAGTTGTGTGTGGGTGCAGGAGGTAGCACCAATGCAGTCGTCGATGTAGCAGAGGTAGAGTTCGGGGATAGGGCCACGGTACGCCTCGAACAAGGATTGTTCGATGTACGCTACAAAGAGGCAGGCATAGCTGGGGCCCATGCGCGTGCCCATAGCTACGCCTTGGATTTGGAGGAAATGGGAGGAGTCAAAGGAAAAGTTGTTGAGGGTAAGGACCAGCTCCGTTAGGCAGAGGAGAGTATCAGTAGACGGGGATTGGTTGGATCTACGGTCGAGGGAGAAACGGTGGGCTTTAAGACCCTCCTGGTGGGGGATGGAGGTGTAGAGTGATTGGACGTCCATGGTGAAGATGAGGGGATGGGGGCCTGGAAAATGGAAGCCATGGAGGAGATGAAGAGCGTGTGAGGTGTCTTGGACCTAGGTAGGGAGGGATTTAAACAGGGGGGGATAGGATGGAGTTGAGGTATGTGGAAATAAGTTTGGTGGGGCACGAACAGGCAGGAACAATGGGTCTACCAGGATAGTCAGGCTTGTGGCTTTTGGGGAGAAGGTAAAATCGGGCCGTGCGGGGCTGGGGAACGTTGAGGTTGGAGGCTTGGGGAGGGCAGGGAGCCGGAAGTGATGAAGCCAGTGTTGATAGTGGCCTGGTGCTCGTCTGTGGGGTCATGGTCCAAAGATAAGTAGGAGGAGGTGTCTGAGAGTTGGCGCGTGGCCTCAGCTTTGTAGCGATCAGCGCGCCAGACTACCACGGCACCTCCCTTGTCGGCGGGTTTGATAACCCAGTCTGGGTTGTTGCACGGGTCAGGCATGGAACTCGCTATCAAAATATGGAGGGGAACGGGGGACAGGGGGGGACAATTTTTTGACGGCCGCGCACACATGCGCGAGGCTTCGGAGGCTCAATCCAGTGCTAAATGCAGCTCAACTCTGCCTGTCTTGCCGGGTTAACCTCCAAGCCCTGACTGGACTGACGGGATACCAGCGCTGCTTCTCTGCGCTGGCCATATTTCCCGCACGACCAGGCAGAGTTGAGCTAGGTTTAGCGCTGTTTCTCTGCGCTGGCTGTGGGCCTGGGGGCACAGCTCACGTCTGACTCCCGACCTCTCTGGCCACCCGTGGTGGGGGGGGGGGGGGGGGGGGGGGGGGGGGGGGGGGGCGGGGGGGGGAACGGGGACAGAACGACAGCGCCGGTACCACTCTCTGAGTAAAGAAGTTCCCCCTCATGTTACCCCTAAACTTCTGTCCCTTAATTCTGAAGTCATGTCCTCTTGTTTGAATCTTCCCTATTCTCAAAGGGAAAAGCTGATCCACGTCAACTCTGTCTATCCCTCTCATCATTTTAAAGACCTCTATCAAGTCCCCCCTTAACCTTCTGCGCTCCAGAGAATAAAGACCTAACATTCAACCTTTCTCTGTAACTGTGCGGGGATTGCTGGTTGGTGCGGTCTCAGTGGGCTGAAGGGCCTGTTTCCGTGCTGTATCTCTAAACTAAACTAAGTGACCACCGCAGGCACGGGCGATGGTCGATCTCGTCGTCCAGAGACTCGAGTGTTTACCTCCACTGCTTCACTGACAACCATGTGACCCAGCCTGTAGTCATCAGTGTGTGCGTGGACCAACTGATCTGTGCTGACCTCAGCTACACTCTTCATCACGTTGTACAAGACGTTGGTGATGCCGCATTTGGAGCATTGTGTTCAGTTTTGGCCTCGCATCCATAGGAAGGACGGTGTTAAGTAGGAAAGGGTGCAGAATGTTGGCAGAAATTCAGGGAGTGAGCTTTAGTGAGAGGTTGGACAGACTTGGACTTTATATTTTGCAGTGCAGGATGAGGGTGATCTTCTAGCGGTGCATAAAATCACGAGGGGGGGGGGGGTAAATAAGGTGAATACATAACTTTTACCCAGAGTAGGAGAAGCAAGAACCAGGGGACATAGGTTTAAGATGAGAGGGAAATAATTTAATAGCAACCTGAGGGACAACATTTTCACACAGAGGGTAGTAGGTATATGGAATAAGCAGCCAGAGCAGGTAACATACAACATATAAAAGGCACTTGGACAGGTACATGGACAAGAAAGGTACAGAAGGATATGGGCCAAACATGGGTAGGTGGGGTGAGTGTAGATGGGGCATCTTGGTCGGCATGGGCATGTTGGGCTGAGGGATCATAGTTCCTTCACCAGGTGGGGAGACTGAAAGTGGCAAACACAGGGTGGTGCAAAAGCTGTTGCCTTGATCAGTCAGGGATGTGTTGAGGTGAAGTGTTATGTTGCGGTCAGTGTTGATTTTTAGTCTTGAGAGGATTCGGCGAGGCGGTTAAAGGTCAAATACGGTGAGGTATTTTCTTTTTGCCAGTTCCTCAAGTGATAGTGCATTGGAAATGGCAGTTGGTGATTTGGTCTGCTCCTACTGCAGGATGTGGCAAGTCCGGTAGACTTCCAGTGTCCCTGCGGACTACACCTGTGGGAATTGGGAACTGCATGCAATACTCCAAATGTGGCCAAACCAAAGTCCTATAAAGCTGCAACACGACTTTCTTAAGCTCAATATGGAAGCAAGCATACTATATCGGGTGCTGTCTGTCTCGTGTTTGCACATTCTCCTTGTAACCTTGTGGGTTTCATCCGGGTGCTCCAGTTTCCTCCTACATCATAAAGACATGGGTTTGTAAACTAATTGGCAGAAATTGCCCTTAATATATAAGGAGTGGATGAAAAAGTGGGAGAAGTGGGAAAGCGTGCAGAGGAGGTTTACCAGAATGATTCCAGGAATGAGTGGGTTAGCCAATGATGGGCGTTTGACGACACTGGGCCTCTACTCGCTGGAGTTTTGAAGGTTGAGCGGGGACCTCATTGAAACTTACAGAATAATGAAAGGCCTAGACAGAGTGGATGTGGAAAGGATGTTTCCACTGGTGGGAGAGTCTAGGACCAGAGGTCAAAGCCTCAGAATTAAAGGTCGCTCTTTTAGAAAGGAGATGGAACGTCTTTAGTCAGAGGGTAGTTAATCTGTGGAACATTGCCACAGAGGGCTGTGGAGGCCAAATCAATGGATATTTTTAAGGCAGAGATAGACAAATTCTCGATTAGAACGGGTGTCAAGGGTTAAGGCAGGAAAATGGGATTAGGAGGCAGAGATCAGCCATGATTGAATGGTGGAGTAGGCACGATGGGCCGAATGGCCTAATTCTAATCTTTGACTTTGTGAACATAGACTTTGTGTGAACAGGTGATCGATGGTCAACGTGGACTTGCTGGACCGAACGCCCTGTTTCTATGCAATATCTCTAAACTTAACTAAACTAAAACTTCTATGGGAAGAAAGTACAACTTGGTTTGCAGTCAATCATTTCACATGGAGCCCAGGACAAATATCTTATGAAGCTTTTCTGACTTGAAACATTCACTATTTTTCTCTCTCCGCAGATGCTGCCTGACCTGCTGAGTTTCCATTTGTTTTCTGCTTTTATCTCAGAATTCCAGCATCTGCATTTCATTGACATCTTTCTTGGACAAGTGCAAAATGGTGGAGTGGGGTAGGGTTTCTTTCTTTCTGATGCAACAATGTGTATAACCTCACAATTCTATTTTGTATTTAACAATTCTATATTTCTTTTTTTTTTAAATCAGAAAATGTTGAAGGAGCTGTTTCCTATTGAAGCTGGAGAAATAGATTCCAAGGCTCGGACCCTGCCCCATTTACCAGGTTGGTCAAAGACAGGATGGTCACAAAATTAAAAGATGCGCAGATGGCTGTAGGATGGCAAATAGGTATTTATTCAGAAAGGGAAGTAGGAGCAAAATGAAAAGGCCAGAGTTGGTGTTTGAAATATGGGGTGATTTATAAGGGGGGTGTGCACCAGGAGGCAGCCACAGCTGATCTGTCAATTCTGACTTTGGAACATTTTTTATATTCACAGATGATGAGCTTTTGCACAGAAACTTGATTAGCAATAAAACGAGGTCTTGATTAAAGAATGGAACCCAGAAAGACTAAATTAGATGACAAACAGAATGAGATGATTATCCACGTCTAAATTCATTAACAGTGGGTCCAGATTTCTGTTACAATGATGGGCGCACGCATAATCAATGACATTCCTGTTGGGCTTTGTCTGCAGTTTCATGTGTCCACATTAGCACAATTCTCGTCCCTCATTGTTGTTTACTCTGCAACAGGAGGGACAAGTAGCCAACTACTGCCTGTGAGTCTAACGTCACAGGAAGTTATTATAAACAGTTCTGTTGGACGGGATTGATCTACACTTATACAGGCCGGGATCAATAAAATAACCAGCATGGCTTTGTAGTGGGTGAATTTGATTGACTGGATTTTGGAAGTGGTAACAAAGTATTGAAGAAGGTAATGTAATTGCTAACATAACAATGGCTGGAAGCGTGCAACTGCCTGGGGCTCGAGTGGAATGGTCACTGCTCATAATAACTAAGCACGGACTGGACATTTTTGCCAAAAACATGGCGCCTCTTGCATGCGGGATCTGTAGACTCTTGCTGTACATTTTGCTGATGGGGGATATGCCTGGGTATGTTCATATGGTCATAAGGTCATAAGTGATAGGAGGTGAAGTCGGCCATTCGGCCCATCACATCTACTCCACCATTCAATCATGGCTGATACTGCACAGGACTTTGTAGGAAACTAATTTCAATGTATGTTTCCACTTTGCTCATGTGAGAATAAAACCACCATTGAGCCATTAATATCTTCATGATCTTTGACAAGGTCCTATTTGGGAGAAGGTTCCAAAAGGTTAGAGTCAGTGTAACATAGAACATTAAAGAGTATAGCACAGTAACAGAACCTTCAGCCCACAATGTCTTTACCGAACGTAATACCAAGTTAAGTTAATCTTACCTGCCTACACATGGTCCATATCGCCCTATTCCCTCCCTATCCGAAAGATTCTTAAACACCACTATTGTTGTGGCTCCACACCACCCATGGCGGAGCTTCCCAGGCACCCACCACTCTGTGTAAAACAATAGCTCGCTCCACACATCTATTTTTAACTTTGAGAAATGTTACCATTTTGAATCCAAAATTGGTTTGGTAAAAGGTGGCAAAAAGTTGTTTTGTGACAGGAAGCCTGCGATCAGTGAAAGTACCTCAGTGCTGGGACCTCTATTGATTGTTTGAATCAGTACATGTATGAATTTGAGGTTTGTAGCTGTAATAGGAATTGCTTGGTGACAGTGAGGAAGGTAGTCAGAGGCTACAGGGTTGTATCAGCCTCAATAGGCCCGACTATGGGTGAACTGGGGATGGGGACTGGACATTGTGCCTTCCCCCACAGTGGGAACCATTGTTGGGGGATGCTTTATGTTTATTGTTAAATTTCTTCAATGTTATAACCATATAACATATAACAATTACAGCACGGAAACAGGCCATCTCGGCCCTACAAGTCCGTGCCGAACAATTTTTTTTTCCCCTTAGTCCCACCTGCCTGCACTCATACCATAACCCTCCATTCCCTTCTCATCCATATGCCTATCCAATTCATTTTTAAATTATACCAATGAACCTGCCTCCACCACTTCCACTGGAAGCTCATTCCACACTGCTACCACCACTCTCTGAGTAAAGAAGTTCCCCCTCATATTACCCCTAAACTTCTGTCCCTTAATTCTGAAGTCATGTCCTCTTGTTTGAATCTTCCCTATTCTCAAAGGGAAAAGCTTGTCCACATCAACTCTGTCTATCCCTCTCATCATTTTAAAGACCTCTATCTGGTCTCCCCTTAACTTTCTGCACTCCAGAGAATAAAGACCTAACTTATTCAACCTATCTCTGTAACTTAGTTGTTGAAACCCAGGCAACATTCTAGTAAATCTCCTCTAATGTCTATGTCTAATATTATAATGTCTAATGTTATGTCTAATCTTTATCTGTGTGCTGCATGGCAAGAAAGAATTTCACTACACCATTTGGTGTATGTGACAATACATGTCCTTTGTCCTTTGTGCTTTGTCCTTTGGATCAGATAGTGAATTGGGCAGAGAAATTTAAGTCTGAAAAATGTGAGGTGTTATAGTTTAGAGATATAGCTTGGAAACAGACCCTTCATTCCATTGATCACCCATAAACACTAGTTCTATGTTAATCCACGTTCTAATCTACTACCTTCACAACGGGTGATATACAGAGTCCAATTAGCCTACAAATCCACACGACCTTGGAATGTGGGAGGAAAGATGGAATTCAAATACAGAGATGTAATGCTGAGGCTCAATAAGGCACTGGTTGGGCCACATTTTGAGTACTGTGAGCAAATTTGGGCTCCATGTCTGAGGAAGGATGTGCTGGCTCAGGAGATGGTCCAGAGGAGGTTTACAAGAATGATCCTAGGAATGAGTGGGTTAACGTATGATGAGCATTTGACAGCACTGGGCCTCTGCTCGCTGGAGTTTAGAAGGTTGAGGGAGGACTTCATTGAAACTTACAGAATAATGAAAGGCATAGATAGAATGGATGTGGAAAGGTGGGAGAGTCAAGGACCAGAGGTCATAGCCTCAGAATTAAAGTGTGCTCTTTTAAAAAGGTGAGAAGGAGCTTCATTGGTCAGAGAGTAATTAATCTGTGGGATTCATTGCCACAGAGGGCTGTGGAGGCCGCCAGTTGATATTTCTAAGGCAGAGATAGACAGATTCTTAATTAGAACGAGTGTGAAGGGGTATGGGGAGAAGGCAGGAAAATGGGATTAGGAGGCAGAGATCAACCATGATTGAATGGTGGAGTAGCTCGATGGGCCGAATGGCCTAATTCTACTATAACTTGTGCACTTGTGAAAGCAGAGCACCTGGAAGAAACATGTCGTCACAGGGAGGACGTGCAAACTCCACACAGACAACACCTGAGGTCAGGATCGAACACCGGTCTCTGGTGCTGTTAGGCAGCAGCTCTACCCTTGCTGTCCATTAATCCTGTTCCTCACAGTTGTTTCAATAGATTATCTACTACTGATGTTAGGTTGTTATTTACCAGGGTTTCTCTGTTGTCCTCTGAAAGAACATAGAACAGTACAGAACAGGAACAACTTCCTTTGCTGTGTTGTACATGATGTAGTTAAACTAATCTCCTATGCACACACAATGATCCATATCCCTCCAACCCTGCTTATCCATGTCTGAAGAAGGGTCTTTACCCGAAACATCACCCACTCCTTCTCTCCAGAGATGTTGCCTGTCCTGCTGAGTTATTTGTGCCTATCTAAAAGCTTCCAGGTGAAGCAGCGATGTACTTGTACTGCTTCCAATCTAGCATCTTGCATTTGGTGTTCATTAGGTTGCCTCCTCTACAATGGAGGGGCCAAACACTGACAGGGTGCTGCCGTGTAGATATCTCTGATTAGATCACTGAGTTTCCAGTTACCTGGCACTTAAATTCCCACTCCTCATCTGGCCTCCATCTTTGGCTTCTTGCACTTTCCCAGTGAAGTCCAAGGTAAATTTGAGGAACAGCAAAGAATTCCTCCCTAATGAGGAGGAATTTCTTTAGCCAGAGGGTGGTGAATCTGCGGAATTCACCGCTACATTGGTTATTTTTACGGTGGAGATGGGCCGATACTTGATTAATATGGGTGTCAAGGGTTATGGGGAGAGGGCAGGAGAATGGGGTTGAGAGGGAGAGATAGATCAGCCATCTTCATATATGTTACAAACAACAATGATCTCAGCACCAATCCCTTTGGTACCATTACTGGAGGTTTGTTACAAGTGGTGTGTGCGTGGGACCTTTATAATCTAGAAATAACTTGGAAGAGAATGTTGGTGGCCTGATTCATAAGTTTGAAGACAACACAAACATTGGTGGAGTTGGAGATAGTGAGGAAGTTTGTCTTAAGATACAGCAGAGATGAGCTGCACAGGTGGGTGGACCAGTGGCAGGTGGAATTTAATTCAGATGAGTTGAGGCAATGTAGTTCAGGAGGTAAAAATCTAATAAGACATATGGAGTAAATGTCAGCGAACTCAGGAGTGCAGAAAG
Organism: Leucoraja erinaceus; assembly: GCF_028641065.1. Taxonomy (NCBI): domain Eukaryota; kingdom Metazoa; phylum Chordata; class Chondrichthyes; order Rajiformes; family Rajidae; genus Leucoraja; species Leucoraja erinaceus. The sequence goes on along the minus strand of NC_073404.1, from coordinate 890,892 downwards.
ACCTTGAGGTGCCAGTCCACACGTCCACAGTGGCAACACAAGGGACAGTGAAATGAAATGACATTTGGGGTGCTGGTCTTCATAGGCCACGGCATGGAGTATGAAACTTGGGATGTTGCAATCATGACGCGTTGTCCCCACGGCAGAGTGAAGTTCTAATGCATTGTCCCCACCGTGGAGTGGTTATGTTGCGTTGTCCCCACCGTGCAGTGGTTATGTTGCGTTGTCCCCACCGTGGAGTGGTTATGTTGCGTTGTCCCCACCACTGCGGAGTGAAGCTGCGATGTGTTGTCCCCACTGCGGAGTAGTTATGAGGCATTGTCCCCATGGCGGAGCGAAGACATGATGCCGTCCCCAGCACGGAGTGAAGTTATGATGTGTATATTTCCATCCACAGCTCCCAGATGGCTGGAAGGACACAAGGCTACTGAAAACCGGCAGAGTACTCTCTCTGACTACTTCCAGTCATTGCTCAACCTTCCCCCCAAGATCTCGCGCTGTCAGTGGATTGTGAGCTTCTTGCAGGTCCGCCCAGATGACGTTGCCTTGCCGTTTCCTCACGCGTGAGTACAGACCCTTCCGCCCACTGACCTGGCCTTGGTGCCGCCCACAACCAAACTCACTGGCCAACCTCCAAGCTGCAGGCCTGAAGACCGCTACAGTTGCAACTTGGCAGCAACAGATAGCTATGGGAGAACCAGAACAAATGTGTAGGAAGATATGGGAAAGCAAAATGGGTTGGAGTGCCGGCATTAATGGGACAGAGCATTTGGGAAGATGCAACCTGTATCAACTCATTTGTTGCACCCAATCTGCAATGAATCAAGTTTAATTTTGTTTATTGTCAGGTGTAAAGTGTACAGTGTAAAGCTTTTTGCTGTGTGCTAACCAGTCAGTGGACAGGCTATATATGATTACAATTGAGTCGCCCACAGTGTACAAATAAAGGGCATAACATTTTGTGCAAGGAAAAGTCCGATTAAAGATAGTCCAAAGGTCTCCAATGAGGTAGATAGTAGCTCAGGACTGCTCTCTAGTTGTTGATAGGATGGTTCAGTGCCTGATAACAGCTGGGAAGAAACTGTCCATGAATTTGGAGATGTATTTTTTCACACTTCTGTACCTCTCGCCTGATGGGAGAGGGGAGAAGAGGGAGTGGCCAGGGTGCGACTCGTCCTTGATTATGCTTGTGGCCTTGTTGAAGCAGCGTGCAGTGTAGATGGAGTCAATACTTTGTGTGGTGGTCTGGGCTGCGTCCACAATTCTCCGCAATTTCTTGCGGTGTTGGATGGAGCATGGTGATAAAATGCTTTCTACAGCACATCTGTAGAAATTGTGTCGTGTCGCTTAATGTGTGGGTGATGGCTGCTATCAACTGATTTAACAGGAGAATGGGACACAGTGGATGGTCTATTGGGGCTGAGAATCAGCTGTATGCTTTAGATAAACTATGTAAGGCCCCTTAGCAGAGCAGACGGATACTGGATGAGGCACAAGGGGAGGGTGCACTAAATGCCATCCATTTTAGAATTTAGATTTCGACTTTGAGATACAGCATGGAACCAGGCCCTTCAGCCCACTAAGCCACCGGTCAGCGATATACTAGCACTATCCCTACACACTAGGAACAATTTACAGAGGCCAAATAACCTTCAAACCTGCACGTATTTGGAGAAATCCCATGCGGTCACATGGAGAACGGAAAAACTGTGTACAGGCAGCACCTGTAATCTCTGGGTCTCTGGTGCTCCACTGGGCTGATTTTAGTGTTTGGAGTCTGACGACCAAGGCAACTAAACTGAGAGCAATGAACAGCTTATGAGAACATTATAGCTGTCACACAGCAGGGACATAGGCCTTTCAGACTAACATGTCCAGGCCAACCAACATAACCCATCTAAGCTGCCCCATTCGGCCCAGATCCCTCTAAACCTTTCCTATCTATCTACCTGTCCACAGACACACAATACTGGAGTAAATCAGTGGGACAGGCAGCATCTCTAGAGAAAAGAAAGGGGTCACGTTCGGATCGAGACCCTTCTTCAGATTGAAGAAGAATTTTGACCCGAAACGTCACCCCTTCCTTCTCTCAAGAGATGATGCCTGTCCTGCTAAGTTACTTTAGCATTTTGTGTATATATTTGGTTTAAACCAGCATCTGCCGTTCTTTCCTACACATTTCATCCACCCGTCCAAATCTCTTTTAATTGCTGTTACCTGCCTCATCCACTTCCTCTGGCAGCTTGTTCCACGTACCCACCACTCTCTGTGTGAGGCTTGGACCTGAGTTATGCACAAAATGTCAAAAGATAATGCATAAAAAACAAGACTGGTACAAAACATAGTTAAAAAGTAAGGTGTGGAGTTCCACTGTGCCCACACCCAGGGCAGGACTGTTGCTTAGAAGTAGAGACTCCGGCATCATTCAGTCAAGGTATTTTAATGCCCAATTTTCCTTTACAAGAAAAGTCCTTCTGAATTATGCTCTGGCTACGATATGGGCACATGTATATGGAGTGGCACATCTAGAAACAGGAACCCAGTCAATATCAAGAAAGCTTTGGAAACTGTGGAAATTGAATTTTTCTTCCATTATGTGTGTGGCCAGTGTAGTCTTGCCCATATTCTCCACCAGGGGGAATTGGGGGTGGTGGTGGAAATCAAAGATCATAGAGCTGATCTTTGGTGGAAATTATGTTCTGTAGTGTTGTCTTGTCGAGGTAGAATTAGGGTTGTTCAAGAAGGCCGGCATGGTGACGCAGCAGTAGAGTTGCTGCCTTAAGGGCCTGTCCCACTTGGCTATTATTTGCACCTCATTGACGTGTAATATGTAAAATAGGTTGACGCGTCGTGACGTGTGGGGTGCGCGTGGGTAACACACGCATTGCGCATGGTGAGGCGTGGAATCGCTTGCAGTGGCGTGCGGTATCGCGCGGCGCTCCAGCATTTTGTAGTGTAACGAAATCCTCGCGAACCACCTGCGTAATGTATTGCGTACACATGCTGACGCACTGGCTACACATGCTGATGCATTGGCTACGCACGCTGACACATTGGCTACGCACGCTATATCGCGTGGTCACACATGGTTACGCCACCGTGCATCAACGTCCGTAAACATGTGCCGCCGAGCGCCGCCCATACGCAGTCGGCCCGCCCTTTAACGCGTCATGTAACCTCTAACCTCGTCCACACAGGCCTCTTCCTGGGTTTCTTGCTGGCCTTTCTTGTTGTACTCCTGCCTGGCTGATCTGTAAGTATGAGGGCTGCTGCTAACAGACATCTCTGTTGTTGCTGTAGCAATAAAATCTGTAGTTGTTCCATGATGGTCATGATGCAGAATAGGGAAGCAGGGTGTTCTAATGACATCACTCGCACCAGACGGCTGTGCTGACACGTGATGACGTATAATTTGCGCGTGACGTTGCGCGTCACGACACATCGACCTATTTTACATATGAAGCGTAAATTAGGTGCAAATGACAGCCAAGTGGGACAGGCCCTTTACAGTGTGAGAGACCCGGGTTTGATCCTGACTACAGGAGCTGTCTGTGTGGAGTTTGTACGTCCTCCCTGTGACCTGCATGGGTTTTCTCCGAGTGCTCCAGTTTCCTCCCACACTTGTACAGGATTGTAGGTTAAATGGCTTAGTAAAATTGTAAAGAATTGTAAATGGTCCCTCTTGTGTGGAGGATGGTGTTTATATGCAAGGATTGCTGGGTTAAAGGCCCTGTTCCCGTGCTGTATTTCTAAGCTAAGAAACTAACCTAATGGTTGTGTGAAGGTAGCTTTTCCTGAACCTGGCAAAATAGGACCATGACTGTCCTTCCTCCTTGATGGTAGCAGGGAGATGAGGGCATGGCCCTGATGCTGGGGTTCCTTGATGATAAATGCCGCATCTTGAGGCAGAGCCTCATTAGATGCTTTCAATGATGCATGTACTCCTGATATTCAGATGGTCCAGAGCAGAGTGGAGAGTTGGTGGACAGCAGAGCCATCTGCTGTTGACCTGCGGTGATGAAAGGCAAAGTGAAGCAGACCCAGGCCATTTTTGAGGCAGAAATAATTTGATGCACAACCAAGCACTTCATTGCGGTGGACATAAGTGCTTCCGGACAGTAGTCATTGTGACAGGGTCACCGTGCTCCCTTAGGCATGGTTAGAGATGCCATGCTGAATCAGGTGGGAACCTCAGACTGCAGTAGTTCAATAGTGCTTTATTTGTCACATATGCAATTGCACGGTGATTTTCTTTGCAGATATAACACATGCTTGCACTGCCATTTTTTGTGCCATTCAAAGTTCGGATGGCCCCCGCGCTCCTTATACTGGAGCAGTTCCCTTGAACCCACAACGCTCTCCTCTCCTCGCCTGGTCATCTTTATATCCTGTGGCCTACATTTAAGGCTCTGGAAGCATTACCTCAGTCACCCTCCTACCGGCCCGCTCCTAGCGCCCGACGTCTCCAGCTCCCGCCTGGTTATGCCGACTGATGAGTCTTCGGGTGGGTTCCCAGTCCCACTGACCAATGAGCCTTTGGGTAGATTCCCGATCACGCTGACCGACCAGCCATCAGGCAGGGGCAGGGATTTAGATTCTTAGACCACTGGGATCTGTTTTGGAATAAAGGGGAACTGTACAAAAGGGACGGTTGCACCTTAACATGTGGGGGACCGGCATTCTGGCAGGCAGGTTTGCCACTGCGACACCGGTGGTTTTAAACTAAATAGGGGCTGGGGGCTGGTGGGGGGGGTGTCAAATGGGATAGTCGAGGATGGAGTTAAAGGGAAAGGGAGTAAAGGGATAATTAATGACCCCAGAATTAACGGGAAAGAAAACTCACAACGGGATAGGAGAGTATGGCCAAGTGTAATAGGGATCGATGTGAAAGGTGAGCTGCATTAGGAATTAAAAGCATTGTATATGAATGCACGAAGTATAAGAAGTAAAGTAGATGAGCTTGAGGCTCAGTTAGAGGTTGGTAGATATGACATTGTGGAGATTACTGAGACGTGGCTGCAGGAGGATCGGGCCTGGAAACTTAATATTCAGGGTAATACATCCTATAGAAAGGACAGGCAGGTGGTCAGAGGGGGGGGGGGGGGGGGGGGGGGGGGGGTAGCTCTTCTGGTGAGGAATAGAATTCAGTCCCTTGTGAGGGAAGACAGTGGGGCTGACGAGGTAGAGTCACTGTGGATTGAGTTGAGGAATTGTAAAAGCAAGAAGACACTAATTGGTGTTATTTACAGACCCCCAAATAGTAGCCCGGATGTAGGGTGTAAGTTGCAGCAGGAGTTAAAACTGGCATGTAACAAAGGTAATGCCACTGTGGTGATGGGGGATTTCAATATGCAGGTAGACTGGGAAAATTAGGTTGGTTCAGGACCCCAAGAAAGAGAGTTTGTAGAATGCCTCCGAGGTGGATTCTTAGAGCAGCTTGTAATGGAGCCGACCAGAGAAAAGGCAATTCTGGATTTAGTGTTGTCCAATGAACCAAATTTAATAAGAGAACTCGAGGTAAAGGAACCGCTTGGAGGGAGTGATCATAATATGATTAATTTTAATCTGCAATTTGAGAAGGAGAAGGTTAAATAGGAAGTGGCAGTGATACAGTTGAACAAAGGGGATTATGAAGGCATGAGAGGGGAGCTGGCCAAGGTAGACTGGAAAGGGATCCTAGCAGGAATGACGGTGGAACAGCAATGGCAGGAATTTCTGGATTAATAATCATATAACCATATAACAATTACAGCACGGAAACAGGCCATCTAGACCCTTCTAGTCCGTGCCGAACAATTATTTCCCCCTAGTCCCATATACCTGCGCTCAGACCATAACCCTCCATTCCTTTCCCGTCCATATAACTATCCAATTTGTTTTTAAATGATAAAAACGAACCTGCCTCCACCACCTTCACTGGAAGCTCATTCCACACGACTACCACTCTCTGAGTAAAGAAGTTCCCCCTCATGTTACCCCTAAACTTCAGTCCCTTAATTCTCAAGTCATGTCCCCTTGTTTGAATCTTCCCTACTCTCAGTGGGAAAAGCTTATCCACGTCAACTCTGTCTATCCCTCTCATCATTTTAATGACCTCTATCAAGTCCCCCCTTAACCTTCTGCGCTTCAAAGAATAAAGCCCTAACTTTTTCAACCTTTCTCTGTAACTTAGTTGCTGAAACCCAGGCAACATTCTAGTAAATCTCCTCTGTACTCTCTCTATTTTGTTGACACCCTTCCTATAATTAGGCGACCAAAATTGTACCCCGTACTCCAGAATTGGCCTCACCAATGCCTTGTACAATTTTAACATTACATCCCAACTTCTATGCTCAAATCCGACATAATCCGGAAGACGCAGGATCATTTCGTTCCAAAAAGGAAGAAAGATTCTCAGGGGAGTAGGAGGCAACCGTGGCTGACAAGAGAAGTTAGGGATAGAATAAAACTAAAAGAAAATGTGTATAACACAGCAAAGAGTAGCCGGAAGCCAGAGGATTGGGAAACTTTCATAGGACAACAGAAGGAAACAAAACGGGAAATACTGGTCAGGAATATAAAGAAGGACAGTAAAAGCTTCTTTAGATATGTTAAGGGAAAAAAAGTAGCAAAGTCAAATGTGGGTCCCTTGAAGGCAGACACGGGCGAAGTTATTATGGGGAACAAGGATATGGCAGAAGAGTGGAACAGGTACTTCGGATCTGTCTTCAGTAAGGAAGACACAAACAATCCCCCTGAAGTACTGAAGGACAGATGGGGTTGAGGAACTGAAGAAATTTTCATTAGGCGGGAAACAGTATTGGGTAGGCTAATGGGACTGAAGGATGATAAATGCCTGGGGCCTGATGGACTGCATTCCAGGGTCCTCAGGGAGGTGGCTCTAGAAATAGTGGATGCATTGGTGATCATTTTCCAATGTTCAATAGATTCAGGATCAGTTCCTGTGGATTGGAGAATAGCTAATGTTATCCCACTTTTCAAGAAAGGAGCGAGAGAGAAAACAGAAATTACAGACCAGTTAGCCTGACTTCGGTGGTGGGAAAGATGCTGGAGTCAATTATTAAAGAGGTAATAATGGGGCATTTGGATAGCAGTAAAAGGATTAGTCCAAGTCAACATGGATTTATGAAAGGGAACTCATGCTTGACTAAACTTCTGGAATTTTTTGAGGATGTGACAAGTAAAATGGATGAAGGGCTGCCAGTGGATGTAGTGTATCTAGAATTTCAGAAAGCCTTTGATAAGGTCCCGCACGGGAGACTGGTGACTAAAATTAGAGCACATGGTATTGGGGGTAGGGTGTTGACATGGATAGAAAATTGGTTGGCAGACCGTAAGCAAAGAGTAGGAGTGAACGGGTCCTTTTCAGAATGGCAGGCAGTGGCGAATGGAGTGCCGCAAGGCTCGGTGTTGGGGTCGCAACTGTTTACCATATATATTAATGATTTGGAAGAGGGAATTAGGAGCAACTTTAGCAAGTTTGTGGATGACACAAAGCTGGGTGGCAGTGTGAACTGTGAAGAGGATGTTAAGAGGTTGGAGGGTGACCTGGACAGGTTGAGTGAGTGGGCAGTTGCATGGCAGATGCAGTATAATATAGATAAATGTGAGGTTATCCACTTTGGCGGCAAAAACAAGGGGGCAGATTATTATCTCAATGGGGTTAGGTTAGGTAAGGGGGAGGTGCAGCGAGACCTGGGCGTCCTTGTACACCGGTCACTGAAAGTTGGCGTGCAGGTACAGCAGGCAGTGAAGAAAGCTAATGGAATGTTGGCCTTCATAACAAGAGGATTTCAGTATAGGAGTAAAGAGGTTCTTCTGCTGTTGTATAGGGCTCTGGTGAGACCACATCTGGAGTATTGCATACAGTTTTGGTCTCCTAATTTGAGGAAGGACATCCTTGTGCTCGAGGCAGTGCAGCATAGGTTCACGAGATTGATACCTGGGATGGCGGGACTGTCATATGAGGTAATATTGAAAAGACTAGGCTTGTATTCACTGGAGTTTAGAAGGATGAGGGGGAATCTTATAGAAACATATAAAATTATAACTGGACAAGCTAGATGCAGGAAAAATGTTCCCTATGTTGGGCAAGTGCAGAACCAGGGGCCACAGTATTAGAATAAAGGGGAGGCCATTTAAGACTAAGGTGAGAAAAAACTTTTTTACCCAGAGAGTTGTGAATTTGTGGAATTCCCTGCCACAGAGGTCAGTGGAGGCCAAATCACTGGATGGATTTAAGAGAGAGTTGGATAGAGCTCTAGGGGCTAGTGGAATCAAGGGATATGGGGGGGAAGGCAGGCACGGGTTATTGATTGGGGATGATCAGCCATGATCGCAATGAATGGCTGTGCTGGCTCGAAGGGCCGAATGGCCTCCTCCTGCACCTATTTTCTATGTTTCTATGTAAACTTAAACCTAAGATAGACGCAAAAATCTGTAGTAACTCAGTGGGTCAGACAGCATCTCTGGAGAAAAAGAATATGTAACGTTTTGTGTCAAGACCCTACTTTGGACAGAAGAAGGGTCTCGACCCAAAACGTCACCTATTCGTGTTCTCCAGAGATGCTGTCTGACCCACTGAGTTACTTCAGCTTTTTGTGTCTGTCTTCAGTTTAAACCAGCATCTGCAGTTCCTTCCTTCACTAAACTAAAACCCGTTTCGTTGAGAGTGGGTGACGGGTGAACAGAGGCTGCAGTGTTGCTGGATATCTAGGAGGCATTCAATGAGCTGCCATGTGTAAGGTTACAGAGGAAAGCAAGAGTGCAGAGGATTGAAAGTAACGCAGAGGCTGATAATGGCAGCACAACAGGACACCCATTCCTTCTCTCCAGAGATGCTGCCAGACCCACTGAGTTACTCCAGCATTTTGAGTCTACCCTGTGGAACTTATCCCTGTGCACTGATCCCTGAGGTGTCCCTCCGATCACAATTCCCCAGCATCGATTACTGGTTACAATACGATACAAAATCATATACAAAATCAGAAGAAATAGATTGGGTAGATGCACAGTCTTTTACCCAGAGTAGGGGAATCGAGGACCAGAGGACATAGGTTCAAGGTGAAGGGGAAAAGATTTAATAGGAATCCTAGGGGCAACTTTTTCACACAGAGGGTGGTGGGTGTATGGAACAAGCTGCCAGAGGAGGTAGTTGAGGCTGGGACTATCCTATTGTTTAAGAAACAGTTGGCTAGGTACATGGACAGGACAGGTTTGGAGGGTTATGGATCAAGCGCAGGCAAGTGGGACTAGGGTAGATGGGACATTGTTGGCCGGTGTGGGTGAGTTGGGCCAAAGGGCCTGTTTCCACACTGTATTACTCTTGACTCTCTATGACTATGATATGATCAAACTTCATTCATCCCAGGAGGGAAATTTATCGGCCAACAGTCCTAAAACGCAAGATGCATGAAATTAAAGTGACGAGTGTGAAGGATCGGGGTTGTGCAAAGATGGGAGGTCAGTCAGAAGGGGGAGGAGTTGTACAGTTTGTTAGCCACATGGGGAAAGGATGTGCTTTGGCGTTCTGTACCTCATGCTGGTGGAACCGGCCTTGCTGAAGCTACTCCTCAGGTTGATCAGTGTGTCATGGAGGGGGTGAGCTGTAGTTTGAGGAGCATTCTCCCCTCCAAGACCATCTCCCATGAATCCACCTCCCCATGAATCAGCCTGTCTGATGAGTTTGTTGATCTATTGGTGTCTGGGGCCTTTGCCCTGCTGCCCCAGCAACATATTTGTACTCCTTGGAAATCTGCACCTCCACACCACTGATGGAGATATGGGATAGGGGTGTCCCTCTCCTCCTAAAGTCCATCTCTAAACTCCTTCACCTTGTCGGCAATCCAATGACCCAGCACCCATCCCCGACGTACAACGCGAGTTACAGACTTCCAGTCAGAGATCCAGAAATGTTTGTAATTTTCAACCCCTCAGAGCTGGTGATGCAGTCAATCAGTGAAGTGAAGGTGGCGACTTACTAACCTTAATCTACAAGGAAGTGAAGGAAAATGTTGTTGTGGCTGATGTTGGAACAGCCACGATCTTATTGAATGGCAGACGAGGTGTGAAGGGCTGGGTTACCTTCTTCAATTTGTGGCCTTGTGCTCTCATATGACTTCTCATTTGCTTTATTTGCAGGACAAAAAAGACAGAAACCTATCTTCTCCCAAAAGACAGAGCACGAAGCAGTTCCTCTGGTAAGTTTGTATCAGTACGAGAATACGTAGTTTAGTTCTGCAGTTTCACTGATGGACCTTTTTTGAACGAGAAAAACTTGCTTGTATTCTACATTAGTTTAGTTTATAGAAACAGCGTGGAAACGAGTCCTTTGCCCACCCAGTCCTGTGCCGACCAGCGATCACCCGTTCCATCCTACACACCAGGGACATTTTACAGAAGACAATTATCCTACAAACCTGCATGTTTTTGGGATGTGGGAGGAAACTGGAACACCCGGAGAAAATCCACGCGTTCACAAGGAGAAGGTGCAAACTCTGTACAGACAGCGCCCACAGTCAGGATCGAACCCGGGTCTCTGGGGCTGTAAGGCAGTAATTCTATTGCTGTGCCACCTTGCCACCTGTTAATGGCAGGATTCCCAGGAGGGATGCAAGCCCACAGCTCCTTGAAGGAGCAACACAAGTGGATCGGAAAGTAAAGAAGGCCCCCAGTGTGCTCGCATTCATCAAAGGGGCTTGGAGTATTAGAGTATTATATACTGCAGCATATAAAACTATGGGAAGGATGTGGGGCCATTGGAGAAGGTGCGGAAGAGCTTCACTGAATGTTGCCTCTGTTGGAGTGAACTACTTATGGAGACAGGGTGAATGGTTTTCTCTTGAGAATCAGTCTGAGGGGCAACCTGATCGAAGGTATAAAATGATAAGAGGCATAAATAGGGTAGATCGTCAATCTTTATCACAGGGTGGAAATATCAAATGCTAGAAGTGGCACTGTGGTGCTGCGATAGAGTTGCTGCCTTACTGCTCCAGAGTCCCAGGTTCGATCCTGACTACTGGTGCTGTCTGTACACAGTTTGTACATTCTCCCCGTGGGTTTTCTCCGGCTGCTCCGGTTTTCTCCCACACTCCAAAGACGTGCAGGTTGGCTTTGGTAAAGATTGTAGATTGTCCCTAGTGTGTAGGATAGTGCTTGGGTATAGGAATCATTGGTCGGTGTGGACTCAGTGGGCGGAAGAGCCTGTTTCCACGCTGTATCTCTAAACTAAATCAGAGAATGTAGATTTACGATGAAGGGAATATTTTAAAGGAGAATGTGTTTGGCAAGGTTTTTTTTACATGAGATTGGTGAGTGCCTGGAGCACCCTGCTATTGGAAGTAATGAAAGCAGAGATGGTAGCAGTTTGACAGATATTTAGATAGATCGATGAACAGGTGGAGAAATATGGATCACTTGCAGGCAAATGGGATTAGTTTATTTGGTGCAGGCATGGTGGGTTGAAACATGCCGACCACGTTTCCTTCCCAAGCCAGTCCCATTGAACAAACCTTCAACAGAAGAACACAAGAAGAGGCCCTTCAGCCCACAATGTCTGTGCCGAACATTATGTCAAGACCAACTCTTACCTGCTGGCACATGACTCATACCCCTCTATTTCACACATATCCATATGCCTTTCCATAAGGTTCTTAAATGCCACTATTTTATATACCTATCAGGTCTCCTCAGAACACGCAACACTACAGAGAAAACAATCCAAGTCTATCCAACCCCTCCCTGTAGCTATTATTCCTTAATGCAGACATCCTTCTGGCAAATCTCTCCTGCACCTCTAGGTTTAAGTGATTTCAACTTCCCTCATGTTGACTGAGATGGACAGAGTGCAAACGGCTTGGATGGGGTGGAATTTGGTAAATGTATCCAAGAAGGTTTTCACAAACAATATGTAGGTTGTTCTAATAGAGAGGGGGGAGGAGAGGGGGGAGGGGGATGGGTAGGAGGCGGGGTAGAGTTGCTACCCCCCCCCCCTACAGCGGTAGAGTTGCTACTTTACAGCACCAGGGACCAGGGATTGATCCTGACCTTGTCTGTACAGAGTTTGTACGTTTTCTCCGCCACCACCTTGAAGACCGAGATCATTGGTTTCCTCCCACACTCCAAAAGATACATAGATAAATAGACAATAGGTGCAGGAGTAGGCCATTCGGCCCTTTGACTCAGCACTGCCATTCAATGTGATCATGGTTGATCATCCACAATCAGTACCCCGTTCCTGCCTTATCCCCATACCCCATGATTCAGCTAGCCCCAAGTCTCTATCTAACTCTCTCTTCAATGCATCCAGTGAATTGGCCTCCACTGCCTTCTGAGGCAGAGAATTCCACAAATTCACAACTCGCTGTGTGATAAAGTTGTTCCTCATCTCGGTTCTAAATGGCCTACTCCCTCAATAGCAAGAATATCCTTCCTCAAATTAGGAGACCAAAACTGCACACAATACTCCAGGTGTGGTCTCACTAGGGCCCTGCACAACTGCAGAAGGATCTCTTTGCTCCTATACTCAACTCCTCTCGTTATGAAGGCCAACATGCCATTATCGTTCTTCACTGCCTGTTGTAACTGCATGCTTACTTTCAGTGACTGATGTACAAGGACACCCAGGTCTCCTTATCTTCCCCTTTTCCTAACTACTGCCTTCCCGTTCTTGCCACCAATGTGGATAACCTCACATTTATCCACATTATACTGCATCTGCCATGTATCTGCCCACTGACCCAACCCGTCCAAATCACCCTGCATGCTCATAGCATCCTTTTCATTGTTCATAATTCCACTAAGCTTTGTGTCATCGGCAAATTTACTAATGTTACTTTGAATCCCTTCATCCAAATCATTAATATATATTGTAAATAGCTGCAGTCCCAGCACCGAGCCTTGCAGTACCCCACTAGTCACTGTCTGCCATTCTGAAAGGGACCCGATAATCCCTACTCTTTGTTTCCTTTCTGCCAACCAATTTTCTATCCATGTCAGCACCCTATCCCCAATACCATGTGCTCTAACTTTGCCCACCAATCTTCTTTGTGGGACCTTACAAAGGCTTTCTGAAAGTTCAGGTGCACTCCATCCACTGGGTCTCCCTTGTCTATTTTACTTGTTACATCCTCTAAAAATTCCAGAGGATTTGTCAGGCATAATTTCCCCTTCGTAAATCCATGGTGACTTGGACTGATCCTGTTACTGCTATCTAAATGCGCCGCTATTACATATTTGTTAATCGACTCTAGCATCTTCTCCACCACTAAAGACCAGGCTAACTGGTCTATAATTCCATCGTTTCTCGCTCCTTCCTTTCTTGAAAAGTGGGATAACATTAGCTACCCTCCAATCCACATGAACAGATCCTGAATCTATAGAACATTGGAAAATGATCACCAATGCATCCACGATTTCTAGAGCCTCCTCCTTGAGCACCCTGGGATGCAGACCATCAGGCCTTGAGGATTTATCAGCCATCAGTCCCATCAGTCTATTCAACACCATTTCCTGACTAATGTGAATTTCCTTCAGTTCCTCCATCACCCTAGGTCCTCTGTCCCTAGTACATCAAGGAGATTGTTTGTCTTCCTTAGTGAAGACAGAACCAAAGTACCTGTTCAACTCATTTGCCATTTCCTTGTTCCCCATAATCATTTCACCTATTTCTCTCTTCAAGGGTCCAACTTTGGACTTAACAATTTTTTTCCTCTTCACTTACCTAAAGAAGCTTTTACTTTATATTTCTCCTTTATATTCTTGGCTAACTTACCTTCGTACTTCATGTCGTCTCCCCGTATTGCCTTTTTAAGTTAATTGGCTTGGTATCAATGTAAAATTGTCCCTAATGTGTGTAGGGTAGTGTTGATGTGCAGGGAGTGCTGGTAGGCACAGACTTGGTGTGCCGAAGGGCCTCTTTCTGTGCTGTTTCTGCGCTGTATCTCTAAACTAAACTCAAAAGTATAGGTAGCTGAGGTCAAGCAAATCGAATAGGGGATTCAAAGAATTTCACTGTATGTCTGTACATGTGATAATAAAGAACCATTGAGTACATTTAAGAGGGAAATCGGGAAGCTAAAAAGAGGAGTCTTATAATCTGCAGTGCCAAGACAAAAACAATGCCCCCAAGTCTATGTAGGTTGGAGCTTATTTGGAGGTTGTAGTTTAATTGCCAGATGGTTATAAGGAAGAAGCTGCCCCTGAACATGATGTTACTGTTTTCAGGCTCTGATACCTTCTTCCCGATGGCAGTAGTGAAATGAGAGCATGGCCATGGTGGTGCGGGTCTCTGATGAACAATAGACTTTATACAAGTAAAATACACATGAAACTTGAGTAGCCACTGCAGTTAATAAATGCACCTTGTGAGAAATGCTGCAATATTTTAAAAACTGTCAGCGTTCTGTACTTTGTGTGAACTTTGTTCTCTCTTTCCAGAAATTACAGGTCCAATGTTGCTTCAAACATATCGTTCAATTGCAGTTTATCAGAAGAATTCCAAGTATGAAATGAGCATTCAGACCGGAGATATTGTAGAGATTGTGGAGAAGAATCAAAATGGTAAGATTTCTTCCTCTTAGGGGTGGCACGGTGATGCAGTGGTTGAGTTGTTGCCTCACAGCGCCAGGGACCCGGGTTCGATCCTGACTATGGGTGCTATCTGTACGGAGTTTGTATGTTCTCCCCGTGACCCCGTGGGTTTTCTCTGGGTGCTCCGGTTTCCTCTCACACTCCAAAGACGTACAGGTTTGTAGGTTAATTGGCTTTGGTAAGAATTGTAAAGTGTTCCTAGTGTTTGCAGGATAGTACAGGGATTGCTGGTTGGTGCAGACTTGGTGGGCCTGTTTCTGTGGTGTATCTCAAAACTAAATACAAAGGTTTGTTTGGACTCACCAAAACATGGCTTTATTAAACCTGACGGAGCCAATGTGCAGATGTCCCTGGCCCGATCTGTGTCGGTATCTGAGAGGGATGAAGGCCAACAACCTGATCATGCTGCCCTGGGATTTGTGGAACTTTATGCAGATATCTGAATTCCTATCTTCATATATAACAGTCAGACTAAAGATACGGTAGAGGCTATGGGAGCTGTATGCGAGGAACAGGGACCCAAACATTATATCAAAATGTTTCGAATGTTTACTTGCTTTGTCCACAGTAAGGCTTGCTTTAGGAATGATTGAGTTTTTGAGGAGATAATGAAGATGATCAATGCGTGTAGGGCGCTGAATGTATCCAATACGGATTTTAATAAGACATTTGATAAAGTCCCTCTAGGGAGGCTGATGCAGAAGATTAAGATGCATGGGATCCATGGTGACTTGGTCATTTGGAATCAGAACTGACTTATTCATAGAAGACTGAAGGCCCTAGTGAAGGGTACTATTCTGGCCAGTCACAGTGGAGTTCTGCAGCAATCTGTGCTGGGACCTCATATATATAAAGCACTTGGATGTAAATGTAGATGGGTTGGTCAGTAAGTTTGCAGATGACACCAACATTTGGTGTGGAGTGTGGACAGTGCAGAAGGCTGTCGGAGTATACTGGAGGATATATGCTTTGAGTCAGTGAATCTGCGGCCAACCTGAGTGAGTTCATCAGTGTAGTATGTAGAGGAATGCGTACCAGAGGACAATCCGAATGTTCCCCAAATAGAAACCATGGATGAACCATGGTGAGGTTCATTCCCAGGTGAAGGCCAAGGCCAAGGCCATTCTATTTTAGTCAAATGATCCTGAGCAGTACAAGAAATCTTGATATGATCTTCGCAAAGCCATCTGGAATACCACGAGGCAAACCGGGACAAACCTGTGTCCGGCGTAACCACTTAAACATCTGCCAACTGTGGCAAGGCTTGAATGCTAGAACAGGCTCCAAAGCAAAATCGACAGGATAACACAAGGCCAACAGAGTAATGACATCCATCCCGACAGGCTTGATGATGCCTCTTCCCAGGATCACTGTTGCAGCGGTTAGATTGGCCTTCCTGTCATTCTGCTTTCAATAATATTATCCCAACCATCTCTAAATTCATGGAGTCAGCACTTCCCTCCTCAACGGGATCCATGACTTCCTAACGCCCAGACTACAATCAGTGAGGATTGTGAAAAACTCACCCCCCACTGTGGAAATGTGTTCTCAGCCCCCTACTATACTCACGACTGTGAGGCCAAATACCAATCCGCATGTTGAATGATGATGCAACGGAGCACAGGAAGTAGATTGAGAACCTCGTAACCTAGTGCCAAGGCAATCTCTCCCTCAATTTGAGCAAGACAAAGAAGATAGTAATCGACTTCAGGAAGTGAAGCATTCCACACACGCCAGTCTACATTGTTGGT
This sequence comes from Leucoraja erinaceus, assembly GCF_028641065.1. Classification (NCBI taxonomy): domain Eukaryota; kingdom Metazoa; phylum Chordata; class Chondrichthyes; order Rajiformes; family Rajidae; genus Leucoraja; species Leucoraja erinaceus. Next base: position 874,552 of record NC_073404.1, on the reverse strand, counting down.
GCCAAAGCTGAGATGGTCAAAAGCTTCAAGTTCCTTGGAATAAATATCACCAGGAATTTGTCCATGACCAGTTACAATGAAGCTTTGGCAAAGAAAGCACACCAACCTTAGATCTTAGGAAGTTTGACATGTCCCCAACAACTGGTTGTAGACATAGCCCAGACCATCACACAAGCGAGCCTCCCTTCCATTGACTCCATCAATACTTCACATTGCCTCAGGAAGGCCACCAGTATAATCAAGGACCAGTCTCATCCCGGTCTCTCCCTCTTCTCCCATCTCCCATCAGGCAGGAGGTACAGAAGTTTGAAAACACATACAGTACCTCCAGATTCAGGGACAGTTTCTTCCAAGCTGTTATCAGGCAACTGAACTGTCCTTTCATCAGCTAGATTCATCAGCTAGAGTACAGTCCTGACCTCCCATGTACCCCACTGGAGACCTTCGAACTATCTTTAATTGGACTCTATAGGTGGTGAAGGGAGATATGATAGTAACGTTTAAGAGGCTTTTAGTTAGGCACATGGATATTCATGCTTCAGGTGGGGGGCGCGGCTCTGGCCAGCAGGGGCCTCGGCAGCCTGTCCGCGTTTTTTTTTTTTTTTTTTTTTTTTTTTTTTTTTTTTTGTTTTTTTGTTGTTGTGGGGGGGGGTGGGGGGGGGGGGGGGGGGCGGGGGGGGGGGAAACTTTTTGAATCTCTCCCTGCACTGAGACCCGACCTTTTCTCGTCGGGTCTCAGTCGTCGCTGAGGCCGTAACGAGGAGCGGCCTCCAACAGGAAGAGACCGGGGACTCAGGTGTCGACTCACCTCACCGTCGCGGAGCTGGCCGGTTCCGGAGCGGTGGAGGAGCGCTGCTGCTGCTGCTGCTGTTGCCGCTGCTGCTGCTGCTGCTGCCGGAGAGTCGGAGGCTCTCTACAGGTCTGTGGACGACGGCGCCGAGCCCACGGCTCCCTGGAGGGAGACCGCTTTTCGGGGCTTCTGCGGCGGCGACTTCTCCCGCCCGAGTTGCGGGGTCGAAGAGCTCCTGGAGCGGGGCCTAGCACCGCTGCCCCGCGCGGCTGGAATGGCCGCGGACTCTGCGAGCGCACACCGGGGGCACCAACACCAAGACCCGGTGTGCGACCTCGCACCACCCGGCGTGGCTTTAATGGCCGCGGGACAATCGCCATCGCCAGCCGGGGGCTATGACTTTGACTCTGACATCGGGGGGGGGGGAGAGTGCAGTGGAGAGATACGTTTATTTGGCCTCCATCACAGTTATGTGATGGATGTTTATGTTAAATGTAATTATGTTGTGTCTGGGGTCTATTTGTGTGTTATGTATGGCTGCAGAAACGGCATTTCGTTTGGACCTCCAGGGGTCCAAATGACAAATAAATTGATTCTGATTCTGATTCTGATTCTGATTCTGATTCATGGAATGGAGAGATATGGATCGTAGAACAGTACGTCACAGGAACAGGCCCTTCAGCCCACAATGACCAGGCTGATCATAATGCATTGTTAAACTAATCCCTGCTGCCTGCACAGGACTAATTTTTTTCAAATCTCTGTTTTCTACATTAAAGTAAATTTTCTAAAATGCTACCACACTTCCTTGAAGACTCTGGGCTATTAGTTTAGATGGGCGATGCCTTTTCTCTGGCACCCTGCCAGATGCCTTTTGTAAATTACCTCTACTTAGCAATGTTACAAAATTTTGAGATTTAAAAAATCAAGTCTGCAATTTATCCCATCAGATAAAGCATAAAAATAAGTTTAATTTGACACCTAATTCACTTTCATATTTCAAGTAATAAAAAAGTTATGGCCATTTTCATACTCGGAAATTAGCATCTTGTTCCCTATTGATTTTCTATGGACATAACAAAAAGCTGTGACCATGGACAGTCAAAAGCCCATAACCTTCTTAAAAATTAAGAGAACTGAATGAAATTTTCAGTTATCATAGATTGAACCATTCTGAAACAAATATAAAATAATCTTACTTGGATGACCTGAAATTAAAGCATATAATTAGTTAGTTACCCAGTTGTAGCTAATTTCAAACTTCAATTACTAGATCTAAACATCTATCCATTTCTTAATAAATGATTAACATTTTTAAATAGCCTAAGTGTCCAAATAATATTCACAAATAATTCACACTAAAACATGATTTTTAAATCTCATTTACATCAATTTATAGGCCAAATGGAAGGAATTTAGTGTTCAATTGCTGTAAATTAAAGTCCATTTTAAATCGGCTTTCTAGTGGGTTCCTGTGAACGTGCTGGTTTAGAACGTTCACATTGCGCTGGATTTGTGCCCTCAAATGCCCAGAAAAATACTGCGGGATATAAAGAGCCCAAAATGAACTACTCGCTATAGAAAACTTTATTAGCAGGGTTCCTAAGAAGCCCCTTTTAATGTAAACATAAGGTACATACCTTTAATTGTTTGCTTTATAAAACCCTGGGGCTGCGAGAGGTTGCGGGTTGAGAGAGTGATTTTTAAACTACTATAACTATTATACAAGGCCATAAAAACTAATAATACCTTTTGCGACGGGGTCTTTCAGCGATTTTTCGTTAATGATTTACTAGGCTGAACATTTTCGATTGCAAATGCCTAGTAAAAATCGCGTTTTAAACGCGCCCCCTCTAAACAGCGCCAAAATCGCGCACACGGGGTGGGGCAGATTCTCAATGACGATTCAGGTAGGTTTTGTAACATACCTACTCTACTGATCCTTGCTATCATCCTGTGGGAGAATCTAGGACCAGAGGCCAGAGCCTTGGAATAAAAGGACGTACCCTTGGAAAGGAGATGAGGAGGAATTTATTTAATCAGAGGGTGGTGAATCTATGGAATTCATTGCCAATGTCAATGGATTTCAAATGAATTCTTTAAGGCGGAGATTGACAGATTTTTGATTAGTAAGAGTGCCAAGGGTTATGGGGCACAGGCAGGAGAATGGGGTTGAGTGGGGAAAATAGATCAGCCACGATTGAATGGCAGAGTAGACGATGATCCAAATGGTCTAATTCGGCTCCTATAACTTAGGAACTTATGAATTCTACTTTCTCAAAGAAATTGAGCATGATTGATCTTTCATGAAACATGTTGACCCAGTATGATTATGTTCAGCTTTCCGAACTCTTTGGTTATTTCATCTTTGGATCATTGACCCTCGAATGCAGTGAACCATTGATTGGCCAACTGTTTGCTCCCTTCTGTCTTCCTTTCCTTGAACCAAGGACCACACTGGCAGTTTCCTAATCTTCTCCTAGAATTTAGTCCGTTTTAGTCGGGATAAAAAAAAGGTTTAAGATAATGGGTAGGAGAGTAAGAGAGATTCATTTTTTTTTGTGCAGAGAGTAGCTGGAATCTTGTATATATTTCCTTCGAGGGTTGTAGCGATAGGTACTCTCACAACATGTGAGGAGAATCGAGACAAACTCTTGAATCACCAAGGCCGAGAAATCCATGGACCAAATCATCGTAAATAGGATCAGTATGGATAGGTTTTTGAATGCAATAAAAAGGAACTGCAGGTGCTGGTTTATACCAAACACAAAAACACACAAGACAGAGTTACTGGTGTAACTCAGCGCGTCTCTGGAGAAAATGGGTAGGTGACATTTCTTTTGCGACCTTTCCTCAGAATCAGTTTGAATTGCCTGACTGTGCTGTGTGATTCTTCACACCTCGATATTATTGGACTGGGTAGGAAGGAACTGCAGATGCTGGTTTAAACCCAAGATAGATACAAAATGCTGGAGTAATTCAGAGGGACAGCAGCATCTCTGGAGAGAAGGAATGGGTGACGTTTTGGATCGAGACCCTTCTTCAGACTGATCTGAAGGGTCTTGATCAGAAATGTCACTCATTCTTCTCTCCAGAGATGCTGCCTGTCCCGCTGAATTATTCCAGCATTTCGTGTCTATTACGTTGGAGGTGGCGAAACTGACGGAGGACTATTTGTTGTGTGTGATGGCTGGTGGGGTGAAAGGTGAGGACTAGGGGGACTCTGCCCTTGTTGCGAGTGCGGGGATGGGGAGAGAGAGCAGTGTTGCGGGGTATGGAAGAGACCCTGGTGCGAGCCTCATCTATGGTGGAGGAGGGGAACCCCCGTTCCCTGAAGAATGAGGACATCTCCGATGCCCTGGTGTGGAACGCCTCATCCTGGGAGCAGATGCGGCGTAGACGGAGGAATTGGGAGTAGGGGGTGGAGTCCTTACAGGAAGCAGAGTGGGAAGAAGTGTAGTCCAGAAAGCCATGGGAGTCAGTGGGTTTATAGTGGATGTCGGTCAGAAGTCTATCACCTGTGATGGAGATAGTGAGGTCAAGGAATGGTAGGGAAGTGTCGGAAATAGTCCAGGTGTATTGGAGTGCCGGATGGAAATTGGTGGTGAAGTGGATGAAGTCAGTCAGTTGTGTGTGGGTGCAGGAGGTGGCACCAAAGCAGTCGTCGATGTATCAACTGCATCATGACTTGCTGACTTTAACACTCAATGCTCTACCTATGAAAGCAAGCATACCATATGCCTTCTTCACCACTCTATTCACTTGTGTGGCCACTCAGGGAGTTATGTATTTGGACCCTAAGTTCCCAGTGTACATCAATGCTGTTAAAGGTCATACCATTTCTTGTTATTTTCCTTTACATTTGACCTCCCAAAGTGCAACACCTCACATTTGCTTAAGTTAAACTCCTTCTGCCATTTCACCACCCATTTTGTACCTTATCTATATCCCGCTGTATACTTTGATAGCCTTCCATACATTTCTTGACCCTATCTGACACACTAGAGACAATTTACAATTTTACTGGTCAATTTATCTACATACTTGTGCATCTTTGGAGTGGGGGGGGGGGCCACCAGAGCACCCGGAGAAAACCCACGCGGTCACAGGGAGAACGTGCAAACTCCGTACTGACAGCGCCCACGGTCAGGATCGAACCTGGGTCTCTGACCTTGTGAGGCAGGAATTCTACCACTGTGCCACCCCTCCAAGACATGCCTCACTAAAGCCCATATAGACATCTAGGTGGGCACGTTGAACACTGAGCTGCCGCTGTGTTGTTGCAGGGTGGTGGTTCTGCCAGCTGGAGGGGAGGAGGGGGTGGCTGCCAGCTGCATTCCTGGAGCCCCTGGACAGTCCCGACGAGAACGAGGAGCAGGAGCCCAACTATGAAGGTGAGGGGGTACTGAGTCTGTGCACTGCAGCCATCTGAGCTTGTATGTGGGAGGGCCAAAGGTCAGCCAAGGTGTGCAGAGTGGTCCTGGGTAATACACCAGCCTGAGACTGAGTATTTTGCAGATTGACCCAAAATGCTGGAGTAACACAACGGGCCAGGCAGCAACTCTGGAGAAATGAAATCGGTGGCATAGAAGTGGCACGTGGGTGACCACTGGTCAGTGCGATCTCTGTGGGCCGAAGGACCCATTTTCACACAGTGTCTTTCAATGAACGAAAACCAAAAACTTGGTTTTAATATAGATAGAAACAAAAAGCTGGAGTAACTCAGCGGGTCAGGCAACATCTCTGCAGAAAAGGAATAGGTGACGTTTTGGGTCGAGATCTTTCATCAGACTGAGAGTCAGGAGAAAGGGAAACGAGAGGTGTAGAAGGTACATAGAACAAATGAATGAAAGATATGCAAGAATCTATGAATATCAAGGTAAGGCGGAGGAGCCCACAAAGGTGCATTGTTGTCTGTGGAGAAGTTATACAGACAGTGAAACTAAAGGACAACAGTATGACGACTAGGTTGGGGGAGGGGTGGAGGAGAGAGAGAGAGAGAGAGAGAGAGAGAGAGAGAGGGAAAGAAATAGAGAGAGAGGTTGCAAGGATTACTTGCAGTTTAGACAAATCAGTATTCATACTGCCCACATGAAATATGAAGTGCTGTTGCTCCAATTTGCATTTGGCCTCACTCTGACAATGCAGGAGGCCCAGGACAGAGAGGCCAGTGTGGGAATGGGACGGGAAGATAAAGTGTTTGGTTAAAGTTAAAGTAAATTTATAGTTATAGTTAACGCTGAGTATCCTGCCTCACCTTGTCCAGTCTGGGCCCACACTGAATCTTAATAAGTGTAAAATCTCAGCCTGATCCTGAGCCCGTATAGAGAGGGTCCATTTATACCTCACATTGCAGCAGCATCATCAAGGACGGGTCGCACCCCGGTCACTCGCTCTTCTCTCCTCTCCCATCAGGCAAGAGGTAGAGAAGTGTGAAAATGCACACCTCCAGATTCAGGGAGAGTTTCTTCTCAGATGTTATCAGGCAACTGAACCATCCTATCACAACCAGAGAGCTGTGCTGAACTACTATCTACTTCATTGATGACACTTGGACTATCTTTGACTCGACTTTGCTGGCTTTCCCTAGTGATAAATGTTATTCCCTTATCATGTATCTATACACTGTAAATGGATTGATTGTAATCATGTATTGTATTTCAGATGACTGGTTAGCCCGCAACAAAAAGCTTTTCACTGAACCTCGGTACATGTGACAATAAACTGAATTGAATCCTGGGCCTGTGTGGTGGGGCCTGCGTAATCTATCAACTAGAACGTATGCAATGGTCCATCCCAGGAGACAGACTATTGACTGACGTCATTTACAAACCTACCGACTCCCACAGTTACCTTGACTACATGTCCTCCCACATTGGCTCCCACCACACTATCCCCAACTCTCAATCTCTCCATCTCTGCCGCCTTTGGTCACAAGATGAGGCTTTCCATACGAGGACATCCAAAATGCCCTCATTGTTTAGTGAATGTGGTTTCACCTTCGATGGTGGTGGAGGCTATAGTGCATCAGCCAGGGCCTGTGTATGGTGCGAGTGTGTAACATATCAATCCCTGTCTGTGTAGGGTGGGGCTGTGTAATGTATCAGTCTGGGCTGGTGTTGGGTGGGACTATGCACTATATCATTCTGGGCCTGTGTATGGTGGGTCTGTGTAATGCATGTCTGGTTGTAGTTATTCTAATTGGTCTCTGCATTCTACAACATTGGGCCACAATTTGGCTCTGGGTGTTTTGATGTACATAATACTCTGTCGTCAGTCGGAGTTTGACCTTGTGTGATGTTGCAGGTGAAGTATACAAAGTAATTCACAGCTACAGAGCTGGGCAGCAGGATGAGCTGAGCCTGAGTGAGGACGAGCTGGTGGATGTGATCCATAAGTTGCTAGATGGTTGGTGGGTGGTCCGGTAAGTAAGTGCACATCGTACGTTGAACATCGCTGCTACGCTCACTGTTGCAGTTACGTGAAAACTTTTTCCTTTACATTGAAGTTTGCAAGGCCACAAATCTCCCTGCAAACCTCTGCAGCCATACAATACATTGTGAGGTGTTTACTTCACAAGTTCACCAGTTATAGGAGTAGAATTAGGCCATCTGGCCGATCGAGTCTACTCCGCCATTCAATCATGGCTGATCTCTGCCTCCTAATTCCATTTTCCTGCCTTCTCCCCATAACCCTTGACACCCGTTCTAATGGCTAGTTTTCACGGGGCGATGACGCAAGATGTAGCCAGAGTGGAGTGGTCGTGGTCTAGCACGATATCACATGATATAACGGGGGTAGAGTAAAGAGTTCCCACGGAGGGAAATGGACAGGCGACCCATTCTTCAGGCTGCCTTATGTCTCTCTCCCCCCCCCCCAACTCCCACCCACACACGCGAATGCTGGAGAAACTCCGCGGGTGCAGCAGCATCTATGGAACGAAGGAAATAGACAACGTTTTGGCCCCGCTGCAACCGCTGAGTTTCTCCAGCATTCGTGGTGTGGGTGGGAGTTGGGGGGGGGGGGGGGGGGGGGGGGGGGGGGGGAGAGAGACATAAGGCAGCCTGAAGAATGGGTCGCCTGTCCATTTCCCTCCGTAAATGCTGCCTGGCCCGCGGAGTTCCTCCATTCATGCCCGTGTGAGAGTGAGGGAGGGAGAGAGAGAGAGAGAGAGAGAGGCACACACAAGGTGAATGTGAAATCTCACCTGCCTGTTTCAGTGACAGACACCCACCGCCAGTAAATGAAGACACCCCCATCTGTCTCCCCCTCCTCTCCCTCGACTCCCCCACCTTTCCCTCCCAACTCCAGTCCCGTCCCGACCCCCTGGGAAACTGAAGGTTTCCCGCTGTAATTAAAGAGTTCCCACGGTAGACTGTAAAACTGGGATCCTGGTTCTGGACTCCCCCAACATCGGGAACATTCTTCCTCCATCTAGCCTGTTCAATCCTGTAGATACGATTAGACAGGTATCTAGTTATTTAATTCAATTAATGATTTCTATCGCCCAGCCTCTCATCTTTCAATCGGGTTCGGCCAGGAAGGAACTGCAGATGCTGGATTAAAACGAAGATAGACACAACATGTAGCTCAGCGGGACAAGCAGCATATCAGAAGGGTCTCGACCCGAAATGTCACCCATTCCTTCTCCCCAAAGATGCTGCCTGCCGTCAAACTCATTCTCTTTAAACCGGCATCTGCTGTTCCTTCCGACACATACACAAGAAATAAGCAACTTTTCGGGCCGAAACGTTGCCCATTTCCTTCGTTCCATAGATGCTGCTGCACCCGCTGAGTTTCTCCAGCATTTGTGTGTGTGGGTGGGTGTTCGGGGGTAGAGAGATAAGGCAGCCTGAGGAAAGGCTCGCCTGACAATTTCCCTCCGTAGATGCTGCCTGGCCCGCGGAGTTCCTCCAGTTAGAAACTGCTTTCAGACAAAAAGAGACACACTGACATTAATGAAATGCTAGTTAGATTCGTATGTAAATAGCAAACTGGCTGGATTCACTCTATCCAACTTCCGGGTTCACCGTTCGCAGGAGTTCCCACGGTGACCGCAAGAGTCACTACGGATATCGCACTGGCCACTACGTTCATAAAATGTTGCAATGCTCAACCACAAGTGTACAAGTCACTCTTGGACAAATTCAAACATGTTTGAATTTTCTCCCGAGTACCCAAGTTACACGATTACCTGCCGTTAGCGCCACGGTGGTCCACGAATGCCGTACTGTTACCGCACGAGGTTCCCACGATGTTAAACTCTGGTTACCTCTTGCGTCAAGTCGCCCCGTGAAAAGGGGGTTTAATCACGAGCTTGTCTATCTCTGCCTTAAAAATATCCACTGACTTGGCCTCTACAGCCTTCGGTGGCCATGAGTTCCACAGATTAACTACCATCTGACTAAAAAAGTTCCTCTCGCCTCCTTTCTAAAAGAGCGCCCTTTAATTCCGAGGCTATGGCATCTGGTCCTAGACTCTCCCACCAGTGGAAAAATCCTTTCCACATCCACTCTAACTATGCCTTTCATTATTCTGGAAGTTTCAATGATTTCAACCCCTCAATCTTCTAAAAAGAAGTGAAAGAAGATTTAAAAGGAGCACCAAAGGCCCAGGCTCGGGTAATTTACATATTAGCCCTAACGTATTTGATTAGGTAACAGATAAAGAAGTGCAGTTGTAAAGGAGCGGGCCTTGTTGAGGTGAAGTGCCTTGATGAGTAAAGTGTGAGTCTTTGGCTCAAGAGTCTTCAGCGAGGAGGCTGAGGCAAGGAGGCTACACCTGAGTCAAAATTTGTGATTTTTCTTGTCCGCTGAAGAAATGGCAGGCAAGTTGGTACAGTGTGTTTCCTGCAGGATGTGGGAAGTCAGGGACACTGCTGGTGTTTCTGGAAACTGCAGGAATTGTGTCCAGGTGCAGCTCCTGAATGAATGTGTTGGGGAACTAGAGCAGCAGATGGACGACCTCAGGGCCATCTGGGAAAACAAGAGTTCCCTGGACAAGATCTACAGTGAGATTGTCGCACCAAGGATACAGGAAGAGCGAAGGTGGGCGACGGTGAGGAAGAGGAGTAAATGTGGAGGTGGCCGTACCTATTGAAAACAGGTACACCCTCTTGGGAGCGGGTGACACGACAAGATTGAGTGGTAGCCGGGGCTGTGATTCCAACCCTGGTGCCGAGGCACAACGGGGAAGAGTGACGTCAGGCAGCTATAGTGGTGGGAGACTCCTTCGTCAGGTGTGGACAAGGGATTCTGTGGCAGCAGGCAAGACTCCAGGATGGTGTGTTGCCTCCCTTGTGCCAGGGACCAGGACATCGTAGCAGCTGCTCAGCATCCTCAAGAGTGACGGGAGCAACAGGAGGTTGTTGTGCTTGTTGACATAAATGATATAGGTCGCAAGAGGAAGGAGGTTTTGCAACAAGAATTTACGGAAATGGGCAGAAGACTGAAAAGCAGGACCTGCAGGGTAGTGATCTCAGGATTGCTTCCAGTACCTCGTGCTAGTGAAGCTAAGAATAGGAAGATAGAGGATATGAATGTATGGCTGAGGAGTTGGTGCACGGGGCAGGGATTTAGATTTCTGGAGATTTGGGATATTTTCCAGGACAGGGTTGACTTGTATAAAAAGGATGGGTTGCACCTAAACTGGAGAGGGACCAACATCCAAGTGGGAAGGTTTAAACTAGATTGGCAGGGGATCTTGTGCAGGACAGAGGCACATGACAGGTTAGAAGTTGGTATGGAGGATGGTGTGGGAAAGGTGAATGAACAGCATGAAACAGAACTTTTATACTGTCTGTGTTATCACCATTAATGCATTTAATTTAGTTTAGGGAGACAGCATGGAAACAGGCCTTTTGGCCCACTATGTCCAGATTGACAAATTCTTGATTAGTTAGGGTGTCGGGGTTATGGGGAGAAGGCTGGAGAATGGGATTGGGTGGGAAAGATAGATCAGCCATGATTGAATGATGGAGCAGACTTGATGGGCCAAATGACCTAATTCTGCTCCTAGAACATATGAAAGTGAACTCTGAGCATCTGCTTACATTTTCTATACAAAATAATAATTTCTTGTACTTATTTAAACAGGAAGGGAGAGATCACTGGATACTATCCCTCCATGTACCTCCAGAAATCTGGGACCGCTCTGAACACAGGATTCAACATGAAGAAAGGACACCTCCCTCCCCCGCGAAGGTGAGGTGGTCTTGAAGGGAATGGGGTACAATGTTAGTTATGGGGTACCCAGTGTCTAGACCAAAACATCATATGGTCTGGTCCAAAGATGGAGCATTGTAATGGCTCAGTAACGGTCAAATCAACGCCACCGCATCAGTGAGTTAGCAGAGCCCTGGGCCAGTGAGTAGCCCTTCCAAATGCCACCCTGTTTTCACTCCACCTCTGCTTCATAGCAGGTGGTGTCTCTTGCACCTATTTACTGTCCATGGGGTGAGCTGAAACCCACCCTCATCGTCACTGCCCTCAGTTAATCATCTCAACACACTGGAGAGTTATAGAGTCATACAGCATTGAAACAGCCCCTTTGGCCCAACATGTCCAGGTCAACCAACATGCCCCATCTCTACACTAGTCCCATCTGCCTGTTTTTGGCTCGTATCCTCAAAACCTGTCCTATTCATGTATTTATCCATGTAGAAACATTTAAAATTCTTAAGGGATTGTACAGACTATATGCGGGAAAAATGTACCCAATGTTGCGGGAGTCCAGAACCAGGGGTCACAGTTTAAGAATAAGGAGTAGGCCATTTAGGACTGAGCTGAGGGAAAACATGTTCACCCAGGGAGTTGTGAATCTGTGGAATTCTCTGCCACAGAAGCAGTGGAGGCCAATTCACTGGATGTTTTTAAGAGAGATTTAGATATAGTTCTTGAGGGTAACGGAATCAAGGGTTATGGGGAGAAAGCAGGAATGGGGTACTGATTTTGGATGATCAGGTATGATCATATTGAAGGGCCGAATGGCCTACTCCTGCACCTATTTTTTTTTGTTTCTATGTTTAGCTGTCGAAATGTTTCTTAAATGTTGTGATAGTATCTGCCACAACTACCTCCTCCAGCAGCTCGGTCATATACCTTAGTTTTTTGTAAAAAAATAAGTTACCCCCCAGGTTCTTTACTTTATACCTGCCTTTAATGACCCTTAACAGTCTTAGGAATTTAGCAGGTCTTTAGTGGCTCCAGAGGTCCTTGGCTCCTGTATGTTGTGTAGCGCTTATGGAACTAAAGAGAACAATGAGGGGGAATGTAATCTTATTCATTTTTATCATCAGTGATGATACAAGCTACAAGCTCAAACAAAATAACTGACCATTATATAGCCTCAAAGTGTGGTTATGTGCAAAGATCAATGTGAAGACCAACCCTGACCTTCCCATCCATTATATCTTGAACAATCTGCCCAACATGCGCCTGAAGTCCCTCAAACCCTTCTGGTCTTCTGTTAAATCCCTGGAAGACTTTGACTCCAAGACTGAGTGGCGCAGAAAGATGCCAACACCAACACCAACACGAGAGGTCATCACAGACCCCACAATGAAACCACCGGACGTTTGACCTCCATCGCAAGCAATGGTTAACCCTGAACAGAATCCGCACCCTCCATGCAAGAACAAGCCCATCACCTGCATGTGGGGATGACCGACAGCCCTGCTTGTGACTGCGGACATCCAGACCAGATCATCCCACACATCATGAATGACTGCCCACTGAGGCTTTTCCCTGGGGGCATCAAAGCCATCCACCCAGTAACTGATGCTGTCCTGGCCTGGATGACTCCCCTTGATCTACAACTTTAGGCTGTGCACGACATACGCAAGCAAAAGAAGGGATAGAATTTTATCCCAATATCAAAAATGAATGTCTATGTTGTAGTTTTCGATCCTTCCTTGCATATCTCTGTGTGCTAAATGCCACTGCCAATGGGTGGTGTCTGTATAGAGTTTAGCACATTCTCCCTGTGACCGCAAGGGTTTTCTCTGGGGGCTCCAGTTCCTTCCTACACTCCAAAGTCGTGCAGATTTATAGGTTAATTGGCTTTGGTAAATTGTCCCGTGTGTGCAGGACCGTGTTAGTGTACGGGGATTGCGGTCGGTGTGGACTCGGTGGGCCGAAGGATCTGTGTTTCCACGCTGTCTCTCTAAACTATACTAACGGTAAATGCTGCAAGACATACAACCAGCAGCCGTGCTATCTGCCAGCGTGAGGTGATGGTGGAGATTGAAGGCTGGAGGGGAGCACGGCCTTTTGTAACTCTCAGCATCTTTTCAGGTCAACCATCCGCAATGCGCAGAGCATCCACGTGGTGGAGCGGAAGCAGATCAGCCAGGACAGCTACAGGAGGAACAGCAAGCGGTATCTACAACAGAAGGGCGCGCAAGGTCACACCATCGCCACCAGGAATGCCTGGAAGGGGAAGCAGGATCCAAGAACAACAGCCACAGGTAGGAGCAGCTCCACCAACAGCACAGTGAAAGTCCCATCCCTGATCATTTTAGCCAGCCAGCCTCCAGGCTGTGTGAAAGGTTTGTAAGGAGTGTGAGGAAGAAATTGGGCAGTTCGGACAACCCGTTAGGCCAACTTCTTTCCTCTCTTCCTATGTCTGGGACCAGGCATAATGGTCTGACTTCAATGGAAATGTCTGGGGCACAGGAGGTCATGCTGATACAGTGCAGAAATAGGCCCTTCAGCCCAACTTGCCCAAGCCGACCAACATGTCCCATTTACACTAGTCCCACCTGCCTGCGTTTGGCCCATATCCCACTAAACCTGTCCGATCCATGTACCTACCTAATTGTTTCTTCAACATTGCAATAATTCCTGCCTCACCTACCTCCTCCGACAGCTCGTTCTATACACCCACCACGCTTTGTTTGAAAAAGTTACCCCTCAGATTCCTATTAAATCTTTCCTCCATCATCTTAAACTGATGCCCTCTGGTTCTCGATTCCCCTACTCTGGGCAAGACTTATTCCACTCGTGATTTTATACAAGTAATTGAGGAAGGTACTATCACAATGTTTAAGAATCATTTAGATGGGTACATGGATAGGATAGAGACAGGCAAGTGGGACTAGTGTAGATGGGACATATTGTTCTGTGTAGGCAAGTTGAGCCAAAGGGCCTATTTCCATGCTGTAGGACTATGACTGCCTCATTTCCTGAGCACACCCCCGGAGTCTAGTATGGATGGGGGCTGTTTATGTCCCCATTTGGCTGTTTATGGGGGGCCACTGCAATGAAATTTAAAAGACTATCAGTCCCTCACTGAAACCGAGCACCATTTGAAACTTTCAAAAGCTGTTGGCCCCGTTCTATGGTGATGTCACCATGGGTTACCCTGTTCCTCTCCCTCAATCCCCACCTACAAAAATGAGACCCCCTCTGTTGTGCCATGAACAGGATGTGTATTCCCCAAGCAGGCGGGCGTATTTGAAGAGAGGGACAACAGGAGCCAGATGGGGCTTGAACTGATTAGGACGTGAGCAGAGCGTGGAAGGCCTCCAGTGTGGGCTGGTTGCTCTAGGAGCAACGTCAAGGTGAGAAGAGGAGATTCAGCTGGTCCATGCCTAGGATGGGGGGCATTTGTATTTTTATAGATATTTTAGAGATATAGTGAGGGGGTGGGGGGAGAGAGAAGGAGGAGGGGAAGGGGGAGAGGAGGAGGGGGGGGGGGAGGAGGGGGGGAGAGAGGAGGAGGGGGAAGAGGGGAGGAGGGGGGGGGGGGGGGGGAGGAGGGGAGGGGGGGGAGGGAGGGGAGGAGGAGGGGAGGTAGGATGGGGAGAGAGTGGGGAGGAGGAGGAGAGGGGGAGAGAGAGGAGGGGAGGGGAGAGGAGAGGAGGGGGGAGGAGGAGGGGGGGGGGGGAGGAGGAGGAGGGGGGGGAGAGGAGGAGGGGGGAGAGGAGGAGGGGGGGGAGAGCCATTGTGACGTCACCAGCTCGTTGCTTCAGCTCATTAACTTCAAAAAGATCTGAGATTGGTGAACAATTTGAAGAAAATAACTCAAGAAATAATGAACCAAATGTTCAGATGATGTGATTTTCGAGATCATGAGGTAAATCTCTACCGGAATATGTAAACATTTCACCGTTAGAGCATCCGGTTTCCGAGGAGATGTGAATCACACACAAGCAAACAAATAAATAAGTAAATATCCAAGATCAGAGTTTTATAAGTATACTAGACCAAGTGCAGACCCGTTGGGTTTGTTCCCCCAACGTGTGGATGTGGGGGGGGGGGGGGGGGGGGCTGGGGATGGGGCGGCATGCGGTGTCACACACACACTAACTACCCCCCCCCCCGCACACACGCTAACTGCCCCCCTTGAGATATTAATATTATTAATTTGCTCCTTTTATCCCATTACCCTATCCACTGACGCATAGCCCCCACTCACAGGCACGTCTAGAGAGGGAGGGGGGGGGGGAGGGCGTTCGAGTGAGGGCAGAGAGAGAATGGGGAGAGACAGAGAGAAAGGGGCAGAGACAGAAGGGCAAGAGACCGAGGGAGAGGGGGGTGGAGGGGCGGAGGAGAGGGAGGGGGGGGGGAGGGGGGGAGGGTGGGGGAGGAGGGGGTGAGAGCGATGGGGGAGGAGAGAGGGGAGGAGGAGAGAGAGAGGGGGAAGGGAGGGAGAAGGGGGAGAGAGGGGGGGAAGGAAGGGGGGGAGGGTGGGGGGGAAGGGAGGGGAGGGGAGGGGGGTGGGGAGGGGCTGGGGTGGAGGGAAGGTGGGTGGGGGTTTAGGGGAGGGAGGGTGGGGGGAGGGCAGGGGGGGGTGGGGGAGAGGAAGGGGGAGAGAAAGAGGGGAGGGGCGAGAGAGAGAGAGAGAGAGGGGGAGAGAGAGAGAGAGATGGGGTAGAGACAGAGAAAGCGAAATGCAACCATGCGTCACGCGTTCAGAATGTTCTGGAAATGAAGCGTCCCCCCCGTATCCCCCCACACCCAGTCAATGGCAAGAAGGAGGTCGTTGTGTACCTTCAACAAGGCAGACTCTGTGCTGTGGTGGGCTCTGAAACCTGATTGGAAACTTTCCAGGATGGTATTTTGCTGTAGATAAGGCATTAGCTGGCCTAGAATGACCTTTTAAAGGACTTTTGAGAGGAAAGGCAGTTTGGAAATAGGTCTGTAGTTACTAGGCAAGGTGGGGTCTAGGCTAGGTTTTTTCAGGAGGGGCTGGACCATTGCGTGCTTGAAACAGGTTGGAACAGCGCCAGTGGCCAGAGAACTGTTGATGATAGAGAGGATACTGGGGCCGACTATTGCAAAGCCATCCTTCAGAAGGGCAGTGGGAACAATGTGGGGCAGGTTGCAGGTTTCATAGTGGAGACAAGCTTTACAAGGGCGGGTAGAGTAACCGGTTGGAAACAGTCTAATTTAGAAGAACAGACCAAAGAGACAACTAGGTCATTGGTGGGAGGGAAAATATTTGTTCCAATGTTCTCAACTTTACTGTTGAAGAAAGTAGAGAATTCTTCGCACTTAGCAGGGGACCCAGCTAAGCTAGTACTGGGGGCGGGACATATGACAGAGGTAATAGTACTAAATAGGACCTTGGAATTTTGAGCGTTTTTGGAAATAAGGTCAGAAAGGTATTGTGTTCTCACAGACTTTACTGCTTCCTGGTATTTGAGAAGATGTTTCTCAGAAATCCAAAGGAAATTTGAAGCTTATCAGATTTATACTTCCGTTCTAATTTTCTGCACTCTCTTCTTAGGCCACTGGTGGTGTCATTGAACCAAGGCCAACCTTTAGGCTTAGGCTTTTTTCATTTTAAGATGAGCAACCGAATCCTGGATGGAAGAGCAAATGGAATTGAATAAAATCATGAGATCGTCAGTGCTGAGTTGGGGGGGGAGAAGCCTTGCAGATGTTGGGAGCAGTGAAAAGTGCCTCAGAGAACTTACTGGCAATCAATTAGTTTATGTAGGGGAGTAGCAAACAGGAAGATGATATTTCGAGGGAGACAAAGGCAGAGATGCATCAAATATAATTGCACTATGATCTGACAGACAAGCATGGACAAAATGGTCTGAAGGGCCTTTTTCCATTCTCTATGACTATATATTATATATATATATAACAGGTTTATATAGGGTGCACTCAGGGCATCCGAGTACATTCATGTGTTTTGATGGGTGCGTTCTCCATAGGATATTAGGCATGAATATTATATGTACCCTGTGGCCTTATAAGCATGTTTGTGTATACCTAGGAAGATTTGCCTGGAACCTTTGCGTACGTGACGGGGAGAGTTGACATGGTATAATATATAAATAATCAATAAGCTTAAATTAAGAGCCCAAGTGCCGTGTGAAAGTGTGAAAAACAAAGTCTGAGAAACCACTTCCTCTCTGCTGATGACTGTGCACAGTGCAAGCTCAGAGCATGACTTGCAGGGAAGCTTGGAAACATTTGTCAATCCCTGTGGCATCTTTGGCCTCACAATAAGCACAAAGCAAATTAAATTCTACTCCAGCCCGCAGCCTAAACAAGCGAATGGTCAGTGGCATTCTGAAGCTGACCTGTAACATCCTCAAAGAATTCAGGCAAATCTTCATGGACCTACACTTTGGGAAACTGGAGAAGAAATTGCAGGTGCCCTGGCTGAGATATATGAATCAAAATTAGACATGGGTGAGGTGCAAGAACAATGGAGGGTGACTAATGCTGTGCCTTTATTCAAAAAAGGGCTGAAACAAAAACCTGTGAACTATAGACCAGTGAATCTAACATCTGTGGTAGGAAAGTTACTGGTGGCGATTCTGAGGGATAAGATATACATGCATTTGGATAGGCCGGGGCTGATTATAGATAGTCAGCATGGTTTTGTACGTGGGAGACTGTGCCTCATGAATCTGATTGAGCTTTTTGTAGATGTAAGCAAAGAAGAATGATGAGAGCAAAGCTGTGGATGCTGTCTATATGGATTTCAACAAGGCATTTAGTATAGGAGGCTACTCTGGAAGATGGAATTGTATGGATCCAGGGAGAGGTAGCCGATTGAATTGAAAATTGGCTTCATGGAATGAAGAGATGGTGGAAGGTTATTTTTCTAACTGGAGGCCTATGACTAGTGGTGAGCCTCTGGAATCTGAGTGTACAAGGCATAATTAGTAAGTTTGCCGATTACACTGTCGTAGGTGGTATTGTAGATAGTGAAGATGGTTATCAAAATATTTGGCAGGGTCTTGATCAGGTGGGCTGAGTAATGCAAATAAATGAGAGGTGTTGTGTTTTGGGAAGTTAAATCAGGGCAGGATCTTCACAGCTCTGTGGAGTGTTGTAGGGCACAAGGATCTAGGAGTCCAGGTACATGGTTCCTTGAAAGTGGCATCACAGGTAGTTTGGGTCGTCAATCTACATCAGTCAGGGTATTGAGTATAGAAGTTGGGATATATTATGTTACAATTGTACAATATGTTGCTCAGATCACATTTGGAGTAGTGTATTCAGTTTTGACCACTCTGCTATAGAAAATATATCATTAAACTGAAAAGAGTGCAGAGAAGATTTTCAAGGATGTTACCAGGAATGAGCCTGAGTTATAGGGGGCGGTTGGGCAGGCTAGGACTTTATTCAGACCACAGGAGGTTGAGGGTGATCTTGCAGAGGTGTATAAGATCACGAGGGGAATAGATAGGGTAGATGCACAGAGTCTTTTACCCAGAGTAGGGGAATCAAGATCTAGTGGACATTTAAGGTTTAAGGTGAGAGGGGAAAGATTTAATTGGAACTGAAGGGACAACTTTTTCACACACACAATTGATTACTATTTACATTAATCACCTGGTGTAGAGAATGTACCAAAGTTTCCAAGTTGGCCATCGATACGGTAATAAGTTGTGATGAGAATATTGTGTTTCTGCAGCAGGTTCTAGGTGGATATAGATGCGCCTTAGAATGCATTTTATCAGGATGGGAACAGCTCCATCGAACACTGCATAAAATTGCAGCCTAGACTACCACACAAACCAATCTCCCTTCCGATGACTCCATTGACACTTCACACTGCCTCGCAAGGCCACCAGCATGATCAATAATGAGTCTCAGTCTCACCCTGGTCACTCCCACTTGTGAAAACACACGTCCAGATTCAGGAAGTTTCTTCCCAGCTGCTATCAGGCAACAGAGCCATCCTATCACCAACTAGAGAATGGTTCTGAGCTACTATCTACCTCACTGGAAACCCTCAGACTTCACTGGTTTGATCTTGCACTAAACATTCTACCCTTTATCATGTATCTGTACACTGCGGATGGCTTGATTGTAATCGGGTATCATGTGTAGTTTGGTAAGAGGAGTCAAAAGGCAAATTATCATCTAAGTGGAGAACGCTTGCAAATGAGTGAAGGCCAATGTTGGACTTGGCCTTGAAATGTTAACAGACAGGTCAAATAAGGTAGTTGAGAACAAAAACATCAATTTGGCTTTCATTGTAGAGAAGTTGATTGATTGATAAAACTTTATTCACCCCCGGATAGAAATTGTTCTGCCGACAGTCACATCACACAAGGTACACAAAAACAGGCGACTGTCTGTCTGCTGTGTGCACAGCGCCTTCACTGGAACAAATGAACAAACAAACACAGACTTCTCCCCTGGGCAGAGGATTCTAAACTAGAGTGCCCCCTAATCATGTATTGCTTTCCACTGACTAGTTAACGCATCATAAAATCTTTTCACTGTACATAGAAACATAGAAAATAGGTGCAGGAGGAGGCCATTTGGCCCTTTGAGCCAGCACCGCCATTCATTGTGATCATGGCTGATCATCCCCAATCAATAACCCGTGCCTGCCTTCTCCCCATATCCCTTGATTCCACTAGCCCGTAGAGCTCTATCTAACTAACTCTCTCTTAAATCCATCCAGTGATTTGGCCTCCACTGCCCTCTGTGGCAGGGAATTCCACAAATTCACAACTCTCTGGGTGAAAACATTTTTTTCTCACCTCAGTCTTAAATGGCCTCCCCTTTATTCTAAGACTGTGGCCCCTGGTTCTGGACTCGCAGAAGTGACAATAAACTCAAACTCGAGCTCAAGGCACATGTGTGTGTGTGTGCGGGAGTGCACACATCTGTACAAATAGATGGTGAGTGTACATGAATATGTTTGAGATGTGTATATGTCTACATATACATGGTGTGCATATGCTGGCCATGTCACCCCTGCTCAAGCCTTGCGGTCGTTGCGTCTTCTTGTGCCTGCCCTGTGTATGAAAATGTATTCATTTTCTTTAATTAGGTGGCACCGTCCAAGAGGAGGAAAGACGAAAGAAAGTTCCGGAAATCCCCCCGCGACCTACGCTCAGTGAGATCTTGGCGAATTGCACCGAGCAAACCAAGAGTAAAATAAAGTGAGGGTGAGTCCGGAGGGAGACCCTCAGCTTCAGGTGTGTCCATGTAGACAGGATACCGGCTATGCTACATGCGTGTAGATAGGATGCCATTTGTGCTACATGCGTGTAGATAGGATGCCAGTTGTGCTACATGCGTGTAGACAAGATGCCAGCTGTGCTACATGTGTGTAGATAGGATGCCAGTTGTGCTACATGCGTGTTGACAGGATGCCAGTTGTGCTACATGTGTGTAGACAAGATGCCAGCTGTGCTACATGTGTGTAGACAAGATGCCAGCTGTGGGTCACGCATGTTGATAAGGTGCACGCGGCAGTTCACGTGTGTTGACAGGTTCCACCCTTTTTGTTGACTTTGTTGAACAAATGGTTAGTGCGGGTGTCAGAGGTTATGGGGAAAAGGCAGGAGAATGGGGTTAGGAGGAATATAATCAGCCATGATCGCATGGCGTCGTAGACTTGAAGGGCCGAATGGCACAATTCTACTCCTATTACTTATGATCTTATGAAATGTACACTGGCACCATCCCCCAACTCTTTCTCCGCTACATTGATGACTGCAACGGAGCTGCCACCTGCACCCGTGCAGAACTCATTGATTTAATCAACTTTATCACTAACTTCCGCCCTCCCCTCAAATTCATATCCCTGACACCTCTCCCCTTTTTTAATCTTTGTCTCCAACATAGAGGACAAACTATCAACTGCGACTACTCAAAACCCCTGACTCCTATAGTTATGTGGACGACACCTCCTCCCACCCACTCTTGCAAAGACACCATCCCCTACTCTCAATTTCTCCATATCTGCTGCATCTGCTCCCAACGAGAGGCTTTCCATTCTAATACATTGTTCTTTAATAAACACCCCACCCTTCCCCCTGAGCGTTCACCCCTCCCGTCGTCCCTGTGCCCCACCTGCACACCCACACATTTCTCCCTCACCCCCCATCCCCTACCACCTGTATTCCTGCACAAGACCTGGGATGTGTTAGTAGCTGGTCCAGATGAGGACGGGGTTAATTGGCAGATAGTCAAATGGCGGGCGAGAAGGGTGGGGATAGTAATAATGTTGGATGCGATAAGTAGAGAAGATTAAGAGGAACAAATGGTGGCACCTGATGAGAAAGGAATGTGGGGAATGAAATGGAGGGATAGGGGCAGAGGGAATGGGGGTGGAGGGAGGAAAAACGGGGGGAGGGGGACCAGAGTGGAGAAGGGTGGGTGATCAGTAGATGGAGGAGAGGGCAGGAACTGGGTGACAGGGGGACTGGAAGTGGGACAAAAGATACCAATGGATCGGAGGGGGGTTCAGTAGATGTGAAGTGGGAGGGGGTAGTGTTCAGTTTTGAATTACTACTGACGAAGCCAAACTCCTTCATTTGCAGTTTGAAGACGGATCCTGTGTGGTGAGGATGACGGAGCGAGTCCACTGCCTTGTTGACGGAGTGTTGCTTCATTCTCAGCAGTGGAGAAGTAACATTTGGCGAGCTTGCTTCATGATTTGATCCACGGGATCAGTGGATGAAGATGTTTCTCTGTTGTTAAAATAATAAAAGGCAACCTTAATTTCTTCGCCTTATCCGTGTTCTATCTGTATTTCCCGAGACCAATGTCTCTAAAATGTCAAAGTAAAAGAACAGTCCCGAATGTTATGGTTTATTTGTAAATTAGGAAACAATCCATTCTTAGCGCTCTTGCCTTACAATGCAGACCATGTGACAAGTTACAGCTGTTGCAATTTTGGTGACCAAAGCAACCGTTGTTTAACAGTAACCAACCTTGCAAAGAAGAACAGCAAAGATTTCACTGAAAGTTTATCGAGTTGTACCTGCATGAAGTCAGTGCTAAAATCCAGCATGATCCAGCATAATGATTTGAATGAGGGTGTATAAGGCATGGTTGTAGGTTTGCACATGACATTAAAATAAGTGGTATTGTAGACAGTGACGGTAATCAAGAATTACAGGGAGATCTTCATCATCTGGGCAGCTGGGTCAAGGAATGGCAAATACAGTTAAATTTAGGTGAAGTGTGAGGTGCACTTTGGGAAGTCAAACTAGGCATGACCTTCACAGTGAATAGTGAGATCTTGGGGAGTACAAGGAGGGACAAGGAGTACAGGTATATAGAACCTTGATAGAGGCCTCAGGTAGATAGCATGGTGAAGATGGATCTTGGCATGCTGGCCGTCAGGGAATTGAGTTTAGAAATTGGGACTTTACATTATAGTCGTACAGGAGCGTTGTGAGGTCACATTTGGAGGATAGTGTTCAGTTTATAGGAAAGATGGTATTATGCTGGAAAGAATGCAAATAAGATTTATGAGGATGTTGCTAGGACTTGAGGGCCTGAGCTATAGGGAGAGGTTAGGGAGCTAGGACAGAATCCCTTGAAGCATAGTTGGATGGGGGGTGATCTTATATAGGCGAGGGACTCAAATAGCGAAAGCTAGTAGACAGAATGGGAGGCAGGAAGCAGAAAAGGGAAGCACTCGGACACAAGAGGAGAAAGAAAAAAAAGGAAATAAACAGAGAATAAGAGACGGGGGGTTTCTTAAATGTGCATATTTTAATGCTAGGAGCATTGTAAGAAAAGTGGATGAGCTTAGAGTCTGGATAGACACCTGGAAGTATGATGTTGTGGCGATCAGTGAAACGTGGTTGCAGGAGGGCTGTGATTGGAAACTAAATATTCCAGGATTTTGTTGCTTCAGGTGTGATAGAATTGGAGGGGCAAGAGGTGGAGGTGTTGCATTGCTAGTCAGGGAAGATATTACAGCAGTGCTTTGGCAGGATAGATTGGAGGGCTCATCTAGGGAGGCTATTTGGGTGGAATTGAGAAGTGGGAAAGGTGTAGCAACACTTATAGGGGTGTATTATAGACCGCCAAACGGGGAACGAGAATTGGAAGAGCAAATATGTAAGGAGATAGCAGATATTAGTAGTAAGCACAAGGTAGTGATTGTGGGAGATTTCAACTTTCCACACATAGACTGGGAAACACATTCTGTAAATGGGCTGGATGGGTTGGAGTTTGTAAAATGTGTGCAGGATAGTTTTTTGCAGCAATACATAGAGGTACCTACTAGAGGAGGGGCAGTGCTGGACCTCCTGTTAGGAAATGAGATGGGACAGGTGGCGGAGGTATGCGTTGGGGAGCACTTCGGGTCCAGTGATCACAATACCATTAGTTTCAAGATAATTATGGAGAGGGTCAGAACTGGACCTAGGGTTGAGATTTTTGATTGGAGAAAGGCTAACTTTGATGCGATGCGAGATGATTTAAAAGGAGTGAACTGGGACATTTTGTTTTATGGGAAAGATGTAGAAGAGAAATGGAGGACATTTAAAGGGGAAATTTTAAGAGTACAGAATCTTTATGTTCCTGTTCGGTTGAAAGGAAACAGTAAAAATTGGAAAGAGCCCTGGTTTTCAAGGGAAATTGGACATCTTGTTCGGAAAAAGAGGGAGATCTACAATAATTATAGGCAGCATGAAGTAAATGAGGTGCTTGAGGAGTATAAGGAATGTAAAAAGAATCTTAAGAAAGAAATTAGAAAAGCTAAAAGAAGATATGAGGTTGCTTTGGCAAGTAAGGTGAAAGTAAATCCAAAGGGTTTCTACAGCTATATTAATAGCAAAAGGATAACGAGGGATAAAATTGGTCCATTGGAGAGACAGAGTGGACAGTTATCTGCAGAGCCAAAAGAGATGGGGGAGATATTGAACAATTTATTTTCTTCGGTATTCACCAAGGAGAAGGATATTGAATTATGTGAGGTAAGGGAAACTAGTAGAGTAGCTATGGATACTATGAGGTTCAAAGTAAAAGAAGTACTGACGCTTTTGAAAAATATAAAAGTGGATAAGTCTCCAGGTCCTGACAGGATATTCCCTAGGACATTGAGGGAAGTTAGTGTAGAAATAGCCGGGGCTATGACAGAAATATTTCAAATGTCATTAGAAACGGGAATAGTCCCCGAGGATTGGCGTACTGCGCATGTTGTTCCATTGTTTAAAAAGGGTTCTAAGAGTAAACCTAGCAATTATAGACCTGTTAGTTTGACTTCAGTGGTGGGCAAATTAATGGAAAAGATACTTAGAGATAATATATATAAGCATCTAGATAAACAGGGTCTGATTAGGAACAGTCAACATGGATTTGTGCCTGGAAGGTCATGTTTGACTAATCTTCTTGAATTTTTTGAAGAGGTTACTAGGGAAATTGACGAGGGTAAAGCAGTGGATGTTGTCTATATGGACTTTAGTAAGGCCTTTGACAAGGTTCCTCATGGAAGGTTGGTTAAGAAGGTTCAACTGTTGGGTATAAATGCAGGAATAGCAAGATGGATTCAACAGTGGCTGAATGGGAGAAGCCAGAGGGTAATGGTGGATGGCTGTTTATCGGGTTGGAGGCAGGTGACTAGCGGGGTGCCTCAGGGATCTGTGTTGGGTCCTTTGTTGTTTGTCATGTACATCAATGATCTGGATGAAGGTGTGGTAAATTGGATTAGTAAGTATGCAGATGATACCAAGATAGGGGGTGTTGTGGATAATGAAGAGGATTTCCAAAGTCTACAGAGTGATTTAGGCCATTTGGAAAAAATGGGCTGAAAGATGGCAGATGGAGTTTAATGCTGATAAATGTGAGGTGCTACACCTTGGCAGGACAAATCAAAATAGGACGTACATGGTAAATGGTAGGGAATTGAAGAATACAGTTGAACAGAGGGATCTGGGTGTAACCGTGCATAGTTCCTTGAAGGTGGAATCTCATATAGATAGGGTGGTAAAGAAAGCTTTTGGTATGCTAGCCTTTATAAATCAGAGCATTGAGTATAGAAGCTGGGATGTAATGTTAAAATTGTACAAGGCATTGGTGAGACCAAATCTGGAGTATGGTGTACAATTTTGGTCGCCCAATTATAGGAAGGATGTCAACAAAATAGAGAGAGTACAGAGGAGATTTACTAGAATGTTGCCTGGGTTTCAACAACTAAGTTACAGAGATAGGTTTGAATAAGTTAGGTCTTTATTCTCTGGAGCGCAGAAGGTTAAGGGGGGACCTGATAGAGGTCTTTAAAATGATGAGAGGGATAGACAGAGTTGATGTGGACAAGCTTTTCCCTTTGAGAATAGGGAAGATTCAAACAAGAGGACATGACTTCAGAATTAAGGGACAGAAGTTTAAGGGTAATATGAGGGGGAACTTCTTTACTCAGAGAGTGGTAGCGGTGTGGAATGAGCTTCCAGTGGAAGTGGTGGAGGCAGGTTCATTGGTATCATTTAAAAATAAATTGGATAGGCATATGGATGAGAAGGGAATGGAGGGTTATGGTATGAGTGCAGGCAGGTGGACTAAGGGGGAAAAAAAAATTGTTCGGCACGGACTTGTAGGGCCGAGATGGCCTGTTTCCGTGCTGTAATTGTTATATGGTTATATGGTTATATGTTATATAAGATGATGAGGGGAATAGATAGGGTAGATGCACAGAGTCTTTTACATAGATTAGCATAGATTCTGGATGGAAACGAGCCCTTCAGCCCACAGAGTCCATCAGGTACCTGTACATTAGTTTTATGCCCTTCAAACTAGGAGCAATTTACAGAAGCTAATTATGATACAAACTTGCATCTCTTTGGAATATGCGAGAACGCTCCTAGTTTGTATGTTTTCCCTGTATCCATGTGGATTTTCTATGGGTGCTCCGGTTTCCTCGAACAGTCCCTAGTGTGTAGTACGGTGCTAGTGTACAGGTTGATCACCGGTCACCATGGGCTGAAGGGCCCGTTTCCACGCTGTATCTCTAAAGAAAAGTAACCAAAATAAAGTGACGCTCTATTGATGGTGAAATTGATAATCGATCTCGTGTGGGTGTTCAGTCAAACTACAGGAGTTCAGATGCAAGTTCACCCACTCCTGTGCCCATGCCACCATTTAGAATGATTACATAGAAACATGTAATAAGTGCAGGAGGAGGCCGTTTGGCCCTTCGAGCCAGCACCGCCATTCATTGTGATCATGGCTGATCGTCCCCAATCAATAACCCATGCCTGCCTTCTCCCCATATCCCTTGACTCCACTAGCCCCTAGAGCTCTATTTAACTCTCTCTTAAATCCATCCAGTGATTTGGCCTCCACTGCCCTCTGTGGCAGGGAATTCCACAAATTCACAACTATCTGGGTGAAAAAGTTTATTCTCACTTCAGTCTTAAATGGCCTCCCCTTTATTCTAAGACTGTGGCCCCTGGTTCTGGACTCGCCCAACATTGGGAACATTTTTCCTGCATCTAGCTTGTCCAGTCCTTTTATAATTTTACATGTTTCTATAAGATACCCCCTCATCCTTCTAAACTCCAGTGAATACAAGCCTAGTCTTTTCAATCTTTCCTCATATGACATTACCTTTGAGAGAGGTGTGAATAGGTATGAGCACCCTGATATGAGTATAAGTGAAGGCAATTGCTGCATTCACCCATTGGTCACGGCCTCAAAGATGTCAGGAAAGTCTGTGTTCTTCCTGAAGATTGAGCATGTGGTGTTCCTGGCCCTGAGTAAGGGGATCGTGATGGGTGGGATGTTCCTGCTGGTGGACCCACAGGGGACCATCGTACAAAGGGTAGTACACTCCAATGCCCCACCCTTCATACCCTAAAAGTCTTTTAGTCCATAAGTCACAGGAGCTGAATGAGGCCATTCTTCCCATCCAGTCTACGCCTTTCAATCATTTACCCAATTCTGTAAATTACCTCTGGTGTGTAGAGGAATCAAGAACCAGAGGACATGTGTAAGTATACACAAAGGACTTATGTATAACATCATGAGTGAAATAGATGTGTAAATACTACACTACTGCTGCACCACCATTCTCATCCAGAATGGTTTAATTCTGTCTTTTTAGTCTCACGCCTGTGATCCAACCTTCTCTCTGAATTATATATTCATTTTGTGCAGCACGTGTCCCTCCTGATTCATGACGAGGAAATACAAAGATCCTTTTTCTATTAGCTTCCTGTTTGAATGAGGGAACAGATGACATTCAGATTTAAATTCAGATTTATTATCGTCACATGTACCAAGGTACTGTGAAAAGCTTTGTTTTGCTTGCCATTTAATCAGATAAGACATACACATAAATACAATCAAGCCGGACTCAAGTACAATCGATAGAAGCAAGGGGAAAATGCAGAGTGTGGATACAGAGCGTGGTCTATAGTTTTCAGCATTGCAGTGCACCAGTTCAATAGACAATGTCTATTGTCCACATTGGGGTAGAGGTGAATCGGATAATACCCTATCCTTTCTAGACAAGAAGTTACTGGAGAGTATTCTGAGGGACAAGATATATATGCGTTTAGTTAGACAGGTGTCATAGTAATTATACATAGGAGATCCTATATCATGAATTGTATTGAGTTTTTTTGAAGAAATAACCAAAAAGGTTAACAAGGGCAAAGCTGTAGACATTATCTGCCTGGACTTCAGCAAGGAAATTGATGATTCCACTTAGTAGGCTACTCTGGAAAGTTTAAAACGCCAGGGATCCAGGGAGAGCTAGCTGACTGGCTAGAGAATTGGCTTCATGGAAGGAAGCAGAGGGTGATGGTGGAAGGTTGCTTTCCAGACTGGAGGCCTGTGGTGAGGGTGTGCCTCTGGGCCCATTGCTGTTCATGATTTACATCAATGAATTACATTAGAATAATTTGTAAAGTTACAAAGTAAGTGGTAATGTGGATTGTGAAGATGGTTATCAAAAATTACAATGGGATCTTGAACTGCTGGGCAAGTGGGCTGAGGAATAACTAATGGAGTTTAATGCAGATAAGTACGAGGTATTGCATTTTGAGAAGTCAAATCACGGTGAATGGTAGGGCTCCAGGGAGTGTTGTAGAGCAAAGGGATCTGAGAGTACCGGGATATAGTTCCCAGAAAGCGGGGTGACATGTAGATGTGGTGGTCCCGTGAGGTGGTCAAGAAGGTTTTCAGTTCATTGACCTTCATCAGTCAGGGTAGAGGTTGAAGGTTATTGTTATGCAACACAGAGTTATATGACATGTTGGTGGGGATGCATTTGCAGTATTGTGTTCAGTTTTGGTCACCCTGCTGCAGGAAGGATGTCATTAACCTGGAAAGAGTGCAGAGTAGATTTACGAGGATGTTGCCAGCAATCGCGGGCCTGAGCTACAGGGTGAGGTTGGGCAGGCTGGAACTTTATTCCTGGAGAGCAGTAAGCTGATCTAATAGATGTGTATAAAGAATAGGATGGGTAAATGCACAAAGTCTTTTACTCAGGGTTGGGGGATCAAAAACCAGAAGACGTGGGTTTAAAGTGACTGGGGCAAGATAGGGACTTGACAGATTTTTCACTCAAAGGGTGGAGGATATGTAGAACAATCCACCAGAGGAATTAATTGAGGCATATACAATCGCAACATTTATAAGGCACTTGGACAGATAGGTGGAATGGCTGTGCAATCTTGAATATAGAGGTTAAGATGCATAGAATTCACAGCGACTTGGTTGTATGGATTCGGAACTGGCGTACTCATATAACACAGAGCGTTGTGGTGGAAGGAAGATATTCTGGCTGTAAGTCTGTGACCAGTGGCATTCCGCACGGATCTGTGGTGGAACCTCTGTTGTTTGTGATATAGGTAAATAACAAATTTGCTGACAACACCAACATTGAAGGAGTTGCAGACAGCGAGGAAGGTTGTCAGAAGATACCAAGGCTGTGGAAATGGATGGAAACATGACAGATTGAGTTTAATCCGAGCAAGTGTGAGGTTTTGGATGTAAGGGGAGAGAATACACTTAATGGCAAACCCTTAAAAGCATTGATGTGTAGAGGGATCTTCGAGTCCAAGTTCATAGCATACTGAAGGTGATAGCACAGGGTAGATAGGGTGGTGAAGAAGCCCTATGGCATGCTTGCCTTCATTACTGGGGGCATTGAGTATAAGATTCAGGAAGTCATGTTGTAGCTTTATGTAAATTTGGTAAATTAGGCAACATATGTAGTATTGCGTGCATTTCTGGTCACCCCATTACAGGAAGGATGTGGAAGCATTGGAGAGGGTACAGAATAGGTTTACCAGAATGTTGCCTGGATTAAAAGGTTTCAGCTTTTGGGAGATAGCTTGGATTGTTTTCGAGAGAACGTTGGAGGGTGAGGGGAGACTTGATAGAAACATATAAAATTATGGGAACCGTAGATAAGATAGACATTCCGAAGCTTCTTCCCAGGGTGGAAATGTCCAACATGAGAGGGCATAGCCATAAGGTGAGAGGGCAAAGGTTTCATGGAGATGTGCGGGGCAGCTTTTTTACACAGAGAATGGTGGGGACCTAGAACGCATTGTCAGGGTTGGTGGTGGAGGCAGATACGATTGTGGTGTTTAAGGGGAATTTAGATCGGCACATGGAAATGCAGGGGACTGAGGGAAGTGGATTATGTACAGGCAGATGAGATCAGTTTAACTTGGCATTATGTTTGGCACAGATATTGTGGGTCAAAGTGCTTGTTCCTGTGCTGTACTGTTCTAAGTTTTATGTACATATGAAACAGCCAGAGGCAAAATGTGACCCTTATCGATGGAAAGGGAAGGAAATAAAGCAGAGGAGAGGTGACTTTGGTTCACTGCATGGCTCTTTCAGAGAGCCTCAATATCATCGTAGTCTTCATTAAGACACTCTGAGCCAGCCACATCATCGTAGTCGTCTGGTGCAATGTCGATGTAATCCTGAGAGAGAGACGGCTCCAAAACGGGTGGTAACTCATAGTTGTGGGAAGAGCTGTCTTGGTTGTCCGACTTGCTCACTGGGTTCTCTGTGGGATAATGAACGTTGTCAGACTTTAGTTTAGCGAAACAGCGCAAAGACGGACTCTTCGGCCCCCTGCGTTCGTGCCGACCAGCGATCACCGTAGTGGTCGAGTCGCTGCCTTACAGCGCCAGAGACCCAGGTTCGATCCTGACTACGGGTGCTCTCTGTACGGAGTTTGTGTGTTCTCCCCGTGACCGTGTGGGTTTTCACCAAGATCTTCGGTTTCCTCCCACACTCCAAATACGTACTGGTTTGTATGTTAATTGGCTTGGTGTAAATATAAATTGTCCCTAGTGTGTGCAGGAAAGTGTTAATGTGCGGGGATCGCTGGCCGACGTGGACTCCTTGGGCCGAAGGGCCTGTTTCTGCGCTGTATCTCTAAACTAAACTGAACTAAACTAGCACTATCCTACATGCTAGGGACAATTTACAATTTTACCAAGCCAGTCAGCCGACCAACCTGTAGGTCTTTGGAGTGTGGGAGGAAACCGGAGAAAAGTCAGGATTGAATGCGGGTCTTGGCACTGTAAGGCCGCAACTCTACCGCTGCACCACCGTGCTGCCCCCACGGATTTTATATCAGTCACTGATACACGAATGTGGGAACAAAAGTGTTGACAAAGCTTTGATTTAACATCCCGTTCAAGCAGCCCTTTTTCAGTGAAGATTTGAACTGCAACATTATGGCTCAATGGTGACGTATTACATTTTATTTTTCACTCTTTGTATTAAATTTTAGTTTTAGTATTAGAGAGACTGATGGAGACAGCCGCTTTGGCCCACCGAGTCCACGCCGACCAGCGATCACACATAGGGTAGCGAGCACTACCCTACACACTAGGGACAAATTACAGAAGACAATTAGCTTACAATACAATACAATACAATACAAATTTATTATCATTTGAGCCCCAGTGAGACTCAAACGAAATGTTGTTTCCACAGCCATACAAACAAAGACACTGTCTTACAGACATACACATAATTAAATTGACACAAACATCCATCACAGTGAAGCCACTGTGATGGAAGGCAAGTCTTTTCTCTCCCCTGTTCTCCGTGTCTCTCCCGATGTCCAAGCCCCAGGCGGGCGATGATGAGTCCCACGGCCATTTTAGGCCGCGCGGGGCGATTTACGGCCCCGCTCCCGGTCTGAAAGTACAAGGTTGGAACCCCCACGGGCGATGGTGAGTCCCACGGCCATGAAGCCGTGCCGGGTGATGTACTGTCCCGGTCCGGGTTGTTCCAACCCCGTGACACCGGCTGGAGAAGTCGCGTTGCGGGAGCTCCGGGAAGCGGTCTCTCTCTCTCTCTCCTCCCAGACCCGCGAGCTCCCGATGTCCCAGTCCACCGGACCTGCGGCTGCGTTGCTGGAGCCTCCGAGCCCCAGGAGTCGAGTCGCAGCAGCGAGTCACCGCCGCTCCCCACGCTCCGAGGCCGGCCAGCCCCACGATGGTGAGTCCGCAGCTCCGCAGCTCCGCAGTCCGCAGTCTCCCGAGCCCCCGGGTCGTTCAGGCTGGAGGCCGCTCCACGGTGCTAGGCCCCAACGACAGCCGAGACCCGACAGGGAAAAAGTCGGGTCTCCCGGACAGGGAAGAGAGTTAAACAGTTTCCCCCTCCCCCCCCCCCGCATTTACACATTTAAAAATACCATTAAAAAACACCAAACACTACATTTAACTAGACAAAAAATAAAAAAAAGACAGACAGGCTGTAGGGGCCGCTGCAACGGGTAAGTCGCGCCGCCAAATACAAATCTGTATCTGTATGGAGTGTGGGAGGAAACTGAAGCACCCGGTGAAAACCCATGTGGTCACAGGGAGACAATACAAACTCCAAACAGACAGCACCCACAGTCAGGATGGAGCCCAGATCTCTGGCGCTGTGTGGCAGCAACTTTGCTCTGAGCCCCTGTGCCAATGGTCACTCAGTGGAGCATATTCCCCTCTGGGTCAGAGGCCATGAGGTTGAAGGGCGCCCAGTTGAGGGAAACTTGTGTAGCTGCCCAATGCACCCTGTGAGGGCAGGATCCACTGGGAAAGTACCTGGGCTCCTAGAAACTGTCAACTGTTCCCAAAGGCTGTGGGGTTTGCTTCCCTAAACAGGCCGAGAGGTGATGGAGAGACGGGGGTGTGGTGACTGGGGGGAAGCGGTGAAGCAACTCCCTTCACAACAGGCACATGGCAACCTGAAGCAGAGCTAATGTGGCATAAGGAGGGATACCAGCAAGAAGTTGAGCCAGCACAGGATCCCATCAAAGTGCCACTGCCCCGCAGCACCAAAGACTGGAGTTCAATCCTGAGATTGGGTGCTTTAGTTTAGATTAGAGATACAGTGTGGAAACAGGCCCTTCAGCCCATCGAGTCTGCAGCGACCAATGATCACCCACCCGTACACTAGTTCTGTCCTACACATGCACTAGGGTCAACTTACAGAAGCCAATTAACCTACAAACCTGCTCGTCTTTGGACTGCGGGAGGAAACTGGAGCACCCGGAGAAAGCCCGGGAGATCACAAGGAGAAGGTACAAATTCCATACGGACAGCACCTGTAGCCGGGATGCAACCCAGGTCTCTGGCACTGTAAGGCAACAACTCTGCTGCTGTGCCACTGTGCTGCCCATTTGTGAGGAGTTTGCACGTTGTCCTTGCGACTGTGTAGATTTCCTTCGGCTGTTCCAGGTTCCTCCCACTGCCCAGAGACCCACGGATTGGCAGGTTAATTGGGACGTTGAACCGTATAGCAAAAGATCAGCCCCTTTGGCCCATAAAGTCTGTGCTCAGCATCTTGTCCACCTGCATACAATCCCTCAATTCCCAGCATTTCCAAAAGCCTCTTTAATGCTACTATAAGGTTTCTGCCTCCACACTGCCCCTCGCAACCATTCTTGCAGTCCATTGCCCTGGGTGTAAAAAAACATGCCTGCCGCACACGTCTCTTTCAAACTTTATCCCTCTGATTTTAAAGTTTGGGATTTACCCAAAAAAACAATTGCTGCCAGTACCTTCTCAAACTCCTACCCAATAATGTCGTAATTTGCCCAATTTTGTACCTTCCCAAGGACCAGACATATCCCTATTTGAAACAATCATAAAACCTATGAAGTTGTGACCACTATCCACAAAATGCTCTTCACTGAAACACCAGTCATCTGGCAAGGCTCATTTCCCAAAACAAGGGCCAGTATGTTTCCTTCACTGGTTGGATGATCAGAAACCCCCATGGATACAGCTGACAGATTCTGTCTGGTCCAAGCGATTGCAATTATTGGGGAAGTTAAAATTGCCACTATGACTGTCCCGATGCTTTGGCACCTTTAGTGTAGTGTAGAAATACGGTGTGGAAACAGGCCCTTCGGCCCACCGGGTCCACACTGACCAACTGACCTGACCTGTACAATAGTTCTATCTGACACCCTACAGTGGCAATTTACTGAATCCGATTCACCTACAAATCTGCATGTCTTTGGAATGTGAGAGGAAATCAGGGCAACCTGGAGAAGACTCACGTGGTCACGGGGAGAATGCACAAATTCTGCACAGACAGCACCCGTAGTAAGGATGGATCTCTGGTGCTGTGTCAGCAGTAACTCTACCTCTGCGCAACTGTGCCGATAGTTACATATTTCGGTAATCTGCCTGCATATCTGTTCCACTATCTCCCACTGCCTATCAGGGTCCAATAGTACTATCTCATGAGATAATTGCAGTTTCTCATTTTTGAGCTCTACCCATTTTGCCTCAGGGGATGACACCTCCAGTAAGTTCCCTTTGACTGCCACTGTAACCTTCTCCCTGATTAGCAGAGCAACTCATCCCAACACTTTTTCCTCCCTATCCCAACATGCCTGAAACATTGAAAGCCCTGGAGCAGTGAGCGTTGGTCCCTCTTGCACCATGTTTCCGCAGTTCCCGCAACACCGTTGTCAATGCACCGATCAAGGTCTGTTCATCTGCTCTTTCCACAGTACTCCTTGCTTTGAAATAAACACACTTCAGACTGCCATCGATGTAGATTAGTGTCAGCAGATGGCTGGTGATCATAGCGACCCTCATTGTGACTCTAGCTTGCCCCAGCTCTGCCTCTGCGCCGCAGTGTGTCAGGGCCACTCTTGGACCCCCCTGCAGTGGTGAGAGAGGAAGGGAGGGAGGGAGGGAGGGAGGGGACACAAAACCCCACAGTCAGCGACACCCACCTCCACAACCCCACCCCACTGCCCATCCACCACCTTACAGCTTTCAGTGCAGGGACACGGAGAGCAAGGTTGGTGGGATGGCTCTTGGTCCATGGACTGAGCGCAGGCCTGGAGGTGCCACACTGTCATTGCTGGTGCTGCCTGGGAGAGGCTGCTACTGGGTGAGTGAACTGTTGTGGCAGAGTCGCGGTTGGCATGATCTGCCACCTTGGTCTGCCCGCCCTACAGCTCCTGATTCCCGCGGCCCGTGATGCCCACTCCACACACACAGCTCACTGCCCACACTCTGGACCATCTCTCAGAGCTGCCCTGGTGTTGGTCTCCAGGCCCCACCGCCCAACACCAACAGCGCTGGCACCTGGGCGAGCAGCAGCAACTCACCGTAATCATGCTCGTCATCCAGCTGGTACGTGTTATCCGCCGTGTGGACTCCTGACGCTTTGGCCAGTGCTGGATTTCTGAAATAATGCAATACAAGGAGAATGAAGTATACGTCAGGCCGGCTGCCAACTCCTGACCTCACCACGGCCTCTCCAGAGGCAGGGCCAAGCTCACCTGCTCTCTCAGGGACACCACTGTCCTGATACCATCCTGCCAAGGGAGAGGTGTGTCAGAGCAAGCTGGTCAAACTGTGAACTTAAATTCATCTTCAAAGCAGCTGGTAATCATAACGTGGGCTCCACACTGATAGGCCCAGAGGAAGTATCCAAGATTAGCAGTCATTTCCTTTGTAAATCAAGTGTTTTATTGTCATATGTCCCAAAGTGGAACAATGATATTCTTACTTGCAGCAACACAACAGATATGTAAACATATATGTGTGTGTGTGTATATATATATATGTACTAGACCAAGTAGGACCCGTTGGGTCCCGTCCCCTCAACGCGCGGTTGGGGTGGCTTGCGGCCTCACGCACACACTAACCACCCCCCTTGATATTATATTAATATTATTCATTCGCTCCTTTTACCGCATCCCAGCCCTGTCACCTAAATGCATTGCCCCCAACTCACAGGTGCATCTAGAGAGGGGGGGGGGGTATGGGGGGGGGGGGAGTTAGAGAGAGAGAGGGAATGAGAGAGATAGAGAGGGGCAGACACACAATGATGGGCAGAGACACAGAGGGGCAGAGAGAGAGAGGGGCAGGGAGAGAGAGAGAGAGGGAGGGAGAGGCAGAGAGAGAGAGGGGCTCTCTCTCTCTCTCTCTCTCTCTCTCTCTCTCTCTCTCTCTCTCTCTCTCTCTCTCTCTCTCTCTCTCTCTCTCTCTCTCTCTGGGAGAGAGCGGGGGGGGTGGAGGGGGAGAGGAGAGAGAGAGAGAGAGAGGGAGAGGGGGGGGGGGGGAGAGGGGGGGGAGAGGGGGGGGGGGAGAGGGGGGGAGTGGGAGGGGAGGGGGGGGGATAGGGGGAGTGGGGAGGGGGGGGGGGGGGGAGGGGGGAGGGGGGGAGGGGGGGAGGGGGGGGGAGAAGGGGGGGGGGGGAGGATGGGGGAGGAGAGGGGGAAGGAGGAGAGGAAGAGGGGATAAGAAGCCAGGGCATTGAGTATAAGAGCCAGAATGTTACAGTACAAGCTTATTAAACATTGGTTCAGCCGTAGCTTGATTACTATGTACAGCTCTAGCCACCCACCTCACTGTGGGAAGGAGATGGTTGCATTGGAGGGGGCACAGAGCAATTCAACCAAGATATTGAGCAGGAAGGAGAGTTTAATTTATGAGAAGAGACAGAATAGGCTGGGTTTATGTTCTTTCGAGCAGAGAAAGCTGAGTGGGGACCTGATCGAGCTCTACAACTGCACAGCACAGTAAGGGGTTGTCGGGCCCCATTCATCTATGCTTTCCATGTTGCCAAGCCACACTAATCCCATTTGGCCACATTCGGTCCATACCCCTCTATTTATTAGAGACACAAGGAACTGCAGATGCTGGAATGTTCAGCAAAACACAGTGTTGAACAGATGCTGCCTGACATTGAGTTACTACAGCATTTTGTATCTATCTTAGGACTTGACAATTAAGGGACAGAAGTTTAGGGGTAACATGAGGGGGAACTTCCTTACTCAGAGAGTGGTGGCGGTGTGGAATGAGCTTCCAGTGAAGGTGGTGGAGGCAAGTTCGATTTTATCATTTAAAAATAAATTGGATAGTTATATGGACGGGAAAGGAATTGAAGGTTATGGTCTGAGCGCAGGTAGATGGGACTAGGGGAGAATACGTGTTCGGCACGGACTAGATGGGCCGAGATGGCCTGTTTCCGTGCTGTAATTGTTATATGGTTATGTGGTTATTAGGTGAAGACAGACAAGGAGGATTTTGATAAGCAGATGGATAGACAAAGGCCAGAGATGGAAAAAAAGGATTGAAGAGGGAGAGGGGAGAAATAGGTGAAAGCAGGCGGAAGGATTAGTTTAAGAGGAACACAAGGAAGGGGTTGGGGGAGAATGTGCATAGTTGGGCTGCATGCTACCCAAGTGGAATATGAGGTGCTGTTCCTCTGGTTTGATACAACACAGAAACATGTCCTTCGGCCCACTGAGTGGTGACCAGCACACACAGAATCCACACACACTAGGGCCAATTTCTACATGTATACCATGACAATTAATCTACAAACCTGTACGTCTTTGAAGGGTGGGAGTAAACTGAAGATCTTGGAGAAAACCCACGCAAGCCAAGGGAAGAACGTGCAAACTCCGTACAGACAGCACCCGTAGTCAGGATTGAACCTGGGCCTCTGGCGCTGTAAGGCAGTAACTCTACCGCTATGTCACTATGCCGCCCCTTACTTTCTCTGGTGCATTTTAAAATTATGAGCACAATTTTCATCTAATTTCTTATTGAATCGAAAAGTTAGAAGATATGAATGAGATTAAAGGCCGAAGTGGCTGATTATTGCAGTTACCTGAGAGTGGCCTGGTCTTTATCGATGCTCTCACCATCATGTTGATCTGCAATGAAAGCAAAGACACTATTATCTCTGGCTCTCTGACCCTTGTGGGAACAACTGCATTACAACTATGGTATGGTATGGCTGCCCAGCCTGCAGCTGCCCGTCTTTTCATCTCTTTTTTTAATTTTTAGTTAGTTAAAGTGTTTTGTTCTGGAGTTCTAGTCTTTTTTATGTGGGAGGTGTGGTTGGTGGGGGGGAAGGGGGAAACTACCTGTCAGTGTCCCTACCTGGTCGGAAAGGCAGCTTTTCTCCGTGCTGCACCGTTGACCCGTCCTCGCGGCCTACCAGCGGGCCTGGAGCGGCGTTTCCTGAGAGGACCGCCCAGAACCTCGGCTTCGTCGGCGGCACAGCGCTGGAGCGCTATCGTGGAGCGGAGCGGGCGATGCCTTGCCCGGGTCGCCACGCTGGAGCTCCGGTGAGCTGAAGACCGCCGAGTAAAACATCGCGGAGCTGCGGGTGGCGGCGCTGAACTTTTCACCGGGAGTCTGGGATCTCGCGACGAGATCGCCAGTGGTGGAGATCCATCCGGCGCGGCCTTGTTGGCTTCACAAGCCGCGGTCTCGAGTAAGGAGGCGGCCGTTCCAGGGTTCCCAGGCCGCTGAGGGGATTCTCCCGACGCCGAAGCACCATCACCCGGCGAGAACGGCCTGGAACATCGGGCCTCCGTAGCGGCGACTGCGGAGGCCTCAATAGGCCCGACTATGGGTGGACATGGGGATGGGACTGGACTTAGTGCCTTCCCTCATAATAGAAACCATAGTGGGGGGATGTTTTTTATGTTAAAGTTCTTTATTATTGTCATGTTTGTATTCTTTTTTTATGTGTTGCATTGGCAACAAGAATTTCACTACACCTAGGTTTATGTGACTAATAAAGAAACCTTTGAACCTTTGTTATCTTCTGTCATTTACAATGCAATCCTTTTATTCGAAGATAGACACAGAATGCTGAAGAAACTCAGCGGGTTAGACAGCATTTCTTGCGAAAATAGGTGGGTGACATTTTAGATTGGGTCCCTTCTTCAGACTGATTGTGGGGGGTGGGATACTGGGAGCAAGAAAAGACCATGACAAATCAGGGCCAGCAACATAACTGATAACTTCAGGCAGGAAGGTTCCTTCATAGGCTAATTATTGGCTCGGGATGTTGTGATCCTTAGAGGGATTCATAGGAAGGAATTTCTTTTTGGTCAGAGGGTGGTGCATTTATGGAATTTATTGCCACAGAAGGCTGCGGAGGTTGTCAATAGATATTTTTAAGGCAGAGATAGATAGATTCTCGATTAGCACAATGTCAGTGGTTAAGGGGCAAAGGCAGGAGAATGGGGTTAGGAGGGAGAGGTAGATTAGCCATGATTGGATGGCAGAGTAGACTTGATGGGCCGAATGGCTCCTGTCATTTATGAACATCGTTGCGAAATGTGGAACGGGTTAAATGACATTTAGTGGAGGAAGCGGGGAGGGTGGTTGGGAGAGCAAGGGGAGGGGAGAGGGGAAAGGGGAGAGTTTGTAGATTTCATTACCTGAAATTAGAGAATTCAATGTTCATACTGCTGGTTTGTAAACTACCCAAGCCAAATATGAGATGCTGTTACTCCAATTTGTGTGTGGCCTCACTCTGGCAACGTAGGAGACTCCGGGCAGGAAGGTCAATATGGGGGTGGGAAGGGGATTTAAACTGTTTACCAACCGGGAGATCCAGTAGGCCTTGGCTGACCGAGCACAAGCGCTCAGCAAAATGGTCGCCGAGTCTACGCTTGGTCTCGCCAATGTACGGTATGTATGTTTGCCGTAGTATTCTTTCTTCAACAAATTATTTTATTCAGGTCTTTTTGGCCTTGTTGACCAAGGTCTTTTTGTTCCTTAATACTCCCTACGGCCCTAAGCCCCTACCATTCAGGGTGTATATACAAGCCTAACTAATCCTTCAAAAATACATCTTTACATACAGATCCAAATTAGTTTCCATCTGCCATTTCTTTGCCGATTATACCAACTGATATACATTGTTCTAAAGACGATGATTACCCCCTCACTAACAACAATGCCACCAATCTTTATGTCACCTGTGAACTTATTGAACCAAGGTAAAGTGATTAGCAACCAGGAGATCCAGTAGGCCTTGGCAGACAGAACTCAAGTGTTCAGTGAAACTGTCGCCAAGTCTGCGCATTCTCTCGCAAATGGGGCGGCCAGAAATGCTAACAATAATCCAAATGCAGCCTAACCTATAAAACTGCATCAGGACTTCCTGACTCTTATGCTTAACGCTCCAAACTATGAAAGCAAGTGGACAATATGCCTTCTTTACCACAGCAAGCAGATAACATGCCTTCTTTACCACTGCATAAAGAACATTGTATATCCAGATGCGAGTAGGGCAAAGACAGTGGGGAGATGGTGGTGTAGAATGACGGAATGATCACCTTCCCACCATCATGATGTTAGGGGTTGATGGTGCAGAGGTGTGTGTTTATAGATGATGTAGGGAAGTTGATGATGGGAGATGATGGGGAGACTCTGTGCGTCCACCTGATCTATTCCTCTCATGAATTTGTACATTTCCATGAGATCACCTCTCATCCTCCTGCACTCCAAGGAATAGAGTTGGAAGGAACTGCAGATGCTGGTTAAAACCGAAGGTAGAAACAAAAATGTGGAGTAACTCAGCGGGACAGGCAGCATCTCTGAAGAAAATGAATGGGTGACATTTCGGGTCAACAGACCCTTCTTCAGACCACTAGTCTGTTCCTCCAGCTTTTTGTGTCAATCTCCAAGGAATAGACCTTGCTCAACCTCTCCTATAGCTCAGGCCCTCAAGTCTTAGCAACATCAACTGGTGCTGTGATTAAGATGAGTAGGTGATGGTGACTTGAAGATTTGGAGCTGATAGTGGGGAGGTGAAGGTGGGGTGATTATGATCGATAGCGGGAATATGATGGTAATGCAAGAGCAAGATGACTGTATGACGTGGCCAGTGTGTTAATGGTTGTGCAGTGATACTTGAGTAGGCATGATGGTAGGGGGTGATATGATAACATGGAGGTGGTGGTATGGAAGGGTTGGGGCGGAGGAGGTGGTGTTGAGATGAAGCTGACAATATGATTACCAAGAGAAGATGGGGCGATTAAGATATAGAGATGATGATTTGGAGATGACTGCAAGATGGTGATGGCAGGAAGATGATGGGGGGGGGGGGGGGGGGGCAGGGAGGGGGGGGGGGGTTTGTTGGCAGGGAGATGGGGGGGTGGGCAGAGGGTGGTGGGCAGATGGAGGTGGAAAAATGAAACTGGTCTTATGATCGAGAAGAGAAGGTGATCAAAAGGTGCTGAAGATATGGGGTGTTTGAAGGGGAGGTGTGATGGAGGGAGGTGGGGCTGACTCGATGAGCGGAGTGTGGTGAGGCCGGGGGGAGGTGACACTGGGGACATGATGTAGAGTTGAGTGTGGGGATGTTACGGACATGGGGATTATCGATGCTGGTGCGGAGGATGATATGAAGATGATGGTGTGGAGATGATGAATGGTGGTGGTGAGATGGTGGTGGTAATCCCAAGGGTTTTCGAAGCTGGTCGGAAGATGGTGGTCAGGAGATGGTGGTTGGCAGATGGTGGCTGATGCTGCCGGAAGGTGGTACTCAGGAGATGGTGTCATAAAAACATAGAAAATAGGTGCAGGAGGAGGCCATTCGGCCTTTCGAGCCAGCGCCGCCATTCATCGTGATCATGGCTGATCATCCTCAATCATTTGTCTGAGACGGATGTAGGTAATGCCCCTAGATCTGGACTCCTGGGAGATTTTTCCTGCATCTAAGATGATCCTTTGAGGAGATCAAATTCAGTAGATGATAGTGGTGCAATGACAGGCGGGAGATGATGGTAGTGAGTTGATGTGGACGGTGCTGGTATGGACAGGATGGGAAAGAGATGGTTTGCAGAAATGGTGGTGGTGAGATGGTGGTGGTAATCCCAAGGGTTTTTGAAGCTGGTCGGAAGAGTAACCTCAGGAATCTATGGCTGCAGACTCTGATGCTCAATAGTCCTCAGGAGATGGTGTCATCCATAGAAAATAGGTAGGAGACCAAAACTGCCATTCATCATCATGATCATCCTCAACCATGGTCTTCGACAAGGGCCCTAGTACTGGACTCCCCCAGAAGGACCTCTTTACTCCGTTTTTATTTTATATGTTTCTATCAAATCCCTTTCTCCGTCTAAAGGTCATTGAATACAAGCCCAGTCTTTCAATCTTTCCACATATGCAGTCCCGCCATTACAGGGGAGTAACCTCGTTGAATCTATGCTGCACTCCCTCAATGCAAGAATGTCCTTAAATTAGGAGACCATGACTGCACACAATACTCCAAATGGTGGTCGGGAGATGGGGGTTGGGTGCAACTGCAGAAGGAGATCTTTACTCCTATGGGAAATCCTCTCGTTATGTAGGAAAATATGGTCATTAGCTTTCTTCACTGCCTGCTGTCTGCATGTTTACTTTTAGTGTTCGGGAGATATGGGAGATGGTGGTCGGAGATGATGGTTCGGGGATGATGGTGTTCGGAGATGATGGTTCGGAGATGATGGTTCGGAGATGATGGTACGGAAGAAGCTGTTTGGGAGATGGTGGTCCGAAGATGGTGTTGGGAGAAGGTGTTGGGAGAAAGTGTCGGGAGATAGTGTTAGGTGGTTGGAAGATGCTGTTGGGAAACGGTGGTCGAATGACCATGCCTGGAGATGGTGGCTGCAAGATGATGGTGGAGGGAGATTGGTGGGGAGAAGGTGGTTGAGAGATGAGGGTCGGGCAATAATGTTATGGTGGTGAGTCAGGGAGGGGTGAGGGGAGCAGCTGATTGGCGAATGGGCAGAGGAAGCTATAAGGAACAGAGTTGAAAAGGAGTCAAACCAGTGTCAAATAAGTTTTAAGAGATGCAGCGTGAAATAGGCCGTTCAGCCCACCGAGTCGTCACTGACCAACGTTCACCCGTACAAGGGTTCTATCCTACTCACTGGGGACAATTTACATGGTAACAATTTACCAATTATGCCAATTAACCTGCAAAACTTCACACATCTTTGGGATGTGGGAGGGAAATCAGAGCAGGATGAGAAAACCCATGTGATCACAGGGAAAACATACAAACTCCACACAGACAGCAGTCATTGTCAGGATTGAACCAGGATCGCTGGCGTTGTGAGGCAGCAGCTCCATCTCTGTGACACTGTGCTGCCCCACTGAAATGAAGAGGAATTACATTCAAAGCCGGAGGGGGCATATGATTGAAGCAGGGGTGGGGGAGCGGAAAAATAAATGAAAAGAAGGAAGTACAGACACACCCCAGTTTACGTAACAGGCACTTGCATCAATTCACAGTTACATGAACAATTCCTCACTCAGTCCCCATTGCAACCAAAGCCGTTTGATCGGAAATAAGCCGCCGTAGCTGCGGTGCTGAAGTGCCCCAATGCAGCCAAGACAGTTAATACTCTCAGTGATTTCTTTCAGGGCAGGAGATGGAGATAGTGATTCCGACGCGTAAAATCTGACCTAACGTAAGGGTTCACGTAAAGTGTCCCTTACCTAAGTCAGGGAGTGCCTGTACTCATTCAAGTTCTACTTCTTGCTCCCCCATACCTGTCCCCAGCCTCCCCCAAGGTGCGCACACATATCCACCAATGCCTCTCACCACCCTGGGCACCAGTTATTTCCCCCTCCTCCTACACTATCTCCTATCCCCAAATCCCCTTGTTCCCATCTAGCCTTTGTCTTCCCCTTCCCCTGTCCCCTTCCACCTGTGGCCTCACAATGCCACTACCTCCAGTTTTACATTTCAGTCATCCTTATCTTTCTTCATCTGACACCAATCTGACTCCTTTTCATAGCCAGTCTTTGCCCCAACTCTAGCCATCTGCCAATCGCCCCCTCACCCGTATACACCTATCACTTGCCATGCTTTGTCCCACCCTACCTCTCCTTTCCAGCTTTCTCCACCCTCCTCCATCAGTCTGAAGAAGTGTCCTGACCCAAATCATCACTTCTCCATTTCTTCCGCAGATGCTGCCTATGCCGCTGAGTTGCTCCTGGAGTTTGCATGGTATGGAGATGATGGTATGGAGATGATGGTATAGAGATGATGCTGGATGGATGATGGTCGAGAGATGACAGTGGGCTGATGATAATGGGGAGATTGCGGTTGGGGAGATTTAGACCATAAGACTTTAAAGATACATCGCCAAAACAAGTCATTCAGCCCACAGTCAGCACTGACCAGCTATTACCCCGTACATTAACACTATCCTACACACTAGGGACTATTTACAATCTTTATTAATGCCAATTAACCTACAAACCTGTACATCTTTGGAGTGAGGGAGAAACCCCACGTGGTCACAGAGGGAATGTACAAACCCCGTATAGACAGCACCCTTAGTCAGGATTGAACCCATGTCTCAGGCGCTGCAAGGCTGCGCTACTATGCCTCCCCAAGATGATGGTACAAAGTTTATTATGCGGGAGACATTAGCACTCATGTCTTCATCAGTCAGGGCACTGAGTGCAAGAGCTGGGATATTACTTTGTTACAGTGCAAGTCATTATTGTTTACAGTTCTGGTCGCCTAGTTAGGCCCTAACTAGGCGACTAGAATGCGTCCTAGGCATCCTAGGGGAAGGATAACATTAAACTGTAAAAGGTGCAGAAAATGTTCATAAGGATATTGACATGACTTTCAGGAGATACTGGAGATGGCTTGAGTGTCAGGAGATACTTGCCATGTGGTGGAACGATCCGGGCCATGGTTAGCTCCGGCTGCAGGCCTGGCTCGCCCACCACTGAACCTTAAGAGGGAAGCTGCTGAACGCGGCCCCTGCTTGTCCCTGAGGACTGGAGAATCAGAGAGTGGAGGGAGTTGGCGATGGTGGAGGCAGGAAATAATGGGCTGGTAAAAGGAACCGGGCGGGGTCTTACCTTCCGCGCCCTCAAGGAGGCTGCGGGAGGCGTACCTGGAGCACAAGGTGGCCAGTCCAGCAGAGGGAGGACGGTTCGCAGGACGATCCGGACGCAGACGATGGCTGCAATGGTCTTTTATGGCCGACTGCAGCTGGGGCTATAAAATGGTGCCAAAACCTGGCACCCTGCATATGCTCCAAGTGAGCTATTTCTATACACGTTGTA
Source organism: Leucoraja erinaceus (assembly GCF_028641065.1). Classification (NCBI taxonomy): domain Eukaryota; kingdom Metazoa; phylum Chordata; class Chondrichthyes; order Rajiformes; family Rajidae; genus Leucoraja; species Leucoraja erinaceus. Next base: position 830,255 of record NC_073404.1, on the reverse strand, counting down.
CTTAAACTGGGGTTGTGGTTATGTATAGAAATAATTTCCTGAACTGTATGCAAAAAAGAATTTCGCTGAAGCTCGATACATTTAATTTAGTTTAGAAATACAGGGCGGAGGACTTCCGGTGGCGCCATGCTGGACTAGCAGTCGCAACTTTTAGCTCCACTGCTGTAAAATCGCAATTTTTCGCGTTAAAATCAGGTCTGGAGGTCGGGACCAATTCAAAAACTCACCGGAGCCCCGGGACGCCGCGCTGATGACGTCATCAGTAAGCGCTGCGATTTAAAAGGGATATAGCGCTATATTTAAGAGGGAGTTAGATGTGGCCCTTGTGGCTAAGGGGATCAGGGGGTATGGAGAGAAGGCAGGTATGGGATACTGAGTTGGATGATCAGCCATGATCATATTGAATGGCGGTGCAGGCTCGAAGGGCCGAATGGCCTACTCCTGCACCTAATTTCTATGTTTCTATGTTTCTAAAACGGAGGATAAAGGATTTTAAATGAAAAAACCGTCTTCAGCTCAGAGCCCTCAGAGAACAATCTCAAAACTGCTGAAAACATAGAAAACTGAGGAACAGACCTCTGAAGTGGATTCTGGAATGGCTACAAGGGCAAAGACTGAGTTGGCTACTAAGGAGAAAAATGAAATGGAGGAGATAAAGAACTCGGTAAAAGAACTGAGAAAGGATATTGAGGCTGGAAACTCAAAAATGATGGAAAATATTAATGTTAAATTGATGGAAAATATGTCGAACATTAACGCTGGTAATCAAAAAGTTATTGACTGCATTGGCATTATACAAAAACAAATTGAGGATGTGCATGAAGAGCTAATGGGGAGAATTAATAAAGGGGAAGAGAAACTAAGAAGTTTGAGGTTGTGCCTGTAATTGTTTCTTCACATGTAACTGAAATAAAAGACATGGAAACAGTTGTTGATCAAATGGCTGAAGATATGCAGGGAATGAAGCTAGAACTAGACAGCCTCAAGAGTCAACTGGCGAAAGTCTCAGATAAATGTCTTGATCTCGAAACTCGCTCACGATGCCAAAATTTATGAATACTGGGAGTAACAGAAGGGGCAGAGGGGAACAACGCCCATGAGTTCACTGTCAACTTAATCAAACATGTACTCAATTTACCTGTGGAACTGGAAATTGAATTGGCACATCGAATACCTAGATTTAAGCCAAGAGCACAAGCAGATCCAGCCCACCCACGACAGATCATCGTCAAACTTCGGGATATTTCAGCACTTGAAGAGCTGATGAAAAAAATCAAATATGCAGTGAAGGTGACCTTTGGAAACGACACTATCAACTTCCGGGATTATCCCTATGAGATCGTGCAAAAGAGAAGAAAGTTCTCACAGACAAGACAGATTCTCCATGGAGTTAAAGATGTCAGATGTGGCGTTTTTTATCCGGCCAGGATACGCGTTACTTTCAAGGGAAAAGAGAAAACTTTCACTAATTCGGACGCATCTTATAAATATGCCCAAGAGATTGTGGCAGAAACAGAAGATTAATCAAGGCAGCGGGACGATATGGACAATTTCTTTCCTTTTATTACTTCACAGAGAACACCTGAAGATAAGGGAAGAAACACCATTCTCTAAAAGTTTAAAATGGACGAGAATTTCCACGTGCGCTGGTCTAGACATCGGATCTCCTTTGGACGCTTTGGAATTCAACTCAAGGACATTCTTTGTTCAAAATGAAGGAAAGACTGATAAGCAACGCAGAGATGAACAGCAGAGCCGAATGTGGAAAACACCACAAGGACAAATGGCGGTTTAAGATCTTAAAACAGCTTAACAAAATATAGAGAATTAATAATAATTAACAATACTAATATAGAAATATAAATGGAAACTAACCTGAACTATATAATGGGCTAATAAGACTGACTAGCTCGTAAATAGAGATACCAAATTTTAGAATTAAAGTAGATAATACTGAAAGGTTAAGTGTTATGTAGTTTGTGTGGAGAAGGGAGGAGACTCAGGCACCTGGCATAATTCCAGGAGCCTGTTTCTGGTTTACCCTTACAGCAACAGCTTACTATTATCAAAGATATAACTAATTATCAATAATTAGTAGATGAAAGTGTTAAATAAATTTCACGGTAGCTGAACACAGATCTGATAAGTCTGAATGAAATATATATATATATATAGGGTAATTGGGTGAAATATAATTGATTTTGAAATGGCACTGCCTTCTTAGTAATAAAAGGAGTGGAGCTAATTGTACAACATCAACTTCGGAAGTCAAGGAAAATCGCAAAAGGGATCTACCAAGGAAGTTAATAATACAAATATACAGAGTCCTGAGGTATGGATGCACCATAATAAATAAGGGTATTAAAATTAGAGAAAATGCAAGATGATAAACAAAAGAAAATGGGAGGAATCACACTGTGTAGCTGGAATATAAGGGGTATTAATGAACCAATTAAAAGGGGCAAAATACTAGCTAAGTTGAAATCATATAAGACGGACATTACTTTGCTACAAGAAACGCATCTTAAACATCAAGATCAGACGAGATTGAGGACGAATTGGATAGGCCAAACATTTCACTCCTCATATACTTCGAAATCCACAGGCACCACAATTATTATCCGCAAAGGAATACCATTCAAATCAAAGAACATTATATCAGATAAGGAAGGGAGATATCTTATAGTTACAGGAGAGATCCATGCTACGCCAATCACTTTGGTAAACGTATATTCACCCAATTTTGATAATCCTCAATTTTTTAATAAAATCCTGAATACAATCGCAAAATTTAACTACCAAAATGTTATAATTGGAGGAGACTTCAACTGTGTTTTAGATCCGTACTTAGATAAATCAATGCAAAAACAAAGAGGTAATATGAAATCTAAAACTAGTGAACTCTTAAATACATATATAAAAAATACAAACATAGCAGACGTCTGGAGGATCGCGAATCCGACTGGAAGGGAATACTCGTTCTATTCAATGGTACATAAAACATACTCACATATAGACTACTTCCTAGTGGATACAAAACTAATCCCTTATACTATGAACCCTAAATATCACACCAATACGATTTTGGATCACTCCCCGCTAACTTTCGTTTTAAAATTAGAAGGAATGTCTACGAACAAATCGTTCTGGAGGTTTAACTTGCAAATTCTGAAAGACCCACAAGGGAGTATATATCTAAAAAAACAGATGGGCCTATTTTTTGAGACAAATGATACACCAGATAATATCGCCCACTGTATTATGGGAATCCTTCAAAGCATTTATTAGAGGAGTCAATATCTCGTATCAAGCTTTTCAAAACAAAAAGAATAAGAATGAACAAAGACAATTAGAAGAACAAATCAGACAACTAGATATAGATAATGCTAAAGACCCAACTATGGATAAACATAATAAAATTTTAATACTAATTTAAATTTAAATTTAAGCTAAATAAACTATTATCAGAGAAGATTATAAGATTATTCCAAATTACAAAACAAGAACATTTCGAATTTGGGGATAAACCCCATTTTTTGCACACCAACTGAAAAAACGGGAAAAAGATCATGCAATTTTAAAGATTAAATCAGATAGAGGGGAATTATTAACACTACCTAATGATATCAATAAAAGATTTGCTCAATATTACAAGAATTTATACACATCGAAAATGCTAATAGACAATAATAAAATTTCAGAATTTTTGGACAATTGTAACCTTCCAAAACTAGAATTGAAGGAACAAGAGGAAAAATAGAAACATAGACACATAGAAATTAGGTGCAGGAGTAGGCCATTCGGCCCTTCGAGCCTGCACCGCCATTCAATATTATCATGGCTGATCATCCCACTCAGTATCCCGTACCTGCCTTCTCTGCATACCCTCTGATCCCCTTAGCCACAAGGGCCACATCTAACTCCCTCTTAAATATAGCCAATGGACTGGCCTCAACTACCCTCTGTGGCAGAGAGTTCCAGAGATTCACCACTCTCTGTGTGAAAAAAGTTCTTCTCATCTCGGTTTTAAAGGATTTCCCCCTTATCCTTAAGTTGTGACCCCTTGTCCTGGACTTCCCCAACCTCGGGAACAATCTTCCTGCATCTAGCCTGTCCAACCCCTTAAGAATTGTGTAAGTTTCTATAAGATCCCCTCTCAATCTCCTAAATTCTAGAGAGTATAAACCAAGTCTATCCAGTCTTTCTTCATAAGACAGTCCTGATATCCCAGGAATCAGTCTGGTGAACCTTCTCTGCACTCCCTCTATGGCAATAATGTCCTTCCTCAGATTTGGAGACCAAAACTGTACGCAATACTCCAGGTGTGGTCTCACCAAGACCCTGTACAACTGCAGTGGAACCTCCCTGCTCCTATACTCAAATCCTTTTGCAATGAAAGCTAACATACCATTCGCTTTCTTTACTGCCTGCTGCACCTGCATGCCTACCTTCAATGACTGGTGTACCATGACACCCAGGTCTCGCTGCATCTCCCCCTTTCCCAATCGGCCACCATTTAGATAATAGTCTGCTTTCCCGTTTTTGGCACCAAAATGGATAACCTCACATTTATCCACATTATACTGCATCTGCCAAACATTTGCCCACTCACCCAGCCTATCCAAGTCACCTTGCAGTCTCCTAGCATCCTCCTCACAGCTAACACTGCCCCCCAGCTTAGTGTCATCCGCAAACTTGGAGATATTGCCTTCAATTCCCTCATCCAGATCATTAATATATATTGTAAATAGCTGGGGTCCCAGCACTGAGCCTTGCGGTACCCCACTAGTCACTGCCTGCCATTGTGAAAAGGACCCGCGGGAACTGGAAAAGAACTGGGAGCACAAATTACAGCTAAGGAAATAGAAGACACAATAAACACACTTAAGAATGGAAAAACACCAGGACCAGACGGATTCAGTAATGAATTTTATAAATGTTTTTACGACATAGTTACACCACGTCTACAGAAAATGTATACATATACACTTTTAAAGAACAAATCTTACCTGAAACACTAGCAGAATCAATGATCACATTAATACTTAAAAAATATAAAGATATAGAAGAACCAGGCTCATATAGAGCTATTGCTTTGTTAAATACGGATCAAAAAATATTAGCGAAAACACTAGCTAGAAGACTAAGTCAATATGTTAGTAAATTAATAAATGAGGATCAAACGGGATTTATACCTAAGAGACATTCATTTAATAACCTGAGTCGTCTGTTTAACATAATACACTCTCACAAACCTCAAGAACAAGAGTTATCTATCATTTCATTGGACGCAGAAAAAGCATTTGATCAAGTAGAATGGGATTATATGATTAAAGTATTGCAAAAATTTCAAATGGGAGAGAGCTTCATCGCATGGATAAAATTATTATATAACAAACCCACGGCTAGAATATTAACTAATAATATACTATCTACAAAATTCCAATTAACAAGGGGCAATAGATAAGGATATTCATTATCACCACTGTTATTTGCTTTGGTAATTGAACCTTTAGCTGAAAAAATTAGAACACGCCCGGATATTTACAGTTATAATACAAAATATTCAAATATCCAAATATCCTTATACGCAGACGATGTATTACTGTATATCACAAAACCCCAAATCAGTATAACAAACATATTAAATCTAATTGAGGACTTTGGATCTTTCTCAGGATACAGAATAAACTGGAACAAAAGTGAAATTATGTCGATAAAACCTCTCTTGAAATTCCCCTTTAAAATAGCCACAGAAAATTTCAAATCTTTAGGAATTGAAATCACTCGAAATTATCACGCTATATTTAATGCCAATTATAGCCCCTTACTTAAGAAACTGAATAATCTAATCAAATTCTGGAAAACGCTCCCAATGTCTTTAATAGGTTGAATAAATGCTATAAAAATGATCTTTTTACCACAAATCATATAGTTATTACAATCAATACCTATATATCTTCCAAAAAAGTTTTTCAAAAAACTCGACTCAGACATTACAAATTTTATATGGGATTACAAATCCCACAGAATACAAAGAGCACACCTTAGTAAACCAAAAGAGATGGGTGGTCTAGCGCTCCCTAACTTTATGTACTATAATTGGGCAGTAAATATTAAAAATATGATTCACCTGCTGGACAACTCTGCCCAGCAGGTGGATTGGATTGTAATGGAGAGAGAGGACAGCTCTCCGTGTAATACAGGAGCGACTCTCCTCTCACCAATGAATCTGAATAACAAAAATTATAATAAAAATCCAATGATACATAGCACAATTAGAACTTGGAAACAAATAAAACAGAATCTGAAATTAAGTAATCTATCTCTTTTAATGCCAATAGTCAATAACCCGTCGTTTAAACCCTTAATTATAGATAAATAATTTACACAATGGGAAAGAATGGGAATCAAAACGCTCGGAGACTTGTATGAATTAGGAAAATTATTATCATTTCAACTGAAATATAATTTGAAAAATAATCAATATTTTAAATATCTTCAAATCCGTGACTATCTGAAAAAATACACAAAAGACTATCATAACATGTCCCCAGACTTATTGGATGAAGCCATGAAGGCAAAGGCTGAATCAGCAAATCTAATATCATACTTATACAACATTATCTTAAATATAGAAATACCTACAACCGATGGTATTAGAAGAGACTGGGAACAAGAACTAGCTATAAACATTTCAAAAGAGAGCTGGGATAAACACTTACTATATGTGCATAAATGCTCGATCAACGTACGACATACTCTAATTCAATGTAAAACATTACATAGACTATATTATTCAAAAACTAAAATAAGTAAACTTTTCCCCAATGTCTCACCCATTTGAGATAAATGTCAGTCACAAGAAGCTACCATAGCGCACTCTTTTGTTTTCTGTATAAAAATTCAAAAATTTTGGAACAAAATATTTGAAATCTTCACAAAATCATTTAAAATAAAACTTGTACCAAAAGCAGAATGGATCATTTTTGGGATATCGGAAGGTAATCCCGAATTAAATGTGTTTCAAAGGAAGTTACTTAATTACGGGCTAATAATGGGAAAAAAGCTTATACTCAAATTTTGGAAAAATGCTCCAATATCAACAATAAAAATGTGGAGTAAAGGAATAAAAGAGGTCTATAAAATTATAAAGGGCAAAGATTAGGGGGATGGTCACAATCTTTTTCCAAGGGTAGAGCAGTCTGACACTGGTTGGCATAGGTTTACGATGTCTTAATACTTTAAATATTCAGCATGGAAACATGTTTCTCAGCCCACCTATTCCTGCCGACATTATACACACTAAGGACAAAGTACAGATAGCACTGTAGGCAGGGTCGAACCTGGGTCTCTGTGGCTGTGAGGCAGTGGCTCTACCTTTGTGCTGCCGTGCGCAGGTTAAAGCATTGTTAGTCCTAGTGATGGTAATATTACTGTATTTTCTAATGTTTTACACCCTGTAATTTTGAGCTTCATTTTACTTAGTCTTTAGATTGTTCAGCATTGTATTGTTCTGTTCTGATCCCAACCTTCCCGACAGATTTATGCTGAACTCAGAATTCAATGTCGGTGTTAAAGACAACCAATTATTGGGAGAGGAGGGGTAGGGTGCAGGAATGATTTGTGGTGAATACATTATTAGAAAGCAAACATACTCGCTTTAAATAGTCTCCTGTACATCAGGTAGAGTGTAAGGCCAACGGCAGAGTCTATAATGATGACAGCGAACACCATCCACAGCCAGAAATATTGACGAAGAGAATCCATGGCAGAATCTGGAAGAAAACAAGTCAGATTAGCCCATCATTGTTCAGGTCATTTGTGTTGTTCCTCTCATGTGCATTTGACAAGTCAAAACAGTCAAGTGAGCTGCAGTTAGACAGACGGAAGTGGGAATGCAAAGAGGAATTGAAATGGCACATCATTAGTCGTCAGGCCACCCATCACCCACTTGGCGCCTGTCTCAACACTCCCTCTCTCCTCTTCATACTGGCTATTTTCCCTCCCCACTCTCAGTCCCAATGTACGATTTCAACCTGAAATGTTGACAATTCCTATTCCCTCCCCCCTCCCCTCCAGTGCGGCATGGTGGCGCAGCAGTAGAGTTGTAGTCTTACAGCACCAGAGACCCGGGTTCGATCCTGACTACTGATGCTGTCTGTATGGAGTTTGTACGTTGTCCCTGTGATCTGAGTGGGTTTTCTCCAGCAGCGCTGGTTTCCTGCGGCACTCCAAAGACATACAGGTTTATAGGCTAATTGGCTTGGAAAAAAATTGTAAATTGTCCCCAGTGTGTGCAGGATCGCATTAGTGTGCAGGGATTGTTGGTCGGCACGGACTCGGTGGGCCGAAGAGCTTGTTTCCACGCTGTATCTCTAAACTCATCTAAACTAAACGAAACAATAGATGTTGGTCGACCCAATGTGTTCCTCAAGCAGATTGTTTAGGCCCCTGATTCCAGCATCCACAGTCTCTTGAGTCGCCATTTATTGTGCTGCACCATTTCTCAAAATAGAAACTGGTCTGAGTGTTGCAGCTCCAAGCACAGAAATATGCAGAGCGGCACAGCGGTACAGTTGCTGCCTTACAGCACCGGAGACCCAGGTTCGATCCTGAATATGGGCACCGTCTTGTCTGTTCTCCCTGTGACCACGTGGGTTTTCTCAGGGTGTTCTGCTTTCCTCCCACATTCCACAAAGACGTGCTGCTTTGCAGGTTAATTGGCTTCTGTAAAATTGTCCTTAGTGTGGGATGGAAATAGTGTATGGGTGATCGCTGGTCGGCGCAGACTCGGTGCCCGAAGGTCATAAGGTCATAAGATCATATGTAATAGGAACAGAGGTTGGCCATTCGGCCCATCAAGTCTACTCCATCATTGAATCATGGCTACTCTATCACTCCCTCCTAACCCCATTCTCCTGCCTTCTCCCCATAATCCACGTACTAATCACGAATCTATCAATTTCTGCCTTTAAATATCCATTGACGGCCTCCACAGCCTCTGTGGCAAAGAATTCCAAGATTCACCACTCTCTGACCAAATAAATTCCTTCTCACTTCCTTCCTAAACGACCATCCTTTAATTTTTAGGTTATGACCTCTAGTCCCAGACTCTCCCACTAGTGGAAACATCCTCTCCACAGCTACTTTATACAAGCCTTTCATTATTGGGTACATTTCAATGAGGTCCCCTCTCATTCTTCTTAACTCCAGCAAGTACAGGCTCAGTGCCGTCAAATGCTCATCATAAGTTAACCCACTCATTCCTGGGAAGAGCCTTTTTCCGTGTTCTTAGTTTAGAGATAGAGGAAACCGGCCCTGTGGCCCACCGGATCTGCGCCGACCAGCGATCCCTGCATATTAACACTATCCTCCACCCACTAGGGACATTTTTTACATTTAACAAGCAAATTAACTTACAAACCTGTACGTCTTTGGAATGTGGGGGGAAACCGAAGATCTCAGAGAAAACCCACGCAGGTCACGGGGTAAACGTACAAACTCCGTACAGACAGCACCCACAGTTGGGATGAAACCCGGGTCTCCGGTGCTGCATTCGCTGTAAGTTAGCAACTCTACCACTGCTCCACCTTGCACCTCCACCTCTATCTCTCATCTAAACAAAACTAGACATTTGAACGAAGTGTGCTTTGCCCACGCACTTGGAAGCATTCAGTGTGAGTTATGGAGCCCAGGTTATGTTGACTGGAACTGGTTTAGGTGTTTGTCTATTAAGATGAGCAAATAAACTGGATGTTTCGAACTGCCTGCAACCAGTACCCCTGCACTCCCATCCTCCCCCTTTGCTGTAACTCTCCTGTTCTCTCTCCGCCTATGCACAGTTGGTGGATTCTGAGTGGACTCTCCTGAGGGAATCTAAATGGCCAGTTGCCCTCTTGCCAACTCAGGACTTCTACCTCTGCCCATTCTCCCTTGCGTTACAATTATTGTCCTTACATATTTGTCAAATTGCTTCTTGAGCCTGCAATGAAACCTACTTCCACCACATCTGCAGGCAGTGCAGATTCTGTGTGTGTGAAAACGCTGTTCTCTCATGCCTCTCTTAAAAACGAATTAAGCTATTAGATGCAGTGGGGCCGCACATTGGCGCAGCAGTAGCGTTGCTGCCTTACAGAGCCTGAGACCCCGGGTTTGATCGTGACTATGGGTGCCGTCTGTACATAGTTTGTATGTTCCCCCCGTGATTGCGTGGATTTTCTCAGGGTGCTTCGCTTTCCTCCCACATTTCAAAGACATGCAGGTTTGTAGGTTAACTGGGTTTTGTAAATTGTCCCTTGTGTACAGGGTTGAACTAGTGTATGGATGATTGCTGGACAGCGCAGACTTAACAAAAGTAAAGTAAAAGAAACTAAACTAAACTAAATTAAACTGTTCACTGTTCATGGGTGCCATTTTATTCCATGTGCTTCAGCTTTGCTGATGACATCTTACAGAAGAAGCCTTCTAGAAGTCCAAGTGGTGCATCAGATTAATTGCATTACCCTCAACAACTATTCTTCAACAAAACAAAATCGATCACATTGGTTGAGTGCAATTTGTGTTGAACAAACCCATGCTGGTTTGCCTTACGACCATGTTATAAGGAACATGAGACCTCATGAGGCCTTATGCCTCTGTTTCCATATGACCATTGTTGGCCTTACGTTTACACTCATGGTTTTTGAACCACACCTGCTATCCAGTCCTCTTCCACTGCCCCAACTTGGATAAACCCTTTCATGAAAACGACTAGAAGCTGTACTGAAATCAAAATGATTTTACCCATCATTCAGAAATGAATGTAGATCAGGAAATGCGTGAGGGCAGATGTACACAGGAAGGCTTGGTCTTACTCAGAGTGGGTGACTGCATCTGAACAATGAACTGTGCCTAGAAAGCCCCCACCCACAGCTCCACAGAACTTCCTCTTTCCTGGAACATTCACAGCCGACCATTTCAGGCAACGCCTCAGAGAGAAACTTCCAAAGTCTTTTTTAAGTGATCAAAATGCAAATAAAAGCAGACGCTGGAAATTTGAAATAGAAATGTCTGGCGCCTTCACTTTACTTCCCCATTTCAGTTCCAACTGTTAACTTTGCTCTTGTAAAATTCAACAGCTCCTCTTTCATCTGGGGCCGTGCAGGTCTTTGGATTCAACAGTATGCTCACTAGGCATTAAGTGATTAAGTCAAGTGTAGAAATAGCAGGGGCTATGACAGAAATATTTCAAATGTCATTAGAAACGGGAATAGTGCCGGAGGATTGGCGTACTGCGCATGTTGCTCCATTGTTTAAAAAGGGGTCTAAGAGTAAACCTAGCAATTATAGACCTGTTAGTTTGACGTCAGTGATGGGCAAATTAATGGAAAGAATACTTAGAGATAATATATATAAGCATCTGGATAAACAGGGTCTGATTAGGAACAGTCAACATGGATTTGTGCCTGGAAGGTCATGTTTGACTAATCTTCTTGAATTTTTTTGAAGAGGTTACTTGGGAAATTGATGAGGGTAAAGCAGTGGATGTTGTATACATGGACTTCAGTAAGGCTTTTGACAAGGTTCCTCACGGAAGGTTGGTTAAGAAGGTTCAATGGTTGGGGATTAATGGAGGAGTAGCAAGATGGATTCAACAGTGGCTGAATGGGAGATGCCAGAGAGTAATGGTGGATGGTTGTTTGTCAGGTTGGAGGCCAGTGACTAGTGGGGTGCCACAGGGATCTGTGTTGGGTCCACTGTTGTTTGTCATGTACATCAATGATCTGGATGATAGTGTGGTAAATTGGATTAGTAAGTATGCAGATGATACTAAGATAGGAGGGGTTGTGGATAATGAAGTAGATTTTCAAAGTCTACAGAGAGATTTGTGCCAGTTGGAAGAGTGGGCTGAAAGATGCCAGATGGTGTTTAATGCTGATAAGTGTGAGGTGCTACATCTTGGCAGGCCAAATCAAAATAGGACGTACATGGTAAATGGTAGGGAATTGAAGAATGTAGGTGAACAGAGGGATCTGGGAATAACTGTGCACAGTTCCCTGAAAGTGGAATCTCATGTAGATAGGGTTGTAAAGAAAGCTTTTGGTGTGCTAGCCTTTATAAATCAGAGCATTGAGTATAGAAGCTGGGATGTAATGTTAAAATTGTACAAGGCATTGGTGAGACCAAATCTGGAGTATGGTGTACAATTATGGTCGCCTAATTATAGGAAGGATGTCAACAAAATAGAGAGAGTACAGAGGAGATTTACTAGAATGTTGCCTGGGTTTCAGCAACTAAGTTACAGAGAAAGGTTGAACAAGTTAGGGCTTTATTCTTTGGAGCGCAGAAGGTTAAGGGGGGACTTGATAGAGGTCTTTAAAATGATGAGAGGGATAGACAGAGTTGACGTGTATAAGCTTTTCCCACTGAGAGTAGGGAAGATTCAAACAAGGGGACATGACTTGAGAATTAAGGGACAGAAGTTTAGGGGTAACATGAGGGGGAACTTCTTTACTCAGAGAGTGGTGGCTGTGTGTAATGAGCTTTCAGTGAAGGTGGTGGAGGCAGGTTCATTTTTATCATTTAAAAATAAATTGGATAGTTATATGGACGGGAAAGGTATGGAGGGTTATGGTCTGAACGCAGGTATATGGGACTAGGGGAGAATACGTGTTCGGCACGGGCTAGAAGGGTCGAGATGGCCTGTTTCCGTGCTGAAATTGTTATATGGTTATATGGTTATTCCTCTCTGGGTTGTACTTGGAAACCCAAAGCAAGAGGCCAAAAAGTGTTGGTAACTCAACAGGTCATGTAGCATCTCTGGGTCCCATGGATAGGTGACGGTTGGGGTTGAGACACTTCTTCAGACATGGGGGGGGGGGGGAGGCAGGAGAGAAGAAAGCTAGAAGAGGCGAGAGGCAGGATAATGCCTGGCAGGTGTTAGGTGGACTGATAGGCAAATGGTTGCAGCACAGGCCAGAGATAAAAGCAGAAGTTGTGAGATAGTTGAAGTTGAGAATTGCGAAACTGGAGGGAGGAAAGTAGCTAGTGTTGAGGGGGGGGGGGGGGGGGGGGAGGGTGGCAGGGGAAATAGGTGGGGCACTGGGGAGGAGAGGAGGAGAGGAGGAGAGGGAGGGAAGTAAGGGAGGAGTGATGTTGAAAAGGTGGGGGTTGGGGGAGTGTGGTAGGAGGTTACTCAAGGTTAGGTAATTCAATGTCCACACTGTTGGGTTATAAGCTACCCAAGTGGAATATGAGGTTCTGTTCTTCCAGTTTGCATGTGGCCATGCTCTGGCAATGATGAGGTCCAGGATAGAATTGTCAGAGTGGGAATGGGAAGGGGAGGTAAAATGGATAGCAACCAGGAGATCTATTAGGCCTTGGTGGACAGAATGAAAGTATTCAGCGAAAGGGACATTGAGTCTATACTTGGTCTCACCGATGTACAGGAGGCCACATCAGGAACACTAGATGTAATAGATGAGGTCAGATGAGGTGCCAGTGAACCTCTGCCTTTCACGGAAGGACCACTGGGGTCTCTGGATGGAGGTGATGGAGGAGGTATAGAGACAGGTGTTACATCTTGCAGGGAAAAAGTTCCTGGGAAGGTGGTGGTTTGGGTGGGAAGGAATGAGTGAACCAAGGGGTTGTGGAGGAAACGGTCTCTGCAGAAGGCAAACAAGGGGTGGCAATGGGAAGGTGTGACTGGTGGTGGGACCATGTGGGAGGTGATACAAATGTGTTGGATGTGGAAGCTGGTGGGGGGTGAAAGGTGAGGACCAGGGGAACATCATCCATTTTCTATCTGGGGAGATGGGGAGCAAGAGCAGTGCTACAGGACACACAGGAGACGTGGGTGAGGGATACATCTATAACGGAAGGGGGAAAATCAAATTTAGTGAAGAAAGAGGACATCTTGGATGTCTTAGAATGGAAAGTCTCATCTTAGAAGCACATGCTGCAGAGATGGAGGAACTGAAAGCAGGGTGATAACATCTTTGCAAGAGGCAGGATGGGAGGAGGTGTAGTCCAAGCCAAGGTGTAGCTAACCGTGGGAATCAGTAGGTTTGTAGTAGATGACAGTTGACAGTCTGTGATGGAGACAGAGAGGTCAAGATAGGTGGGAAGGGTTTCAGATATAGTGCAAGTGAATTTGTGAGCACGGTGGAAGTTAGCAGTAAAGTGGACAAAGTACATGAGCTCTGCACCATGGCTGACGTAGTTATCGATGTAGTGGAGAAAGAATTGGGGGCTGGTGACAGTGTGCGCTTGTAACAAAGACAACAAAAAGGCAGGCATAGCTGGGGCCCATGCGAGTATCCATGGCTACATCTTTCACTTGGAAACAGTGAGAGGAGTCGAAAGAGAAGTTGTTGGGGGTGAGGACAAGTTCCACCAGGCAGAGGAGAGCGTCAGTAGAGGGTAAATTGGTTGAGTCTCTGGTGGAGGAAGAGACAAGTTTCCTGCGACCTTCCTGGTAGGGGATGGTGTAGATGTCCATAGTAAAGATAAGGCAATCGGGGCCTAGAAATTGAAAGTTATTGAAGCATTGAAGGATGTGTGAGGTGTATCAGATGTAGGTGTGAAGAGACTGGACAAGGGAAGAGAAGATGGAATCAAGGTATTTGAAGATGAGTTCAGTGGGACAGAAACAGTGTGACAATGGGTCTGCTGGGGCAGTCCTGTTTGTGGATTTTGGTGAAGCTGGCAATGCAGGGATGGGGAACGATAATGTTGGAGACTGGAGAAGGCCACTTGTTCCCTCCGGCATTCCCTGCCATTCAATGTGATGACGACCATTTGGTTTAGTTTAGTTTAGAGATACAGCGCGGAAACAGTCTCTTTGGCCCACCGAGTCTGCACTGACCAGCGATCCTTGCACATTACAATACAATACAATTTATTTGTCATTTGGACCCCTTGAGGTCCAAACGAAATGTCGTTTCTGCAGCCATACATTACAAAACAAAAAAGACCCGAGACACAACACAGTTACACAAACATCCATCACATCGCTGTGATGGAAGGCAAAAAAACTTATCTCTCCACTGCACTCTCCCCCCCCGATGTCAGAGTCAGAGTCAAAGTCAAAGCCCCCGGCTGGCGATGGCGATTGTCCCGCGGCCATTAAAGCCACGCCGGGTGATGCAAGGTCGCACACCGGGTCTAGTTGTTAGAGCCCCCGGCGTGCGCTCGCAAAGTCCCGCGGCCATTCCAAGCCGCGCGGGGCAGGGATGTAAGGCCCCGCTCAGATGCTCTTCAACCCCGCAACTCGGGCGGGAGAAGTCGCCGTTGCGGAAGCCCCGAAAAGCAGTCTCCCTCCAGGGACCCGCGGGCTCCCGGTGCCGCTGTCCGCCAGACCCGCAGTTGCAGCCTCCGAATCTCCGAAGGTCGGGTGGCAGCAGCGCTCCACCACCGCTCCACCCGCTCGGACTCGGCCAGCCCCGTGACGGTGAGTAGTCGGCAGCTCCGCAGCTGGTCGTTCCTGTTGGAGGCCGCTCCACGTTGCAGCCCCAACGACACGGAGACCCGACAAAGAAAAGGTCGGGTCTCCCGTGCAGGGGAAAGATTTTAAAGTTACCCCCTCCTCCCCACCTCCCCACACACATACCCCAACAACAAAAAATAACAAAAACTACATACAAACGAAACAAAAAATAATAAAAACACAGACGGACTGCAGAGGCCGCTGCTGACGAGAGTCGCGCCACCCACCGCTTAGCACTATCCTACACACTAGGGACTCTTTACATTTACACCGTCAATTAACCTACAAATCTATATGTCTTTAGGTTGTGGGAGGAAACCGAAGATCTTGGAGAAAACCCACATAGGTCACGGAGAGAACATCCAAACTCTGCACAGACAGCACCCGTTGCTAGGATCAAACCCCGGTTTCTGGCGTTGTAAGGCAGCAACTCTACCGTGCGACCCCTATGCTGGGTTCAGCTTCCCCATTCCTGTAGCCCTCAATTCGTTGATCTAATAAATACATCTAAATACAGTATATCTAATAACCCTAGGGAACAGAGGTTTACGGAGATTCACTGCTTATTTTGTACCTATGTTCCCCTGTTTGTGACTCTCCCTTACACTTTGACACTTATCTCAGAGATAATTAAGCTTTTGCATTATGCTTCTTCGGTCCATTTCCTACACCTCCACAAACAAAATGTAGGGATGAAGCAGTGCCTGTTATAGTACCAGCCTCAACTACCTCCCCTGGCAGATTTTCAATGAGTAAAAGGTGTCCCCCAGATTCCTGTTAAATCTTTCTCCTCTCACACTGAACCTCTGTCCCCTGGTTCTAAATTCCCCTACTCTGGGCAAATGACTGCATTCACCCTATCTGTTCCCCTAACTATTTTGTACGCATCTATAAGATCACCCTTCAACCAAATGGCCTCCAAGAAATAAAGTTCTAGCCTGCTCAACCTCTCAATATTTTGTAAATCTTCTCTGCACTATTTCTAGCCGAACCCTTCCTATCCACGTACCTGTTCAAATGTCATTTAAATTATGTTATTGTACCTGCCTCAACTATCTCCTTCGGCAGATCGTTCCGTACACCCACCATCCTCTGTGTGAAAAAGCTGCCCCTCATGTTCCTCTTAAATCTTTGCAACACAGTCCCTCAAAAAAATCCATTTAAAATCCCAAAAGAGCTTGAACTATGCTAAATTTTAAAACAGAGCCAGAGAGATATTTGGTGTGCCATGGGTTGTGATTGGAGTCAGGGTAAAGATCAACCTTCTAGTTGAACCAGGCTCCTATGTTGTATGCGATCAAACAGACAAAATATTTTTAATTGCAGTGGTTATGTCGCAGCAGAAGAGGTGTTGAATCATGCAGCTATTTAATGTTGCAGCAGAAGACGTGTTGAATCATGCAGCTATTTTAGACTGTCGTCTGATGTGCAATGACTATGCCTGGAGCTCAGCTTGTGCTCAGCTGGTTCTAGTTTGATGTTTAGTTTCGAAGGTTTATTGCTGAAATTGTGAAATTTCATAATCGTGATTCATAGAAATATTTCCTGCAATGGCTCGACATATAGGATGAAGCCAAAATGCGAACTTTGTAGGCATGGACAAGATAGGCCTTACAGGAAATGGGTAAGGAGGGAGAGAAGAAAGCTACTGAGGCATAATGTAGTCGTCTCTGTGTGGAGCCACAGGCAATGGGCAAGTCACAGAGTCATAGTCCTAGAGTGTTACAGCCTGGATACAGGCTCTTCAGCCCAACTTGCCCACACCGGCCAACATGTCCCCTCTCCACTAATCCCACCTACCTGAGATTGGCCCATATCCCTCTAAACCTGTCCTATCAATGTTTCCCAAATGTTGTGATAGTACTTGCCTCAACGACCTCCTCTGGTAGCTTGTTCCATAGACCTACCACCCTAAGCGTGAAATAGTTACCCCTCAGATTTCCTCCCTCACCTTAAACCTATGTCCTCTGGTTCTCAATTCCCCTAGTCTGGGCACGAGACTGTGTGTTTACACGATCTATTCCTCTCATGATCTTAAATGAATATTTCTCATCTGTATTTACTTGGGAGAAGGTCATGGAAATTAATCGTGATAACCACGCACCAAAGGAGAGGTGCTGGAGGTCTTAAAGTATATTACCTTAAATAAATCCCCATGGCCAAACTTGTACAGTAAGATATTGTGGGAATGTAGTGAAGAAATTGCTGCGGCTCAGGCAGTGACATTTGTGTCATTAGTAGCCAAGGGTGAAGTATCACAAAGCTGACAGGTGGCTAATGCTGTAGCATTATTTAAAAGGGGCTGCAAAGACAAGGCAGGAACTAAGTGGCAGTAAGATTAAAATCAGTGGCGGGAAAGTGACTGGAGAGGAACCTGAGACAAGATTTGTCTCCAATTGGAAAGTTAAGGATTGATTAGGGATAGACAGCATAGAATGGTTCATGGGAGATTGTGCCCCACAAATGTTATTGAGTTTTTTGAATAGGCGATGAAGGATTGGCGAGTAGATTTATCTGCAAAGCCTTTGATAACGTGTGATCACATGGGATCCAGGATGAACTAGCCATTTGGGCACAAAATAGACTACATAACAGAGGGTGGTAGTGGAGAATGTTATTCAGATTGGAGGCTTGTGTTCATATAACCATATATAATATATAACAATTACAGCACGGAAATAGGCCACCTCGGCCCTTCAAGTCCGTGCCGAACACATATTCTCCCCTAGTCCCATCTACCTGCGCACAACCATAACCCTCCGTTCCTTTCCCGTGCATATAACTATCCAATTTATTTTTAAATGATAAAATCGAACCTGCCTCCACCACCTCCACTGGAAGCTCATTACACACCGCTACCACTCTCTGAGTAAAGAAGTTCCCCCTCATATTACCCCTAAACTTCTGTCCCTTAATTCTCAAATCATGTCCTCTTGTTTGAATCTTCCCTACTCTCAATGGAAAAAGCTTATCCACGTCAACTCTGTCTATCCCTCATCATTTTAAAGACCTCTATCAAGTCCCCCCTTAACCTTCTGCGCTCCAAAGCATAAAGACCTAACTTATTCAACCTATCTCTGTAACTTAATTGCTGAAATCCAGGCAACATTCTAGTAAATCTCCTCTGTATTCTCTCTATTTTGTTGACATCCTTCCTATAATTTCAGTACAAAATAGTACACCATACTCCAGAATTGGCCTCACCAATGCCTTGTACAATTTTAACATTACATCCCAACTTCTATACTCAATGCTCTGATTTATAAAGGCTAGCACTCCAAAAGCTTTCTTTACCACCCTATCTACATGAGATTCCACCTTCAGGGAACTATGCACAGTTATTTCTAGATCCCTCTGTTCAACTGCATTCCTCAATTCGCTACCATTTACCATGTACGTTCTATTTTGATTTGTCCATAGAGTGGACAGCTATCTGCAGAGCCAAAAGAGATGGGGGAGATATTGAACAATATATTTTCATCAGTATTCACAAAGGAGAAGGATATTGAATTATGTGAGGTAAAGGAAACAAGTAGAGTAGCTATGGATACTATGAGTTTCAAAGTAAAAGAAGTACTGACACTTTTGAAAAATATAAAAGTGGATAAGTCTCCAGGTCCTGACAGGATATTTCCTAGGACATTGAGGGAAGTTAGTGTAGAAATAGCCGGGGCTATGACAGAAATATTTCAAATGTCATTAGAAATGGGAATAGTGCCCGAGGATTGGCGTACTGCGTATGTTGTTCCATTGTTTAAAAAGGGTTCTAAGAGTAAACCTAGCAATTATAGGCCTGTTAGTTTGACTTCAGTGGTGGGCAAATTAATGGAAAAGATAATTAGAGATAATATATATAAGCATCTGGATAAACAGGGTCTGATTAGGAACAGTCAGCATGGATTTGTGCCTGGAAGGTCATGTTTGACTAATCTTCTTGAATTTTTTGAAGAGGGTGTTGTCTATATGGACTTTAGTAAGGCCTTTGACAAGGTTCCTCATGGAAGGTTGGTTAAGAAGGTTCAACTGTTGGGTATAAATGCATGAATAGCAAGATGGATTCAACAGTGGCTGAATGGGAGAAGCCAGAGGGTAATGGTGGATGGTTGTTTGTCGGGTTGGAGGCAGGTGACTAGTGGGGTGCCTCAGGGATCGGTGTTGGGTCCTTTGTTGTTTGTCATGTACATCAATGATCTGGATGAAGGGGTGGTAAATTGGATTAGTAAGTATGCAGATGATACCAAGATAGGGGGTGTTGTGGATAATGAAGATAATTTCCAAAGTCTACAGAGTGATTTAGGCCATTTGGAAGAATGGGCTGAAAGATGGCAGATGGAGTTTAATAGGCCTTTTCCACGGGGCGACTTGACGCAAGATGTAGCCAGAGTGAAGTGGTCGTGGTCTAGCACGATATCACACGATATAACGGGCGGGGTAGACAAAGAGTTCCCACGGTACTCGGCATTTCTGTTATTTGTGCGAGTGACTTGTCCGTCTCCCGAGCTTTCCCGTTAAATCTTGAATGACATTGTAACTGTCAAGTGTAATTAAATCATCACGTGGCAAAAATGATGTCACTTTTTTTTTTCACACACTATAAATATCCTCCCTTCGTTGAATTGGTATATACACACACAAAGCAGAGTTTTACTGTGTATGTGGGAGAGGGGTAGAAAGAGACGTACACTCACAGAGGCAGAGCCTCTCAGCCGGTGTGAGAGAGAGGGAGGGAGAGAGAGAGAGGCACACACAAGGTGGATGTGAAATCTCACCTGCCTGTTTCAGTGACAGACACCCGCCGCCAGTAAATGAAGACACCCCCATGTCTCCCCCTCCTCTCCCTCGACTCCCCCACCTTTCCCTCCCAACTTCAGTCCCGTCCCGACCCCCTGGGAAACTGAAGGGAGCAACAATTAACTGCTGGTTACACAGAAAAGCTGGAGAAACTCAGCGGGTGCAGCAGCATCTATGGAGCGAAGGAAATAGGCAACGTTTCGGGCCGAAACCCTTCTTCAGACTCAGTCTGAAGAAGGGTTTCGGCCCGAAACGTTGCCTATTTCCTTCGCTCCATAGATGCTGCTGCACCCGCTGAGTTTCTCCAGCTTTTCTGTGTAACCTTCGATTCTCCAGCATCTGCAGTTCCCTCTTAAACAACAATTAACTGCTGCCTGCCCGCTGATTTAAAGAGTTCCCACGGTAGTAAGACGATGTTAGTTGCGCCCAAGTTTAAATTTCCAACGTGTGTTTCAGAGTAAATCAAAAACTGTCTGAATCAGCAAGTTAGACACAAAATGCTGGAGTAACTCAACGGGCCAAGCAGCATCTCTGGAGAAAAGGAATAGATTCCATTTTTGGTCGGGATCCTTCTTCGCGATGATTGTAGGGGGGAACTGGAAGCAAGAAAAGACCGGGACAAATCAGGGCCAACAACAGATGACCTCAGCAGGGTATTTTGAAGAGGGGTCCCGACCCGAAATGCCGCCTAACCCTTTCCTCCAGAGATGCTGCCTGACCCACTGAGTCACTCCAGCACTTTATGTCTATATTTGGTTCCCTGATAGGCCAATTGTTGGCTAGGGACAGTGTGATCCCAAGAGGGAACCAGCGTTGCAAACCTTGGACTGGTTAACCAACATTTACTGCATGGGGGAGGGTGGGGAGGGGGCAGGAGGGGGTGGGCAGGGGAGAGAGAGAGAGTGTAAGTTACCTAAAATTAAATAATTCAATGTTCATAGTGAACACAGACACAAAATGTTGGAGTAACTCAATGGGTCAGGCAACATCTCTGGAGAAAATGAACAGGTGGCGTTTGTGTCTATCTTCGGTAAAAACCAGCATCCGCAGTTCCTTCCTACACAATGGATCTCAGTGTCAAGTCTCCGACTCCCGTTGGCAGGCCATTCGGCCCACAGCCCGCCCAGCGATGACTAACCCATGTCACAGGGGGATGGTGTGAAGGCGGAGTTAGACAAAGCTTGATTAATGTTATGGTTGGGGAATGGGCCATAATATGGCCAGGGAAACGCTGTTATTCGTGATGCCCCTTCCGCCCTTTCCCAGCTGTTCTCAATTGCACCCCTGGCCACAGAAAAACTTATACGTTATGAAGGAATACACGGAACATTTAAACTCAGAACGCTTCTAACAGAGTGAGCCATGTGAGCACTTTGATCATTCTCCCTGTATTTGCATTTGACAAAATAGTCGGAAAAAAATGTTTAAAAGTGTTCATACCTTTTGCTATGCCTAATTGGCCCTTACCTCTGCGAAAATAGTCTGATATTCGTAGGTGAAATGTCACCAACAATAATTGATTCTGTTATTAATTGACTAATAATTGACTCTATTAGCAATTTATTAAATCTGACTACATGCGGCACAGTGGTAGAGTTGCTGCCTCACAGCCCCAGAGACCGGGGTTCGATCCTGACCATGGGTGCACCGGTTTCCTCTCACACTCCAGAGATTACAGGTTTGTAAGTTAATCGGCTTCGGTAACATTGTAAAATTGTCCCTGGAGTGTATAAGAATAGGTGGTCGGCGCGGACTCGGTGGGCCGAAGGGCCTGTTTCCGCGCTATATCTCTAAAATCTGAAGTTAGGTAATGTCTAAAGGCAGATGCTGGTTAATACACACAAAAGGACACAAAATGTTGGTGTAACTCTGCAGGTAAGTCAGATATGGGAAGAAAAACATAAAAAGCTGGAGTAAGTCAGCGTGTCAGGCAGTTTCTCTGGAGAAAAAGAATAGGTGGCGATTCGAATCGGAACCCTTCTTCAGACATCCTAATCGGAATTGAGTCTGAAGATGTGTCTCGTCCCGAAACATCACCTATTTTTCTCCAGAGATGCTGCTTGACTCGCTGAGTTACTCCAGCTTTTTGTGTCTGTCTTCGTTTTAAACCAGTATGTGCAGTTCACTCCTTTACACGGGTCTCTGGCGAACATTGATTGGTAGCGTTCCGGACCCTGCTTCGGAAAGGCATCGATCGCTGGTCGGCGAGGACTCCGAGCTGTATCTCTCAAAGAAGTACATGTGAAAAATTTCTCACGGACCAAAAAAATGCAGGACCTTTCAGTAAAGTCCCTTTTAAAGATTATAGTTATTTTCTCATGAATAAGTTGATGTCCATATGCGGATGCAAATCTTTATTTTTTAAATTCAATCTCACAGAAGACAATTTTTTTACTCACCTTCTGTCCCCTCTGTCCAGCTTCTGGGTTCACCGTTCGCAGGAGTTCCCACGGTACACGCAAGAGTCAGTACGGATATCGCACTAGCCACTACGTGCATATAATGTTGCAATGTTCAACCACAAGTGTACAAGTCACTCTTGGAGAAATTCAAGCTTGTTTGAATTTTCTCCCGAGTCACCAAGTTACACGAGTACCTGCCGTTAGCGCCACGGTGGTCCACGAATACCGTACGGTTATCGCAAGAGGTTCCCACGATGTTCAACTCTGGTTAACTCTTGCGTCAAGTCGCCCCGTGAAAAAGGGGTTTAATGCTGATAAGTGTGAGGTGCTACACCTTGGCAGGACAAATCAAAATAGGACGTACATGGTAAATGGTAGGGAATTGAAAAATACAGTTGAACAGAGGGATCTGGGAATAACCGTGCATAGTTCCTTGAAGGTGGAATCTCATCTAGATAGGGTGGTAAAGAAAGCTTTTGGTATGCTAGCCTTTATAAATCAGAGCATTGAGTATAGAAGCTGGGATGTAATGTTAAAATTGTACAAGGCAGTGGTGAGACCAAATCTGGAGTATGGTGTACAATTTTGGTCGCCCAATTATAGGAAGGATGTCAACAAAATATAGAGAGTACAGAGGAGATTTACTAGAATGTTGCCTGGGTTTCAACAACTAAGTTACAGAGAAAGGTTGAATAAGTTAGGTCTTTATTCTCTGGAGCACAGAAGGTTAAGGGGGGACTTGATAGAGGTCTTTAAAATGATGAGAGGGATAGACAGAGTTGATGTGGATCAGCTTTTCCCTTTGAGAATAGGGAAGATTCAAACAAGAGGACATGACTTCAGAATTAAGGGACAGAAGTTTAGGGGTAACATGAGGGGGAACTTCTTTACTCAGAGAGTGGTAGCGGTGTGGAATGAGCTTCCAGTGGAAGTGGTGGAGGCAGGTTCGTTTGTATCATTTAAAAATAAATTGGATAGGTATATGGATGAGAAGGGAATGGAGGGTTATGGTATGAGTGCAGGCAGGTGGGACTAAGGGAAAAAAATTGTTCGGCACGGACTTGTAGGGCCGAGATGGCCTGTTTCCGTGCTGTAATTGTTATATGGTTATATGGTTATATGGTCCTGCCAAGATGTAGCACCTCACACTTATCAGCATTAAACTCCATCTGCCATCTTTCAGCCCACTCTTCCAAATGGCCTAAATCTCTCTGTAGACTTTGAAAATCTACTTCATTATCCACAACACCACCTATCTTAGTATCATCTGCATACTTACTAATCCAATTTACCAGACCATCATCCAGATCATTGATGTATATGACAAACAACAGTGGACCCAACACAGATCCCTGAGGCACTAGTCACAAGCCTCCAACCTGAAAAAACAGCCATCCACCATTACCCTCTGGCATCTCCTATTCAGCCACTGTTGAATCCATCTTGCTACTCCACCATTAAAACCCAACAATTGAACCTTCTTAACCAACCTTCCATGTGGAACCTTGTCAAAGGCCTTACTGAAGTCCATATAGACAACATCCACCGCTTTACCCTCGTCAATGTTCCTAGTAACCTCTTCAAAAAATTCAAGAAGATTAGTCAAACATGACCTTCCAGGCACAAATCCAGGTTGACTGTTCCTAATTAGACCCTATTTATCCAGATGCTTATATATATTATCTCTCAGTATCCATTAATTTGCCCACCACTGACGACAAACTAACAGGTCTATAATTGCTAGGTTTACTCTTAGAACCCTTTTTAAACAATGGAACAACATGCGCAGTACGCCAATTCCCCGGCACTATTCCCGTTTCTAATAACATTTGAAATATTTCTGTCATAGCCCCGGCTATTTCTACACTAACTTCCCTCAATGTCCTAGGGAATATCCTGTCAGGACCTGGAGACTTATCCACTTTTATATTTTTCAAAAGTGCCCGTACTTCAGTGGGATTAGCGCCGGGTATCCAGTTATTTGTCATTTATATTAACAATTTGGATGACAATTTATTTGGTATAGTTAGTAAATTTGGGGGTGACACCAAAATTGACGGCTGTAATGGACAATAATGATAGTTATCTAAGATTACATTAGGATTGAGGTCGACTGGGGAAGTGGGCCAAATATTGGCAGATGGAATTTAACTTGGACCAATGTAAAGAATCGCATTTTATTATGATAAATCAGGGCCAGAGTTACACATTAAATGGCAGAACCGTGTAGAATGTAGGCAAAAACATAGAAACATAGAGACATAGAAAATAGGTGCAGGAGCAGTCCATTCGGCCCTTTGAGCCATTCAATATGATCATAGTGATCATCCAAAATCAATAACCCGCTCCTGATTATTCACCATATCCCTTGATCCTGTTAGCCATAAGGGCAATATCTAAGTCTCTCTTGAAAACATCCAGTGAATTGGCCTCCGCTGCCATCCAGAGAATTCCACAGATTCACAACTCTTTGGGTGAAAATGTTTTTCCTCATCTGAGTCCTAAATGACCTACCCCTTATTTTTAAACTGTGACCTCTGGTTCTGGACCCTCAACATTTGGGAACATTTTTTCCTGCATCTAGACAGTCCAACCCCTTAAGAATTGTATATGTTTCTTTGAGATATCCTCTCATCCTAAATTCCAGTGAATACAAGCCTAGTCGACCCAACTCAGAGAGACTTGGAGGTGAAAGCACATTGTTTCCTGATGGGGTGGTGACACAGATTGACAGTGTTTGTAGATGCATTGGCCTTTATCAGTCAGAACATTGAATATAGGCATTGGGATACCATGTTACAACTGTGAGACTGGGCCTCACATACAGTATATCGTTATATTTTAACGATTTAGACGAAGAAATGAAATATGACATTTCCATGTTTGCGGATGACACAAAGCTGTGTGGCAGTGTTAGCTGCAAGGAGGATGCTACGAGGCTGCACGGTGACAGATAGGTTGGGTGAGTGGGCAGATGCATGGCAGATGCAGTATAATGTGGATAAATGTGAGGTTATCCACTTTGATCGCAAGGTCAAGAAGGTAGATTATTATCTAAATGGACAACAGAAGGAAACAAAAGGACAACAGAAGGAAACAAAACGGACAATATGGGCTGAAAAGATGAAGTACGAAGGGAAGCTGGCCAGGAATATAAAGAAGGACAGTAAAAGCTTATTTAGATATGTTAAGGGGAAAAAGGGTAGCAAAGTCAAATGTGGGTCCCTTGAAGGCAGACACGGGTGAAATGATTATGGGCAACAAGGAAATGGCAGAAGAGTTGAATAGGTACTTCGGATCTTTCTTCACTAAAGAAGATACAAACAATCTCCCAGATGTACTGGAGGACAGAAGATCTAAGGCGGTAGAGGAATTGAAAGAAATTTTCATTGGGGGAGAATTCCAGTATAGGAGTAAAGACGTTCTTCTGCAGATGTTCAGGGCTCTGGTGAGACCACATCTGGAGTATTGCGTACAGTTTTGGTCTCCTAATTTGAGGAAGGACATCCTTGTGATTGAGGCAGTGCAGCGTAGGTTCACGAGATTGATCCCTGGGATGGCGGGACTGTCATATGAGGAAAGATTGAAAAGACGGGAAGATCTTATAGAAACATATAAAATTATAAGAGGACTGGACATGCTAGATGTAGGAAAAATGTTCCCAATGTTAGGCGAGTCCAGAACCAGGGGCCACAGTATTAGAATAAAGGGGAGGTCATTACATGGTAAATGGTAGGGAATTGAAGAATGTAGGTGAACAGAGGGATCTGAGAATAACTGTGCACAGTTCCCTGAAAGTGGAATCTCATGTAGATAGGGTGGTAAAGAAAGCTTTTGGTGTGCATTGAGTATAGAAGTTGGGATGTAATGTTAAAATTGTACAAGGCATTGGTGAGGCCAATTCTGGAGTATGGTGTACAATTTTGGTCGCCAAATTATAGGAAGGATGTCAACAACATAGAGAGAGTACAGAGGAGATCTCGGTGGTCGACGTAGCATTGAAAACAGCAACTAAGTTACAGAGATAGGTTGAACAAGTTAGGGCTTTATTCTTTGGAGCGCAGAAGGTTAGGGGGGGGACTTGATAGAGGGTTTTAAAATGATGAGAGGGATAGACAGAGTTGACGTGGAAAAGCTTTTCCCACTGAGAGTAGGGAAGATTCAAACAAGGGGACATGACATGAGAATTAAGGGACTGAAGTTTAGGGGTAACTTGAGGGGGAACTTCTTTACTCAGAGAGTGGTAGCTGTGTGGAATGAGCTTCCAGTGAAGGTGGTGGAGGCAGGTTCGTTTTTATCATTTAAAAATAAATTGGATAGTTATATGGATGGGAAGGGAATGGTCTGAGCGCATGTATATGGGACTAGGGGTAATTATGTGTTCGGCACGGACTAGAAGGGTCGAGATGGCCTGTTTCCATGCTGTAATTGTTATATGGTTATATTATATGGTTATATGGTTATTTAAGACTGAGGTGAGAAAAAACGTTTTCACCCAGAGAGTTGTGAATTTATGGAATTCCTTGCCACAGAGGGCAGTGGAGGCCTAGTCACTGGATGGATTTAAGAGAGAGTTAGATAGAGCTCCAGGGGCTAGTGGAGTCAAGGGATAAGGGGAGAAGGCAGGTAAGGGTTATTGATAGGGGACAATATGCCATGATCACAATGAATGGCGGTGCTGGCTCGAAGGGCCGAATGGCCTCTTCCTGTACCTATTTCTATGTTTCTATGTGTCAGAGTAGGAAAAAGGGAGGTGCAACGAGTCCTGGGTGTCCTTGTACATCAGTCATTGAAAGTAAGCATGCAGGTATCGAAGGCAGTGAGGGAAGCAAATGGCATGTTGGCTTTCATAGCAAGAGGATTTGAGTATAGGAGCAAGGAGCTCCTACAGCAGTTGTACAGGGTCCTGGTGAGACCACACCTGGAGTATTGTGTGCTGTTTTGGATTCTGAATTTGAGGTTGGACATTCTTGCTATTGAGGGAATGCAGCGTAGGCTCACCAGGTTAATTCCGAGGATGGTGGGACTGATTAATGAAGAAAGAATAGATTGACTGGGCTTATATTCACTGGAATTTAGAAGGATGAGAGATGGGATGTTATTGAAACATATATAATTCTTAAGGGATTGGACATGCTGGATGCAGGAACATTGGTTCCCGATGTTGGGGGGAGACGAGAACCAGGGGTCACAGTTTAAGAATAAGGGATAGGCAATTTAGGATTGAGATGAGTAAAAATGTTTTCACCCAGCGAGTTGTGAATCTGTGGAATTTTCTCCCACAGAAGGCAGTGGAGGCCAATTTACTGGATTATTCAAGGGAGAGTTAGATACAGCACTTAGAGCTAACGGAATCAAGGGATATGGAGAGAACGCAGGAACCGGTACTGCTTTTGGATGATCATCCATTGAACGGCACTGTTGGCTCGAAAGATCGAAAGGCCCACTGCTGCACCAACAGTATTTTCTATGTTTCTCTGTATTGAGTGCTGTTATGGTCGCCCAGCTATAGGAAGGCTCTCATCAGGCCAGAAAGGGTGCATAAAAGATTCAAGGGAATTGAGCCAAAGACTCATGGAGTTATGCAGCACAGAAAGAGGACTTCACACAACTCTTCAATGTCGACCAAGATCCCCATTATGCTGGTCCTATTTGCCTGCATTCAACCCATATCTGTCTAAACCTTTCCTCTTTATGTACTTGTGCAAATACCTTTTTAATGTTGTTATAGAACCTGCCCCAACAACTTGCTCTGGCAGCTCATTCCATATATATAACACATCAGTGTGAAAAATCTGCCCCTCGGGTTCCAATATCAATTCCTGTGTCATTTTAAACATATCCCCTCGTTCTGGGTTCCAAACCGGGGTATTTGGGAACCAAAGGGTAGTTTGCATTCACCCTATCTAAGGTTCATGATATTCTGCATATCGATAAGATCACCCCTCATTCTCCTATACTGAAAGGGATAAAGTTCTAGTCTGTCCAATCACTCCTGGTAACTGAAGCCCTGGAGTCCTGGCAACATCCCCATAAAGCTTCTCTGCACATTTTTCAGCTTAATTAAACATTTTCTGTTGCAGGGTGACCAAACTTATATATAATATTCCAATATTCATCAACATCTTCACTGCCACACAATGTCCCAACCTCTGTTCTCCATGGCCTTCTTGGAAGATGCGGCGACCTCCAACGCCAACCAAACCGAAAATCCAGACCTCAGCGCAACAACAGCAGCAAAGAACCTACAAAAAGTAAACCTGCTACCGGTAACTATGGAGGTAGGTGGGTCTGGTTCCCTACACGATACAGGGAGCACGGAGGTTGGGTGGAGATTACACTCTTTCGGAATGCATCGAGCATGATAACAACCGATACTTACATCTTAAGGAGTATCCAGGGATATACAATAGAGTTTATACACAAGTACAGCCCTCCAGTTCAACATATACCGAACCGAATGTTCGTGCCTTCTGATAAAGGGAAATCAAAAGCGCAAGCTGAACTGAAGCAGCTCTATATAAATGGTGTAATTGAGAAAACTCAACATGAACCATTAGAATTCGTGTCCAATATATTTATCAAAAACAAAAAAGATGATGGTTATCGCATCATCATAGATCTGACAAAATAGATACCTTTGTTACTGCTTAACTATTAATTTCCTAAGGTTACTTCAATGGCCAGCATCGATTTAAACTTTGCTTACTATTCAGTGCCGATACGAGGTGACCACAGATGTTACTTAAAATTCAACTGGATGGGTTATCATAACCCCAGGCTGTTCACAAAAATTTTGAAACCAGCCCTAGCGTTTCTACGGAAACGTATACACATGGTCATGGCATATTTAGATGACATACTCATTGTGGGCAAAAATTTGGAATTGGCCAAACAAACTGTAACAGCCACAAAAAAGTTATTTGGAAAACTGGGATTCATTTTACATCCAGTTAAATCCAAACTAACGACTTACACTACAGGTGCACAACCTTTTATCCGAAAGCCTTGGGACCAGACACTTTTCGTAATTCAGAATTTGTCGGTCTTCGGAATGGAAATTTTTTAGCGTAGATTTTAATGGCTGGCTAAATGGTAGAGTGCTCGGCTCATATCCGCAAGGTCGCGAGTTTGCGCCTTGATCCCGGCAGTTACTGGGTCGCGAGTTTGAGTCTTCAATGCAGTTTTTTTCTTGCAGAATAAATGTTTGTATGAAATGCAGTGTAGGAGAGGTGTACTGACTGTGTGGGCAGAACTTTGGAAGTGATTGCCCACCAGTCTAAAAAGCCGCTGTGTCTCCCTGTCCCTGGGATAGTAGGGGGTGATCAAACAGCACAATACCCCCCTCCCCCTCCAACTCCAGAGGAATCCTCTCCGCGATGGCCGCCACGGCGACAAGTGGCAGTTTGCCCACAGCCCGAGCTGCGCCACCCCAAGAAGAAGACGTACCTTGCACACCATCAGCTTCTGCCCCTACGTGTTCCTCTGGAGTTGGAGCGGGGCTGGGCTGCAGTTGCTGCTGGCTGTGGGTCTCTGGGATCTCCGTGCTTGCAGTGGGCCTGGGGGCCGCTGTCCCGTTGGTCCTGACGTCTCCGGCCACCCCCCTGGACTGGAGCCGAGACTGGGAACTGTACCGCCCTTGCCCCCTCCCTCTGCAACTGCAAACAACCACACTCTCCTTCAAGGGCGGTACAGTTCCCGGAGGATAGCAGGTGGCCGGAGACGTCAGGACCAACAGGAACCCGCTCCCCGATGGACCCCTACGACGCCCCGAGCTGCGCCCCGTCATCCGCAACCCAGGTTCCTCTGTAGTTGGAGCGGGGCTGGGCTGGGCTGCTGTTGGCCTCTGGGTTCTCCGTGCTTGCGGTGGGGCTGGTGGTCGACGTCCAATTGGTCCCGACGTCTCCGGTGACTGCACTGTATGCTGCCATCGCCGACGTGAAGACAGTTCAAAGCCCCCGCGCCTGTGCATTGAGCGGGGAGCTGGAGAGGGGAGGGATTGGGTCACACACATGGCCGGGGAGCAGAGGGGTGTAGGTGGGGTGAAACTGAAGGGAGCGACAATCTGCTGCTGCCTGCACGCTGAGTTGAGAAGTTCCCACGCAAGACTCATGATACACTGTGTATCGTGAGTCTACCGTGGGAACGTTTTAACTCAGCGGGCAGGTAGCAGCATATTGTCAATTATTAACCCTCCCGTGCAATATACCCTCACCTTCTCTTTTATGAATGGGGATTTAGTTCCCCTTTCTTCGAGGACCGACCGGAGGTTCCGCTGTCACCTCTGCGGGCCGCCCTCGGTGAACGTTTTCAAGGACCTTTCTTCAAGGAGCGAAAAAATGTCGCTATTCGGAGGTTTTCGTTATTTGGATCTTCGGATAAAAGGTTGTGCACCTGTACTATGGACTATTTGGGGTTCACCATTGACTCAGTTCACATGTCGGTGACTCTGCCTAAGGGAAAGGCTAGAGATTTAATAGAGGCTTGCAATAACCTCATTGACATCAGAAATCCATCCATCAGATTGGTAGCAAAAGTAATTGGTAAAATGGTGGCTGCTTTCCCAGCCACACAATTTGGACCTCTACATTACCAAATCGTACGGAGAGCAAAAATACAAGCTCTCAGAATCAATGCAGGTCACATTGACAGACCTATGAGACTACCAATCCAAGCCAAAACGGAACTAAAATGGTGGATAGACAACCTCTGGCTCTGCATCCAGAGAGATATTTGGATATCAGCCACTTACCTACCAGGGAGACTAAATTTAGTGGCAGACACCAGGTCACGCAAATTTAATGAAAACACCGAATGGATGTTGAACAAAATGGTATTTTCTGATATTACAGCAAAATATGGAACACCAGATATCGATCTATTCGCATCCAGACTAGACAACCATGGTTCCCAGTGGTGCAAAACATGGTATTAGAACCATGTATTACCATCCCACATAGACCAGACTTGTTGCTACATCCCGTGCCAGGGGATAGCCATCCATGCTATAAAAGCTTGAAACTGTTAATTTGTAGAGTTTTAAAAACACCACTTCTACAACTGGGGCTAACGGACCGAACAGCGAACATGATCTCGGCGGCCCAAAGACAATCAACTAAAAAACAATATCTGGTCTACATCAGGAAGTGGGAAATGTACTATCATAAGAACAACATCACCAACAGAAACATGAACATCCCGTCTGTTCTGGAATATCTGGCAGGCCTCCAATATGATGAGGGGCTCAGCTACAGTCCCATCAACAGCGCCAGAAGTGCCCTGTTCGACTTACCAATGGCAAGGGACAGAGCGTTACACTGTAGGGACTCACCCTCTGGTAACAAAGCTCATGAGGGGAATATTTAATACAAATCCCCAAAAACCAGGTACTCCCAAATTTGGGATGTGAGCATTGTCCTGAAAACGCGCAGGAACTGGTCTCCAGCATCAACTCTGTCCCTACACAGACTAACTTTGAAAACAGTCATGTTAATGGCACTGGTCATGGCACAGAGGGTTCAGTCACTGCATAAACTCAGACTGGACAACATGACCTCCTCACCTGACGATATTACGTTCCACATCTACGAACTGGTAAAGCAGAACAGACAGGGATCAGCAGGCCTCAATATCCAATTCAGGTCATACCCTTTAGATGACCATCTCTGTATAGTTAGACACCTGACATTATACATAGAGAAAACAAAAATCCTAAGAGGCAATGAGAAGGGACTGCTGATCAGCCATATGCAACCTCACAAAAGAGTGACGGTCCAGACCATCTCGTGATGGCTGAAACAGGTGCTGACACAGGCTGGGGTGGATACTAACATTTTTAAATCTCATTCCACCAGGGCTGCAGCTACATCGGCAGCAGTACAACTGGATGTGCCCATGGACCAAGTCCTCGAAGCAGCAGGATGGTCAGGGGAAAGAACGCCCAGTTATTTTTACAATAAACCAGTGATGAAATCTGGAGCATTTGCGGGAAACAAATTTAAGATCTGCAAATTAATTAAACCCATAAAAGGGGTTATAATTTGTGTTAATAAATGTTATGATTTTAATGACGAATCATGTCCAAATTATGTTAACACTATTCCTCCCACAGTCAAGGCAGACGTGATGCATGGACTCGTTTCCACGGCATAAAATCACAGAGCTTTAAAATCTTCACGTAGTCACTCACATGACTCCGAAGTAAAATAGTAAGATTAAACGAGAACTTACCAGTTTGAAGTTTGATCTGTATTTTATGAGGAGTTACGATGAGAGATTACGTGCCTCCGCTCCCACCCTGATCATATAGTTAACTGGTATCTCTTCTCTAATCTTACTATGTTTAGTCATTACAGTTATTTGTGATTTCACACCGCTGCTTTGAAGAATGACACGCATGCGTCCTGGCGGGGTTCTTCACGTAATCCCTCATCGTAACTCCTCATAAAATATAGATCAAACTTCTGGTAAATTCTCGTTTAATCTTACTATTTTAGTTTATATTAGACATACTGGAGTCCCGAGGTAAAGACATGGATACTCATAGTTTGTGACAAGGCTTACACACTACACCAGGCTACAAAGCGAAGGCAGACAGCATTGAATATGTCAGAAATCGCAGCACAGTGGGCCAAAAGCGGTCAAGATCAGGGATTTAGTAATATAGATAACCCGCTTTAATCTAGGCAACAGTCTGGTAAACCTCTGCCCTTATTCTGACCTCTGAACACTCTCTTGATTCTTCTCCTGATTTTTTCTAAACTACTCGACTCAGCGTTGAAGCTTTACCGCCTAATCCCACAAAACAAGACTGAAAGTTACTTGCAATTGCCGGAAAACTCTCATGTCTGTAAAAAATACCATACCTCAGCTCCAGGATATGATTTATATGATTTATGTGCTGTACCAGTCAGTGCTCTGTGAGCAGTGCCACACACACTCCAGCGATAGAAGAAAATCAGACTGTTTGTCCACACTGAAGACCAGCCCATTTTCCAAAGAGTGAAAGCAACTCCAAGCACAAGGACATGAAAGTCTCAAGGAAAGAATGCAATTGTTCATCCCAGACCTTGCAAATAATTAAAAATTACTCACAGCATAACCACGGAAAAACAGAAAGTATTACGAAGCAATTGGAGATTGTGCCATGTGTTGAAATGCAGCCAGTGGATGAGGTAGAAGATCAAAAATGCCCCGGGAAACAGCAGCAATTAAATGAATTGCTGTATTCACAATCTTCGCAAATGCAAAAGCAATTGAGACTGACCGGATCTGTCACACGCTCAGAAAAATAGAACAACAGGAAACAGAAGCGCCACAACTCCCAGAAAGAGGTGCTAGACCTCAATCTGCCACTTTTCAGATTTGGCTATCTTTTCAACATGCAGACAATCGCCCAGTTAAACAGATTAAATTAAAGCATGGGACAGATACACCAATGCTGTGCGCTCAAGGGGACCTGCAATTAAACAGATGCAAGCAAGTTTGGAGTAGTTCAAATTGCTGCCTTGTTCATTCCTGGTGTTGTTTGACACCTCTGTTTGTGTAAACTCAAAATGCTAACGTGCAGATTTAAGAGAATGCAAGGGTCGGGCAAGGAGTTGACAGCATTTCTGGGTCACAGTAATTTGGAACTTTTGCTGTGGATCCAGGGTTAGCGAGCAAACTGTATATAAAAAATGGCTTGAAGGCCCAGAGGGTGGTGCTAGAGGACTTATTTAGTCTTGAGGTCTGTAACAAATGATGCACCACAGGAATTGGTGCTGGGTCCACTGTTGTTTGCCATTTGTGTGAACAATTTGGATGTAAATATTACTAGATATTTTGTTACTGGACGTTGTGGAGTATTGTGTTCAGTCGCTAATGGTAATAATATTAGTGTTACAGTGGACAGTGAAGAAGTTTTCAATAATTACAATGGGATTTTGATCAACAATTATAACGGCATCTTGGAGTCCATGTTCAGAGCTCTTGAAGGTGGCAGCAGAAGTAGATTGGGTAGCAAAGAACAAGTATTGGATGCTTGCCTTCATTACTAGGAGCATTGAATATGTCAGGGAGTCATAATGAGCTCTTTGGTTAGGCTGCATTTGGAGTATTGCGTGCAGTTCAGATCGCCCTATTACAGGAACGATGTGGAGTCAGAGGGTGCCAGCTACAAGTAAAGGGTTGTTTTGGATTGTTTTCTGAGGGGAGACGATAGAAGTACATAAAACTACAAGAGGCAAAGATAGGGTAGACAGTCAGAATTTTTTTCCCAGGATGGAAACTTCTGACAATAGAGGGCACATCTATAACGTGAGAGGGGGATAGTTTAATGGAGTTATGCGGGACAAGATGTTTTACACAGAGAGTGGTGGAAGCCTGGAACGCATTGCCAGAGGTGTTGCTGGAAGCAAAGACTGGTGGCATTTAGATATCCCCAATGAAGGGCAGGGAATAGAGGGATATGTATCATGTACAGGTAGGCGAGATCTGTTTAACTTGGCATCATGTTTTGCACACATTGTGAGTCAAAGGGCCTGTTCCTGTTCTGTGTTCTAAGCTTGGAGTATCGTGTTCAGTTTTAGTCGCCCTGCTCTAGGAAGCATGTCATTAAAATGACAAGATCAGAGAAGCTTTACAAGATGTTGCCAGGATTCAAGAGCCTGAGCTATAGAGGGAGGTTGGGCATGCCAGGATATTATTCCTTGGAGCACTGATAGCGGTGTATAAAAACATGAGGGGAATAGATATGTTGTATACACACAGTATTATACCCAGAGTAGAGTGAGAGGTGAAAGATTAAATAGGAGCCTGAGGAGCAACTTTTTCACACAGACGGTGGTGGGTATATGGAGCTACCAGAGCAGGTAGTTGAGATGGGAACCATTGCAACATTTAGAAGACATTTGGACAGGGATGTGGACAGGAAAGGTTTAGAGGGGTATTGGCCAAGAGCGGGCAGGTGGGGCATCGTGGTTAGCATGTCATAGCAAGACTTTTGGTATGATTGACAGGTTCTTGAATCATAAGGGTGTCAAAGGTTATGAAGACAAGGCAGTAGAATGGGGTTGAGGGGAAAAGATAGATCTGCCATGATTGATTGTCAGAGTAGACTTGATGGGCTGCGTGGCCACATTCTTCTCCCATTACATGAACCTATGATACGGGTAGACAAGGTGGCCAAGTAGGCTTTCGGTACATTGGTAGTCTAGAATTTGGGACATTATGTTATAGTTGTTTCTGAGGTTGTATTTGAAGTGCTGTGTTCAGTTTTAGCCGCATTCCTATAGGAAGGATGTTGTTAAACTGGAAAGATAGAAGAAAAGACATACAAGGATGTTGCCAGGATTCAGGGGATCTGAGTTACACTGTGAGGTTGAGTAACAGGGCTGGCCTTAGGGGCCCAATTGGGAACAATTTTGGTGAACCCCAGATTCCCAGCCAAGGTCTGTCAGCCCAGTTATTTAGTATATATTATGAAATTGTACACGAGGTGCTATGGATTATACACTGTGTATAGCTAGGCAGCGAGCTAGATGGCTATATACTGGATAGCTAGCTAGACTGAGCTACGTACTGGATAGCTAGATAGATAGCTACTGGATAGCTGGGTTGCTAGCTATGGCCTACATGCTGGATAGCTATATTGCTAGCTAGATGGCTACATACTT
This sequence comes from Leucoraja erinaceus, assembly GCF_028641065.1. NCBI lineage: Eukaryota > Metazoa > Chordata > Chondrichthyes > Rajiformes > Rajidae > Leucoraja > Leucoraja erinaceus. Next base: position 793,938 of record NC_073404.1, on the reverse strand, counting down.
GATAGCTAGGTAGTTAGCTAGATGATTACATACTGGATAGCAAGGTAGCTAACTAGATTAAACTGCATACTTGGATAGCTAGATAGATAGCTAGACTGAGCAACATACTAGATAGCTAAGTAGCTAGCTAGACTGAGGCTACATACTGGAAAACTAGATAGCTATCTAGAATGAGCTAAATACTGGATAGCTATTTGGATGCTAATAGAAATTAGTGCTTAGAAATAGGGGGGATTTAGGGAAGGGCACCTGGAAATGGGATTTGGGGTAGGGCATGTAAATAGGAGGGGGATTTAGGGAAGGGCACCATTAAATGGTGAATTAGGGGAGGGCATCTACAAATGGTGAATTAGGGAAGGCATCTGTAAATTTAGGGTAGATTTAGGGGAGAGCTATAGAATATGAGCAACAACAACAATAACTGGTGTGCTGTTACACCAATCCACGTAACAATCTCATATTGTCTTTGGTCAAAATTACTCTAGTTCCCCCCTCATTAATTTATTCTCACGTGTACCGAAGTACAGTGAAAAGCTTTAGTCGCGTGCTAACCAGTTAGCAGAAAGACAAAACATGATCACAATTGAGCCAACTAGATGGTTACATCCTGTTTAACTAGGTAGCTAGCTAGATGGCTACCCGCCCACCACAGCAACACCATTGTCAAATTTGCGGATGACACTACGGTGGTGGGACTCATCTCCGGGGGGGACGAGTACGCCTACCGGGATGAGGCGGAGCAGCTGACAGTGTGGTGTGAAGAAAATAACCTGCTCCTCAACACCTTAAAGACAAAGGAATTAATAATAGACTTTAGGAAGAATAAAACGGACATGGTACCATTGATTATCAGAGGGGACTGTGTGGAGAGGGTGGCGGATTTCCGCTTCCTGGGAATCCATATTGAGGAGGACCTGACGTGGAGCGTGAACACCTCTGCGCTGCTGAAAAAGGTCCAGCAGAGACTGCACTTCCTGAGGGTGCTCAGGAAGAATAAGATCACTCAGAGACTGCTGCTGTCCTTTTATCGGTGCTCCATTGAGAGCATACTAACATACTGTGTATGCGTGTGGTACACCAGCTGCACAGCGGCTCAGAGGAAAGCGCTCCAGAGGGCCATTGACAACGCCCAGAGGATTGTCGGCTGCCCTCTCCTTACCTTGGAGGACTTACACAGTTCCCGCTGCATCAAAAAATCCCAGAGTATCATAAAGGACATTTCCCACCCCGGACACTCCCTGTTTGAACTGTTGCCGTCAGGCAGACGGTACAGATCTACAAGGACAAGGACGAACAGACTAAAAAACAGTTTTTACCCCACTGCTATAAAAGCACTAAATGTAGCCGCCAAGGAACGCAGGGGCGATACATACTAAGGGACTGTGGTACACTGTGAAATCGATAGAAGGATGTAGGGTTGGGTGTTTAAGCATGCTATTTTCGTGATATTTATTTTAGTTGTTTATCTTTTAATATTTTATCTTGTATGTATCGTTAGCTTTTAGAAATGTTTGAATGGTGCACTGACTGGCTGACATTTTAAAATTTCGTTGTACATGGTTCATGTTACAATGACAATAAAGAAACTATTCTATATTCTATTCTAGTAGGTAGATAGCAAGACTGAGCTACAGTACATACTGGATAGCTAGGTAGCTAGCTAGAGTGATCTACATACTGGATAGCTAGGTAGCTAACTAGATTAAGTTACATACTTGGATAGCTAGATAGATAGATAGACTGAGCGACATACTGGATAGCCAGGTAGCTAGCTAGAATGAGCTACATACTGGATAGCTAGCTAGATGGCTACATATAGGGGAGAGTGCCAAGATGTAGGAGGGATTTAGGGAAGGGCACCTGTAAATGTAGATTTAAGGTAGGGCGTAAATGGGAGGGCGATTTAGGGGAGGGAACCTTTAAATGGTGAATTAGGGGAGGGAACCTTTAAATGGTGAAGGAGGGAAGGCTGTAAATTTAGGGTAGATTTAGGGGCGAGCACCTGTAAAGGAGTAATACAAAATAGTAAGATTAAACGAGAACTTACCAGTTTGAAGTTTGATCTTTATTTTATGAGGAGTTACGTCGAGGGATTACGTGAAGAACCCTGCCAGTCCACATGCAGTCGATCTTCAAAGCAGCGGTGTGAAATCACAGATAACAGTAACTGAAGTAACATAGTAAGATTATAAACCAGACCTTCCAGATGACCTTTATGATATTGAGGGCAGGGAGCGGTGGGCACGTAATCGCTCATCGTAACTCCTCATAAAATGAAGATCAAACTTCAAACTGGTAAATTCTCATTTAATCTTACTATTTTACTTCGGAGTCACGTGAGTGATTCCGTGAAGATTTCAAAGCTCTGTGATTTCATGCCATAGATCCGAATCCAGGCGTCTCACACTGCATCAATTGACTCAGGATGAATGAATAATGAGCAATTAATACAAGGTATTCCTTTTAAATTAAAGAATACTATATCAGATAAAGAGGGAAGGTATACTATAGTCTCGGGTGAAATTTATGCAACCCCACTAACTTTGATAAATATTTATGCTCCGAATTTTGACAACCCCCAATTTTTTGATAAAATTATTGATATAATATCAGAGTTTAATTACCAAAATGTGATAATAGGGGGGGACTTTAACTGTGTTTTAGATTCATATCTAGATAAGTCATCAAAACAAAAGAAGAGTAATTTAAAATCTAAAACTAGCGAACTTCTAAATACATATATAAAAAATACTAATATAATAGATGTATGGAGATCTGCTAATCCAGTTGGAAGGGAATACTCGTTTTACTCTCCGGTGCATAAAACTTATTCAAGAATTGATTATTTTTTAGTGGACATGAAATTAATGCCTTATACAAACAACCCAACATACCACATTAGTAGTATCTCAGATCACTCTCCGTTGACATTCTCAGTAAAATTTGAGGGAATGGCGGGTAAAAATTTTTTTTGGAGGTTTAATACACATATTTTAAATGACGTGCAAGGCTATCAATATTTAAAACAACAAATGAAACTTTTTTTTGATACAAATGATATACCAGGTACTTCGCCTTCTTTATTATGGGAAACCTTTAAGGCATTTATGAGAGGAATTATAATTTCATACCAAAGTTTTCAAAATAAAAAGAATAAGACAGAACAATTGTTGTTAGAACAAGAAATCAGACAGTTAGAGTTGGATAATGCCAAAGATTCCACGACAGATAAACACAATAAGATAGTATTACTGAAATTTAAACTTAATCGAATTTTATCGGCAAGAGTAATAAGACTATTCCAAATTACAAAACAGGAACATTTTGAGTTTGGTGACAAGCCACATAAACTTTTAGCTCGCCAATTGCAAAAAAAAGAAAGGGAAAATACTATAACCAAAATTAAATCAGAGAAAGGCGAATTACTAATACTACCTAAAGATATTAATAATAGATTTGCCCAATTTTACCAAAACTTATATACATCTAAAATTAAAATAGAAGATAGTAAAATAAAAAAAATTCTAGATAACTGTAATCTTCCAATACTGGACCCTTTGGAACAAGAGGAACTAGGAGCTCAAATTACAATCAAAGAAATAGGTGAAACAATAAAATCGTTGAAAAATGGTAAGACACCGGGACCAGATGGTTTTAATAATGAATTTTATAAAAAATTTCAGGAGATAACGGCCCCTTATTTATTTAATTTATACTCCCATGCTTTTAAAGAAAACAAACTACCTGAAACACTAACAGAATCAACTATTACGCTTATTCCAAAAAAAGATAAAGATTTAGAAGATCCGGGCTCGTACAGAGCTATATCACTTTTAAATACAGATCAGAAAATTTTAGCAAAGATTTTAGCAAGTAGATTAAGCAAATATATTAGTAAACTGATAAACCCTGATCAAACGGGGTTTATACCTAAAAGATACTCATTTAATAATCTGAGACGCCTGTTTAATATAATGTACTCGCATAAAGTAGAGGAAGAAGATATATCAATTATTTCTTTGGATGCAGAGAAAGCATTTGATCAGGTAGAGTGGCAATACTTATATAAAGTACTACAAAAATTTAACATGGGAGAGAATTTTATAACATGGGTAAAATTATTATATGATAAACCGATGGCAAGAATTTTAACTAATAACATGTTATCTCAAAAATTTCAACTATCAAGGGGTAATAGGCAGGGATGTGCACTATCACCCCTGCTATTTGCCCTTATGATAGAACCCCTGGCTGAAAGTATAAGAATTCATCCGAATATTCAGGGCTATAATACCAGGGACTCAAAGAATAAAATCTCATTATATGCAGACGATATACTTTTATATATTACAAAGTCACAAACGAGCATACCAAATTTATTAAACTTAATAGAGGAATTTGGGTCTTTTTCTGGATATAGAATAAACTGGAACAAAAGCGAAATCATGACATTAAAACCTCAAGAACCTACACACTTACTGAAGTTCCCCTTTAAAATCGCAACAGAAAAATTTAAATATTTGGGTATTCAGATTACTAGAAAATATAAAGCATTATTCAATGCTAATTTCATACCTTTATTAAATAAACTTAATACACGGATTAAATTTTGGAAAACACTTCCCTTATCATTATTAGGTAGAATAAATGCAATAAAAATGATCTTCTTACCACAATTACTATACCTATTTCAGTCTATACCGGTATATATACCAAAATATTTTTAAAAAAAATTAGACTCTAACATTACAAATTATATTTGGGACTATAAATCACATAGAATCACAAAAAAACACTTATGTAAACCAAAAGAGGTCGGGGGACTTTCACTTCCGAATTTTATGTATTATTACTGGGCAGTGCATATTAAGAATATGACTTATTGGTTGGATAGTTCTACACAACAGACAGAATGGATAAAAATGGAGAAGGAGGATTGTCATCCTTGTAATATAGGAACGATCCTCTTTTCCCCCAAAAAACTGAATAACACAATATATAAGAAGAACCCAATTATATATGGTACAATAAGAATTTGGAAACAAATAAAATTATCTTTAAAATTAAGAAATCTATCACTGTTAATGCCAATTGCGAATAACCCTTTATTTAAACCATCTCTTATTGATAAGACATATAACCAATGGGAAAGTCTCGGAATTAGAAGGATCAGGGATATGTACGAAATAGGAAACCTACTATCATTCCAACAACTACAATTAAAATTTAAATTGAAAAACAACCAATATTTTAAATATCTTCAGATTTGCGACTTTGTGAAAAAATATATACAAGGATATCAAAAAGTAACTCCTGACTTATTGGAAGAAGCAATGAATATTGAAGCTGACTCACAAAAATTAATATCCTATTTATATAATAGTATTCTAAATATAGACCTACCATCGACAGAGGTACTTAGAGAAGAGTGGGAACGGGAACTAATGATAAAAATTACGAAGGTTAAATGGGAAAAATACCTGATATATATTCACAAATGTTCAATTAATGTAAGACATAATCTAATACAATTTAAAATTGTACATAGATTATATTATTCAAAAACAAGATTGAACAAATTTTATCCAAATATATCCGCCACTTGTGATAAATGTCTAGCCCAAAAGGCAACTATAACACACTCCTTAGTTTCCTGCATAAAACTTTATAGATTTTGGAATGATATTTTTGAAATACTTACAAAATTATTCAAGACAAGAATGGAACCTAATACTGAAATGATTATATTTGGTGTAATGGAAGATGGGAATAAATTGAACGCGTCTCAAAATCTATTCCTTAATTATGGTTTAATAATAGCAAAAAAATTAATACTTAAATTTTGGAAGGGTACATCAATACCAACGCTTAAAATGTGGATTGCAAGTATGTTGGACACCGCTCATCTTGAGGAAATGCGATTCCTCCTAATGGATAAATCAGACCAATTCATAACGAGTTGGTCTCCATTCGTCGTTTTTTTGGAATCATATGGTGCAACACAATTGTAAAAAATAACTGTTTCAGGACTGGACGAGGGTTGGTCAAGACTATAAATAATGATCTCCTTTTCTTTTCACTATTTTCTCTCTCAACTTTCTTCATTTACTCGTTTTCTTTCTTCACACACTATATATTTCACATTTTTCTATCCTTTACTATCTAACTTCTTTTTCTTATTCTCATCTTTTTTCAATGTAACAAAAAAAAAAGAAGTTGTACATAAAATGTATTATGAAAATATATATTAGGCACTTTGGTGCCATATGACTGTGCTTACTTCTAATAAAATAAAATATTAAAAAAAAAAAAAAAAAAATGGTGAAGGAGGGAAGGCTGTAAATTTAGGGTAGATTTAGGGGCGAGCACCTGTAAAGGAGTAATACAAAATAGTAAGATTAAACGAGAACTTACCAGTTTGAAGTTTGATCTTTATTTTATGAGGAGTTACATCGAGGGATTACGTGAAGAACCCTGCCAGTCCACATGCGGTCGATCTTCAAAGCAGCGGTGTGAAATCACAGATAACAGTAACTGAAGTAACATAGTAAGATTATAAACCAGACCTTCCAGATGACCTTTATGATATTGAGGGCAGGGAGCGGTGGGCACGTAATCGCTCATCGTAACTCCTCATAAAATGAAGATCAAACTTCAAACTGGTAAATTCTCATTTAATCTTACTATTTTACTTCGGAGTCACGTGAGTGATTCCGTGAAGATTTCAAAGCTCTGTGATTTCATGCCATAGATCCGATTAACATGATTAACATGTTGATGCTTATTCACAAAAAGAAAGAAAGCAAACACAATAGCGACCCCTCTCTCCCAGGGGGAAGCTATAAACAGAACTTAAATGGAATGGGCGAACACCCCGGGTTTGATACGTGGTTTGTTATAAACCTCTGAAAGTCAGTTCATTTGACCATCCTGCGGCCGCGAGAATATGGTCTAGAGGGATGACCATTACCCTCGCTGCTGACTTTGATGCCACCCTGGTGGAATGAGATTTTAAATTGTCATTGTTAACTCCTACACAAACTAGCACTTGTTTCAGCCATCTTGAAATGGTCTGAACCGACACTTTCATATGTGGCTTTTTGTGGCTAATAAACAATGCTACTTCCGAACCTCTGAGGGTCTTGGTGACCTTGATATAATATCGCAAGTGCGCCACTACCCACAGTCGTAAATCTGTGGGATATGCTGACAGTACAAGCTTGAATCCTGACACCCCTGGTCTGATCTGTTTAATTAGATCATAGATGTAAACATAACGTCATTCCCGATGACACCATCCTGTACAGTCGCAGCTTCTGCAAATTCTGAACCCGTTGCGCTGAAACCAGCGACATGAGCATGACCAACTTAAGAGTAACTTTGACCAAAGACAAAGATCTGGCTGGACCCCACTGATGAAGCAGTGTCAGTACCACGCTCACAACCCAGATTTCAGAATATCTGGGCCTGAGGAAATTGGAATTAAATACCCTGCATAAACCGGGATATTAACGGATGAGATCCTACAGACTGTAGTTCCAACCCCAGCCACAAGTAAGATGACAGGGCATTTCTGGCACTATTGATGGCACTATAGGTCAACCCTTCATCAAAATATAGCTTGGGCAGAAATTCTAGCACATCTGAGATGCATGCTGTGTGGTATGTAATGTTCCCATGTAAACAAAACTCTTCCCATTTCCTGACATGAGAGATGTACTGCTTTTTGGTACTATCCCTCCAGGACAATGTGAAGATGTCCACGGTATGATTGGATAGTCCCAGACCCAGGTTTGGCCTCCCCACCCACAGGGTGCACCAATAGGTCATTACGTTGTGGGACCACCATAATAGGCTGTGTTATTATGTCCGAAATGAGAGGGAACCTTGGCTGTGTAGGCCACCAGGTACCATCAAACTCCTGAGGCGGTCCTGTTTGACCTTGAGCAAGCACCGACTGATGTGGCGGAATGGGGAAAATGCATATGAAACACTCCGTCCCAGTGTAGCGAGAAAGCGTCTACCACTACTACCCCTGGGTCTGGTTCCCATAAAACATACTTCGGTATCTGGTGATTGAGTCTGGATGCAAACAAATCGATATCTGGCATCCCATAATGAACAACAATATCATTAAATACATCATGATTCAACATCCATTCTGTGTTGTCATTGAATTTGCGTGACCATGTTGAATCTGCCTGGCAAGTAGACAGCTGAACCCCAAATGTTTCTTTTAATGCACGAGTTTCAAATATGGTTAGCCAATCTATCCGATTCCGACTTGATTCCACCCATGTGATTAACATACGCTACTGCCGTTGTCAAAGTTTTGGAACGCGAAAAGTGACGAAATTTCAGCAAACAAAAAGCGACAAAATTCTGGCACACAAAAAGTGACGAATATTCAGCATGCGAAAAGCGACGAAAATTCAGCACGCGAAAACAACGAAAATTCTGCACGGGAAAAGCGATGAACCTTCAGGACATGAAAAGCAACGAAAATTCAGCACGAGAAAAGTGATGAAAAATCTGGTCGAGAAAGGTGATGAAAATTCATATCTCCAAAATCAACGTAAGTACAGGACGCGATAAGCGACGAAAATTCAGAACGAGAAAAGCGACGAAAATTCAGGACACGAAAAGTGACGAAATTTCAGCACATGAAAAGTGACGAAAAATTTGGTCGCGAAAGGTGATGAAAATTAAAAACTCCAAAAGCGACGTAAGTACAGGATGCGATAAGCAAAGAAAATTCAGAACGAGAAAAGTGACGAAAATTCAGGATGTGAAAGCCTACGAAAATTAAAAACACCAAAAGCAACATAAATTCAGGATGTGAACACCGACAAACATTCAGCACACTAAAAGCGGCATCATTTCAGGACGCAAAACATGACGAACTTTCAGGATGCAAAAAGCGACGAAATTACAGCACAAGAAAGGCGACAAATATTTAGCATGCGAAAAGCGACGAAAATTCAGCACGCGAAATTGACGAAACTTCATGCCGTGAAACTCGACGAAAATTCAGCATGTGAAAAGTGACAAACCTTCAGGACGTGAATAGCAACGAAAATTCAGCACGTTAAAAGTGACAAAAATTCAGCACATGAAAAGTGACGAAAAATTTGGTCGCGAAAGGTGATGAAAATTCAAAACTCCAAAAGCGGTATAATTACAGGATGTGATAAGCGACGAAAAGTCAGAATGAGATAAACGATGAAAATTCATGACATGATAAGCGACAAAATTTCAGCATATGAAAATCGATGGAAATTCAGCATGCAAAAAGTGACAAACCTTCAGGACGTGAAATACGACGAAAATTCGAATAGCGATGAAAAGTTTAGGATGCATGAAGCGACAACATTTCAGGACAAGAAAAGCGTCAAATTTTCGGAACACAAAAAGCGACGAAAATTCAGAACGAAAATTCAGACGCAAAAAGCGCCGAAATATCAGCACATGAAAAGCGCCGAAAATTGAGCACATGAAAAGCAAAGAAAATGAAGGATGCGAAAGGTGACGAAAATTCAAAATGCCAAAAGCTACATAAATTGAGGATGCAAAAAGCGCCAAAATTCAGGATGCATGAAGCGACAAAATTTCAGGACACAAAAAATGACAAAATTTCGGCACACGAAAAGCGATTAAAGTTCAGCACACAAAAAGTAACAAAAATTCAGGACACAAAAAGCGAGGAAATTCCAGGACGCGAAAAGCGACAAATTTTCAGCACACGAAAAGCAATAAAATTTCATCACGCGAAAAGATTCAAAAATTCTGGACGCGAAAAGCGCCGAAAATTCAGCACGCTAAAAGCGACAAACCTTCAGGACGTGAAATGCGACAAAAATTCAGGATGCGAAAGGCGATGAAAATTCAATACGCCAAAAGCAACATAAATTCAGGATGCGAAAAGTGACAAAAGTTCAGGACGCATGAAGCGACAAAATTTTAGGACACGAAAAAGCGACAAAATTTCAGCACGCAAAAAATGACGGAAATTCAGCACGCGAAAAGCGACGGAAATTCAGGACACAAAAGGCGACGAAAGTTCAAAACGCCAAAATTGACGTAAATTCAGCATGTGAAAAGCGACGAACCATTAGGATGCAAAAAAGCAACGAAAAAACAGCACGCGAAAAGTGACAAAAGTGACAAAAATTCACCACGTGAAAAGTGATGAATATTCAACACGCCAAAAGCAACATAAATACACAACGTGAAAAGCAACGAAAATTCAGGATGAGAAAAGCAAAAAAAGCGACAAAAATGCGACAAAAATTCACCACGCGAAAAGTGACGAAAATTCATGACGCGAAAGGAGCCGAAAATTCAGCTTGCGAAAAGCGTCAAACCAGGATGTGAAATATGACGAAAATTCAGCATGCAAAATGCGATGAAAATTCAGGAATGTAAAAAGTTCAGGACGCATGAGGCGACAAAATTTCAGGACACGAAAAGCAACGCAAATTCAGCACGAGAAAAGCGACCAAAATTCAGCACATGAAAAGCGCCGAAAATTCAGGACGCGAAATGCGATGGAAAATTCAGCATGCGAATTGACAACTGAAGACGTCTGGATAATACAGTCGCCAGCACCTGTCGCCGGTTGACGTAGGTAGTCGCCAATGGAATTCACTAGTCAGCACCGGTGACAATCTACTTCATCCTGGCGACAACCTATGACAGCACCTCTGTCAGAAGACAAGCTACGATCACAGAGAGAGAGGCAGAGAGAGATATAGCAGAGAGAGAGAGAGGCAGAGAGATCTGCACCTCTTTCCCACTGGCGTGAAAACGCACATCTCCAGATTCAGGGACAGTTTCTTCCCAGCTGTTATCAGGCCATTCTACCACAATTAGGGAGCAGTCCTGAACTACTATCTACCTCATTGGTGACCCTCGGACTATCTTTGATCGGACTTTGCTGGCTTTACCTTGCACTAAACGTTATTGAATCCCTTTGTTCTGTATCTGTACACTGTGGACGGCTCGATTGTAATCATGTATTGCCTTTCCGCTGACTGGATAGCACGACACAAAAGCTTTTCACTGTACCTCGTTACACGTGACAATAAATTAAACTGTAGAAACTGAAAACACACCTCTGTTGTTCTTTCAGGTAAAAGCTTCAGTATTTGGATGGCAGGTTTGTTCACAGCAGGGACAATACTGATCACTGGGCTAGCTGGATTCTTCATCTATTGTATTGTATTGTATTGTATTCAAATTTATTGTCATTGTCTCAATTTGAGACAACAAAATGAATTTCCCTTACAGGCAGTATCATAAAAATAAAAAAAAATCACAAATAAATAAATAAATAATAAATAAATAATAAAACATTAAAAATAAAATTGAAATTGAATTAAAAAAAAGCACAAACACAGAAAGTCCACGACACAACATAACATAAATGGCACCAAGGTGAGGATGGCACCATAGTCCAGCCAGCCTCCCCTCCGTGTTCATCCGTGGTCGGGGCCTTCCGAGCACCCGCAGTCGCCGCCCCGGGTGGCCCGATGTTCAGGCCCTCACGCCGGGCTGGTGGAACGCCGACGCCGAACCCCGACAGTGAACATCCTCCTCCTCAGCGGCCCGGACCTCCTGATCAGCCGCCTCCCGCTGCCGGAGTCTGCAGCTCCTGAGTCCGCAGGCTGAGCCGGGCAGAGTCGCAGGACCCCGCGCTGTCCATCAGCGCCGCCCGCGTTGGGAGCTCCGCAAACCGCAGCTCCAGGATGTCGGTGCAGCAGGTCCAGCACTCCGGGCTCCAGACGGCGACCCCCGGTAAGGCATCGCCAGCCCCGCGATGTTTCAGCGCTGTCCCGCCGCTGCTGGAGCTCTGGTCGATCCCGGCAGGAAGGCCGCGCCAATCCAGGTAGGTAGGCCGCTGTGGGGTAAGGGGGGGGGGGCGAGGACGCGACTCGAATAATAGTCGCGTCCTCACCAGGAAGCGGCTGAAGGACGGTATCCCCCGCACCGTGCCCTCTTCCCCCACATAAAAACACAAAAAAACACACTTTTACATAACTAAATAAACAAAAAAACAAAAAGATACCGGGCTGTAGGTGGAGGCTGCTGGCACCAGTGCCACCGGAAGTACAACACCTACAAGTATATACTGTGGTATGTTTAAATAAATCCACATTTTTACTTCCAAATCCATCTCTTTGTCATCTGCTTATGACTGCTTCTGCCAGGCTAACTCCTGTTCACAGACAGAAAATGCTGGAGTAACTAGGCAAGTCAGGCAGCATTTCTGTAGAACATGGACGGGTACAAAGTGCTGGAGAAACTCAGCGGGTCAGGCAGCATCTCTGGGCATTCAGAAATAGGTGACATTTTGAGTCGGGACCTTCTTCAGACTGAAAGATTGAGAAAGTCAGAACAAATCTTTGACTTTCTGACAACTGAAAGGTTGAATAAGTTAGGGCTTTATTCTCTGGAGCGCAGAAGGTTTAGGGGGGACTTGATAGAGGTCTTTAAAATGATGAGAGGGATAGACAGAGTTGATGTGGACAAGCTTTTCCCTTTGAGAATAGGGACGTTTCAAACAAGAGGACATGACTTCAGAATTAAGGGACAGAAGTTTAAGGGTAACATGAGGGGGAACTTCTTTACTCAGAGAGTGGTAGCGGCGTGGAATGAGCTTCCAGTGGAAGTGGTGGCGGCAGGTTCATTGGTATCATTTAAAAATAAATTGGATAGGCATATGGATGAGAAGAGAATGGAGGGTTATGGTATGAGTGCAGGCAGGTGGGACTAAGGGGAAAAAAAAAAATTGTTCAGCATGGACTTGTAGGGCCAAGATGGCCTGTTTCCATGCTGTAATTGTTATATGGTTATATGGTTATAAATCAGAGCCAGCAACAGATGACCTTTGGACTGTTGTGAGCCATTTTGAGCCCCATACCTGAGGGAGGATGTGCTGGCTCTGGAGAGGGTCCAAAGGAGGTTTACGAGAATGATTAACATATGATGAGTGTTTGACACTCACTGGGCCTGTACTAGCTGGAGTTTAGAAGGATGAGGGGATATCCTTATTAAAATTTAATGAATAGTAAATGGCCTGCATAGAGTGGATGTGGAGAGGATGTTTCCATTAGTGGGAGAGTGAGTCTAGAACCAAAGGCTACAGCCTTAGAATTAAAGGACTTTAGGAAGAAAAAGAGGAGTTTCTTCAGTCATAGGGTAGTGACTCTTTGTAATTCTTTGCCACAGAAGGCTGTGGAGGCCATGCCAATCGATATGTTTAAGGCAGAGATAGATAGGTTCTTGATCAGTACGAGTGTCAGGGTTATGGGGAGAAGGCAGGAGAATGGGGTTGAGAGGGAGAGATAGATCAGCCATGATAGAATTGCGGAGTAGAGTTGTTGGGCTGAATGGCTTGGATTGCTTAAGTTTCACTACTCCCAGATGTGATTCATGTAGCGCATTCAGCATCTGCCTCCGCATGCTTTGGGGGACTACGATTCGGTTTTCCCTCAAGACTAATCCATCAACTTCAACCAGCTCATCATGGTATGTATGAAACGGAGTCCGAGGGCAGATCATGCCTGTTACTAGGCCAACCCTTCCTTATATACTCGCACAACAGTGTTAGGGTTCGATCTTTCTTTGTTTCAGCCTTGAACTGCGCAAGGCGCTCGTCTGACATGTGTAGGATGGCTTCTACAGCATGTATCACTTTCGGCAGTGCGGTGTACTATTCCGCAGGCGTGTTTGCACTGGGCAGCCGGCTCAGGGCATCGGGGACAAACATTTCACGTCCCGGCTTCCACCTTATTTCCAGGTCGTACCGTAGCAGGTGCATTTGCATGCGTTGGAGTCTGGGGCTTAGTTTGTGTAGTGGCTTGGCGAGCAAGCCTACTAATGGCTTGTGGTCAGTAAGAATTACTGTGCACTGACCAACAATGAAGTCATGAAACTTTCTGCATGCGTACAGTATGGAGCACAGCTCCTCTATAGTTGCATAGTTGCGCTTGGCCGCGATCACACGTCGTGATGCATATGCAACAGGTCTCTCATCTTGCATCAGGACCGCTCCAAATCCGCTGTTGGAAGCATCTGTGGCAATTTACATGGGCGCATTCACATGGTACAGTTTGAGTATGGGTGGCGAAGTGAGAAGACATTTCAGCTTGTCTACAGCATGTCTGTGCTTCTGCTCAAAATGCCACGCTATTCCCTTCTCTGTTAGCTGTCTAAGTGGGGCGGTGATCTCCGAGAGGTTCGGAATAAACTTGGCCATGTATGTCACCATCCCCAAGAATGTTTGCACTTCAGCCTTGTTTGTCGGGTATGGCATTTGTAGCATGCTGCTGCCACTAGATGGGCTCAGTGACACGCCTGCTTGCGAGATGATGTGTCCCACATATTCAATCTCATTTGACCACATTACCGACTTTCGGGGATTGAGCTTTAGGCCGGATTCTTTCACCCGTTTAAGTAGGGCTTTCACCCTTGCGTCATGTTGTGCTGCGTTCACACCCCAAACGAGAATGTCGTCGACAACTATCTCCACCCCTTGTAAATCGCCAAACTCTTCCTGCACCGCCCGCTGCCAAATCTCACTTGCGGATGAGATTCCAAATGGAAGCACGAGGTATCGGTATCTCCCAAAGGGAGTATTAAATGTGGTCAGACGCGAGCTGACATCGCTCAGTGGGAACTGCCAGTACCCACTTGTAGCGTCAAATTTTGAGAACCATTCTGCAATGTTCTCGAACGTCGGCATTGGGAAATGCTCCCTACGAATGGCCGCATTGAGGTCACGTGGGTCAAGGCATATGCGGACTTCGCCATTAGGCTTGTTCTGTTTTAATATTTTTATTATTTTATACAATTTTTTATAACAAAACAGAACAAAACAAACAACAACAACAAAAAAATTAAATAAATAAAAACTGAAAAAGACAACAGGAAAAAAAAAGGAAGGAAAAACAAATAATTATAATTTTAAAAAATAAATTAAAAAATAAAACAAAGCGGCCAGACATAACAGTATTGGTACAATCCACATGGTGCTACACAGTCATGCATTGCAAAAGCAGAAGTAAAGGTCACAGGATGACATCACTGCAGATAATATGAAATTATGAAATCATTGGACTTTGAGATGGTTGATAAATGGTCCCCAAACACTTAAAAAGTTGTTTGGTACCTTGGAGTTGTAGAAGTGTATCCTTTCCATTTGTATGATTATTATCATTTCATTGAGCCATTTTTCGAAGCAGGGGGGTGTAGATGATTTCCAGTCTGTTAGGATCATTTTCTTGGCTGCCACCATACCAAGCATCAGTGCTTGTTGTTCTTCAGACGTGAAGTACAAAGCAGTCTCTGAGCATCCAAAAAGTGCCAGTTCTGGATCAGGGAGAATATCTTTTCCATAGACCCCAGAAAACCACTTAAATATTTTAGACCAGTATCTTTGTATACGAGGACAGAGCCAGAAAATATGTGTTAAAGAACCATCTGCACTTTTGCATCTGTCACATAATGGAGAAATAGCAGGGTAGATTTGATGTAATTTGGTCTTTGAGTAATGGAGTCTGTGGATGACTTTAAACTGAATCAGTTTATACCTGACATTGATCGAACAAGTTTGGATTCTGGTCAGACCTTCATTCCAAGTGTTGTCAGACACTTCGAAATTCAGCTCAGTAGACCAGGCTTCTTTCAGATGGGTAGTGGATACAGAGGTGGTGAATAGACTCACAAAGCGAGATATTAGATGTTAGGAGTCTGGAGGAAGCTGCAGGAGCTCATAGAGTGGGCAACTGTCAGGCATGGTTTGAAAATTTGCAATTTGATCTTTAACGTAGTGCCTAATTTGGAGATAGCGAAGAAAATGAGAGTTGGAAAGGTTAAATTTTATTTCAGCTGATTAAACGAAGCAAACTTTTTGTCAATATATAGATCTCTGAGGGTCGCAAGGCCCTTGTCCCTCCAGACAGCAAACACCCCATCCGTCTGTGATGGCAAAAAGGAGTGGTTGTGACATATGGGGGTGTAAATAGAGACATTTGACAATGTACTGAAACTTCTTATCTGATTTAAAATTCGAATAGAATTTCTTAAAATGAAGTTCTCACCAACCAACTTATGTGGGGATTCTGTTTTGGAAAAAAGCAAAGTACAGAGGGAGGAATTTTTCACTGCTGCCATTAGGCTTGTTGACAACAGTCATTGAATTCATCCAATCTGTCGGTTCGCTCACGGGCTTTATGACTCCCAAGCTTTCCATGCGCTCTAATTCGGCTGCTGCTTCAGCTATCAGACACATGTCACTGCATTTTTCCAGTGTTAAATCATCGCATTGTAGTAGTTTTTCCCGGAGTGGCTGGCTGGTGATGCCGCAGACAATTCACTTGTAGCAATGAGTCATGGATAATGCCAAACTCGCAATCTTTGAAACATAGAAACATAGCAACATAGAAAATAGGTGCAGGAGTAGGCCATTCGGCCCTTCGAGCATGCACCGCCATTCAATATGATCATGGCTGATCATCCAACTCAGTATCCTGTATCTGCCTTCTCTCCATATCCCATGATCCCTTTAGCCACAAGGACCACATCTAACTCCCTCTTAAATATAGCCAATGAACTGGCCTCAACTACCTTCTGCGGCAGAGAATTCCAGAGATTCACCACTCTCTGTGTGAAAAAAGTTTTCCTCATCTCGGTCCTAAAAGATTTCCCCCTTATCCTTAAGCTGTGACCCCTTGTTCTGGACTTCCCCAACATCGGGAACAATCTTCCTGCATCTCGCCTGTCCAACCCCTTAAGAATTTTGTAAGTTTCTATAAGATCCCCCTCAATCTTCTAAATTCTAGCGAGTACAAACCGAGTCTATCCAGTCTTTCTTCATATGAAAGTCCTGACATCCCAGGAATCAGTCTGGTGAACCTTCTCTGTACTCCCTCTATGGCAAGAATGTCTTTCCTCAGATTAGGAGGAACTTTGGCTAAAGACTTCACTGCATTCAGGTAGCTGGAGAAGGTCTCCCCTCGCCGCTGATTACGTGTATTAAAGACATATCTTGAGACAGTTAAGTTCTTTTTTGGCTCACAGTATGTCTGAAACTTATTCTTCAGGGGTTGTATTTTGTCAGTTTCCTCCTGGGTAAACTCAAAGGTCTCATAAATTCCCTGAGCAGCCTGCCCGGCTAGGTGGAGGAATGTTGCCCAGCGAATATTATCTGGTTTATTTGTTAGTGCTGTTGCCGCCTCGTACAGCTGGAATGCCCTCATCCAGTCCTTATAATTCTTGGCCAAGTTTCCTTGCATGGAGAGTGGCCCCGGTGGCTTAAGTCCTGCCATTCTTATCTTTATTTTTTTTACTTTGACACCATGTAACGTTTGAGACCACGTAAGGCCGTTGTGACTAGCACAAGCAAAAGGAAAACACGTCCGACATCTTGTAAGTAAGATTTATTCTGCCCCACCCACGGAAACTTCTCGAAGGTCACCTGATCTCGATCACGAGGCACAGGCCTTTATATTAAAGGGGCACTGGCATTTATATTATATACGCATCACAGCGTAATTCTGTTCCTTGAACTTATGAAGGGTGGAGCCCACAATGGCCCTTTGTTGGCTCGGGAAGGACTGCTAAAGACAGGGATTAAAGGATGCGAACAGTGGAACTAGGAGGATGACTAGGGTGGGGGAGGGGTGGGGGTGGAGAGAGGGGGGAAAGGAATGCAGGAGTTGCATGAAATTGGAAAACTCAATGGCCCCTGTTTGTAGTTGTCACTCAGTGGAAACAGGCCCTTCAGCCCAACTTGCCCATATCGGCCAACATGCCCCATCTACACTAGTCCCACCTGCCTGCATTTGGTCCATATCCCTCTAAACCTGTCCTATTCATGTACCTGTCTAACTGTTTCTTAAACATTACTCACATGGCTCAACTACTTCCTCCGGCAGCTCGTTCCATACACCCACTACCCTTTGTGTGAAAATGTTAGCGCTCAGGTTCCTATTGAATATTTCCCCCCCACCTTAAACCTCTGTCCTCTGGTCCACGATTCCCCACTCTGGGCAAGATGCTCTGTGCATCTACCCGATCAATTCCTCTCATGATTTTAAAGACCTCTGTAAGATCACCCCTCATCCACCTGTGTTCCGAGGAAAAGCCGCCTGCTCATCCTCTCCCTGTAGCTCAGGCCCTCGAGTCCTGGCAACATCCTCGTAAATCTTCTCTGCACTCTTTCGAGCTTGAACGCATCCGGGTCTACCCCAACCAGAAGCCCTGGATGACCCGGGAGGTCCAGCGGCTGTTGAAAGAGAGGAACACTGCTTTTAGGTCTGGCAACAGGGCTTTATACAGCACGGCCCGAGCTAACCTGAAGAGAGGCATCAGAGAGGCCAAATCAAACTACAGGAGGAAGATCGATGACCACCTGGACAGTAATAACAGCAGGCAGGTGTGGCAGGGGATCCAGTATCTCACCAACTATAAGACCAACCTTGGAGCTGTTGAAGGTGACGCCTCGCCGGCAGAGGAGCTGAACCACTTCTTTGCTCGCTTTGAAGTGGAGCCACCCGAGACAGCCACATCACAGCACATGGTCCGCAGCAGCCTAACCCTCAAGATAGAGGAGCATGAGGTGAGGCGCACTCTGCGGGCCATAAATCCAAGGAAGGCTACTGGTCCTGACGGCGTCTCTGGACGCGTGTTGAAGGACTGCGCAGACCAGCTGGCTGGAGTCTTTACAAGGATTTTTAACCAGTCTCTGGCCCAGTCCACTGTCCCACCCTGTCTGAAGTCCTCCACCATAGTCCCCTTGCCCAAAAAAACCAACATCTCCAGCCTCAACGACTACCGGCCAGTCGCACTCACACCAGTGGTGATGAAGTGTTTTGAAAAACTGGTCTGGGGTCATATCACATCACTTCTGCCCCGAAGCTTTGACCCCCACCAGTTTGCGTACAGAGCAAATAGATCTACAGAGGACGCTGTAGCCACAGCTCTCCATGCTGCACTGTCTCACCTGGAGCAGCGGGGGAGCTACGTGCGGATGCTCTTTGTGGACTACAGCTCTGCTTTTAATACCATCCTTCCCCACAAACTGGTGGACAAACTGGGGGACTTGGGACTTCCACACTCCACCTGTACGTGGATAAATAGCTTCCTGTCGGGTCGCAGCCAGAGAGTCAGAGTGGGCCATCATACATCCACGGCCCTCAGCCTCAGTACCGGCTCTCCACAGGGCTGCGTACTGAGCCCCCTGCTCTACACCATCTACACACATGACTGCACCCCCGCCCACCACAGCAACACCATTGTCAAATTTGCGGATGACACTACGGTGGTGGGACTCATCTCCGGGGGGGACGAGTACGCCTACCGGGATGAGGTGGAGCAGCTGACAGTGTGGTGTGAAGAAAATAACCTGCTCCTCAACACCTTAAAGACAAAGGAAGTAATAATAGACTTCAGGAAGAACAAAACGGACATGGTACCATTGACTATCAGAGGGGACTGTGTAGAGAGGGTGGCGGATTTCCGCTTCCTGGGAATCCATATTGAGGAGGACCTGACGTGGAGCGTGAACACCACTGCGCTGCTGAAAAAGGTCCAGCAGAGACTGCACTTCCTGAGGGTGCTCAGGAAGAATAACATCACTCAGAGACTGCTGCTGTCCTTTTATCGGTGCTCCATTGAGAGAATACTAACATACTGTGTATGCGTGTGGTACACCAGCTGCACAGCGGCTCAGAGGAAAGCGCTCCAGAGGGCCATTGACAACGCCCAGAGGATTGTCGGCTGCCCTCTCCTTACCTTGGAGGACTTACACAGTTCCCGCTGCACCAAAAAATCCCAGAATATCATAAAGGACATTTCCCACCCCGGACACTCCCTGTTTGAATTGTTGCCGTCAGGCAGACGGTACAGATCTACAAGGACAAGGACAAATAGACTAAAAAACAGTTTTTACCCCACTGCTATAAAAGCACTAAATGTAGCCGCCAAGGAACTCAGGGGCGATACAGACTAAGGGACTGTGGTAACAGTCGGCAGAAGGATGGAGGGTTGGGTGTGTATGCGTGCTTTGTCCGTGATATTTATTTAGTTGTTTATCTTTAATATTTTACCTTGTATGTATCATTAGCTTTTAGAAATGTTTGAATGCTGCACTGACTGGCTGACAAATTAAATTTCGTTGTACATGGTTCATGTTACAATGACAATAAAGAAACTATTCTATTCTTGACAACATCTCCCTGACAACATGGTGCCCAGAACTGAACACGATACTCTAAATGCATTGAAACCTACTGATAGTGAAAGGCTTGGATTGAGTGGATGTAGTGGATGTTTCCACTAGTGGGAGAGTCTAGAACTAGAGGCCGTAGCCTCAGAATTAAAGGAAGTTCCTTTAGGAAGCAGATGAGAGGAATTTCTTTAGTCAGAGGGTGGTGAATCTGTGGAATTCTTTACCGCAGAAGGTTGTGAAGGCCAAGTCTATGGATAGTTTTAAGGCAGATACGTTATTGATTACAAGATACAAGATACATTTATTTGTCACATGTGGCAGTTGGCACAGTGAAATGAGATAACCATACAGCCATACAATAAAAAATAAAGAACACAACACACGATAGTGTTAAACATAAAACATCCCCACACAGCAGAATCAAAGTTTCTCACTGTGAGGGAAGGCACCAAAGTCAGTCTCCTCCTCTAATGTTCCCCAATGTTCACCCATGGTCGGGGCCTCCCCAAGCCCTCCGCAGTCGCCACTACGGTAGGCCCGATGTTCAGGCCCACATGCCGGGGTGATGTAACTCCGGCGTCAGGGATGGGGGACCTCCTCAGCGGCCTTGACATCAGATTCGGCCACCTCCTACAGGAGTCCACGGCTCACAAGGTCCGCAGGCCACATTAGGCAGAGATTCAATGCTGGCGGCCCTCGGCAAAGGGCCCCAGGACTCCGCAATGTTGTTCAGCACCGGCCGAGCTGGAAGTTCTCTCAAACCGCAGCTCCACGATGTTGGAGCAGCGGCCCAACGCTCCGGAGCTCCAAACGGCGATCCAGGTAGGCATCGCCCGCTCCCGCCAGGAAGTGACTGGGAAATGACCTCATGACTTTATGACCAACGTCTGATACAACTGCAACTTTGTACTTGGACTTTACTGATGTGCAGATGTGCTGTAAACTTGGTGTGATCTTCTGTTGCTGCAGGAGGGAAGATGCTTCAGGAAACCAAGACAACAATGTGATCTACTGCCCACATTCTGCCACCAATCAGGTAGTGGAACTCTGCATTTAATCTCAACTACAGATGATACAAACGTGGGCACAAAAAGTTGTAGTAACTCAGTGGAACAGGCAGAATCTCGGTCGAGACTCAAGGGGCCTGAGCTACAGGGAGAGGTTGAGAAGACTGGGACTCTATTCCTTGGAGCGCAGGGGGATGAGGGGTGATCTTATAGAGGTGTATAAAACTCATGAGAAGAATAGATCGGGTAGATGCACAGTCTCTTGCCCAGAGTAGGGGAATCGAGGACCAGACGACATCGGTTCAAGGTGAAGGGGAAAAAAATCTGAGGGGTAACTTTTTCACACAAAGGGTGGTGCGTGTATGGAACGAGCTGCTGGAGGAGGTAGTTGAGGCTGGGACTATCCCAAAGTTTAAGAAACAGTTAGAAAGGTACATGGACAGGACAAGCTTGGAGGGATATGGACCAAGCGTAGGCAGGTGGGACTAGTGTAGCTGGGACATGTTGGCCGGTGATGGCAAGTTGGGCCGAAGGGCCTGTTTCCACAATGTATGACTCTATATAGACGATGATGTAGAGAGAGATAAAGAACAATGAATGAAAGATAGATGCAAACAAAGTAACGATGATAAAGGAAACAGGCCACTGTTAGCGGTTTGTTGGGTGAAAATGAGAAGCTGGTGCGACTTGGGTGGGGGAGGGATGGAGAGAGAAGGAACACAGGGCTACCTCAAGTAAGAGAAATCAATGTTCATATCACTGGGCTGTAAGCTGCCCAAGCGGATTATGAGATGCTGGTCCTCCAATTTGTGTTTAGCCTCACTCTGTCAATGGAGGAGACCGAGGAAAGAAAGGTCAGTGTGGGAATGGGAACCGGGGGTATGAATATTGATTTATCTCACTATGTGGGAGTGTGTGAGAGAGAGTGTGAGAGTGGCAGAGAGAGTGGGAGAGTGGCAGAGAGAGTGGGAGAGTGGCAGAGAGAGTGGGTGTGAGTGTGAGAGAAAGTTTGAGAGAGAGGGAGACAGTGCGAGAGGGGGAGAGAGAGAGTGTGTGAAACTGCGAGTGTGAGAGACAGAGTGTGTGAGAGAGGAAGAGCAGAGAGAGAGAGAGAGAAAGAGAGAGAGAGAGAGAGAGTGAGAGAGGGAGAGAGAGTGAGAGTGTGTGAGAGGAGAACATAAACAACATGGCTGAACCTGGGTCTGTGGGAGTTCAGGAGTTGTGAACCTTCTCGCTGATGGTATTAAATGCCGGGCCACACTGCTCTGTACTAAACCCACAACTGCCCGTCTGCTTCCCTTTCCTTCCAGAGCGCGGGGAATGGAGGACAGGACGGAGCTGAAAGGAGGAGGGGAATCGGGAGAGGGGGAAGAGCAAGCGGCCGTGTACGCCAACCCGCGGGAGCTGCCGAGCAGCGGAGACACCGGGCACAGTGGCGAGGGGGTGGAATACGCGGAGCTCTGGTTCCAGTCCAAGCAGGGGAAGGGGTAGGTGGGAGGATGGAGGGAGGGGTGGTGAGGAGGGAGAGGCGATGGGGAGAGAGCGCTGCACCAGCCTTAACTACCTTGGGTTTCATAGATTAATTAACCCTCTGTAGATGAAATAGTGGGATAACATAGAACTAGTGTGTGAACGGATGACCGATGGTCGGTGCGGACTCGGTGGGCCGAAGGGCCTGTTTCCCCACAGTATCTCTTTAAAAAAGCCTTTGTTTCTTTAGAACACAGATTGTTCCGTGGGTAACTATTAACATTGACAATAATTGCTTCTATCAAATGATAGTCTGTTAAACGCAGTCTTTACCTGCAGTTACAAAATAGACTCGTGGCTATTAAATGAAGACCTTTATTTTTTGAGAATCCTGTGGGATTGTTGCTAATGCTATTCTGAAACTCTGAAACGCCATCTTGCTCTTGCAGCGCCATGTTCTATAACAAGTTTCATAGCAAGCAGCTCTCTGTGTAGCATTGGTGAGAAATAATAAGAATGAAATGCAGGCGCTGGTAATCTGACAAAGGTGGCGCAGCGGTAGAGTTGCTGCCTCACAGCGCCAGAGACCCGGGTTTGATCCCGACTACAGGTGCTGTCTGTACCGAGTTTGGGTTTTCTCCGGGATCTTCGGTTTCCTCCCACACCCCAAAGATGGGCTGGTTTGTAGGTTAATTGGCTTGCTGTAAATGTACATTGTCCCGGCTTACCCACCACACCACCTCCAGGTCCCTCAGATCGGCAGACTTGAGGTTACTGAACATCCCGCGGTCTCGGCATAAGCTCAGGGGCTTTGCGGTTGCAGCTCCTAGACTGTGGAACAGCATCCCTCTTCCCATCAGAACTGCCCTCTCCATCGACTCTTTTAAGTTGAGACTTAAAACTGATCTTTACTCTCAAGCCTTTCTTGATGTCCTCTGAGGGAGGGCTATATGTATGTATTTATGTATGTACTTAATCTATGAACCACTGTTGTATAACGTTAGTACCTCCACCAATGTAAAGCACTTTGGTCAACAAGAGATGTTTTTTAAATGTGCTATAGAAATAAAAGTGACTTGACTTGACTTGGTGTGTAGTGTGCGGGGATCGCTGGTCGGCGCTGACTCGTTGGGCCGAAGGTCCTGTTTCCGCGCTGTGTCTCTAAACTACACTAAACTAAAACTAATCAGTCATGGTCATCTAATAGTGGAGCAGGTGCAAGATTAATCCTGATACTATTTTTATATCATTAAATGTTTTCTGCAGAGGATTTGGATTTGTTGCATTTGAAAACAAAGAGATTAAAATGCTGAACCATTACAGTCACGTGTCTCAGAATTATGTGTTAAACATCACTTTTATTTGATTTTTGGTCTCCTAATCTGAGGAAGGACATTCTTGCTATTGAGGGAGTGCAGTGTAGGTTCACCAGGTTAATTCCCGGGATGGTGGGACGAATGGATCGACTGGGCTTCTAGTCACTGGAATTTAGAAGGATGAGAGGGCATCTTATAGAGACATATAAAATCCTTAAGGGATTGGACAGGCTAGATGCAGGAAAAATATTCCTGATGTTGGGGGGAGTCCAGAACCAGGGGTCACAGTGTAAGAATAAGGGATCGGCCATTTAGGACTGAGATGAGGAACATCGTTTTCATCCAGAGAATTGTGAATCTGCAAATTCTCTGCCACAGAAGGCAGTGGAGGCCAATTCACTGGATGTTTTCAAGAGTAGGATTTAGCTCTTTGTGCTAACGGAATTGAGGGATATGGGAAGAAAGCAGGAAGGAGGTACTGATTTTGAATGGTCAGCCATGATCATATTGAATGGCGGTGCTGGCACGAATGGTCAAATGGTCTCCTCCTGCATGTATTTTCTATGTTTCCTCGCTGTGTCTCTAAACTAAACTAAAGCCTTCCTATTACATTCCCGTCTGAATATCTTGTAAAAGTCACAATTGTGTCCTTTCGAAAGCTTCCTTTTTTTTAAAATTTCAAAATATACTTTATTTGAGTAATACATATATCCAATAAATGATCCTTACAAGACTCCATCCAACATTCTCAGAGGTTATACATATATTCAAATGTTTACACAAATTAATAGTAAGATTAAACGAGAACTTACCAGTTTGAAGTTTGATCTGTATTTTATGAGGAGTTACAGTGAGTGATTACGTGAAGAACCCGCTCAGCGCGCAGGCGCGGCATACTTCCAAGCAGCGGTGTGGAATCATAGATAGACACAGTTATTTGAAGTAAGCATAGCAAAGAAAAGGAGGCATCAATTTATTAGTTTGATCCATATAATGAGGGTGGGAGCGGAGGGCACATAATCCCTCATCGTAACTCCTCATAAAATACAGATCAAACTTCAAACTGGTAAGTTCTTGTTTAATCTTACTATTTTACTTCGGAGTCACGTGAGTGACTACGTGAAGACTTCAAAGCTCTGCGATTTCAAACCATGTAACAGTTTATTTCACTCACTGCCGAAGTCATTGAGGGAGGAAGTGTGTTATCGTAACCAACCAATGAATCTGTTTTTCGAGAAACAAAATGTTATTTAGTAACAATAACAATTAAATTGCTCCCCCGGGCTTAAATTAAATATTTGCAGTTTGTAAAATTTTTCTGCAAACAAGTCAGGTTACGTCAACGGCTTATGTAAATTTTTCTGAATGTCGTTTCCCTCGACCATTCTGCTGTCGTCAGAATATGGTCAATCGGTACGTCAATTCTTTCGGCAATTGATGTAGACGCTGCCCTGGTGAAATGAGATTTGAAAAAAGTTAGTGTCTATTCCGGCAGCCTTTAGTACCTGCTTGAACCATCTTGCAATGGTTTGGCTCGTTACCCGGCCATGAGGTTTTTTTGTGGCTGACCCATAAGGCTTTTTCACTCCCTCTGATGTTATAGGTTGTGTCTATATAATATAGTAGATAGGTCATGACACACAACCGCGGCTCTGGCGGGTAAGCCCGGAACACCACAACTGGATTGGCTATAACAGGCCTGCTGTGTTCTACCAGACCCTGGATGATGAACGAGATCTGGTCTGGGGTGGTCACCATGTTGTCCAGTCGCAATCGATGTAGTGACTGGACCCTCTGAGTGGATACAAGTGCCATCAACATGAGCGTTTTCAGAACAGTGAGGCCAGTTGCCAAAGAGCAAGGCCTCGCTCTTCCTGCAGTTCACCCTGGCTCCCGTGGCTGACTCAAACTGGTCGCAGATGCTGATCAATCTCCGGACCGAACCTGGATCCGAACAGAAGACAGTAACATCATCCATGCACAGGGAGGTTTTGAACCGAGTGCCCCCACTGCCTGGCAATGTCACTCCTCTTATGCTCACATCCTGCCTGATGGACTCGGCAAAAGGTTCAATACAACAGACGAACAAGACAGGGGAGAGAGGGCAACCCTGCCTGACTCCAGACTTGACGGGGAAGCTGTCTGATTCCCACCCATTGATTATAAAGATAACTGCAGATATCAGTGTAGAGCAGTTGGATCCAATTCCTGATTGTCTTCCCAAAGCGAATTTTGGAGAGCACGCCCCTCATGTACGTGTGCGACGTCCTGTCGAAAGCCTTCCTGGTCCAAGCGGACTAAGCGGACATTCACCTGCCTGTCCTGCATGTAGGCAATGGTATCTCTCAGCAGCACCAGGCTGTCTGCGATTTTCCTGCCAGGTACAGCACAGGTTTAGTTTGGGTGGATCACCCATCCCAGGGCAGACTTGACCCG
Organism: Leucoraja erinaceus; assembly: GCF_028641065.1. Taxonomy (NCBI): domain Eukaryota; kingdom Metazoa; phylum Chordata; class Chondrichthyes; order Rajiformes; family Rajidae; genus Leucoraja; species Leucoraja erinaceus. The sequence goes on along the minus strand of NC_073404.1, from coordinate 767,476 downwards.
GTTGGTGATGGCCTTAGACAGGATCTTGTAATCTACATTCAATAATGTGATGGGTCATTTCCCCCTTCTGCTTGTAGATTAGGGTAATGCTGCCCTTCCTCATAGAGTCTGACATGCTGCCGGTTAGAAGCATGTAATTGTACACTTCCAGCAGGTCCGGGCCCACCTAGTCCCACCCAGTCCCAATACAACTCAGCCGGTAAGCCATCGCGTCCGGGAGTTTTACTCGAGTCAAAGAAACGGATGGAACCAGTCAGCTGCTCTGGGTCAGTGGTTGGTCCAGACTCTCCCGCTTGCTGTCCTCCGAGACCTCCGTGATAGAGGACAGGAAGTTCTGGTAGGCGGTGCTGTCTGTGGCCTTTCTGTCGCACAAATCCGTAGAAAAGGATTTGCAGACCCTCAGCATGTCGTCTGCAAGGATGTTGCAGAGCCGTCCTCCTCCCTAAGGCTGTTGATCACAGAGCTCCCCCTGTGAACCTTATGGAAGAAGAAGCGTAAGCACGTCTCATCCTGCTCCACGTGGCGGACCCTGGATCAGAAGATGATCTTGGAGGATTCGCAGGTAAAGAGCCGAGTTTGCCTGCCCTTCAACTCTGTAAGTTCCCCCCTCACATCTCCCCCTCTCGTGTGCAGAAGGAGCAGTTGCTACAAATCTGTCTGGAGTTGACACAATTCCCTCTGACTCTGTCTTGCTCTCTGAACCCCTTTAAATATGAAGAACCTCATGATGTTCTCCTGGGTTGCTTCCCACCAGTATGTCGGGGAGTTAAAGAAGGGCCTCAACGTTCTCCAACATGCATGGTCCCTCTTTAGCTCCTCAATGTACTCTGGGGTTAACAGCTTCACGTTTATCTTCCACGTCCCTCTGCCTGCCTTCCGGTACACATTAGTCAGCCGGAGCAGAGAACCACAGTACATTATATTCACCACCCGGAGAAGCCCCCCCTCCCCCCAACCACCTCCCTGACGTCAGTGATGGCGAAACGCCCTCCCCACAGCATGATCCCCGGATCGGAAGCGCGACAATCATTGCCCCCCGACCGTACCGACAGTCCGTGTGGCCAGATACTGCGGGCGTTTACACATCGCACGGTGTTCTTCACACTGCACACGTTTAGCGATGCCAGGTTTAGCTCCATTGCCCTTAAAAAGTCACTGACCATCATTTTGTCCTCTGATGCAACACAACACCGCTTCGGGGCTCAGGTACTGGGTGCTGGCATCCTCAAGGAGGGGGGTCTCCTCTGGCGTAGCTGAAGTTGTTGGAGGGACCCTCCTTGTTCCACCCACTTCTGCTCAGCGCCCCCTCCGTCTCCTGTAGCTGGCGTACCTGATTCAGTGTTCCCGGTCTCCTGTAGCTGGCGTACGGTGGCCGATTCACTGTTCCCGGTCTCCCGGAGCTGGGGCCCATTGGCCGCTGCACTACTCCCGGTCTCCCGGAGCTGGAGGACAACAAGCGTGTCCCAACCCTTTCCGATCTCCTCACCCATTTTCTTCCTCTGCCTCCGTCATCGGGTCCACGATGTCGCCTCATCCTCCAACGAGGGGAGGTTTCTACCGTCGGTCTGGGAGAGGACTCTTTTCTTAGACTTTCCCGTGCCCTCCGGCCTTGGCTCTTTGGGCAGAGCCCTCTGGTGTTTCTTGCTTTTCACCACCTGCCATGCCTCCTCCGGTTCCCCCTCTTCCATCGACTCTCCCTCCTGGAAAGGGGGCTGGGGATCTCAGTCCAGCGGTTGGGTGGTCGGGCTGTCCTCATCCCTGTTCTCTCTTTCTGCTGGGTGCAGTGGTGGGAGTCTTCCCGCCCACCCTGAGGGTGTTGGCACCAGCCCCTCTTATCGCCTGTGCGTAGGCGCAGGCTCTTCTAGGGCAGGCCCTGTAGAGGTGACCTGCCTCCCTGCACAGGTTACAGTCCTTGTCTCGTGGCCTTCCAGCTCCTTCAGCAGCGACAGCAGAGCTTCGTTCCCCTTCTCCCTGTATCCCTTGAATATCCTATATTCAAGAGCTCCATCAAACTCTCTCTTGAAAGCATCTAGAAAATCGGCCTCCACTGCCTTCTGAGGCAGAGAATTTCTCAACTCTCCGAGTAAAATGTTTTTTCCCCATCTCTGTTCTAAATGGTCTACCCCTTATTCTTAAACTGTGGCACCTGGTTCTGGACTTCCCCAACATCGGGAACATGATTCCTGCCTCTAGCGTGTCCAATCCCTTAATAATTTTATATGCTCAATAAGATCCCTTCTCATGCTTCCCAATTCCAGAGTATTCAAGCCGTCGCTCAATTCTATCAACATATGACAGTCCCGCCATACCGGGAATTAACATTGTGAATCTACACTGCACTCTCTCAATTACAAGAATGTCCCTCAAATTAGGAGATCCAACTGCAAGTTAGGAGACCAAAACTATGTCCCCTGGCCCTCGATTCCCCTACTCTGGGCAAGAGATACTGTGCGTTTACCCGATCTATTCCTCTCGATTTTGTACACCCCTATAAGATCAACCCTTATCCTCCTGCGCGCCAAGGAATAGAGTCCCAGACTACTTAACATTTCCCCGTAGCTCAGACCCTCGAGTCCTGGCAACATCCTCGTAAACATTTGGTATTTTCCCAATTACTCTACTGAACCACTGTATACTTCCTATCGGGATGCAACACAGCTTGGTTTGGGAACAGCTCTGACCAAGACCGTGAGGAAATACACAGAGAGTTTTGGACATAGCCCGGTCCCGTCATACAAACCAACCTCGCCCCCCGCCTATCGCCCCATGTCTGAGGAAGGAATCTGAGGATGTGCTGGTTCTTGAGAGGGTCCAGAGTAGGTTTACAAGAATGATTCCAGGAATTAGTGGGTTAGCGTCTGATGAGCGATTGACGGCACTGGGCCTGTACTCGCTGGTGTTTAGAAGGTTGAGGGGGGACCTCATTTAAATGTACAGAATAGTGAAAGGCCTGCATAGAGTGGATGTGGGAAGGATGTTTCCATTGGTGGGAGAGTCTAGGACCAGAGATAGCCTCAGAATTAAAGGGCGCTCTTTTAGAAAGGAGGTGAGGAGCAATTTCTTTAGTCAGATGAGGTGAAAATTGAATTATTTGCCGCTGAGGGCAAGTCACTGGATATTTTTAATGCAGAGATAGACAAATTCTTGATTAGAACGGATGTCAAAGGTTATGGGGACAATGCAGGAAAATTGGTTTGGGAGGCCGAGATCAGACATGATTGAATGGGGGAAATAGGCTCGATGGGCCGAATGACCTAATTCTACTCCGATAACTTTTGAACTTGCAACTCCATCTACACTTCACGCTGCCTCGGGAAAACTACCAACATAATCAAGGGCCGCTCACACCGCAGCCATTCCCTCTTCTCCCCTCTCCCATCGGGAGGCACGGTGGCACAGCGGTAGAGCTGCTGCCTTACAGCGAATGCTGCACTGAAGACCCAGGTTCGATCCCTTCTCATCCCTCAACATATAAAATTACAAAAGGACTGGACAAGCTAGATGCAGGAAAAATGTTCCCAATGATGGGTGAGTCCAGAACCAACTGCCACAGTCTTAGAATAAAGGGGAGGCCATTTAAGACCGAGGTGAGAAAAAACTTTTTCACCCAGAGAGTTGTGAATTTGTTGAATTCCCTGCCACAGAGGGCAGTGGAGGCCAAGTCACTGGATGGATTTAAGAGAGAGTTAGATAGGGCTCTAGGGGCTAGTGGAATCAAGTGCTATGGGGAGAAGGCAGGCACGGGTTATTGATAGGGGACAATTAGCCATGATCACAATGAATGACAGTGCTGGCTCGAAGGGCCGAATGGCCTCCTCCTGCACCTATTTTCTATGTTTCTATGTTTCCATGATCCCGACTACGGATGCTGACAACACGGAGCATGGATGTTCTCCCCGTGACCTGCGTGGGTTTTCTTCGAGATCTTTGGTTTCCTCCCACACTCCAAAGACATACACGTATGTAGGTAAATTGACTTGGTATAAATGTTTTTAAAAATTGTCCCTAGTGTGTGTAGGATAGTGTTAGTGTGCGGGGATCGCTGGTCGGCGCTGATCCGGTGGGCCGAAGGGCCTGCTTCCGCACTGTATCTCTAAACTAAACTAAACTAAATACAAAAGCTTGAAAGATTCAGGAAAGGATTCATCCCCTCAGTTATCAGGTTACTGGAGTACAGGAGGATGAGGGGTGATCTTATAGGGGGGGGGGGGGGGGGGAAATAATGAGAAGAATTGATCGGGTAGACACTCAGAATGTTTTGGCCAGAGTAGGGGAACCAGAGGGCATAGGTGAAAAGATTTAATAGGAATCTGAGGGGTAACTCTTTCACACAAAGGGTGGTGGGTGTACGCAACGAGCTGCCGGAGGAGGTACTTGAGGCAGGGACTGTCCCTACGTTTAAGAAACAGTTAGACAGGAACATGGATAGGACACATTTGGAGGGATATGGACCAAACGCAGGCAGGTGGGACTAGTGCAGATGGTACATGTTGGCCGGTGTGGGCAAGTTGGGCCAAAGGGCCTGTTTCTACACCGTATCAGTCTATGTTCCTTTCATAAGTTAGAAATGAATTTCCCAACCTTCCAATCTACCTCATTGTAGTCCCTTTTGTTTTAGAGTCACACAGCGTGGAAACAGGCCCTTCGGCCCAACTAGCCCACACCGACCAACATGTCCCAGTTACACCAGTCCCACCTGCCTGTGTTTGGCCCAAAAGCCCCCCAAACCTGTCCTATCCATGTACCTGCCCAATGTCTTTTAAATGTTATAGTTGCTGCCTCAATCACCTCCACCTGCAGCTTGTTCCATACACCCACCACCCTCTGAATGAAAACCTTTCCCAAAAGTTCCTATTAAATCTTTCCCCCCTCACATTATACCTATGTCCTCAGGTTCTTCATTCCCCAAATTTCGAGTTGAGACCCTTCTGTAACAGCACCTATTCTTCCAGAGATGCTGCCTGTCCCGCTGAGTTACTCCAGGACCTTGTACCTATTGAATGCAGTGAAGGCTTGTGTGTACTTACCAAGTGCAAACATGAAGAGGTAAATCAAATCCGTGAGCTTCTGAAAGGTATAAACCATAGTCTCTGTATAGACGACGGAGAGAGAGAGAGACAGAGACAGAGACAGAGACAGAGACAGAGACAGAGACAGAGACAGAGACAGAGACAGAGACAGAGACAGAGACAGAGAGAGAGACAGAGAGAGAGAGAGAGAGAGAGAGTCAATGCTGATAAAGACGGGAGCCGTGAGCTTATCTGAACACAATTAGCTGCTTCCTCACTAAAGCCAAACACGTCCACTCTCTCCAGCACATCCTGACTATTCCCAGGGTACAACTGTTCGTTTAATGCTCCCCTCCTCACCGCCCCTCCCTCCCGCTCCCGCTCCCTCTCCCATCCTCCCTCCCTCCCTCATCCCTGCTGTCTTTGTCTGTTGTTTGATAATTGTCTGTTTAATAACCCGATGCCCTCACTCCTCACCGCCCCCTGCCTCCGTCCTTTCCCTTCCCGCCCTCCTTCCCTGCTCCCTCTCTCACTCCCCTTCCCCCTCTCTCCTAACCTAACCTCCCACTCACCACATCTCTCTTCCTCTGTCCCTCCATCCCCATCTCTCGCTCTCTCCCTCCTTCTCTCTCCTCCCTTCCTCGCTTCCCTCCCTCCCCCTCGCTCCCTCTCCTCCCTCTCTCCATAATCCGTCTCGCCCCTCCCCTCCTTTCCTCGGTCCCTCCCTTCCTCATCCCTCTCCCTATCCGTGTTCTCCAGTGATGCTGCCTGTCCCGCTGAGTTACTCCAGCACTCTGTGTCTCCAATGTTTGTGTCGGGGCCTGGGTTGGTCTTTGTGACGGGACAACGGCAGATGTGCAAAAATCGAACGTAAACAAAAATGTTGGAGAAATTCAGCGGGTGAGGCAGCATCTATGGAGCGAAGGAATAGGTGACGTCGCTTCGTTCCATAGATGCTGCCTCACCCGTTGAGTTTCTCCAGCATTTTTGTTTACCTTCGATTTTTCCAGCATCTGCAGTTGTTTCTGAAACATCAGACAGCGGTTGATCAGGTCCAGGAACGTGGAGCAGAGCCGGCGGTCACAGTTCATACAAGCGCAGCCCCTGTGAGCCAACGTGGCGAGGAGGAGAAACACAGCAGCCAGATTATTCTGGGACATCTTGACCTCGGCGCTGGATGAAAAACCTTCAGGGAGGGGGATGGACAGAGGAAGAGAGGCATGGTGAATGTGAGGTTAGGTAAGGAAGGAGAGGGGGAGGAAGGGAGGGAGTGAGAGAGGGAGAAGGGAAGGAGGGTGGTAAGGGAGGGGCGGAGGGAGGGGCGGTGAGGAGTGGGGGCATCGGGTTATTAAACAGACAACTGTACCCTGGGAATAGTCAGGATGTACTGGAGAGAGTGGATGTGTTTGGCTTTAGTGAGGAAGAATCTCACAGGCTCCCGTCTTTATCAGCATTGACTCTCTCTCTCTCTGAGACTATGGTTTATACCTATCAGAAGCTCATGGATTTGATTTGCCCCTTCGTGTTTTCACTTGGTAAGTACACACAGCGGGTCAGGCAGCATCTCTGCAGAACGTGGAGAGGTACAAAGTGCTGGAGTAACTCAGCGAGATATAGAAACATAGAAATTAGGTGCAGGAGTAGGCCATTCGGCCCTTCGAGCCTGCACCGCCATTCAATATGATCATGGCTGATCATCCAACTCAGTATCCCGTACCTGCCTTCTCTCCATACCCCCTGATCCCCTTAGCCACAAGGGCCAAATCGAACTCCCTCTTAAATATAGCCAATTAACTGGCCTCAACTACCCTCTGTGGCAGAGAGTTCCAGAGATTCACCACTCTCTGTGTGAAAAAAGTTCTTCTCATCTCGGTTTTAAAGGATTCCCCCCTTATCCTTAAGCTGTGACCCCTTGTCCTGGACTTCCCCAACATCGGGAGCAATCTTCCTGCATCTAGCCTGTCCAACCCCTTAAGAATTTTGTAAGTTTCTATAAGATCCCCTCTCAATCTCCTAAATTCTAGAGAGTATATAAACCAAGTCTATCCAGTCTTTCTTCATAAGACAGTCCTGACATCCCAGGAATCAGTCTGGTGAACCGTCTCTGCACTCCCGCTATGGCAATAATGTCCTTCCTCAGATTTGGAGACCAAAACTGTACGCAATACTCCAGGTGTGGTCTCACCAAGACCCTGTACAACTGCAATAGAACCTCCCTGCTCCTATACTCAAATCCTTTTGCAATGAAAGCTAACATACCATTCGCTTTCTTTACTGCCTGCTGCACCTGCATGCCTACCTTCAATGACTGGTGTACCATGACACCCAGGTCTCGCTGCATCTCCCCCTTTCCCAATCGGCCACCATTTAGATAATAGTCTGCTTTCCCGTTTTTGCCACCAAAATGGATAACCTCACATTTATCCACATTATATTGCATCTGCCAAACATTTGCCCACTCACCCAGCCTATCCAAGTCACCTTGCAGTCTCCTAGCATCCTCCTCACAGCTAACACTGCCCCCCAGCTTAGTGTCATCCACAAACTTGGAGATATTGCCTTCAATTCCCTCATCCAGATCATTAATATATATTGTAAATAGCTGGGGTCCCAGCACTGAGCCTTGCGGTACCCCACTAGTCACTGCCTGCCATTGTGAAAAGGACCCGTTTACTCCTACTCTTTGCTTCCTGTTTGCCAGCCAGTTCTCTATCCACATCAATACTGAACCCCCAATGCCGTGTGCTTTAAGTTTGTATACTAATCTCTTATGTGGGACCTTGTCGAAAGCCTTCTGGAAGTCCAGATACACCACATCCACTGGTTCTCCCCTATCCACGCTACTAGTTACATCCTCGAAAAATTCTATAAGATTCGTCAGACATGATTTACCTTTCGTAAATCCATGCTGACTTTGTCCAATGATTTCACCACTTTCCAAAGGTGCTGCTATCCCATCTTTAATAACTGACTCTAGCAGTTTCCCCACTACCGATGTTAGACTAACTGGTCTGTAATTCCCCATTTTCTCTCTCCCTCCCTCCCTTCTTAAAAAGTGGGGTTATGTTTGCTACCCGCCAATCTTCAGGAACTACTCCAGAATCTAAAGAGTTTTGAAAGATTACTACTAATGCATCCACTATTTCTGGAGCTACTTCCTTAAGTACTCTGGGATGCAGCCTATCTGGCCCTGGGTATTTATCGGCCTTTAATCCATTCAATTTACCCAACACCACTTCCCGGCTAACCTGGATTTCACTCAATTCCTCCAACTCCTTTGACCCGCGGTCCCCTGCTATTTCCGGCAAATTATTTATGTCTTCCTTAGTGAAGATGGAACCAAAGTAGTTATTCAATTGGTCCACCATATCCTTGTTCCCCATGATCAACTCACCTGTTTCTGACTGCAAGGGACCTACATTTGTTTTAACTAATCTCTTTCTTTTCACATATCTATAAAAACTTTTGCAGTCAGTTTTTATGTTCCCTGCCAGTTTTCTTTCATAATCTATTTTTCCTTTCCTAATTAAGCCCTTTGTCCTCCTCTGCTGGTCTTTGAATTTCTCCCAGTCCTCCGGTATGCTGCTTTTTCTGGCTAATTTGTACGCATCATCCTTCGCTTTGATACTATCCCTGATTTCCCTTGTTATCCATGGATGTACTACCTTCCCTGATTTATTCTTTTGCCAAACTGGGATGAACAATTTTTGTAGTTCATCCATGCAGTCTTTAAATGTCTTCCATTGCATATCCACCGTCAACCCTTTTAGAATTAATTGCCAGTCAATCTTGGCCAATTCACGTCTCATACCCTCAAAGTTACCTTTCTTTAAGTTCAGAACCATTGTTTCTGAATTAACAATGTCACTCTCCATCCTAATGAAGAACTCAACCATATTATGGTCACTCTTGCCCAAGGGGGCACGTACAACAAGATTGCTAACTAACCCTTCCTCATTACTCAATACCCAGTCTAAAATAGCCTGCTCTCTCGTTGGTTCCTCTACATGTTGATTTAGATAACTATCCCGCATACATTCCAAGAAATCCTCTTCCTCAGCACCCCTGCCAATTTGATTCACCCAATCTATATGTAGATTGAAGTCACCCATTATAACTGTTTTGCCTTTGTCGCACACATTTCTAATTTCCTGTTTGATACCATCTCCAACTTCACTACTACTGTTAGGTGGCCTGTACACAACACCCACCAGCGTTTTCTGCCCCTTAGTGTTTTGCAGCTCTACCCATACCGATTCCACATCCTCCAAGCTAATGTCCTTCCTTTCTATTGCGTTAATCTCCTCTCTAATCAGTAAAGCTACCCCACCTCCTTTTCCTTTCTCTCTATCCCTCCTGAATATTGAATATCCCTGGATGTTCAGCTCCCAGCCTTGGTCACCCTGGAGCCATGTCTCAGTGATCCCAACTATATCATAGTCATTAATAGCTATCTGCACATTCAACTCATCCACCTTATTACGAATGCTCCTTGCATTGAGACACAAAGCCTTCAGGCTTGTTTTTACAACACTCTTACCCCATTATACAGTTATGTTGAAAAGTGGCCCTTTTTGATTTTTGCCCTGGTTTTGTCTGCCTGCCACTTTTACTTTTCACCTTGCTACCTATTTCTTCTACCCTCATTTTACACCCCTCGGTCTCTACGCTCACGCATTTAAGAAACCCTTTCCCTTTAACTCCATCCTCCACTATCCCATTCGACACCCCACCCCCCTTATTCAGTTTAAAGCCACCCGTGTAGCAGTGGCAAACCTGCCTGCCAGAATGCTGGTCCCACACCTGTTAAGATGCAATCCGTCCCTTTTGTACAGTTCCCCCTTACCCCAAAACAGATCCCAGTGATCTAAGAATCTAAATCCCTGCCCCGTGCACCAGTTCCTCAGCCACACGTTCAGGTCACAGTATCTCCCTGTTCCTGCTCTCGCCAGCACGGGGAACTGGAAGCAAACCGGAGATAACAACCCTGGAGGTCCTGCTTTTCTACATTTTTCCGAGCTCTCTAAAGTCACGCTGCAGAATATTCATCCCCTTTTTTCCGACATCGTTTGTGCCGACATGCACTATCACTTCCGGATGTTCACCTTTGCCCTTGAGGATTTTCTGCACTCTGTCCGTGACATCCTGGATCCTGGAAATGCAGAACGTCTGGAAGAATAGGTGATGTTACAGAAGGGTCCAAACTAGAAATTTGGGGAATGAAGAACCTGAGGACATAGGTATAATGTGAGGGGGGAAAGATTTAATAGGAACTTTTGGGAAAGGTTTTCATTCAGAGGGTGGTGGGTGGTGGGGAACAAGCTGCTGGTGGAGGTGATCGAGGCAGCAACTATAACATTTAAAAGACATTGGGCAGGTACATGGATAGGACAGGTTTGGGGGGCTTTTGGGCCAAACACAGGCAGGTGAGACTGGTGTAGCTGGGACATGTTGGTCGGTGTGGGCTAGTTGGGCCGAAGGGCCTGTTTCCACGCTGTGTGACTCTAAAACAAAAGGGACTACAATGAGGTAGATTGGAAGGTTGGGAAATTCATTTCTAACTTATGAAAGGAACATAGACTGATACGGTGTGGAAACAGGCCCTTTGGCCCAACTTGCCCACACCGGCCAACATGTACCATCTGCACTAGTCCCACCTGCCTGCGTTTGGTCCATATCCCTCCAAATGTGTCCTATCCATGTTCCTGTCTAACTGTTTCTTAAACGTAGGGACAGTCCCTGCCTCAAGTACCTCCTCCGGCAGCTCGTTGCATACACCCACCACCCTTTGTGTGAAAGAGTTACCCCTCAGACTACTATTAAATCTTTTCACCTATGTCCTCTGGTGCCCCTACGCTGGCCAAGAGATTCAGCGTGTCTACCCAATCTATTCTTCTCATTATTCCCCCACCCCCTCATCCTCCTGCACTCCAGTAATCTGATAACTAAGGGGATGAATCCTTTCCTGAATCTGGGGGTACGCTCTTTCAAGCTTTTCTATTTAGTTTAGTTTAGAGATACAGTGCGGAAACAGGCCCTTCGGCCCACCAGATCAGTGCCGACCAGCGATCTCCGCACACTAACACTAGAAAGAGTTGCAAGTTCATAAGTTATCGGAGTAGAATTAGGCCATTCGGCCCATCGAGCCTATTCCCCCATTCAATCATGCCTGATCTCGGCCTCCCAATCCCATTTTCCTGCCTTCTCCCCATAACACTTGACATCCGTTCTAATCAAGAATTTGTCTATCTCTGCATTAAAAATATCCAGTGACTTGCCCTCAGCGGCAAATAATTCAATTTTCACATCTGACTAAAGAAATTGCTCCTCACCTCCTTTCTAAAAGAGCGCCCTTTAATTCTGAGGCTATCTCTGGTCCTAGACTCTCCCACCAATGGAAACATCCTTCCCACATGCACTCTATGCATGTCTTTCACTATTCTGTACATTTAAATGAGGCTCCCCCCTCAACCTTCTAAACGCCAGCGAGTACCACCCCAGTGCCGTCAAACGCTCATCAGATGCTAACCCACTAATTCCTGGAATCATTATTGTAAACCTACTCTGGACCCTCTCAAGAACCAGCACATCCTTCCTCAGACAAGGGGCGATATGTAACGGGTATAGCTTGGACCCAATAGCAGGACGGAATGGTCAGGGGCAGGCAGGTTCGAATCCGTGTAGGCAGTCGGGAAATCGCTGGAGAGTCTTGCATGAATGCTGAGAACAATCTGGCACTGTGTGATTGGTGAGGAGAGTCTATATACTGGGTTAATAAGTGATTAGAGGCAACCGAGTGCAACAGGTGAGGAGAGTTGGGCTGATGAGAGGGGAGTGGCAGGCAAGCAGGTGAGGAGAAGGAGGGGCCGGTGCAAAAGCACAGGGAGGTGAAGTGGTTGAGAATGAGGAGAGGGCAGACTGTGACAGCCCCCCCCCCCCCCCCCCCCCCCCCCCCTCAAGGGACGGCTCCCGACGTCCCAAAACAAAAACAAAAAAACAATAAAGAAAATAACCCCAATCCACCGCAGAGTGGGGTGGGAGGAGGAGGACCGGAGGAGGGCTAATATTCGTCGGAGACATCCATGTCCGCATCCTCCTCCATGGCATCAGAGGAAAGCTCCATCTCGTCGTCATTGGGTGCCTCAGACGGAAGATGGGACAGAGTTTCAGGGGCGGCGACCCCTCTAGGAGTGGCGGACTTGGACGGCTGGTCGGGATGACGCCGGTGAAACTCCCTGATGAGGGAGGCGTCCAGGATGTGTCGAGCAGGAACCCAGGACCTCTCCTCTGGACCGTAACCCTCCCAATCGACCAGGTATTGGAGACCCCTCCCGCGACGGCGGGAGCGCAGGAGGCGGTGCACCGTAAATGCGGGGCCTCCGTCGATGAGATGAGGAGGTGGAGGAGGAGGGACTGCGGGGACCAGGGAGCTCTCCCGGACTGGCTTAACTCTGGACACGTGGAACGTAGGATGGACCCGCATGGAACGAGGCAACTTGAGCCTCACAGCCGCTGGGTTGATGACCTTCTGGATCTCAAAGGGACCGATGAACTTGGGTGCCAACTTCTTGGACTCCACCCTCAAGGGAAGGTCCCGGGTCGACAGCCACACCTTCTGGCCCGCGAGGTAGGTGGGGGCCTGGGTGCGGTGATGGTTGGCAGCCGTGGCGTAACGGTCCACGGAGCAGAGAAGAGCCGCCCTGGTTTGGGTCCACGTCCTGCGGCAGCGACGAATGAAGGCCTGGACGGACGGGCAGGAAACCTCTTTCTTCAGCGCCGGGAACAGTGGAGGCTGGAACCCGTAGGCACACTGGAGAGGCGAGAGCCCAGTGGCCGAGCTTGTCAGGGTGTTGTGGGCGTACTCCACCCACAACAACTGCTGGGACCAGGAGGAGTGATGCTTGGACACCATACACCGCAGCGCCGTCTCCATCTCCTGATTCTTCCGTTCAGTTTGGCCGTTGGACTGGGGATGAAATCCGGACGTCAGACTCACGGTGGCCCCCACAAGCGTGCAGAACTCCCTCCAGAACACAGAGGCAAACTGGGGTCCCCGGTCAGAGACGACATCGACGGGGAGACCATGGTGCCTGAAGACGTGGAGTAACATGAGCTCGGCAGTTTCCTTGGCTGACGGAAGCTTGGGCAGGGGCACGAAGTGAGCCATCTTGCTAAATCTATCGACCACGGTCAGGATGGTGGTGTGACCACTGGATGGGGGCAGGCCGGTAACGAAGTCCAGGGAGATGTGGGACCATGGTCGATGGGGGACAGGCAGTGGAAGCAGATGACCCGCAGGAGCTTGGTGTGAGACCTTGTGCTGGTTGCAAACGGAACAGGCGTTGACAAACTCCCGAGTGTCCTCCTCCAGCGATGCCCACTAGAACCTCCGTAGCACCATCTCCTTGGTCCGCTGAATGCCGGGATGACAGGTGAGTCGAGAGCTGTGGGCCCACTGAAGGACGTCGGACCGCAGAGCGGAAACCACAAACAGGCGATCAGGAGGGCATGCGCTGGGTCCGGGCTGGTTCTCCAAGGCCGCCTTGACCTTCTCCTCCACTTCCCAGGTGAGGGAGGCAACCCTGTGCGAGGACGGGAGGATGGTCTTGGGGCCAGAGGCAGGCACCTCCTTCGCCAAGAACTGCCGAGAGAGGGCATCGGGCTTCACGTTGCGGGACCCAGGTCGGTAGGAGAGGGTGAAGTTGAAGCGGGTGAGGAAGAGAGACCAGCGGGCCTGACGAGAGTTGAGCCTCTTGGCTGACTGGAGGTATTCAAGGTTCTTGTGGTCAGTCCAAACCAAGAAGGGCTGCTCGGTTCCCTCCAGCAGTGACTCCATTCCTCCAGCGCCAACTTAACCGCCAACAGTTCTCGGTTGCCAATGTCATAATTCCTCTCAGCAGGGGTCAGGCGTCGGGAGAAGAAGGCGCATGGATGGAGCTTCTGGTACCCGGGAGCCCGCTGGGACAGAACAGCTCCCACCCACACGTCGGAGGCGTCCACCTCCACCACGAACTGTCTCTCTGAGTCCGGAACTTGGAGGATGGGGACGGATGTAAACCGTGTCTTGAGTGTCTGAAAAGCTTTGTCGGCCGAGGCAGACCACCGGAACGGAACCTTGGAGGAGGTGAGTGCCGTGAGGGGTGTGGCCACAGTACTGTAGCCACGGATGAACTGTCGGTAAAAATTGGCGAACCCCAGGAACATTTGGTGCTGCTTGCGGGAGTCAGGAACAGGCCAGGTGGTGACAGCAGAGACCTTAGCGGGGTCCATCTTGATGTTCCCTTGGCCAACGATGTATCCTAGGAAGGAGAATGACGGGGAGTAAAACTCGCACTTCTCAGCTTTAACGAAGAGCGAGTTCTCCAGGAGCCGATGTAGAACTGCCTGGACGTGGTGTACGTGTTCCTCCTTGGTCCGTGAAAAGATGAGGATGTCATCAAGATACAAGAACACGTACTTGTTCAACATGTCTCTGAGAACGTCATTGACCAAAGCCTGGAAGACGGCCGGGGCGTTGGTGAGGCCAAAGGGCATCACCGGGTATTCATAATGTCCCGTGGGAGTGTTGAAGGCTGTCTTCCACTCATCTCCCTCTTTGATGCGGACCAAGTGGTAGCCGTTGCGTAGATCCAACTTCGAAAAGATGGTGGCCCCCTCCAGGAGCTCGAAAGCAGAGGAGATGAGAGGGAGAGGGTAGCGATTCTTCGCCGTGATGCCGTTGAGCCCCCGGTAATCTATGCAGGGACGCTGAGATTTGTCCTTCTTCTCCACGAAGAAGAACCCAGCCCCAGCAGGAGACGAGGAGGGACGGATGAGACCAGCAGCCAAGGAGTCGCTTATGTATTTCTCCATGGCGCCTCTCTCAGGGGCGGACAGGGAGTAAAGGTGACCCCTAGGAGGAGCGGAACCAGGCAGGAGGTCTATGCCGCAGTCATAGGGCCGATGAGGAGGAAGGGAGGTGGCCCTAGACTTGCTAAAAACCTCCCCAAAGTCATGGTACTCGGCTGGGACCCCCGTCAGATCTGGAGCAGAACTGGAGCAGGTGGCCGGTTGAGGAGCTGAGGCTTGCTTCAGGCACACTTGGTGGCAGGAAGGGCGCCAACCCAAGATGACCCCCGTCCTCCAGTCGATGTTGGGGTTGTGTCGCCGAAGCCAGGGGTAACCCAGGATGAGGGGAAGATGGGGAGACTGCTGGATGTGGAACTGGATGGTCTCATGGTGATTACCAGACAGGAGCATGTGCACTGGGACCGTCTGGTGAGAAACATTCCCCAGGAGATGGCCGTCGAGGGCGTTGGCGGGGACCAGGTTTAGGCAGGGGGACACAACTGATGCCTAGCTGGCGGGCTAGTTCCATGTCCATAAGATTAATCTCACAACCCGAGTCTATGAAGGTGGCGAGGGTGTGAGAACCATCAGACAACAGCAGACGGGCATGACAAAGAGGGCGTCGGGCAGAGGAAAGTTCAGAGGTTCGACTTACCAGTAATTCCTCCACTACTGGCGAGCCTGGCCTCTTACTGGACACTTGGAGATGTAATGACCCGCCAGGCCACAGTAGAGACAGAGGTTCCTGTTCATCGGGGGTGAGGCTGGTGCGACCCACCTGCATGGGTTCGGGTTGCCTCGACGGTTGCCCCGACGAGGGTAGTCCAGTCTCCGGAGGAAAACGAGCTTGGGTGGATAGCTGGCGGACCGCCTGTCCCTGTCGCCTCTCCCGACGTCTCGCCAGGATGCGTCGGTCCAGACGGGTCGTTAGCTCGATAAGCCCATCCAGAGAAGAAGGAAGGTCGTGGGACACCAACTAATCCTTGAGATAGTCATTCAAGCCCAGCAAGAAAGCGTCACACTGGGCCGGGGCGTTCCAATCACTCTGACGGGCCCTGGTGCGAAAGTCGATGGCGAAGTCAGCGACGCTCTGGTTCCCCTGGCTCAACCCCAGCAGACCTCCCGCAGCGTCCGGACCCATCGAAACCTCACCGAACACCTTGCGAAGCTCCGTGGCGAAGACCTGGAAAGAGGAGCAAGCCGGCGTGCGTCGCTCCCATTCAGCCGTTCCCCACAGCCGAGCTCTGCCAGTCAGGTGATTAATGGTAAACGCCACTCTCGCCACTTCCTGGGCGAAGGTGTAGGGCTGTAGGGCGAAGAGAATGGAACAGTTCGTGATGAATGGGTTGCAGCCCTCCGGGTCTCCAGCGTAGCGCTCCGGGGTTCCCACCCGGGGCTCAGGTGATTGTCCTGGCGGACCGGGAGCTGGTGCTGTCGGAGCCGGAAGCGAAGCATGGGGTGTAGCCTGGGCGAGGGTGGTCGTCAACCATTGGACCTGGGTGGCTAGTGCAACCAATGCCTGCTCTTGGCTTGACACAGCCTGTCGAACCTCGGAGTTGGAGGCGGTGAGCATAGCTTCATGCTTCATGTTACCCCTAAACTTCTGTCCCTTATTTCTCAAATCATGTCCTCTTGTTTGAATCTTCCCTACTCTCAATGGAAAAAGCTTATACACATCAACTCTGTCTATCCCTCTCATCATTTTAAAGACCTCGATCAAGTCCCCCCTTAACCTTCTGCGCTCCAAAGAATAAAGAACTAACTTGTTCAACCTTTCTCTGTAACTTAGTTGCTGAAACCACCTCCATCGTGCCGGTGCCAAAACATTCCACTGCGGCAAGCCTCAACGACTTCCGCCCAGTTGCACTTACCCCCATCATCACCAAGTGCTTCGAGAGGCTGGTCCTGGCACACATCAAAGGCTGCTTACCCCCCACATTGGATCCCTATCAGTTTGCCTACCGCAAGGATAGGAGTACGGAGGATGCCATCTCAACGGCACTTCACTCCGCCCTCTCCCACCTCGACAACAGAGACACTTACGTAAGAATGCTGTTCATCGATTACAGCTCAGCATTCAACACCATTATACCCTCTAAACTGATCACCAAACTCGGTAACCTGGGCATCGACCCCTCCCTCTGCAACTGGATTATGGACTTTCTAACCAACAGACCCCAGTCTACAGGGAGGTTCTACTGCAGTTGTACAGGGTCTTGGTGAGACCACACCTGGAGTATTGTGTACAGTTTTGGTCTCCAAATCTGAGGAAGGACATTATTGCCATAGAGGGAGTGCAGAGACGGTTCACCAGACTGATTCCTGGGATGTCAGGACTGTCTTATGAAGAAAGACTGGATAGACTTGGTTTATACTCTCTAGAATTTAGAAGATTGAGAGGGGATCTTATAGAAACTTACAAAATTCTTAAGGGGTTGGACAGGCTAGATGCAGGAAGATTGTTCCCGATGTTAGGGAAGTCCAGGACAAGGGGTCACAGCTTAAGGATAAGGGGGAAATCCTTTAAAACCGAGATGAGAAGAACTTTTTTCACACAGAGAGTGGTGAATCTCTGGAACTCTCTGCCACAGAGGGTAGTTGAGGCCAGTTCATTGGCTATATTTAAGAGGGAGTTAGATGTGGCCCTTGTGGCTAAGGGGATCAGGGGGTATGGAGAGAAGGCAGGTACGGAATACTGAGTTGGATGATCAGCCATGATCATATTGAATGGCGGTGCAGGCTCGAAGGGCCGAATGGCCTACTCCTGCACCTAATTTCTATGTTTCTATGTTTCTATGTCTGTGAGGTTAGACAAGCACACCTCTTCAACCCTCACCCTGAACTCCGGCGTTCCACAGGACTGTGTGCTGAGCCCCCTCCTCTACTCCCTCTTCGCCTACGACTGCACACCTGTACATGGTACTAACACCATCATCAAGCATGCAGACGATACAACAGTGATTGGCCTCATCAGCAACAATGATGAGTCGGCCTACAGGAAGGAGGTCCAGCTCCTAGCAGCATGGTGCGCTGACAACAACCTGGCTCTTAAATCCAAGAAGACCAAGGAGCTCATTGTAGACTTCAGGAAGTCAAGGGGCAGCACGCACATCCACATCAATGGGACGGAGGTGGAACGTGTTTCCAGCTTCAGGTTCCTGGGAGTCAACATCTCCGATGACCTCTCTTGGACCCACAATACCTCAACTCTGATCAAGAAGGCTCACCACCGTCTTTTCTTCCTGAGGAGACTGAAGAAGGCCCATCTGCCTCCTCAGATCCTGGTGAACTTCTACAGCTGCACCATCGAGAGCATCCTTACCAACTGTATCACAGTATGGTATGGCAACTGCTCTGTCTCTGACAGGAAAGCACTGCAGAGGGTGGTGAAAATTGCCCTAAGCATCACCGGTTCCTCGCTCCCCTCCATTGAGTCTGTCCAAAGCAAGCGTTGTCTACGGAGGGCGCTCAGCATCGCCAAGGACTGCTCTCACCCCAACCATGGACTGTTTACCCTCCTACCATCCGGGAGATGCTACAGGTCTCTCCGTTGCCGAACCAGCAGGTCCAGGAACAGCTTCTTCCCTGCGGCTGTCACACTACTCAACAACGTACCTCGGTGACTTCCAATCACCCCCCCCCCCCCCTCCCTCCCCCCGGACACTCCTCCCACAGAAAAAACACTATGACTGTATGCATATAAATAAATGTATTTATTGAAATCATATTCTAGGTCGCTCTTCCAGGGAGATGCGAACTGCATTTCGTTGTCTCTGTACTGCACACTGACAATGACAATTAAAGTTGAATTTGAATCTGAATCTGAATCTGAATCATTCATTCACTCAATCATTCACTCATTCATTCACTCAATCATTCATTCAATCATACATTCATATATTCATCATGCACTCAATCATTCATTCACTCATTCACTTATTCATTAATTCATGGTTGAGGGCCTAAACTATATGTATCAATAACAAGGTAAATTAAACATTTTCACTAATGCTTGTTGTAGTGTAATAAGTCTTCATCTATTCTCGGAGTTGCCTGCGATAACTTACCGGGAAAAGGTGCTCCGATTGAGAGGCCTATGTATTTAACATAGTGAAGCCGCGGTCTCAATTAAAAAGCGGTCGATTCGCGAACGCGGAGCCGCAAATCTTCTCCGCGGGGGGGGGGGGGTTTGTCCATAGTGCCGTCCATGGCCGTTTCCAGGAAAACTGAGGAATATATCAATCAATCAATCAATCAACCTTTATTGTCATCTTGCAAGCAACAGCTGTACAGTGCAAAATGAAAAGACGTTTCCCTGGGAATAGCGGAGCATCGCACATGAAATTTAAAACATTTCACACATAATAACACTAAAACCAATCCAGTCCCTGATGGAACAGTATAAATAGTTAAAAGCAGGTAAACCACAACGTTAAAATACAATAAACCAATCATAAAAATGTCCAGGGCAGCTGATTTGAGTGGCCAGTGCCAGTTATTAAAGTGTCTGTGCCAGCCGCAGAATCAAGTGACTGTGAGTACAGAGTGACTGTTTAGCAGCCTCACAGCCTGTGGTAGGAAGCTGTTTAGCAGTCTTGGAGTCCGGGCTTTGATGCTTCGTTACCTCTTGCCTGATGGCAGGAGATCCAGGTGTATGTGGAGGGGGTGCAGTTTGTCCTTGGCAATTATCTGAGCTTTTTTCAGACAGCGGCTCTGGAACAGTTCTTGTACTGATGGTAGGGAGACGCCAATGATTCTCTCTGCTCCCCTCACTACCATCTGCAGAGCCTTCCTGTCCGAGCAGTTGCAGGTGCAGTACCACGTATTTATGCAGTACGTGAGTACAGACTCCACCGTGCCCCTGTAGAAAGTCCTGAGGGTGTTGGTGGGGAGTGAGGCCTGTTTTAGTTTCCCCATGAAGTGCAGTCGCTGATGGGCCCGTTTGACGGTCCCAGTGGTATTCCTGAACCATATCTATCTGGAATATATATAGGTATAATAATATATTATATTATTATACTTATATTACTACTTGGAATAGATATAGTTATAATAATATTACATTATTATATTATTTTTATATTATTATATACATTACATTATTATACCTGTATTACTATCTGGAATATATATAGGTACTAGACTAATTGGTACCCGTTGGGTCCCAGCATCACACGGGAGGGCAGGTCACCACCACCTCTCCACCAATTCCAATACTGCTCGCCAGTGGGGGGGCTGTCTGTTGCGCTAGTATGGGTGTTGCAGGCCGAAGGTACTGGTTTCCAGAGGGCTAGTATAGACATTGTGGGCCGTATGGATGCTTGGGTAGGCATCCAATTGTTGCAAAGATTTTAAAAGCCAAGCCACGGCAAACAATTGGGCTGCAGCCACCCGACAACCAAAATTCATTTTGTGAACACAAACTTTAAAAAAAGGGCTGCAACCACTTTCCAGCCACATCGAGGGGACTCACTGTGGAGTAGACATGCGTTCAGTGTTATTCGCAGCTCACAGAGCCATGACCCTCTCGCTTCCTGGGTCTGGCAGAGACTGAGTGAGGCACGACACTTCCTAGTTTTATAGTCCCTCCCCCTGCTGCCAGCGGGGGCAGCAGAGAGAATGGGGAATTTTGTAAAAACATTAATTTCTCTCATTTTTCATCGACGGAAAAAATCCTCCGCACTCATCCAGTGGAGGGGGGCTCTGAGCGACGTGGCCAAAAATGACGACCATAGGTGGCAGCGTTCTCTCGGAAATCGCAGCACAGTCGGCCAAAAGCGGTCAAGATCAGAGATTTGATAATATAGATAATAATATATTATATTATATTATATTATATTATATTATATTAAATAGGCAGCCTATTTCCGTGTTGCAGTCCATTTAAACTATATATCATTATACCTATATATATTCCAGATAGTAATATAGGTATAATATATTATATTATTATACCTATATTACTATCTGGAATATATATAGGTATAATGATATATAGTTTAAATGGACTGCAACACGGAAATAGGCTGCCCATCGTGTAATATGGGAATTGCCCACTAGATGGCGCTTACTCTCCCAATCTCATTTTCTAATTAGTTAAATTAATTAATGTGCAACTTTCGGCAATAATAATAATAATAATAATAATAATAAATTTTATTTATTGGGCGCCTTTCAGACATCTCAACGACACCTTACATAGATTAACAGGAATATAAACATATAATCAGAAAATAAATAATGAAGACATCACAGAAACACAAATTAAAAACAGAATTCAGTCCAAAAACAAAAAATCAAAAACACAATGACAAGTTATGACTTTCTTCTCAATTATATCTATCTATATCTATATATCTATAAATCTCTGGGGCCATCCGACCGACTGCCGTCCGGCGCCCTTCCTGCCTTTCGATTCGTGCCCGATACTCGCAGATGTCCAATCGGAATGGCCGATGCTCGCAGATGTCCAATCGGAACGGATTCATTTGCATGTATGGCTGTCGGCTGCATTTCTTCCTTTGATTCATTGCCACGCCCAATCCAGACGCTCAATCTCCGAGATATTTTCCATTTCGGTAGAGATTTCGCTTTTCTTTCTAAGTATCTACCCCTCATTTCATTTCGTCGTGTTGAAGTACACGTTGTTAAACAAATCCTTCCCCCCCCCCCCCCCACCCCCAAGTATTTCAAACAGAAACTGGCTTCTCCATTTACATGCCAGCTTCCAACACACTTCGAAACAAAGTTGCAAGACAGGAACACTGAACTTTTCACTGCTGCAGCAGGCAGGGAAGGTGCCATTGGATTTTTTTTTTAAATCCACTGCTGAGGGAGGCAGGGCAGTGCTGGAATCTTACTTTTGGGAACGGCTTCAGTTCCATTGGAGGAGACGGGTGCATGGTGGAATATTGGGTTGGGGATCACACCATTGGGGGAGCAGACCCAACGGGTCTGCACTTGGTCTAGTATATCTATAAAACTCTGGGGCCATTCGTCCGACTGCCGTCCGGCGCCCTTCCTACCTTTCGATTCATGCCCGATTCTCGCAGATGTCCAATCGGAATGGCCGATGCTCGCAGAAGTCCAATCGGAATGGATTCATTTGCATGTACGGCTGACGGCTGCATTTCTTCCTTTGATTCATTGCCACGCCCAATCCAGACGCTCAATCTCCGAGATATTTTCCATTTCGGTAGAGATTTCGCTTTTCTTTCTAAGTATCCGCTCCTCATTTCATTTCGTCGTGTTGAAGTACACGTTTTTCATCAAATTCATCTCCCCCCCCACTCCCAAGTATTTCAAAAATAAGCAGGCTTCTCCATTTGCATGTCAGCTTCCAACACACTTTGAAACAAAGTTGCAAGACAGGAACACTCTGAACTTTTCACTGCTGCAGCAGGCAGGGGAGGTGCCATTGGATTTTTTTTTTAAATCCACTGCTGAGGGAGGCAGGGCAGTGCTGGAATCTTACTTTTGGGAACGGCTTCAGTTCCATTCGAGGAGACGGGTGCATGGTGGAATATTGGGTTGGGGATCACACCATTGGGGGAGCAGACCCAACGAGTCTGCACTTGGTCTAGTTTCATCTAAATCTGTGGAAAATGTCAGTAGTTTGGTGACGGGTCACGAAAACTGATTTCTAGACACATTCTTGATGCTCGGCCCACAGCCGGGTAATCCCGTTCAACAAAGAGAGGCAGCGGCAGACAGAACGCTCCCCGTGGCGGCTGCCGCGGGGAACGGCAGCTATGCGAGCGGACATCCTGCGCTGTTGATCAGACGATCAGTTAGATGCCGTTCAGGAATGGTCCGGGAGGCAAAGGCTAGACGGAGGTGGTGGAATCGCCTCTCCTTCTTTAAAGAATCAGAGGATATTGTGAACAAATGAAATTGGTGGAAAAAACAGGAACTGGGATTAAAAGATCCGGTGGAATATGATTCTAATCACATTTATTAGCATTTGTACAATGATTAATTGTTTTTTATTGTATTGCTGTTCCTGTCTTGGTCCAATAAGAGGCAATTCAATGAGTTGAAGGCTCATTCAATGAGCGGGTACAGGGAGAGACAGTGCAGCGACATTAACCACCTTTTCTGCTCCGCTTACCCACTCCAGCCTCATCCCCTCTGAACGTACTCAGTACCAAACACAACATTGTTAAAACTCAACACTGGCTCAGCAACAAACCCAACACTGGTATTTAAGGTACACAAAAAAGCTGGAGAAACTCAGCGGGTGCAGCAGCATCTATGGAGCGAAGGAAATAGGCAACGTTTCGGGCCGAAACCCTTCTTCAGACTGATCGGGGTGGGCGGGGACAAGAAAGGAAAAAGGAGGAGGAGCCCGAAGGCTGGGGGATGGGAGGAGACAGCAGGGGGACTGAGGAAGGGGAGGAGACAGCAAGGACTAACAAAATTGGGAGAATTTGATGTTCAATCTGCATCTGCAGTTCCTTCTTAAACACTGGTATTTAACCCGTCGACAAGGGGGGTGCAGTTGTACTCTGGCAGGCTGAACTCTAACCTCCGGGCGGTCACGGTGGCGCAGCGGTAGAGTTGCTTACTTCGCGCGAATGCAGCGCCGGAGACCAGGGTTCGATCCCGACTACGGGTGCCGCTGCATGTCTTTGTTGACTTTGTGAACTTATCCTCGTCTTTAACGTTCAGTGATCCCGATGAAGTTGGACGTAGCTTTGTATTTTATCTGTTTTATCTGTTAGATTCTTTTGAGATGATGTATTGATTTGGGGTGAACCGTCGATCTGAAATGTTCTGTGAAAGTATATGAAGACAGTATACGCCGTAGAGCCTTTGGGCTTCATAATTATTGATATAATTTGCAATTGAGTGTCTAAGATAGTTCGGTATGGTTCGTAGTTCTGAGAAACTCTGTGTTGAGGAGCATTATTGTCGCAGTGAGAGGGGGAACTATATTTTTTCCGCCGCTCCGTTGTGAGTCTAATATGTTCCTGCAAGAAGAGGATTGAATCCGTCGGGTCATTCGTTGTCTTAGTGGAATAACGTGGCCGTGCTGTTGGTGATAGTGGGTTCTGGTGGGAGGGCGGTTTTGTGTCCAGAAACTGCCGGGGTTCGGTGGGGCAGAAGAAGAGATCCTCGTGGCGGAATCGGAGGACATAGCAGGGTCACTAGCGTCATCTGTGGACCAAGTCCGGGCCTGCCCCACTTTCACGACCTAATTCACGACTTATTTTACTCGCGGACATTTTTCAT
The DNA here is from genome assembly GCF_028641065.1 of Leucoraja erinaceus. Classification (NCBI taxonomy): domain Eukaryota; kingdom Metazoa; phylum Chordata; class Chondrichthyes; order Rajiformes; family Rajidae; genus Leucoraja; species Leucoraja erinaceus. The sequence continues at coordinate 743,405 of NC_073404.1, read as the reverse complement.
CAGGCGAGAAAAACACCCCGGCCTACTTAATGCCACGAGTACCTACGGATAGCATCTACGACCTCTTATGACATCCCACGACCTCGTGACGACCATGCTGCCAGTATGAATCACGGACAAACTCGGCAGAGGTCGTGAATTAGGTCGTGAAAGTGGGACAGGCCCTGAAGATCCTCAACGTGTCGGGGAGAGAAGGGGGAGGGTGAGCAGATGGAATGGAGAGGGCACGTATTCCTAAACCCAGCGGCGCTGAGTGCATTTAACAATCAGATAAATGGGCGATGGCACCACTTCTTTGAATTGCTGCCTGAACTTAGTCTGGGTGAGGGCGTAAAGAGCCGTGTTTGTGCAGCAGCTCAGGATCTGCAGCATGTAGCCTACTTCGCCGATGGCAAATTCTGGGTAGTTCCAGCTAGGAATTAACCCAGACAGTCTGAACCACACAACAAATATCGCATGGACCGCCCACAACACGATGAAATTCCCCGAGATGACCAGCAGTAAAACGAGGGATTTCCTGCGGCTCTCCATCTCCGGGTCTTTGCCGCTCTCCCCACTGCTGGGATCCCGGAGTCTCCTGCGGGCTCTGCTCGCCACTAATACGTATCTGATGGTCGAAGTGTTGAACAGAACAATGAGGACAAATGGGATCACGGGGGTGATGAGATACTGGAGAAACTCCCCTATTCCCCAGATCAGTGACTGTCGAACACCATATCTTGCCCAACAAAACCAGGGGGAATTAGATAGCAAGTATTTACCGTCCAACATAAAATACCAGAACGTGTTCTTTAAACAGTTCAGCACGGTCACTGTCCCCAGAACCACAGCCGCCGTTCTCTCGGTGCAATAGTTTGTTTTCAGCTTCTGGCAACAAATGGCCACAAATCGATCAAAGGTGAAGGTGACGGTGAACCAGACAGAACAGTCTGTGACGGCGTAAACCAAGACGGCGTGGATATTACACACTCGGACATGGTTCAGGAACATAAATGCTTCATGGTAAGCGATTGGAATCTGCCTCAGTATCAAGTCGATAATAATGACCAGTAGATCGGCCGTTGCCATGGCGATCAGGTAGCGAGTGACACCTCTGGAGAGGCCGCACTTTCCCCGGGACAGGACCACAATCGTCAGCGTGTTTACTGTGAGGAGGGAAGTAAACAGAGACATGACAGTCAGAGGACAAAGCAAACTCGGCAGATTCATCGAGGGGCAAATCAAATGCACAATCCTGTTCTGGAGTTCAGAGTTGTAGAAGATTATCCAACAAAGCTGTCTACAAGTAACTATTCAACTAAATTAATTACTGATGGTAAAATAACTGCATCTGCTCGACGACTAAACAGATGAGAAGCTGCCGTTACGACGGTTCGAATAAAGAATCTGACCGGTTTCTGACCATTGCTCACTTCACCATGTGAGTTTAGCTCATTGGCTCACTTTGAATCAGGTTCAACGTGGGCTGGAGAACACCACTCGTCCTGCTCTTTACGCAGGGACGTTGCGTTTATGTGGATTAATTAGCCCGGGTTCTCCCTCTATTCATTGCCCAATGCGCCATGTCAGTCTGTTGGGGACAGTCATGGTTCCGATACCGAGCATAACGCAGACAGAGTTATTGGTCGAAACTGGGCCAGATTCCAGCAGGATCCGGCCCAGTCGCACCTGTGAGGGGGAAGGACCCAAAGTAAAGGGTGTCAATGTGTCAAGATTGCCGTGACCCTGTAAACACCCGTAAAACCTGTAAACATCAAATAAAATCAATTTTGCACTTTGCCGTGGTCAGTTTCGACAGCTGGACATAGATCGCCAAGCGCACGGCAGCAGTGGTTTACAGCAGGAGAATAAATTACAAGAATTGAAATGCAGTTAACGATTGTTTACCGTTTTAATAACATTAGCTGTGGACATGGTAGCAATATAAAAGAAACAAGTATTAAGGGTAAGCGACACGGTGATAAAACTCTGATCTCCACACAGGCAGCATCAACACATTATCCATGACTCAGTCGAGGATTGCTTAAAGGGACACGTCATGAATTGTTCGAGCTGCGGACATGTATACCGGATCCCGTCACTGCCGCTTCTCATCTGTTGATGCCCGGGAATTTGGACGGGGACTTACCTGGAAGAGCAACAAGGGCGAGGATGGGATAAAAGACAGGCTGAATAGTCATGAGTAGACAATAGATCCGATCACTTAAGCTGTACTCAGGCCAAAAAATCCCGTCAGCCAGAAAGAAGATCCCCTTCTCCATCGCGTTAACATCCCAGTCTGCCGTTTTCAGAGACCGATCCATTTGTGTGACAACGCACTCACTGTTCCTCGATTACACTCGGTGACATTCACTTCACTCGCTAATATTCCCGGATTCCTAAACACCCATCTAACATCCCACTTTATTGTACACAGATTCCCAATGGTGTTCTCCCTCTGTGGAGCTGCTGCTCTGTGTCGGTGATGGACGGGATGCTCTAGCTCACACTCTGATATCCTATTAACATGGATCGTTTTTATTGGAACTGGGAAACCTCCGGTGACACAACCAGGCTCCGTGCGGATTGACGTTAATTACACTCACTGAACAAACATCTACTGTTAACTCTTTTGTGTCCGGGCACAAAGTGCAGCACGGAAAGGGTAGCAGTCAACATGGGTGATGATATCCATGATTTATGTTCTGTCGAGTGGACAGTTAGTGCCTGGGAAAAATCTGGGGGGGGGGGGGGGGGGGGGGGGGGGGGGGGATAGAATCCGCACCATCTCTCCGCAATCCCAATAATCGTGAGCAGTCGCCTGAAATCGCAATGTTCAGATTTATCGCCTCCATGGCAGTGGAATTTCGGGAACCTTGAATCATTTAGACAATAGACAATAGTTGCAGGAAAAGGCCATTCGGCCGTTCGAGCCAGCACCGCCATTCAATGTGATCATGGCTGATCATCCCCAATCAGTACCCCGATCCCGCCTTCTCCCCATATCCACTGACTCCGCTATATTTAAGAGCCCTATCAAGCTCTCTCTTGAAAGCATCCAGAGAACCTGCCTCTGAGGCAGAGTATTCCACAGACTCACAACTCTCTGTGAGAAAAAGTGTTTCCTCGTCTCCGTTCTAATTGGTTTACTTAAACTGTGGCCCCTGGTTCTGGACTCCCCCAAAATCGGGAACGTGCTTCCTGCCTCTAGCGTGTCCAAACCCTTAACAATCTTATATGTTTCAATGAGATATCCTGTCATCCTTCTAAACTCCAGAGTGTACAAGCCCAGCTGCTCTATTCTCTCAGCATATGACTGTCCCGCCATCCCGGGAATTAACCTTCTAAATTTACGCTGCAATCCCACAATAGTAAGAATGCCCATCCTCAAATTAGGGGACCAAAACTGCACACAATACTCCAGCTGTGATATCACTAGGGCTTTGTACAACTGGAGAAGGACCTCTTTACTCCTATACTCGACTCCCCTTGTTATAAAGGCCAACATGCCATTAATTTGACATCTTGATATGGAGGACAGACTTTAGAAAATTGATCGAACGGACAGGCACCATTAATTATATTTATATTATGGATTCCTCTTACCCTAAAGCTATGTCCTCTTACCCCAAAGCTATACCCTAAACGCGATTTTTACTAGGCTGTTGCAATCGAAAATGTTCAGCCTAGTAAATCATTAACGGAAAATCGCTGAAAGACCCCGTCGCAAAAGGCATTATTAGTTTTTATGGCCTTGTATAATAGTTATAGTAGTTTAAAAATCACTCTCTAAACTCGCAACCTCTCGCAGCCCCAGGGTTTTATAAAGCAAACAATTAAAGGTATGTACCTGATTTTTACATTAAATGGGGCTTCTTAAGAACCCTGTATAAGAAAAATGTTTTCTATAGCGAGTAGTTCATTTTGGGCTCTTTATACCCCGCAGTATTTCTCTGGGCATTTGAGGGCACAAATCCAGCGCAATGTGAACGTTCTAAACCAGCGCGTTCACAGGAACCCACTAGAAAGCTGATTTAAATTGACTTTAATTTACAGCAATTGAACACTAAATTCCTTCCATTTGGCCTATAAATTGATGTAAATGAGATGTAAAAATCATGTTTTATCGTGAATTATTTGTGAATATTATTTGGACACTTGGGCTATTTAAAAATGTTAATCATTTATTAAGAAATGGATAGATGTTTAGATCTAGTAATTGAAGTTTGAAATTAGCTACAATTGGGTAACTAACTAATTATATGCTTTAATTTCAGGTCATCCAAGTAAGATTATTTTATATTTGTTTTAGAATGCTTCAATCTATGATAACTGAAAATTTCATTCAGTTCTCTTAATTTTGAAGAAGGTTATGGGCTTTTGACTGTCCATGATCACAGCTTTTTTGTTATGTCCATAGAAAATCAATAGGGAACAAGATTGTCATGTCTCGGGTTTGATCTAGTTTCTGTTTCTTATTGTTTTTTAGTATTAGAGTGTGCATTCTTGTTTTATTTTGGTGTCTCGCATCTCCTCTTGTTTCAGGTCCCATTTCCTATCAGGTCGTTTACCCTCATGTGATTATTGGCCCCGCCCTGATGTGTTTCACCTGTGTCTCGTTATCCCCTGCTAGTCTGTATTTAAGCCCTTTGTGTTTTAGTGCTCATTGCCAGTTCGTTGTGTATGCTACTTGGTATCACCTCGTTCCAGCTCTAGAAATCTTGTGACCATTGCCTGTTCTTCGACCTCTGTTTTTTGCCTGCTCCTAGATTGTACTGTTGCCTCTGTTTTGCTTACCTGTGTACCGACTTGGACCGATTAAACTCTGAAGACTGATCTGCCCTGTGTCTGAGCCTGCATTTGTGTCCTCCTCCTTGTTCAGTTCTGATAAAGATGCTAATTTCCGAGTATGAAAATGGCCATAACTTTTTTATTACTTGAGATATGAAAGTGAATTAGGTGTCAAATTAAACTTATTGTTATGCTTTATCTGATGGGATAAATTGCAGACTTGATTTTTTAAATCTCAAAATTTTGTAACATTGCTATAGTTTAGTCCATGTTTGTAATGGTCAAGAGTCCTATTGTCCTTGAGAATAAACTGTGAGTTTATGATGGGGTGATCACAGTTTGCAGACTTCGATACCCTTTCTCGGAGGTTGGAGCGTGGCCAGGGTGGATAGGGTTCTTGATGATGCTAGTTGTTGTTTCATGATACAGCCTCCTGTGCATCCCTTAGATGGTGGAGTGTTCAGTCCCCGTGATGGTCCGATCAATGGGGACTTTTTGTAATCTCCCTCGTAACTTCTGCATTCTAGCAATCCCTTGGGCTCCACTGTTGACTCCTAAGGCCCTGCCTTGGTTTGACTTCCAGAAATGCATCAGCTCGCATTTCGCTGCATTGAACGTCATTATCCGTTCCTCATCTCACTCGGCCTCCTGATTCAGTCTGAAACAATCTGTGATCACCATCTTCACTGCCACGCTGTCAGAGGGAGCACCCGAGGTCAGGATCGAACTCGTGTCTTTGGCGCTGTAAAGTAGCAACGTCTGCCATGGCGCCGCTATGTCGCCCAAGGAATGGTGTATTTTGTATCCTTTACTATTTATTGTGGAGTGTACATTTATTGGCTGTTTTTCTATTGGTCTTTACATATTTATTCGGACAATCGGTAATAACGGGCACCATCTCCCCCGTATGGTCCGCTCGAGGGGGTGTTCACTGTTTCACCAACAACATGTCCTGGACCAACCACATTGAAGCCACGGCCGAGAAAGCACAGCAATGCCTCTTCTTGCTCATAAGAGGAAGGAATTACGACATATCTTCAGTGACTCTCGCCAACTGTGTCAGATGTCCTCACATCTTAGTTTTGCACCAGCCACAAGGAATTGCTGAGAATTGAGGATGTCGCCCAATCCATTACAGTAATCAGCCTTCCAACCCCCCCACCCCTAGTTCCATTTACACTTCACGCTGCCCCAGGAAAGCAGCCAAAATAATCAATGACCACTCACTCCCTCGTCCTTCCCTTTTGCCCCCGCCAGCATTGGAAAAATGATACAAAATCTTGAAAGCACGTATCACCAGATTGAGGAACAACTTATTCCCTACTGTTATCAGATTACTGAGCGATCCTGTCAAAAACTAGGAATAGAGCCGATCTTGCAACCTACCTCGGCGGTACTCAAAAATGCTGGAGAAACTCAGCGGGTGCAGCAGCATCTATGGAGCGAAGGAAATAGGCAACGTTTCGGGCCGAAACCCTTCTTCAGACTGACCTCAACTACTTTCTGTGGCAGAGAATTCCACAGATTCACCACTCTCTGTGTGAAAAAAAATATTCTCCTCTCGGTCCTAAAGGACTTCCCCCTCCGGCCCTTCCCCCTCCCTATCCTCTGCAACCCCCTCTGGCCCCATACACCCTTTCTTGGCAGTATTCTGGTGACCCTCTCATGCACCTTCTCCAACTCCTCAACAACCTTCCTGTAATAGGTTTCTCAGGGTGGACGGCAACGTTAGAGTTGCTGCTTTACAGCGCCAGAGACCCGCGTGAGATCATGACCTCGGCTGCTGTACAGAGTTTGTATCAAAGATCTTAGAGCGGAGCAAGATGGTCCACTCCTGCGAAATCCAATGGACTGACGTGTAATGCGCACCGGAGCGTAACTTCCGCCATTTCAGTAAACCCGACCCGACCAGTTATGCCTCTCGCAATTTAATCAGCGTTGCGGGGGAACAGTTTGTGTGTGTGTGTTTAAATGTTTTAAACGGTTTTTTTAAATTTTCTTTCTAAATGCAGTAAACCCTCATCAATGTTCCCAACACTGTCAGCGCTGCCTTGGTCGCTATTTGCTGAAGTAAGTTTGTGTGTGTGTGTGTGTGTGTGGAAACTTGCGTGATTGTTAATTTGACTGGACACACGACAATACACACGAAAACGGCACATAATTTGTACAGGGAGGAACTGCAGATGCTGGTTTAAAGGGAAGACTGACACAAAAGGCTGGAGTAAATCAGCGGATCAGGCAGCATCTCTGGAGAAAAGGATATTGACCCAAAATGTCACCGACTCCGCTCTATGATCTTTGTTTTCGTCCGTCTGGCCGCGCGTTCGCTCGCTCTTGTTGCCGGCGTTTCCCCTCAGACTCCGCCAAACAAACACACACACACACACACACACACACACACATCATGTCCGGCAGATTGGTGCGGGCCGAGACCAAGAGCAGGGCGAAGGATGACATTAAACGGGGCATGGCAGCTATCGAAAAAGTATGAAATTGTAAGGGAGAAATAAATTAAAAAAAACACCCGAAGAAAATAGAGATGTTTAACAAAAAAAAGGGACCGGCGTTCGCTCCTTGTCCGTGTTGGAGGGAGGGGGGCGGGATGATGGCTCAAGTTCCCCTTTCCCCTGATAGTCTGAAGATGGGGCTCGACCCGAAATGTCACCTATTCCTTTTGACCAGAAATGCCGTCTGGGCCGGCTGCATTTTGCGTCTATCATTTAGTCTCTCAGGCTGCTATCGCAGAATCTCCACGAATTAGCTTGACGGCATGACGGAAGCCGGTTACGGAAATGGCGCTGAAGATTACCCATCACCTCCCATCTTGCTCCGCTCTAAGACCTTTGGTTTATACGTTGTCCCCGTAACCGCGTGGGTATCCCGGGTCCTCCCGTTCCCTTCCACACTCCAAACGCGTACACATTTTGAAGGTAAATTGGATTTGGCAAAAAATGTAAATTGTCCAAGGTGTGTAGGATAGTGCTAGTCTAAGGGGGGTCGTTGGTCAGAGCGGACACGGTAGGCCGAAGGGTCTGTTTTCATGCTGCATAATATACTTGACAGGCCCGACGAAGCTTTCCAAAAAGGGGGGTGGCATGACAGGATTACAAAAAATTAAATGTGAAATAGTGTGCGCACTGCGCACATCACAAGCGCGAAGCGTGAAGTCCCTCGATGCCAGAGTCCAGGGCCCGCTTAAGGGTCCTGGAAGCTCTGGGGTTTTAGATGCTCTTGGATGCATTCTGAGCCTTATTTTGGAGCATTTTTGCACCAGATTTATGACCAATATTTCAGCAATTAACAGGAATCTGAGGTAGCTTTTCCACACAAAGGGTGCTGATGGTATGTATGTAACAAGCTGCCAGAGGAGGTAGTTAAGGGTGGGACTATCCTAATGTTTAAGAGACATTTGGACACGTACATGGATAGGACAGATTTAGATGGATATGGGCCAAACGTGTGTGAGTGGGACTAGTTTAGATGGGACATGTTGGTCGGAGTGGGCAAGTTGGGCTGAAGGGCCTGTTTCCACACCGCGACTCTCGTCAGCAGCGGCCTCTGCAGCCCGTCTGCGTTTTTATTATTTTCTGTCTATGTTTTTATGTAGTTTTTGTTATTTTTTGTTGGGATGTGTGATGCGGGGGGGGGGAGGGGGGGGGGGGGGGATAGGGGGGGGGGAGGGACCAGGGGGTAAACTGGTAATCTCTCCCTGCACCGGAGCCCCCACCTTTTCTGTCGGGTCTATCGTTGTCGTTGGGGCTGCAACGAAGGTGGCGGCCTCCTAAGCTATAGCCGGGGACTATACGTAAATCCGGCGACTGTGTCACCGTCGCGGAGTTGGCCGAGTCCGGAGCGGGTGGGCCGTGGTGGAGCGCTGCTGCTGCTGCGGCCCGACCGCTAAAGATTCGGAGGCTAAATAACTGCGGGTCTGACGGACAGGCGGCACGAAGGAGCCCGCGGGTCCCTGGAGGGAGACCGCTTTTCAGGGCTCCTGCAACGGCGACTTCTCCCGCCCGAGTTGCAGGGTTGAAGAGCTCCTGGAGCGGGGCCTGACATCACCGCCCCACGTGGCTTGGAATGGCCGCGGGACTCTGCGAGCGCACGCCGGGGGCTCTAACACCAAGACCCGGTGTGCGACCTCGCACCACCCGGCGTGGCTTTAATGGCCACGGGGCAATCGCCATCGCCATCCGGGGGCTTTGACTTTGACTCCGACATGGGGGGGGGGGGGGGGAATGGGGGGGGGTAAGAAGCAGTGGAGAGAGGAGTTTTTTTGGCCTTCCATCATAGCGATGTGATGGATGTTTATGTAAATTATGTTGTGTCTTGGGCCTATTTGTTTGTAATGTATGGCTGCAGTAACGGCATTTCGTTTGGACCTCAAGGGGTCCAAATGACAATTAAATTGAATCTTGAATCATTCTACGTCTAAAAAGTTAAGAAGAAAACTGTATGTAGATAAGTAGAACAGATTTGAAAGAGGAGTGAAATGTAAAGGCAGAGAGAGGTTTATGGGTGCAAAGGAACATAGGAAAGAAGGGGGGAGAGTGGGCTTGGGCAGATGGGTGAAGGGAAAATAGACACAAAGTGCTGGAGTAACTGAATGTGTCAGGCAACATCTGTGGAGAATATGAATAGGTGACATTTCACAGAGTTCTGGAGTAACTCGGCGGGTCAGGCAGCATCTCTGGAGAACATGGATAGATGACACGTCACAGAATGCTGGAGTGACTCAGTGAGTCAGGCAGCATCTCTGGAGAAAAGATATAGATTATATTTCGGGTCAAGACTCTTCTTCAGTAATATTCATGATGTGGCATTCATAGACATTCCTGAATGTTACCCAAAACATCGTGAGCTACTTTGTTCCGGTGCTTGCCCTCTCCTATAACGTCTCTGCTGCCTTGGGTGATGCAGGACAGGGCACAAGCTTTGGGGCAGGGTGTGAAGCTGTTGCCGTATGCCCCAGCCTGGTAAAAACCTGGATGGAGTGGATGTGGAGAGGATGTTTCCACTAGTGAGAGAGTCTAGGACCAGTGGCCACAGACTCAGAATTAAAATACATTCATGTAGGAAGGAGATGAGCAGGAATTTCTTAAGTCAGAGGGTGGTGAACTGTGGAATTCATTGCCACAGCTAGCTGTGGAGGTCAAGTCAATGGACATTTTTCAGGAGGAGATTGATAGATTCTAGATTGATACGGGTTCCAGAGGTAATGGGGAGAAGGCAGGTGAATGGGAAAGATAGATAGAGTCATAGAGTGATACAGTGTGGAAACAGGCTCTTCAGCCCAACATGTCCCATCTGCACTAGCCCCACCTGCCCACGTTTGATCCATATCCCTCCGAACCTGTCCTATCCATGTACCTGTCTAACTGTTTCTTAAATGTTGCAATAGTCCCTGCCTCAACTACCTACTCTGGCAGCTTGTTCCATACACCTACCACCCTTTGCGTGAAAAACATACCCCTCAGGTTTCTATTAAATCTTTTGCCCTTCACCTTAAACTTATGGCCTCTGCTCCTTGATTCACCTACACTGGGCAAAAGACTATCTATATATCTATTCAAATTATGATTTTACATCGGAGTCACGTGAGTGATTCCGTGAAGAACCCGCTCAGCACGCATGCGCGACATTACGTCCAGCAGGGCAATAGCGGCACAGCGGGAGTCGGGCGCTCCCTCTATGGAGGTGAAAGAACGAACCGTCAGGTAAGCTGGCGTCGGGTTTTTCTTTCACAGGGAGCCTTCTACTGACCGGCAGAGAAGAAAGGCTCTAGAACAAACCTGTCCCCCGCTCGACTCCACGGAGGAGCGTTCCATCTGGGGGGGGGAGGCAGCATCAAGGCAGTAGGACCGCTTACCCGGCGCTCCGCTATCCCAACACCATGCCGAGCCCAGCCCGCTAGCACCTGAGCAGCAGGCTGGAAGTACCGCCACGGAAGAGGCGTCCGGCCGGTGGCTCCGACTTATGGGACGGGACGTCTTTCCACCCGCTCGGGGAAGCCACCTGAACAGACCTGCTCGACTCCACGGAGGAGCGTTCCATCTTGCGGGGGCAGCAACAAGGCGGTAGGACCGCTTACCGGGCGGTCTGCTATACCCCGACACTGCGCCGAGCCCAGCCCGCTGGATGTAAAGCCATGGAAGAGGCGTCCGGCCGGTGGCTACGACTTGTCGGACCGGGACGTCTCTCCACCGCATGGAGCGGCTCTTGGAGCAGGAGCTCCAGCGAGGTGCACTCCAGGAGGGGCGCTCTCTGCAGAGGGGGGTCAGGCACTCCCGACACAGTGCCTTGTGCACTGTTCATTGCTTCCTCCTTTCCAGAGGGTAGTTTTGGTGACCAGGACTGGGCTGGTCAAGAACAGGGGCAATGGCTGAAGATCTCGGGAGCATGCAAGGGGTGCAGGAACAGGAAGAGCTGCTAGGTGTGGTGGACAGCTACGTGGAAACCCCACGTGCAGGAGGCCGTTAAAAGCCTGACGACAGCCATCACATTGTTTTTCCTCGTTCCATGGACAAATACGGAGATGACCACAACCTTCGTAAACAAGTCATAAGACCTGCCATAAAATCCTACATTGCGGGGTTGTGCATACCCCAGCCACTGAGCCAGGCCCACTGCTCTTTGGCTAAAACCTCACAAAGCATATGAAGGACATGCAAGAGGTTTTACAAAACTTTCGGCTCATAAGGGCAGGGCCGGGACGAGTAACCAAAAACAGTAATTCCTACGCAGCAGCACCCCATCGCGTCCATCAGTCAACGTCTACCATATCGGACTGATGAAAGACCGGGGTCCACATTCTATCACCGAAAGTCTTCTTTAGACCAGGGCCCAGAGCGGACCCCATGGAAAATCTGCCACCCCCCAACGTCACCGCTACGTCAGACGACGTGCAACACTCGTTGGACCGGCAGGAAACAGAAGAATACCCATAACCATGGAGGTAGGTGGGTCTGGTTCCTACCAGTATATAGAGTAATACTAACACATGGGAGTCTATCACGAGTGATCACTATATACTCAATGGCATTAGTGAATACAAATACAATTCATACTAGAAAAATTGCCACCAGGTCAACATTCACCCCAGAGGGTATTTTTCCCCTCTCCGTTAAAGAAACAAGAGGGACAAGCTGAACTGGTGAGAATAATTACAAAGGGTATCATGGGAAAACCTGAACCCTTGCAATTCGTATCAAATATATTCACTAAACCCAAAAAAGATGGTGGATGTCGCATCATCATTGACTTAACTTCACTAAATATGTTTGTTAAGTATATACATTTCAAAATGGAACTGGTTGTTACTGCCAAACAACTAAATTCCAAAGGATACTTCATGGCAAGCATTCATCTTAAAGATGTTTGCTATTTAGTACCATTCACAAGGATCATCGCAGATACCTGAAATTTACCTGGATGGGGCAGCTATAGCAGTTTAAAGCGTTACACAATGGGTTCACATCAGCCCAAGAGTGTCACCAAGACACTAAAACCAGCTCTGGCAATATTCAGAAGACAAAAACATATTGTCATGGCATATCTTGATGATATCCTAAATGGTAGGCAAGACCATGAAATTGACTATGTTAGCTGTTCAGCTACCAAACAGTTATTCAAAATCCTGGGGTTGTCTTACATCCAGATAAATCTAAGTTGAAGCCATCCACTATCATGGACTAATTGGGCTTCACAATTAATTCAGTCTACGTGACTGTAACATTGCCAGGAGACAACATAGTTGAATTGGCACAATCATGCAACAATTTAATGGTCAACAAACTACCAACTACTCGACAAGTAACAGAGTAATTGGGAAAATGGTAGCAGCATTTCCGGCTACATAATTTGGACCTTTGCACCAAAAACAACATACAGGTCATTATGATCGTTTCATGAAGTTATCCACTGAAGTAATATCAGAACTACAGTGGTGGGCAAAAAACGTTTGACATAGTTTTCAGCCTATTATCATCACTAACCCTACGTCAGTTATCCAAACAGATGCCAGTGCTCAAGGCTGGGGAACAACTAACTCTATATCCAGCACAAGTAGTAGATGGACTAACCCAGAATCATCGTTACCACTTACACTGGGCATTAATTATCTAGAGATGTTGGGTGACTTTTATGGTTTAAAAGCATATGCATAAATATGCATCACTTGCATGTACGGTTATAAATAGATAATACTACAGTGGTGGCCTACATTAACCATATGGGCGGCATAAAAACGGTATCATGCGACAAGTTGTTCAACACAATTTGGCAATGGTGTGTCCAAAGACATATTTGGCTATCAGTAACTTACCTGCCAGGTAAGCTAAATACAGTGGCAGACACCAGGTCACGTAAATTTAATGACAACGTCGAATGGATGTTAAAAACCCCCAAAGAATTTTCACAAAAGTTAGCAAGTCAAGTCAAGTCAAGTCAAGTTTATTTGTTACATACACATACGAGATGTGCAGTGAAATGAAAGTGGCAATGCTCGCGGACTTTTGTGCAAAGACAAACAACACAAAACAACCAAACAAATTATAAACACAATCATAACACACATAATCTTTTACATAATAAATAATGGAAGGAAAAACGTTCTGTAGAGTTAGTCCCTGGTGAGATAGGCGTTTACAGTCCGAATTGCCTCTGGGAAGAAACTCCTTCTCAACCTCTCCGTTCTCACCGCATGGCAACGGAGGCGTTTGCCTGACCGTAGCAGCTGGAACAGTCTGTTGCAGGGGTGGAAGGGGTCTCCCATGATTTTATTTGTTCTGGAGTTGCACCTCCTGTTGTATAGTTCCTGCAGGGGGGTGAGTGAAGTTCCCATAGTGCGTTCGGCCAAACGCACTACTCTCTGCAGAGCCTTCTTGTCCTTGGCAGAGCAATTCCCAAACCAGATGGTAATGTTCCCGGACAAGATGCTTTCCACCGCCGCTGCGTAGAAGCACTGGAGGATCCTCGGAGACACTCTGAATTTCCTCAATTGCCTGAGGTGGTAAAGGCGCTGCCTTGCCTTACTCACGAGTGCTGAGGCGTGTGATGCCCATGTCATATCCTCAGAGATGTGGACTCCCAGATATTTAAAACAGTTCACTCTAACCACAGGATCCCCATTTATCCTCAATGGAGTGTACGTCCTCGGATGATGTGCCCTCCTAAAGTCCATGATCAGCTCCTTCATTTTTTTTGATGTTCAAGAGGAGGCTGTTATCCTGGCACCAGAGTGCTAGATCAGCCACCTCCTCCCAGTAGGCCTTCGCATCGTTGTCTGAGATCAGGCCCACCACCACAGTGTCATCAGCAAACTTAATTATTGAATTGGAGCTGAACCTAGCCACACAGTCATGTGTGTACAGGGAGTACAATAGGGGGCTGAGGACGCAACCCTGGGGCGATCCTGTGCTCAGGGGGAGGGACTCCGATGTATTCCCTCCCATCTTGACTACCTGGGGCCTGGCGGTGAGAAAGTCCAGGACCCAGGCACACAAGGTGTTGAGCCCCATTCCAGCAGCTTCTCGGCCAGTCTGGTGGGGACTATCGTGTTGAAGGCTGAACTGTAGTCTATGAACAGCATCCTCACGTATCAAGCAATATGGTACGCCAGATATCGATTTATTTGCATCAAGGCTAAATCACCAGGTACCTATGTATGTCGCTTGGGAACCAGACCCTGAGGTAGATGCGTTTGCGCTGGATTGGGGAAATTCTTCTTCTATGCATTTCCTCCCTTCTGCCTCATCAGTCGGGGACTACGCCCAATACAAATGGACTCTGCTTCAGGTATTTTGATGGTACCCGGCTGGCCTATGCAGTCATGGTTCCCAATACTCCATGACATGGTTGTTGAAATTCCGATGGTATTCCCCAGTGACCCAGAGTTATTAACACCCAGTGTCGGGCACAAGCCACCCCTGCCATGAAAAAATCAAACTCCTGGGTTGCAGATTCTGAACAAACCACTTCTGGGACTGGGATTATCATAACAAACCGTCGACACCATGTCAGCATCCTCCGAACATCCACTAAAAAACAACACTTGTACAGCATCAAAAAATGGGAGAAGTACTGCTTGGATACAGGGACCATCTACTCAACCGCTACAGTTACCAACGTACTGGAATTCCTGGCGAACCTTCACCACGATGAAGGACTCAGCTACAGAGCCATCAACACAGCTATAATTGCCCTGCCTGTCTATTTAAAACCAGCTCCAGGACAACAGGCCATTGGGTCCCACCAGCTGGTGGTCAAACTAATGAAGGGTATTTACAACTCTAACCCCCTAGACCAAGGTACACCCATATATGGGATGTCAGTGTGGTCCTGACATACCTCAGGGGATGGCCACCAGCCAGATCCCTCAACCTGGAACCATCTATGCTCAAAACACTCATGTTGATGGCACTTGTATCTGCACAGAGGGTCCAGTCACCACACCTATTGCGACTGGACTCCACGCTTCAGACCAGACCTCTGTCGTTATCCAGGGAATGATAAAACAGAGCAGACCAGGAACACCTAATCCAGACGTGGAATTCCGGGCTTACCTGCCAGAAACACAGTTATGTGCCATGACCCTACTATCCTACATAGACACAACCAAAATATTCGCGGGAGATGAAAAGCCTTGTGGGTCAGTCATAAAAAACCTTATGGTCTGGTGATGAGCCATTTCGAGATGGCTCAAGCAGGTGCTAAAAAGCTGCTGGGATAAAAACTAACATGTACGAATTTCATTCCACCAGGGCAGCATCCACGTCGACGGCTAAAAGAATGGACGTGCCTATAAACCACATCCTGGCTACAGCAGGATGGTGGGGGGGAAAGAGCGTACAGAAATTTTATAATAAGCCATTGGCAAAACCTGTTTTATTTGCAGGAAAGATTTTACAGACTGCAAATATTTAATTTAAGCACAGGGGAGCAATTTAATTTATTTGTTGTTATTGTTAAAAAATACCATTGTGTTTTTCTACAAACAGATTCATTGGTTGGTTACGATAACACACTTCCTTCCTCAAAGACTTTGGCAGTGATGTAGTAATAACTGTTACATGGTTTGAAATCACAGAGCTTTGAAATCTTCACGGAATCATTCACGTGACTCTGAAGTAAAATAGTAAGATTAAACGAGAACTTACCAGTTTGAAGTTTGATCTGTATTTTCTGAGGAGTTACGATGACGGATTACGTGCCCTCCGCTTCCACCCTCAATAATATGGGTCAAATTCATAAACTGATGTCTCCTTATCTTTACTATGTTTACTTCAATAACTGTGTCTATCTGTGATCCCACACCGTTGCTTTGAAGTATGCCGCACATGCATGCTGAGCGGGTTCTTCACGTAATCCCTCATCATAACTCCTCATTAAATACAGATCAAACTTCAAACTGGTAAGTTCTCATTTAATCTTACTATTTTATACACTTCTATTAGATAATTCCTCATCCTCCTGTGCTCCATGAAATAGAGTCCCAGCCTACTCAACCTCTCCCTATAGCTCTGGCCCTCTAGTCCTGGCAATATCCTCGTAAATCTTCACTGTACCTTTTCCAGTTTGATGACATCTTTCCCATAACATGGTGCCCAGAACTGAATACAATACTCTGAATGCGGCCTCACCTTCTTATGCAACTGCAACATGACCTCCCAACCTCCATACTCAGCCTGACCTGCTGAGTTACTCCAGCACTCTGTGAAATGTCACAGAACAGGGCAAGATTAGCAAGTTTGCTCATGATACAGAAGTGAGTGGTTTTGCATATAGTGAAGATGGTTGTGAAAGATTGCAGCAGGATCTGGATCAATTAGCCAGGTGGGCAGAGGAATGGTTGATGGTTGCATGGTTCCTTGAAGGTCGTGTCGCAGGTATATCAGGTGGTCAAAACGTATTTTGGCACTTTGGCCTTCATCTGTCAGAGTATTGAGTATAGAAGTTGGGAGGTCATGTTGCAGTTGTATAAGACATTGGTGAGACCGCATTTAGAATATTGTGTTCAGTTCTGGGTACCATGTTATAGGAAAGATGTCAAACTGAAAAGAGTACAGAGATCCCCATCCTGGATCAGTCCAATCAGGGTTGGGTCGTCCGCAAACGTGAGAAGCTTGACAGAGGTGTCTGTGGATGTGCAGTCATTGGTGTGGCGAGAGTAGAGGAGAGGGGAGAGTACGCATCTTGCGGTGCTCCTATGCTGAGCGTTTGCGGGTCCGAGATATGCTTTCCCGTCTCACATGCTGCTTCCTGTCTGTCAGGAAGTTGGTGATCCACCGACAGAGGGGTTCAGGCACAGTCAACTCAGAAAGTTTGGAGGGTAGTAGCTCTGGCACAATGGTGTTGAATGCAGAGCTAAAATTAACAAACAAAATCCTCGCATAGGTCCCCTGGCGGTCTAGGTGCTGGAGGATGAAGTGTAGGCCCAGATTGACTACGTCATCCACAGATCTATTGGCCCGGTATGGAAAATGCAGAGGTCCAGCAGAGGGATTGTGATATTTTTCAGCTTGGCCAGCACAAGCCTTTCAACAGTTTTCATGACTACAGAGGTCAGTGCGACAAGCCTGTAGTCACTAAGAACAGTAATCCTTACCTTTTTGGGTACAGGGACAATAGTGGAGACTTTGAGGCAGGCAGGGACAGTGCATCTTTGCAGGGACTGGTTAAAATGAGTAGGGTGTGAAGTGTTGGTTGGGGTGGGAAAGAGTCCACTCTTTTCATACTGGAGTCCTTAAGTAGGTTTGGTGAATGGGAAGGAAAGGGTGCAGGGTCCATTCTTTGCAGACTGGGCTGTAACTGTGTTTGTTGGGGAGGGGGTACCAGGGTTACGTTTCTGATTTTGAAACCTGCAGTAAAACTCATTCAGGGGGTGGCGTGGGCACAACGGGGGTGGCGTGGGCCCTGCAGGGGTCAGCGGGGTGGCGTGGACTCAGCGGGCGTGGCGTGGGCCTTGCAGGGGTCAGCGGGGTGGCGTGGGCCAGCGGGGGTGGCGCGGGCCCTGCAGGGGTGGCGTGGGCCAGCGGGGGTGGCGTGGGCCCAGCGGGGGTGGCGTGTGCCCAGCGGGGGGCAGCGAGGGCCAGCGTGGACCCAGCGGGGGACAGCGAGGGTGGCGTGGGCCAGCGGGGGTGGCGTGGGCCAGCGGGGGTGGCGTAGGCTCAGCGGGGGTGGCGTGGACCCTGCAGTGTTCAGTGGAGGTGGTGTGGACCCTGCAGGGGTCAGCGGGCGTGGCGTAGGCACTGTGTGGGTGGCGTGGGCCCAGCGGGGGTGGCATGGGCTATTCGCTTTCTTCACTGCCTGCTGTACCTGCATGCTTACTTTCATAGATTGATGTACAAGGACCCCGAGATCCCGTTGTACTTCCCCTTTTCCCAACTTGACACCATTTAGATAGTTAGTCCCATTTTTGCAGTGGATAACCTCACATTTATCCACATTAAACTTCATCTGCCATGCATCTGCCCACTCCCCCAACCTGTCCAAGTCACCCTGCCTTCTCATAGCATCCTCCTCACAGTTCACACTGCCTCCCAGCTTCGTGTCATCTGCAAATTTGTTAATGTTACTTTGAATCCCTTCATCCAAATCATTGACGTATATTGTAAATAGTTGCGGTCCCAGCACCGAGCCTTGTGGTACCCCGCAAGGCTGCCTGCCATTCTGAAAGGGACCCGTTAATCCCTACTATTTGTTTCCTGTCTGCCAATAACTTCTCTATCCATGTCAGCACTCTACCCCTAATACCATGTGCCCTACTTTTGCCCACTAATCTCCTATGTGGGACCTTATGAAATGTTTTCTGAAAGTCCAGGTACACTTCATGCACTGGCTCTCCCTTGTCCATTTTCCTAGTTACATCTTCAAAAAATTCCAGAACATTAGTCAAGCATGATTTCCCCTTCGTAAATCCATGCTGACTCGGACCGATCCTGTTACTGCTATCGAAATGTGCCGCTATTGCATCTTTTATAATTGACAGCAGCATCTTCCCCAACTCCAATGTCTGGCTAGCTGGTCTATAATTCCCTGTTTTCTCTCTCCTGCCTTTCTTAAAAAGTGGGATAACATTAGCTACCCTTCAATCCATAGGAACTGATCCTGAGTCTATAGAACATTGGAAAATTATCTCCAATGCATCCACGATTTCTAGAGCCACTTCCTTAGGTACCCTGGGATGCAGATCATCAGGCCCTGGGGACTTATCAGCCTTCAGTCCCATCAGTCTACCCAACACCATTTCCTGCCTAATGTGGATTTCCTTCAGTTCCTCTGTCACCCCAGATCCTCTGGCTACTACTATATCAGGAAGATTTTTTGTGTCCTCTTTAGTGAAGACAGATCCAAAGTACCTGGTCATCTGCCATTTTTTCCTCTTCACATTCCTAAATAAGCTTTTACTATCCTGCTTTATATTCTTGGTTAGCTTACCTTCATACCTCATATTTTCTCCCCATATTGCTCAGAAGGGTAAGGAAAAGAAGAGGAGGGCAATTGTAATTGGGGACTCTATAGTCAGGGGGTCGAATAGGCGATTCTGTGGATGCAGACAGGAGTCCCGGATGGTAGTTTGCCTCCCTGGTGCCAGGGTCAGGGATGTGTCTGAACGGGTCCAAGAAATCCTGAAATGGGAGGGAGAGGAGCCTGAGGTTGTCGTGCATATAGGTACCAACGACAAAGGTAAAAAAAGAGAAGAGGTCCTGAAAGAAGAATTTAGGGAATTAGGTAGAGAGTTAAGGAGAAGGACTGCAAATATAACAATCTCAGGATTACTGCCTGTGCCACGCGACAGTGAGAGTAGAAATGGAGTGAGGTGGAGGATAAATGAGTGGATGAGGGACTGGTGCAGTGGGTATGGATTCAAGTTTCTGGATCATTGGGACCTCTTTTGGGGAAGGTGCGACCTGTACAGAAAGGACGTGTTGCACTTGAACTCGAGGGGGACCAATATCCTGGCGGGGAGATTTGCAAAGGCTACTGGGGAGACTTTATACTAGTATGGTTGGGGGGAGGGACTCAAATTGGGAAAACTAGCAGTAGGTGTGTGAGGCAGGAGGCAGAGAATGGTAGCACTCTGACCCAAAATGTAGGGAAGAGAGAAGAAAAATAAAATAAACAGAGAATAAGAGAGGGTGGGTTTCTTAAATGTGTATATTTTAATGCTAGGAGCATTGTAAGAAAGGTGGATGAACTTAGAGCCTGGATTGACACCTGGAAGTATGATGTTGTGGCGATCAGTGAAACATGGTTGCAGGAGGGCTGTGATTGGAAACTAAATATTCCAGGATTTCGTTGCTTCAGGTGTGATAGAATTGGAGGGGCAAGAGCTGGAGGTGTTGCATTGCTTATCAGGGAAGATATTACAACAGTGCTTTGGCAGGATAGATTAGAGGGCTCGTCTAGGGAGGCTATTTGGGTGGAACTGAGAAATGGGAAAGGGGTAGCAACACTTATTATAGACCGCCTAATGGGGAGCAAGAATTGGAAGAGCAAATATGCAAGGAGATTGCAGATATTAGTAGTAAGCACAAGGTAGTGATTGTGTGAGATTTCAATTTTCCACATATAAACTGGGAAACACATTCTGTAAATGGGCTGGATGGGTTGGAGTTTGTAAAATGTGTGCAGGATAGTTTTTTGCAGCAATACATAGAAGTACCTACTAGTGAAGGGGCGGTGCTGGACAGGAAATGAGACAGGTCAGGTGGCAGAGGTATGCGTTGGGGAACAGTTCGGGACCAGTGATCACAATACCATTAGTTTCAATATAATTATGGAGAGGGGCAGAACTGGACCTAGGGTTGAGATTTTTGATTGGAGAAAGGCTAACTTTGAGGAGATGCGAAAGGATTTTAAAGGAGTAAATTGGGACATTTTGTTTTATGGGAAAGATGTGGAAGAGAAATGGAGTACATTTAAAGGTGAAAATTTAAGAATACAGAATCTTTATGTCCCTGTTCGGTTGAAAGGAAATACAGGTGCACAACCTTTTATCCGAAAGCCTTGGGACCAGACACTTGTCGGATTTCGGACATTTTCGGATTTCCGAATGGAAGATTTTTAGCATAGATTAGGAAGGTAGCGCGGGCGGCTTGAAAAGTCTGGAGCGGCTGCCTCCTCCCCGGAGACCGGGGAATCATTGCATAAATGTTAGTCAGTTAGTTTGGAGGGATTTTATGTGCTGGTGGTGGGGGGTAAAGGGGGAAACTTTGATTCTTAGTCCCCTACCTGGTCGGCGACTCCCAACATCGCGGAGCTGGGGGCTCCGTCCGGCCGCGGGCGGCGCCGGTTGGAGCTCCGACCCCGGCAACTCTACCCCTGGCTGCGAGGCGCTCCAAATCCAGCGCCGCCCGGGGCCGGACGCCCGCAGCCCCAGCTCCGCGAATGTTGGGAGTCGGCGGCCACAGCTCTCCGGAGCTTACCGCACGGCGACCCGGTAAGACATTGCCCACTCCCCGCTGGTATCCCAGCGCTGCAACGCCGCCGACTCCCAACATTTGTGGAGCTGGGGCTGCGGGCGTCCGGCTGCGGGCGGCGGTGGATTTGGAGCGCCTCGCAGCCAGGGGTAGAGTTGCCGGGGTCGGAGCTACAACCGGCGCCGCCTGCGGCCGGACGCCCACAGCCCCAGCGCTGCGGAGCTTACTGCATGGCGACCCGGTAAGGCATTGACCGCTCCCCTCCTCTCCGACCAGGTAGGGGACTAAGAATTAAAGTTTACCCCTTCACCCCCCCTTCACATAAAAGCCCTCAAAACTAACATTTAAGCAATGATTTACAGATGTATAAGTGTCTCCCCAGTCTCCGGGGAGGAGGCAGCCGCTACAGTAGTACAGACCTGGATTGACCGTGGGTCGTTTCGGGTCAAGTTAGGTGCAAAACGCGAGCTTAGGGTGTGCAGACGACATCCTGGAAAAAATGGCCGGTTTTCGGAGTTTTTCAGTTTCCAGAACTCCGGATAAAAGGTTGTGCACCTGTAGTTAAAATAGGAAAGAGCCATGGTTTTCAAGGGAAATTGGACACTTGGTTCGGAAAAAAAGGGAGATCTACAATAATCATAGGCAGAATGGAGTAAATGAGGTGCTTGAGGAGTATGAAGAATGTAAAAAGAATCTCAAGAAAGAAATTAGAAAAGCTAAAAGAAGATATGAGGTTGCTTTGGCAAGTAAGGTGAAAGTAAATCCAAAGGGTTTCTACAGCTATATTAATAGCAAAAGGATAACGAGGGATAACATTGGTCCATTAGAAAGTCAGAGTGGACAGCTATCTGCAGAGCCAAAAGAGATGGGGGAGATATTGAACAATTTATTTTCTTCGGTATTCACCAAGGAGAAGGATATTGAATTATGTGAGGTAAGGGAAACAAGTAGAGTAGCTATGGAAACTATGAGATTCAAAAAGGAGGAATTACTGACACTTTTGAGAAATATAAAAGTGGATAAGTCTCCAGGTCCGGACAGGATATTCCCTGGGACATTGAGGGAAGTTAGTGTAGAAATAACAGGGGCTATGACAGAAATATTTCAAATGTCATTAGAAATGGGAATAATGCCAGAGGATTGGCGTACTGCGCATGTTGTTCCATTGTTTAAAAAGGGGTCCAAGACTAAACCTAGCAATTATGGACCTGTTAGTTTGACGTCAGTGGTGGGCAAATTAATGGAAAGGATACTTAGAGATAATATATATAAGCATCTGGATAAACAGGGTCTGATTAGGAACAGTCAACATGGATTTGTGCCTGGAAGGTCATGTTTGACTAATCTTCTTGAATTTTATGAAGAGGTTACTCGGGAAATTGTTGAGGGTAAAGCAGTGGATGTTGTATATATGGACTTCAGTAAGGCCTTTGACAAGGTTCCTCATGGAAGGTTGGTTAAGAAGGTTCAATGGTTAACCATATAACCATATAACAATTACAGCACGGAAACAGGCCATCTCGGCCCTACAAGTCCATGCCGAACAAATTTTTTTTCCCCTTAGTCCCACCTGCCTGCACTCATACCATAACCCTCCATTCCCTTCTCATACATATGCCTATCCAATTTATTTTTAAATGATACCAATGAACCTGCCTCCACCACTTCCACTGGGAGCTCATTCCACACCGCCACCACTCTCTGCGTAAAGAAGTTCCCCCTCATATTACCCCTAAACTTCTGTCCCTTAATTCTGAAGTCATGTCCTCTTGTTTGAATCTTCCCTATTCTCAAAGGGAAAAGCTTGTCCACATCAACTCTGTCTATCCCTCTCATCATTTTACAGACCTCTATCAGGTCCCCCCTTAACCTTCTGCGCCCCAGAGAATAAAGACCTAACTTATTCAACCTATCTCTGTAACTTAGTTGTTGAAACTCAGGCAACATTCTAGTAAATCTCTTCTGTACTCTCTCTATTTTGTTGACATCCTTCCTATAATTGGGCGACCAAAATTGTACACCATACTCCAGATTTGGTCTCACCAATGCTTTGTACAATTTTAACATTACATCCCAGCTTCTATACTCAATGCTCTGATTTATAAAGGTTAGCATACCAAAAGCTTTCTTTACCACCCTATCTATATGAGATTCCACCTTCAAGGAACTATGCACGGTTATACCCAGATCCCTCTGTTCAACTGTATTCTTCAATTCCCTACCATTTACCATGTACGTCCTATTTTGATTTGTCCTGCCAAGGTGTAGCACCTCACATTTATCAGCATTAAACTCCATCTGCCATCTTTCAGCCCATTTTTCCAAATGGTTCAGACTTTGGAAATCCTCTTGGGTATTAATGGTGGAGTAGCAAGATGGATTCAACAGTGGCTGAATGGGAGATGCTAGAGAGTAATGGTGGATGGTTGCTTGTCAGGTTGGAGGCCAGTGACTAGTGGAGTGCCACACGGATCTGTGTTGGGTCCACTGTTGTTTGTCATGTACATCAATGATCTGGATGATGGTGTGGTAAATTGGATTAGTAAGTATGCAGATGATAATAAGGTAGGAGGGGTTGTGGATAATGAAGTCGATTTTCAAAGTCTACAGAGAGATTTATGCCAGTTGGAAGAGTGGACTGAAAGATGGCAGATGGAGTTTAATGCTGATAAGTGTGAGGTGCTACATCTTGGCAGGACAAATCAAAATAGGACGTACATGGTAAATGGTATGGAATTGAAGAATGCAGATGAACAGAGGGATCTGGGAATAACTGTGCACAATTCCCTGAAAGTGGAATCTCATGTAGATAGGGTGGTAAAGAAAGCTTTTGGTGTGCTGGCCTTTATAAATCAGAGCATTGAGTATAGAAGTTGGGATGTAATGATAAAATTGTACAAGGCATTGGTGAGGCCAATTCTGGAGTATGGGGTACTAATTATAGGAAGGATGTCAACAAAATAGAGAGAGTACAGAGTCGATTTACTAGAATGTTGCCTGGGTTTCAGCAACTAAGTTACAGAGAAAGGTTGAACAAGTTAGGGCTTTATTCTTTGGAGCGCAGAAAGTTAAGGGGGGACTTGATAGAGGTTTTTAAAATGATGAGAGGGATAGACAGAGTTGACGTGGATAAGCTTTTCCCACTGAGAGGAGGGAAGATGCAAACAAGGGGACATGACTTGAGAATTAAGGGACAGAAGTTTAGGGGTAACATGAGGGGGAACATCTTTACTCAGAGAGTGGTGGCTGTGTGGAATGAGCTTCCAGTGAAGGTGGTGGAGGCAGGTTCGTTTTTATCATTTAAAAATAATTTGGATAGTTATATGGACGAGAAAGGAATGGAGGGTTATGGTCTGAGTGCAGGTATATGGGACTAGGGGAGAGTACGTGTTTGGCACGGACTAGAAGGGTCGAGATGGCCTGTTTCCGTGCTGTCATTGTTATATGGTTATATGGTATTGTCTTTTTGGTTATCTTCTGTTGTTAATTAAACATAACCCAATCCTCTTGCTTCCCGCTCATCTTTGCTACATTGCACTTCTTCGCTTTAATTTTTATACTGTCCCTGATGTCCCTTGTCAGCCATGGTCGTTCCTTTCTCTCCTTGGAATCTTCCTCCTAGGAATGAACTGATCCTGCACCTTCTGTATTATTCATAGAAACACCTGCCATTTTTGTTCCACTGTCATCCCTGCTAGTGTATCTTTCTAGTCAACATTGGCCAGCTCCTGGCCCCATAGTCCCCTTTATTCCACTGCAACACTGACACCTCCGATCTACTCTTCTCCCTGTCCAATTGTAGATTAAACCTGACCATGTTATGGTCACCGCCTCCTAATGGCTCATTAACCTCGAGGTCCTTTATTAAATCCGGTTCATTACATAACACTCAATACAGAATTGCCTTCTCCCTGGTAGTCTCCAATACAAGCTGTTCAAAGTATCCATCACGAAGGTACTGTACAAAGTCCCTTTCTTCGGGTCCAGTACCAACCTGATTTCCCCAGTCTACCTGCATGTTGAAATCTCCCATAACATCCACAGCATTAATTTTACCACGCCAATTTTAACCTCTGATTCAACTTGCGCCCTATGTCCAGGCTACTGTTTGGGGGCCTGTAGATTAGTCCCATTAGGGTCGTTTTACTCCTTATACTTCGCGCATTCATATACAGTACTTTGACCTCCGTATTCACTCCCCCCTCGCAATTGACCCTTACCTTATTCTGTTGTCCATTCTCAAGCTTTCCTTCCCATTAATTCGAGAATCTTTTGAAATTTGTCCTGTAGCCACTTCCCCTTCAACTCCATCTTTATACTCCCAATTTGTCAATCTCTCCTCCCCACTCTTTAGTTTAAACCCACACGTGTAGCCCAAGCAAACCTGCCTGCCTGAATATCGGTCCCCCTACAGTTAAGGTGCAACCCGTCCCTTTTGTACAGGTCACCCCTACCCCAGAAGAGATCTCAGTGGTTTATACATCTAAATCCTTGCTCCCTGCTCCAGCCCCTCAGCCACACATTCAGATCCCCTATCTCCCTGTTCCTGTCCTCACTAGCACGAGGTACTGGAAGCAATCCAGAGATAATAATAATAATAATAATAATAATAATAATAATAATAATAATAAGTTTATTTATATAGCACATTTATAGTCAATTTTCATTGACCCCAAAGTGCTTTACATAATTTAAAAATCAGTTCCATACAAAGCATAAAGATGGGTTAACAAAATAATAAAATGCATAAACAGGACACAACATGTAACATAAACATCCACCACAGCATTCATCACTGTGGTGGAAGGCACAAAAAATTTTGGCCGTCCTCCTCCATTCCCCCCCCCCCCCCCCGTGGACAAGACCAGAGTCCAGAGTCCAGTCCAGGATCGGTCTTTCCTCACCGGAGACCGCGGCTTTAGATTGTTGTAGGCCGCAGGCCGGCGGTTGAGATTTAAAGTCCCCGCCGCAGCCAGAAGCATCGTAGACTGCAGGGCCGGCGGTCGAAGCTCCCCTCCAGGGGTGATGGTAAGTCCATGCCGGGCCCGCGGTAGAAGTTATCCGCGGGCCGGCAATGGCGGCTTCTTCTTCCCCCGAGTCCCCCACGAGGGATCCCGGGCTGTAGACGCCGCAGCAGCTGGAACTCTGCAGACCGCGGCTTCAGGCTGCGACTTCAGGCTGCCGGCTTCCCCGGGCCAGTGAAACGGAGCACTCCCCCCCGGCGAGCTCCACGCCGAGTCCACGCTGCGCCTGCCGCTGAAGCCCCGGGCGCGTCTCCGGGGAAGACCTTGCCGATCCTTGATGGTAGGCCACGGGGGAGGCAACCTGGAAAAAGTCGTCTCTCCATGGAGGAGGCGACCGAAGCGGTTTCCCCCTTACCCCCCCCCCCCACCACCCCCCACACAAAACACAAAAAACCCCACTAATTACACACTTTAAAACATACTAAAAATAAAAAATAAAATTGAAAGGCTGACGCGCTGCTGCCATGGCTGCCGCCAGAACAGCGCCCCCTTCACAGAATCACCGTAGAAGTCCGGTCTTTCAGTCTATTTCCCAATTCTCTGAACTCATGTTGGAGAACCTCCTTCCTCTTCTTCCCGATGTTGTTTGTGCCTACGTAAACAACTACTGCCGGCTGTTCACCTTCTGTCTCGAGGGTATTCAGAATTTGGCTCGTGAAATCCTGAACCCTGGCACCAGGGAGGCAACAGACCATCCTCACATCTCATCTACCGCCACAGAATCTCCTGTCCGCTCCCCGAACAATGGAGTCACCCACCACTAGAGCTCTGCTTGACATCGGTCTCGCCGGTCGAGTCCCGTCTCCAGGATTGGAGCCACCAACGTGTCCGCCGCTCGGACTAGAAACATTGTCTCCCCGGACAGTTCACAAGAGGACATACCTGTTTTCATTCAGCCACCTGAGTCTTCTGCACTCCACGATTTCCACCCTTTCTCTCCGTCACACACCTTGGTTCTTCCCGTCACCTCGGCGTGACAACCTCACTGTAGGTCCTGTCCAGGAAACTCTCGTTTTCACAGATGGCCCTGAGGTCATCCAGCTGCTTCTCCAGTGCCCCAACACGGTCCTTTAGGAGCTGAAGCTGGACGTACTTGCCACAGTTGTAGCAGCCAGAGGCACCATCCGTGTCCCTGAGCTTCCACATTCTGCAAGCCTCACACTGTCTCATCTGCCCCCACATGTGTTCACCACGTTCCGTCCTCTCGAGCTTTATGCGTAGCCTTCTCTCCTCAACCTCCTCGCCGAAGACTCTCGAACCAAAGGCTCACACTTTACTCACCAGGCACTTCCCTCTCAAGGCTGCTCTCTCACTGCCGCTCCCTAAGAGGCGTCTTGCTTATATTGACTGATAAATTGCCTAATTTACCAATTTCCAAACCAAATTCCTCAGTTTAGACTGTTTTCCCCCTCTGACTCACTTCTAACTCTCCTCCCATTCTGACTAGAGCCAATCAGTGCTTTCTCCTGCTTCTGTTTGTTGCTGTTCCTTCAAAGTCCAGCTTAATTCAGAATTAACCTTTACAAAGTTAATTCCCGGGTTGGCGGGACTGTCATATGCTCAGAGAATAGAGCAGCTGGGCTTGTACACTCTGGAGTTTAGAAGGATGAGATCTCATCGAAGCATATAAGATTGTTGAGGGTTTGGACATGCTAGAGGCACGAAACATCTTCCCGATGTTGGGGGGGGGGGGGGGGGGGGGGGTGCAGAACTAGGGGCCACAGTTTAAGAATAAGGAGCAAGGCATTTAGAACGGAGATGAGGAAATACGTTTTTCACAGAGCGTGGTGAGTGTGGAATTCTCTGCCTCAAAGGGCGGTGAAGGCAGGTTCTCTGGATGCGTTCAAGACAGAGCTAGATAGGGCTTAAAAAATAGCGGAGTCAGGGGATATGGGGAGACGGCAGGAACGGGGTACTGATTGGGGATGATCAGCCATGATCACATGGAATGGTGGTGCTGGCTTAAAGGTCCGAATGACCTCCGCCTGCACCTATTGCCTATTGTCTATTGAATCTTTCCTTTGGTGACTATGATTGAATACGTGGTTCAGTAGATAATCGAAACGCACTCAGGAGCAATCCACGCGGTCAAAAGGTATATCTTACAAACTCAGTCACTTAATTAATAGTTTCAAAAATTGTAATGCTATAAACTAAGATATTCATTCAAACTTTTTCTTGTATAAGTACATTTTAATCTTTCTCATGGTCAATCTCGTGCATGGTCGAAAGCTGCGATCTCTCCCCCATGCTTCTTCAAATTAAATTACTAGGGAGTCTGCGCCAGTATCGCAGCTGCAGGCACACCTCATACCACGTATAAATCCCACCCACATAATTACAGGCAGATAACATTTATAGTTAAGCTAAATGGTTAGCACATTAGACACTGCATGTCCTTTTGAATGAGATCCGTTAATCCCCACTCTGTTTTCTATCAATGTGAATGCCTGACCTCCAACATCATGTGTTATCAAAGGCTTTCTGAAAGTTCAGATACACTACATCCTCTGGCTCCCCCTTGTCTATTTTACTTGTTTGTACCTCATAAAGTCCAGAAGATATGTCACGTATGATTTCACCTTCATAAATACATGCTGACGGATCCTCCCTCATGCATCCATCGTCCCGTTTGTTCAACTGCAATACTAACGCTTTCAATTTTCCCTTCTCCCTCTCAAATTGTATGTTATAACTTCTCATATTATGGTCACTACCTCCTAATAGTTCCTTTGCCTTCAGTTCCCTTTTCAAATCCTGTTTATTGCACAACACTAATTCCAGAATTGCCTTTTCTCTGGTAGGTTCCAGGACAAGCTGCTCCAAGAATCCATCCCAGATGCATTCCATTAACTCCCTTTCTTCGGTGTCCAGTAGCAATCTGATTTTCCCAGTCGACCTGCCTGTTGATATCTCGCGTAACCACCGTGTCATAACCTTTGTTATGAGAGCTAATTTTAACTCCCGGTGCAACTTGCTCCCTATCCGCAGGCTACTGTTTGCGGGTCTGTACGTAACTCCCATTTGGCTCAATTTTCAACCCATTACAATTTTCAGTTCTATGCACAATGACTCTACACCTTCTGACTCTATGCCACCCCTCGCAATGAACTGAATTTCAGGCTTTACCAACAGAGCCACCGCATTCCCTCTGCCCACCTGTCTGTCTCACCGATATGAAGTATACCCGTGAATATTCAGTTCCCAGCCCCGTCCCATTTGCTGCCAGGTCTCTGTAATTCCCATCATACATACCAAGTTCCAATTGCGCCTCAAGTTCATCCACTTTATTTCTTATACTTCATGTATTCATATATTCATACACTTTTAATTCGGTATTCACCTCCCCTCCCGCACCGGTTCTATTTCATCTGACTTTACTCTCTTATCCCTTCTTGAACTCCCCGCCCCATTTATTCAGGTGTCTTTTGTAACTTTTCCTGTACACTGTTCCCCTTTAACTCCATCCTAATAATCCCAATTTGTCAACCCCTTCTTCCCGCTATTAAGTTTAAACCCACCCCTGAAGCACTACTGAACCTGCACGCCAGAATGTTGGTCCACTTTCAGTTAAGGTGTAACCAGTCCCTTTTGTGTTGGTCAATCCTACTCCAGGTGAGATTCCAGTGATCTATACATCTAAATCCCAGTTCCCTATTCCAGCCCCCGAGCCACGCATTCAGATCCCCTTTCTGCCTGTTCCTGCCCTCACCAGCACGAGGTACTGTAAGCAATGTAGGGATAACCAACAGAGATGTCCTGCTTTTCAGCGTTCTTCCTAACTCTCCAAACTCACGTTGCAGAACCTTCGTTTGCACAACCACTTCCGGCTGCTCACCTTCCCTCTCGAGGATGTTCTGAAGTCGGTCTGACACATCTTGAACCCTGGCACCAGTGAGGCAAGACGCAGTCCTCGAGTCACGCCAGCAGCCACAGAATCTCCTGTCCGTACCTCGGACAATGGAGTCACCCAACACTACAGCTCTGCCCGACGTCGGTCGCGCTGGTCGAATCTCATCGCCAGGATTGGAGCCACCGAGATCTGCCGTTCGGACTCAAAGCATCCTCTTCCCCAGGGCTCCCAAGAGAGCGTACCGGGTTTCATTTGGTATAACCACTGGGGTCTCATGCACGTCACATTTACTCCCCTTTCTCATAGTCCCCCACCTTCACTCATCCGGTATCCTTGGTGTGACAACCTCACTGTAGGTCCTGTCCAGGAAACTCTCGTTTTCCTGGATGGCCCTGAGGTCGTCCAGCTGCGGTTCCATTTCCCCAACGTTCAATCAGGAGCAGCACCTGGATGCAATTTCTGCAGGTGTAGTTGTCAGGATAATCCCAAAGGAATGTGTGCATATAAGGTGAAAAGGGGTCAACGCAGAGTGGGACCCTTCTGGAATCAATGCGGCCAACTCTTGGTGCTGCTGCAAGCGATGGACAAGGAATATCTCTCCACTGGTTTTCTCGTGGTGAAAGACACGAGGGCCGGTGTGCTCGGGTCCGTCAATGAAAGTGGCGTGCGTGCAGTCAGTATTGGGTCAAAGAGGTGCTGAAGGTCGTGATGCATGTGAAGGTATCCTTGGCCTGATCAAATATATCATGAGACACAGTCAGAAGCTAATGGGGAAATTACAGGCGCCGTATCGGAAATCTATGAGTCATGATTACATGTAGGACCGGTTGAAGAAGACAGGAGGGTGGCAAATGCCGTCAATTAATTTAAGGAGGGCTACAGGCACAAGCTTGGCAACTACAAGCCAGTAAGCCTGTAATCAGAGTGATACTATGGGGTATTCTGAGGGATAAGATATGAATGCATTTAGATAAATAATGGGTGATTGGGGACTATCAGCGTGGTTCTGAACGTGGGCGATAGTGATTCATTAATTTGATTATGTTTTTTGAAAAATCAAAACGTGATGAGAGAACAGCTGTGGATATTGTATTTCGTGGATTTCAGCAAGGCCATTGACAAGGTTCCGCGTGGTTGGCGCTTCTGGAAAATTCGATCACATGGGATTCCATGAGAGTTTGCTGATTGGACAGAAAATTTACATTGGGGAATGTTGATTTCCTGAAGGTTGTTTTTCCATTGGATGCTGAGACTAGTGGTGTGCGTCAGGATTGGCAGCTGGGCCCATTGCTGTTTATCATCTATGTAAAATATCAGAATGGAACGTACAATGCATGATTAGCAAGCTTCCAGGTGATACTAAAGAGGGCGGTATTGTAGATAGTGAAGGTGGTTGGATAAAATTCAAGCAGGATCTTGATCGGTGGCGAAACTAAGCTGAGTTGATGGAACTAAGTTGATGGAAGTGCGAGGTGTTGTATGTTGGACAGTCTATTAAGAGCAGGGCTTTCACCATGAATGGCAGGGTTCCTTGGAGTTTTGAAAGACAGAGGAATATAGGCGTGTCGGCGCACATTTCCTTGGCGGTGGCATAACCGGTAGACAGTGTGGTGAAGAATGCTTTTGGCACAATGGCGTTAATCAGTCAGAATATTTGGTATAGAGGTTAGGCGGTCATGTCACAGTTGTAGCAGCCATTGGCGAGGCCGCTTTTAGTGGACTATGTTCAGTTTTGAACAACCCTGTTTTGGGTGAGTACTTGTCTAACTGGAAAGGGTGCAGAGGATA
Source organism: Leucoraja erinaceus (assembly GCF_028641065.1). Taxonomy (NCBI): domain Eukaryota; kingdom Metazoa; phylum Chordata; class Chondrichthyes; order Rajiformes; family Rajidae; genus Leucoraja; species Leucoraja erinaceus. The sequence continues at coordinate 711,552 of NC_073404.1, read as the reverse complement.
TTTACGAGTATGTTGCTTGGACTCAAGGGCTTGAGCTGCAGGAAGAGGTTGAGCAGTCGAGGACTTTATTCATTGGAGCGCAGGAGGATGGGATGCTCTCATAGCAGTGTACAAGGTTATGAGAGGAGATCGGGTAAATTGATCGGGTAAGTGCGCAGGCTATTTTGCACAATGGAGGGGAATCGAGAACCAGAAGACAGATGTTTAAAGTAAGGGGGAGTAATTCAGTGGGAACCTGAGAGGTGACTTTTATATATAACGGGTTATGGATATATTAAATGTGCTGCCGTAGGAAGTCGTTGAGGCAGGTACTATCATAACATTTATGAGATATTTGGACAAGTAAATGGGTAAAATAGGTTTAACTCGTCATAGAGCAAGCGCAGGCAGGTGGGAACTCGTATAGATGGGACGTTTGTCGGTTTGACCATGTTGGGCCGAAAGGCCTGATTCTACGCTCTACGGCGATACGACTATCACTATAGGAGCCTATGACAAGGGGCAGGAATACCTGAACCTATCCCCGTCTTATCTAGGTCAAGACTTTAAATGTACTATTCTTACATGTCCTGTTCATTCACTCCCCTAATCCAGAACGCGGTGGGTGGTGGTAAATGTGAAGTTGCCGTTTCTTACTAACAAGATACAAGTATCCCTCCACTGTAAAATGCATTCCTCGGTTGGAGTCTATATGAAGAGGGACTCCCCACTCTCGGGAATGTTTATTTTTCTGAGATGCATGGCACGTTTGCAATTGGGCTACTGCATGGAAGTGCCTCCACCCAGCGGATAAAATGTTCCAAATTTATGAAACAGCACCTTTAATTTAGAGACAAGGGCAAGGTCCAGTGAAATGTATCTGCATATATTTGTCAACAGGCGATGCATACTCTCCCATCTGCACATCAACTATTCGATACTGCCATTAACGTTCCTGCTTCTAGAAGCCGCGCTGTATTATGGAGAGAGTGCAAAATTATTGTCCAACTCAGTATGATGGTTGCTAAGACTTACAAGAGCAAACCTCGCTGGCCAGCGCTTCAGCACATCAATGCACCCCAGCGACCACAGGACATTGCTCCGTTGAACAATATGCAACTGGCATCATTGCTTCCATGCTTTTATGTTACTTTTGACGTCGAGCAACTTTATTCAATATCACAGCAGAAATGGAAGGGTTTCGGCAGATTTGTGAGCCCAAGAGCTTGAGATTTTAGCCGGCTTACTTGATATTTGCAAATTCCCAAGCGGGCTCTCGCCGTAGTGTGCTTTATTCGCGTGTTGTGCAGAGGTTTTGCCAATTCAAATTAACGTTCCACAGAATTGCTCCCGTAATTAAATATACCCAATACTGTTTTATACATTTCTGTTATCAATTGGGGCAGTTTCAGAATACCCTGTTTCATTTCCTTAATGTTAAAGAATCCACTTGCAAAAATCGCTTTAATCCTATCCCAATATTGCCTAACACACGGTGCAGTAAATATCCCCCACTCGCTGCTTGGCTGAAAAATAGAATAGCGTGTTGCCATACGTTGATGGGAAAACTGTGCACCACTCATAATGGGATTAGTTGCTGTCCAGGCTAGAGACTCTTTCAGTATATATATTTTTAAGTTTAGAATAATTACCTCAAAAGCATTTTGGATCGAACGAAATCGACCAGTGTAGTATATTGCATGGACCGCATTTGGTTTTCACCTGACACATGCTGAATTTCAAGCACAATAAACATTTGCATTCTCGGGGAGAGGAATCCTGTCTGTTTATTTGCATTTTACAAAACAAACACTGTGAATCCATCAAAGCAAGCTTTTCCAAGAGATCTCAAACTGTAAATCAGTAATTCAAAGTTCTTCATCAAAATAATTGCACTCTTTGAAACGCATTGTTGTTAGCAAAAACATATCTATGAAACACCAATTCCGAAATATTCTATTTCAAATTCCTAGTGTATGCTAAATACAATATTCGTAAATACCAATTTATTTCTGTAATTTTTAGTTTATTGTTTAGATACACAGCGCTAAAACAGGCCCTTCGGTCCACCGAGTCCGTGCCGACCAGCAATCCCTGCACAAGCCTACACACAATTGTGTGCCTGATCTGTCGTTCAATCTAGCTTCACGTGGTAACCTGCAGCCCTTGTAATCATTGTTCAGATCGACAGAGCACCAAACAAAACTTCGAGGTCTGATTCTGATACATATCTGTTTATTCAAGGACTGAACAGTACATATTTGGAAACACTTTGAAAGGATTCAAAACTGAGTTTACTGACATTTTTACCTACAGTTTTTTTTAATAGCTTACAACACAATGGTTATATGAAGATTTCATGTTCTTGAAATATGCCATCAGTGATCAAAGTTCCCCTGTAGTCTTTCATTCTTGTTTTAGATCTATTGGGGTTACCTCTAACATTCTGTTTCCTGATTCATATGATTATCTGGCAAACGCGTGTCATAAAGTGACGCTACTTTTCTCGCGATCAGTCATATGTTTCGGTTTACTCCAGCCAACTAGGCCTAATAATCTAAACATTTACTACAATTTTTTATCTATTCTCCGAACTCCGCTGAAGTTGCTGCCGCCCTAGTGGAATGAAATTTAAAATTATCAGTGTCAATCCCGGCGCTTACCAGAACCTGCTTTAGATAGTTTGCACCAACACCTTACTGTGCTTTTTTTTGTGGCTTATGAACAATGCTGACTCTTTTCCCCTCAAGGTTCTGGTAGCCTCAATATAATGGGACAAATATGACGCTACACACAGGCAGGAATCCTTGGGAGATGCCGAAAAGACAATCTTACACCCTGTCGCCCCTATTCTACTCTGCTTGAGCAGATCATAAACATAAAAAGTGATGGCATCTGCTGATACCTCCATCTTGTCTAGCCGCAGCATCTGTAATGTCTGCACACATTGGGCTGAAATCAACGGCATGAGCATGACCACCTTCATGGTGAGTTTGGCTAGTGATAGTACTGTGACAGGAGACCACTGACGAAGCAGCATTAGAACTTCGCTCACATTCCAGATAACCGAGTACCTGGTTTTGGGAGGATTGGAATTAAACACTCCCTTCTTGAATCTAGAGACTAATGGGTGAGTCCCCACTGAATGTAATTCTGATACCATGGGTAAATATGAGGACGGAGCACTTCTGGCTGCGTTAATCGCACTATAGCTTAAATTTTGATCGATATAGAGAGTTGACAAAAACTGTAGCACATCTAGGATGCCTGCATTTTGATATGTAATATTGTGCCTTAAACAGAACACCTCCCACTTTCTTATCAAAAAGATGTACTGCTTTTGGGTATTATCCCTCCAGGCCGCAGTGATAACATCCACGGTGCGCTCGGATAGTCCTCTCCCCAGTTCTGGTCTTCTTAGAATCTGCAAATAAACAGATCAATACGATCATGTAACGAATGCTGATCCCCAGTTACCGGATTCACCAGTAGATTTTTGTGTTTGGGAACAATCATGTGAGGCTCAGTAGCCATCTCCAAAACATGAGCATACCATGGCTGAGTAGGCCAGTCGGGTACCACCAATACTCGTGCAGCGGAGTCCTGCTTGATTGTTTTCAGGCATCGACTGAAGAGGCAGAATCGGGGACATATGTATATAAACATTCAACCCCAGTGCAGCGAGAACGCATCAACAGCTGCTGCCTCTGGATCAGGTTCCCATGAAACATATTTAGGCAACTGGTGGTTTAGTCTGGATGCAAACAAATCAATATCTGACATTCCAACCCTAGCAACAACATTTTCAAATATCTCACGGTTCAACATCCACTTATATTGTCATTAAATTGTCGTGACCTTGTGTCTGCGACTATGTTGAACCTCCCAGGCAAATGAATTGCTGAAATCAAAATGTCTCTGTCAATACACCAGCTCCAGATCTGATTTGCCAAGCTATCACAAGCTTTTGACTTGACTCCACCCATATGATTCAGATATGCTACTGCTGTAGTGTTGTCAATTTGCACCTGCACATGTACATGGCTTTTAGCAGGACATAAGCTTTAAGCCCATAGAATGTTCCCAGAAGCTCTAAATAATTGATCCCTCGCAATTGGAGAAGGGATGCCTCATCACTATTCCATCTGCCTCCACACCTGGAAAACGTATCAGTAGCACCCCAACCTTGGCCAATGATATTAGTCTGTAAAACTATAGAAGGTGGATCTACAAATACCTTCCTTGAGCTCGTTGCCACATTCATAATCCACCATTGCAGCTCAGCAATGGCTTATGTTGGCAACTTCATAGGCCTATCAAAATGGCCTGCATGTGCTTTCGATGCTTGTTCTTTAGCTCTTTGTAATTGTTGATAATGCAGAGGCCCAAACTGCACAGCTGGGAAAGCAGTCACGAGCTTGCCAATCAACTTGGCCACGTCTAATTGAGGATAGTTGTTCCTCAAGCAGCTTGACACACAATTAACTTTTATCACTCGGCAGAGTCACTAACATGTGATCTGAGTGAATGGTGAAGCCCAAGTAATCTATAACTTTAACTGGTGTTAATTTGGACTTATCTTCGTGGATAATGAACCCCAATTGCTCAATAGTGAATTTAACAGCTGACACAGATGATTCAGCTGCCTCCCGAGTGTTTCCTACAATAAAAATATAATCCAAATAGTCCATTACCACATGACCCTGAGTTCGGAGTAAGCCAAGAATTGGTTTTAACAATTTGGTAAACAATCTCGGAGCTGAGGTTAAACCATTTGGCAGTGATTTGAATTGCCACAATTGTCCCATCCAGTTAAACTTCAAATATCTCCTATCACTCCAATGAACAGGCACTGAGTAATAAGCATCCTTGAGATCTATGCTTGCCATATAACTCCCTTTCAAAACCATCTGTTTAGCAATAGAAAAAGTTTCCATTTTGAAGTGTCTATACTGCACAAAAGGGTCGAGGCTCGTCAGGTCCAGAATGACTACACCCCCCATCTTTTTTAGATCTAGGAAAGATACTTGACACAAACTGATGGGACTGATGAACGGATTTCTCAATTATCCCTTTTTTGCACAATATCTCAAGCTCTACCTGTATCTGTATATTCTATTTGTGTGAAAACACGAGTGTCCGATATGGGACATGCTGGGTGAGTGGACACAAAGTACGGTAGAATTCAATCCAAAACCCCTCTATACTGCCCAGCACAAATTGATCTGATGTTATGTCTTGCCATTCTTTGAGAAACAAGTGTAACCTGCCACCAACTTGAACATCTTCCCCATTTATCATTTCCTTGAGGAGCATCGTCTCTTACCTGCATGTTTGCTGACTGGGCTTGTTGCCCCCGGCCCCTCGTAGGGAAACTCATCTTAGATTTAGTGCCTGGGGTAGGATACCAGGGGCATGAGTTGGAGAATGACCGACTCGTTCCCTCACCAGTCCCTGTGAACACACCCCGTCGATAGGGAAAAAACCTTTTGCCCATTCGGCCACTTGATGGCACTTTGATGACGGCCACAGATTTCGCCTCTTCGTCCAGTTCCTTGACTCGCTTTGCGAGGTTCTCCCCGAGCAATAAATTAGGCAACTGGATATTATTTGGTTTGCAGAGTGCTGCAAATTTCGGGTGTATAGCAGGACGTATGGCACACTTTCTGAGGCCGTTCATTTCAAACAGTGCACTGCGCAAAAGCCCCAGAGCATCCTGGTACACTTCAGTCATGTGCCCCTCGTCCAATGTTCTGGCAAATGCAGTGATACCTGCTGCTAATAATTTGAGCACCCTCTGGACATTCAATTCCTGTGCTTTCACTGCAACCCCCATTTGGCCCCATATCACATGGTTGACCACTGGCACCTTTAACAACCCACAGTTGACTGCGGCTTCATACTTTCTCGCAGTATCATCCATAGTTAGCTCCTCTAGCTGGTGGGAGAGCATATAATTGATGGTGGTTGCCAGCTCTTCTCCCAATGGCTCCCCTGCTTCTTTGGGGACTGCAAATTTAGCAGCCAGATTAGGCACCATGACCTCTTGTCCTTCACCCTTAGGGCTATACACAGCCATCATCCCGGCATCAGCATCCTCCTGACCCGGCTCACCCTCCTCCTCCATAAGGGGGCGACTCTGCAGCCATACTCCAGGCGCTGCTGCCACGGGCTCTCCAACAGCCTGGCGAGAACTGCCCTCCTCCTCCCAGAGCGCATCCTTCTAACGCAACCTCTCCAACAGGCGCTCGATTAGTGAGAGCCGTGAGCAAACGGTCTGGCCCGACTCTGGGTCTATGGGCCTGGCAGACTTAAATGTGGCCTTGCGCCCCCCTGCTTGCGACAAAGTCGGTGAACTAGGCAGGCACCCACTGACCGCATTCTCCCGGTCTTCCATACTCTTTGCCACAGGTCGCCTTGCCTTCACCTTGCTAACTTTCTGCATCCTTCCTGGAGCACAATCTCCGACACAGAAAACGGCCTCAAGGATAAGTTTGTCCACTCACCTTCAGTTTTAAATTTACCCGCTTGTAGAAGCTCCATGCTCCAACCGGCCACCTGCACCAATGCGTCTGATGTAATGGCGCACGTGCGGCTGAACGGGTTTCTTCACGTAGTCACTCACGTGACTCCGAAGTAAAATCTTGCGGTAGATTTGCAATTGAGGAAAGAGTGGTGTGACATCAAAGGATCGCCCAAATGTCAAGTCACACAGAGATCATATAGAGGGAGAACAAAGCCTGAAGTGCACCCCGCAGTGCCTCTGTGCGGTGGAACTGTCTCTTCAATCGTAACTGTGACTGTATGTCATGGTGTTACTTGTCTGTGGAGCACCAAGACAAATTTCTTGTATGTGAATACTTGGCCAATAAACTTACTCAATTACTTCAATTAAAGTTTTGCAAATCAGTCAAACGGCAAAAGGATATTGTATCTGGAGCGCGGGTTTTAATTCCACGGTAACCACAGAGACATTCAGTTGACGCAAAGATGAGACGGTGATAATTTCGACAGAAAAATGATTAGGTTCGAGATGGTTAATCATTCGCATGGGTCTGCAGTTCTATACCCGTTCCGCAATACTCCTGCACCTGCTGGGATAATGTAATGCCGGAACCCACCCAGTGTAAGGGCACTAATTTGAAACACTGGCCAGGCCAGTTGCCGCCGCACTTACTTAACTCCTTTAACATTTTACATTTCCACTATCCACTGTGACTTTGTTTGTTCCACCACTTTAGCTGGAACAAGGGACCCACTACAACGTCACTGTACACGATATAGAACAGTGCAAACACGGGGAAGTTGCCGATCTCTCTTCGTTTCATCCCGCAATGTGCACTGGTGAACGTGGCCGTCACGGTAAGAACTCCTCGCACCTTAATAATCCGCCAGCAGAGCGCGATCACTGACCTGGAAATGAATAAAAGGAGTTTCGAGAGACATACAGTCAGTTTCTCAAATATTCAAGCACAAACGACAATTCTTCTTACTTACCGGTCACACCGAGAATAGCGAGGATGGGATAGTATATAATTTGGATCACATATATGGCTGTAACAATCCATAATCCGTACATTTTCTTGACACCGTTAATCCTCCAATGGCATTTAGGTTAATTCCTTATTTGATTGTGGAATGGCTCATTCCCTTATTTGAAGGAACGGGATTATCCCTGCGGGACCTTTGTGTGTCAGTAGCTCCATGTTGATCACAGTCCCCGAGCAAGCCTGTTATTCACAGAATGTTGCATAATATTATGAAGAAAGGACCACGTGGTTATTCAGGTGAAGATCCACAGCGCCTTACAATTGTTCGGGCACGTGGGAGAAAACAAATATTGACCACAAATGTATTCTCCCTCATCGCGATTCTGCAAACAGCTCACCCAGTCCAGTCGATTTAACTTTCCCTGTCAAAGTTAAATCAAAACCTCAATATCTACACGGAAAGTTGCGATATTCCAGCCCTGTTTTTGTTGCATCGTTGCTTTCGCCATTATTTTTTTTTACATGAAAAACTACCCATATTAATGATATGCGGCGCATTCAAGAATGCCTTCGCGGTGATTTTTTCTGCTGAGGCGCTCACGATTCCATCATCAGCGGTTCTTTAAATGCCCAGTCACTGATTTGTCTTAACTCAAAATTGGCCAATCCTATCCAGAGATTCATATACTTGGTCGGACTATATTGCAATAGTTAAACGTGATCTCCATCCATTTTTGAAATAAGATGCTGGAAATATAGGTAGACAAAAATGCTGGAGATCTCAGCGGGTGAGGCAGCATCTGGGGAAGAAGGAATGGGCCACGTAAAGAAGGGTCTCGAAGAAGAGTCTCGTCCCGAAACGTCGCATATTCCTTCTCCTAGATGGTGCCTCGCCCGCTGAGTTTCTCCAGCATTTTTGTCTATCCAGGAGATTATCCCATTGTCCCAGCCAGTAGTGGCAAACAGTCATAGTCAGAGAGTGATGAAACATAAAACAGGCACTTCGGCCCAACTTACCTACAGCGGCCTACATGTCCACGCTACACTGGTCCCATCTGTCCTAAATCTGTCCTGTCCTCGTATCTTTCTAAATGTTTGTTAAACGTAGTCCCCGCATCAACCACCTCTTCTTGCAGCTTGTCCAATGCAGTCAAGCTTTGTGTGAAAAGGTACCCCTTAGATTTATATTAAATCGTTTCCCCTTCATTCACCTACTCTGTGCAAGATACTTTGTGCATCTCATCGAGTCATAGCGTAATACAGTGTGCAATACAGGCCCCTCGTCCGCAACTCACCCACACAGTCCAACAATGTCCCAGCTATCCAAGTCCCACATGCCTTAACCCTCCAAACCTGTCCTATCCATGTACCTGACCAACTGATTCTTAAACAATGGGGTAGTCCCAGCCTCAACTACCTCCTCTGGCAGCTTCTTCCATACACCCACCACCCTCTGTGTGAAAAGGTTACCCCTCTGATTAGTTATTAAATCTTTTCTCCTTCATCTTGAACCTATGTCCTCTGGTCCTCGATTCCCTTACTCTGGGTAAAATATTCTTCGATCTATTCCTCTCATGACCTTGTATACTCCTACAAGGTCTCTCATCCTTTGTGTGTCTTGTGTGGGGGGGTGTGTGTGTGTGTGGGGGGGGGGGGGGGGGGGGGGGGGTTAAGGGGGAAACCGCTTTCGGTCGCCTCCTCCATGGAGAGGCGATTTTTTTTCCAGGTCGCCTCCCCCGTGGCCTAACATCAAGGATCGGCGCGGCCTTCCCAGAGACGCGCCCGGGGCTTCAGCGGCGGGCGCAGCGTGGACTCTCGGCATGGAGTGGGTGAGCCCTCGCTGGGGCTCGCTGGAGGGAAGCGCTCTGTTTCGCTGGCCCGGGGCAGCCGGCAGCCTGAAGTCGCAGCCTGAAGTCGCAGTCTGCAGAGCTCCAGCTGGTGCAGCGTCTACAGCCCGGGATCCCTCGTGGGGGACCCGGGGGAAGAAGAAGCCATCACTGCCGGCCCGTGGCCAACTGCTACCGCGGGGCCGGCATGGACTCACCAACACCCCTGGAGGGGAGCTTCGACCGCCGGCCCTGCAGTCTACGGTGCTTCTGGCTGCGGCGGAGACTTTAAATCTCGACCGCCGGCCTGCGGCCTACAACAACTTAAAGCCGCGGTCTCTAGTGAGGAAGAGCCGATCCTGGACTGACTATGGAGTCTGGTCCAGTCCACGGGGGGGAAATGGAGGAGGACTGGCCAAATGTTTGTGCCTTCCACCACAGTGATGAATGCTGTGGTGGATGTTTATGTTACATTTTTTTATTGTGGTTGTGTGTTCTTTATTATTGTATCGCTGCTGACAACCCAAATTCCACCAGCCTGGCTGTGTGGTCATTAAAATACAATACAATACAATCCTCCTGCGCTCTATGGAATACAGAACCAGCTTACTCAATCTCTCCCTGCAGCTCACACCCTCTAATCCTGCCAACATCCTCTTAAATGTTTTCTCAACCCTTTCTAGGTTGAAAACATATTTCCTGTAACATGATGCCCAGAGCTGAACACAATATTCTTAATGCAATCTCAGCAACATCTTATACAACTGTAACAGGACCTCCTAAACTCCAAATTCAATACACTGACTGATGAATGCCAAAGTGCAAAAAGCCTTTTTGATCATTTGTCTACCTGCGGCTCGACCTTCAGGGAACCATGCTCCTAGAACCCTCTGCTCTAGAACACTACCCAGAGACCTACCATTTACTGTGTAGGACCGGCCCTTGTTCGACGTCACAAAATGTAACATCTCACACTTTCCTGTATTAAATTCCATCAACCATTCCTCTGCCAACCTGGCCAATTGATCTAGATCCTGCTGCAATTTTTCACAACCATTGTACTATCTGCAAAACCACTAACTTTTGTATCTTCAGCAAACTTGCTAATCTTGCCCTGTATGTTCTCATCCAAATCATTGATGGAGATGACAAACAGTAACGGGCCCAGCATCGAATCCTGAGGCACACCACTAGTCACAGGCCTCCAGTCTGAGTAGTATCTTTCCACCATCACCCTCTGCCTCCTTCCATAGTGCCAGTGTGCTATCGATTCAGCTATCTCGACTTGGATCCCATGCAGTCTAACCTTCCAGAGCAGCCTACCATAGGGAAACTTATCGAATGCTTGACTGAAGCCCATGTACACAGCTACAGCTCTGCCCTCATCAACCTTTTTGGTCTAGTCTTCAGAAACAACGATCAGATTTGTGAGATACGACATCCCACATACAAAACCATGCTGACTATCCCTAATCACCCCTTGCCCATTCCAAATGTCTGTATAACCTAGCCCTCCAAATATTCCCCAGTAACGAACCAACTACAGATGTTAAACTCACCAGATGATGCCAGATGAGATGATAATGTTCAGACATGTGGAAATGATGCCGACATGACAAGATGGAAATGGAGTTGCAACAGACCAATGGTGGACAGAAAGCAGCTCAGGCCCTGAGATTTGTTTCACATTCCCTGGACCTCCTGTTAGGAAATGAGACAGGACAGGTGGCGGAGGTATGCGTTGGGGAGCACTTCGGGTCCAGTGATCATAATATCATTAGTTGCAATATAATTATGGAGAGGGTCAGAACTGGACCTACGGTTGAGATTTTTGATTGGGAAAGGCTAACTTTGATGAGATGCGAGATGATTTAAAAGGAGTGAACTGGGACATTTTGTTTTATGGGAAGGATATAGAAGAGAAATGGAAGACATTTAAAGGGGAAATTTTAAGAGTACAGAATCTTTATGTTCCTGTTTGGTTGAAAGGAAACAGTAAAAATTGGAAAGAGCCCTGGTTTTCAAGGGAATTCGGACATCTTGTTCGGAAAAAGAGGCAGATTACAATAACTATAGGCAGCATGAAGTAAATGAGGTGCTTGAGGAGTATAAGGAATGTAAAAAGAATCTTAAGAAAGAAATTAGAAAAGCTAAAAGAACATATGAGGTTGCTTTGGCAAGTAAGGTGAAAGTAAATCCAAAGGGTTTCTACAGCTATATTAATAGCAAAAGGATAACGAGGGATAAAATTGGTCCATTGGAGAGACAGAGTGGACAGCTATCTGCAGAGCCAAAAGAGATGGGGGAGATATTGAATAATTTATTTTCTTCGGTATTCACCAAGGAGAAGGATATTGAATTATGTGAGGTAAGGGAAACTAGTAGAGTAGCTATGGATACTATTAGTTTCAAAGTAAAAGAAGTACTGACACTTTTGAAAAATATAAAAGTGGATAAGTCTCCAGCTCCTGACAGGACATTCCCTAGGGCATTGAGGGAAGTTAGTGTAGAAATAGCCGGGGCTATGACAGAAATATCTCAAATGTCATTAGAAACGGGAATAGTCCCCGAGGATTGGCGTACTGCGCATGTTGTTCCATTGTTTAAAACGGGTTCTAAGAGTAAACCTAGCAATTATAGACCTGTTAGTTTGACTTCAGTGTTGGGCAAATTAATGGAAAAGATACTGAGAGATAAGCATCTGGATAAACAGGGTCTGATTAGGAACAGTCAACATGGATTTGTGCCTGGAAGGTCATGTTTGACTAATCTTCTTGAATCTTTTGAAGAGGTTACTAGGGAAATTGATGAGGGTAAAGCAGTTGATGTTGTCTATATGGACTTTAGTAAGGCCTTTGACAAGGTACCTCATGGAAGGTTGGTTAAGAAGGTTCAACTGTTGGGTATAAATGCAGGAGTAGCAAGATGGATTCAACAGTGGCTAAATGGGAGAAGCCAGAGGGTAATGGTGGATGGCTGTTTATCGGGTTGGAGGCAGGTGACTAGTGGGGTGCCTCAGGGATCTGTGTTGGGTCCTTTGTTGTTTGTCATGTACATCAATGATCTGGATGAAGGTGTGGTAAATTGGATTAGTAAGTATGCAGATGATACCAAGGTATGGGGTGTTGTGGGTAATGAAGAGGATTTCCAAAGTCTACAGAGTGATTCAGGCCATTTGGAAGAATGGGCTGAAAGATGGCAGATGGAGTTTAATGCTGATAAATGTGAGGTGCTACACCTTGGCAGGCCAAATCAAAATAGGACGTACATGGTAAATGGTAGAGAATTGAAAAATATAGTTGAACAGAGGGATCTGGGAATAACCGTGCATAGTTCCTTGAAGGTGGAATCTCATATAGATAGGGTGGTAAAGAAAGCTTTTGGTATGCTAGCCTTTATAAATCAGAGCATTGTATAGAAGCTGGAATGTAATGTTAAAATTGTACAAGGCATTGGTGAGACCAAATCTGGAGTATGGTGTACAATTTTGGTCGCCCAATTATAGGAAGGATGTCGACAAAATAGAGAGAGTACAGAGGAGATTTACTAGAATGTTGCCTGGGTTTCAACAACTGGAGAGGGTCAGAACTGGACCTAGGGTTGAGATTTTTGATTGGAGAAAGGCTAACTTTGATGCGATGCGAGATGATTTAAAAGGAGTGAACTGGGACATTTTGTTTTATGGGAAAGATGTAGAAGAGAAATGGAGGACATTTAAAGGGGAACTTTTAAGAGTACAGAATCTTTATGTTCCTGTTCGGTTGAAAGGAAACAGTAAAAATTGGAAAGAGCCCTGGTTTTCAAGGGAAATTGGACATCTTGTTCGGAAAAAGAGGGAGATCTACAATAATTATAGGCAGCATGAAGTAAATGAGGTGCTTGAAGAGTATAAGGAATGTAAAAAGAATCTTAAGAAAGAAATTAGAAAAGCTAAAAGAAGATATGAGGTTGCTTTGGCAAGTAAGGTGAAAGTCAATCCAAAGGGTTTCTACAGCTATATTAATAGCAAAAGGATAACGAGGGATAAAATTGGTCCATTGGAGAGACAGAGTGAACAGCTATCTGCAGAGCCAAAAGAGATGGGGGAGATATTGAACAATTTATTTTCTTCGGTATTCACCAAGGAGAAGGATATTGAATTATGTGAGGTAAGGGAAACTAGTAGAGTAGCTATGGATACTATGAGGTTCAAAGTAAAAGAAGTACTGACACTTTTGAAAAATATAAAAGTGGATAAGTCTCCAGGTCCTGACAGGATATTCCCTAGGACATTGAGGGAAGTTAGTGTAGAAATAACGGTGCTATGACAGAAATATTTCAAATGTCATTAGAAACGGGAATAGTCCCCGAGGATTGACGTACTGCGCATGTTGTTCCATTGTTTAAAAAGGGTTCTAAGAGTAAACCTAGCAATTATAGACCTGTTAGTTTGACTTCAGTGGTGGGCAAATTAATGGAAAAGATACTTAGAGACAATATATATAAGCATCTAGATAAACAGGGTCTGATTAGGAACAGTCAACATGGATTTGTGCCTGGAAGGTCATGTTTGACTAATCTTCTTGAATTTTTTGAAGAGGTTACTAGGGAAATTGACGAGGGTAAAGCAGTGGATGTTGTCTATATGGACTTTAGTAAGGCCTTTGACAAGGTTCCTCATGGAAGGTTGGTTAAGAAGGTTCAACTGTTGGGTATAAATGCAGGAATAGCAAGATGGATTCAACAGTGGCTGAATGGGAGAAGCCAGAGGGTAATGGTGGATGGCTGTTTATCGGGTTGGAGGCAGGTGACTAGTGGGGTGCCTCAGGGATCTGTGTTGGGTCCTTTGTTGTTTGTCATGTACATCAATGATCTGGATGAAGGTGTGGTAAATTGGATTAGTAAGTATGCAGATGATACCAAGATAGGGGGTGTTGTGGATAATGAAGAGGATTTCCAAAGTCTACAGAGTGATTTAGGCCATTTGGAAAAATGGGCTGAAAGATGGCAGATGGAGTTTAATGCTGATAAATGTGAGGTGCTACACCTTGGCAGGACAAATCAAAAAATCAGATTCAGATTCAGATTCAGATTCAATTTTAATTGTCATTGTCAATGTACAGTACAGAGACAACGAAATGCATTTAGCATCTCCTTTGAAGAGCGACATAGCAAACGATTTTGAATAAAAAAAAATAAGTGTCGGGGGGGGGGGGGGGGGGGGGGGGGGGGGGGGGGGGTGATTGGCAGTCACCGAGGTACGTTGTTAGTAGAGTGACAGCGGCCGTATAGGATATAGAACAAAATAGGACGTACATGGTAAATGGTAGGGAATTGAAGAATACAGTTGAACAGAGGGATCTGGGTATAACCGTGCATAGTTCCTTGAAGGTGGAATCTCATATAGATAGGGTGGTAAAGAAAGCTTTTGGTATGCTAGCCTTTATAAATCAGAGCATTGAGTATAGAAGCTGGGATGTAATGTTAAAATTGTACAAGGCATTGGTGAGACCAAATCTGGAGTATGGGGTACAATTTTGGTCACCAAATTATAGGAAGGATGTCAACAAAATAGAGAGAGTACAGAGGAGATTTACTAGAATGTTGCCTGGGTTTCAACAACTAAGTTACAGAGATAGGTTGAATAAGTTAGGTCTTTATTCTCTGGAGCGCAGAAGGTTAAGGGGGGACCTGATAGAGGTCTTTAAAATGATGAGAGGGATAGACAGAGTTGATGTGGACAAGCTTTTCCCTTTGAGAATAGGGAAGATTCAAACAAGGGGACATGGCTTCAGAATTAAGGGACAGAAGTTTAGGGGTAATATGAGGGGGAACTTCTTTACGCAGAGAGTGGTGGCGGTGTGGAATGAGCTCCCAGTGGAAGTGGTGGAGGCAGGTTCATTGGTATCATTTAAAAATAAATTGGATAGGCATATGGATGAGAAGGGAATGGAGGGTTATGGTACGAGTGCAGGCAGGTGGGACTAAGGGGAAACAAATTTGTTCGGCATGGACTTGTAGGGCCGAGATGGCCTGTTTCCGTGCTGTAATTGTTATATGGTTATATGGTTAACTAAGTTACAGAGAAAGGTTGAATAAGGTCTTTATTCTCTGGAGCACAGAAGGTTAAGGGGGGACTTGATAGATGTATTTAAAATGATGAGAGGGATAGACAGAGTTGATGTGGACAAGCTTTTCCCTTTGAGAATAGGGAAGATTCAAACAAGAAGACATGACTTCAGAATTATGGGACAGAAGTTTAGGGGTAACATGAGGGGGAACTTCTTTACTCAGAGAGTGGTAGCGGTGTGGAATGAGCTTCCAGTGGAAGTGGTGGAGGCAGGTTCATTGGTATCATTTGAAAATAAATTGGATAGGCATATGGATGAGAAGGGAATGGAGGGTTATGGTATGAGTGCAGACAGGTGGGACTAAGGGAAAAAAGTTGTTCGGCACGGACTTGTAGGGCCGAGATGGCCTGTTTCCGTGCTGTAAATGTTATATGGTTATTAACCCGATGCCATTTATGTTTGTACACAGCAAATCAGCGGATGACTGTAGAATGGCGACATCACTCGATTGAAACCCAATTGTATCAGGCCAAGGAATGGTGGGCAGAGAGCAGTTTAGGCCCTGAGATGCATTCTCCATAAATTCAATCAAATTATTTTGTTTCCGGCAAACTAGCAGGTAAGTGAACGAAACGGTACCGTGTTCGAATCCTCAAAACCTCTGACATGTCGAGATTCCCATTTACGTATTGTGTTGGGCCGAACCTTTTTCAAAACAGCTCATTCCCGCCCAATGTGATTTACACTGAATCACTCGGTGTGCTTCAACATTCCCTGGTGGCCTTTGAGATTGTTACCGAACGTGCCACTCAGTGACGTTGATGATTTACTGCGAAGGGGACCGCCCACCGCCAGCAGACAGTGATGATGAGCGGTCAAAACATGGTTGGAGATATGACAAAGAAAAAAGTGCAATTGCTGTTCTCCAGTCGGGGTCGAGTGGGGGAATATTAGAACCAAGGAACACGAAGAACACCGAACTAGACCATTCGGACATCAGTGTGCAATGGTTCAAAATACAAATCCACCTGAATCGATCTTCCAGATCCGTGCCCATGCCCCCTGCGGGTGACGGCTCTTCAACTGCACATCTCAGTGTTGGTTAGAAGTGATGGGGTTCCTGTCTCTCTACCCCTCTCTCGCATCGACATTCCATCTGCTGCATCTATTTGTGTGGTCGATTATCCGCATTTACGTTCAGTCTTTAACGGGAATGCGCTCAAGGGGACAGATAATACCGCGGTTATGTGGTTATATGGTTATGTGGTTATATGCGCATGGACCTACCTTTCCAAGTCTGACAACTGAAAGCAGACATAGATTCACCTCAGTGATGAATACAGCTAGGGCCGGGCCGTACTAGAGCCAGGCCGAGTTCCAGACCCTGGCAATGCGTTATGACCTGGGTACATGATGGGACAGGGAATGGAAGTGAGGTGACGAGGATGAGGAAAATGAGGAGGATGGAGATGGGATAGATCCTGAGGGGTGAGGAGGGAGCGTGGTGGGATTGAGGGAGAGGAAGGGGTAGGGAGGGTAGTTGCCACGTCTACACTCCCTTTTTCGCCCCTCCCTCTTTCTTGTGTTTTCTTGTTTCTTTCTCTCCTAACTTTGTTTCCTGTTATTCTGAAAATGATTCTTCAAACTGTCTGACAAATGGTCATAATGCAACAATGCAACCCGGTCTTCTTTACGGCATTCTATTGTTTTTGCCCCAGATACACATGCCGTGCAACTTGCACACTTCTCCAGTTTATTTATTTCCACTTCAATCCTGACGTTTAAGTTACCATGGCAGTGTTGCCATATTTCCAATCATGCTCACTCAATGTGTAACCTGTTGATTTAAACAAAGCACTAACTTGCCCATAACATCCATAATTTCCTGTATCAAATCCCCTTTGTGACTTCACCAAGACCAAATAAACCATATTAAATAATAATGTAATAAACATAACTTAATTTAACAGACAGTAAGTTATGTACGTCTATTTATCTCTCTTCGTGGTATAGAAAGGAGCTGTAGATGCTGGTTTAGAAAAACAAAGTTACAAAGAGTTTTTATTGTGTGGGACAGTGTGTCTTCTTGCTTTTCACTTAGTGCAAGGTTGAAAGGGTCAAGAGCTTCAAATTCCTGGGTGTGCACATTTCTGAAAATTTCCTGGTCCGAGAACACTAATGCAATTATCTAGAAAGCTCATCAGCGCCTCTACTTCCTGAGAAGATTACGGAGAGTCGGTTTGTCAAGCAGGACTCTCTCTAACTTCTACAGGTGCACAGTAAAGAGCATGCTGATTCATGGCATGGTTTGGCAACTTGAGCGCCCTGGAGAGGAAAAGACTACAAAAAGTAGTAAACACTGCCCAGTCCATCCTCGGCTCTGACCTTCCTTCCATCGAGGGGATTTATCGCAGTCGCTGCCTTAAAAAGGCTGCCAGCATCATCAAGGACCCACACCATCCTGGCCACACACTCATCTCCCTACTACCTTCAGGTAGAAGGTGCAGGAGCCTGAAGACTGCAGCAACCAGGTTCAGGAATAGCTACTTCCCCACAGCCATCAGGCTATTAAACCTGGCTCGGACAAAACTCTGATTATTAATAACCAATTATCTGTTATTTGCACCATCATTTTATTTATTCATGTGTGTATATATTTATATTATGGTATATGGACACACTGATCTGTTCTGTAGTAAATGCCTACTATGTTCTATGTGCTGAAGCAAAGCAAGAATGTCATTGTCCTGTGGCACAAAAAGTGACGAAAATTCAGCACACAATAACAAAAATTCAGGACTCAAAAAGCGGCGAAATTTCAGGCCACAAAATGTTACAAAATTTCAAGACGCGAAAAGTGACGAAATTTCAGCACACGAAAATCACCGAAAATTCAGGATGCGAAATGCGACAAAATTTCAGCACGCAAAATGCAACAAAAATTCAGCACGTGAAAAGTGATGAATATTCAGGACGCAAAGTGACGAAAATTCAAAACACCAAAAGCAACATAAATTCAGGATGCAAAAAGCAACTACGTTCATAGAAACATAGAAAATATGTGCAGGAGTAAGCCATTTGACCCTTCGAGCCTGCACCGCCATTCAATATGATCATGGCTGATCATCCAACTCAGTATCATGTACCTGCCTTCTCTCCATACACCCTGATCCCTTTAGCCACAAGGGCCACATCTAACTCCCTCTTAAATACAGTCAATGAACTGGCCTCAACTACCTTCTGTGGCAGAGAATTCCAGAGATTCACAACTCTCTGTGTGAAAAATATTTTCCTCATCTCAGGACGCATGAGGTGAGAACATTTCAGGACATGAAAAGTGACAAAATGTCCACACACAATTCGCAATGAAAATTCAGCACACAAAAAGTAACAAAAATTCAGGACGCGAAAAGCAACTAAATTTCAGGACAAGAAAACAGACAAAATTTCAGCACACGAAAAGCAACCAGAAATTTAGCATGCGAAAAGTGACAAAATTTCAGCACGTGAAAAGCGATGAAAATTCAGGACGTTAAATGCGACTAAATTTCAGGACGTGAAAGTGATGACATTGCAGCATGTGAAAAGGAACGAAAATTCAGCACATGAAAAGTGATAAAAATTCAGGACGCATAAAGCGTCGAAATTTCACAACGCGAATAATGACGAAAATTCAGCATGCAAAAAGCGAGGAACATTCAGGACGCGTAAAGCAATGAAAATTCAGCACGCGAAAAGTGACGAAATTCAGCATGTGAAAAGTACAAAAAATTCAGGGCACAAAAAACGACCAGAGATCAAAAGTGACGAAAATTCAGGACACAAAAAGTGACTAAAATTTAGGACGTGAAAAATGATGAAATTTCAGCACATGAAAAGCGCCGAAATTTCAGCACAAACAGCGATTATAATTCAGCAGCGAGGAAATGCACCGAAATTTCAGCACATGAAAAGCGATGAAAATTCAAAACGCGAAAAATGACGTAAATTCAGGATGCGAAAAGAGATGAAAATTCAGGACAAGAAAAGGGACAAAAATTCAGGACGCAAAAAGCAACAAAATTTTATGACGAGAAAAGCGATTAAAGTTCAGCACACTAAAAGCGGCGAAATTTCAGCCCAAAATTGATGACAATTTAACAGACGAAAAGCGCTGAAATTTCAGCACATGAAAAGTGACGAAAATTCAGGACGAGAAAAGCGACGAAAATTCAGGACGCGAAAAGCGACGAAATTTCAGTACATGAAAAGTGATGAAATTTCAGGACATGAAAAGCGACAAAATTTCAGGACATGAAAAGCGATGAAAATTCAGCACATGAAAAGCGATGAAAATTCAGGACGAGAAAAGTGACGAATATTCAGGACGAGAAAGCCGACGAAAATTCAGGACGAGAAAAGCGACGAAATTTCAGCACATGAAAATCGACGAAAGTTCAGGACGCAAAAGGCGACAAAATTTCAGGACGTGAAAAGCGACGAGAAATTAGCACGCGAAGAGCGCCGCATATTCAGGACGCAAAATGCGACGAAAATTGAGCATGTAAAAAGCGACAAACCTTCAGGACGAGAAATGCGACAAAAATTCAGTAAGTGAAAAGTGACAAAAATTCAGGATGTAAAAGGCGACAAAAATTCAAAACTCCAAAGTCGACAAATTCTGGATGCGAAAAGTGACAGAAGTTCAGGATGCATGAAACGTCAAGATTTCAGGACACGAAAAGTGACAAAATTTCAGCACACAAAAAGCGACGAAAATTCAGCACGCATAAAGCGACGAAAATTCAACACAGAAAAAATAACAAGAATTCAGGACTCAAAAAGCGACGAAATTTCAGGACGCAAAATGTAACGAAAAAGCAAAGACATTTCAGCACATGAAAATAGAGGACGCGAATAGCAACGAAATTTCAGCACGCGAAAAGTGACCAAAATTCAACACAAAAATGTGACGAAATTTTAGGACACAAAAAGGGACTCAATGTCAGCACCCGAAAAGCGACGAAAATTCAGCACGCGGAAAGCTAACAAAATACAGCACACAAAAAGTAACAAATATTCAGGACACAAAAAGCAACGAAAATTCAGCATGCAAAAAGCGACGAAAATTCAGCACACGAAAAGTGACAACATTTCAGCACACGAAAAGCAACAAAGTTTTAGCACACAAAAAGGGACGAAATTTCCGGACGCGAAAAGCGACTCAATTTCAGCACCTTAAAAGCAACGAGAATTCAGCACGTGAAGAGTGCCGAAAATTCAGGACGCGAAAAGCGACGAAAATTCAGCACGCGAAAAGTGACACACCTTCGGGATGTGTAATGCGATTAAAAATCAGAACGCAAAATGCGACGAATATTCAGCACATAAAAAGCGAAGAATATTCAGGATGCGAAAGGTGCCGAAAATTCAAAATGTCAAAAGTGACGTAAATTCAGGATGAGAAAAGTGACAAAAGTTCAGGACGCATGAAGCGACAAAATTTCAGGACACGAAATGTGGCAAAATTTTGGCACATGAAAATCGACGAAAATTCAGCATGCTAAAAGTAACAAAAATTCAGGACACAAAAAGCAATGAAATTTCAGGACGCAAAATGTGATGAAATTTCAGGACGTGAAAAGTGACAAAATTTCATCACACAAAAAGCAACAAAGTTTCAGCACACGAAAAGCACCGAAAACTCAGGACACGAAAACGACGATAATTCAGCACTCAAAAAGCGACAAACATTGTTCAGATTATAGAAACTGGGATGTAATGTTAAAATTGTACAAGGCATTGGTGAGACCAAATCTGGAGTATGGTGTACAATTTTGGTCGCCCAATTATAGGAAGGATGTCAACAAAATAGAGAGAGTACAGAGGAGATTTACTAGAATGTTGCCTGGGTTTCAACAAAACTAAGTTACAGAGATAGGTTGAATAAGTTAGGTCTTTATTCTCTGGAGCGCAGAAGGTTAAGGGGGGACTTGATAGAGGTCTTTAAAATGATGAGTGGGATAGACAGAGTTGATGTGGACAAGCTTTTCCCTTTGAGAATAGGGAAGATTCAAACAAGAGGACATGACTTCAGAATTAAGGGATAGAAGTTTAGGGGTAACATGAGGGGGAACTTCTTTACTCAGAGAGTGGTAGCGGTGTGGAATGAGCTTCCAGTGGAAGTGGTGGAGGCAGGTTCATTGGTATAATTTTAAAATAAATTGGATAGGCATATGGATGAGAAGGGAATGGAGGGTTATGGTATGAGTGCAGGCAGGGGGGACTAAGGGAAAAAAGTTGTTCGGCATGGACTTGTAGGGCCGAGATGGCCTGTTTCCGTGCTGTAATTGTTATATGGTTATATGGTTATTGTAGATTGGTTTATGCATGCAACCAATCATATATAGGTCAGCACCACTAACCCCGCCTTACTGTAACATTTATATTAACACCTACTTCCTATGCTACGCAGTTCGGTAGCAGACTACTTCAGCAGTCAGTGACTACTAACATGCTGTTAAGTCTGTATGTGGATTAAAGATGATCTTAAGTTACGTGTTGTGTAGATGTCATATTTACATGGTGTCAGATGTGGGATTCGAACCCACGCCTCCAATTTTAAAGCGGCAATTGAATAAAAAGGACATTGCTAGGTCCTGGTTCTTGCAACATCAACAAGCATTTAAATCCAAGCTGACCAGTGTACCAACTCTGATATTCTTCGATTTGAAACGCCCCGTGACTATCACCTGTGATGCCTCGCGATTCGGGCTCGGTGCAGCCTGCCTACAACCATCTGCTGATGGTATCTTGCTCCCCGTTTCATATGCCTCCCGTACCATGACCGACTCAGAACAACGCTACGCACAGATCGAGAAGGAGCTGCTGGCTGTCGTCTTTGCCTGCTCCAAATCCAAAGACTTTATCTTCAAAAACACTTTCACGGTCGAAACAGACCACCAGCCACTGGTGACGATTCTGAAGAAACCAATCCATGCTACACCAGCCCGCCTTGCCACGCATGATGATGCAGCTCCAATGTTTCGACTTCACACTTGTTTACAAAAAGGGTACAGACATGCACGTTGTGGATATTCTCTCTCGTGCACCTCGAGCATCCTGCGAACAACACCCCTATGAACGGGAAGAGCTTATGGTCCTCGGTGTTGACTTCGATCCTACTAAACAACTACGGAGCCTAGCCGAACATACTGCCGCCGATGCTACCCTCCAAATACTCTCATCAGTGATCAAAAAGGGTTGGCCAGACAGCTGCTCTAGCGCACCAACAGAGTCGCAGCCGTTCTTCCTAGTCCGCCATGAACTGGTCATACAGGGCAGTGTCATAGTCTTGCACCGCACCAGCAGAGGCAGTCCCTACTGCAACAACCTGCACCAGCCCTGGCCTGGACATCGGTGGCGGCAGACATCTTCGAATGGCACTATCTAAGCACTATCTCGTACTCGTCGACTTGTTTTCAAACTGGTTTGAACTCGACCTCCTGCCCTCCAACACATCTGAGATGGTCAACTGAAAATTAAAGAAACACTTCTCCACATTCGGCTCACCCGTCCGTTTGCAGACCAAAAAATGGAAGACAGTTTACCAGCCACGAGTTCAAGCTCTTTGCCAACGATGGAATTTCCACCACGTCACGAGCAGCCCTGAGTACCCACAGAGTAACGGACGTGCCGAACGGGCTGTCAGAAGTGCTAAACAACTGATGGAGCAATCGTGCCTGGCCAATTCAGAATTTTACCTTGATCTTCTGAACCTCAGAAACATTACCAGAGACGGGACCTTGGGATCACCAGCCCAGTGACTGATGTCCAGGACAACAATTCCTCCGATTCAGATTGCTCAGCAGAAGCTGATACCTCAAGTGCTGAAGCCTGCTTCAATCCAAAAGTGTATTCAGAGGAAACACGATATTCAGAAACGGTCGCACGCCAAATCATGCAGACCCTCTTGCCTCTACTGCCGGGACAGGTTATTTGTTTGCAAACTACCAGTGGACATTCCCGTCTGGCTACTGTTGTCAGCACAGCTGACGCACCTCGATCTCACCTTGTGGACTATGATGGAACAGTCTACGGCAGATGTCGTCAACATCTGCTTGCTGTGCGAGAACCCAGTCCGCCACCGGCAGGACCATATACTCCACCGCTTCAGTTCCAGCCGTTCGCTGCCGAATCTTCCACCGATCCCCGCATGCCCCACTCCCCTTGCATGTTCCATACTCCTCCACAAGCACGGCTGTGGCTAACCCCTGCGGTTACCCCTCCTGCACACTTCCCCTTTCAGTCACCACAATCCTCTTCTGCGCTTTCACCGCCTCGCTCTAATCTTTTCCGGTGAAGGAGGGGAGGATTTGGTCCATACGTGTTCGGGCCGCATCAGTAGACCGCATGGTAGATATGGCGAATATGTTTAACTTCAATGGCATGAATGGTCACTATACTCACTCTTTAAGGAGGAAGGATGTAGATTGGTTTATGCATGCAACCAATCATATATAGGTCGGCATCACTAACCCCGCCTTACTGTATCATTTATGTTAACACCCACTTCCTATGCTACGTAGTTCGGTAGCAGACAGGAGTCAGTGACTACTAACATGCTGTTAAGTCTGTATGTGGATTAAAGATGATCTTAAGTTATGTGTAGTGTAGATATCATATTTACAATTTTGGCACATGAAAATTCAGCATGATAAAAGCTAGAAAATTCAGGACAGAAAAAGTAACAAAAATTCTGGACAAAAAGCAATGAATTTCAGGACGCAAAATGTGATGAAATTTCAGGATGTGAAAAGTGACAAAAATTCAGCACTCAAAAAGCAACGAAATTTCAGCACACGAAAAGCGCAGAAAACTCAGTACGCTAAAACGCCGATAATTCAGCACTCAAAAAGCGACAAACATTCAGTGGGTGAAATGAGATTAAAATTCACAACGCCAAACGCGACGTAAATTCAGGATACAAAAAGCGACGACAGTTCAGGACACATGAAGCGACAAAAGTTCCAGAAACGAAAAGCTAAAAATATTTCTGCCCACTCAAAGCGATGAAAATTCAGCATGCAAAAAGCAACGCAAATTCAGCACACAAAAAGTAACAAAAATTCAGGAAACTAAAAGCAACAAAATTTCAGGACGCAAAATGTGACGAAATTTCAGGATGTGAAAAGTGATGAAAATTCAGCACATAAAAAGCAACGAAAATTCAGCACACAAAAAGTAACAAAAATTCAGCGCGCGGAATGCAACGAACCTTCAGGATGCGAAAAGCAACGAAAATACAACACACGAAAAGTGACGAAATTTCAGCATCCGAAAAGCACCGAAAATTCAGGAAGTGAAAAGCGACGACAATTCAGCACGCAAAATGCAACAAAACATCAGGACGTGAAATGCGACAAAAATTCAGCACAGGAAATGCCACGAAATTTCAGCAAACGAAATGCGACGAAAATTCAGCACATGAAAAATAATGAATATTCAGGACGTGAAAGGCGACGAAAATTCAAAACGCCAAACGCAACTTAAATTCAGGATGCAAAAAGCGACTAAGTTCAGGACGCGTGAGGCGAGAACATTTCAGGACATGAAAAGTGACAAAATGTTGGCACGCGATTCGTGTCAAAAATTCAGCACACAAAATGTAACAAAAATTCAGGGCGAAAATAGCAATGAAATTTCAGGATACGAAACAGACAAAATTTCAGCACACAAAAAGCAACGAAAATTTAGCATGCGAAAAGCGACGAAAATTCAGGACGCAAAATGCGACTAAAATCGCCGGAATTTCAGCACAAAAAGTGACGATAATTCAGCAGACGAAAAGCGCTGAAATTTCAGCACATGAAAAGCGACGAAATTTCAGCACATGAAAAGCGCAGAGGCAGGAACGTGGCAGTACCCCAGTACCTTGAAAATAAGTACTCCTGTTTGAGTACGGTTGGGGGGGACAGCCTGCCCAGGGGTAGCGACAGCGGCCGGGCCTCCGGCACAGAGACCGGCCCTGTTGCTCAGAAAGGTAGGGAAAAAAAGAGGAGGGCAATAGTAATTGGGGACTCTATAGTTAGGGGGTCGGATAGGCGATTCTGTGGATGCAGTTGGGAGACCCGGATGGTAGTCTGCCTCCCTGGTGCCAGGGTCTCGGATATCTTCTTTACTCAGAGAGTGGTAGCGGTGTGGAATGAGCTTCCAGTGGAAGTGGTGGAGGCAGGTTCATTGGTATCATTTAAAAATAAATTGGATAGGCATATGGATGAGAAGGGAATGGAGGGTTATGGTATGAGTGCAGGCAGGTGGGACTAAGGGGAAAAAAAAAAATTTGTTCGGCACGGACTTGTAGGGCCGAGATGGCCTGTTTCCGTGCTGTAATTGTTATATGGTTATATGGTTATATGTGTCTCAATGCGTCCAAGACAGCCTGAAATCAGAGGGAGAGGAGCCTGAGGTCGTGGTACATATAGATACCAATGACATAGGTAAAAAAAAGAGGGTCCTGAAGGGAGAATTTAGGGAGTTGGGAGGAGAGTTAAAGAAAAGCACCATAAAAGTAACAATCGCAGGTTACTGCCTGTGCCACGCGACAATGAGAGTAGGAATGGAGCGAGGTGGAGGATAAATGCGTGGCTGAAAGACTGGTGCAGAGGGCAGGGATTCAAGTTTCTGGATCATTGGGACTTTTTTTGGGGAAAGTGTGACCTGTACAGAAAGGACGGGTTGCACTTGAACCCGAGGGGGACCAATATCCTGGCGGGGAGATTTGCAAAGGCTACTGGGGAAACTTTAAACTAGAATGGTTGGGGGGAGGGACTCAAATAGAGAAAGCTAGCAGACAGAGTGTGAGGCAGGAGGCAGGAGGCAGAGAAGGGAAGCACTCGGACCCAAAATCTAGGGGAGAAAGAAGAAAAAGATAATAAACAGAGAAGAAGAGGCGGTGGTTTCTTAAATGTGTATATTTTAATGCTAGGAGCATTGTAAGAAAGGTGGATGAACTTAGAACCTGGATTGACACCTGGAAGTATGATGTTGTGGCGATCAGTGAAACATGGTAGCAGGAGGGCTGTGATTGGAAACTGAATATTCCAGGATTTCGTTGCTTCAGGTGTGATAGAATTGGAGGGGCAAGAGGTGGAGGTGTTGCATTGCTTGTCAGGGAAGATATTACAGCAGTGCTTTGGCAGGATAGATTAGAGGGCTCATCTAGAGAGGCTATTTTGGTGGAACTGAGAAGTGGGAAAGGTATAGCAACACTTATAGGGGTGTATTATAGTCACCAAATGGGGAGCGAGAATTGGAACAGCAAATATGTAAGGAGATCGCAGATATTAGTAGTAAGCACAAGGTAGTGATTGTGGGAGATTTCAATTTTCCACACATAGACTGGGAAACAGATATGTGAAAAGAAAGAGATTAGTTAAAACAAATGTAGGTCCCTTGCAGTCAGAAACAGGTGAGTTGATCATGGGGAACAAGGATATGGTGGACCAATTGAATAACTACTTTGGTTCCGTCTTCACTAAGGAAGACATAAATAATTTGCCGGAAATAGCAGGGGACCGCGGGTCAAAGGAATTGGAGGAATTGAGTGAAATCCAGGTTAGCCGGGAAGTGGTGTTGGGTAAATTGAATGGATTAAAGGCCGATAAATCCCCAGGGCCAGATAGGCTGCATCCCAGAGTACTTAAGGAAGTAGCTCCAGAAATAGTGGATGCATTAGTAATAATCTTTCAAAACTCTTTAGATTTTGGAGTAGTTCCTGAAGATTGGCGGGTAGCAAACGTAACCCCACTTTTTAAGAAGGGAGGGAGAGAGAAAATGGGGAATTACAGACCAGTTAGTCTAACATCGGTAGTGGGGAAACTGCTAGAGTCAGTTATTAAAGATGGGATAGCAGCACATTTGGAAAGTGGTGAAATCATTGGCCAAAGTCAGCATGGATTTACGAAAGGTAAATCATGTCTGACGAATCTTATAGAATTTTTCGAGGATGTAACTAGTAACATGGATAGGGGAGAACCAGTGGATGTGGTGTATCTGGACTTCCAGAAGGCTTTCGACAAGGTCCCACATAAGAGATTAGTATACAAACTTAAAGCACAAGGCATTGGGGGTTCAGTATTGATGTGGATAGAGAACTGACTGGCAAACAGGAAGCAAAGAGTAGGAGTAAATGGGTCCTTTTCACAATGGCAGGCAGTGACTAGTGGGGTACCCCAAGGCTCAGTACTGGGACCCCAGCTATTTACAATATATATTAATGATCTGGATGAGGGAATTGAAGGCAATATCTCCAAGTTTGCGGATGACACTAAGCTGGGGGGCAGTGTTAGCTGTGAGGAGGATGCTAGGAGACTGCAGGGTGACTTGGATAGGCTGGGTGAGTGGGCAAATGTTTGGCAGATGCAGTATAATGTGGATAAATGTGAGGTTATCCATTTTGGTGGCAAAAAAAAAAAACAGGAAAGCAGACTATTATCTAAATGGTGGCCGATTGGGAAAGGGGGAGATGCAGCGAGACCTGGGTGTCATGGTACACCAGTCATTGAAGGTAGGCATGCAGGTGCAGCAGGCAGTAAAGAAAGCGAATGGTATGTTAGCTTTCATTGCAAAAGGATTTGAGTATAGGAGCAGAGAGGTTCTACTGCAGTTGTACAGGGTCTTGGTGAGACCACACCTGGGGTATTGCGTACAGTTTTGGTCTCCAAATCTGAGGAAGGACATTATTGCCATAGAGGGAGTGCAGAGACGGTTCACCAGACTGATTCCTGGGATGTCAGGACTGTCTTATGAAGAAAGACTGGATAGACTTGGTTTATACTCTCTAGAATTTAGAAGATTGAGAGGGGATCTTATAGAAACTTACAAAATTCTTAAGGGGTTGGACAGGCTAGATGCAGGAAGATTGTTCCCGATGTTAGGGAAGTCCAGGACAAGGGGTCACAGCTTAAGGATAAAGGGGAAATCCTTTAAAACCGAGATGAGAAGAACTTTTTTCACGCAGAGAGTGGTGAATCTCTGGAACTCTCTGCCACAGAGGGTAGTTGAGGCCAGTTCATTGGCTATATTTAAGAGGGAGTTATATGTGGCCCTTGTGGCTAAGGGGATCAGGGGGTATGGAGAGAAGGCAGGTACGGGATACTGAGTTGGATGATCAGCCATGATCATATTGAATGGCGGTGCAGGCTCGAAGGGCCGAATGGCCTACTCCTGCACCTAATTTCTATGTTTCTATGTTTCTATGTTTCTAAACACATTCTGTAAATGGGCTGGATGGTTTGGAGATTGTAAAATGTGTGCAGGATAGTTTTTTGCAGCAATACATAGAGGTACCTATTAGAGAAGGGGCAGTGCTGGACCTCCTGTTAGGAAATTAGACAGGTCAGGTGGCGTAGGTATAGAACACTTTGGGTCCAGTGATCACAATACCATTAGTTTCAATATAATTATGGAGGGTCAGAACTGGACCTAGGTTTGAGATTTTTGATTGGAGAAAGGCTAACTTTGAGGAGGTGGAAAAGGATTTAAAAGGAGTGAATTGGGATATTTTGTTTGATGGGAAGGATGTGGAGGAGAAATGGAAGACATTTAAGGATGACATTTTAAGAGCACAGAATATTTATGTCCCTGTTCGGTTGAAAGGAAATAGTAAAAATAGGAAAGAGCCATGGTTTTCAAGGGAAATTGGACACTTGGTTCAGAAAAAGAGAGAGATCTACAATAATTATAGGCAGCATGGAGTAAATGAGGTGCTTGAGGAGTATAAAGAATGTAAAAAGAATCTTAAGAAATAAATTAGAAAAGCTAAAAGAAGATATGAGATTGCTTTGGCAAGTAAGGTGAAAGTAAATCCAAAGGGTTTCTACGGCTATATTAATAGCAAAAGGATAATGAGGGATAAAATTGGTCCATTAGAGAGTCAGAGTGGACAGCTATCTGCAGAGCCAAAAATGATGGGGGAGATATTGAACAATTTATTTTCTTCGGTATTCACCAAGGAGAAGGATATTGAATTAGGTGAGGTAAGGGAAACAAGTAGTGTAGCTATGGAAACTATGAGATTCATAGAAGAGGAAGTACTAACACTTTTGAAAAATATAAAAGTGAATAAGTCTCCAGGTCCTGACAGAATATTTCTTAGGACATTGAGGGAAGTTAGTGTAGAAATAGCAGGGGCTATGACAGAAATATTTCAATTGTAATTAGAAACGGGAATACATAGAAACATAGAAATTGGGTGCAGGAGTAGGCCATTCGGCCCTTCGAGCCTGCACCGCCATTCAATATGATCATGGCTGATCATCCAACTCAGTATCCCGTACCTGCCTTCTCTCCATACCCCTGATCCCCTTAGCCACAAGGGCCACATCTAACTCCCTCTTAAATATAGCCAATGAACTGGCCTCAACTACCCTCTGTGGCAGAGAGTTCCAGAGATTCACCACTCTGTGTGAAAAAAGTTCTTCTCATCTCGGTTTTAAAGGATTTCCCCCTTATCCTTAAGCTGTGACCCCTTGTCCTGGACTTCCCTAAGGATTGGCGTACTGCGCATGTTGTTCCATTGTTTAAAAAGGGGTCCAAGACTAAACCTAGCAATTATAGACCTGTTAGTTTGACGTCAGTGGTGGGCAAATTAATGGAAATGATACTTAGAGATAATATATATAAGCATCTGTATAAACAGGGTCTGATTAGGAACAGTCAACATGGATTTGTGCCTGGAAGGTCATGTTTGACTATTCTTCTTGAATTTTTTGAAGAGGTTACTCGGGAAATTGATGTGGGCAAAGCAGTGGATGTTGTCTATATGGACTTCAGTAAGGCCTTTGACAAGGTTCCTCATGGAAGGTTGGTTAAGAAGGTTCAATTGTTGGGTATTAATGGTGGAGTAGCAAGATGGATTCAACAGTGGCTGAATGGGAGATGCCAGAGAGTAATGGTGGATGGGTGTTTGTCAGGTTGGAGGCCGGTGACTAGTGGGGTGCCACAGGGATCTGTGCTGGGTCCACTATAGCTTGTCATGTACATCAATGATCTGGATGATGGTGTGGTAAATTGGATTAGTAAGTATGTAGATGATACTAAGATAGGTGGTGTTGTGGATAATGAAGTAGATTTTCAAAGTCTACAGAGAAATTTAGGCCATTTGGAAGAGTGGGCTAAAATATGGCAGATGGAGTTTAATGCTGATAAGTGTGAGGTGCTACATCTTGGCAGGACAAATCAAAATTAGACTACATGGTAAATGGTAGTGAGTTGAGGAATGCAGTTGAACAGAGGGATCTAGGAATAACTGTGCACAGTTCCCTGAAGGTGGAACCTCATGTAGATAGGGTGGTAAAGAAAGCTTTTGATGTGCTGGCCTTCATAAATCAGTGCATTGAGTATAGAAGTTGGGATGTAATGTTAAAATTGTACAAGGCATTGGTGAGACCAATTCTGGAATATGGTGCACAATTTTGGTCGCCCAATTATAGGACGGATGTCAACAAAATAGAGAGTACAGAGGAGATTTACTAGAATGTTGCCTGGGTTTCAGCAACTAAGTTACAGAGAAAGGTTGAACAAGTTAGGTCTTTATTCTTTGGAGGGCAGAAGGTTAAGGGGGGGTTGATAGAGGTCTTTAAATTGATGAGAGGGATATACACAGTTGACGTGGACAAGCTTTTCCCATTGAGAGTAGGGAAGATTCAAACAAGAGGACATGACTTCAGAATTAAGGGACAAATGTTTAGGGGTAACATGAGGGGGAACCTCTTTACTCAGAGAGTGGTAGCTGTGTGGGATGAGCTTCCAGTGGAAGTGGTGGAGGCAGGTTCGATTTTATCATTTAAAAATAAATTGGATAGGTATATGGATGGGAAAGGAATGGAGGGTTATTATCTGAGTGCAGGTAGATGGGACTAGGGGAAAATAATTGTTCGGCACGGACATGTAGGGCCGAGATGGCCTGTTTCCGTGTTGTAATTGTTATATGATTATATGGTTCCAATTTGCTGTACCAATATTCTATCAATAACAATGTTCTATCGTTTCTAATAATAATAATAATAATAATAAATGTTATTTGTGGGCGCATTTCAAAAGTCTCAAGGACACCTTACAGAAATTAACAAGAGTAATAAAACATATAATCGGAATAAAATAAATAATAAAGACATCACCAATACACAAATTAAAGACAGAATTCGACCCAAAGACAAAAAATCAAAAACACAATGTGAAGAGAGAGCAGCGGCAGCCAAACCGCGCCAGCGTGCACTCTCCTTTCCGACAGCCATCTTGGACACAAACTAAAATATTCACTCACACACAAAAATCATCCCCCCACAATGGTTACCACTGTGGGGGAAGGCACAATGTCCAGTCCCCATCCCCAGTTCCCCCAAAGTCAGGCCCATTGAGGCCTCCGCTATTGCCTCTACGGAGGCCCGATGTTCCTGGCCGTTCTCGCCGGGTGGTGTTACCCCGGCGTCGGGAGAATCCTCTCAGCGGCTGGGCCACCTGGAACGGCCGCTTCCTAACCGCGGCTTCCGAAGCCGACAAGGCCGTATACGTTGTCTATATGTAGTTCAACAAGGCCTCTATTAAGATTCCGCACAGTAGACCGCTCAGGAATGTCCCAGGATTATTGGGATCCAGGAAGATCGAGCCAATTGAACTTAAATCTGGTTTAATGGAAGAAAGCAAAGGTTGATGGGGGAAGATTCATTTTCGGATTGGGGGCATGTGACGATAGCTATACCTTGGGGATTGGTGCTTGACCGATTACTGTTTATGGTTTACATCAATAAGTCGGATGGGAATGTACATGGTGCTGATTGGTAAATTTGCAGATGGCTCTAATCAAGGTGGATTCATAGATTCATGGTTATCAAAAGTTACAGCAGGCTCTTGATCAGCTGGGCAAGTGGGCTGAAGATTGGTTAACAGAGATGAGTGCAGATCAGTTCATCATCAATCAGAACATTATTTATAAGAACAGGGAGATCGCCGTACTAATTTATATTGTTTCTGGAATATTATGTATAGTCTGGTTCAAATGCAATAGGAAGAAGCTGACTGCACCGAATCAAGTACAGGAGATGTAAATGGGATGTTACCCAGGACGAACTGTTCAGTTATAATAAAATAGACGATAAGATGTATTTTATCTTCTTTGGAACTTCCCGCTCTGCAGAAACTTGCTGAACATGTACACAATGATAAGAGGCCTAGCAAGAATAGATATTGAGTAAGGTGTCCCCATGTCAGAGGCATTCCGGACCGCAGAACCTAAAAGACGGAGATTTAGTTTGGACCTCGAGAAACTTGTCACATGGTTTTGTTCTGCAAGGAACCACTTCAGCAAATTGTGGGAGTAGGTACTCTCCGAAGAGGTAAGAAGCATCTGGAGATGCACGTGGTGATATGACAGAGTCGGCTACTGATCAAGTGATGTTCAATATATTTGGCTCCAAAAGGTTAAAAGGACGTTCTCTTCTGAAAATATGAAGATAGCATCTGTGATCAGATGGAAGCTTCATTCAGACAGGAGCGAAACTGTCAGCAATCGCAGTGGAGTAAGAAGACCGTGAATACTATATGTATAATGCAGACAAATATCAAAATTAAAGCAGACAAGAGATTGCAACGATGAAAGTTCAGCGGACATTTATTTCCTGAGCCTGCGACCTCCAGTGGGGGGGGGTTATTTGTATTCGGGAAATGTACAGGTCGTTAATATGTCTACAAATTCCAACCGGCTTCTCGAAAATAAGCTCTCTATCCATGCCATGGTCCTTCAAATGCCGTTCAATGTGGATTCGTGATATTACAGTGAAATATCTGCAGTAGACAAGTGCTGGAGACCACGTGCCACACCCACTGCAGAAATCACGCTGAAATTCTAAATAACATCAATACGGCGGAAAGCATTGAATAAATACATGACTCGTGTTAAAAAGATACACTAACCATATTGTGTGCGGGCATGTTGCTCAACCCAGGAGTATAATGCTTTGCAGAATTACCTAATGGGTAAAAATAGATTACCGTGTTTGTTCAGTGGTTTGTGGCTAATGCGAGTTCAAGAGTTTATCCCACTATTTAAGTGTCGTCTATAAGAGCAGTTTAAACCAATCGGCAATACATCGTTCATGTGGAATCTTGTGTACAGATAATCGCAGCTTCACAAACAAAATGACATATCCAGCAATATACATGATAGCGAGCATTTACTATCCTCTACTTGCAGTGGTTGGCATTCCCGGTAAGACTCTCAATCTGGTTGCTCTGTGTGTGCTTCGTCTTTCTATTGTTGTACTCCAATCTGTCCACTGACTCGATCACTAATCGAGAAGTGTCTTTGCAGTTGATATTAATGCCGGCTTTATTGACAACGTTTCACCTTCGTGAAATCGCACACGAGGCATTCTGTGAGCTCTGTGTGTGTGCTCTGAGCTCTGCGCTCTTTTGTTCTCATTTATTATATTGTGTACGGTGCACAGTGTACAAATTATGTTGTGCTGCTGTAAGTAAGAATTTAAGTGTTCAATCTGAGACATATGGCAAAAAATATTCTTAACTCTTGATTCTCTTGAAAACTTTGTGCTGGCAAACAAAACATTTTACGTGGAAAACAGACCAATTCCCAATTCCCTCCCACAATTGTAACTCCTTCAACCTGCTGTGTCGGTTATTTTGGAGACCAGGATATCTCGACAGTAACAGACAATGGATTCCTCCTGACCCACACGTACAAATGCCTCCGTAGGACTGGAGGCGTGGGGTGTCAGCTGACTCGATATTGTGTTTCCTATCCAAAGCAACGTACACGGTACACCCAGCCATGAACCACGTCTCGGTATTACCGGATAGATTGGACCAATTTTGTTCCTGTGGGGGTGTGAGTTCTTCAGCGGAGATTCGGTTTGTTTACGTGAAGCGATGCACCAGATGTTCGACTAAACTGGAACCCCATTGCTGACTTGCAGGGACACCAAAATGGGCAAAGTGGCCAATCTTTATTGTGCTTAGATCCACACATTCCAATGATCAAAGATATCTTGTCAGATTATCAATGAAATACGAGGTTGTTGGACGGCAACTTTGTAAAGAGGAACAGAGTTAAGGTTCAAAGTCAAAAGCTCTGAAACCGCACGAGACAGGAGGGAGAGAATGGCAATTGCCGTTCGGGTCGGGAGGTGTAGATAGAACAACGGGTTTCAATCCACGAGGGGAAAACCAACATGGCCGTAAGCATAGGTAATTAACTACCTCAACATGATAATTTGAACAGGGGGAGATGGGACATTAATTGATAACATTTGCGGAAGAAGATCATTCTAGTGTGAGTCTCGGGCACATAACGGTAATAATTGGGAAATGCGGCGCTGCATCGTTTCAGTCCGTTCTACTAAATATGAAGAAAGGACATTCTTCAATGTAGAGAAGCAGTTAGATAAGTTGGATCAATGCTTCATTAAAAACGCGCTCAGACCGTGAGGGGGAACCTGAACTGTATCTTCATGTCGGTTTAAATTTCCATCCTATTGCGTCTCTGGCCTGTTTGCAGACGCTGAGCACAAAATTGAGGAACAACATAGAAACATAGAAAATAGGTGCAGGAGTAGGCCATTCGGCCCTTCGAGCCTGCACCGCCATTCAATATGATCATGGCTGATCATCCAACTCCAACAACACGTCATCTTCCCCTGCGAATGCTACAGTCTTCTGCATTAAATACCGAACTTTGTAACCGGATAACTCGCCTTACCGGGATTGCCCTGTTGTGCAACAGCTGATCACCATATAACATTGGTTTTGATGTGCATGCTCAATTAGCACAATCTCACACCTCCGGGAAGTCTGGCAATTTGACATGAGATGGGGCGAGACAAGTTTGCCAATATGGTCAGCACGGACAATCTGTTCTATATATGTATAGCTCTTTGGATCTATGCTCTACCTTTTGTATCTGTTAGGTGGCGCTGTGGTAAAGTTGCTGCCTGACCCTGACTACAGGTGCAGTCTGTACAGAGTTTGTACTTCTCCCCTTGACAAGCATGGTGGTTTCCGGGTGTTCCGATTTCCTCCAACATTCTAAAGACGTACAGGTTTGTCGGTTAATCTGCTTGGTATACATTTAAATTATCCCTAGTGTGTAGGATGGGGTTTTGTGCGGAGATCGCTAGGCGGTTAGGCGGTACGGACTCAGAAGGCCGAAGAGAATCTAACCGCGCCTTATGTGTATCTCTAAAACATTCATTGTTTTATCTGCTCTCACTGTCGGTTAATATTATTCCAGCCACACTTGGCGTTGCTTATTCGCGCCATCAGAGTTGGCCATTTTGTTCCATCCACCTCAAAGCACCTACCCGCCACGGACATGAACTTAATTCTTAGTGTTTCACTTTTCCACAGGTGTCGTCTGTCGCTTTAAGTTTTTCCAATCGCTTATCTTTTATTATTGCAGGTATCCTCGGTACATTTGCAAAAAACCTACTAACAGCTAAAGGATTGTTCACCCCCTTGCCTCCCAGCTGTGCATTACGAAGTATGACTCACACTTGCCGTTTGCTTCCACAAGTGATATGCAGGCGAGCTGATAACGTAGGCAGCATTTTTCAGATAGTGGCGTCTGGAAGGATGCCCAGGAACGTCCCTGCCATGCAAAACATTTGATGCTGATTCGTTTGAATGTTTCTGACATTTTCTCTCTGTCTTCCGTTTTACTTACAGTTAATTTAACGGCGATTGGGATTCTATCGCGCGGAAAGTGTGGACTCTCCAAATGTATCACTCGCTACCTGGTGGGAATGGCAGCGGCTGATTTCACTGTGGTTGTCATTGCAATCGTAGTGAAGCAGCTTAATAACCTTTACCAGTACGCTGATTTCCTGCACATTACACCGGTATGCGCCCTTACGTTTTGGTTTAAAGTCGCAAGTATGGACTGCTCCGTTTGGTTAACAGTTGCTTTCACTTTCGATCGTTACCTCGCGATTTGCTGTCAAAATCTACGGAAGAAATATTGTACTGAGAAAACAGCGACAACCGTTTCTCTAATAGTCGTGGCATTGAGCTGCGTGAGATGTATTCCATTTTATTTTCAAGTCGAGCCTTATGTAATAATTAATAACGTCCCTTGGCGTTGCGTTCCTACGCGTGAATACTTCACTTCACACTGGTGGAAAATTCACGAGTTGTTCGACAGCATCGTAACACCATTATTACCAATCTGCTTTATTCTTCTGTTCAATGCTTTAACAGTTAGACACGTGATAGCGGCAAATAAAATACGCAAGAGACTCCAGAGAAACAGTGGGAATGAAAGAGATTCAGAGGTGGAAAACCGGAAAAAATCAATGATACTGTTGTTCGCTGTTTCAGGGAATTTCATATTACTGTGGATGCCCTATGTAATACATTCTATGAATTGGCAAACGGAGAATTTTGCCTACAAAGATAAACATTTCAGTTCTCCGACATATATTTTACAACAATGTGCAGATATGTTGCAGTTTTTAAGTATCTGCACCAATACGTGTATTTATGTACTGGCACAACGAAAATTCAGGGAGGATCTGAAAAATGGAATAAAGTGTCTGTTAACATTGAACGGGCAGCTTTGTAAATAACAAAGTGGCTAAATGCAATTGGTTGTTGTTTTCAGAAATATATTTGACGGGGTTTAGTATTTTCATGATTATACCTTAACCAAGGCATGCCGATAGCTGACAGGATTGAGTCTGTTGTAGGGGCTTAAACAATCGGAGTACAGGTAAATAAATACCGGAGGCATGGTTGTTGCATTAATAAACCTGAGATGATGGCAGTACTGGTCCAGGCTTTGGCATGAGGAAGGCGTTTGTAACGAGAAATGTAATTACCTTAAATACGCTGTGATTAAATATGCAACATCGAAATAGTAAGCGCTGGAATTATTTCGGGGGTCCTGTTCTACGGGATCCGAACCGAGTTCTTGTTGAGATTATTATGACAATAGTCAAAATGTCGGTTCTTCTATGAGGTTCAAGGCACCGGAAGATTGATGTCAACCTACTCGTTCGTGCATTAACTCTGTTTCAGACAGACCGTATATTTAGATTTCCCATGAAACCGTTTACAGCTCAGTCCCTTCTCTGGGTAAGGCGTTTTGCTCTTCGGATTATTCGATTATTTTCCTTATTGAGGAAAACAACGGTAGAAATGACAACACCCCCTCAGCAAGTGGGGCATCGATTTATTTACATGTTCACAAATTCATGACTTCTAAGAGCAGAATTAGGCTATTCGGCCCATCAAGTCTACTGCGTCATTCAATCATGGTTGATCTATCTTTCCGTCTCAGCGCCATTCTCCCGCCTTCTCCCCATAACCCCTGACACCCTTACTAATCATAGACGTCTGCTAATCTAGTATTCTGCATTCTCAGTGCTGCCTCGCTTACTTTGGAAAGACCAAACGCAGGTCGGGTGATTGCTTTGCCTGGTGCCTGTTGAATGCCTGTGATCATTCCACATGCGTGAGTCTGAATGTCCTCATGCTAGCCTTTCTTGTTGAAATCATATTCCAGCGCGGCGCCCAATCTGTGTACCCCTTAAAGTGTTGTGTTGAAGTCTATTGCACTATCACACAAAAGAGGTTGATGACTCGAAGACGTTGTCGGGCTAGGCAGCGCCCCTGCCAAAGAGCACGAAAACACACCCTTCGCCCCAACTCGTCCACGCCGAACCGCATATGGCGCATCCAAGCTAGTTCAATTTGCCCGCGAGTTAAAGAAATCAAATACAATGTATACGTTTAAGAGGAATATACACATACATCTTGTCTGGTCTTGTACGCGTGTATGTGTGTGTATATGTATATGTGTGTGTGTATATGTGGCTGTCTTTACATCTTCACAAAAACACTACGCGGTACTGATTACATTTTTACATATTCCGATTGACATCCCCGCCCCCCCTCGAGGCCGAGATCACCTGCACTGAACATTTTATGCTTTATTTCTCGACTTGTTTGTGATTAAAAGTAAGCGAGAAGTTTAAAAACTTCAAAAGACTTTGAATTAAAAACGACCAGCTTTCACAGATGACGTCACAATGGCTCTTAGCAGTGATCATCTTCACTGAAGATTTCATCCTATATTTCACGTTATTCGCAATTAAAGCTTTAAAATGGGAACTTTCACTAGGTTTTTTACATATTCTGATTCACGCTTCCCCCCTCTTGGCAGTGAGCACCTTCACGGAACAATTTATGCTTTATTTCTCGACTGATTACTGATTAAAGTTAACAAAAATCAAAATACTTTGAATGTAATCCGACCAACCTCAACTGATGACATCACAATGGCTCGACTAGCGCGGGAGGGGCGGGGGGTACAAATTGCTATTGTACACGCAGCGCAAGTGCAATTGGATTTTTTTAAAGAGCGCTGTTGAGGGAGACCTGCTGGAATTAGACGTTCGGGAACTGCTTGAGTATAGGACCATACCTCCCACGGGAGCTACGGGTTGGGAACGTGTGCGTTGGGGGAGCAGACACGATGGGTCCGCACTTGGTATAGTATTCAAAGAACCATCTAGTTTGTCTGTCTGTCTGTCTCTGTCTGCGAGATCAAGAAACTACGCTTAAGCGGTACACAATTGCGTGAATTTTAGCAACATCTTACTCAGCCTTTTCCCGTGGTCATTAGTATCAAGTTTCTTTACATTTGATGGTATATTTCAAAGGCTATTGATATTTGAAGTTTAAAAAAAAAATTGAAAATAGTAACTGCAGGTGAGTGAGAGACTTTTGCAGCAGCTTCCAGTGATGATGTCACAATGGCATCTCACAGACGTCCAATCACTATGGGATCTCATTTACACAAGCTATCGTGAAGATTCCGAATACCGAAAATGACATCACACCGTGATCTCTGCTGCCAATACAGAAGTTATGAGAGTTGATGGAGTGTGTGATGGGAGGAGAAGAAATGTGATTTAAACATTGTCTTTAGTGAGGTAGTGGGGGCGTCGTCCAGTTGGCTGCCCAGCCTGCAGCTGTTTGTCTTTTCACTTTCTTTTATTTTTAGTGTGTTAAAACGTGTTTTGTTTGGAGGTCCATTATTTTTTATGGGGGGGGGGGGGGGGGGGGGGGGGGGGTGCTCCTCTTCCTTGCTTCGGAAGCCGCGGTCTCCAGCATTTCCAGGTGTCCCAAGCCGCTGAGAAGGTTCTCCCGACGCAGGAGCACCATCACTCGGCGAGAGGGCCTGTAACATCTGGCAGCCGTAGCGGCGACACCAGAGGCCTCAATAGGCCTGACTATGGATGAACAAGGCGATGGGGACTGGACTTTGTGCCTTTCTTCACAGTGGGAGCCATTGTGGGGGGGATGTATTTATGTTTATTGTTAAATTCTTTAATGTTATGTCTTATCTTTATTTATGTGCTGTAATGGCAAGTCAAGTATCATTACACTAATTGGTGGATGTGATAATAAATGTCCTTTGTATCCTTGAAAGGGGAGCGATTGAGGGTGGGGAAAAGGATAGGGAGTGAGCGGTGACAGAGAGTCAATAGGATCACAGCTTCAAGGCAGGCAAGTGCCGTGAGTAATTACTCAAGGTAGACAGTCTGTCGACTTAAAATAAAAAGGTAAACCGCGCGTGCGTAGATTGTTTTCTACGTAAAAATAAAAAATAAAAATAAAGACAGTAACAATTCAATTCGCCCAAGGCTTCCAAGTCTCCTTCATTCTGAATTAATGAATGGTGGGTGGTGAAGGGTGATGGCAGGTGGAGAGATGGTGGGGAAAACGGGAGCACAGGGAAACGTTGAATCAGTTGTCATCTTATTGAATGACAACACTTGTTCAAGGGACCAATTGGGAGGAGAGTTCCTTTCACAGCGTGTGGAGAGCCTGTGCCAGGGATAAAGTTGCGGGTAGGGCAGGTGTGATGAGAAGGAGGGTGTCGGGGATAATGCCAGTAACTCACTCACCGTTGCTGCGGCGGTCCGGACGCAGAGCCGCCGCATTGTATCCGGGGATAGAAGCAGCTCGGGTAGCTGCAAGCGGCCGCAGGGACCCGACAACAGCCGCCACTTCAGCGCCTTCTGCTGGTCCGCTCACCTCTGGCAGTGCTCTCCGTCTGAACATCTCTCACCCGACTTCGCTCATGTCAGCCGCTTCCTGCAAATCCTTAAATTCCCATAACCGAGTAACCTCAATCGCGCTGTCAGAATTTAAGGATTTGCGGGAAGCGGCTGACATGAGTGAGGCCGGTGAGCGGCAGGAGAGAGCTGCCAGAGGTGAGCGGGGGCCAGTAGAATGCGCTGAGGTGGTGGGCGGTTCCTCTGTCCGGCGCGGTTCCGCTCACAGCCACCCCGTGCCTCAATGCGGTGGCTCCGTTCAAGGAGCGTCGCAAGTGGCATGATCCCGATCCCCTCCTTCACAACGCTCCTGGCCTCCCTACAACTTGACCCCGGGACAGACGCCCCAAACGCTATGAAAGGAACTCCCCCCCCCCTCCCTGCACCCGGGAAATACGGTATTTAGAAGCATATAGCACCAAGAGATGTACTTATTGGTACACCAACCCCATTCTTCTCTCTTTGTTTCCAAAGATACACTTCAGAAAACGACAATCCATATATAAAAAAACCGCCAAGAAACTAACCCCTCTGTGGCAAGAATGTATTTCCTCAGATTAGGAGACCAGAACTATACGCAATACTCCAGGTGTGGTCTCACCAAGACCCTGTACAACTGCGGTAGAACCCCCCTGCTCCTATACTCAAATCATTTTGCTATGAATGCTAACATACCATTCGCTTTCTTCACTGCCTGCTGCACATGCATGCCTACTTTCAATGACTGGTGTACCATGGGATCCTGGTGTCGTTGCATCTTACCTTTCCCTAATCGGACACCATTCAGATAATAGTCTACTTTCCTGTTTTTTCCACCAAGGTGGATAACTTCACATTTATCCACATTATACTGCAACCGCCATGCATTTTCCCACTCACCCAGCCTATCCAAGTCACTTGCAGCCTCCTAGCATCCTCCTCACAGCTAACACTGCCCCCCAGCTTCGTGTAATCCGCAAACTTGGAGATGTTGCATTCAATTCCCTCGCCAAATCATTAATATATATTGTAAATAGCTGGGGTCCCAGCACTGGGTCTTGCGGTAACCCACTAGTCACTGCCTGCCATTCTGAAAAGGACCCGTTTACTCCTACTCTTTGCTTCCTGTCTGCCAGCCAGCTCTATCCACATCAATACTGAACCCCCAATACCGTGTGGGTTTACTGCCAGCATGGGCTGTCTAGTCGTTTTTATTGTCTCTGGGATAAGATCAGGTTAATGTAGAAACATTGGCAAGGTGCCTTACACAGTAACCTCTGCAAGTTCCAAGTAGGAACAGTTTGGTTACCATAGATCAGGGTAGACCATCACGAAACTAGCTGGACATACCAGTCATGTGAGTGTATGTGTGTATATGTGCGAGTGTGTATGTGTATATGTGTGTGAGTGTATATGAGTGTGTGTGTGTGAGTGTGTATGGGAGTGTATGTGAGTGTTTGTGTGTGTGTGGGTGGGTGTATGTGTGAGTGAATGTGTGTCTGTGTGTGTGTGGGGGGTGGCGGAGTGTGCGTGAGGGTGTGAGTGAGTGAGTGTGTGTGTGTGTGAGTAACTGTACTGCCAGCACACCAGCCATATGTCAACTGCCAGCCCACCAGCCGTAAGTCACTGAACTGCCATCCCATCAGCCCTGACTAAATGAACTGCCAGCCCACCAGCCGTGACTCACTGAACTGCGAGCCCAAGAATCTATTCAGTCCACCCTCTCCACCTTCTCTCTCACAGAGTCTGTCACCTGTTTTCGGCAGAATTTCTGGCAGTTTCGCAGCTCCCAGCCTGCCAGGCCTGAGTAACTATGCTGCCTGACCTCAGTGACGGAGCTGCCAGACCAACAATCTATTGGGCACACAATGTCCATACTAGCCCTCTAGTCACAAGTCCCTTCGGCCCACAATACCCATGTTAGCGCTCCAAACACCCCCCCCCCCTACCCCAACTGCCCAGCAACATTGGAATTGGTAGAGTTAGAATATTGCGTCGGGGACCAGCCCTCCCATGTGAAGCTGGGACCCAACGGCCCACTATTCTTAATAGAGGCCTTGCTGAATTCCATATAGACAACGTGTACGCAGAAACGATAGAACCATAGATTAGTATAGCATATATCAATTATAAATTAAAACTATGTGTGAAATGAAATCCCGTCATTTTTCCCATGTCGCTAGCTAATTCACTTTTACATTCAATTTTGCACTCCTCAAAACATTTTTTCTTTTTATGTACCCATTTTTTAATAAAATATGTATTTTGAGGAGTGCAACATTGAGGATGTGGGGAGGCTCCTGCCGCGGGCCAAGCCCGGTACGACGACCGCCCGCCCGCCCGCCGCCTCGCTCGGGGTCCTCAGGTAGATCCCCGCCCTTGGCCTCCCTCCAGTCCATGTCCATGTCCGTCGCCCAGCGCCTGATGGGGAGGCTGCTGCCTGGGCTGGAGCAATAAGTCTCCAGGTCCTGACAGGATATTTCTTAGGACATTGAGGGATGTTAGTGTAGAAATAGCAGGGGCTATGACAGAAATATTTCAATTGTCATTAGAAACAGGAATATATAGAAACATAGAAATTAGGTGCAGGAGTAGGCCATTCGGCTTTTCAAGCCTGTACCGCCATTCAATATGATCATGGCTGATCATCCAACTCAGTATCCCGTACCTGCCTTCTCTCCATACCCCCTGATCCCCTTAGCCACAAGGGCCACATCTAACTCCCTCTTAAATATAGTCAATGAACTGCCCTCAACTACCCTCTGTGGCAGAGAGTTCCAGAGATTCACCGCTCTCTGTGTGAAAAAAGTTTTTCTCATCTCGGTTTTAAAGGATTTCCCCCTTATCCTTAAGCTGTGACCCTTCTCCTGGACTTCCCTAATAGTGTCGGAGGATTGGCGTATTGCGCATGTTGTTCCATTGTTTAAAAAGGGTTCTAAGAGTAAACCTAGCAATTATAGACCTGTTAGTTTGACGTCAGTGTTGGGCAAATTAATGGAAATGATACTTAGAGATAATATATATAAGCATCTGTATAAACAGGGTCTGATTAGGAACAGTCAACATGGATTTGTGCCTGGAAGGTCATGTTTGACTAATCTTCTTGAATTTTTTGAAGAGGTTACTCGGGAAATTGATGTGGGCATAGCAGTGGATGTTGTCTATATGGACTTCAGTAAGGCCTTTGACAAGGTTCCTCATGGAAGGTTGGTTAAGAAGGTTCAATTGTTGGGTATTAATGGTGGAGTAGCAAGATGGATTCAACAGTGGCTGAATGGGAGATGCCAGAGAGTAATGGTGGATGGGTGTTTGTCAGGTTGGAGGCCGGTGACTAGTGGGGTGCCACAGGGATCTGTGCTGGATCCACTATTGTTTGTCATGTACATCAATGATCTGGATGATGGTGTGGTAAATTGGATTAGTAAGTATGTAGATGGTATTAAGAGGTGGTGTTGTGGATAATGAAGTAGATTTTCAAAGTCTACAGAGAGATTTAGGCCATTTGGAAGAGTGGGCTGAAAGATGGCAGATGGAGTTTAATGCTGATAAGTGTGAGGTGCAACATCTTGGCAGGACAAATCAAAATTAGACTACATGGTAAATGGTAGTGAGTTGAGGAATGCAGTTGAACAGAGCGATCTAGGAATAACTGTGCACAGTTCCCTGAAGGTGGGACCTCATGTAGACAGGGTGGTAAAGAAAGCTTTTGATGTGCTGGCCTTCATAAATCAGTGCATTGAGTATAGAAGTTGGGATGTAATGTTAAAATGTACAAGGCATTGGTGAGACCAATTCTGGAGTATGGTGCACAATTTTGGTCGCCCAATTATAGGACGGATGTCAACAAAATAGAGAGTACAGAGGAGATTTACTAGAATGTTGCCTGGGTTTCAGCAACTAAGTTACAGAGAAAGGTTGAACAAGTTAGGTCTTTATTCTTTGGAGGGCAGAAGGTTAAGGGGGGATTGATAGAGGTCTTTAAATTGATGAGAGGGATATACACAGTTGACGTGGACAAGCTTTTCCCATTGAGAGTAGGGAAGATTCAAGCAAGAGGACATGACTTCAGAATTAAGGGACAAATGTTTAGGGGTAACATCAGGGGGAACCTCTTTACTCAGAGAGTGGTATCTGTGTGGGATGAGCTTCCAGTGGAAGTGGTGGAGGCAGGTTCGATTTTATCATTTAAAAATAAATTGGATAGTTATATGGATGGGAATGGAGGGTTATTATCTGAGTGCAGGTAGATGGGACTAGGGGAAAATAATTGTTCGGCACGGACATGTAGGGCCGACATGGCCTGTTTCCGTGTTGTAATTGTTATATGATTACGTGGTTCCAATTTGCTGTACCAATAT
Organism: Leucoraja erinaceus; assembly: GCF_028641065.1. NCBI lineage: Eukaryota > Metazoa > Chordata > Chondrichthyes > Rajiformes > Rajidae > Leucoraja > Leucoraja erinaceus. The sequence goes on along the minus strand of NC_073404.1, from coordinate 666,755 downwards.
ATGGTTCTATCGTTTCTAATAATAATAATAATAATAAATGTTATTTGTGGGCGTATTTCAAAAGTCTCAAGGACACCTTACAGATATTAACAAGAGTAATAAAACTTATAATCGGAATAAAATAAATAATAAAGACATCACCAATACACAAATTAAAGACAGAATTCGACCCAAAGACAAAAAATCAAAAACACAATGTGAAGAGAGAGCAGCGGCAGCCAAACCGCGCCAGCGTGCACTCTCCTTTCCGACAGCCATCTTGGACACAAACTAAAATATTCACTCACACACAAGAATCATCCCCCCACAATGGTTACCACTGTGGGGGAAGGCACAATGTCCAGTCCCCATCCCCAGTTCCCCCAAAGTCAGGCCCATTGAGGCCTCCGCTATTGCCTCTACGGATGTTCCTGGCCGTTCTCGCCGGGTGGTGTTACCCCGGCGTCGGGAGAGTCCTCTCAGCGGCTGGGCCACCTGGAACGGCCACTTCTAACCGCGGCTTCCGAAGCCGATAAGGCCGTATACGTTGTCTATATGTAGTTCAACAAGGCCTCTATTAAGATTCCGCACAGTAGACCGCTCAGGAATGTCCCAGGATTATTGGGATCCAGGAAGATCGAGCCAATTGAACTTAAATCTGGTTTAATGGAAGAAAGCAAAGGTTGATGGGGGAAGATTCATTTTCGGATTGGGGGCATGTGACGATAGCTATACCTTGGGGATTGGTGCTTGACCGATTACTGTTTATGGTTTACATCAATAAGTCGGATGGGAATGTACATGGTGCTGATTGGTAAATTTGCAGATGGCTCTAATCAAGGTGGTTTCATAGATTCATGGTTATCAAAAGTTACAGCAGGCTCTTGATCAGCTGGGCAAGTGGGCTGAAGATTGGTTAAAGAGATGAGTGCAGATCAGTTCATCATCAATCAGAACATTATTTATAAGAACAGGGAGATCGCCGTACTAGTTTATATTGTTTCTGGAATATTATGTATAGTCTGGTTCAAATGCAATAGGAAGAAGCTGACTGCACCGAATCAAGCACAGGAGATGTAAATGGGATGTTACCCAGGACGAACTGTTCAGTTATAATAAAATAAACGATAAGATGTATTTTATCTTCTTTGGAACTTCCCGCTCTGCAGAAACGTGCTGAACATGTACACAATGATAAGAGGCCTAGCAAGAATAGATATTGAGTAAGGTGTCCCCATGTCAGAGGCATTCCGGACCGTAGAACCTAAAAGACGGAGATTTAGTTTGGACCTCGAGAAACTTGTCACATGGTTTTGTTCTGCAAGGAACCACTTCAGTAAATTGTGGGAGTAGGTACTCTCCGAAGAGGTAAGAAGCATCTGGAGATGCACGTGGTGATATGACCGAGTCGGCTACTGATCAAGTGATGTTCAATATATTTGGCTCCAAAAGGTTAAAAGGGCGTTCTCTTCTGAAAATATGAAGACAGCATCTGTGATCAGATGGAAGCTTCATTCAGACAGGAGCGAAACTGTCAGCAATCGCAGTGGAGTAAGAAGACCGTGAATACTATATATATAATGCAGACAAAGATCAAAATTAAAGCAGACAAGAGATTGCAACGATGAAAGTTCAGCGGACATTTATTTCCTGAGCCTGCGACCTCCGGGGGGAGGGGGGGGGGAGGGGGTTATTTGTATTCGGGAAATGTACAGGTCGTTAATATGTCTACAAATTCCAACCGGCTTCTCGAAAATAAGCTCTCTATCCATGCCATGGTCCGTCAAATGCCGTTCAATGTGGATTCGTGATATTACAGTTAAATATCTGCAGTAGACAAGTGCTGGAGACCACGTGCCACACCCACTGCAGAAATCACGCTGAAATTCTAAATAACATCAATACGGCGGAAAGCATTGAATAAATACATGACTCGTGTTAAAAAGATACACTAACCATATTTTGTGCGGGCATGTTGCTCAACCCAGGAGTATGATGCATTGCAGAATTACCTAATGGGTAAAAATAGATTACCGTGTTTGTTCAGTGGTTTGTGGCTAATGCGAGTTCAAGAGTTTATCCCACTATTTAAGTGTCGTCTATAAGAGCAGTTTAAACCAATCGGCAATACGTCGTTCATGTGGAATCTTGTGTACAGATAATCGCAGCTTCACAAACAAAATGACATATCCAGCAATATACATGATAGCGAGCATTTACTATCCTCTACTTGCAGTGGTTGGCATTCCCGGTAAGACTCTCAATCTGGTTGCTCTGTGTGTGCTTCGTCTTTCTATTGTTGTACTCCAATCTGTCCACTGACTCGATCACTAATCGAGAAGTGTCTTTGCAGTTGATATTAATGCCGGCTTTATTGACAACGTTTCACCTTCGTGAAATCGCACAAGAGGCATTCTGTGAGCTCTGTGTGTGTGCTCTGAGCTCTGCGCTCTTTTGTTCTCATTTATTATATTGTGTACGGTGCACAGTGTACAAATTATGTTGTGCTGCTGTAAGTAAGAATTTAAGTGTTCAATCTGAGACATATGGCAAAAAATATTCTTAACTCTTGATTCTCTTGAAAACTTTGTGCTGGCAAACAAAACATTTTACGTGGAAAACAGATCAATTCCCAATTCCCTCCCACAATTGTAACTCCTTCAACCTGCTGTGTCGGTTATTTTGGAGACCAGGATATCTCGACAGTAACAGACAATGGATTCCTCCTGACCCACACGTACAAATGCCTCCGTAGGACTGGAGGCGTGGGGTGTCAGCTGACTCGATATTGTGTTTCCTATCCAAAGCAACGTACACGGTACACCCAGCCATGAACCACGTCCCGGTATTACCGGATATATTGGACCAATTTTGTTCCTGTGGGGGTGTGAGTTCTTCAGCGGAGATTCGGTTTGTTTACGTGAAGCGATGCACCAGATGTTCGACTAAACTGGAACCCCATTGCTGACTTGCAGGGACACCAAAATGGGCAACGTGGCCAATCTTTATTGTGCTTAGATCCACACATTCCAATGATCAAAGATATCTTATCAGATTATCAATGAAATACGAGGTTGTTGGACGGCAATTATGTAAAGAGGAACAGAGTTAAGGTTCAAAGTCAAAAGCTCTGAAACCGCACGAGACAGGAGGGAGAGAATGGCAATTGCCGTTCGGGTCGGGAGGTGTAGATAGAACAACGGGTTTCAATCCACGAGGGGAAAACCAACATGGCCGTAAGCATAGGTAATTAACTACCTCAACATGATAATTTGAACAGGAGGAGATGGGACATTAATTGATAACATTTGCGGAAGAAGATCATTCTAGTGTGAGTCTCGGGCACATAACGGTAATAATTCGGAAATGCGGCGCTGCATCGTTTCAGTCCGTTCTACTAAATATGAAGAAAGGACATTCTTCAATGTAGAGAAGCAGTTAGATAAGTTGGATCAATGCTTCATTAAAAACGCGCTCAGACCGTGAGGGGGAACCTAAACTGTATCTTCATGTCGGTTTAAATTTCCATCCTATTGCGTCCCTGGCCTGTTTGCAGACGCTGAGCACAAAATTGAGGAACAACATAGAAACATAGAAAATAGGTGCAGGAGTAGGCCATTCGGCCCTTCGAGCCTGCACCGCCATTCAATATGATCATGGCTGATCATCCAACTCCAACAACACGTCATCTTCCCCTGCGAATGCTACAGTCTTCTGCATTAAATACCGAACTTTGTAACCGGATAACTCGCCTTACCGGGATTGCCCTGTTGTGCAACAGCTGATCACCATATAACATTGGTTTGGATGTGCATGCTCAATTAGCACAATCTCACACCTCCGGGAAGTCTGGCAATTTGACATGAGATGGGGCGAGACAAGTTTGCCAATGTGGTCAGCACGGACAATCTGTTCTATATATGTATAGCTCTTTGGATCTATGCTCTACCTTTTGTATCTGTTAGGTGGCGCTGTGGTAAAGTTGCTGCCTGACCCTGACTACAGGTGCAGTCTGTACAGAGTTTGTACTTCTCCCCTTGACAAGCATGGTGGTTTCCGGGTGTTCCGATTTCCTCCAACATTCTAAAGACGTACAGGTTTGTCGGTTAATCTGCTTGGTATACATTTAAATTATCCCTAGTGTGTAGGATGGGGTTCTTGTGCGGAGATCGCTAGGCGGTTAGGCGGTACGGACTCAGAAGGCCGAAGAGAATCTAACCGCGCCTTATGTGTATCTCTAAAACATTCACTTGTTCTATCTGCTCTCACTGTCGGTTAATATTATTCCAGCCACACTTGGCGTTGCTTATTCGCGCCATCAGAGTTGGCCATTTTGTTCCATCCACCTCAAAGCACCTACCCGCCACGGACATGAACTTAATTCTTAGTGTTTCACTTTTCCACAGGTGTCGTCTGTCGCTTTAAGTTTTTCCAATCGCTTATCTTTTATTATTGCAGGTATCCTCGGTACATTTGCAAAAAACCTACTAACAGCTAAAGGATTGTTCACCCCCTTGCCTCCCAGCTGTGCATTACGAAGTATGACTCACACTTGCCGTTTGCTTCCACAAGTGATATGCAGGCGAGCTGATAACGTAGGCAGCATTTTTCAGATAGTGGCGTCTGGAAGGATGCCCAGGAACGTCCCTGCCATGCAAAACATTTGATGCTGATTCGTTTGAATGTTTCTGACATTTTCTCTCTGTCTTCCGTTTTACTTACAGTTAATTTAACGGCGATTGGGATTCTATCGCGCGGAAAGTGTGGACTCTCCAAATGTATCACTCGCTACCTGGTGGGAATGGCAGCGGCTGATTTCACTGTGGTTGTCATTGCAATCGTAGTGAAGCAGCTTAATAACCTTTACCAGTACGCTGATTTCCTGCACATTACACCGGTATGCGCCCTTACGTTTTGGTTTAAAGTCGCAAGTATGGACTGCTCCGTTTGGTTAACAGTTGCTTTCACTTTCGATCGTTACCTCGCGATTTGCTGTCAAAATCTACGGAAGAAATATTGTACTGAGAAAACAGCGACAACCGTTTCTCTAACAGTCGTGGCATTGAGCTGCGTGAGATGTATTCCATTTTATTTTCAAGTCGAGCCTTATGTAATAATTAATAACGTCCCTTGGCGTTGCGTTCCTACGCGTGAATACTTCACTTCACACTGGTGGAAAATTCACGAGTTGTTCGACAGCATCGTAACACCATTATTACCAATCTGCTTTATTCTTCTGTTCAATGCTTTAACAGTTAGACACGTGATAGCGGCAAATAAAATACGCAAGAGACTCCAGATAAACAGTGGGAATGAAAGAGATTCAGAGGTGGAAAACCGGAAAAAATCAATGATACTGTTGTTCGCTGTTTCAGGGAATTTCATATTACTGTGGATGCCCTATGTAATACATTCTATGAATTGGCAAACGGAGAATTTTGCCTACAAAGATAAACATTTCAGTTCTCCGACATATATTTTACAACAATGTGCAGATATGTTGCAGTTTTTAAGTATCTGCACCAATACGTGTATTTATGTACTGGCACAAAGAAAATTCAGGGAGGATCTGAAAAATGGAATAAAGTGTCTGTTAACATTGAACGGGCAGCTTTGTAAATAACAAAGTGGCTAAATGCAATTGGTTGTTGTTTTCAGAAATATATTTGACGGGGTTTAGTATTTTCATGATTATACCTTAACCAAGGCATGCCGATAGCTGACAGGATTGAGTCTGTTGTAGGGGCTTAAACAATCGGAGTACAGGTAAATAAATACCGGAGGCATGGTTGTTGCATTAATAAACCTGAGATGATGGCAGTACTGGTCCAGGCTTTGGCATGAGGAAGGCGTTTGTAACGAGAAATGTAATTACCTTAAATACGCTGTGATTAAATATGCAACATCGAAATAGTAAGCGCTGGAATTATTTCGGGGGTCCTGTTCTACGGGATCCGAACCGAGTTCTTGTTGAGATTATTATGACAATAGTCAAAATGTCGGTTCTTCTATGAGGTTCAAGGCACCGGAAGATTGATCTCAACCTACTCGTTCGTGCATTAACTCTGTTTCAGACAGACCGTATATTTAGATTTCCCATGAAACCGTTTACAGCTCAGTCCCTTCTCTGGGTAAGGCGTTTTGCTCTTCGGATTATTCGATTATTTTCCTTATTGAGGAAAACAACGGTAGATATGACAACACCCCCCTCAGCAAGTGGGGCATCGATTTATTTACATGTTCACACGTTCACAAATTCATGACTTCTAAGAGCAGAATTAGGCTATTCGGCCCATCAAGTCTACTGCGTCATTCAATCATGGTTGATCTATCTTTCCGTCTCAGCGCCATTCTCCCGCCTTCTCCCCATAACCCCTGACACCCTTACTAATCATAGACGTCTGCTAATCTAGTATTCTGCATTCTCAGTGCTGCCTCGCTTACTTTGGAAAGACCAAACGCAGGTTGGGTGATTGCTTTGCCTGGTGCCTGTTGAATGCCTGTGATCATTCCACATGCGTGAGTCTGAATGTCCTCATGCTAGCCTTTCTTGTTGAAATCATATTCCAGCGCGGCGCCCAATCTGTGTACCCCTTAAAGTGTTGTGTTGAAGTCTATTGCACTATCACACAAAAGAGGTTGATGACTCGAAGACGTTGTCGGGCTAGGCAGCGCCCCTGCCAAAGAGCACGAAAACACACCCTTCGCCCCAACTCGTCCACGCCGAACCGCACATGGCGCATCCAAGCTAGTTCAATTTGCCCGCGAGTTAAAGAAATCAAATACAATGTATACGTTTAAGAGGAATATACACATACATCTTGTCTGGTCTTGTACGCGTGTATGTGTGTGTATATTATATGTGTGTGTGTATATGTGGCTGTCTTTACATCTTCACAAAAACACTACGCGGTACCGATTACATTTTTACATATTCCGATTGACATCCCCCCCCCCTCGAGGCCGAGATCACCTGCACTGAACATTTTATGCTTTATTTCTCGACTTGTTTGTGATTAAAAGTAAGCAAGAAGTTTAAAAACTTCAAAAGACTTTGAATTAAAAACGACCAGCTTTCACAGATGACGTCACAATGGCTCTTAGCAGTGACCATCTTCACTGAAGATTTCATCCTATATTTCACGTTATTCGCAATTAAAGCTTTAAAATGGGAACTTTCACTAGGTTTTTACATATTCTGATTCACGCTTCCCCCCTCTTGGCAGTGAGCACCTTCACGGAACAATTTATGCTTTATTTCTCGACTGATTACTGATTAAAGTTAACAAAAATCAAAATACTTTGAATGTAATCCGTCCAACCTCAACTGATGACATCACAATGGCTCGACTAGCGGGGGAGGGGGGGGGGGGGTACAAATTGCTATTGTACACGCAGCGCAAGTGCAATTGGATTTTTTTAAAGAGCGCTGTTGAGGGAGACCTGCTGGAATTAGACGTTCGGGAACTGCTTGAGTATAGGACCATACCTCCCACGGGAGCTACGGGTTGGGAACGTGTGCGTTGGGGGAGCAGACACGATGGGTCCGCACTTGGTCTAATATAGTATTCAAAGAACCATCTAGTTTGTCTGTCTGTCTGTCTCTGTCTGCGAGATCAAGAAACTACGCTTAAACGGTACACAATTGCGTGAATTTTAGCAACATCTTACTCAGCCTTTTCCCGTGGTCATTAGTATCAAGTTTCTTTACATTTGATGGTATATTTCAAAGGCTATTGATATTTGAAGTTTAAAAAAAAAATTGAAAATAGTAACTGCAGGTGAGTGAGAGACTTTTGCAGCAGCTTCCAGTGATGATGTCACAATGGCATCTCACAGACGTCCAATCACTATGGGATCTCATTTACACAAGCTACCGTGAAGATTCCGAATACCGAAAATGACATCACACCGTGATCTCTGCTGCCAATACAGAAGCTATGAGAGTTGATGGAGTGTGTGATGGGAGGAGAAGAAATGTGATTTAAACATTGTCTTTAGTGAGGTAGTGGGGGCGTCGTCCAGTTGGCTGCCCAGCCTGCAGCTGTTTGTCTTTTCACTTTCTTTTATTTTTAGTGTGTTAAAACGTGTTTTGTTTGGAGGTCCATTCTTTTTTATGTGGGAGGGGGGGGGGGGGGGGGGGGGGGTGCTCCTCTTCCTTGCTTCGGAAGCCGCGGTCTCCAGCAGTTCCAGGTGTCCCAAGCCGCTGAGAGGGTTCTCCCGACGCAGGAGCACCATCACTCGGCGAGAGGGCCTGTAACATCGGGCAGCCGTAGCGGCGACAGCGGAGGCCTCAATAGGCCTGACTATGGATGAACAAGGCGATGGGGACTGGACTTTGTGCCTTTCTTCACAGTGGGAGCCATTGTGGGGGGGATGTATTTATGTTTATTGTTAAATTCTTTAATGTTATGTCTTATCTTTATTTATGTGCTGTAATGGCAAGTCAAGTATCATTACACTAATTGGTGGATGTGATAATAAATGTCCTTTGTATCTTTGAAAGGGGAGCGATGAGGGGGGAAGTGACTGAGGGTGGGGAAAGGGATAGGGAGTGAGCGGTGACAGAGAGTCAATAGGATCACAGCTTCAAGGCAGGCAAGTGCCGTGAGTAATTACTCAAGGTAGACAGTCTGTCGACTTAAAATAAAAAGGTAAACCGCGCGTGCGTAGATTGTTTTTTCTACGTAAAAATAAAAAAATAAAAATAAAGACAGTAACAATTCAATTCGCCCAAGGCTTCCAAGTCTCCTTCATTCTGAATTAATGAATGGTGGGTGGTGAAGGGTGATGGCAGGTGGAGAGATGGTGGGGGAAACGGGAGCACAGGGAAACGTTGAATCAGTTGTCATCTTATTGAATGACAACACTTGTTCAAGGGACCAATTGGGAGGAGAGTTCCTTTCACAGCGTGTGGAGAGCCTGTGCCAGGGATAAAGTTGCGGGTAGGGCAGGTGTGATGAGAAGGAGGGTGTCGGGGATAATGCCAGTAACTCACTCACCGTTGCTGCGGCGGTCCGGACGCAGAGCCGCTGCATTGTATCCGGGGATAGAAGCAGCTCGGGTAGCTGCAAGCGGCCGCAGGGACCCGACAACAGCCGCCACTTCAGCGCCTTCTGCTGGTCCGCTCACCTCTGGCAGTGCTCTCCGTCTGAACATCTCTCACCCGACTTCGCTCATGTCAGCCGCTTCCTGCAAATCCTTAAATTCCCATAACCGAGTAACCTCAATCGCGCTGTCAGAATTTAAGGATTTGCGGGAAGCGGCTGACATGAGTGAGGCCGGTGAGCGGCAGGAGAGAGCTGCCAGAGGTGAGCGGGGGCCGGTAGAATGCGCTGAGGTGGTGGGCGGTTCCTCTGTCCGGCGCGGTTCCGCTCACAGCCACCCCGTGCCTCAATGCGGTGGCTCCGTTCAAGGAGCGTCGCAAGTGGCATGATCCCGATCCCCTCCTTCACAACGCTCCTGGCCTCCCTACAACTTGACCTCGGGACAGACGCCCCAAACGCTATGAAAGGAACTCCCCCCCCCCCCCCTGCACCCGGGAAATACGGTATTTAGAAGCATATAGCACCAAGAGATGTACTTATTGGTACACCAACCCCATTCTTCTCTCTTTGTTTCCTAATATACACTTCAGAAACCGGCAATCCATATATAAAAAAAACGCCAAGAAACTAGCGCTGCGCATGCGCAGCAGCTCCTGGTTTCAGGGTTGCAATATTCCCCCCACTCGTATGAACATAGTCATGGAAATGGTGCCAAAGTATATGCACACATGCCTGAGGCAGCTCCTGGTTCAGGGTTGCATAAGTCAACCCACTCGGATGAATGGAGTCATGGAGATGGTGCCAAAGTATATGAAACACATGCCTGAGGCAGTCCTGGTTCAGGGTTGTATAAGTCCTCTCGCTCGGATGTATGAAATGATGGAGATGGAGCCATATATTTTATGCTTCGTGTTACGGAAACAGGCACAGACAGTCCAAGGCATACGGATATAGCAAAGACTGGTTCAGGGTGCAATTTTTCTCCCACTATTAAGAGTGTCAGAGATCTTTACAAACTGACTTCAACATGACCCCTAACATGACTATGTAACCCTGACCCATGCTGTAATGCATGATGTACGACAATCGCCTGGGAAAAGCTGCGAGCTCTTGACCTCTAAAATTGCTGCTCCTCGCGGACGGACAGCCACTACCAACAGAAGTTGGCCATCGGCATCAGCTATCTAACAGAATGACAAGCATGATGGACAGAGTCTGCAAATGGATCTTCACGGAAGCTCCAAGAAAGATAATCGACCGGGGGTTTCGAGACGCGATAAGTAAGGTCTCGTGAATTAAATCCGTGCACTCCGAAAATGAAGCCGTCTGTAGGCCCCAGCATAGAAGAAAACATGAGAAACATAGAAAAATCGGTGAGGAGTAGAGGCCATTCGGCCCTTCGGCATGCACCGCCATCAATCTGATCATGGGATCAT